>NC_134024.1:44205650-45486650 GCF_040712315.1 Castanea sativa | reverse complement strand
TACTTGTAATTTTGGGAATCTTGAAATTGTTTCTGGCTTTCCAATAAAACCATATAATCCATTTGACTGCAAAATGAGAACCCTTAGCTCTGGAAGAATGCCCAACCAAGATGGGAAAAAATCAATTATATGATTGTTTCCAATATCAAAAACTTCCAATGTTGTACAATTAGCCAATGACCTTGGTAAAGGCCCCTCAAAACGATTTTGACTTAATGTGATCATCCCCAATTTGCATCCTTCCGTGAATATTTGAGGAATGCTGCCATGAAAGTTGTTGTATTGGAGATTAAGAATGGAAAGGTTTCTCAAGTCTCCTAAACAATGGGGAAGGAAGTCACTCAAGTTGTTGTATGAAACATCAAGATAAGAAAGAGAACTTAGTTCACAAATCTTTTGAGAGATGTCTCCCGTCAACATGTTGTTAGAGACAGAATAATCAAGGATGGATGGAGGTGGAATTGGTAGTGACCCCTGAAGCTTGTTGTTTGGAAGGATTAAAATTTGTAGATTGGTCCAAATGAGAGCATCTGGGTTATGATCAAAACCTGCGAGTAAGTTGTCAGACATCTCTAAAACTTTAAGAGAGTCTTTAATCATGTTTGAGATCCATTTTGGTATGTGGCCATGAATGTTGTTTAGAGAAAGTTCCAAAACTTCCAACTGATCTTCGTTTTGAAGGAACTCTGGGAAGTCACTTAAGTTACAAAAGCCTAGTCCTAATATCCTAAATTTTTGAAAGGTAGAATTGGTACTAGGATCAATAACCAACAAAAGATTGTTATAAGATAAATCGAGGTGGGAGAGGTTATTGAGCTTTTGAAACAAGTCAAATGCTACTGTGCCACTCAAGTTATTTAAAGACAAATCTAAAATTTGAAGATTCAAAAGGCTGGAAATAGATGTTGGAATTGGACTGCACAATTTATTGTATGAAACCGTGGAGTATTTAGTTGGGTGAGGGTTGTTAGCCACGATGCAATAGGACCGGTTAATTCATTCCTATCAAGTATTAATGTTGTAAGCTTAGTTAGGTTTCCATTAGAAGAAAATGGGATATCACCAATATAAATTAATATTTTCTAGACATAACGTAGTGAGTTTGGCCTGCTTACCAACCCAAGAGAGAGTCCCACGGCTGAAAATGTTTTTTGAAAGATCTAGATACGCGAGCTTCGTCAAGTTAGCAAATGACGATGGTATTGGTCTAGAGAAATTGCAACTTCTAACTTCCAATTCATATAAGGACTGGAGGTTACCCATTGAATCAAGTACCTTGCCAGAGAAACTTGCGCCCTCAAGTCTTAAATATTCAAGGGGGCTACTTCTATTAAATTCTGGTACACGACCAATGAGTTTTGGATTGAAGCGCACACTGAGAGACTTGAGATTTGGTAGCTGAAAAATTCCTGTGGGAAACTCACCATGCAAACCACAATCTCTAAGAAAAATAGTTGTTAGAGAAGATAAGTTTGCCAAGATACTGGGAACAGTGGATGATATGTCCACCTCACTCAGAACTAGTTCTTCCAAGTTTGCTAACTTCTCAGCTATACTTCTTCTAAGACCAGGCTTGTGAAGCTCCAATGGATTTGGCCCAAGGATTAGAGAAACTAATTTAGAGAGTTGTAAAATTTCTGCAGGGATTTTACCTGAAAATCCAGAATAAGAGACGTTAAGATGAGTAAGATTTGAAAGCTGCCTTACTCCAATGGGTATTTCAGAGTTGTTGACGTCGTTGTCCACAAGATTAAGCCTTTGAAGGTGAACAAGCTGGAAGAGGCTGCTGCTAGAGTTGATGGAACCATACAGATAACTGCTACTAAGGTCAAGGCTAATGACATGACCCGTGTTTTCATCACTTTCAACACCATCCCACGTGCAGCAATCATTACTTCGTATCATCCACGAAGAGACCTTCGAATATGCAGAAGGATCATCAGATGCGGACTGATTGAAGATAAAGCTTTCTTTGAATTGCAACAAGGCAAAGCTCTCAACATCATGGCACAGTGGTTGCCTAGAAGATATAAGAGAAAACAACGACAATAAAAAAAGAAAGCGCATGAGCATGAACAAAGAAGGTGATAAACCCATAACGTTCTATAAGGTGTCGATAACTCTTGAATAAAACATAGACGTGTATCTATGAGTTTTTATAGATTGAAATGGAAGTGATCGATCTTGTGCATGCACTTAATATCACATTGCACGTGTGAATTCAAGCGACACGAGTTCACTTAATAGTTAATATCATGCTGCAAATGTGAATTCAAGATATCTAGTCAAGGCATCTTTGTCTGTCATGAGAGCTTACCAAACACTTCACTATTTGGAGTGAAGTGTTTGGTAATATGTTCCTTCATAGCCTTTTCACACTAGAAAACGCTACTCCAAATGAGATTTCCAAGCCACTTTTGAGAATTTGATTTTTTATTTTTGATTTTTTTTTTTTTTTTATGTGCTTATTCGACGTTCTAAACAATTAAATGATCCAATCAGAAGACACTAGAAACAGTAACATTTTTTCCTTCAAAAATCATTTAATTATTTTGTGAAGAGACTTGCATATTACCCAGATAAGTCTTCCACTAGTTGACTCATAATCGAAAAAAAGATAAAAAAGATGAGCTAAATGTGGAAACGACCCCAAATGTGGAAATTTGGGGTAGATTGTGAAAAGTCGTGAAGCAAGAAGCATCATGCTTACTTTATCAAGTGAAATGGCTAGAAATTTGGGTTGGTAGGTGTGTGTGATTTCAAATTGCTAGAATTTAGTCATTGCTTTCCCAACTTATCTTCAATCTGTTGGTCCTCTTGATAGAGCTTCCCATGAATTAGTAAGTTGGTCATTAAAAGGAATTCATGTTAAAAATTGGGCTGGTTTTGACCCAACCCATAAACCATGGCCCATGGATCGTCCACATGAGTTATTTGATAAGTAAGTTTAAATTTAAACTTACTGATATTGGGATGAGTTATCAATATTAGTAGTGGAGTAATTTAAACTTAACAGATATTGATATGAGTTATCAATATCAGTAGTGGAGTAATTTAAACTTAACAGATGAGATCTTTTAGGGATCACATATATCTGATGTAAGTCAATCTCTACTAGCATTTAAAAAATACTCCTACATCAGTCAGATTAATGAGAGATACAGTGAGTGAACATACGTATAGTTTTTGAGTGCTCTATCAAAATAAGTCATCTCTCTGGGACACCATCTACTGATCCCTAGAATTTGGAGCGTGGAAATTAGGAGAGACTCTAGTAGCCTCTCTTGTGAGTTGGAGGTGTTCCACAAAGGAGATCGTGAGGAGTTCGTAAAGCAAGCAAAGAACAAGATCCGACAATTTGGTGATTTATTCCACCAAAGGTATGTGTCTATATGACCTCTAGTAAAATATATAACTATTCAACATTGGTATTAGAGCCATTCTATGCTTGTTTTCACTTTTGAATGATGCCATGATCTCTGATATATGTAATCCTATATGCATGCTAAAATTAAAAGATTAAGTAATTTTTAATTTTTAGATCTGTTATTTTTAGAAGCATGTTATGGCATGTAGAGAGAGAAATAAAAAGCTGCAATTTTTTGATTGTTTACATGTAATCCGAAATTTACAAGCTTATTTTGACCCATTAAGTCTTGTTTAATGTCAAATATTTTTTAATGGTTTGAAAGTACATTCCACAAGCTTTAAAAAAATAGTTTACATGGTTAATTTAGGCTTTAAATGATGAAGTTGCGATTAAAATGGAACACCACAAGATTGTAAGCCATGTTTTGTTAGTCCTACACAGAGGACCAAGTGAATAACTATGTATTCATCGGCCAAGATTTGCTTCGGCTATGAGTCCTGAAGGGCTCCACTAACCACTACGCTTATTATTTAAGTGGTTATCTAAAAAAAAAAAAAAAATTGATAAAAATAATAATAAAATAAAAGAGCTCCACATTGAAGTTAGTGTATTAGTTACACTTGAACACAACCAATTATCCTTGTTCTTTTAACAAGGATATTGTGCAAGGCCCGATTGGTGTATCAATTAAACACAAATTGTTGTTGTTTCCTTCAACAAGGAAACTGTGCAAGTAATAAGCCACATGCAAGTGGCTGTGTGGGTTTGTAATATTATTTACAAATGTTGTGTGGATTTATAACATAGTTTACAAAGGAATTGGGTTATAACAATATAGAAAACTATATCAAAATCAAATGTTATAACATGCATAGTGGATTTTCTTATTATTTATTTTAATTTATAGTAAAACACTATATATTCTTAATTTTGTTTAGACCACATTTTTTTTTCTAATGTGACATATATGTAATTGTAATAGCATTTTTTTTAACTGTAATGTTAAAATAGAATTGTGATAATATGAGAAAATTACGAAATTAGTTTTATAATTTTTTTGTATAATTATGCATGGTTTTAATCTTTGAATTAATTTATGATGTCTTTTTAATATATTGTGATATGATTGAATTGATATTATATGAATGCATTATGTGATAAATATGTGTCCAAAGGGTTTATGAGACTCTTTGGCTCATCTCTATAGTTAGAGATTGTATTGGTAATTTATGCAACATGTATATTTTTATTTATTGTTATTGTGGATGGATAAGACAATTTTTTAAATTATTTGGTAGCGTGGCATCCCCAATTTTTTTAATTACAAATAGAATCTTTGTAGTAGGGTACTTGAATATGTAAATTTTTGGGCCAAGGTTTTTGGCAATTTTTTTGGGCCATTTGGCAATGTAATTTAAGGCTGTGTAATTTAATTTTGGAAGCCATGTAAGGGGATGTTTTTCATTGTTACCTATAATTTTCAAATTTTGTCTTAGCATGTTGTATGAAATTACCAATAGGGCTTATAGTGGAGCCCATGCACAATTTGTTGTGCACAAAGATGTATGGACACATGTTATATGTATGATTTAATATGTGAATGGTGTGATGTTTTATTCTTCACAAAATTTTATTTAAAATCAATTATATGTGTTATTCCAATTTACCTAGTGAGAGATGATTATGAGCTTAGCAAAATTTTCAATCTCACTATGTAGAAAGGAATATCATGGTCTAGTTGGATTTTTGGAAATAAAATTTAAAAATGTATGTGCTAATGTCAACTTGTGTAATGAATGTAGTAAACATGGCCACTAAGAATGTAGTTGCTGATCTAACTAAGGGAGAGAAACTAGATGGAACCAACTATGATATGTGGCACAGAAAAATTCAATATCTGCTTAATGAACAAGAGGTCCTTGAAACCCTAACTAACGTGATGATGCGACCTGAAAATGGGAATACTGCCCAACATCGTCGTGACTTAGAGGCCTATAAGTCTTGGGTTAAGAAAGATTGGTGTGCACGCTTCACTATGTTGAGTAGCATGCACAATGATCTTATTGGGGAGTTTGAGGACTACCCAAAGGCCCAAGAGATGTGGAACCAGCTTAAGATTGCCTATGGAGGGACTTCAACAACTAGGTTGCGAGCTTTTACTTTGAAGTTTGAGCAGTATGTTATGGATTCAAAGCATAGCATAGCTAAACATCTAAGGACAATGTCTACATTGATCCATGACCTAAAGGCTGCTGGCAATAATCTCTCTGATGAACAACAGGTCACAGCGGTGATACGTTCACTGCCTGAACCTACTTGGGGGAAATGAAGCTTGTTTTGACACATAGTGAGAATATCAAGACTTTTTTTTATATTTCTCGTCACCTCGAGCTTGAGGCAGAGCGCATAGGGGCGCACCAAAACACCTTCCTTGTTGCCCAATCTAGGCAGCAGAAGGCATTCAGGCCTAAACGCAAAGGAGAAGGGAGGAATGCCAAAGGAGCTAGTAACCTTGGGCCTAAAGAAGGCAAGATAGCAAAGCACAAAAAGGGCAAGCGTGCTAAGAAGGACAAGGCAAAGATTAACTGCTACAACTGTGGTAAGAAAGGTCACTTCGCTCGTGAGTGCACTGAGCCGAAGAAGGTATCCATTCGTAACAACTCTGCTATTACTTATGTTTGTACACATGTTTTTACTGCTCATACTATTCCTGGGTGGATTGTAGATTCAGGAGCAACCAAACATATAGCCAGAGATACAGTTGGGTGTGTGGATTACAAAAAGATACCAATAGGCACAAGTACGTTATTTTGGGTAACGAAGCTCAAGAAGAAGTCATAGGAGTTGGAACCTACTAGCTCAAATTGCGTTTGGGACGTATGTTACTTCTTCATGATGTGCTTCATGCACCTGGTGTCTAATGTAATCTATTTTCAGTACTTACTATGCTTAGACTTGGATTTAGTTTCCGTTTCGATGGTCTTCAGTTGGATTTTTATTTAAATAAAACCTTGTATGGACATGGTTATTTATCTAATAATTTCTTTATGTTGGATTTAGATCATTCCTCTTTTTCTTTTATTGCTCATAATGATGATGTTTTTGATTCTGTAATGTGGCATGCTAGACTTGGATATATAGGAAAAGATAGATTGGCTAGACTAGCTAGAGAAGGCCTATTAGGGTCTATCACTAATGTAAGCCTACCTATGTGTGAACCTTGTCTAGCTAGAAAGGCCTATAGGAAGCCTTTTGGTAAGGCTCCAAGGGCAACTCATCCTTTGGAATTAGTCCATTCGGACATATGTGGACCTATGAATGTTAAGGCACGCCATGACGCCTCTTATTTTCTCACATTTATAGATGACTATTCACATTTCAGTTATGTTTATCTGATCTCCCATTGCTTTGAAGCATTAGATTGCTTTAAGTGCTTTGTGGCAAAGGTTGAGAATTAGAAAGAAAGGAACCTAAAGGTTTTTCGAACTGATTGGGGTCGTGAATATTTGTCTAAACAGTTTCAGGAACTATGTGAGGAAAAAGGGATACGTAGACAATTGACGATTCCTGGTACTCCACAACAAAATGGTGTGGCAGAGAGAAGGGATCGTACTCTATTAGAGATGGTTAGATCGATGATGGTGTAAGCTAACCTTCCAATTTCGTTTTAGGGGGATGCATTGTTGATTGTTGCCTACATCCTTAACTGTGTGCCTTCTAAGTCAGTTCCCACAACACCATATGAGTTATGGACTGGTGCAAAACCCAATTTGGAGAACTTGCGGCCTTAGGGTTGTGCAAGTTTTGTTCACAATACTTCCCATAAGTATGGGAAATTAGGCCTGTAGAGTTATTTAGACCCCTTAAATCACAATTGGATTAAACTAGTTAACCAGCCAAGTTATTACTTAGTCCAAATTCAAGATCTAGGTTAACACAATCATATAATCATATCAATGCCAAGTGCGGAATATAAAAACACAAAGATATGATGACCCAGGAAAACCAAACCGGTAAAAAACCTGGGGAGGATTTAATCTAGCTATCCTCAAGGTAAACCTGAATCCACTATGAAAGAATCGAAGTTTGTATAATAGCGACCTAGACCACTAACATCCTATTGCTACCCACCAGTAGAAAACTTACAGACATGACTACGTGCAAGCTCCGAGACCACGGACTCCTTCTTTCTTGGATTCTCTAGCATGTACAAGCACTCCCGCTTGTGTATCTTTAAGCTCTTATGGCAGCAACTGAATGATCATTAAGTTCTTGACATAATCTTGATTCTTGATAACCCTAAGTATATGTGAAGGCAAACACCTCTAGATCTCACAAGAGATTCACATACATAGCAACAACAACAACAACAACAACAACAAAGACTCTAGAGAGCTTTTGGGTACAAACCCTAGATCCAAAAAGAGGCACACTCTTCTCTCTCTTAAAAGCTTTTAAAAACGTGTTTAGGGTTTCCTTTATATAGTGGGAGAAGTAGATCTGAAACCCTAATCCTAAATGGGCTAGAACTGCTATTTGGGTCGACTTAAAATTCTGCAGAAAATTCCTGATGCACGATTCTCGATCGGTCGAGTTTATTCTTCGATCAATCGAGCTGTACAGAAATAGAACAGTAATTTCCTGCAACTATTCTGGTCCAAACTTACATTAAACCAAACTTTGAGAAAGTCTAAACCTAGACTAAATGTTTTGATCATGGTTTGCCAACACAATACACATTGAAGTTCTAATACATTAGTCCCTAAGGTCTTAGAACCTAACAGGGCCCTAGAGTAAGGAAGAAAATCTTTATAAGATATTCAGAAAGCTTAAAGGGGTATGTAATGTATGGTGAACATTCTGATGGTGGAATGACTGAGATAGAGTCTCGTGATGTCAACTTTATTGAAGATGATTTACCAAGCATCAGTGAAGCAAAGCAAGATCTTTAGCTTTATGAGTTGCAAGAAGTTGAAGGTGTCATACCATCTTTGGGCGAGGGTGGAGAATCACAACTTCATCCTGAAATCGCCAAAGATAGGCGGAGTGATTTGGCTCCTAGTGGAAGCAAACCGCTAGATAGTGACACACAAGGATCCAAGGTACGTAGAAGTGAACGTGGAACTATTTCCCGTCGTCATTTTGAGATTGAGGGGAAATCTTTTATATATGATTCACTGGACCTTGATGAGCCTGCTTCCTATGAGGAAGCATTAGCTTCACCTGCTTCACATGAATGGATAGTGGCCATGAGGGATGAGATGGATTCTATGGCAAAGAATCAAGTTTGGGAGTTAGTTGACTTTCTGCCTGGGCGCAAGACCATTAGAAACAAGTGGGTTTTAAAAATAAAGCACAAGGTAGATGGATCAATTGGCAAATATAAGGCTTGTCTTGTGGCGAAAGGCTATACCTAAAGAGAAGGGATAGACTATGAAGAGACTTTCTTCCCAGTAGTGAGATTTGTCTCTATTCCCCTTATTCTAGCTATTGTTGCACATTTGGATTTGGAACTCTTCCAAATGGATGTAAAGACTACATTTCTCAATGGAGAACTAGACGAGGAGATCTATATGGATCAACCTATTGGCTTTGAGGTCAAAGAACAAGGGCGCAAAGTGTGCCGCCTTAAGCATTCCATTTATGGCCTAAAGCAAGCGTCTAGACAATGGTATTTCAAATTTCTTAAGGCTATTATTTTGATTGGTTTTGAAATGATGAAAGAAGACCATTGTGTGTATGTCAAACGATCAGGAAAGAGTTTACTTATCCTGTCTTTGTATGTGGACGACATTTTGTTGGTTGGAAATGATATGGAGATGATTGTCACCACCAAAAGGTGGTTGTCCTCTATTTTTGAAATGAAGGACATGGGAGAGGCTAATTATGTGCTTGGAGTTAAGATTTTCAGGGATTGCTTAAAGAAGCTTCTAGGTTTGTCTCAAGAAACTTACATAAAGATGATCTTAGAGCGATTCTGTATCCATAATTCCAAAGACACTCCAATTGAGAAGGGACATACATTAAGCCTTGAAGATTGCCCTAAATCAGAAAAGGAAAAGAGAGAAATGGCAAGAGTTCCCTATGCAAGTGCAGTTGGAAGTCTGATGTATGCTATGTTGTGTACTCGACTAGACATCTGTTTTGTAGTTGGTATGGTTAGTCGTTGTCAAAGTAATCCAGGACCTGTTCATTGGCAAGCAGTTAAGAGGATTTTTCAATACCTTCGTGGGACATCAGATCTCATTCTTTGCTATCAGGGTGGAGATTTGAGATTGAGAGGTTATTCTAATGCTGACTGGGTCAATGATAGAGATGAGCGCAAGTCCACTACAAGTTATGCATTCTACTTAGTGGTGCAACTATCTCTTGGTGTAGTAAGAAACAGTCTTGCATTGCTTTATCCACAATGGAATCTTAGTATGTTGCTTGTTCAGCAGCAGCACAAGAAGCTATTTGGTTAAAGAGATTTTTCCAAAGCCTAAGGTTGACATCCCTTGCAGATGAAGCTGTAAAGATGTATTGTGATAGTATGGCAGCCTTGGCTCATGCTAAAGACCCTAAGTATCATAGCAAAAGCAATCACATACAGACTTTTTATAACTACATTCGTCTTGCTATTACACAAGGAGAGGTGATCCTCCAACATATCTCCACTAGTAGGATGGTGGCTGATCCACTTACTAAAGCCATTGCTAGAGATGCCTTTCAGGCTCATGTTAGGAGTTTGGGACTTTGTAGGATTTGATATGTTTTTGGATACCTTATGGACATTTATGTTTATTCATACTTTATGCAATAATGATGTTATTCATTTTGATTCATCTTATGATATGATTGATATTGCATACCGAGCACACATTATTTGAGAATATGTCACCAGGCTTAGATTGGTCTACTCACATAGATGATCACCCTATCGCTTGAGTAGCGAGCAAGATGAGACATGGTGATCACTCTGTTTTTCTATAAATCAAGTAAGTGATCATCTTGACACTTAGGGAGGCGTGCAAGATAATATAATGAATGTCGCCTTAGCTTGGCTAAGATGAGACTTATGGGATTCGCACTTGAAGTGTATCCACAACTTCATGAAGCTTGAATAAAGCTAAATGTGAGATCTTGGACAAGAACTTGATGTGTAACTATGCTGAGAAACTCAGGTTGGTTACCTTTGTGGCAATTGGACTAAGATTTGTACAGTGTTTGAGTGGGAGCTCCACTGTGGCATACAAATTATACTGTATGTGCTATAGTTGACCAATTAATGGAGTGATTGTATAGATCCCTACTCTGTCACTATGTGAGCCCTAGTCGACCATTATATGGTCCATTCTGTGCCCTTTTTTTCGACCTAGAACTATGTCATAAAGTGAATGTTTGATGTCGCTACTTTAGCATGTCATCTTAGGGCCATGATATATACGGTCTCACAGAGCATGTCTAGGAAAGCGGTCAAGTGTGAATGAATTGACATGAGTGTCTGGGAAAGATTATTTAGAACACACCATTTATTTTATGGCTCATAGCCTGGGTGATTATGAGGAATTTGTTTTTCAACATAATCATGAGCATATTATATGGTATAGGATCAAGTTTGCTTTGAGTTTTGAACTCATGAGGGATAAAAGAAACTTGATCGAGTGTGATCAAATAATCAGGGGCATAGACGAGATATTATGAGTGATGTACTATGTTAGTTTAGATGGTGACTTAATATAGTACTCCTACCCTACACCTTCTCGCCAGGTCGCACACTCCATTTTTTTGTATAAAGAAAGGATTGGACAAGAGATTGAGAGGAGCCAGTTCTGACACTAGTACCTAGTGTGGATGAGTGGGAGATGTTAGAAATTGGGCTGGTTTTGACCCAACCCATAAACCATGGCCCATGGATCATCCACATGGGTTATCTGATAAGTAAGTTTAAATTTAAACTTACTGATATTGGTATGAGTTATCAATATTAGTAGTGGAGTAATTTAAACTTAACAGATATTGATATGAATTATCATTATTAGTAGTGGAGTAATTTAAACTTAACAAATGAGATCTTTTAGGGATCACATATATCTAATGTAAATGAATCTCTACTAGTATTTAAAAAATACTCCTACATCAATTAGATTAATGAGAGATATAGTGAATGAACATACATATAGTTTTTGAGTGCTCTATCAAAATAAGCCATCTCTCTGGGACACCATCTACTGTTCCCTAGAATTTGGAGTGTGGAAATTAGGAGAGACTCTAGTAGCCTCTCCTGCGACTTGGGGGTGTTCCACAAAGGAGATCGTGAGGAGTTCGTAAAGCAAGCGAAGAATAAAATCTGGCAATTTGGTGATCTATTCCACCAAAGGTATGTGTCTATATGACCTCTAGTAAAGTATATAACTATTCAACACTGTGAATGGATAATCTAACTTGGCTTTTGGTCCTTCGAGCTTTGCTGAAGTTATTTCCTGGAGGTTGGGACTAGTTAGTTCGTATCTGGTTGAGGCTGTTTCTCTAATAAAATTTCTTACTTTTAATAAATAAAAAAAGGGTTAAAGGTCATTCTAGTTCAGTAAGTTCAACACAGAGGAATCATTTTTGCAGCTTTAGAGAGAAACTGCAATTGCTGTCTAAGCACTCAAAAAAAATTCTAAATTTGAAAATGGCAATATTGCACCATTTGCATCATTTGACTTCATTAGGTAGTGGGAGATGAATGTCATCTCCCACTACCTAATAAAAGATCCAATTAGAAAGATAAGAAATAAAAACAAAGTCATGTACATTATAAAAGCCTCCTATTTAGAAAGATTATGAGCTAAATGGTTTACTTGCCTTTTTAGTTTTTACAATACAAAAAATGAGTAAATTACTATTTTAAGTATCTTTTATTCTATGTTTTAGAAGATGATATATTGGTTTATAAGTTTTTCTTTCCTTTTTTATAACCAGTTTGTAAGTTTTATATAATAAATTTTGTAACAACTGACATCACTCCTTTTTATATATACTTACTAACATGAGAAATCTAAAATTCAAAAATAAATAAATAAATAAATACCTATTGTGAGAAAACCTTAAGATTACTTTTTCTAATTCCTTAGCTTAAAAATTAAGGTTAAGGTATATATCTAATTATCTATTCCTTGAAAAAATTCCCACATTAAATCAACTTTATTCCTCAAACTTTCCTGTGTTATGAAAAGAAAGAAAAAAAAATCATTTTACTCTTTTTCCTTTACACCATTGGTTAGGTGTCGACATCATCTAATGTGATAAATTATTTCAAAGGTAAAAAATCTAACTAGCAACCGACAAAGCAATGTTTCTCACTGATTCTCTTTCTAAAAAATACATATATTTTGGTTACTGATTAGGCCTTTTTTTCATTTAGAATTTAAGCCTCGTCACAAGAAAGACAAAAATAAAGCTTTTGAAAAAGAGACAGATGAATCAATTTAAATTTTCAAGAGTTAAACTTGAAAGTTGATTGATTTTTCAATTAATAAACATATATTTTAACTAATAATAATTTTTTTGATGGAATAATAATAAAAAATAATAATTAGCAAACAATTAACATTAAAATAATCATATCATATATATTATATCAAAGTAGAAACTCAAAGAAAATTCAATAAAAAATTTATATTAGATTCTAATTGAACTCTAATGTTGTGCCAAGTATCCTTTTAATTGCCTACTAATTTGATACCAAGTGCCTATATTTTAAATAGGCTTCAATTTGTGTCAAGTATTTTTATGTGTAGATTCATAAATCTAAACTTAAAAAATATAAACAAAAAACTCAATTAAAAATTTATTATACTTCTATACAAAATTTTGAATGCATATTACTTCCAACATATATTTAAAACCATTTTATGTTCATCTAAAATTAGTTCTAACCCATTCTGTTTAGTTCTCATTCGAAACCATTTTTGATCTATTTAAAACTAATCCAAATATTTTTGAAAAAACTAATTATTAATTCAAAAATAAATTTCAATAGAACAGTATACCATGTTTTAAAATTGGTTGTTCATATCTTATTTTAAAAATGTGAACAAATGAAATAAATTTATACATCAAAATAACAAAAAATTAGTTTAAAAGTAACAAATTTTTTTTTTGGTAAATAGAATAAAAAATGAGTAATTTGCATGTTCTACCAAATAAATTGACAAAATATAAGTTTGAACATAAAAAATATTTAGCTTAAGTAAGAACTTTAAAATGTATTAGATGAAGATGTAAAAGAATTTCCTCTTTAATGCCGTATATATAATTTCATAATATATATAGACTAATTGGTTTTAATAATATATAGAATTTCAAAAAAAAAAAAAAAATTTTGATTGACTTCATAATTTTATGTCATGATAAGATAACTTAGAATTCATGTCATTATTCTAATAAATATTTTCAATTAAGTTTAAATGTTTTATAATTTATATTATAATTTATATATTTACATACTATAATAGAATCTTACATATAATAATAAATATTTTCATATAAAAGCACAATCATTAAAAAAGCTTATTAATAATTATCATAATAATCAAATATCATAGGGGGAAAATAACAGAAAGAGAACATCAAAAATTTGTAATTTGGTTCTATAAAAATGCTAAACTATTTGAGTTTATATTATTTAGAATTCACAATTTTTTAATAATGCAATCCAATACTAAACATGACTAAAGCAAGTTGATCTTCCGTAAATTAAAAAAAAAAAAAAAATCGTAATTAAACCATATAAGTTCATTTCTACAATATCTACAAAATTTTCTAATCTTTAGTCTTTAATCTTACTCTCTTTTTTTTCATAAGTAACCTTTTTTTATATTGAATTTAAACTATAATACCTATTATATTAATGAAAGTTAAAATACATTTTGGTGAGATATTGTTAGTGATTACATTTTTGGATATTTTATATATAAAATGTTAATAATAGTTATATTTATTTATATTATTAAATAGTCATTAATTAAATTATTTATGATATTATCAGATCAACTACTAATTAGACCTTGATTGGTCTAAAAAATCAAGAATGACTGAGGGTTCTATCAGAACCACTCTCTTTTCGATCCTATCTTCAATTAGGTTTTTAAACCGAATGTTTCGTTCATGTATTAAAAAAGGAAAATAGTTTTCTAATTTGTTTATACATTTAGTTGATAAAATTTATAGTGAATTTTATATTTGAGTTAATGATAAGTGTTGGTAAGAAAATTTGGATATGCATCAGATGGGTTGAAAGTTGTTTGGAATTCTTTTGAGGTAGATTTAAATGGACTTTGTTAGTTAAAAATTAGAGGGACACATGGTCAAATTATAGTGCATCAAGTGGGTTCCAGTTAACTCAACTAATAAAGTTTTTTATGGTTGAATAAGAACTACTATTAGAAGTGGATGCCATCAGTTGAAACTCTCTCAAAAGAAATATTTGACATAAAATTAGAGTGGATTAATCCTTTTTTTGTGCTTTGTTTTAAATATATTATATTTAGACATGTAAATGAGGAGGAGAGACACCATCTCCATCTTCAGGGTAAATAATAGACACTAGGATATCAAAGATGGTGTCATCCTTTCAAAAATTAGAAACGCACTATTTTGTTTGATAATTTGAATGTTTTAACCAAAGCCACTTGCATATAATTATAATCTACTTGACTTTAAAATTGGTGTTTAAGCACTACTACTACCTAAAATACTTAACAACCATTCATTTCTTATCCCTTGTCATGCCCCATTCAGTACTCAGCATTTTCCATGAGATATATAATAGCAATAAATGTATCATTCTCAATGATAAGTGTCTTTTGGCCATGTAGACTAAAGGTCTGTTTGGATACTGCTTATTACTGAAAACACTATAGCAATATAATTTTTAAATGTGTGAATAGTACCATGGGACCCAGTTTTAAAGTTGTTTTTGCTAAAATCTGTACTTGTGGGTCTCGTGAACAGTGCATGTGACCCATAGAAAAACACCAAAACGCAGAACAAAATAATTTTCAGTGGAATCCAAACATACACTAAAGCCATTTCTCCGCGTGACTGTGGACCATATCAACAATCTTCTTTGAAATTTGGCTAAGTAGAGAGAAAAAGAAACAAAAAGACCAGGCTATGAGGAGAAATTCTAGCATCTGGCTCCATGAGAGAGAGAGAGAGAGAGAGAGTGTTCAGTGAGATGGTGAGTCTGCCATTTGTGTCACGCAAGAGCTTCTTTGGACTGCCATTTATGTCACGCAAGGGCTTCTTTGGACTATTTGTGGAATGAAATATATAAATAGACCCGGTCTGGTCTGGTGTACGCATTTAAACTTGGTTTATTATGCATTTTCAGATTTTGGTGTATGTATTTCTAACTATAGGTTAATTTCAAATATTAAAAAAAAGTATCATACTTTAAAGACTAGAGATTAATTAGAAAAAATTGTAGATAATTTTAAAAAATATATTATTAGTAATTATATTTAGTTATATTATTAATTCATTAAATAATCATTTATTAAATTATTTATAATATCAACTGTTCAACCACCCATTGGCCCCACTCTTTTTGGATCTTACGTCCAGTCAGGTTTTTAAACTCAATAAACCCAAACTCTAGTTTGAGTGGAAAAAAAGAAGAAGATAGTTTATTGATCTATTTATATATTTGATGATGTTGAAAATATCACCAGTGAGTTGCAAGCGCTCCTTAAACGAAAGCAATACCTGCAAAAAGAAAACAAAGGACCTAGAAGAGAGCACCGGTGTGGCGTCGGCCGAATACCCTCCGAAGGTCAAGTTAGAATCTTGTTCCTTTAACCCTAGAGTGCCAGAGTTAAGAATATTGTGCGTACCTTCATATTTAGGGTTTCTGAGGTATTTATATTGAGCGGAATTACCTTTCTTTTAGGATGCAACCTCCTTCTCAAGCTTATTTCCATATAGGAGTCTTCCCAAACGTGTGTCGCAAGAAGTCCAAGTGTGCACGTTTGCGTGGGGATAAAGCAAAATTACATGCCACCTGGAACCTACAATTAATTCACATATGACGGATACTCAGCAAAAGTTAACCGTCATAGTCGCGTATCGATCCGTCCTCATTATCTCCGTCCATTTACTATTTTTATCCCCTTCAATATTTATCTTATAAAATTTTCTTTGATTTAATATTTGATTTGAAAATGATAAGTTTTGGTAAGAAAATTTGGATGAATTTCAAATGGTTGAAATTTGTTCTGACTGCTTAATAGAATTGAAGTTATAAATTGGAGGGACACATGGTAAAAATTATAATGCAATTAATTTATTATTCTAAATCTAACTTGAAATATGTGACACAAAATGATTAGAGTGGATTAACTTTTTTTTTTTTAATGAATAGAGTGGATTAACTAACCTTTATTGAGGGGGGGGAGGAGGAGTCGAGTAGAGTAATGTAGATTTAGCCCAAAATTAGCTTATTTTTAACCAACTCTATTCTACTTCCTTCCACTCCCCCTCTTTTCTCCATCCATCCAAATGGGCGGTTTTAGTGTATAGAAACACCCCAATAATCCAATATTCCATATTCCATTTTCTCAAGCATAAAATATAAAATAAAATGGTCCTAATTTGTATGTCTTTGCATTTGGATCTGTCTTCATAATTAATATCCGAGCTCTCTCTCTTTATCCAAATCCTCCTCATGCTCTCAATGCTCTACATGGATCAATTTTTCTTAGATCGACCTATAAGTTCATCTTTCATCGTTTCTCTTTCGATTTTCTGCTCCTTGGGTTTTCTAGGCTCTCAGCTAGACCGAAAAATGGACAAAGTTGCCAAACATGGCAATTTCCTATAAAGAATGACATAGTTTTGGCAAGTCTTCCACATTCAGCAAATGTATATGGGTCTTCGATATGAAACTTTGAATAGGATCCTCATCACTTACCAACATGGGGACATTATCCCTTTGGTCATCGTAGTAGAGGGTTAGGTTAGGTTAGGTTTTTGGACTATAATAAGACCTGTGAGAATATTGAGTAGCAGTCTCTAAATAAATTCCTACATGATTCATGAAGTCATTCATGGTTAATTCCATAAAAAGAAATATTTTTCATTCATCCATATGTTGTATTTTTGGATTTTTGATGAAAGCATTTTGCATCATTGTCGTACCACATTGGTTTCGTGTGTTTGATCCCAATCTTCTTTGTTCTTTCTTGTGGTTCTTGGTTAGGGATAGCAATTTTTGCCTGACCCAAGAGTACCCGGCCTGGCCCAACCAGATAAAGAATAGGGTTGGGTTTAAAAAAAAAAAAAAAAAAAAAAACCCAAAACGGGTCCACGTTTTAAAAAAACCCGGCCCAAACCTGGACCTGGACCCGACCTAGTTATATCCTTAAGTACTAAAATACCCTGATTCTCAAAAAGAAAATTACTAAAATACCCTCATATATATATATATATATTTAACATGTATTCTTGGTGCATAGTTGAACTCCAAGCTCCAAATGCCACTATTTCCTAGATTATTGCCAAATTTGTTGCAAGAATCACAAGAAGATTATGACAATGGTGGATCAATCTAGGAGAATACAGGTAAAGACAGGCAGCCCAATGCAACACACTAGAAGACTTTTTCACGATTGTTCGTAATGAATTTCTTGGCTCAGTGACCCATTATACGGAAGTAGCACGAGAAGAATTCTTGCTGATGAAGTGTTGTTCATTTGAAAGGAAAGATTTGGAGAAACATTTTGACAGAATGTCAAGGAGATACTACTCTTTTAATGGTATGGATGATGTTAATGCCAAGCATACCTTTCTCAACTCCCTCCCAAAACCGTTGGGAGATGAAACACTCCGAATGATGAATCTCCAAAAAATAACTTTGCAACAAGCTTCTTTGGGAGAAATTTATCAGCATGTGCTTATTGCCCCACTTTCCTCTCCCTCTCTCTCTCACTCTCCTCTCCCACTCTCACTCACTCACTCTCCTCTCCTCTGACCACCACAACCACAACTGAGCCTCACTCACTCTCCTTTCTTCTCACCACGATAGCCCCAACCAAGCCCAGAAAACAAGATTCAAGAAAAAAAAATTCTTCACCGACGAATCATCCCAAATCCTCGCCGACGACAAGTCAAACTCTCACCAATCGCCGATCCCACACCGCTCCGCTAACAACAATCATCGATCCGACAATTGTTAGGATTTTTTTTGTGTTTTGTTGGGGGGATTTTTAGATTTGCTAGTTTTCCTTTTGGGTTTGCAAAATTTCTAGGATTTGTTGGATTTTGGGCATGGGTTGGTTTGTTAGATCTTGGCATCTGTTTGGATGGCAAGAAAATAGCCAAGAAAATGTTGTAATTATTTTTATTTAATTTATAGGTTCATTACGTGTATATTCAATGATTTCGTTTTTGTTACATACTTGAATTTGTTGAGTGTTTGGTTGGATTTTGTTCTTCTTTCTCACTTTTTACTGACAGAACTTGATAATTACAGTACCTGTCAGAATTTTTTTTTTCCCCATTTACATTGATTTACGGTGTCTCCAAATTCTGGAATAAAAATAGTGAGAAATACGGATGGTAGTTTGTGTTTCAACTTTTTGGTTTTCATATTGGCTAATGCAATGTCAATTTTGATTTGCAAGAGCTAATCTCTTGTGAGTCCAAGTTGAAGACTTTCTTCACTTGAAAATTTGTGAAATGGATTGTTGATTTAATATGCTCATTAACTAGACCGATTAGCTCTCCTGATGCAAAAAAACAATAGGCAAGCAGGAATTGAAATGAAATCAAAGGCGAAGTTGTTTAGAAGTGCTTGTGATTTTGAGTTTGTGTGTGTGTGTGTGTGTGTGTGTGTGTGAGGACTATTTTGGTACACTGTCTTTATGTTTTGTTAAATAATGGTTCCATGAGAGAAACCATATGCAGAGTATTTCTTTTTTAAAAAGGGGTGTGGAGGTTGATTGCAATAATAATGTTGAGACATGTGTTAAGGACATATTTTATGTAGTTGGCTAATCCTTTGACAAAAAGCACTTTACTTGTATTTGGATTGATCTAGGATGTGTTTAATACTTCAAAAAACATATTGTTCAAGTCTAGTATTAAAGCCATGAAGATTGGACCAAGAAACAAGTGAAGAAAAGGTGTTTACTAAAGTTGGATACCTGCTGGACACCTGCGGATATCTGCTGGATACTTGCTGGACAGCTGCTCGACAGATAGTTATCTATCGAGGTTTAATGAGGCTTGACAGATGCTATCTATCGAGGTTATGGAAATCAGAATTTTCAGATCTGATTTTTGGGCCAGGCTTTTGTATTTGTGTAGGGTTTCTTTTCTCACAACCCTAGACATATATAAGGCATATTTTAAAGACCGTCACATAAGAGAATACAAGGAGAACATATGCAAAAGGTGACCGAAGCCTTGTTCTCTTTAGAAGAAGCTACTGCGTCTTTACGCCTTAGGGTTTTCTAAACAAGTGCTTCTTGATCTTCATTATTGATGAAGTGAAGAATTTTGTAGCCAACATTCTTTTTTCTCAAGTTGGTAAGTGAGTCACGTACTGGGATTCATGAAAAGGAGTAAGCCGCGTACTGGGATCCGCGCATCAAATTGGTTAGTCACGTACTTGGGAGCCGTGCATTGAAAGGAGAAATTGTCACTACAAAACAAGTCCAATTGGGTATTGGGATAAAGGTTCAACTGTAGGTTGGTAAGGTACTTGAGATTCCTTTACTTGTAACCGCTTATTGTGATAATAGTAGAGTTTCAAGAGTGGTGGCCTTAAAATCACCCGGTGAGGTTTTTGCCGTATAGTTTTTCTCCATTCGTAAGCAAATCACCGTGTCATTTATTTTCCACTGCATACTTAGTTTAATTGGTGATTTGTTTGTGCTACCACGCGCTTTGCATGTTAACTTGATTAATTAATAACTTGACTAATTAATCAACTTAATTCATCACAAGGGGTCAATACTTTTTTGGCCTATCAAGTGGTATCAGAGCAGGTACACTCTGATTGGATTAATTTCTTGAGTGTGATCCTTGACCCCTGTTGTCATGGATCGTGGACAATCTCTTTTGATTCCTCATTTATTTGACGGCACTAATTATGCGTACTGGAAAGTTCATATGAAAGTTTTCTTGCAGGCTCTAGGTGAACAGGTATGGCAAGCTGTTGAAGTTGGTTGGATTAAGCCAAAGGAATCGCCGGTGGATTGGGATGATGCAACAATCATAGTGGCAAATTTCAATAGTAGGGCCTTGAATGCTTTGTTTTGTGGGGTGACCAATGAGGAATTCAAGAAGATACCATGGCTGTAAAGACTGTGAGGCTGTAAAGACTGTGAAGCTTCAAAGACTCACTAGTAGCTTTGAAGAAATAAGGATGGAGGAGGATGAAACATTTGATGAGTTTTATGTTAAACTTAAGGATATTGTGAATTCTGCCTTCAACCTTGGAGAGTCTATAGCAGAATCCAAAATTGTTAGGAAAATCCTTAGGTCCGTACTCGAAAGATTCCATGCCAAGATCACTGCCATGCCAAGATCACTGCCATTGAAGAAGCAAAAGACATTGATCAAATTCCTTTGACTGAGCTTGTAGGGAACCTTCAAACCTATGAGATGGGATTAGGCTCAATGGAAAAATGTGGAAAGAGTAAAAACTTGGCTCTTAAGGGTATAGAGGAAGAGATTGAGGACTCTGAAGATGAAGATGAAGATGAGGATAAGGATCTAACCTTCATAACTGATGAGATTATCAAGCTTCTTCAGTTTAGGAAAAAGGATAAGAGCAAACCTCCTAGGAAATCTAAATTCTCTAGGAAGGGTAAGAATGAGAAGCCCCTAATCCAATGCCATGAGTGCAAGGGTTTTGGTCATATGAGGATAGAGTGCCCAAACTACCTTATGAGGGAAAATGCCAAGAAGTCAGAAGATAAAGGGTTGGTTGCTACTTGGAGTGACATTGAGAATGACTCTTCTGATGAGTATGTGGATAAATGTAGTCATGTTATGGCCTTTGTTGCTTCAACCGATAAGGTGATTATGGAGAGTGCTAATGACAGTGATGATTCTTCTGATGAAGAAGTACCCAAGAAGTTAACCCTTCAGGAAGCCTATGATAAGCTATGCACTGAATTCATAAAATCTGAAAAGACTTCTCATCTTTGTAGAAAAGAGCTTAATGAGGTAAAAACTGAAAAGGCTGATCTGTTAGTCAAATTGGATGAGACTACAAGGTTAGTTAAGACTCTCATTGTGGAGAACACCTTATTAGAAGAGAAAGTCAAGAATCTTGAGGTTGAGCTTAGTCAAGCTAGAACTCAAATGGAGAGAATGTCTAGTGCAAAACTTGAAGAGGTCTTGAGTGCTCAAAAGCCTAGTTCTAATAAGACTGGCTTAGGATATGCTGTCTCCTCTGACCCCTCCTCTTCTACGGCTTCTGGATCAAGGACTGTCATTCTGCCTCAATCCGAGAAAGGTAATAAAGGTATGAAATCCAAAACTACTTTGGCTAATTCTAAATCCTTTGTTAGACCTCATGTTTGTCACCATTGTGGTGTTTCTAGACACATTCGTCCTAATTGCTTTAAGTTGTATCCTCAAAAGCAAATGTCCAAACAGTCACAGGTTTCCTCTCAAGGACCTACACCTTTGTTTGGAGAGTTATTAAAAGTCTTGAGCTTTTTAACTCAATTTCAGGGGAATTCTAATTCCTCTATGTCCTTTAGTAGTCATACTAGGACACGTGCCTTTTCATCTTCATGGCCAAAAACTCGTTCTATGTGGGTGAGAAAGGAGCCTAAGACATAATTGTTTTTTCTGTTTGTCCTCTGCTTTAATTCTTTCTGTATAAAGTAGGACTCTCTTTGCTTGATTTCTTATCTACTTTTGAAATCATACTTTCATGCATCTGCATTCTTCTATCATGCTTTCATGCATATGCATCTTTCATTCATGCTTTCATGTTGTTTGTCTGTTTTTGTCTATTTGTTTAGTTTTTATTTTGTTTATTTTCAAAAAAAAAAAATTAGAAAATCAGAAAAATACAAAAACAGTGTGTGTTTGTGTTCATCGGTTCTTGTGAACCTTAAAATGGCCATTGAAACAGAGTTTTCTAAACTTTGTATCTCTTGTAGCTTAGATGAGCATCTCTATGCACAACTAAGCAAGTGAGCTTTGTGGCTCTTTGTTTGTGATGAGTAAGGTTAAGTGATCTCTTGTACTTAACACTCGTATCACTCTTTTTGACGGGTCGAACTAAAAAATTCTAAGAGAAAGGCATAAATAACCATTTCACCACTGTTACTCGCCAATCATGATGTGAAATCTGTATGCTTCGGCATAGCAAAAGTGCAATATCAATGACATTTGTATGCTTCGATATAGCAAAAGTGCAATGTCAAAAGCTCAACATAATTGGGTATCTCTTCTCTCTCTTTTATATACCCATGCATGATTTGCTTAATAAAAATAAAATATGCAAAGAAAATAAAGGCAAAAAAATAAAAAATGCTTTAAATATGATTGCAAGCGTGTTTTCTAGGAGATGTGGGAGTTATAGGATATACCTCAAATGTGATAGTCCCCATCAAACAGTTTTGATTGTGTGTGAGTTAAGTGATTTTCTCATATCTCAAATCGTCATAACATAAAGACACTTATGCAATCTTGCGATGTTTTCACACACAACATGCAATATTCTTTGCTACTCTTGATACATGTGCATGTACAATGTGATTTGGCCATCACAAGGTTTACATGCGTTGATGTATGCTCACTAAATTGTCTTAACTTGTTTTTGAAATATAAAATTGGTTAGACTTGTTTAGTGTGTGTGTGTGTGTGTTTTGGATCAAAATGCATGACATTTTTCTTATTGAGAGATGTTTTTAAGAGATCAAAATGTTGTTTGAATCTCTGGTTGAGTTGCATTTTTTATTGCATTCATGTCTGTGTTTTTCTCTTCTTGAAAAACTGTTTTTAAAGCATCTCGACAACTTCTCGACACCTCTCGACACCTAGCTTATCTATCGAGCTCTTCATCTTTTTCTTATCACTATCTCGACACCTCTTGATAGCTAGGTGGATCGATCGAGATATCTCATGTTTGCTCGATAGATCCTCGACACCTTCTCGATCCATCGAGGTTGGCTCGATAGCTTCTCAACACCACTTGATCGATCGAGATACCCTTGCATGCATTTCATTTTTCTTTATTTTGCATTTTTTTCCTTTGTATCCATAAGCATCTTGTTTTTCTTTATCTTGTAGGTCTATGTTTCATTGTTCTCCTCGTTCCCTCTATATCAGTTTTCTGTCTATCTCCAGTAAAGTTTTTTGGCTTTTTATGCCATTTGACAATTGTGTCAAAAATGGGGAGAAATTTGAGAATTGAATGTCATTCCTTAGGAGAGTAATAGACTTAGGGGGAGAACTTCATGTTAAAGGGAAGAAAGTTTTTGTTGTAGCTAACTTAGGGGGAGAGTTAGTTTGATACACATTGATATTGATATATTTTTGTGTTATGTATCTTTTAGTTTTGTAACCATTTTTACATACATGATGCTTATCGAGTGGTATATGTGATGATGTATGTTTTCTTCACCTACCTCTACATGTGTTGTTTCTTTTCTCTTTTTATACACACATTTCTTATTTGTATGCAATCTATTATTTCTGTTTCACACTAAGATGCCTTGATGAGTTTTGTTTAAAGTGTTTCAAAAATACAGGTTGTTAAAATCTTCCATGCCATGAACTTTCTTCTTGCAAAATTTTTGCAACAGTTTGTGTTAGGGTAGATTTTATTGTATTCAACAAGTGAGTATGAGTTGAGTGATTTATGACTTCTCTCATATGTTCATTTATTTGTTGTAGTTTTGTCACGGACTGCCAAAGGGGGAGATTGTTAAGGACATATTTTATGTAGTTGGCTAATCCATTGACAAAATGCATTTTACTTGTATTTGGATTGATCTAGGATGTGTTTAATACTTCAAAAAATATGTTGTTCAAGTCTAGTATTAAAGCCATGAAGATTGGACCAAGAAACAAGTGAAGAAAAGGTGTTTACTAAAGTTGGACACTTGCTGAACACCTACGGATAGCTACTGGACATTCGCTGAACAGCTGCTGGACAGATAGCTATCTATCGAGGTTTAATGAGGCTCGACAGATACTATCTATCGAGGTTACGGAAATCAGAATTTTCAGATTTGATTTTTGGGCCAGGCTTTTGTTTTTGTGTAGGGTTTCTTTTCTCACAACCCTAGACATATATAAGGCATATTTTAGAGGCCGTCACATATGAGAATACAAGGAGAGCATATGCAAAAGGTGATCGAAGTTTTATTCTCTCTAGAAGAAGCTACTGCGTCTTTATACCTTAGGGTTTTGTAACCAAGTGCTTCTTGATCTTCATTATTGATGAAGTGAAGAACTTTGCAGCCAACATTCTTCTTTCTCGAGTTGGTGAGTGAGTCACGTATTGAGATTCGTGCAAAGGAGTGAGTCACGTACTGGGATCTGTGCATCAAAGGGTGGTGTTCATATATTGAAGAGTTTAGAGGTTCTGAAGCGGTAGAAGGTTTCTGCTGTGAGTTCATCTACGAGTATCGTAGAGTCTAAGGACAAAAGTTTTGTACTAGATCTGAAACTTCTCTTTACTATAGTAGATTACTTTTCGGGAAGGTTTCCCCTCAGGTTTTTTACTGTGAAACTAGTTGGTTTCATTGGTTTTCATGGGTCATCATATCTTGTCTTATTTATTTTTCCGCTGCACGTAGTTTTGACATGATATTGATGTTTGTTTGTTTTAACAAGTTTTATGCATAATAAATCTAATTAACAACTTGGGTTTAAAACTTGTTAATTCTATCAATCAGGGTCTAAATTTCTCAACAACATGTATTTTTAGTTAATAGGCATCAATTTGTTTTTTTTTTTTTTTTTTTGGGGCCACGATTTGGGCCACTGCTTGGGCCCAAATTTGGTTGGGCTAAACAGGGCCCACAAGGCCCAGCGAGGCAGGTCTGGGCACCACGAAAAAAATCTATTTAATAATCGAAGCAAAAAAAAAAATTCTTATCCTATCAAAAAAAAAATTCTTATATATAAAACTAGCCTTATGCGCATGCTCAGAGACTAATTTTTGAGCATGCATGAGAGCACATGCTTAGAGGCTAGTTTTATATATAAGAAATTTTTTTTTTTTGATAGGATAAGAATATCTATTTTGAACACAAGAAAGGAGTTTTATTTTTGGCTTAACTTAAACTCTTATCCTTTAAGTACTTAGGCCTCGTTATATTTGCACTTTCTCATATCTTGACACATGCTTGAAAACTTGCAATTAAGATCCTTCACATAAAATCAACTTGGAATTTTTTTCTTTTATTTATTTATTTTTTTGGTTCTCTATGTCAGAGCTTTGATGATATCCATCAAATAAGAAAATAAAAGCCCATTATTGACTTATTGGTATGCAATTTTCTTTTCCAGCAACAAGACTGAAGCTAAGCAGGCATTCAACATTGAAGCATACACAATTGGGAGTCCAAATCTTCTGTCCCATTCTTCCTGCTTCACTATATGTTCCACAAATAAAAACATACCACATGTCCATCTATTTTATTGAATGCTAAATTTATGTCTTCTATTATTTCAATTACCTAGATTTGGACTCCACAATTGGAGGCGGAGACCTGAATGGGATAATTATGTTCCTACTACCAAACCTCTTGTTTCATTCTCAATTTATAAATATTTTTAAAAAAAGGCATGTCACCTAAAAAAATTCGTTAATTATTCTTTGACTCCTTTTTGTCTTAGTGTGAGTCAATTTATGATTTATCCATTATGTTATAACACATTTTATATGAGTAATGCTAAAATTGGATATAACAATAATTGAGTTGAAAATTTTTTACTAGTCTCATCTTGATTCACCACTAACATCCCTTATTAATCTATCAATAAAAAAAAACAAATACCACGAAAGTTGTGATTTTTTTTTTTTTTTTTTTTGTGATTTCTTATATGAGTAATGCTAAATTTGTGGTTTTTTTTTATTTTTTTTTTTAAAGTTATCTGATGTTCTTTAAATTGGTATTGTTTAGTCTTTTTCAATGGGTGCAACTTTCCAATCCTAGTCCTTCTTCCCACATTTTTTTTTTGATAATTTTTTTTCCCTCTAATTGAGAGAGATACTGCAAGATACACAAACAAGTTCTCCATATAAATCGAACTAGTCTAAAAGACAGAAAGATTGGTTTGGCATAGATTTTTTGTTCAAATCCAACAAAACTGCTAGAGGGGAAAAAGATACCAATAACGAAAGCTACATCACATTACTATAAATTCTATATTGTCATGCAATTGTGCTTATTCTCATCTTTACTGTAAAAAACTTCTAATTCTCACATTGTTCACCAGACTAGCCACAAATGGCCCCATTTCTAGTTTGATTTGAAATATTTTGTTAAGTGTTTACCATCCTATTGCTTCTTCATCCTTTCCATGTAATCCATCATGCTTTTCCCCTATTTTTTTTAGCACTTAAAGCTATAAAATTTCTCATAACTGACACCGTGAAACTAATATTTTTTCTTCCTTGTATCCAGAAAAAAATTTCCCCAATATCATGGTATTGAGTATAATGGATGGCACATGTAGCTTTACAACAGTTAGGCTTTAATGTAGCTTAAAAAGACGTGATAAACCTAGAAACAAGGTTTATTGAGGCTTTAAAAGGCACAATAAGCCCGGAAACGTATGGAAGGGGGATCAAACATGAGGTTTAAAGACTTCGGAAGGAGGGGCCAAACCAAATTCAAAGGCTTAAAAATTTTATTTTCAATGTTAGAAATGTGGTAACCAACCTGAGTTATGTTTATCCCAACAACAAAATTTTCTGGTCAATAAGTCAAGGTCTTGTATGGTCATTTATCTCTAAATATTTATGTACCAATATAATTATTCGATGTATGTTTACAAATAGATCAAACAACAAATTTGCCTCTGTCAATAGGTCAAAGTCTAGTATGGTTATTTATGAGTAACAATTTATGTACCAATACAATTGTCCAATATGTTTTTATAAATGGATCAAGTTTACTAGCTTTACATTCTTAGGGAGGGAAGTGTTCTTGCTCTACATGTTGTTCTCTTTCCTGCCTTATGTCAACTTCTTCAAGCTATGTCTATAAATAGATCTAGTGTGCTAGTTTTAGTGTTCTCTTCCCTGCTTAATGTCAATTTCTTCAAGCGTAGATTATATAACTAATGTAATTTTTTATGAGGCAATTAATCAATGTAACGTTATGGAAAATATCACCTAAATGACATTAAAAATTGATTACTAAGAGTGTGTTTGGATAGAACTTATTGCTGAAAACTGAAAACACTGTAGCAAAATAATTTTTAAATGTGTAAAAAGTATTGTTCATGTCAAAAATTACTGTTCATTGGCCTAAAATCACTGTTCATGGCCAATGAACAGTGACAGACGCGCTGAAAAAAAAAAAAAAAAAGCCCAGACGTGGACGCTGGACGTGGACGCGCTATCCAAACTCTCTCTAAGTGAACGTTTGGATAGAGCTGAAAAGCTCTTTTCAATTGCGTCTCACGTTTTTTAGTGGGTCTCATGCACTGTTCACGGGACCCGTAAGTACTTTTTTCACCAAAAATAACTACAAAACTAGGTCTCACGATACTATTCACACATTTAAAAATTATTTTGCTACAGTATTTTCAATTTTCAGTTTTCAGCTTTCAGCAATAAGCAGTATTCAAACACACCCTAAGTGTATATTTAGATAGAGTTAAAATGATAGTAGTGTGTGCAGGGCCAATTTGCTTGTAATTCAGCAATAAGCGGTATCCAAACACACCCTAAGGTTGAAATTTATCAACCATTGTGTTGGCTTTATTCCGTGCCAATTTGCTTGTAATTCAACACTTAGAAACCTTGTATTTAGGTGGTATTCCTGTAAGGGTAGTGTGTGAGAGAGTGTGAATAAATACTCAAAAATGTGCAGTGAAGCAGGGACTCGCAACTGGATCTCGCGGGTGGCTCGCAACTTGCAAGCCGCCAGATGATGCACACGACCGAAGCATGTTGAGAAGTTGAATAGTTACGCCAGCTGGAGCACTACAGGACAAAAAGTCCAGTCTGGCCATTCTGTTTGCTCGTGGCTTGAACTTGCGACTCAATCGAGTCGCTAGCCAGCCCTGTTTGGGAAAATATGACTCTTCGCATTCCTTTCTTACCCCAGTATAAATACCCCTTATACCCACGAAATGTAGAGAGTTTCTAGAAAGAATTTTGAGAGAGAAATCCTAGAGAAAAACAAGATTGACTCATCCACAATCTTCACATAGAGTCTCTTCAAATTCCTCTGCTCTCTTCCTCTCCATTGTTACATTCTTGAGAGGTCCATTACCAAAACCTTTTCTCACCATACCAATATCTGTGAGAAGGCTGTTTGGTGCTTTGAGAAGCAGTTAGGAAGAGACCAATTTCATTATTGGTTGATGCTATGGGCTATAGCGGAATCCGGTAAGTTAAAGAAGAAATAGGTTTGGCGCAACCTCGTTGGAGTAGGAGCTTGGAGGGCTTAGGTACACTAGGTAGATTAGGCTTGGAGGGTCTTCTGTTGTCCATATATCCCAACTATATTCTTTAGTGGATTTTTGACCGCTTGAAGGGCGTTGGGGAAGTTTTTTGTCGAGGGCTTCGGTTTCCTCTTCGATAACACATCGTTGTGTTGTCCTTGTGTTTGCATCTCCCTTCCCTTAATCTTTGCCATTTAATTTCTGCTATAGGTGTGATTTTATTTGGTTTAGATTATGTTATCAATTATGTTTTAGCTTATTTGCATTTTCTGCACATACATTGTTTGTCTATAAGCTTGAATTGATAATTTGTTTTTTGGGGGTCTAAACGTTCAAACGTGTTTTACACGCTTTTTGAACTTTCAATTACTCATGAAATTTGAATATATAATTCTAGTGCCAATCAACTTTGAAAGTTCAATTAGTGTGTAAAACACTAATGAATGTTAGACCCCCAATTATAAAATTACCAACACAAGCTTATAATCAAACAGTATATGTGCGGAATATGAAATATAAGCTATATCCAACTTAGTAACACACTCTAAACCATAATTAATTACAAACACAGCAGCAATTAAAAGGTAAAGAGAAAGGAAAGAGAGATGCAAACACAAAGATAACATCGGCACGTGTTATCAAAGAGGAAACCGAAGAATTTGGCAAAAAACCTCTCCACCGCCCTCTAAGTGGTCAAATGATCCCCTAAAGAATATAGTTGGGATACATAAATAGCAGAAGACTCTCCAAGCCTAATCTACCTAGTGCACCTAAGCTCTCCAAGCTTCTTGCTCCAATAGGGTTATGCCGAACCTTGTCTTCTTTAGCTTCCCAGATCCCGCAATAAGCCCATTGCCTCAACCAAGTAAATTGGTCTTTTTTGAACTGCTTCCCAAGCACCAAAATACCTCCTCATTGATATGGGTAAGGTGAGATAAGGATTTGACAAAATATACCTCTCAAGGATATGTCAATGGAAAGGGTGAGAGTAGAGGAATTTGGAGAATCATATGATAAAGATTGTAGATGAGTCAATCTTGTTTTCTCTAGGGTTTTTCTCTAAAAATTCTCTCTAGAAACTCTCTACATTTCGTGGGTATAAGGGTATTTATAGTAGTGTGTGTAGGGCCGGCCATAGACATTTTGGGGCCTAAGGCGAAAACTAAAAATGGGGCCTTTTTTATACCTATATATTAATTAAATTAATTTTTATTTAATAATTTTATATTATAATATATTTAATTTAAAATCTATTTTTCTTACATTTTGAGATGCAAATTGACTAATTAAATTTTTGACATTTTCATCATTATTTTCATTTTCTTCTAAATTATTTTGAAGTTCATTATCAAGATTTATTGTATTGCAAAATTGAACATCATTCTTATCTTGCAATTGTATCATTTCATTATCTTCTAACTCTTTTTGGAGAATTCCTTGCTCATTTGTGATATTTTCATCTAAATTTTGTGTTATTTTTTGTTTATTACTAATAACAAATTTATCCATTGATTCTTTTTGAGACTCAACTAATTTTTTTTTTTTTTTCTTTTTTAAGTTTTTCATATCCAAATGCATATTTTCTAGAAGACATTTCTAATCAAACAATATATTTATAAAGAGTATAATAAAAAATAACTTTCAAGTATAGAGCAAATGAAAAATAGAACCTGATTTATATAAAAAGTATTGTTGTAGTTTTACCGAACAATAACAAGTTTTTAGCAATCTCAACCTGCATAAATAAAGTTAAAGACTTATTCAATATATTACCACTAACTAAAATATATATATAAAAACACTAGATTAAAATTAAAAATTAAAAAATTAAGTACAAGCATAACAAAAATTTAAGCACAACTATAACACAAAGCTTATTAATAAGACCAATCCACAAAAAACACAAAACAAATCCTATCTATAACCCAAAAAAAGAAAACCATACTTTATCTTATTACATTACCACCACGGTTGAATTAGTGAATCTTAATACAAAAAGTCAAAAACGGTTGACAAAACTTTTGTCACAAAACCAGACTTTATAAAAAAAAAAAAAAAAAAAAGGAACTTAAAGGCCCAAATTTGATTAACAAAACCAGGGCCCAAAACGGCAAAACTGATAAGTGATAAACTTTAACCAAAAAAAAGAAAGACAAGTGATAATCAAGTGAAAGTGGCCAAACCCCAATCCCCAAATATTTATATTTTATACCTGATACATACGGTGAGCACAGAGCAGTTGAGAACTGGAGAACAAAGGAGAGGACTTAAGGGAGGTGGAGAGCAGTGAGCAGAGAAAGCTTGCTTGACAAGCCAGGCGAAGAGAAAAAGAACTGAGCAGATGAGATGAGAACTGAACAGTGGAGTGGAGAGAAAGAGAATCAGAGAGAATGAGAGACAGAGAGAGGCGGAGAGCAGAGATTGTTTTAATTTGTGATTGTTTTGTGGTTAATCTCTTAGACTAGATTTGTAGTTTATCTGAATGATTTTTAGTTTGTCTATAGGATAATAATGTTTAACCGGATTTACCAAAATTTTTGTTTTTTGGTTAAAATGATGTGCCAGATTTTTGTAATTTTGAAACTTTTTTTTGTTGGCCCCTACTACCCCTGATTTTTTAAAATTTTGGGGCCTACCTCCCTTCCACTTGGAGGCCTTAGGCAATTGTCTAACTCGCCTAAGGGAAGGGTTGGCCCTGAGTGTGTGTGAGGAATGCAAAAAGACAGTTTTCATCCAAACAGAGCATTCTGGCGACTCAACCTCGCGACTATAACGAGTCGCGAGTTTGAGTCGCGAGCTAACTGCCTGGCCAGACTGTAAATTTTGTCCTATAGTACTCCAGCAGTCGTGACCCATCAGCTTCCCTACATGCTTTACACTCATGCCACTTTGGCGACTTGCTAGTCGCGAGTCAGTTGCGAGATCCAATCGCTAAACTCCTTTGATTTCACACATCTTGAGTTTTCTTCACCCTCTCTCACACACAACCCTTACATAAATCCCACCTAAATACAGGGTATCTAATTGCTAAATTACAAGCAAATTTGGTACGGAATAAAGCCAATACATGATTCAATAAATTCAACCTTACAATCTCCCCCTTTGGCTATTCCGTGACAAAACCCTAAAACAAACTCTAGACTTAAAATGTGAGTTGGGAATAGTTACCAAAACTCACTCACACCTAACTCTAGAAACTATGAAGCTCTTGAACCATACGAACAAGTTTTTCCTGAAAACAATAACACAAGACGATCATTGTAAGAAAAAATCTTAAAATGCATATGGAGCAAGCACAATGCGATCAAGTAGTAAAGACTATAGCAATAAAGCACGGCTTGACCAGACATGAACAATCACTATAAGTAGTTATCACAATGATCATTCACACAAGGAATGAACATCCGGGCATGCAAGCTAATAAGCTCAATGCAAAGTATCATTTGCATGTCCAACACTCAACCGATACAAAAATACAAAGTAGTTGCATCAAGGATATAAAATCCAATAAGGGCACAAGAGTGATGTACTAAAAAAGATATGTAACATTAACTAAAAGTACTAAGCTACAAAGCAAAGGTACATATTAAAAAATATATTAAATAGCTAAGCATTCAAGTATTCACATCACACCATAGTCAAGTATTAGAAAATCAAGTACTAGAATTATAGAGTTCAAACCAAAGAACTTAACAAAGTGCTATGAAAACCCATAATTGAAACTGAATCCAAACATAAACAACATAAAACATAAACAATATAAACTTAAAGTGCTTAAAGTTTCTCCCCCTTAAAATGATGCTCCCCTCAAGAGCTAATCTCCCCCTTTTTGACCGGAATGGCCAAAGGGCTAATGCTGTGCAGTGAAGCTATCAAACTTGGCTAAAAGCAAATTAATTTGGTCTTGGATAGCAGTCAGCCTGTCAGATTGCTCATTTTGGACATCTCACAGGCCGTTAATCCTCTCAATGATGATCTGAAATGCATTTGGAGGTACTTTAGAAGATGATGAAGCTCGGCTCCGTTTACCACAGTTTTGTGAGCTTGAGTGTTGTCCTTCTGGTTCTGTCTCGGTGTCCATAGGCTCTCCTTGTGCTTGGTCACCCTCCTTTTCATCACCCGAAAAACAAACTTTGATCAATGCAATTGTTAGAGCATTTATAGCTGGAGGAGTAGGCATGAGACTGATGTCTTGGGGAATTCCCACACCTTTTGCTCGAAAGAGCCTCATGAGAAGACTAGTGAGAATCAACTTTGCCCTTGTAGTTGTCCTTGTTTCATTAGCAATGATGAAGAAGACATGAGCACTAATATCAATGTAAGTATTCTCCTGAAGCTCCATGAGAAAAATGGCTCTAGCATTACTAATGGTGGTCATCTTTTTCACCGGGTACAGGTTGAACATCATAATTAATGTAAGACATCTCAAATCCGATGGAAAAGCAGTTATGTTGAGGCATCTTATTTCTCTAACACCACCGATATGTGATTGAATTGTCTCTATGGAGAACATTTTGACCTTGTAGTGAGTGAAATCATGCTCTAGATCCTTAAAGGCAAGAACATCATCAATATCCTCCATGTCAATGGTGAACTCATGGCCTCTAATCCAACAATCGATTTCATCCTCTCGTAAAATGGCATTGGCATACAATTCACTAATCAAAGGTTCACACACCCTAAGGAGATCACTAAGGAGCTTGTCCCAACCTCTATCTTGAAAAAAGCCTGGGATAAAATAATCCTTCAAAGCACAATAGAGTCTTGGCATTAAGCACTCAAACATATCAAAGTATGTGTGTGCACACAAATATCACCATGTTCAACCAAGGGCAAAGTGTAAAAACACATAACCAAAGAAAATTTTACAAAAAGCGAAGCAAGGTCATCCCTACAATCATTGTATACAATGAAATCCACAAAGGCACAAGAAAATGTCTATGAGACATTTTACCATGGGCATGATATGCACAACACAACACATACAAGGTATCATACCCAAAAATGAGAAACAAACATGAAAAGCATGTATTATAGGCAGCATACTAACAAAACCAACAAAACCCATACATCAAACTCAACAAAATATCCATAAATCATATTCAACATCATATTTTCAAATCTCAAGAAAAACACAAAATCCAAGAAATCAAGGGCTAGAAACATAAAATACATTGAGAAAGAGACATAACCTATACCCTTTTCTTGAAGATTGGTGAAGAATAGATGAAGAAAATGGAGGTTTTGTGAGTGAGAACGGTGATTTTGGAAGAGGGAGGGACGGACAAGACTATAAACAGTCACAAGATGCGAGGAAAAAATGAAATGTTTTTGAAAACAGTCCTGAAAATGACCCTCATTGTGCAAAACTCGCGTTTTTTGTGATTGGAATGAGTCGCGAACAAGTCGCCCATTCAAGTTGCCAAAAACCCGTGTGACAAATTTTGAAAAATTTGTCTAAGTATTTTTCGCGACTGGAAGGTCCACTCGCGAGTAAGTCGCAAAGAGAGTCATGAAGCATTCTGAGTAAACTCACGACTGGAGCTTCCACCCTCGAACCATTCACCAAACTGAGTCGCGAAAATGCTAAAAACCCAGACTTTTTAAAAAATTTTCTAAGTCTTTTTCACGACAGGGGGCTTGACTCGCCAGAGAGTCGCGAGAGCTTCTGAGTAACACATAATTGAATAAATTCAACCTTACATTAAGGTTGAAAATTGGTGGGGAAGAAGAATGAAGATTTCTCTGGCATTTGCGCTCGGCTTCGGGTTCGGGTTCAGGTTTTAGGGGTCTTCAGTGAATCCGAGAGAGCGAAGCTTGTGGGCAATGTGTTGGATAGCGAAATTTGGGAGGGTATGGGTATCAGAGGTGGAGCTCCGAATGAGGAAACGGGTTTTAGGGAGTGATGGCTGTGAGGGGAAGAAGGGGAAGGGGAAGGGGAAGGGTGATTGGTCAGTGACAATGAGGGGGTTTGAAGGGAGTGAGGAAGGGTGAATGTGAATGTGTGTTAAAGGAAGCAACATGAAGAATACGGATAGATATGATAATTAGAATCAGAGAGAGAGAGAGAGAGAGAGAGAGAGAGAGAGAGAGTAGTGTAGAGATGAAGATGAGGAGAGGGTAAGCCTTTTCTCTTTCTGCGAGGGAAAGCTGATTTTTTCTGCTTTTACAATTTCAGAATTATTTAATTACAGTTCCAAAGTTGCTTTTGCAATAAGAATTTTTGTCAAAATCAATTTTCATAAAGTCCTGCTTAATATTCACTAGATTAGAGGAAGAGAGAGTGTGGAAAGTAATTCAAGAAATTGTAAGTAGTTTTTCTCTGAGAGTGTGTGAACAAAACAGAGAGACTTATTGCAATTCATTAAGTCAAAACAAAACAGAGCGGAGAGATTTAATTGTTGTAATCCTGATCTCAGTCCTGAGGGGGTATAATTATGGCCTGACGTGGCAGTAAGGAACAAATTGAAATAGTAACGGCTAGTTGGGGTTGGGGTTGCGTCGTCCTCTGAGTCGGTGATAACAAAACAGAGAGTGAGAGTCTCTCCGTCCGTCTCCGTGTGTAAATTTATACATATATTTCCCACTTCGGCAACAAAACCCTAAACGCAAAAATACTCTCTCCAAGATTCCTCTCTCCCTGTTTCAACAAAGATTTCAGTAGTCATGGCTATGGCTATGCTTTTGGGTTTAGATGCAAGCACTCGTGTGGCTATGGGTTTAGATGCTAACCCTCGTATGGGCATGAAGAAGACTCTTTCTTCTGCTTCTGCTTTTGGGTTTCCTTTAAAGCAGCAAGATGATGGTAACAAGAAGGAAGCGATCTCAACGTTGTCTTCTGCTGCCAGGAATAGTGCCGAGAATAGTGAAAAGAAAGAGAGGATTGTGGTCAAGATTAATTTGGTGGCATGGCGTCAAAGTAAAGCGCAAAAGGAGGAGGAGGAGAAGAGGAAGTCATTGAAGTTGAAACTTGAAGCATCAAAAAGAAAGCTACAACTTGGATACCAACAAGTTCATAAGGCTAAAAGAAAGATTCAATTGATGGATTTGAGAGAAATCTCTATGCCGGAGACAGAGATTAATCTCTCCAAGAAGCCCAAGTGCCATTACCGTCATTGATGATCCACATGTTGTTGATGATTTTTTTTTTTTTTTTTTTTGTATATTTAGCCTTTAGATTTAATATGATTTTGGAATTCTTTGTACTTAGTTTATTAAGTAATGATGATGATCATTTACAATTCTAATTTGTTACGTTTTGGATGTGTATCTTTTGTTAGTATGGAATGAATGCACTTGTGTTTAAGCCAGTCTGTCCGACTCTGAGTCGGAGTGAACAAAACAAAGATTTTTTTTTTTTTTTTATCATCCACAACCCAAACCCTAACAGAGGGATTTTTAAGTCAGTCAGAAATTATTTCTCATATGTGACGTGACCTCCTTTTTATTCTTTTATTTTTTATCAATAAAAATATTATTTTTTAATAAAAAAGAAGATAAAATAAAAAATTTAATTAATTTATTTATAATTCAATTACTACTAGTCAAATCCTATCACTACTAGTTGATAACCAGAGTAAGAGAGTCGAACTACAGAGTGTAGCGTCCAGAGAGAGATTCCAATGGAAAAAGGGGTTTATTTGAGTTTGAGAGAGGAACATAGGATTGATTGAACAAACAGAGTTGGTGTTGGCGGCAATGGGGGAGATGGGGATGATGGGTTTTCAATTTGTTGGGTTGGGTTTCTCCAATGGGGATGATGGGTTTTCAATTTGCAGAAAATTGCTATTTTTCAAAAATTTCAGTTTTCCAAATTTTCAATCGATCGAAGTTGTTTCTCGACCAATCGAAATTGCAATAAAATTTTTGGTCTGTTTCTACCTGACTCGATTGGTATTCGATCGATCGAAACTGGAAAATTTTCAGTTTTTAAGTTTTTGACCAAATTTTTTTCATGCATCATTTGTGTTTAGGATTCACATGCATTGCATTTTTTTTGTATCCATCTTGCAGTTTTGCAATCATATCTCTCATTGTTTTCACACATACCATGCATATACTTTGCTAAATTGGGTACTCAACTTGATTTAAAAATTGATTGATTAATTTTTGAGTCCTTTGTACTTTCTAGTATATGCTATTTTTATGTGTGAACTATGGAAAATATTTTTCTTAAGAGATATGATGGATAATCAATGTGCACATATTTTCTCTACTCATGCAACTGTTTATGGGTCACATAGTGTCAAGTTTGCATTTATTGAAAGAGAGAATATTTTTCTTCATGTGTATCCTTAACTTAATTTTAAGTTTGGTTTGTGTCTTTTTATTTTTCCTCACCTCCTAAAAGTTTTTTTTAACCTTTGCTCTTCACAGGGGGAGTTTTCTCTATTCTCTATAGAGCTGGATTCTTTTGTTTCCTTGATTCTCTATTGTCTCTTGCCTTTTGTTGCGTATGTTTTTTGTTTACTCATTGTTTGAATTGTCTTTGTCAACACATGACAAAAAGGGGGAGAAATAGATGAAATGTGGGAATCTTGTTTAAAAAGGTTTTTAAATGTTTTGTTTAGGGGGAGATAAAATTGTTTTTGAAAGCGGGAGAATATAAAAACTTTTTGATATATCTAACTTAGGGCGAGATTGAATTTATTTTTTATTTATATTGTGTTTCATGTATTGTTTATATGTCTTTCTTTCCACACATGCGTTTATGTGTTTGTTGAGTGTTTTCAAGAAAGACAGGTACATTCTGATCAAGACCTTCTACCTTCTTATTGCAACTTCTAGGTTAGGAGTCATAGATTGGAATTTGTGATGTAATTGGGCATTTTATTGTATTGGGTTGTTCTTGTATTTGATCATTTCATTTTGTGTGTAAGTTTTGTCACGAATTGCCAAAGGGGGAGATTGTTAGGTTCTAAAAGTTTAGAACAATTGGCAAATCGTGAAAACACAAGAACATATAAGCTGCAGAAAGAAGATTTCATAAACTGCCATGTTCGATCAATCGAAAAATAGGCTCGACCGATTGAAAGTTGTATCTGCAGAATTTTAATTAAGCCCAAACAGCAATTCAAGCCCATTAAGGATTAGGGTTTCAGATCTACTTCTCCTAGTATATAAAGAAACCCTAAGCACGTTTTTATAAGGCTTTTTAGAGAGAGAAGAGTGTGCCTCTTTTGTATTTAGGGTTTTGTTCCTAAAAAGCTCTCTTATATCTTCTACCAGTGTTATTACTTAAAGAATCTCAAGATCCGGAGTTGTAGAAGTTGCTGCATTCTCTAGTCATCAAAGGTGTTGATGATCTAAACCTTCAAGGGTGGTCTTGGAGTCACAAATAGGAGAGTTTGTGTTGCTAAACCTTTGAGTGGGATCTCAAAGTCACAAACGTGGGTGTTTGTGTTTTGCAAAGGCCAAGGAAAGAAGTAGTCCGTGGACTCGGAACTATCATGGGGTTGTGGTAGTAAGTTTCCTACTCGAGGTCGCAATAGGATGTTAGTGGTCTAAGTCGCTATTGTGTAAATTTCAATTCTTTCATAGTGGTTTTGCTGTTTTACCTTGAGGATAGCTAGGTTAAATCCTCCTCAAATTTTTTACCGGTTTGGTTTTCCTAAGTCATCATATCATTATGTTCTTTATATTTCCGCTACTTTGCATGATATGATTGTTTTGTTTTAACCTAGATCTGAATAATAAACCTAAGTATTCACTTGGTTAATTAATTAGGTTAAAGAAAGATAAGGCTCCATTTCATTTCTTCTTTCTACTCTTTCAAAGCAACTAGAACAATCAAGAACTCTCTCCCTTTCATACCCAAGGGTCCAACACGAAAAGAAAGAAAAGCTCTCACCGATAGCCCTCCCTTTCTCACCGAAACCATATATCTTTCTCTAAGAAGGAATCAAACTCTTACTAAAGTTTCAGCTTCAGTTGTAGGTAAGTATATATGTTTATTTTCTGTTATGGGTATTTTAATGGTGGTATGGTTTGCTTTAATTTCACTTCTATGTTCTCTAATATGATTGTTAGAAGATGAAATTTGTGATTTGTAAAATTAGGAAATCATGAATTTGTAAGTATATATATACATACATACATATATATATATATATATATATGTTGTTTTGAGAAGCTTTGAAACTGTGTTGGTGTTTTGTTGAAGGTAGATTAGGCTTTTTACTAATTAATGATTGTATATGATTAAGAAAATAAGAAAAAGTTAGGATGAGTACTTTTGATGTTACTGTTGGGATATTTGTTGTATTTGATTTTGCTATAAATGGTTAAATGACTATATGTAAGTGTTTTCTAACATGTCTAATGAGTGTATAAAAATCTCTATATGATAATAAGACTATTTACAATCATTTTATGATTTTACAAGAAAATGTTGCAAAGCTGCCACTGTGACAAATTCTGTATTTATGCATGATAAATTATGTATTAAATTGTATATAGTGAATTAGGATGATAGGAGTAGTTCTTATGAATTCTAAGACACATATGGTTGTTATGGAAGTGGTTTCACAGCATTTGGATCAATATAAAAGTAAGGGTTTAATTTCTAAGTTGCATGAAATTCTGTCAGGACAGATTTGAGCATGTTTTCGTGTATGATTTTTAGTAAATCATGGTTTTATGATTTGGCTCTGAAAATGATATGTAATTTACTAGACATCCAGAGGAGTGGTTCTGTAAACTTTCATGAAGATTGGATGTTTTTAGATAGCCCATTTGTATTTTACAAATGAGGCATATGCTGCTGAAATAAGCAGTAAATAGTAAATGATAACTCTGACTTTGAGGATTTAATTCTAAAGTCAGAATGAATGTTTTGAGCTATGATTTATTATGCTTATCTTTTGGTATGTCTGGATTATAGATAAATTTTGTATAACTTGTTTCAAGGTTTAGTACTCAAAGGAGGGGTTCTAAACCATTCTACTGCTTTTTCATGTTGTTGTCTTGTTCAACATGTTGTATGTTGACATGCGAGTGTATATGGTTACATGACCTGCTTAAAGGATTTTATGTTTATGCATGCCTTATTGCCCTAATCTCAAGCACATCTTGAAATGAAGTTGGCTCCTCTAGAGATATGATATAAATATGAGAATGGTGGTTTTTCTTTAGTTTGGTACACCATTTGTTGATGTGTGCATAATATGTTTGTGGGAACCTCGTTGAGGTGGGATTAGGATTTCCTTGGTTCTAAGACATAGGTTTTGAGATGAATGTGTAAATTTATGATAATGAATAATTGATAGTAATAAGCTTTGATATTTTGTTTAGGTGTTACCAGTACCCAAGTCTAAGCTCCTTCGACTTTAGGCTCTCGGTTCCTCTGCTTTCAAGTAAGGGATAAGTTATATGAGTATTTGGTAATTTATAAGGTTATTTTAAAGTGTATTATACATAAAAAGCTTTTTTATTAGAGGTATGGCATATAATCCTGTTTCAGATAAAGATATGTTCATGAGCTTTCGAAACCTTATGTATATGATTTAAGCATATTGATGCTATTACTAATTCCACAAACTTGATGTTTAAAGAAAAGAATGAAAATGCTATTATTATGAAATGTTATGCAAACTATGAATTTTAGTATGATATATAAGTAAGAAATGTTTTTGAGTTATGTCCTCTGGTAATCTGAACTTAATTAAAGTATGTATTAAGGATGGCAGTTCGTCTGCGCTCAATTAAAGTATGTATTGAGGATGACGGTTTGTCTGGGCTCGATTAAAGTATGTATTGAGGATGGCGGTGCGTCCGCACTCATAAGTACAGACTTATCAAATATGGACTAACCAATATGTTATGAACAGCTATATTATTTTATTGATCATGGGAGAATGATTTTTTTTTATATGTATTATGAAAATTTAAAAGCTCTCATGAAAAGAAGAAGTTTCTGATGAAAAGAAAAGCTTTTCTTTAAAGATAAAAGTTTCTGAAGTTCTGTTGTACTTTAAAAATAAAAAATCTGATCGGAAGGTTTTAGTATTCTATAAAGATAAAGTTTCTGATGAAAGTACAAGTATATGTTAAAAAGTTATCAGAAATCTGTTCTTTATGAAACATTAAGTTTTATGACTATGAAAGTTATAATATTTTACGAGAAGAAAATTATAAATAAAAGTTTTCTTATTCGTTAAGGTGTTTCTAGTTAAGACTAAGTTACCAATTATCCGATTTAAGTAAAAATGATTATTTTGTAATGAGAATATATATATATATATATATATATATATATATATATATATATATATATATGTATGTATGTATGTATATATGTATGTGATTTTAAATAATCAATATTATATTTGGTGACTTTGTAAGAAATGAAAGAAATTCTATTCGAAGGGTTTTGGTAATATTATTCTGATAAGAAAAGGGAGAACAATTATTTTCTTACAAAGAGCATATAAGTTATCATTATGAATAGTACAAAATACTATGCATGAAAAGACGTTCTCCGATCTGAATATTTATAAAATGATTTGATTTGATTTACATGCATTGTTATTAAATTCTTATGTATTTTACCCTTACTGAGCTGTGTAGCTCACCCCTTCCACTCTTTCAGTCAACAGGTTTTAGTTTGGAGCAGAGGGAGCCTTAGTCGAGTTTTGGAAGGAGCTAGTTTTAGTTTTAAAAGTATAGATCCCAAATTAGCAATTTGATGTATTTTGATATTTGTTAAGTTTCGGGGGTATTTTGGTAATTTTAAGAATTTAGGAGTATTTTGATTATTTTTAGGTTTCATGGTGTATTTTGGTTATTTTTTAAGTTTTGTGGGTATTCGATCATTTCTAGAAATTTAAGGCAAACCTCCAATAGAGTAATTGGATAAGAAATGAATGGTGTGTTAGGTGACAAACATTACGGCAAGACAAACTCCGATAGAATATTATGGGTTTATCACTTTCTTTTGTGATGTTCATGCAGTTTCTGTTTCTATTGTCTCTGCTTTCTCTTGTTTCTACTGCCTCTTTCCCTTCGGTGCAACCACTATGTCATGATGATGAGAGCTTTTCCTTGTTGCAATTCAAAGAAAGCCTTATCATCAATCAATCCACTTCCGCTTATTCAAAGATTTCGTCGTGGATGGCTCAAATTAGTGATTGCTGCACGTGGGATGGTATTCAATGTGATGAAAACACGAGTCATGTGATCAGCCTTAACCTCAGGAACAGTTCTCTTTATGATTCTATCAACTCCAGTAGCAGCCTCTTCCAGCTTGTTCACCTTCAAAAGCTTAATCTCTCCATCAACAACTTCAATCACTCTGAAATCCCCGTTGAAGTAAGGTGGCTTTCAAAGCTTACTCACCTTGACCTCTCTTATTCTGGATTTTCAGGTAAGATCCCATCAGAAATTTTACAACTCTCTAAGTTGGTTTCCCTAAACCTCGCTCTAAATCCATTGAAGCTCCACAAGCCTGGTCTCAGAAGTATAGCTTAGAAGTTAACAAACTTGGAAGAACTAATTCTGAGTGAGGTGGACATATCATCCACTGTACCCAGTATCTTGGCAAACTTATCTTCTTTAACAACTATTTCTCTTAGAGATTGTGGTTTGCATGGTGAGTTTCCAACTGGAATTTTTCAGCTACCAAATCTCAAGTCTCTCAGTGTGCACTTCAATCCAAAACTCACTGGTCGTGTACCAGAATTTAATAGAAGTAGCCTTCTTGAATATTTAAGACTTGCGGTCGCAAGTTTCTCTGGCAAGCTACTTGATTCAATTGGTAACCTCAAATCCTTATATTACTTGGATGTTGTAAGTTACAATTTCTCTGGTCCAATACCATCCTCATTTGCTAACCTGACGAAGCTCACATGTCTAGATCTTTCAGAAAACAATTTCAACCGTAGGACTCTCTCTTAGGTTGGTAAGCAAACCAAACTCACCATGTTACTTCTAGCAAATATTAATTTATATAGTGATATCCCGTTTTCTATTGGAAACCTGACTAAACTTACATTATTAGCACATGGTCGGAATGAATTAACCGGTCTTATCACATCATGGCTAGCAAACCTCACCCAACTAAATACTCTATGGGTTCCATACAATAAATTGTGTGGTCCAATTCCGACATCTATTTCTAGCCTTTTGAATCTTCAAATTTTAGAATTGTATTCAAATAACTTGAGTGGCACAATAGAATTTGACTTGTTTCGAAAGCTCAATAACCTCTCCAAACTCAATTTATCTTATAACAATCTTTCATTGGTTATTGATCCTAGTACCAATTCTACCTTCCAAAAATTTAGGGTATTAGGACTAGGTTCTTGTAACTTAAGTGACTTCCCAGAGTTCCTTCGAAACCAAGATCAGTTGGAAATTTTGGAACTTTCTCAAAACAACATTCATGGTCAAATACCAAAGTGGATCTCTAACTTGAGTACACACACTCTCTTGATTTTAAGCACATCAGGAAACTCACTCACACGTTTTGATTAAACCCTAAATGCTTTCCCTTGGCGTAGTCTACAAATTTTGTACCTTCTAAACAACAAGCTTCAAGGGGCACTTCCAATTCCACCTCCATCCATTGTTTCCTATTATGTCTCTAACAACATGCTTACTGGAGACATCTCTCAAATGATTTGTGAAATTAGTTCTTTTTCTTATCTTGATGTTTCATACAACAACTTGAGTGGCTTCCTTCCCCATTGTTTAGGAGACTTGAGAAACCTTTCCGTTCTTAATCTCTGATACAACAACTTTCATGGCAGCATTCCTCAAATATTGATGGAAGGATGCGAATTGGGGATGATCAGATTGAGTCAAAATCGTGTTGAAGGGCCTTTACCAAGGTCATTGGCTAATTGTACAACATTGGAAGTTCTTGATATTGGAAACAATCATATAATTGATATTTTCCCCTCTTGGTTGTGCATTCTTCCAGAGCTAAGGGTTCTCATTTTACAATAAAATGGAATCCATGGTTTTATTGGAAAACCTGATACAATTCAAAGATTCCCAAAATTACAAGTAATTGATGTCTCAAACAATAATATTAGTGGTAAGTTGTCATCTGAGTATTTCCAAATTTGGAAAGCCATGCAAAGCTTTGATGCAAGACACTTAACATATATGCAAGCAAATGGTCGGCAAAATTATCCAAGCAATGGTTGGTTAATGACGTCAGATTCCTACTCAATGACGTTGACAAACAAAGGCATAAAGACAGAATATTCAAAAATCCAAGATTTCTTTGTAGCCATTGATCTATCAGGCAACAAGTTTAAAGGAGAAATTCCAAAAAATTTTGGGAATTTAAAAGCGCTTCACATGCTTAACCTTTTCAACAACATTCTTACTGGGTTTATCTCATCATCTTTGGAAACCTTAACAAACCTGGAATCACTGGATCTTTCTCAAAATATGCTAGTTGAAGAGATTCCTCCACAACTTGTGGAGCTCATCTTCCTTGCTTTCTTGAATGTGTCTCATAATAATCTTACAGGACCTATACTGCAAGGGAAACAATTTCTCACATTTCAAAACAGTTCATTTGATGGAAATGTAGAATTGTGGAAGCCCATTGTCCAAAAGATGTGCCAATTTGAAGGACCCACCACCTCCACCTTCAATATTTGTAGAAAATCAAGATGCGTTGTCTCTATTTGAATTTGACTGGAAATTAGCTGTGATGGGGTACGGATGTGGATTTATATTTGGAGATTTTGGTGGGAAAATAATTACCAAGAAGAAAAATGATTGGTTTATGAAGACTTTTACAATTCGCCATCCACCATGAAGAAGGGTGAATTAGAGGGGACATTGAAAGGCAATATATATGTTTCCATAGTAAATAATTAAATCCATGCGTATGTTGTCAATATTTCTATATTTTCCTTTGCTTTTAGTTTAAGGGTATGGGAGGGGTTGTTAATAATATTACTGTATTTGATGGACTTGTTTGCCTACACCAAATCAATGTAATATTTGCTTTTCATTTTTCTTCTCCCACCCTTTTCTTTGGGAGGTCTTGGTTTTGCCATGGAATAATGTGATGTAGACATGTAGTGTATGATAGCATATTATGTCATTTTTAGGCTAAAATGTAAAACTCACATTCTATGTTTTATCAAAATTTATTTCAGTCTTCTAACTTTTAAATTTATTCAATTAAGGCTTTTCTATCAACTTTTGTTTTATGTTGTGATTAATTTTCCAATTTTTCAAATTTTTCTTCAAAATTTTTTAATTAAAAAAATTCAATTGATGATTGAAAAATATTTTTCAATTTTTTTTTTCAAAAATTTTTTTAAAAAAAAGTTAACGAAAATGCCTTAATTAAATAAATCTGAAACTTGGAGAATTGAAATGAATGAAAACAAAGTTAAAAGACTAAAATGAATTCTAAAGTAACTTAAAATGTGTGTTTTGCATTTTAACCTTATTTTTAAGTAAGCATTCAAGAGACAGTTTGGAAATGTGATTTTGGTCAGTTAGTCTTTGTTGACAAGCTTTGTATTTATTAAGTCTTATTATGTGTCTCTGGTAATTATTAATATCTGTTTGGGTGCAAGTTGTAGTAATTATAGGGGTGATAATGATTTTAGTCTATATATATGGTAAAGATGTGGAAATTCAAATCAAGCTTTTTTTTGTTCCCTTATTGATGTGGGAATCCAAATCCTTTGGTTGATCAGAGCTACCAATTTAATTATCTAATTATTTTGTTGTACCTCTAAATTTTATAATTCTATCTTCCTTTCTTTTTCACCCACATCAAAATAGTGTTGCTTAATTTATTTTATGTTGAAAAACTTTTTTGTTGTTGTTAAGAATCTTATCTTTTTGAGATAATTATAATATGCTGCAAACCTTGCAATTTGAACCATTTTCCCTCTAGACCCTCAAACACTTTGTATATAGGATAAACCTATAAACCTAAAAGGTAATTTGAAATTGTCATTCGTATTTTGGTGATGTTACTGTTGTTCTTGTCACAATAATTGATCTATGCACTTTTATCCTTTATGAATCTGTAAAGAGAAATTTACATAGCTTTCATTTAAGAAAGCCACAAAGTAATAGTGGAAACCTTAGGAACATGTTAAAAGGAATTAGGTCTTACTGCAAAATTGTTTGTTGATCTTATAGAAATTTATGATAATTAATGGGTAATTTTATCCAGAAGAATAAAGCATGATCAGTGATGTACTTTAAAACATGACTCGCCCTTTTTTCAAAAAAAAAAAAAAATTGGTTGACACCTCACCCTTTTACACACACCTCCAACTCTCATGGCCAGCTATTCCCACACCCAATTTTTGTATCCTACACTTTTTCTCTTCCTCTTTCTCTTTTTCAAGAACAAAGCACACAACCCTTAGATTTCAAGATGCAAGACACAAAATCTAAATATTTACATGGTTGCCTTTTGTTCCAACTTATTGTTTTGAGTTTGAATGAGGTATTTTGAGATTTTAGGCTAAGGAAGTTCTGGAAATTTGTATTTTCTTGATTGTATTCCATGTTGATTGAGTACAAAAGCATGTTGATGTTGAAGGATTAATGTGTTTTGATAATGTTCTGTTTGTAAACTAAATTTTGCAATTGTTTGGTAGTATCTTATCATAGAAATGGGGAAATGAAATCTTTAGTATTACTCTATTATAGGTCTAGTCTGTGTATATTAAATTTCATATTGAAATAAGAAAAATTATTGAATACTTCAAGAATACCATAAATGTGTATTCCTCTCTCTCACATGAATTGTGGATCCCACTATAAATTTAATTAGTGAGACCCACAGTTATGTAAGAGAGGGGAGTACACATTTATGGTACTTCGGGAGTACACATTTATGGTATTTCGGGAGTACCCAATAATTACCCTTGAAATAATACCATTAATATGTCTTGTTGATTTTACAAAGAATAATGCAGTGGTGCTTATAGATAGTTTACAGTTGTTATGGGTCAAACCATAATATAGTGTGCTCTCACATTAATTGTTGTACCCTGTTTTTTTAGGTGGGTGTCATTGGTATGAGTCAATTAATTAATATGGTAAATTACATATTTGATTTTTAACCTATGTCAATTTGGTCTCTAGCCTTTCAAATGTGTCAATTTAGTCCCTAACATTTTAATATTGTGTAAAAATAATCTTTGCAGTTAGGTGATGAATGAAAAATACTAACTCAAAAATAAAATATTACTTTTATGTCATATAGACTGCCAGTGAACTGACACATGGCCTAAATTAAAATAATAAAAAACTAAAGTGACAAGTTAGCTATTTTAAAACCTATTGCTGCGTCAAATTTTGGGTGTGGGAATTGCATAATAATTTGTTGAATTCTCTTGGTAATGGCTAGTGGGTCATTGAGCCTAGGGTTTTTGAGAAACGAGGACGTGTTTAGGAAGATGTGGTCAAGTCAAGGTGGTATAGCTTTGCCGATGTTGTGTAGAAAAACAATAAGAGGGTGTGGTAGTGAATGGGTGGTGGCTATGCCACTTGGTGAATTACAGTCCGGTGTAGCCTTTGTTACGGTTTCAAAAGAAGGAGGTAATAGTGATAGTGGCAGGGACAGACCCACAGAGGGGCCAAGGGGGCTCGGGCTTCCCCTGGCTCAAAGAAAAAAAGGAAAAAAATATTTAGGCCCCCTAGCCCAAAGAAAAAAAAATTAATGATTATATATATATATATATTTTTTATTTTTTTTTCTAGAGTTGTGCCTCGCTCTTCCAAAAACTTAGACTCGTTCTCTTTTAATTAGCCTAGCCCAACTAGTAACTACCCAACTAAAAAACTTAACAAAAACAAAATTTTAGAATAAAAAATCTCAGTCGGCCTACTATTAGAGTACTAGCATTAGGTGTTCTAAATGGTAAATATTTAGTATTTATAACACTAAATACCAAAAACACAACTATACGAAACATTTCAAATGCTATATTAAAGTAGCAAAAGTAAGTTTTAGTTTGTGAAAATAATTTTTTTTTTTTTTTTATATTTTGCAACAGTTGATGCTCTTAAGAAGCAATATGATTTTGTATTGTTTTTTTTTTTGTCTTTGTTGGTAAATGATTGCATCTTAATGTATTAAGAAACAATAATTTTGTGTATTGATCTTGGTTGATAGTTTGTTAGTACTATATGGATACCTATTTGGATTTTTTTTCTTCTTATACTTTGGCCTCCTTAGCTTGAAATCTTAGGTCCGTCCCTGGATAGTGGTAATGTTGGAGGGAAGGATATTAGGATTTTGGAAGAGAGTTTGAAATAAAAGCTGATATTGATGGGAATGGTGATGGGGCATGTGCTTGGTGGAAGTGTAAATGGGAGATTTCACAGTGGTGGAGGAGGTGGAGATGGTGGTGATGACAATGGGGATGATAAAGAAGAAGATAAGTTTGGGCCAATTTTGAAGTTTGAAGAGGTGATGAAGGAGACAGAAGATAGTCCAAATTTGTTTTTCCTCTCTACTTATGTTTTTGGAATTATTACATTTTGGTTGATGGCATAATGTGATTGTTTACATGCTTTGGATTTAGGTATTTGGAGTGGTGATTGATGATTCCTTCCTGGGGTGCTATGTGGGTGATGAATTGATGATTCCCTGAGGTGCTTGATTTGGGAGTTTATAAAGCAATGGAATGGAATGATCATAAGGGAAAAGAAAGAAATGGAATGGAATGGAATGTATTTAAGCAATGGAAAGGAATGGAAAAGAATAGAATGGAATGGAATTAAGTAACATTGATAAAATGAATGGAATGTAAATAATCTTGTTTGGTAGCAATATAGAGGAAATGGAATGGAATCATTTTATGAGAATATTACTTTTAGACCCCCATTTTAAAATAAATGGTTAAATATATAGGGGTATTTTGGAAGTTTTAGAAAAAATTTATTAAATCTAATTTCATTTCCACACATTCCTTCCGATTTCGGTGGGAATGAAAATTTGAGGTTTTAAGGGAATATAGTAGAATGAGTGTTCCCTCCTGCCTATTCCATTCTCTCCCACTTAAACTTTCAAACAAAGGAATTGACTTTTCATTCCTTCCTTTAAAACAACCAGACAAGGCAATGAAATAATATTCTAAAATTATTCTTTTCATTCTTTTTCATTCCATTCTATTCCCTCCTCCCAAGCCAGAGCTTAGGGTTTTTGTTTTGGAGATGCAAATTGGGAAATTTTGTTCCTTTTTTAATTATAATTTCTATTTAAATTTTTACTTCTAAAATCTAAAATGAAATAATAAAACCTAAATTATAATAGCTGATGTGTCACTTCAGTTTTTTAATTTAGGCCATATGGCAGTCCACATGGCAATTTATATGGCACAATTTTTTTTTCTTTTAGCCACGTCATCATTTTTCATCTATCACTTAACGGCAATGGCTATTTTGACACAATACCAAAAGGTTAAGGACCAAATTAAAGCATTTAAAAGATTATGAACCAAATTGACACATTTAAAATATCAAGGACCAAATTGACACATAGCGTAAAGGTTTGAGACCAAATATGTGATTTACCTTAATTAATATTATGTTAGTTAGTTAGTATTACTGAGCAATCATGTCTTTTAGATAAGGCATATATATATTCATGAAAGGATATGTCTATTACCAAGAGGCATGAGAGACAGGGGCAGCTTGATGAATTTGGGGGCTTAAGGCGAAAATTAATTATCTTGTATTAGATGTAAAATTACTACTAATTAATATGAACTACATAGAATTTTTTCTTTTTTTTTAGAAATTTTATAAATTGAAAAAGTTTGACAAAATTTTTCATACTTGTAGATGTGGCAGATTGATAGTGGTAAGTAAAAAAGCGGTGTAAGTGGTAGACTTAAATGAGAACTAGTAAAAATTTGCTAACTCAACTCTTATTTTATTTTTTTAGAAGTGCAATATTCACAATATTTTTATAACAAATTCTAGGTTTTAAGTTGCTTTTTGTTTTCTATTTGAAAATATCACTATAATTATTTTTTTGCCATCAATAACAACCTACTACTTATTAACATTAGTTGTAAAAGTGTTGTAAAAAATATTGTGGACGTTGCATTTTTCTCTCTTTTTTATTTGTTTTTTATCTGGTAAAAAAATATTATTTTTATTTATTTGTTATAAATAACCCTATTGGTTAAAATTTGAGGGCCTTTTTTTTTTGCTTGTGGCCTTAGGCGACTGCATTTTTTGCTCTAGCATTCAGCCGACGCTGATGAGAGAGTTAATAAATAGATGGACTCTCATTTCTTTCAGTAAATAATTTTCTCATTACAAATATATTGTAACATTGGTAATCACCCCATAAAAGGAGTGCCATCTACATTTGGGACCAATAGTGATATCAAAGCCATGGTTGGTAGGCACAAATTAATCAAGAAGAAAATTCTTATTTTGACACAATTGTAGTGGCGGAAAGAGAACAAAATGGGTTGGGACAAAGCAAAGAAGACACAACTGTGCAAAGAAAATCACCCCAAGCACATAATGACGTCTTTTCAAATGGAATTAGTGAAATCACGTTTCAAAACAACCTCATTTTGCATTCAGGAGCAAGCCAAAAGGTGTCGCCACGTTGTTTTGTCATATTCATAAATGGTTGTACACTCTCATTAATTTATTAAATTAGCTTATTTTATAAATTATTAGAATAATTTAATTTAACTAAAAACCTATTACCAATATTTTAAGAAATAGAAATTTTTACTCAAAATTAAAATGCTATTTATTTTATTAATTATTATTTTTAGATATCTTATTAATTGTTAAGATAGTTTAATTTATGTAAAACTCTAATATTTAAGTTTTAAAGAATTTAAAATTCTATTACCAAAAATAAAATTTAATGTTATTTTAATTATCTATAATAATTTTGTATTTTAATATAAATTGTCTTTATGTCAAGTGGCTCAATTTATGCATCTCTCACAATAGTTAATTTAAAAGTTTTGAGTGACACCACTGCAGATTCTTGGCATGATGACTCCACATGTATGAAATTCTTGTAGAAGGGGGAGGGGGGAGGGGGGGAAGGATCAGGGTTCAAGTCTCTAAGAGGGAGGCTTCACATATATATATACTTAAATTATTTTTTAGAATGGCATATACACTTATATTAGTTTTTAGAATGACGTATACACTTAGATTAGCTTAGAGTAGAGTTTATATATTGTATAAAAAAATAAGTTTTGAGTGACTCACTAATTATTATGATAATCTCAATAATATTAGTAAAAATTAAAATTTATTTTATGTAAAATTTTGAATTAATCCGTCTATCGCATAGGAAAACTAAGAAAATCACTCACTATTTTGTTATTATTACTCATTGCGAAACTTTACTATTTTGGTAATTTTTATGTTTCGGGGGTATTTCGGTCATTTTCTTGGTTTAGAGGGTATTTTGGTCATTTTTTAGTTTTGGGGGCTATTTTGGTTTTTTTTTTTTTTTTTAGGTTTTGGGGATATTTTGGACATTTTAGAGGTTTTGGGGGTTATTTTGCTAATTTTAGAGATTTTGGAGGTATTTTGGTCATTTTAGTGGTTTTTTTTAGCATATTTGGTGATTTTAGAGATATCGAGAGTATTGTCATCATTTTTGAGGTTTTATGGGTATTTTTCTATTTTTAGAGATTTTGGGGATATTTTGGTCATTTTAGTGGTTTTTGAGCATATTTGGTAATTTTAGAGATATCGGGGGTATTTTGGTAATTTTAGAAGTTTCATGGGTAATTTTGGATGTCCAAGGGTATATTGGTAATTTTGAAAGTGTAGGGGTATTTGGGTCATTTTAGGTATTTAAAGGTATTTTGGTAATTTTGGAGGTCAAGAGGGTATTCAAGTAATTTAAGAGGTATTTGAGTCATATTGGGTTATATGAGTGAGTTACTAATTAAATGAGTTGAGTTGGTAATGGATAATTAATTTATATATAAATAGGTCATAAATGGATAAATGCGTAATTACACATCCAACCCATTTATGACCCAACCCGCCCATTTGCCACCCCTAATGTAATGAAGGAATAGGAAATGTATTTTTTTTTCTTAAGTTTATTGTGGTAAAATAAAATGAAAATTATTAAATACTCCGAGAGTACCATAAATGCGTACTCCCTCATCTCACATGAATTGTGAGTTCAACCATAAATTAAATTAGTGGGACCCACAATTATGTGAGAGGGGAGAATATGCATTTATTTTCTTCGGAAGTACCCAATAATGACCCAGAATAAAAAGATTGGAAATAATAATGGAGAAAGATCACAAACGTTTGTAACAAGGTGGCGTAGTAGTAGAAACTAAAAAGGCTTTAAGACTCATCACAATTGGGAATTCGTAAATTCAAGTAATGATAAATTCAATAAGAGCCCAAGTAGTCACACATCATAACACATGCAAGGTTTAAGTTGTGTAGGGGCACTGACCATAATTATAAGCTCTTTTGGGGAAAATTATGTCTTTGTTCTCTAAATAGGTTGTATGTTAATTAATTTGGTCCTTGATAAATGGAATATACTCATCCTTATAATCCATATTATTATGAGCAGCTCATATTCAGCTAAAATCATAATTTTAATGACTAAAATTAACACATTTGAAAAGGAAATTACCAATTAGATATTGAATAAAAGTAGGGTCATGTTAACAGGTGCCCTTAGGACAATAATTAATAAACTATATTAGAAAAGTTTTTAACAACACTTTCATGGAAAATATAAAAACCTGTCAGAAAATTAATTGCTTTATTATTTTTTTTCATAAAATATTTCTAAAAATAGTCCCTAAACGAATAAAATTCTCTATACCATTTTTTATGTTTCACTTTATGTTCTATCAATCATAACTTGCCATGTATTTAATTTATTTTTATTTTAAACTTTAGTTATTTTATAAGGAAAGTTAAACAAATACACGACAAATTGTAATTGATAAAACATAAAATGAAACAAAAAAATGATACAGAAAATTTGTATTCTTAAACCAAACTCCCTGGGGCATTTACTAATATTTTTCATAAAGGTAATTGTTTTTTTTTTCTTTTCCCATAAAAACTTTTTTTAAATGAACTATTAACCAATGCCCTAAAGACATTTGTCAGCATTTCTCAAGTAGTATTTAGAGTCATGCTAACTAATGCCCTAAAATTTAATGTTTTTTTAATTATCTATAATAACTTTGTATTTTAATATAAACTGTCTTTATGTCAAGTGGCTCAATTTATGCATCTCTCACGATAGTTAATTTAAAAGTTTTAAGTGACAGCACTGCAGATTCTTGGCATGATGACTCCACATGTATGAAATTCTTGTAGAAGGGGAGGGGGGCAAGGATCAGGGTTCAAGTTTCTAAGAGAGAGGCTTCACATACATATACACTTAAATTATTTTTTAGAATGACATATACACTTAGATTAGTTTTTAGAATGACATATACACGTAGATTAGCTTAGAGTAGAATTTATATATTGTATAAAAAAAAATAAAAAAATAAAAAGTTTTGAGTGACTCACTAATTATTACGATAATCTCAATAATATTAGTAAAAATTAAAATTTATTTTATGTAAAATTTTGAATTAATCTGTGTATCGCATAGGAGAACTAAGAAATCACTCACTATTTTGTTATTATTACTCATTGTGAAACTTTACTATTTTGGTAATTTTTATGTTTCGGGGGTATTTCAGTCATTTTATTGGTTTAGATGGTATTTTGGTCATTTTTGAGTTTTGGGGGCTATTTTGGTAATTTTTTAGGTTTTGGGGATATTTTGGACATTTTAGAGATTTTAGGGGTTATTTTGCTAATTTTAGAGATTTTAGAGGTATTTTGGTCATTTTAGTGGTTTTTTAGCATATTTAGTGATTTTAGAGATATCGGGGTATTGTGGTCATTTTCGAGATTTTATGGATATTTTTCTCTTTTTAGAGATTTTGGAGATATTTTGGTCATTTTAGTGGTTTTTTAGCATATTTGGTAATTTTAGAGATATTGGGGGTATTTTGGTCATTTTAGAGGTTTCATGGGTAATTTTGGATGTCCAAGAGTATATTGGTAATTTTGGAAGTGTAGGGATATTTGGGTCATTTTAGGTATTTAAGGGTATTTTGGTAATTTTTGAGGTCAAGAGGGTATTCAACTAATTTTAGAGGTATTTGGGTCATATTGGGATAAATGGGTGGGTTACTAATTAAATGGGTTGAGTTAGGAATGGATAATTAATTTATATATAAACAAGTCATAAATGGATAAATGTATAATTACACATCCAACTCATATATGACCCAACCCACCCATTTACCACCCCTAATGTAATGAAGGAATAGAAAATGTATATTTTTTTTTCCTTAAGTTTGTTGTGGTAAAATAAAAGGAAAATTATTGAATACTCTGAAAGTACCATAAATGCGTACTCCTTCATCTCACATGAATTGTGAGTTCAACCATAAATTTAATTAGTGGGACTCACAATTATGTGAAATGGGAGAATACGCATTTATGGTACCATGGAAGTACCCAATAATGACCCAAAATGAAAGGATTGAAAATAATAATGGAGAAAGATCACAAACGTTTGTAACAAGGCGGCGTAGTAGTAGAAACTAGAAAGGCTTTAAGACTCATCACAATTGGGAATTCGTAAATTTAAGTAATGATAAATTCAATAAGAGCCCAAGTAGTCAGACATCGTAACACATGCAAGGTTTAAGTTTTGTAGGGGCACTCACCATAATTATAAGATCTTTTTAGGTAAATTATGTATTTGTTCTCTAAATAGGTTGTATGTTAATTAATTTGGTCCCCGATAAATGGAATATACTCATCCTTACAATCCATATTATTATGAGCAGCTCATTTTCAGCTAAAATCATAATTTCGATGACTAAAATTAACACATATGAAAAGGAAATTACCAATTAGATATTGAATAAAAGTAGCCCTCAGGATAATGGTTAATAAATTATATTAGGAAAGTTTTTAACTACACTTTCATGGAAAATATAAAAACATGTCAGAAAATTAATTGCTTTATTATTTTTTTCATAAATATTTTTAAAAATAGTCCCCAAATGAATACAAATCTTTTGTACAATTTTTTATGTTTCACTTTATATTCTACCAATCATAACTTACATTGTATTTAATTTATATTTATTTGAAACGTTAGTTATTTTATAAGGAAAGTTAAATAAATACAGAACAAATTTTAATTGATAAAACATAAAATAAAACCAAAAAATTATATAAAAAATTTGTATTCCTAAACCAAACTTCCTTGCACATTCACTAATATTTTTCATAAAAATAATATTTAGAGTCATGCTAACTAGTAGTTATTAAAATAAATGATTAATAGTAAAAGGTGGGGAAAATTTTATTCTCAAGGTGATTGAGAGGTCGTTTAGTATGGTAGTTTAAGCAACGCTTATCAATTTTTAAACAATATTACATATTTTTTTATATATTTTTTTATTTATATGTATTTTTAAAAAATATAAACAATATTATCTTGAAACAGCTAAAATAGTAGACTGTGTCAGACTCATTCATTTATGAGTCTTATGACAACATGAAAAGAAAGGTTGTTTATAGCTATCTTTAACTCTCCAACTCCAACATTTAATGCCTCAACTGCTCACATTTATTTCCACAGATAAATGTCCCTGTGGCAGCTAAAATGGTAAACTGTGTCAGACTCATTCATTTGTTTTTTACTCTTTTTTGGTAAATATCAGACTCATTCATTTATTTTTTACTTTTTTTTGGTAAATATTAGACTCATTGATTTATGAGTCTTCTGACAACATGAAGAGAAAGGTTGTGACATTTATAGCTATCTTTAATTTTCCAACTCCAACATTTAATGCCTCAACTGTCACATTTATTCCCACAGATAAATGTCCCTGAGGTGGATCACCAACCATTAACCAAGTCTCACGCAAGAGAGACACACACAATGTATGATGTGAGCACTGGCGGAGCCAGAGGGGGGCGAGAGAGGGGGCACCTGCCCCCTGACTCCTAAAATTTTCTAGCTAGCATTAGTAATCTAAACTCTAAAGTACTTAATGACCTGAAGGAAAAAAGAAAAGAAAAAAAAAATGATTTCTACTTGGTTGAAAGTGACTCTAAAGAAAAAGAAAGAAAAAAAAAGTTTACAAACATCAAACCATGCTTTTGTTTTGTCTTACGTCCAACTTGCACCTATTTCACTATTTTTTTTAATTTTTAATTTTATATCATTATTTACACCATTTTATGATACTTTTCATAGCATTTTATTCTTGAATAATACTAGAGATACTAAAAATTTTATTATTTATATCTTACAAATTAGCATGTCACCAATCAAAAATAATAATTTCAAACATTTATTCATTATTTTTTTAAGTAACACTAATCACATTTTTACTCCATCAGTTTGTAAATTTTTTAGTAGCTATGAATTTGTTATTTTTGTTTATTTATTTCAATAATATGAAATATATTCATATTTGCTTATAATTTTTTTATTTATTTTGTTATTATTGTTGATTAGTATTTTTTAGATTAATTTCACTTTTAATATCGTCTTTTAATTTTGCTCCCTCTAAACTAAAATCCTGGCTCCGCCAGTGGATGTGAGTCACACAAATGTCTCCCTATGCGAACTCCGATGATCGATCGAGGCTGCACTGGTTAACCACTGACTTGTGTCATCTATTTATCGTTATGTAGGATCACGCGCACGTGTCCCTACTGTGGACCTCTCTCTGTCTTGGTGTAGTTTTATTGACTCATGATATTTAAACAATAAAAATTGTTATTTAAACATCACAATACATATTTTTGCAAAACTTAAACAATGTTATTAGAAATCTCTTACTAAATGAGAATATAATTGTGTGCTCTGAAGTTTGAATCTTAAACAAGACAAAAGATTAAAAAATAAATAAAAACAAATACATAAGACAAAGTCTCACTTATCCTTACCAAAAAAAAAAGATGATTATAATATGGTCAACTTTGATATGTCATATGGATTCTATAGAGTGAGTTTGAATTTACAACATAAGCAAACAAATCTTTTTATTTGAAATTTTGGGATAGGTTCTAAATCTCTCAAGATACTTGTAGCATTAAGGTTCCAATGACAAACCCATAATGTTTTATTGGAATTTGATGCTAATTTTGCGACAAAATTGAATGAGAGTCATACACGAGAGTTCCAAAAAAAAAAAAAATGGTGGGGTTTTGAGAATACAGTGTGTTGGCATTTCTCACCAAAATTTATTTCAATTTTCATTAATATAGCAGGTATATATTATAGGTTAAATTAAAAAAAAAAAAAGGCATTATATATTTTAAAGAGACTGAAGATTAGAAAATTTTGTGTGTGTGTATATATATATATATATATTAAAAAAGTTTATTTGTGATTATATTTACTTGTATTATTAATTAAATAATTTATGATGTCACTAATTCTTCCACCAAATGAACCCCAAGTTGGCTAGAAAATTGAAAACCACTTTCTTCTTAGGTCTTATGTCCAGTCAAGTGTTTAAACCCAAGGTCTTGTTTTGAGTAAGAAAAAGGAGGATATATTTATATATTTAGTTGATAAAATTTTCATTGAATTTAATATTTTAGTTAATAATAAGTTATGGTAAGAAAGTTTGAATGAGCTTCAAATGGCTTGAAAGTTGTTCTGAAAGGATTTTTAGTTTTATGTGGGGGGGGGGGGGGGGTGTGCACATTGTAGAAATTTTATTGCATTCGTTGTTGGTCCTTCGCAAGTGCACTCCGTGAGCATTGTACATTTTTCTTAGGTGAGAACATGCAGATGCAACAATGGCTCAACTTATAAGCAAAGTGAAACAATAATAACAAGCGTGCTCTTATTATACAATTATTTTAGATCTCAATTGAAATTCGTGAAATAAAATTAGAGTGGAATAGTAGATTAACTTAATCCTTTGTTGTGCTTTGTTTTAAATATATCATATATAGTTATGTAAAACTTATTTACAATGTTACTTGGTTATATGTAGAGGTGTATATCAAACCCAACAAATAGAATATAATTAGTTTTGGTATTTTAGAGAATTAGTTTTGATGAAGTTGAAAATTTATAATATAAATCAAAGTATATTATATGAATTGTAGTAATTTATTACAAAAAGTTTTTAAACAATTGATGAAAACACTATTTTTCACAAGAGAAAAAAATGTATAGACATATTACACTGACTCAGCCCGATTCATGTGACATTGGGTTGAGTTGATTTCTACACATGTAATGAGTTGGGTTACGCTGAAAATTTTTTAACTGAATAAGGTTTGATTGGATTGAAAAATATAACCCAATTCATGAACACCCTTAGCAGCAATGCTACAATTTTCCTATGCATTAGAAAATAATCTTTTAAGGCAAACATTTAGGCTTTAGCCTTCGAACATAGAAAGCACCCCAATAGTCCAAGGAAAAAAAGAAAAGGCCTAATGAACAGAACCGTATTCCATTTTCTTAAGCATAAAACAAAAAATAAAATGGTCCTAATTTTTATTTGCCTTTGCATTTGGCTGTGTCTTCAAAATTAATATCTGAGCTCTTGCTCTTTCGCCAAATCCTTCCCGTTCTCGTAGTGCTCTACAAGACTTTCGCTTTTCCTCCGTTCAACTTGTAAGTCCCTGCGGCAACTAAAATGGTAGACTGTGTCAGACTCATTCATTTATGAGTCTTTAAATCTCCAACTCCAATATTTAATGCCTCAACTGCTCACATCTATTCCCACAGATAAATGTCCCTGCGGTGGATCACAAACCACATCCCACACCAACCATTAGCCAAGTCTCACGCAAGAGAGAGACACACAATGTATGATGTGAGTCACCCAAATGTCTTCCTATGCGAACTCCGATGATCGATCGAGGCTGCACGGGTTAACTGTTGACTTGTGTCATCTATTTATTGTTATGTAGGATCACGTGCACGTGTCTCTACTCTGACCTCTCTCTCTTTTGGTGTACTTTTACTGACCTTGTTTGATAATGGTGTTTAAATAATAAAAACTGTTATTTAAACACTACAATACGTAGTTTTACAAAACTTAAACAATGTTATTAGAAATCTCTTACCAAATGAATATATAATTGTGTGCTCTAAAGTTTGAACCTTAAACAAGACAAAAGATTAAAAAAAAAAACAAAAAAAAAAAATACATAAGACAAAGTCTCACTTACCCTTACCAGAAAAAGAGATGATTATGTATCTGTTTGGATCCGCGTCCACGTCCACTGCGTTTGCGTTTTCAACTTCTTCTTTTTTTAAGTCGAAAATTTAACTTTTCCAACTATGCACTGTTCACGCATTTCAGATTTTCTCTGACAGAGTGCACTATTTAGCACTGTTCACACACTGTTCATGGGATCCACAAGCACTTTATTCAAAAAAAATATATATTAAAAATGGGTCCCACAATACTATTCACACATTTAAAAATTATTTTGCTACAATGTTTTCAGTTTTCAACAAAATAAGTTATATCCAAACAGACCCTATAATCGATACGGTCAACTTTGATATGTCATATGGATTCTATGGAGTGAGTTTGAATTTACAATATATGCTTCATTTGCATCTTAAGCAAATTAATTTATTTATCTTCGAGGACTAATCACATCATATCCTGAGGTAAAGTATTACAAAAATAGAATCAAAGATAAATTAAAAATTTTAAAAAAAAATTCCTAAACTACAACTTCGTTTAATTCCACACAATTTTTATTTTTAGGTATTTGGGGCCAAGGGCAGAGCTACATGTTAGGGTGGGGGCCCAAAATTTTTGAAAATATCATTATAGTATATAAAATTTTTTAATATTTTAATAATTATCCCCCAAAAATGGCCCTCCCCCCCACCTCCCAAATATTTGAGTTAGTCTAACAATGTTATTAAAAAAATTGTCCTATTGGTCTAGTAGTTATAAAGAATGTATTGTTTCTCAAATTCATTTTTTTTTAATTGTAAAATGTGTTCTTATATCTCTTAAAGTTTTGGATCATTCATGTTTTTGAAAAATTTATTAGTTCAATTGAAATTTTTTTACTCTCAATGTTAGACAATTTGGTAACTTATATTGAAAATAAAAATTTTAAGGATTTCACTATAGAAGATGGGGAAAGAGAATTTAATTCTACGAAACATTTAACTTTAAGGATTTCACTATATTAACTTATGTATGTGTATAGATGTATATGTTTGTGTATATGTATGGAAGTTTGTATAAATTAATAAATTAGTAACACAAATCAGCCCCCCCAAACAAAAATTTCTTGCTCTTTGGGGTGGCATTGGCTCTTGGTCCAACAAAACACATTTTTTGTTTTGACAAAAAAAATAAGGTAAGACAGAGCATACAAATCCTCTCTCCCCTGATTCACAAAAAAAAAAAAAATCCCCCCTCCCCTTGAATGCCACGACAACCCATCACCCCATCCTCAATGAGCGATTCATTGATCCACCCTACCCTTCTATGATGGTCCATCAACTTAAGCCATCCAACACTACCCAACAACACCTCTCTTTATCTCTATCTGTTTCTTGATCGCCAATTTGGCCAGTGCCTTCGCCGCCCCACATGATCCATGCGGCCATGCATCAATCTCTCTCTGTCTCTCTCGTCTATGCCTCCAATTTTTTCCCCCACCTCAACCCATCTCTATTGTAGGGATGGGTTGATCTCTGTTATTCTCTCTCTCTCTCTCTCTCTCAATATTTTTCTTAATTTTTTGTGCGAATTTTATCATTAATCAATTCAATCTGTGTTGAAATTTTTCTAATATTCAATTGCATGCTATTATTGATATCTAGTGGTTGCTATTACTGAGCAATTGACAAGGATTTTTGAAGAGAGGGTGATTATGTAGAAGAAATTGTGATTTTCAATACAAGATAAACATAAAAAAATTCTTTCCAAAAAATTTTCAAGAACAACCTAACGTTGGAAAATAAGTAATTTCCTTAAAAATATTTTCAACTAAAGAAATTTCAATCAGGAAAACGTTTTACATCAAAACAAATGCAAACAACACATTCTAATGTGTTATTTGTCAATGATCTAATGCACTGTATATAATGCTTTGTATAACGAATGAGCATATTATAAAGCAAGACAAATACAGAATTCATATTTGCTAATTGGAGATCTCTATTTTGGCCACAATCACAATTGCTTCCCTCAACAATTTATATGCAAAACTTATTCCTAACGTTCCATGACACAATGCTTTATATTTTTTTCCTTATATTCTTTATACTTACAAAATTTCTAAAGATCAAAGATCAATAAATATATTATCAATCAAATATTTAAATTTCAAGTTGTTGTAGTATAATATTATGCATAAAAAATAAGTTTATAAATCGAATAGTAAATAAAATCTAATTGACATGAAGTATGACCTAAGTGTTAAGAACAGATAAAATATGCAATCGAGCAGTTATATTTTTAAAATATGTAGACATATTAAATTTTTTAGTGAAAATTGTAACTATTGGCTGCAATCAAGTTTGTATTCAAACTTTGCCATTCTCTTACAAAGTCAAATTAGGCATTCAAATTTGGAAGTTAGCCAAATAACCCCGTCAATGCCTTATGCAAAAGTCTGGTTTTTATAATAATTTCATTTTCACTTAGTCAAAAAAACATTATAGAAAGTTATCTCACTTTTCATTTTCCTTGGTGGTGGCATTGCCTTCAAAATTGTTAGAATATTAATTAAGCCCATTAAATTCATTGATTAAATTACTTTATCATTTAATCAATATTACCACTAGCATGGCCTTAATTTTATTCTCCATAACAAAAATTGTAGGCTATCAAGCAAGTGAATCTCTCTCTCTTTCTTTCAATAATAATTTAATATATTAATGGAACAAATTCTAGTTTTCTGAAGAGAAAATGCAAATTTACCGCTCATTCGTACTTTAAAGTACGAATGAGCGGTAAAATTAAATCATTATCAAGAGAAGAGTAAGGCTAATGATTAGTTGTGCCAAGGCACTGATAGCCTTCTTCACAATGATTCAAACGTTGCTCTTATTCTATATAAGTTTAGAAGTGCATTTAGGTGTAAGCGGAAGGGGTAAGCTTTAAAAATCTATCTTCGTTAGTCACTCTAAGATGGCATAGATATTTAGAGGAAATCCAGTACATTTAATTGTGTGGGTCCTTGACAAGTGGACGACAGCTTGCATACGTGGGTCTAATAACTCATTTAACTTTATTTAGAAAAGAAGAACAGCTGATTTTTTTTTATATGGCTATAAAGCTCTCTATAGTCTATTAGTCTATACCAGCCAGTCAGCCACAAGTCCTATTACTGTACTCTTCATTAGAAAAAATGATGAATCCTGCTAAAGGGAATACATCATTGCTTCTTCTCTCCCTTCTTCTTCTTTGCCCAATCTGCACTTCCCTTGACACCATAACACCAGACCAACCCCTTAAGGATGGTCAAGTTCTACACTCAAACCAGAAAACCTTTGCACTTGGGTTTTTCAGCCCCGGCAGTTCCAGTCACCGCTACGTTGGAATTTGGTATAACCAAATCACCGAACAAACCGTTGCGTGGGTTGCAAACAGAGACACTCCTCTCAAGGATCACTCCGGAGTCCTCTCCATCAACGGTAAGGGAAACCTTGTACTTCACACCCAAAACCAAACCACTCCTATTTGGTCCACCAATGTTTCTTTTTCAGTCTCATCCACAAATAATTCTATGGCTAAGCTCTTAGATATTGGGAATCTTGTTTTGGTTCAACAAGACAGCCAACGTGTTACATGGCAAAGTTTTGATTATCCCACCAATACTCTACTTCCGCTTATGAAACTTGGGCTGGACCGACGGACCGGGCTGAACCGGTTCCTAACATCTTGGAAGTCCAAAGATGACCCAGGAGTTGGCAACCATTCATTTCGAATGGATCCAACTGGGTACCCTCAGGTGAGCTTATACATGGGTCAGAATCTATTATGGCGTATGGGATTTTGGAATGGCATAACATGGAGCGGTATACCCCAAATCGCATCAAAGTACTTCAAAGTTAGCTGGGTGAATAATCAAGATGAAAGCACCTTTTTGTACAGTATTATTCCAAATTTACCCATCAAAGTTATTGTTAAAATGGTGGTGGATGAATCAGGAATTGTGGAACGGTCCTTATGGCAGGAGACTACATGGGTCGAATATTGGTCCGCCCCGCAAGAGTTGTGTGATAAGTATTTGAATTGTGGTCCAAATAGTTATTGTGACCCACACAATGAGGTCATTTTTGAGTGCAAGTGCTTTCCTGGATTTGAACGCAAGTCATCTCGTGATTGCATGAGGGAAAAGCAAGGAGTGTCCATGTGCAACAACGGAGAAGGGTTTGTGAAGTTTGCACATATGAGGGTGCCAGATACTTCAATAGCACATGCAGACATGAGTTTGAGTATGAAAGAGTGTGAGCAAAAGTGTTTGAGGAATTGTTCTTGTATGGCTTACGCAAGTGCAAATGAGAGTGAGGGAGGGATTGGTTGCTTGACATGGCAAGGGGACTTAGTGTACACAAGAACATATTCTGATCTTGGACAAGATTTCTACATACGTGTGGATGCGGTTGTATTAGGTACTCTTAAATCTTTTTTCTTTAAAAATTTGGTAAAACATTTTATGAAAATACACAGTGACTTTTCTCACTACATTTGGTGGCTGGGTCACCAGTTCGGTGAGCTAGGTAGATGACGTCGGTAGTTCGGTGGTTAGAGCCACCACTCCGATGATCAGCGCCAACATTCTAGTAGCCAGAGTCATCACTCTGGTAACCGATGCTGGCAATCCAGTCACTGAGGCTATTTGCTAGAGGTTTGATAACCCAAGCCACCATTCTGGTGGCTAGAGACATCGCTCTAGTAGCAGTTGCCCTCTGTCCGGTTGTAGAAGACATTGTTCAAGCTACAATTACGACAGTCTGGTCACTAGACCTCCTACACCAGCAATTCTGGTGACTCAGCTACTGATTTTGTTTGTTTGCTTGAAAATATTTATTTGTCATACTAAATACCTGAAATTTTTATTTATTTTACATCAAAACAAATAGAGTATTAGTCAAAGTTCATGTCTATTGTATTATATTAGTCTGAAATTTATGCAGAATACTAGTTCAACATCTCCCTATGGTACTAACCTTCTATGGTGCAAACCTTAAAGTTGATTTAGGTCATACTATGAAAAATGATTTTCTCTATTTAAAATAGATCTATTTCATATTACAAATCTAAATGAGTATTACATTCCCTATGGGAAAGAAATTATATATGGCTTTTTAAAATTATCTAAAAATATCAAAATTTTCACAATGCTACCTTATCTATTTCATATAATTCAAAACTCAAATGATGTGTGGAGAAGTCGAAATTATTTAAAAGTTGTATACCCCTAACAACACAAGATTTCTACAATTATATTCATCACTCGTAGTAGGTCCTACTATGTAATACTCGTTTTATTTTATTTTTATATAATTACAATAATAGGAGAGAGAGAGAGAGAGAGAGAGAGAGAGAGAGAGAGAGAATTTGAACTGTGATTCTACTTATATTAATAAGTAATACTCTCTTGGCGTTTGACATTGTTGTTACAAAAATGGGTTTGCAATTTTTGTTTTTTGTTTCTTCTTTTAACACGTTTTCGGCCTCAAAAAAGAGAATCACATATAGACATGACATTGTTGTGAGAACATGTTTGTCTGTTTGTTTTGTTCTTTTGATACGTTGGACCTCAAAATGAGAAACACATTTTCTCCTTTTTAAAAAAAATAATAAAATCATATATTTTCCTTAAACCCATTGTTTCATCCCTACTCAACTGCATCAATAAATATTTATGTTCAATCAACTTCTGAAATTTATGATGTCATTTGAATAATTTTTTTTTTTACTCAGCTCAATATGCTAAGAAAAATGGTCTTACTCAGAAAAAGAGGATGCTGGCAATTCTGGGAGTTTCCGTTGCTGTAATGTTTCTTCTTATAGTCTCAGTTGTGTATTGCTTTGTAATGAAGAAGAAGAAAGGTAAGGAAGTTTAGAGCAATTTTTTTAAACCTATTTTTATACTTCTAAGGCTAGTGAACAAATGCTCCCAAGATTACTCCAACACTATGTTTCAGAGTTTATAAAAGAATAGGCAGAATACTTAAATCATGAAATAAAATTGAATAAAATGGAATGGAACTTGATATATTTTTCAAGCGTAGAAGTTGATAAAAGAAAAAATGAAAAAGAATTGGATATATTTTGTTATTATCCTCATAATCATTTCTTTGGATCCAAAGATGGTATACTGAAGTAGCCAAGGAAATTTTTCAAATGCTATTCTTAAACTTCTTGCCTTTCAGCCTACGAATAAATGCATTAGCTCATTCCATTTGCACATTCTTATGTCTACCATACCCAAATGTCAAATTCAAAAGAAAGAACACTCGATCTCGAAGATGACATGATAAAAAATGCCTTTTGACTTCTACAGAATACATACATGAGCACCATTGTACCCCATTTTACAAGCCTTTCTTGGGAGGGAAACCTGTCCTTTACTGCCAGCCAAGATATGAAGGACTTGTTAGAAAAAGCTGCTTTAGACTATACCAATTTCTACCATTCATTGAGACATACATGTTTCTTATTTAATTCTACTTTGAATTGCAATTTGTCCTCCACTGCCAGACAAAGACAAAGCAATAAGGAATGCTTAGAAGCAACTGCTTCAGACCATACCACTTTCCACCATTTAGCTGTATCCATCTTGTTTCTTATTTCACTCCAGGTTGAAATTCATGTGACTTTTCCATATTTAAATGAAATCCAGTACATTGAGTTGTCTTAGGTATTTTAATTGATGAAAATAAGCTTGTAGGGTAGTATCTTTTGATCTGATAGGTTTCCAAGGCTACTACATTTCTTTCAGAATACTGGATACTTTTGCAAACTCAGAAATTGCAGTATCATACACCCCCTTTTGGACAAAGTTAGGGATCAAAACACCTTCAGGGTGTCAATTATCATGCCACATGGATAATTTTTTCACCCTTTCAACTAAAAGCTTGATGAATGGCCCAACCAATTCCCTGACATCTTAACTAGCCCCATCAGCAGGCCTGAAGAACTTTCATCACCCATAAGCACTTACCTCTTAGAAAAGTGCATTTTAACCAAATGGGATTTCCTGTCAATGACAAATAGAAAATTGTAAACTTCAATTTTTCCTTTGTTTCATTCTTTTATTTTAGTGTGTATCTTAGTTTTATTAAATTAGGCTTTTGTGTGAGAATTCCTAATTGGAAAAATATGGTTACTAGCATTATTAATTACTTGTTTTATTACAGAGAAGAGGCATAGCACAAATTCATATAGTGCTGACTCCACTTTACAATACTTCAAAGAGTCTCCAAGCAGAAGGGACCTCGATGGAACTAGAAGAAATTCAAATTTGCCATTATTTGATCTAAGAACCATTATTGCAGCTACAGATAACTTCTCTATTGCTAACAAGCTTGGCCAAGGTGGTTTTGGCCCAGTTTATAAGGTAGTCTCATTGAACGAGTCCCAGAATTTGCATAATCTCATTTCAAGTGTGTTTATGCATCACAAACTCCATCATAAATGTTTACAGGTACTCATTGAGTATGAATTTGTTGTGTACAATTGGGCTTCCCCAAATAATTCACCAAGTTGAGTTTCTTTCAACAATTGTGCATAATGACAAAATGATATTTGGACTTTAATTGCAGGGTTTGCTACAAAACGGAATGGAAATAGCAGTAAAAAGACTATCAAAATGCTCTGGACAAGGAATAGAACAATTCAAAATGGAATCTGCACTAATTGTTAAACTCCAACATAGGAACCTTGTGAAAATTTTAGGTTGTTGCATTCACAAAGAAGAGAAGATGTTGATCTATGAGTACTTGCCAAATAAAAGTTTGGACTTTTTCATTTTTGGTATGTCTTCTTTTTCACATTAACCTCACCCATCATCACTAGAAAATGATCCTGCCAATACAAACATATTAGTTCCAAATAGCAGGATTTATACATAAGTAAGAAAGCACGAATGCCGTATAATCTAATCCAAGTTCTCATTTCTTCATTTAGATGAAACAAAAAGGTCATGTTTAGATTGGGAAAAGCGATTTGAGATTATTTGCGGAATTGGTCGAGGGATCTTATATCTTCATCAAGACTCAAGATTAAGAATTATCCATAGAGATTTAAAGGCCAGCAATGTTCTACTTGACAATGCATTGAATCCAAAAATTTCAGATTTTGGTTTGGCTAGAATTGTTGGAGGGGACCAAATTGAAGCTAATACAAATTGCATCGCTGGAACATAGTAAGTATGCTAGAAAGCAAAGATATACTTTTTTAACCGATTACTTGACTACCATTTTTACATCTAAGGAGAGTACAAACTATAGGCCTATGTAAGAAAAAAAATACTAAGGATATCTTTGCAATTCGTTTTCATATTGTGATACTTCAAATTTTACATGTATGTTAGTGCCCAAAGGGCTATCTTTGATCATTTTATGTTGAGGTTCAATATCTTCCTTTTCATTGTGTTATGACAGTGGTTATATGTCACCTGAATATGCAATGCAAGGACTTTTTTCAATAAAGTCTGATGTATATAGCTTTGGGGTATTGCTACTGGAGATTATTACTGGGAAAAGGAATGGTACTTACCACCATGATGGCCCTTCCTCAAATTTGATTGGGCATGTAAGTACATGTGCAAACAATGACTGCAAATTAAGCTTATATTGTTGATCCTAATATGATTAATATCTTGTCTCAGGTTTGGGACCTATGGAGAGAAGACAATTCCATGAAAATCGTCGACCCGTTACTAGATGAGACATGCCCTGCTAATGAAGTTTCAAGATGCATTCAAATTGGACTTTTGTGTGTGCAAGAACATGCAGCAGACCGGCCAACCATGTCAACTATTGTTTTCATGTTGGGTAATGACACTCCTCTTCCTTCTCCAAAACAACCAGCATTTATTTTGAAGGGTACATACAATAGTACAGACAAATCAACTAGTTCAGCATCTAATTCTATAAATGAAATAACACTTTCTCAAATTGACGGTCGTTAAAACCCCAAACTATTTGAAGCAAGTGTACAAATATTCCATTACAACATAGGATCGAGTTACTCTAAGTTTACTCTACATTACTATTTTGTTTTGTATGAACAATTGAGCATAATGTATGCATTGTAAAATAATTACAAAAAAGAAGATAATATATAATATTAGACAAACTGTTATTGTCCAGAACTTGTGATGAAATCACTACCATCTGCTTTAGCTTTTTCTTTCAAGTGGTTTCTGAAATTAATATACAAAAAGTTAACTGCATATATATGTTCTGTGGAGATAATTTCATTGGTTTTCAGAACAAGATGTCCAAAGTTACAAAGATCTTTTCTTTTAGTGTGAAATTTACTAAGTTTAACCATAAAGATTTAAAAGAGGAATGATGAATGCATAATACTGGAATTTAATTTGCATTTTTGGGTGTTTTACTCAAAATGGAACCATTGTATTTATGAATTGTGCCAAGCCTATTGATATGCTTGGGTATGGCTAATATTTTTGACTTAAAGAACACTTCAACCAAGACAATTTTGTAAAATAAGTTAGAGCAACAGTTTATAACTTTGATGGCAGATCCTCTTGTACAGCAAGGAGAAGTGTGAAAAAATGGGTGACAAAAAGTTGTAATCATTTACTCATTTTTGCTTAAATTTGGCCCAATTCTACTTTTGTGGTCACTTATATTTGTGAAGGAGCCTTATTGAGAGTGTGTGATTCTCTCTTTGAAGTTCAACTGAAAAAGAAAAAGAAAAAAGAAAGAAAAAGAAAAGCTCAAACTAGTTTTCATAACATCAGCATCATATGGACCAAATTAATGTTATAGAGCAGGACACAAGTGATGAATATAATTTTAGAAAATCTTATTATGTTAGACATCTACAAATTTTAAACAATTTCAATTTGTCAACCTGCTGCTTATAGGTTTGCAATTTTATTTTATTGGTGAAATGGGGATAGGGTTGTGAAAATTTTAAGAAAAAGAGAAGATCCATTGAGAGAATTTTAATATTTTTTGGGATGGTTTAACGAAACTATATATAACTAATAAGTTATCCGTGCAATACACAGATAATTTTGTGACATTTTATGTAAAATAGTTTTGAATAATGTTGTACATAAATTATAGAGAAAAAGTAAACTAAATTAGAGTAAAGAAACATATATATTTTGAGATATTAAAAATTGGTTTAGTAGCTTCACTACATATTTGTAGCCTTCTTAAGGTAAGATTATTTTTTTTTTTAAATCATGAAACCAAAAATAAATGCAAAAGAGTAACGGGACCATGAAATCAACTAATTTGTGTTGTGTTCACATATTTCATACTATGAAATAAAAGTATACTCAACTCTTTGACTATCTTCCACTCATCGATAGTGCAACATTAAGACATGGTGTGGACAAGTGTATATGCATGTGTCTTATAGATGATTTAAAATTAAACCATAGTAGAATATGACTTTACATTGCGCACCAAATATTCTCTCTACTTATATACCCAAAACAAAAACTAACTAACCAAATTACCTAAATCTAAATCATATTTAAGCCCTTAATTTAAAAAGAAAAAAGATTACTTGAATCTTAAGTAATCCTTGTTAAAAAAAAAACTTTCCAACAAATAAGTGGGTCTATAGAAAGCGTCACAAGTAGTTTTAGAAATAATAATCACTTTCTAATTAAACTTACTATTTCTATACTGTTGAATGTAACTAAGCATTAAAATTAAATTATTCCTTAGATGGTGCCATGAACTAATATTTTGTAACATATAAATTATAACTAATTGAGATGGGTAGTCTAAACTCTAAAGAACCAAATTTTCAGAGAGGAAACTTATGGATTTTGAATCTATGAGTAGATGAAACCCATACAATCAGCCTAAAGCCCTTTATTATTTAGTCACGAGCCATCCAAGCCCACAAGCCGCAAGTGCAGCCCACTCACTTGAAATAGCCATCCAAAATTAATTCAAGATGGGTTCATAACAAGCCCCATGACATTAGCTTCAAAGCCCATCTATACGGACGATAAATTCCAAAAGCCATTCCATGGAATTAACCAATTGAAGCCCTAAAGATTAGCAACGGCCTATGAAAGCACACAGCTGTAACAAATAAGCTTTAGTACAAGAATTCCCTCCATCATTGAGGAGAGAAACAACTAGATAAGGGAAATACAAGAGCAATGGGTTGAAGGGCAAAATGGCCATTTCGTGTCAATTTTGGACCCACCCAAAATTTGACAAATGAACTTGGAGCACTTGCAAGTAAAAGAACTCATGAAAGAACTTGTTAAAGCAATAATGCACATAGCTTTGTTAGGGATATTTGGGTTAGTGCAGATAACAAGTGGGGTTGTATGATTGTAATGCAATTGTATTAGTAGGTTTAGTGTTGATATTGTATAGTGAGGACAAGTGGCAGGGTGGTTATGACAGGGTGGCAAGTTAGTGAGTTAGAAGTTAGTTAGGAAATTGGGTTTAGCTGTGAGTAGTACCAATCACGGTTTTAGAAGGCAAGGCTTTACTCAAGGGTTTAAAGGGAAGATGTTGTAAAGAAGGATCAATAAGAAGATTGTTACTCAATTTACATTCTCTTTTCTCTGTTTCCTTCTCTGTTATTCTCTCTTTTCCATTGGAGGACCAGTTGGCCTCGAATTTAGCTAGAGAAACTGTTAGGACATATGTGATTCAATGTTAGGAACATATGTCAAATTAGAATTGGCTAATCCTTTGACAAAACGCACTTTACTTGTAATTGGGTAGATCTAGGATGTGTTTAATGCTTCAAGAAACAAAGTTTCAAGTTCAAGTATTAAAGCCATGCAAGTCTATCCAAGAAACAATTGACGAAGTGCTGGATTTCAAAGCTCGATAGCTAGCTCGACAGCTAGTATCTATCGAGGTTTAAAAAGCTGGTCTAGCCCGATGCTAGACAGCTTCTCGATAGATAAGCTATCTGTCAAGATTTATGGAAAACAAATTTTCAGCTCTGATTTTCATTCAATCCGTGAGTACATGTTTAGGCTTTCTTTTCTCACAACCCTAAAGGATTGTTTTAAGGGCCGTCAAAGTTTGCGCAAGTGTGGAGCAAAGTTGTGTACATGCAAATTGTGACCGGAGACAAATTTACCCTAGTTCATCTTTCTCTTGAAGAAGCTACTGTGTTTATACACCGTAGGATTTTGTAATTAAGGAGCTTTGTGATCTTCATCGTGTGATGAAAATGAGAGATTGTTACTATAGAATAAGTCCAATTAGGTATTGGGGTAAAAGTTCAACTGTAGGTTGGTATAAGGTACTGAGATTCCTTTACTTGTAACTACTTGTTGTGATAATAGTGGATTCTCGGGAGTGGTGACTTTAAAATCACCCTGTGAGGTTTTTGCCATGTAGGTTTTTCCCATTCATAAACAAATCACCGTGTCAATTTAATTTTCGCTGCATTTAGTTATTCGGTGATTTGTTTGTGTTACCACGCATATTGCATGCTAATTGAATTAATTAATTAACTTGGCTAATTAATCTGTTAATTCATCACAAGGGCTCAATACATTTCTGGCCTATCAGAAACTATATCCGTCAATTCCACTCTTAACATTTGGTATCAGATCCTTATTCTTGCGTTACCCTGACTGAAATACGTGTTGCTGCCATGAACATGGTGAATGAAGCTATTGCTTCTCTGCGTACCACTTCGGACCATCACAATAGGGATATCCAAGAAATCCAAAAGATTCAAGGAATCCATACCAGGACCTTGAATGAAATGAATCAAAACCTCAATACCATTCTACAGAAATTGAATTCTCAAGATAGCAATTCACACTCACCTCAAAGAACTGTACTAATGAACCAGAGTTCTTCAGCCTTGTCATTTGTAAGATCTATGAAATTGGACTTCCCACGTTTCTCAGGTGATGATCCTGCTAGTTGTGTCTATAAAGCCAATCAGTATTTTGGCTATTATCAAACCTTAGTTATAAAGAAGTTGCTTATTGCTTCGTTTCACATGGAATTGGAGGCTTTGATTTGGTTCCAAGAAGTTGAGGAGGCTGGTATGTTCATTGATTGGGATTCCTTATTGCAGGCTTTACATGTGAGGTTTGGATCAACTGCTTATGATGATCCTATGGAAGTGTTAACAAGGCTAAGATAGTCTTCAACAGTGGCAATGTACAAGGCAGAGTGTGAAGTTGTGTCTAAGAGGATTAAGGGTCTATCTCCTTTACAAAAGCTTAGTTGCTTCCTAAGTGGCTTGAAGGATGAAATCATGCTTCCAGTAAGGATGCTTAATCCAAACACCTTGAATGAAGCATTTGGACTAGCCAAGATTCAAGAGGAATATGTGTTCAGTTGCAAGAAGAATTCCAGATTTCAACAAGAAACAGGTAAGGGTTCTATCTTAAGCTTACCAAAGAATAAAGTAGTAATAGAATCTAAATCTAAAATACCAATTAAGAGATTAACCCCTGCTCAGATGGATGAAAGAAGAAAGAAGCGGCTTTGCTATAATTGTGATGAGAAGTGGGGGGTTGGGCACAAATGTAAGTATGCTAAACTGTTTTTGTTAGAAGGAATTGAATTAGCTTGTGGGGTGCAGTCTGGGGTACAGATCACTGAATTAGAGGAAGAAGTGGAGAGTGAGGTTGCTACTAAGGCAGTTAGTTAGGAAGAAGAGGTGGAGATTACCTTGTATGCACTCACAAGAACTCCTATTCCTGATACTATGAGGGTGACGGGTAAGGTTAATGGGAGTGGGTTGGTAATCCTAATAGACACTAGCAGCACCGATAATTTTTAGATGCTTCTTTGGTTTCTGGTTTGCAGTTAAGGATAGATGTTTCTAAGGTTTTGGAGGTTAAGGTAGCCAATGGTAGTGTGGTTAAAACTTGGGGTTTTTGTGGTAATGTGCTAGTATGCATTCAAGGAGTGAAATTTTGCATTCAATTCCATGTTTTAGCATTAGGGGGTTGTGATGCAATGTTGGGCACCCAATGGTTAAGCATTTTAGGTGAGATTCAATGGAATTTTAAACTTTTAACCATGTGTTTCTGCTATGAGGATCATAAAGTACTGCTTCAAGGGTTAACTCCATCTTTGGGGACTTCCATTGTGGATTGTAAGCAGTTTTTCAAGGTACCTATGAAGAAGGGACTGCTGTTACAAATTGCTAATGTGGAAGCTGTTGCATCAGAGGTCAGGTTGCCTGTTGAAGTGGAATTATTGTTCTAAAGGAAGGAGCTCAACCTGTGTGCCAAAGACCCTATAGGTATCCTTTCTATCAGCAAAATAAGATTGTGAAAGAATTGTCGTCTGTGGGGTCTGAAAGTTCAATTAATGTGTAAAACACCAATGAACGTTTAGACCCCCAAAATTAAAATTACCAACACAAGCTTATAATCAAACAATATATGTTCGGAATTTGAATATAAGCTGAACCCAAATTGGTAAAACACTCTAAACTACAATTAATCACAAACACAGTAGTAATTAAAAGGTAAAGAGAAGGGGAAGAGAGATGCAAAAACAAAGATAACAACACGATGTGTTATCGAAGAGGAAACTGAAGTACTCGGCGAAAAACCTCTTCGCCGCCCTCCAAGCGGTCAATAATCCACTAGGGAATAAAGTTGGGATATATGAATAGCAGAAGACCCTCCAAGCCTAATCTACTCAGTGCACCTAAGCCCTCCAAGCTCCTTGCTCCAACAGGGTTACACTGAACCTTGTCTTTTCTAGTTTACCAGATCCGGTAAAAGCCCATTGCATCAACCAAATGAATCGGTCCCTTCTGAACTACTTTCCAAGCACCAAAATACCTCCTCACTGATATAGATATGTTGAGATAAGGATTTGGCAAAATGTACCTCTCAAGGATATGTCAACAGAGAGGGTGAGTCAATCTTGTTTTTCTCTAGGGTTTCTCTCTCAAAATTATCTTTAGAAGCTCTCTACATTTTGTGGGTATAAGGGTATTTATAGTGGTGTGTATGAGGATTGCAAAAAATTAGGTTTCGATTAAACAGGGCATTCTAACTTGGAACGAGTTGCAAGTTTGAGTCACGAGCTAACTGCCTAACTAGACTGGAAGTTTTGTCCTATAGTGCTTTAGCTGTCATAACCCTTTAGCTCCCCCTACATGCTTCACACGTGTGCCATTCTAGTGACTTGCCAGTCTCGAGCCAATCGTGAGATCTAGTCGCGAGACTCCTTTGAATTGCACACTTCTTGAGATTTCTTCACACTCTCTCACACACTACCCTTACATAATTCCCACCTAAATACAGGGTATCTAATTGCTAAATTACAAGCAAATTTGGCATGGAATAAATCCAACACATGATTGAATAAATTCAACCTTACAATCTCCCATTTTGGCTATTTCGTGACAAAACCCTAAAACAGATTCTAGACTTAACATGTAAGTTGGGAACAGTTGCCAAAACTCACTCACACCTGACTTTGGAAACTGTGAAACTCTTGAACCATACGAACAAGTATTTCCTGAAAACAACAACATAAGACGATTATTGTAAGCATAAATCTTGAAATGCATATGGAGCAAGCACAATGCGATCAAGTAGTAAAGATTGAAGCAATTAAGCATGGCTTGACCAAACAAGAACAATCACTATAAATAGTGATTACAATGATCATTTACACAAGGAATGAACATATGGACATGCAAGCTAATAAGCTCAATGCAAAGTCTCATTTGCACAAGGAATGAACATCTGGATATGCAAGCTAATAAGCTCAATGCAAAGTATCATTTGCATGTCCAACACTCAACCGATACAAAAGCACATAGTAATTGCATCAAGGATATAAAATCCAACAAGGGCATAAGAGTGATGTACTACAAAAAATGCATAACATTGACTAAAAGTACTAAGCTACAAAGCATGGGTACAAATAAATTACTGTTTTAAATAGCTAAGCATTCACACATCATAGTAAACCAAGTACTAGAACAATAGAGTTTAAGCCAAAGCATTTAACAAAGTGCAATGAAAACCCATATTCAAACTAAATCCTAAACATAAACAACAAAGACCATAAACATCATAAACTAAACATAGAATTGCTTAAAGTTTCTCCCCCTCAAAATGATGCTCCCCCTCAAGAGCTACTCCTCCGCCATATCTCCCCCTTTTTGACAGGAATGGCCAAAGGGCTGCTGCTGTGTAGTGAAGCTGTCAAACTTGGCTGAAAGCAGATTTATCTGTTCTTGGATAGTAGTCAGCCTATCAGGTTGCTCATTTTGGACGTCTCAAGCCCGTCAATCCACTCAAGGATGATCTGAAATTCATCTGGAGGTACTGCAGAAGATGATGAAGCTCGGGTCCTTTTACCACGGCTTTATGAGCTTGAGGGTTGTCCTTGTGCTTTTGTCTCAGTGTCCATAGGTTCTCCTTGTGTTTGATCACCCTCCTCTTCATCACCTAGAAGACGAACTTTGATCCGTGCAATTGTTAGAGCATTGATAGCTGGAGGAGTAGGCATGAGACTGATGTCTTGGGGAAAGATTACTGTAGCACAATTGCAAATTATTTTGCAATAGTAGCTTTTTGCAAGACTGGCAGTTGGGGGGTTTTAAGGCTTAGATGCTAAATACTACCAACATATGGCATATGTCATTTCCAATGTGAATGTTCTTACAAATGAGGGTTTAAACGTGGAGGAAAAAAAAGTTGATAAAAGTAAAAAGCGTTAACAATTCCAAGAAATTTTTTTTAAAACTTTTTTATTATATAATATAGTATATGATAATTATTCTACACCCAAACAAAAAAAGTTTAGAAAGAAACTCACCACATAAATATATTACATTGGAAAAATGTTAAAACTAAAAACTATTTTACAAACAGCTGATGTGGTGGATAATTATTTTTAATTGAAAAAATTGTGTTAGTGGTAGGCTCAGATGAATACCAGTAAGAATTTGTCATATCAACAATTTATAAAATTGTTGTAAAATAATTTGTGTTTATAACTTTACTCATTAAATTGAATTAGAGTATAACCCCATGCATATGCATGAGTACATTTAAAAACAATCACAACTACACACATATATAAGTTCAAATTGTACTTGGTGTAAGAGTGACAACTTACACATTTTTTAAGTCATGAATTTCTAAAATATGTAATAATTTCTCATTATAAATATACATGCACACACACACACACACACACACACACATATATATATTTAGAATCTAATTGGATTTGGATTTTTTTTATTTTTGCACAACCAATAATTCACTTGCCGACACGTGGCACAAAATTGGACTATAATTTAGAATCTAATTAGATTTTCTCTAATTTTTTACTTTATATATATATATATATAGAGAGAGAGAGAGAGAGAGAGAGAGAGAGAGAGAGAGAGAGATTTGGTCTAGGCAATGGATATAATCAACAACAATAATTTTAAGACAAGATTTAGGTACAATTCTTAGGTGTTATTCCTTAAGTTACCCCTCTTAAGATTCAGTCATGTAGCTGTACTTAACTAAAAATATACTTTCATCATGAGAAAAATGTCACATAACTGAATTTTAAGAAAGAAAACTAAGGAACAACCACTATTTTCAAACCCGAACTAGATCGGGAGGTCTGACCGGGAAAACCGAGAATCAGGATGAAAACCAGTTTTTTAAGCATAGAGAACCAAAATTATTGTTAATTCCATGAACCCCTTAAACCGGGGTTGGACCGCAGGTTCATGCAGAACCGGTGGCATGAACCGTGCAGTCCAACCTCTGTTCAATTTTTTTATTTATTTTATAAAAACAACTTAACACAATTCTATTCTACTTAATTATATTATCCATCTCTTACAAAGAATAAAAAAAATTATAATTAAAATTCTTCAAAGATATTCAACTTTACTTCAAAAATTAATCATAAATTTTAATGTTTTCATGGTTATTATTATTTTTATTAACTTTCTTATTTAAATATTAAATACATGCTTGAAAATCATTAAATTTCCCTCACATATATAGATATATTAGTCAATTTTGCTAGTTTTATAAATTTAATATCTATATTTAGGCTTTAATTAATTATTAAATTAATTATGATGTCATCACGGTTCGACCCCGGTTCAACTTCAGTTCGGCCTCAAAAACCTTGAACCTCTCCCTTTTAGGCTTCGTTCAGGAGGAGGGAATGGAATGGAATGGAAATAAATGAAAATGAATGAAATGAATAATTTTAGAATATTCTTCCCTTCCCTTATTTGGGAGTTTTAATGGAGGAAATGGAAAACTCATTCCTTTGTTTGGGAGTTTAAGTGAGAGGGAATGGAATGGGTAGGAGGAAACACTCATTCCTCTCTGTTCCCTTAAAACCTCAAATTTTCATTCCCCCAAAATTGGGAGGAATGAGAGGGAATGAAATTAGATTTAATGATTTTTTTTCTTAAAACTCCCAAAATACCCGTATATATTCAACCTTTTATTTTAAAATAGGGATTTAATAGTAACATTATCATAAAATGATTCATTTCCATTCCCTCCATGTTGCTCCTAAACAAGATTACTTACATTCCATTCATTTTCATTCCTTTATTTTAAAACATCCAATCAAGGTTACTTAATTCCATTCCATTCCATTCATTTCTCTTACTTAAATACATTCCATTCCATTCCTTTCCTTTCCATTCCCTTATGATTATTTCATTCCATTTCATTTCATTCCCTTTTGAACTCCCAAACGGAGCCTTACAGTTCAATGAACGGTTTGGATTTCAAAACCATGAGAACAACACCTAAGTACTATATCTAAGTTTTGTCTATAGTTTTATCCATAGACCCTTCCAAACTCTTATGGCCTGTTTAGGGAAATGTCTTGCCAAACAAAATTTAACTATGGCTTCTCCTTTAATTCTCTCTGTACATTCAATAGCGGCTCGTGGTGGGTCTTCACTCTTCCGTCTTCATCTCCCTTTTTGTGTTCAATCGTCCAAGTCTTCATTTTTTACTCGTCCTCGTTTTTGTACACAACTTTATTTTCCTTTATATAGTCATAACAACTCCAATATGTAGCAACTATTATTGTGGTCGTAAAAAAAATTGTCAGTTTGTTCTAAAAACAGGATTGAGAACTATACTTTTTAACTTATATGTGAGAAAGCTATCTTTTAGTTTTTTCATGATGGCTTTCGATTTTGATGCCCTTCCATTTTGAAAAACTACCCCTTTTTTTCCTCACACACAAAATTCTTGGGAATTGCTCAAGAAAGTTTTGGAATTAGTTCCAGTACCCTACATAACAAAGTCAATACCCTGATTTTAATAATTAACATGGCAAACAATCCACCCAATTAAATCATATTAGACTTAATAGGCTTAGTTCATCTTCAACTAGTCTAAAACCATTCTATGTTAAACACATATTCTTAATAATTCAAGACTATGCATTTTCTCTTAAGTCTTTTAAAATCTAAAATACCTTACACAACACCATTTTATCATATATGGAAAAACTAAGGCCTCCAAAAGGAAAAGGTGAAATAAGAAAAGCAACACACAAACATATTACACTGAAGTTGGAGTAGACAATCAATATTATCCAGTACAATAATTTATCCATTGCCCCTCCCAAACTATAGGAAAAAAAAGAGGAAGAAGGAAAAACTATTAATAATAGCAACATATGCATGACTTTATTTATAAATAAAGGAAAATTCCTATCTGACTAAATTTATTTTTGATGTCTCCTCCACTTCAACCTTCTTTCTGTTGGATGGTGAATCGCAATACACTTCATAAACCAATCACTCTTCCTTTTGATTATAATTTATCCAACAAAAGTACCAACTATAAATCCACATCCGTACCCCATCACAACTACTTTCCAATCAAAATAAAATGGAAATTCAAAGTCTTGATTTTCTGTAAAACTTGATGGTGGAGGTGGTGAGTCCTTAGATATGGTACATTGTTTTGACAATTGCCTTCCACATAATCTTGCATTTCCCTCAAATGAACTATTTTGAAATGTGGAAAATTGTTCCCCATATGTTATAGGTCCTGTAAGATTATTGTGAGACACATTCAAGAATTCAAGGAAGGTGAGCTCTACTAGTTGCAAAGGAATCTCTCCAACTAGCATATTCTGAGAAACATCCAGTGATTCTAGGTTTGTTAGGTTTACCAAGGACACCAAGATAGAACCGGTAAGAACATTATTGGAAAGATTGAGCATACAAAGTGCTTTTAGATTCCCCACAATTTTTGGAATTTCTCCTTCAAATGTGTTACTTGAGAGATCAATAGCTGCAAAGAAATCTATGATTTTGCAATAATTTTTCCTAATCCCTTTGTTTGTCAATTGCATTTGGTAGTTGTATATGTCTAACTAGCCGCTGATCTTTTCACTTTCTTGCATATACGTTAAGCCACCTACCTCAAAACTTTGCATGGCTTTCCAAATTTGGAAGTATTCAGATGGCAACTTACCAGTAATATAATTGTTAGAGAGGTCAATGACTTGTAATTTTGGGAATCTAGAATTTGTTTCGGGTTTTCCAATTGATAGGACAAGAATGTATTGACCCATTTGGTAATATTAATAAATTAATTAGCCAAGTTAATTAATTAGATTCAATTACATGCAATACGCATGATAACATAAACAAATCACCAACTAAAGTAAATGCAGCGGAAAAATAAGCTTGACACAGGTGATTTGTTTACGAATGGGGAAAACTACTGAGGCAAAACCCCATCGGGTGAATTTAAGGTCACCACTCTTGAGAATCCACTATTATCAAAACAAGCAGTTACAAGTAAAGGAATCCTAATACCTTATATCAACCTATAGTTGAACCCTTACCCCAATACACAATTAGACATGCAATGTAGTAACAATCTCTCCTTTCAATGCACAACACCCAGTACGTGACTAACCAATCGATGCGCAGATCCCAGTACGCAGCTTACTCCTTTGCACGAATCCAAGTACATGACAAACATAACAACTTGAGAAAGATGTTGGCTGCAAAGTTCATCAGTTCATCCACACAATGAAGATCAAGAAGCTCCTTGGTTACAAAACCCTACGGCGTACAAACGCAACAGCTTCTTCAAGAGAAAGATGAACTAGGTTAACTTTTGCCTCCAGTCACACAATGCATGAAGGAATGCTCTGATTCCTTGTGTGACAGCCTTTAAAATAATCTTTATATATGTCTAGGGTTGTGAGAAATGAAACTCTACACAAATAGCTTGGATATGCGTGAAAAACAGATCTGGAAATCTGATTTTCGTAATTCTTGATAGATAGACTATCTGTCGAGCATCAGGCTAAAAAGTTCCTTTTAAATCTCAATAGATACAATCTATCAAGCTATCTGTCGAGCTTTAAAATACAGCAAATCTTCACTTGATTCTTGTAGCAATTTTGCATGGCTTTAACTCTTAACTTGAACACAATGTTGCTTGAAGACTTAAACCATCCTAGATCTACCCAATTACAAGTAAAGTGTGTTTCGTCAAAGGATTAATCAATCCTATTTACATATATTCACAACAAGTTCCACATATGTCCTAACACCAATATTCAGGTACCTCGGACTTTTTGCAAAGTCCGAGCATAAGGTGTTTTGACGCTCACCCCATGAAGAAGGTGTCTCATAGAAGAGAGACAGAAGTTCATCTTTGGACACAGTCCTCAAACGTGGACAATCGGGGTAATCAGGATATGATTCCCTCGGAACATGTAGCACTTCGGAGATAAGCTCCGGAGTAACTACTATACGTGTACCTCATACAAGAGTGGAAAACTGAGGTAAAGAAGAATCGAAACAATGCATATTGGAGTAGAACTCCGTATGATCACGGAGGGACAACTCATGGGCATCTCACAAAGAGATTCCCAACCCCACCTGTGTATGACAGTCGGAAGAGCAGTATCAAAAAAAGTCCGATAGGATAACGTGGCATTTTGAATGAATGCCACGTTTGAAGAAGTTCTCCGAGAAGTCCTTACGGGCCTTCTCAGCACGGAACCTAACATGAAGAGGAATGGAGTTAGAAGATGATGCCCCGAAATGAAGAGGGTTCCGGGACGGAGTAGACTTACGCTTTGGTGCCATTGCATAGACTATCCGAGAGAGAGAGAGAGAGAGAGAGAGAGAGAGAGAGAGAGAGAGAGAGAGAAACAGAAAAGCATCAATCAACAAATAGTACCAGAAGATGAAAAGAAAAGGTACGTATGCATGAGTAATGCATGATCATGTGACATGCAACAAAAAAAGCATCATGGGCTCAGCCCAATCCAATCCTAACAGCACACAAGGTTCCAACATGTAAAACACACATCTAAATGCATGAAAATGCTAATGGAATGCAATGCATGATCATATATCATCATTTAAGAAAAATCCAACCCAAAAATTTCACAAAATACTCAACAATTTTCAAAAACCCCAAAAAATTTAAGAAAACCCAAAACCTAGGTCTAAAATGCATGAAGAAAGAGGGATTGAGGACACTTACCAAGTGATTTGAGCAAGGATTAGGCTGAAAATCACGTGGGTAGGAGGTTTTGAGTGAGAGAAGTGTGTTTGGGAGATGAAAAGACAAACTGTTGAGAGAGAATGAGATCTGATATCGCGTTGGATCTATTTAAAGAAAATGGGTCTCGATGGATCAAGAGGTATCGAGAATTTGTTGAGCACTAATTCTCAACAAATAAATCTGTCGAGGTCCTATCGAGAATTTGTCGATGGCAAAAGTACCTCGATGGATTGAAACACTATTGAGAAGCTATCGACCAAACAGAAACTTTCTCGTTGGATCGAGAATCTGTCGAAAAGCTATCGAGACAAATTCTAAATAGCTCGATGGATCGAAGATGCGTAGGATCTGTCGAGAAAAAGAAGTCCAAGGGTCTCAATGGATAGCTAGCTGTCGAGAGGTGTCAAGAAGCTGTCAAGCTTGATTAAAACAGATTTTTCAAAGAGGAGAAAAAACACAAATGAATGCAATCAAGCAAGCTACTCAACCAAAGATTCAAACAACATTTTAAGCTCTCAAAACCACTCTCAACAAGAAAATGTAAAGCATTTAAGATCCAAACACACACACACTAAACAAGTCTAACTAATTTTATATTTCAAAAACAAGTCAAGACAGTTTAGTGAGCATATATTAACACATGTATTCCTTGTGATGGCCAAATCACATTGTACCTGCACATGTATCAAAAGTAGCAAAGAATTTTGCGTGTTGTGTGTGTAAACATCGCAAGATTACATAAGTGTCTCACATTATGACAATTTGAGATATAAGAAAATCAATTTAACTCACACACAATCATAACTACTTGATGGGGACTATCACCTTTGAGGTACATCTTATAATTCTCACATCTCCTTAAAACATGCTTGCAACCATATTTAAAAGAATTTTGATTCTTTGTGCTTTTGATTTTCTTTGCATATTTTTTATTCTTTTAAGCATATCATGCATGGGCATATATAGAGAGAGAAGAAAAATACCCAATTGTGTTAAGCTTTAAACATCATAATTTTGCTATGCTGAAGCATACAGATATTATACATAATTAACGGGCTTTAGTGGTGAGATGGTTATTTATCCTTTCTCTTAGGATTTTTTTAGTCATTCCCGTCAAAAAGAGTGATACGAGTGTTAAGTACAAGAGATTATTTAATCTTACTCATTACAAACACGAGTCATAAAGCTCACTTGCTTAGTTGTGCTTAGAGATGCTCATCTAAGCTACAAATGATACAAAGTTTAGAAAATTTTGTTTCAATAGTCATCCAAGGTACATAAGTAGCAATGTACACAAAACACACACTGTTTTTGTATTTTTCTAATTTTTCAATTTTTTTTTTATTTTTATGAAAAATAAAATAAAGCAAAACTGAAACAAACAAACAAAAACATGTTAACATAAAGCATAGCATAAAACTAGATCGACTCAAAAACAAGAAAGCAAAACACACAAGCAATGCATAAACAAAAAGAAAGGGAGAGAGAGAACGTGACTAAATCATTTTGAGCATTTTTCCTTCCACACCTTGGAAGAACCTTTCCTTTTTATAAACCCTTTAACTGGAGGTGAGGGAGAAGAATTGAAACCGTTCAAGTTCGAAAGGAACATAAGAGCCTTGAGAAGATCTCCAAAAGGAGTAAAAGAGGATGGAAACTGATTCTGGTTTCCAGATGAGATCATATTGTTGCTCTGTTTAGCGGCTAACCACTTGTAGCAATTAGGTCAAGTATGTCATGTAGCTCTACAGTGATGATAAAGATGCTGCTTCTTTTGTTTAGACTTTTGGTTATTACCCTTCTTAGTCCTAGGGTTTTTAGTCTCTTTCTTTTTAAGCTTAGGGGGTGCTCCTAAGATAGATTTGCCCTTATCTATGTTCTCACTAGCTAAAACAGTTTTAATATCATTGTTCTCAAAATCAATATTATTAGCAAGTGGAACAAACACAGTAGTATTAGAAGAAGCAATATTAGGAGAAGAGAAATCATACCCCAAACCGGATTTATCAGAAGCAAATTTATGAAAGCTAAACATCTCATCAAGCTTTGCACTAAAAGTCCTCTCCAATTGAGCTCTAACCTGGAATAGCCCCTTTTCAAGCTTTTTGGTCCTTTCAACCAAGAAATTGTTCTCAAACCACAGTGCTCCAATGGTTTGATTAGCTTCATCAACCTTTGTGGAGAGCTATTCTCAATCGAGTTCCACATCACTCAGCTTTTTGGTGGCCAGCCTATACAAAATCTCGTGCTTTTCGGAGACCTTGTATAGTTTTGCATAGGTTGATGGATGTTGTCTTGCTCATCCATCTTCTCAAACTTAGACTCCATCAAGTCCTCTTCTTCATCTACCTCTTTAACAATCCCTTCAGTAGGATTACTGTGGTAGTGAAGGCATTCAAGATTCTCTCGTCATCATTATCTGAATCATTCTCAAGCTCGGTGTCACTCAAGGTGGTAGCAGGGGCTTTGCTTTTCCCACTTGTCTTGAGATAAGTTGGACATTCTTGTTTCATGTGTCCGAAACCTTGACAACTGAAACAATTTGGTCCGAAGGGAACAGTGTACTGACCGTCATCCCTAGCATCCTTCCTCCCTTTATCTTGGCTCTTGAATTATGAAGAACTGGATTGCTTTCGATCCTTGTCAAATCCTTTTGCATTGGCATTCTTCATAAACTCTTTAAGCTGCCTTGTGATATAGGATTTCATCTTAGAATCTTCATCATCAGAAGACTCATCGGTGTCACTACTTTTGGCCTTTAGTGCCATGCTCATGCTCTTGCTCTTGCTCGATTTCTTGATCCTAGACAAACCCAATTCATAGGTTTGCAAGTTGCCAACCAGCTCTGTCAAATAAATTTGGTCAATGTCCTTTGATTCCTCAAAGGCGATGATCTTGGCATGGAATCTTTTGGAAGAGATCTAAGCACCTTTCTAAGAATCTTGGGTTCTGGAATGGTTTCCCTAAGATTAAAAGCAGAGTTTACTATGTCTTTTAGCTTGGCATAGAACTCATCAAATGACTCATCCTCCTCCATCTTAATCTCTTCAAAGCTTGTGGTAAGCCTTTGAAGCTTTGAATCCTTGACAACCTTAGTTCCTTTATAGGTTGTCTAGAGGACGGTCCATGCTTCCTTAGTAGTTTCAGTAGAGGATATCTTCTTAAACTCCTCATTTGTGACCGCACTGAATAATGCATTCAATGCTCTACTATTGAAGTTTGCTGCTTTGATATTAGCATCATCCCAGTCAACCGGCACTTCCTTTGACTTGGTCTAGCCTATCTCCATAGCTTGCCACACTTTTTCATCTAAAGATTGCAAGAAAACTCTCATGTGTACTTTCCAGTATGCATAGTTAATTAATTAGATTCAATTACATGCAATAAGCGTGGTAAGATAAACAAATCACCAACTAAAGCAAATGCAGCGGGAAAATAAGTTTGACACAGGTGATTTGTTTACGAATGGGGAAAACCACAAAGGCAAAACCCCACCAGGTGAATTTAAGGTCACCACTCCCGAGAATCCACTATTATCAAAACAAGTGGTTACAATTACAGGAATCCCAATACCTTATACCAACCTACAATTGAACCCTTACCCTAATACACAATTGGACTTGCAATGTAGTAACAATCTCTTCTTTCAATGCACGGCTCCTAGTACATGACTAACCAATTGATGCGCGGATCCCAGTATGCGGCTTACTCCTTTGCACAAATCCAAATACGTGACTAACACACTAACTTGAGAAAGATGTTGGCTGCAAAGTTCTTCAGTTCATCCACACCATGAACATCAAGAAGCTCCTTGGTTAAAAAACCCTATGGCGTACAAACGCAGCAGCTTCTTCAAAAGAAAGATGAACTAGGTTAACTTTTGTCTCCGGACACACAATGCATGAAGGGATGCTTTGATTTCTTGTGTGATGGTCTTTAAAATAATCCTTATATATGTCTAGTGTTGTGAGAAAACCCTACACAAATAGCTTGGATATGCGTGAAAAATATATTTGGAAATCTGATTTTTGTAATTCTCGATAAATAGGCTATTTGTCGAGTTGCTGTCGAGCATCAGGCTAAAAAACTCCTTTTAAACCTCAATAGATACAATCTATCGAGCTATTTGTCGAGCTTTAAAATATAGCATATCTTCACTTGATTCTTGAACAGATTTGCATGGCTTTAACTCTTGACTTGAACACAATATTACTTGAAGACTTAAACCATCCTAGATTTACCCAATTACAAGTAAAGTGCGTTTTGTCAAAGGATTAGCTAATTTTAAATAACATACATTCAGAACAAGTTCCACATCCTAACACCAATAACGCCATGGAATCTGTTTGATTGCAAAATGAGAACCCTCAGCTCTGGAAAAATGCCCAACCAAGAAGGAAAACTATCACTTATATGATTGTTGCCAATATCAAGAATTTTCAAATGGTACAATGAACCAATGACCTTGGAAAAACCTTGAAAATGATTTTGATTCAAATAAATCATTTTCAGTTTGCACCCTTGCATGAATATTTGAGGAATGCTGCCATGAAAGTTGTTGTACTCTAGATTAAGAATTGAAAGGTTACTCAAGTTTCCTAAACATTGAGGAAGAAAACCACTCAAGTTGTTGTATGAAAAATCAAGATAAGAAAGAGAACTTAGGTTACAAATCACATCAGTGATTTCTCCACCCAACATGTTGTTATTGACATAATAACTGATGATGGATGGTGGTGGAATAGGGACTGACCCTTGAAGCTTGTTACTTGAAAGGGACAAAAGATGTAGATTGTGGTCCAAGGGAGAGCATTTGGAGTTTGATCAAAACCTGTGAGGAAATTTTCAGCCAGGCTTAAAATCACGAGAGTGTCTTTACTCAAGTTTGAGCTCCATTTTGGTTTTGGCCATGGATTTTGTTTTGAGAAAGTTCCAAAACTTCCAATTGATCTTGGTTTTGAAGGAACCCAGGGAAGTCACTTAAGTGACAAGAATCTAGTCCTAATACCTTAAATTTTTGGTAGGTAGCATTGGTATTATGATCAATAACCAATGAAAGATTGTTGAGAGATAGATCAAGGTGGATGAGGTTATTGAGCTTTCGAAACAAATCAAATTCCACTATGCCACTTAAGTTATTTGAAAACAAATTCAAAACTTGAAGATTCAAAAGGCAGGAAATAGATTTCGGAATTGGACCGTAGAAATTATTACATGTAAGCCACAAATTATTTAGTTGGGTGAGGTTTGCTAGCCAAGATGGGATAGGACTGGTTAATTCATTCCAACCAAGATTTGACATTGTAAGTTGAGTCAGGTTTCCAAGAGAAAATGGGATGTCACCATGTAAATTGGTTGCATATATATCCAAACAAGTGAGTTTGGTTTGCTCACCAATCCAAGAGAAAGTTCCACGGCTGAAATTGTTATTTGAGAGGTCTAGATACAAGAGCTCTGTAAGGTTAGCAAATGACAATGGTATTGGTCCAGAGAAATTGCATCTTTCAGCACCCAAGGAATATAAGGATTTGAGGTTACCAATTGATCCTGGTAACTTGCCAGAGAAACCTGTGCCTGAAAGTATCAAACATTCAAGGGGGCTACTTATATTAAATTCTGGTACACGACCAATGAGATTTGGATTGAAGCCCACATTGAGAAACTTGAGATTTGGTAGGAAAAAAATTCCTACTGGAAACTCACCATGAAAACCACAATTTTCAAGATAAATTCATGAAAGGTCTAGATACATGAGCTTCGTAAGATTACCAAATATGGCTGGTATTGGTCCGGAGAAATTGCATCTTTCAACATCCAAGGAATATAAGGATTTGAGGTTACCAATTGATCCTGGTATCTTGCCAGAGAAACTTATGCCTGAAAGTATCAAATTTTCAAGGGGGTTACTTATATTAAATTCTGGTACATGACCAGTGAGATTTGGATTGAAGCCCACATTAAGAAACTTGAGATTTGGTAGGAAAAAAATTCCTACTGGAAACTCACCATGAAAACCACAATTTCCAAGATAAATACTTGAAAGGTCTAGATACATGAGCTTCGTAAGATTACCAAATGAGGCTGGTATTGGTCCAGAGAAATTGCATCCTTCAACATTCAAGGAATATAAGGATTTGAGGTTACCAATTGAATCTGGTAGCTCGCCAAAGAAACTTGTGCCCGCAAGTGACAGAACTTCAAGGGGGCTACTTTAATTAAAATCTAGTACATGTCCACTGAGACTTGGATTGAAGCGCACATAAAAAGACTTGAGATTTGGTAGGTGAAAAATTTGTGTGGGAAACTCACCATGCAAACCACAGTCTCTAAGATAAATAGTTGTTAAAGAAGATAAGTTTGCCAAGATACGTGGTACAGTGGACAATATGTCAACCATACTTAGATCTAGTTCTTCCAAGTTTGTTAACTTCTCAACTATACTTTTGAGACCAAGCTTGTGGATCTTCAATGGATTCGAGTGGAGATCAAGGGAAACCAACTTAGAGAGATGTAAAATTTCTTATGGGACTTGACCTAACAATCCAGAATAAGAGAGGTTGAGGTAAGTAAGCTTTGAAAGCCACCTTACTCCAACGGGTATTTCAGAGTGATTGAAGTTGTTGCCGCCAAGATTAAGTGTTTTGAGGTGAACAAGCTGGAAGAGGCTGCTACTGGAGCTGATAGAACCATAAAGAAAACTACTACTCAGTTCAAGGCCAATCACATGACCTGTGTTTTCATCACATTGAACACCATCCCATGTGCAGCAATCAGTACTTTGTGTCATCCACGACGAAATTTTGGGAGAAACAAGAGGAGCAAAAGATGCGGATTGATTAATGATAAAGCTTTCTTTGAATTGCAACAAGCCAATGCTCTGATCATCATGGTGCAATGGCTTCACAGAAGAATCAGAGCCAGCAGATATAAGAGAAAGCAGCAAAAATTTAAGAAGTTGGCGTATGAACATGAACAAAGAAATTGATAAACGCATAATGATAATGCTCAACTGGATTTTGTTTATAACCCTTCGATAAGCATGGTGGTGAATGTAGGAGTAGGAGCTTTTTTAGGCTGAAATGGAAGTCTTGTTCACGTAATATCACAGTGCAAGTGTGAATAAGTAGATCTCACGACATGTTGTCAATGAGAATTAGGCTTTAAATATTGCCAGCGAAAATTGGGCTTTTGATAAATAAATTGCCATGGGTTTAAATCATGGGCTTTGATCATAGATTTGAATTACATTGATAAAATTGCGGGTTTAAACCATGAGCTTTTGATTATGGATTTGAATTCCATTGATAAAATTGTTTTGTCATAGACTGGAATCATGGGCTTTGTTTATGGGATTTGAATTCCGTTGAAATCGCCATGAGTTTAACCATGGGCTTTGATCATGGATAAAAAAATTTTTGCCATGGACTTGAATCATGGGCTTTTCAAATATTGCCAAGCATAATTATTCTTGGACTTTGAATAGAATGGGATGTGTGCATTAGGCTCGTAAGGCCGGTTTTGGGCTTAGTTAAATAATGATATTAAAATTGGATAAATATGAGTTTTTTGGGCTTTTTTGTAATAGTTTATATCATGACCCAATTTAGATAATAAGATATGAAATATTTGTGGTTAACATAATAATAGGGCAAAAAATATTCATGAAAGTCCAATAACTTATTAGTGGTGTTTGAAAATAAATAGGTGGTAATTAAATAAAATTTGGTGTAAAAAAAAATGTACCCTAACAAGGGGCAAGGCTGGGGTTCAATCTCCAAAAGGAAGTTTTACACACAAATACACTTAGATTAGGTTATAGTAAAATTTAATCTATCTCAAAAAAAAAATATGTTTAACAATTGCAACAAAAACAACAAGCATTATCACAAATTTTGAGATTGGTTATTATCCTCAACAAACTAATTAGGATCAATCACACTTCTTCTTTTCCTCTATTCTATTCTAATTAAAATCTTTATATTGCATTTGAAAAAAAAACATTGTTTGAGTAGGTGATCATGTGACGTTATTCTTCTCACAGAGGACACAGGAGAAGGAAAATACTTTTTCCCAAAATAGGTCCAACCCAAAGGGGTGTGTGGGCCCACTTTTATATTACCTCAAAGTTTACCAAATAACTTAGAGCATTAGTACCCAGACTCTAAAATGCTATATGTTAGTATATTTTAGCATCAAAGCCCCAAAAAGCCCCATTACCCAGTCTTTTAATTGTAAAAAAATTTACAATCTTTACAACAGTAAATCTAAGATGGTACTGTAGCAAGATTGTATAGTAAAAATTTGTTTTTTAATCTCTGCTTCATCTTCTCTCTCCTCTCTCTCTCTCTGTCTCATTATCACATTTCTCTTTCTCTCTCTCTTCCTTGATTCCTTCTCTCTCTTTCTTTCTGCTCTCTCTTCTTCAAACCCAAAACTATCTCAAGCTTCCTTCCTCTCTCTCAGATCGGCATAGAGACAACGACAGTGGAGGAGTGGAGATCAACTTATGTGGTGGAGGCATGGAGATCGTGGGTTCCGCTTTCGATGGAGGTGTGAAGACAACAGCCGTAAAGGCGTGGAGATCAGCTTTCGGTGGGTTTTGATGGGGTCTAGTGTGGATTTTTCTTTGATTTTTTGTGGGTTTCTATGCATGGTGGTGGTGGGTGTGTTGTTGCCGCAGTGGTGTCTTTGGTTGTGGTGGCAAAGGTGGGTTTCATGGTGGTAGAGGTGGGTTTTAGTTGTGTGGATTTTTGCTCTGATTTTTTTGTGGGTTTCTATGCATGGTGGTGGTGGGGTGGGTTGTTCTTGTAGTGGTGTATATGATGGGTTTCCTTGATGGGTCTGGTGGGTGGCTGTTGGTTGCTGATTCAGGTTTAATTTGGCTGTGACTGTGGTTGTAGTGTTTTGTGGGTTTTAGTGGTGTTTTTGTGGATTTTGTGGGTGGAGGTGGTGGTGGATTTAATGGGTTTTGTTCTTGATGGTAGGGGTGGGTTTCTTGTGGCAGAGGTGGTGGTTATGGGTTTTTTTCATGGTGGTGGTGGTGGTGGTAGGATTCTTGTGGCAGATATGGTGGTGATGGGTGGTTGAAAGAGAGAGACAGTGAGGAAATGATAAACAGAGTGATGGTGGAGAAGGGAGAGAGAGAGATTGGATTATATTATTTTATTGGGTAGTATATATTATTTTAATAAGTTGAATAGGAAAATAAAAGTTGAGATGTCGGGTGTGTTGTAAAATGGTATGACATAATAGATAAATTAGCTTTTAAGATGGTAAAATGAGATTTTTTGAAGAAACCATATGCTAATGCTCATACACTCATAACATATCTCCTCATGCATGGACTAATGTAATTAAAGAGATAACATTATGTGACATAACATTATGTGACGCTATAAATTAAATATGCAATCAGGAAGAGCCACGTGGATGACTTCCAAGTAATTATAAAAGATTTCAATTTAAAATGTCAAAAAAGTCATTCATTAAACTTCAACCAAAAAACAGTAGAAGTAGCACACATAAACCTAATAATAAAGCAAAAACAATAATAACAATTAATCTTTTACATGTTATTTGTTTGGATTTTTTTTTCTATTTAAAAAATTTCCTTTCTTTTAAACACTTTTATCGTGATATGTGGCTTTTTTTTTCTTTGGAGTAATACGTAGCTTCAAATCACTGTATGATTGCCCAAAAATTATTTTGCATTTAGTTATAGTTTGTGCCTTTCAAACAATACAATATGTATCCTTTTATTATTCTAGCACAAAAGTAATAAAAGTATTCTTCTAAAAAAAAGGTAATAGAAGAATGGTTCATGTCAAAATATTTAATTTTGTCCTAGTTATGATAAGGAAAATACTCAAAATCCAAATTTTTCATTAAAAAAATAAAGAACAATATTTTAAATACAAAAGTGATAGAAAGATGATTCAAGTCAAAATATTTAATTTTGTGGAACTCAAGATAAGAAAACTATTAAAATCCAAAAATAAGAAATTTTGTCACTTTTAACCAATCAACCAATTCAAAATACCAGAAAATCCAAACAGAGGTGAGCATACTTTTGACAACGCCCAAATGCACAAATGCTAAAATCCTATGTATTCTAAGAAAACAAAAAATTTAGCAGATCCTTCATTATTTGGGGTAGAAGCTGATTGAAGGAAATTATTTTGATGTTTTTTTTAAGTTGATTGAAGAACAATTTTCATACTTCGTAACTCAAAATTCCTATGTTATTGACTTTATCACAAAAACATAGACTATATTCTAATAAAAATAATAATAACTATTTGAAGCATATGTCCCAATAAAACAACAGATAACATTTAATAAAAAACTTTTTTTACTAATTGAACCAACATTCTCGGGGATTTGGGTAGCTTTAGAAAACAGAGGAATGGTTGGTACAAATAGTCCCCAACGCCAGTTACCATTTACCTAAAAAAACGATTTTAAATAAGTAAATAACATAATGTTAAAAAAAAAAAACCAAAAAACCTAGAAAATAAAAAACTAAAGAAAAAACTTCAGCAAAAAATTAAAAGATTTTCCTTATGCTCTTGATAATCGAATTCGCAACGTTTGCCCTAGTCTGACCCAAAACAATCATTACGCCAGTTATAGTTATTGTAGAACCTTGTATATCAAGCACAGAAACCTCTGAAATGTATAGCGTTGTTACCATAAAAGTTAATCCAATCATATAACTCGGAATATTATGATGGAATGTTTACATATTTATGCTCCGATAGAATAGAATTAAATTAACTTTGAGGAGTCAGTACCACCGCACACTCTTGGTGTGACGGTCACTTCACATCTATATCATGATATGTAGCATCAAACCTTAGTAAATTACCCAAAAACTTAATTTTTTCGGTCTAGCGTTCTATATACATGAGATTTATCCTTTTAATTTTCTAGCATCTCAGGAATAGATGGCTAATTGCAAGAATTATATTTTCTGCTTAGCAATATACTAAATATCCAAACTGGGTACTACATCAAATAATCATATTTAAAAACAAAAATAATAAACAATGTTTATCAAACATAACAATATTAATAACAATTATTCGTGTCAATTTTACATGGTACTTTTGATTAAGTTAGCTTCTAGCAATGTCAGGAGGTTGGAGTGACATGAGTAATTCCTTTCTATCAAATATCAGGAGGTTGGAGTAGAAATATATACTGAAAGGAGATTCATAAAAGGAGTGAAAATATAAACGTTTGACTATAGGTGAGAGCAGCGAGACACCATTGTGGATCATTAATTTATGGATGGCTAGCTAAAAGTCTAAAAGTTCAAGAGCCAAAGAAAAAGTTTGACCAAGAGGATTGTAGCTCAACTGATTCGCAACTATTAGTATTTTCAAGGCATCCAAGATTCAGATGTCTTCCTCTTTGTTGTAACTATCAAATTTTTTTTTTTTTTTTTTTTAAAAAAAATTGGCCTTTTTCATTAGTATGTGCACTATGTGACATCAAAGATACAACAGTTCTATCACAAGTAAATTCAAGAAGGTAATATTGATCTCTTGGATCATTCTACCAAGGTTTAATGGCATATGGAATTTACTCTTAGGGAGAATATTGAGAACCATTTGAGAAGCATTCGCCACAACAGAATAAGGTCTACTTATCCCTTGTGGATAGGTTGAAGGCACCCAATAATCTAATGTCATTTGTAGGTTGCGATTACGATTCTTCTATAGATGCACACTGACACACTTTGACACAATTTTCACATTTATCATCAATGTGTGATTAAATTACATCACTTACATACCAATCCACTACTAGAACTTCATGAAAAGTAATCTAATCACTGTCTGTCATATATCTTGTAAAGTTATGATTTCCAACTAGTTTTTGTTGGCTCTAATTCCGTGCCAAATTTGATTGTAATTTCTTCAATCATTTACTTGTATTTATGTGGATTTATTTGTAAGGGATGAGTGTGAGAGATCAAGAAAGAATCAAGCTTCAAAGGTGAATCAGTGCAATTCACGACTAGCTCGCAAGAAGCTAGTGAGAAGAGTAATCCACGAAAGGCCACGTGTGAAGCACATGACTAGAAGCTGAAGAGTCATGCCAAGATGTCAAGTTTATGAGTGTTTCGCGAGAAAGGCCATCCCGCGAGGTATCCGCGAAACTCTCTATTTGGCAAAAAGATAAAGTACTTTACCAAATTCTTTACCCACACTATAAATATCCTCATTACGCACGAAATTGTAAGGAGTGCTTTTCAAAGAGAAAACCCTAGCAAATACACTTGAGAGTTAGAGATTGTTATACCCACAATCATCTACACATTTCTTTGTAGTTTTCCTCAACTCCTACCTCTCCATATCTAGATCCTTGAGACGTTCTTAGTCCAAACACTTACCACACCCAATCTAAGTGTTAAGTGAGATTTTGGTGCTGTTGGGAAGTATTGGGAGGAGCCATTTAGTGGCGGATGCAATCGAGCTAAATTGCGAGATCTAGAAAGGTAGAGAAGACAAGACTCCAAGAAGTCCATTGGTAGCAGGAGCTTGGAGGGCTCAAGTACATGGGGTAGACTAGGTTTGGAGGGTCTTTTCTTATTTATGTACTCCAACTTTATTCTCTAGTGGATTGATTTCGACTTGGAGGGTCATGGAGAGATTTTTCGCCGAGTTCTTCGATTTCATCTTCGATAACACGTCTTGGTGTTACCTTGTGTTTGCATCTCTCTTCCCTACTCTTTAAGCTTTCATTTTATTGTTCATTGTGGATGGATATAGCTTCGAGTAGCGTAATCGGTTCATTGCGCATATTTACTCTTGTTCCGCACTTTGTTAAGTTTGAGTAAAATCAATCTAGCCGTAATTTTTAATTTGGGGTCTAAACAAGCTCTAATGTTTCCACACTAATTTGAGCTTTCAGTTGGTATTAAAGCGGGTCCACTTGTTAGATTTCATTATCCTTGTGTGATCCTAGACCTCATGTGAGATGGATAGATCTCAATCCCTCAACGCACCTCCTTACTTTGAGGGGAGTAATTATGTTTTTTGGAAAGTACGTATCCGTGCTTTTCGGAAAGTATGTATCCGTGCTTTTCTATGTGCTATTGATGAGACCGTTTGGGATTTAGTTGAGAATGGGTGGGTGAGACCCACAACAGCCAAAGCCAAATGGGATAAGGCTACTCTTGCTTTGGCAAATGCCAATAGCAAAGCTATTAATGCTATTTTTTGTGGTGTTTCTACTGATGAATTCCACAAGATTTCTCATATGAAGACTGCAAAAGAGACGTGGACCATTCTTGAGACCACTTACGAAGAAACCACGAAGGTCAAGAACACCAAGCTTCAAATGCTCACTACTCGATTTGAGGAAGTGAATATGAGCGACGATGAGTCATTCGATTCCTTCTATAGGAGACTCAATGAGATTGTGATTGCCAAGCTCAATTTTGGAGAGAAGATTGAAGATGCCAAAGTGGTGAGGAAGATCTAGAGATCCTTACCCAAAAGTTTCTAGGCTAAGGTCACCGCCATTGAGGAGAGCGAAGATTTGGACAAGATCAAGATTCAAGAACGTGTTGGATCTCTCCAAACCTACAAGCTCGAACTGCCATCGCATAAGTCCAACAAATCACTTTCTCTCAAAACCATAAATGAGAGAATCGGTGATTCCTCCGATGAAGACGATGTTGAAAAAGAGGTGGTGTTTCTTACAAAGAACTTCCGAAAATTTCTCAAGATGAAGAACAATGGGAAGTCGTTTGGCAAAGGAAAATTTTCATCCTCTAAAAATGACAAAAGAGACTTCAAGAAGAATGCTGGGAAAGATTCATTATGCACTCAAGGAATCGTGTGTTATGAATGCAATAGCGATGGGCATCTAAAGAAAGAATGTCCAAACTATTTGATAGGAAAGGGTAAAGTGCTTGCAACAACCCTTAGTGACTTAGAGAGCTCAAACTCCGATGCGGAAGGAACTATTCAACTTTTATGGAAATTACCACAATTGATTCGAAGGATGACTTGAGCGATTTGGTTGATGAATTTGGTGTACATTCTGAAGGCGAAGAAGTTGATGTTTCGGATGATGAGAATATGTACCTCAATGAGGATGAGAAAAATCTTCAAGAAGTGTATGATGCATTGCTTGAAGATTGTGGCAAATATGCTAAGGTTGCCAAGAGTGCTATTAAGAAAATGAAGAAAATTGAAGAAGAGCACAAGTCCACTCTTGTTCAACTTAAGGATGCCAAATGTGAAATTGAAGAGCTGAAGGAAGAGTTGCTGAATGTCGACTCCAAAATCTAGTTTCTCGAACTTGAAGTAATTCAAGAAAATGTCAAGGTGGATCACATCACCACCAAGAAACTTGACAGTGTGCTCTCATCTCAAAAACCTTTAAATGACAAGACTGGTTTGGGCTGCACTAATAAAGGAAGCTCAAGCAGCGAACCCAAAAAGGAAATGAAGTTCGTGTTGGCCAAGAATGTAGAAAAGCTCAAAGTAGAGAAGCCCAAGGTTGAGATCCCTACTATTGAGAAGAAAGTCATTGGTCCAAAACTAAAAGTAAAAGGGCAGTCGTTGCCTAAGAGTCAAAGGGGACCTCAAGTGAAGCATTTCTGTCATTATTGTAGCACACGAGGGAACACAATACCAAATTGCTTCAAGCTTCAAGCTCTTAAGAGGGCTGAATCTCTACATGGTCTAGAAAAATCAAGAAGAATGCCAAAGGGAAATCAAGCTAAAAGAGAAAATGAGGGTCAACTCATTGGAGAAGTTATGGAGATGTCGAAGAACATTTCATCGTGCCTAGCTAGCTTCACCCCGAGATTTGAGAGTTATGTCGGTCGTACCCCTCCTTCTAAGGAACTCACCCAAAACACTCGTGCGATGTGGGTGAAGAAGGGTATTCATGCATGATTACTCACTATGTCCATGCATTAATACTTCCAATATATTAGGGTCATAGTTTCATGCATCATGACATATGCATTCTTCTAGAGTCATTGATTCCGTCCTAGCATGTTTCTTTTATAGGTCTTTGTTTTGTTTACCTTGTTTGTTGATCTTACTTTATTTCTTTGTTTTTTAGTGTGTTGAAAAATTCAAAAACCCATAAAAAGTAAAAAATCTCAAAAAGTTTGATCGCTTGTATTGTGTATATCATATGTTGAGTTTAGCCTAGTACCTTCGTACTAATGGCATAGTGCATTTACAAGCCTAACTTGTTATGTATGCACATATTTTAAGTTTGAGGGAAATCTAGAAATCTATGTTTGATTGTTGTAAATAGATTTTCAAACTTGTCATGAATGATTAGTCAATAGTCTTATTTGATCTTGATACATGCGTAGACTTGTGCCTATGTATCTCCTCACATTTATTTTTATGTCAAAAAGCTCTACAAACGTCTATCTCTAAAAGAGAAAGAGCTGAAAAAACCTTGCTTCGAAAACTAGTTTGACTAGGAAAAGGTGGAGCAAAAATGTATGGTGCCAAAGCCAAAGGCTTATTCATCAAAGAAATATAAAAAAATTTCATGACATGTTGCTCAAAAATTGAGTTGTATAGATTAAAAAGTATGAAAAATGGAAACCTAATGAAAAGCTTTCAATCAATGTAAACACTTTGGTGGGGGTCATATATGTTCATTTCTACTAGTGAGATAGGTCACTTGACTTCGTGCTAGTTGTGTATGACTTGATTGAATTGATCATTGAAGCTTCATACTAGACTATGGACTATTTCATACTTGATTCACACACGACACAGAAGTCTAATGTTCGTTGAATGCCTATTTTATTTGTGTGATTGTATGTGTTCAAATGTGATTTGTGTATACTCAATTGCTTGATAATCAAACCCAAAAATATTTTTGAGTATTTTTTTTAAGTGTTTTTGTATACCACTTTTGTGTTGAAAGTTTTTCCAAAAAGGCAAATCTATTTTGTTAAAGAACTCCTTCAGAGGCATTTTCGTGAATAAGTCGCGAGTAAGCTATCTCGCAGCCTAGCCGTGAAAATGAGAAAGCTAATTTTCATTTCTTCCAAAATTTTACACAGAGAGTTTCGCGACTCCCTCGCGACTTCTTCGCAAGAAACAGCTTCCCGCGAAACTAGCATTGTGCATTTGAGGCATTTCACGAGTAAACCGCGAGTACTTCGTGAGTAGCTATCCTGCGAAATGAGCGGATTTCCAGTTTTTAAAATGACAAACAGTGACAATTTTTCAAAACTTTCTCTTTGCCTCCTCCACGCCTCAATCAACTCGAAACACTTTTTTTTCTCCCAAATCTCAACCAAAACTCAGAAGATTTCAACTCTAAGACTTATCTAAGGTATGTTTTAATATCTTTTACTTCTTGATTCCTTAGATTAACCCTTAGATTCTTAGATTTCTAGGGTTGGGGTTATTTTGAAAGGGGTTGGGAAAATTTCATTTTTCTGTCAAATCTTTTCAATTTTTTTTATTGAGTTGTGTCCCATTGTGTTTGTTTGTGTTTATGTTGGCCCCTAGTGGCTTTTTAACATGTATTTAGGCAATATTTACATATGTTCATGCATTGTTTTTCATATAAGTGTAGTGTGTGCACGCTAAGTGTTTGATAAAATGCTTATATGGTATTTTTTCATTGTTTTGGACTCCATTGAGTACAAATTTTTGGGATTACCATGATTATGCATGTTTAACATGTTTTGATCATTGGATATGTGTTTTACACACTTTTCCCCATGAGTGCTTTGTCATGCATTGCTCATGCATCTCACATGCACACCACATGCACACTTGATGCACACACTCTATCACTTGACATGTTTTGCATTCACTCATGCTATTTAAGTATTTTTAGACCTTTAGCACCTATAACATGTTATTGTGACTTTGTTTGCTTGTCTATTTCCATTTTAGGACAATTTTTCTTAATTTGTTCATGTTTATGGACTTGTATCTAATCAAGTTTGTTACCTTGTTTGTTTATGGTTTGTTTGCTTGTGTGGCATTTTGCAAATGTCCCGTCGATCTTCACACGATAAGGAACCCTTGATTGATCTCACATGAACTCTGGTATCAAAGAGGACTCGTCAATCATCGGGAAATTTTGACAATGAGAGGTTCAAGACTCTCTTGAACTCTCAATCCTTCCTCAACAATTTCAAGAATGCAACTACTATGGTGGGAAGGATTGTGAGGTTTGATACATTGGGATCAACCTTTATCCCTAAAATCTTTGCAAATAAGGATTGGGCCAGTTTGTTTGGTAACTTTGAGGATCCCATTGAAGAGTTAGCCAAAGAACTCTACTCTAATGCATGGTTCACCGGAGCTAAACTGAAGTGTTGGGTTCAAGGAAAGGATTTTTTCATCACTCCGAACAATCTAGCAAAGATCCTTCTTATCAATCTTCCGAAAAATGTGAACGCTTCTCCATATGATGACAGATTAGCACCCGTTGCTGAGATCCTTAATACTTTAGGAGCACATCATGAAGTCTCCTCCATGGGCACCTCCATTGGGATTTCGAAATTCGAGCTGGAGTTGAAGACTCTCACCTTGATTATGTTCTCCAACCTGTACCATCTTTCCAACACAAGTTTCATTAACCTCAAAAGAGCACAATTCCTATGCAATCTAATCAAGGGAGATCAAATCGACATTTGTGCTCATATTTTTCAGACCATGGGAAAAATAGCGGGGAGATCAACTGCAAGAACATGTCTACCCTTTTGCAGCCTTGTTATGAAGATCATGACTCTCAAGGGTATCTGTCCTCCGAAAGATGTAACAGCCTTGCCTCATTAAAGACCGATCTCCTTGCACTCTCTCCAAATGAGCAAGGGTCACTCAACTATTGAAAAGGGAAAGAAGAGCCCTTCTAAGCCTCCAAAAAGTGAATCCTCCCATCATGCATCACCTATTGAGAAGAGCACAGCTACTTCTACTATCTCTAAACATCCCGAGACAGCTTCTCCCACATTCCCAAGCCTCACCCCTCTAGCACTTAGCCGAGACTGTCTACCTCTCATCCGAATAGGTTGATAACTTTGATTGAAGGGTTGCATGATCTCATTTCTAGACTTGCAAATGTCATGTACTCTCACCAAAATCATGATCAAATTCGCCTAGCCACCATTGAGACACAATTGGATGAGATTCAACGAAAGCTCGAGGAGAGCCTTTAGCTATTCATGCCAAAAAGGGGGAGAACACTTACTGTGAATACTATGACTATAGCATTAGAGTAAGGGGGAAAGCATTACATGGAAAGGATGTGTGCATATTGAAAGGGAGAGATCAGTGGGCTCAAAAGGAGGAAGCTAACCTACAGCCACACACTTTTTTGATAGTCTAACTATTGTTTGGCTAGTCTAGTTTATGTTTATTTACAATGCTTTATTTAAAGCTTTTAGTACTTTAGTTTAAACGTAGTTTTTCTTTAGTACTTTGTGTATCTTGGTTTTTGTAGCCATCTCTTGATGCTTATAGTTATCTATTACTTCTTGCCTTAGTTTCTTTAATGCATCATATGGTTTGTTGGACATGCAATTGATTTTAGCATTGCTTTTAATTGCATTGCGTGTCTGGATGATCATTTACTCGTTAAATGTTCATTGTGGTCATTTCCTAATGACTGTTCTTGTATGATCAAGTTATGCTTTATGTTCACATTTCAATTGGTATCTTGATCGCATTTTACTTGTTCTTTATACATGCCTTGTGTTCTACTTGTCTCGTGCTTAATGGAGTTTAATTGTTATGTGCAAGTGTTTTAGGATACAGATGTATATGGTTCAAATGCTTCACAGCTTTTAGATTTTGGTGTGAGTGAGTTTTGCCTATGTTCCCAAACTCACGTTTAAGTCTAGAATCTGTTTAGGGGTTTTGTCACAGACTAGCCAAAGGGGGAGATTGTAAAGTTGTGATTTCCAACTAGCCTTTGTTGGCTCTAATTCCGTGCCAAATTTGATTGTAATTTCTTCAATCATTTTCCTGTATTTATGTGGGTTTATTTGTAAGGGATGAGTGTGAGAGATCAGTGAAGAATCAAGCTTCAAAGGTGAATCAGTGCAATTCGCGACTAGCTCGCAAGAAGAGTAATCTGCGAAAGGCCACATGTGAAGCACATGACTAGAAGTTAAAGAGTCACGCCAAGCTGTCAAGTTTGCAATTGTTTCGTGAGAAGGATCATCCCGCGAGGTACCCGTGAAACTCTCTGTTTGGCAAAAAGATAAAGTGTCTTACCAAATTCTTTACCCACACTATAAATACCCTTATTACCCACGAATTGTAAGGAGTGTTTTTCAGAGAAAAAACTCTAGCAAATACACTTAAGAGTTAAAGATTGTTATACCCATAATCATCTACACATTTTCTTGTGATTTTCCTCAACTTTTACCTCTCCATCTCTAGATCCTTGAAAGGTTCTTAGCCCAAACACTTACCACACCTAATCTGAGTGTTAAGTGAGATTATGGTGTTGTTGGGAAGCATTGGAAGGAGTCATTTAGTGGCGGAAGCAATTGGGCTGAATTGCGGGATCTGGAAAGTTAAAAAAGACAAAACTCCGAGAAGTCTGTTGGTAGCAAGAGTTTGGAGGGCTCAAGTACATGGGGTAGACTAGGCTTGGAGGGTTTTTTCTTATTCATATACTCCAACTTTATTCTCTAGTGGATCGATTTCAACTTGGAGGGTCACGGAGAGGTTTTTTGTCAAGTTTTTCGGTTTCCTCTTTGATAACACGTCTTGGTGTTATCTTGTGTTTGCATCTCTCTTCCCTACTCTTTAATTTTTCATTTTATTGTTCATTGTGGATGGACGTAGCTTAGAGTAGTGTAATCGGTTCATTGCGCATGTTTACTCTTGTTCTGCACTTTGTTAAGTTTAAGTAAAAGCAATCTAACGATAATTTTTAATTTGGGTTCTGAACTAGCTCTAGTGTTTCCACACTAATTTGAGCTTTCAATAAGATTTTTCAGATAACACATAACAAGAGGAAGAGAACCTTTTAAAATCAGAGGATTTACCAAGAAAAAGAACTCTCTGACTCTCCACAGAATTCAAGAAAAATGTTCTCTTAAAATCTTCTTTAAATTCAACATTTGAAATGGACGTCCAAAGGTATTCCCACCTCATAGAAAGTACGCTAGTTTGAACATCTTCAAATTCTTTTAGAATTAAGGAGAGGATGAATATTTTGAATTTCATTAGGTAAATTTGCTAAGCATTTGTTGTTGATGTCAATATCTTGTTCATACAGCTTCAGCATTTTGGGCCTTCAAATTCTTCCTCAAATATATCAACAAACACAATGTTACATATAGCAAGATCTGGTTGGGTCCAGTTTGTGTGCTATTTGGTCAACCGGCTTCTTAGCTATTGTGTATCTTTAGCTTGTTAATAAATTTCTTTTTTTGGTTAACAATTGCAACAAAAACAACAAGAAGCGTTATCCCAAATTTTAAAATTGGTTATTATCCTTGATGGACTAATTAGAATCTAGGATCAATCACACTTCTTTTCCTCTACCCTATTCTAATTAAAATCTTTATATTGCATTAAAAAAAAAAAAACATGTTTGAGTTGGTGATCATATGACGTTATTTTTCTCATTGAGCAGAACATGACCTAATAGAGGAAAAGGAAAATACTTTTTGTCAACACATATCCAACCCAAAAGGGCGTATGGGCCCACTTTTAAATTTTTGCTTCTTATTTGCTTGGATTTTTTCTATTTAAGAAATTTCCTTTCTTTTAAACAATTTTATCATGACACACGGTTTTTTTTTTTTTTTTTTTTTTGGGGAGTATATGTAGCTTCAAATCATTGTAGATTGCCCAAAAATTATTTTGCACCGAGTTACAATTTGTGCTTTCCAAACAATACAATATATATCCTAGCCTGTTAATATTCTAGGACCTAAGTAATAGAACTATTCTTCTAAAAAAATTAATAGATGACGGTTCATGTAAAAATATTTAATTTTATCCTAGTTATGATAAGGAAAATACTAAAAATCCAAATCTTTCATAAAAAAATAATAAAGAATTATATTTTAAGTACAAAAGTAATAGAAGGATGGTTCAAGTCAAAATATTTAATTTTGTCCTACTCAAGATAAGAAAAATACTAAAATCCAAAAATATCTTTAAAAATAATAAAGAATCATATTCTAAGTTATTAGTTATATTGTATTAGGTAATAACAATACCAATACAAATAAACAAAAGAATAATAATAACAATCATTAATCATTTTTTTAAATATGCTTTCTTTAGATAGCTGCTGGTGATGTAAGAAATGTTTTCAGTTTCAAACAATTTTGCTTTTATCATATATCTATAATTTTTTGCATTTCGTAACATAAATTAATAATCATCTAGTTAGACTAAATATATAAATTGTAAAAGAATATTCATGGTCAAATTGGAGAATTGATACAATGAAAAATCACCTAGGTGACTTTGCTAATTGTAGACGACTAAATTCTTAGTTCGAAATAAATCAAACAAGTAAAAATAGTTTCACAAATACGAATTTGTATTGATGAATATGTGGTACAATTCTCTGTAATTACAAAAGAGTGATCCTCTGATTCAATCTCCCTGAAAGATTTATTGATTGGAATTGTGGTAATGTGATTTTGATTTGAACACAAGATATCCTTCAATTTGGCTGAGGAATAGATCGAAGATCTTTGAAACAGAATTACAATGAATCTCTGGCTATGAGCTTGTTAGAAATTCTTTGTTCTTCGTGTGTTCTTCGTGTTGTTCGTGTTCTTCGTGTGTTCTTCGTGTTTGAAGGTTTATGGTGGAAGTTCTTCAGTGCTTTAGGGGCTTGATTCCATAGAGCTTCGTTGATTTATGGTTTGTTGAGGTTTCTGGAGGCTTTTGAGCTTGATTCTAGTGACCTTTGAGACCTAGACGAGTAGTTTGGATGATTTTGCTTCGAATGTTGTCTGTATTTGAGGTTGAAGTTCTTGAAATTCTTGGAGGCTTTGGGGTTTGATTCCGGCAGAGCTTCTGGATTTCTGAACTCAAGATATCTTCTTCCTTTTCTCTGTCCTCCTCAATGTCTTAGGAAGGCTTCTATTTATAGGAGTTTAGGGGTGGGTGAGCGACACGTGGCGGAGTCTGATTGGTGACACTTGTCACAGCCTGATTGGTCCGCTTATGTCATCGCTTACACGTACTGGATTGCTTGTGTCATCGCTTACACATGCAGGGCTGCTTGTGTCATCGCTTACGAATGCTGATGCAGTTTCATGCCTTTATTTCAATGACACTTGGCAAATTTCTATTGGAATCCGAATAATGATGGCAAAACCTAGTAGCAGTACGTGGCGCCTTGTAATTGGTTGTATTTTGTGGACTTGGTAGTATGATGTGTCAGCTTATGATAGGTCGGGAATTTTCCCTCTCTACAAATGCCTCCTCGAGACTCGTTCATGCACACAGTTTTGGAGTGTGGTGAGTGAATGAGTCTTGAAAGAAAATGGATTTTTTTTTATTTTTATACTTGACTCTTCTAGTGAAATAGTTGAAGGTGGTGGAGCTTTTAACAGAATGAAGTAATTGCAGAAGAGTAGACCCACCCATATGAAAGGCTTTGATGAGACCGAGAAGGGGTCTGCCAGTATTTGAATGTACTCGTGTGACTGAGCTTTCTCAGCAGAAGTTAAGTCAAAGTAATTTCAAAAGAGTATTTTGGATCGTTGGTGGCGATCACAGGGTGTTGAAGATGGAGAAGAGGTGAGAATGTTGGCTGGGTACAGCATGCAGAGCTCTGGAGCTAGCCTCTTATTTTTAAGGACTTCTGGTGAAGTTATATCTGAAGGGTATACTTCGGATCACAGAGAGAACATGGGGGAGTGTGGTTGAATGTGCTTGTGTTATCGCATCATTCAGGTTAAGTTGAGGTAATTTCAGAAGGGATTCTGGGCTTGTTGTTGTTGATGGTGAAAGAGATGGTGATGAAGCAAAGTGAATGGGTGAGGCATACGACACCATGGCTCTGACCCCGCATGTTGGGGACTCTCTGGCGTAGATGTCTCTGGGAAGTACACCTTCAGATGTGGGACTGGCTGCATGCTGAATGAAGTCCGACGGCAAGTCGTTAAATGCGCATGTGTGACTGGACCATACTGACGGACATTAAGTTGAAGTAATTTCAGAAGTATATTTTCTGAAATTCTTCAAGCTGATCTTAAGTTGGAGTAATTCCAGAAAGTGTGCTTTGTGGTACCAGCAATGATGACCTTTGGACCCCATGCTGGTGGAAACATGGAATGAGGCTTTGGTGACCATTCACCGACACTAAAGGCTAATTTCTGATGAGCTAGTACCTTGGAGGTCATCACAAATGTTGGATGGTAGATAATTTGTAGGATACCCCAACACTTTTTACCATCTTCACCTGATGCAACTTTGTTGGAAAAGCACAACAAATGAAAAATGGAGCTAACTTGTGATCCTGGCTATAGAAACCAGCCAAGCTGCTGTTTGTTCTGAACCACTGCTTCTAATGGGAGACCAAACAGTTGAAGAGAGACTACAGAAGCCCTGTTTTTAGGAACAGGTGTCTCTGCTGGACTTGGATTTCCTAGCCAACCAATTCCACGGAAGCATAGAAGGTCGATGCAGACCTTGTTATGAATAACTTTATGAACAAATGTGGTCATTATGTGAGGAAACAAAATTTGTTTGAATCCTAAAACAGTGATGATGTTATGAGAAGAGTTACTACTGAACAATGAAGGGGTTGATTTCAAACTGATTATGAAGCAATCTTGGTTGCTAGGTATTGAGAATGACGAGGCCATAGTGAGAACTGGCTGTGAGAAGGAGGATTTGAAAATTTGAAAGAAGCAAATCTTCATTTCATGACTCAGTGTATGTGTGTTTTTTTTTCTTGATGAGTTTTAGTGGATCCGGCCCTTCTATTAATAGCGAAGAGATGAAGAATGGTAGTTGGGTAGTTAAGAACGGCGGACGAGACTTTTTGGTAAGAACAGTGGATGAGAACGATGGATGAGAATGGTAGGCGCCGAATGGGAATGTTAAGTTGGAGACTGGTAGGCACCAGCGAAAATAGTAGGCTGAAGTAGTGACCCAATTTAATTTCAATTTTGAGACATACTTGTGAGAGTTCGTTTGTTTTTGAAAGAGGAGCCTTGATCAAGTCTGGAGGATAATTTTGAGGGAATCCAAACCAAATGGATGGATCTCAAATTATGATCTCGAGAGCTTAAATTTTGGACACCGCTAGTACTTTGGAGAAGCGGGTGTAGTTTCTAAGTCCAAAACAAATACCTAGATTTCAAAATCAAAATCTTTGCGAAAACCTGATAGGACAAGTTTTGCTTGAACATCTTGATCTTCGGTCAAAGTTTACATCAAAGCCAATAGTTGTAGAATCACACTATTTGAGCAATTTTGGATTCTCAAATGAATAAATAGACCCCAAAATTGGAAAGTATGCGAAAAATTGAGCAAGACAGGTCAATCTTAAAAATTTTGACTTTTGGTCAAAATTTGTACAAAAGTCAATTTTTTAGAAATTGGACTGTTGTGCAATTTTTGAGTCTCGATTGAAGAAACAGACCCCAAAATTGGAAAGTACGCGAAAAATTGAGTGGGACAGGTCCGTTTTGAAAATTTTGACTTTTTGGTCAAAGTCAAAGTTAAAGTCTTAATTTGTCAAAGTTTTTTTTTTTTTTTTTTCAAGCGGTCCGGATCCGGGTCGGTTTTCTGGGTCGAACCGGGTCAAAGCGGGTCGAGGAGGATGACGTCATCCGTGACGTCATCGATCTGGAGCGCGTGTCACGCGTGGCGCGTGAGAGATTGCCGGCGCGTGGGAGCGCGTGGACTCATCTAGTGGCGCGTGGGAGCGCGTGCAACTGAAGCTGGGATTTCCGGACCTTCTGGTGGCGCGTGGCGGCGCGTGGCTCATCGTTTGGGCTTGAAATTTTTACATCTTGTAGTTATAAGGCCGTAGAAGACCCCTATATAGTCAATTTGTGAAATTGTGCACAGATTTGCACAGTTTTGATGGACTAAACCGGTGGTCATCGCGAGCTTGTGGCGGGGCGTGGTGGCGCGTGGTTGACTGTTTGGACCGAAAAATTTCAGGTTTTGTAGATCGAAGGCCGATAGCTCTAATGGTGGTATCAGTTTTGTAAAATTGTCCTCAGATTTGCGCAGATTTGAATGAGAAACCCGCGGGTCACTGAGAATTTGTGGCCATGTGTGGCGGCGCGTGGCCGGGTATCTGGGCCTGAAATTTTCAGGTTTGGTGGATCGAAGGCTGTAGAAGACTCCTGTGGTGTCAGTTTTGTGAAATAAGGTCTGGATTTTCACAAATTTGGATGAGAAAGTCGTGGGTCTTTGTTTGGACTTATGGCCTTTTGGTCTAATTTTGTGGTGGCCGCCCTGACAGGATGTAGAAATTCTGGTGGCCGCCCTGACAGGATGTAGAAATTCAGACTTGCCATGTGGGTAATGAGCCATTATCTTCTGTCTCCATGGCTGAATTTGCTTTACCATTTCAAAATTCAGCGCAGACTTCTCTGATTTTAAGTGCATTTGAGTTTGCAAAATCTGACTTTGAGTTCCAATTGTTTTCACATTTCTGAAATGTGAATATAAGTTTTTTTTTTTCATTGGTCGGTTGGTAGAACTATTTAATGGTTTGCTGACTTTCTTCATTTTTTTTTTTTGTCTGCTAGTTTAGCAGAAATTCTCTATATAAGATGTGAGATTGGCTTCGTTCATTTGGGCATTCTTAGCCTTCAGTCTTCTTCTCCAGCTTTTAAGAATTTTTTTTTTCTTCTTTTGTCCTTTTTTTAGACATGCAATGAGATTTTCTTCTGACATTTTTTTTTCGTTGTTGCTTGTTTTTGTTTTGCAGCTCAGTTTCCTTGATCTTTGGGTTTTGACATCAAACTTCACGCTGACGTTCTCATAGAAGTGTTTGCCTTCATTTGGTGACTTTGTATTTCATTGATAGCAACGTTGCAAGAACGTATGCCTTCATGTTGTTACATTCTTTTCTTGCATCAACAATCTTTTAGTGATATTCGTTTTCGCAACGACATTTCCATAAGGATATTCAGCTAGGCAATAATGCTATCACCAGTACTCGTCTTTGAAGTCGTACTAGCTTTGGTGTTGGCAATTTAAGTCGTATCAACACTTGTCTTTGCAATGCAGCCATATTAAGAATCTTTGCAATGTAGCCACATCAAGAGTCTTTACCATGAAGTCGCGCCAGTATTCGCCCTTGTATTGAAGCTGCATCCATATTTTCCTTTGCATTGAAATCACATCACCACTTATCTTTGCCATGAAGTTGCGCCAACACTTCATTCTCATCGAAGCTGGGCCAACATTCATCTTTGCCATGAAGCTACGTCAACACTTCATTTGCACAAAAGCCATGCCAACATTCATCTTTGCCATAAAACTACGTCAACACTTCATTTGCATCGAAGCTGGGCCAACAGTTCATCTATATTGAAGTTGTGCCGACATCCATCTTTGTCATGCAGTCGTGTCAACACTCCATTTGCACAGAAGCCATGCCAACATTCATCTTTGCCATGAAGCTACATCAACACTTCATTCGCATCGAAGCTGGGCCAACAGTTCATCTACATTGAAGTCGTGCCGACATCCATTTTTGCCCTGAAGCTACGTCAACACTTCATTCGCATCGAAGCTATACCGACATTCATTTTTGCCCTGAAGCTACGTCAACACTTCATTTGCATCGAAGTTGCACTAATATTGGCCTTTATAATGAAGCTTGAAGTTTCAAGAAGCTCCTATCAAGACTTTAAGGATGCAAAGAGATACCAATAAAACCTTGAAGATGTGAGAAGAATGCCGTCATGATTTTGACATTGCACAAACATGCCCTTAGAGGAGAGATGATGCAACATCAACTTCAGATGTTGGAGGAAGGTGACGTTGTCCAGATTTTAGAGACATGATGTGAAAAAACACCATTCAGAAGGGAGATGATGTGGTTCAAATTTTAGAGTTGTGAATTGGCACAACCTAGAAGAGAGACAATATAGTCTAGACTTGAAAGGTACAAAAAAGATGCCCCCAGGAGATAAGTGATGCAAAGTATACTTCAGAGACGTGGGAATATGTCCACAAAAGATGAGCAATGCCATGCAAACTCCATTCCTTGCAACAGAGGTTGAAGATTTTATTTTACTCCACAACCGAGAATCAACTTATCATTATTTCAAGGAAAGCTAAGTAACACCAATTCTTTGCAGCTATCACTTTTTACCACAATGATCTTTGAACATCATATAGTGAGCAATTGATTGATCTTAAGCGATGCCTTGCCAATCAAAGGGTTCTTGAAAGCATGTTGACGACCTTTGGACAAACTCTTCAAGCTAGACTGGAAGTCCTTCTTCTTTTTATGTGACTGAACTTAGTGAAAAGTACTAAGCTGCCTACGTACCCCGGAGAGGGATCAAGTCATTACGTAGTTCAAAAATATTTTTTTTTGATGATTTTTTTTTTCATGGTTTTGATGATTTTTTTTTTGTTTTTGTTTCTTTTTACAAAAAGGGAGGGCTCACGTGTGTAATCCTCGCCCTACACCCCACGGCATTTCATGGGTACCAATTGTGCAATAGTGGGTATCACCTCTAATCAAACCCAAGACCTTGGCCTCAAGGGTGACGTGGGCATCCAACCACTACACCACACTCACAAATGGTGACATAGAGTGGGATTAATTTCTCCTTATTTGTGCACTTTCAAAGGTAATGGGAAAACATCATGTACCCTTGTAGTGCTGCAATGGGTAGTTTAAGCTCTTACCGATGAGCAATTCTTGATTTTCAAGCATAGAAGCATTTGAGGAACTTCCCATTGATGGGGCCGATCCTTACACCCTCCTGATCAATCAACTTGTAAGCTCCATTAGTGTAGACTTCTCGTACAACATAAGGTCCATCCCATTTCGAGGTGAACTTACCGCCTGTACGATGAGTCATGATGATAGGTCTTCGAACAGCGAGGATTAAGTCACCAACTTGGAATGATCGTGGTTTAACTCTTTTATTGAATGCGCTTGACAAACGAGCTTGATAGCACTCAAGGCATTGTTGGGCCTCAAGCTTTTTCTCATCCAGTGCCTCCAACTCTTGTAAACTAGCATTTTCCTCTTTAGTTAACCCTTCTTGAATGGCGATCCGTAGTGATGGGATCTAGCGTTCTAAGGGAAGGATAGCTTCTACTCCATAAACGAGAGAATACGGGGTCGCTTGAGTAGGCGTTCGAAATGTTGTTCGATATGCCCATAATGCTTCTCCAATTTTTTCATGCCAGTCTCGCTTAGTTTTGGATACCACTTTCTTTAACAAACTGCCAAGAGTTTTGTTAAAGGTTTCGGCTAATCCATTCGCTGGGGCATTGTACATAGAAGAATTGTACTGTTTGAATGCAAATTTCTCGCATAACTCTGTCATCAACCTATTCTGAAACGGTTTGCCATTATCGGTTATGATATATTGAGGGACACCATACCGATAGATCAAGTGAGTTCGGATAAAATTGACCACCGTCTCTTTCTTTACTTTCCTAAGAGGCACAACTTCTGCCCATTTTGAGAAGTAATCAGTTGCAGCCAAGATGTACAAATGGCCACCAGATGATTTTGGTAATGGTCCTATTGCGTCAAGCCCCCATGCATCAAAAGGCCAAGAAGCTACAGTTGGGTGTAGAGGTTCTGGTGGCTAATGGATGAAGTTCGTATGATATTGACAAGCTTCGCACTTCTTAGCATACTCCATGGAATCTTGCACCATCGTAGGCCAATAGTAACCCATTCGCTTGATCCTGTAGTGTAACTTAGGACCTGATTGGTGTGCACCGCATATTCCAGAATGAGCTTCTTCTAAGACTTGTTTAGCCTCTTCCTCTCCTAAGCAATGGAGAAACAAACCATCACATGAACAGCGGAAAAGAGTTTCTTTATAGTAAATGAATCGAGTAGCCCTTCGCCGAACTTCGGTCTTGTGGCGTACATCATTTGGGAGTCTTCCATGTTGAAGGTACTCAATGATTGTTTATCGCCAATCTTCCTTTTCGACAAGACATACAAAAATGACGTTGGCTTGCTTTTCTTCTTTTTCTTCTTCAACCACGGAAGGCACCACCCACCTTTGGGAAACAGCAACTTTGGCTGTCTCTTCTTGGGATAATGCTAAGGTGGTAGCCAAATTAGCTAAAGCATCAGCCTGTCTATTCTCCTTCCTCGGTATATGCTCCAATGTAATTGCCTCAAAATTTGCGAGCAACTTCTTCGCATATTTGCAATAAGGGACAAGGTCCTCTTTCTTGACATCATACTGCTCCAAGATTTGGTTGATAATTAATTTGGAATCCCCAAAGATCTTGAGTTATGATATGCCGATTTCAATAGCCATTTGTAGACCAATGATCAATGCTTAATATTCGGTTACATTGTTAGAGCAAAGTTCGCTTAATGAGAACGAATATAGAAGTATTTGTTGTTGTGGAGAAACAAACACTACACCTGCCCCCGCTCCTTCTTGACGTGCAGCCCCATCGAAAAACATCATCCATGGTGGCATTACTTCAATGTAAAACACATCTTCGTCTGTGAAATCATCAGAGAACTCCCAATCAGATGGAACTGGGTGATCAGCTAAGAAATTTGCCAATACTTGTCCTTTGAGAGCTTTTTGCGGAACATATGCAAGGTCGTATTGTTGCAGCAAGACTGCCCATTGAGCTATGCGACCCGAAACCACTGGCCTGGAGAGGACATATTTAATCGGGTCCACCTTTGCTATCAAATGGACCGTATGTGCTTGCATGTAGTGCTCCAGTTTGTCTACGGCAAAGAAAAGAGCAAGGCACATCTTTTCAATAGGAGAATAATTTAATTCAGCTCCATTGAGAGTCCGACTTAAATAATAAAGGGCTCTTTCTTTCCCTTCTTTATTTTCTTGTGCCATAAGAGCACCTAGAGACCTTTCTTGTGCCGCGATGTACAACACCAAAGGCTTTCCCGGGATAGGAGCACCTAAAACTGGAGGATTAGGCAAGTATCTTTTGATGTGTGAAAAAGCATTGCTACAAGCCTCATCCCATTGAAAGTGTGCATCCTTCTTCATTAATCTATTGAAAGGTTAACATTGACCTGCCATGTTTGAAATAAATCGTCGTATGTAAGCTAGTTTTCCTTGCAAGCCTCTAAGTTCTCGCAGGTTCTTGGGCTCTGGCATTTTCTGGATAGCTTCAATTTTGGACTGGTCAATTTCAATACCGCGGTGCCTCACAATGAAACCAAGAAATTTCTCAGATGTTATGCCGAAAGCGCATTTGCGAGGGTTCATTTTAAGCTGATGCTTTCTTAGGCGGTTGAACACGGATCGCAAATCTACCAGATGGTCTTCCCTTCTTTTTGTTTTAACCACCAGATCATCGACATCACACTCCACGTACTTATGAAGTACATTATCAAAGATCTTTTGCATGGCTCGTTGATAAGTGGCACCAGCGTTCTTTAATCCAAAAGGCATCACTTTGTAACAGTAAATACCTTTAGGGGTACGAAAAGCTGTGAACTCTTCATCCGTAGGATTCATTCGAATTTGGTTGTAACCAGAAGAGCCATCCATGAAAGATAAGGCTTTATGACCGGTAGTGGCGTCAACCATGATCTCAGTGATAGGCAACGGAAAATCATCCTTGGGACATGCATTGTTCAGATCACGGAAGTCAACGCACACCCGGATTTGTCCATTCTTCTTTTTGACAGGGACGATATTAGCAATCCACTCCGGATACTGTACTTCACGGATGAAGCCTGCCTCAATTAGCTTATTGACCTCAGTTTCTATTTGAGGGATAAGCTCTGGCCGAAAGCGTCTTTGAGCTTGTTTTACTGGGTGCACGCCCTTCTTTACTGCCAAATGGTGTAAAGCAATATTTGGATTAAGCCCAGGCATTTCTTTGTAAGTCCAAGCAAACACATCTTTATATTCTACCAGGAGCTGGAGGTATCCTTCTTCTTCTGCAGGAGTGAGAAGGGCACTGATGAAAGTTGGTCGAGGTTCTTCAGTAGTTCCTAAATTGATCTCTTTAAGTTCATCAACTGTAGCCTGTACTCCATCTTCCAAGGCTAGGGGAGCTTCATCGACCTCATTCTTTGCAGCTTCATCATCTGACAGTGTATCTTCTTCTACTGTAATATGAAACGAGGATGATACTTCTTCATTTTGCTCATTATGGACGAGTGACTGACTTGTGTGTACAACCGTTCGCCATTTGACTTTGAGAGCTCCTTCAGTGCTGATATCCAAGATAAAGTTACGCTTCATGCGTGAAGGAATACTACTACGTATCTCATCATTAGCTTTCTCCTCCTTTTGGTCCTCAAAGTTTATTGAGCTTTGAGAGCAAGTATCAATGGGCCTCTTTGTTGCCTCCAATCGATTAAAGACTGATCCACACGCAAAAGTGTCCCGACTTTGCATTAAACAAGCCGTATTCAACCTGTCGAACACTGTAATTCGTGACGATGAAGCCTTAATGCGATCGAAAACTGAGATGCGTGATGAAGAGTGATCTTTTCTTTGATTTGAACTTTCATCAACTTCTACTGTTATGTATTGGGAACTTGAAGCATTGCTTCTTTTATTGATCCATATTTGAGCCGATGGTTCTGGAGTATAACCTATTCCGGTCTTTGGGATAGGAATTTCATGCCCTTCAAGTCGCATTTTCCCTTGCGTTTTACTAAGGCCGTGCATCTTTTCTCCAGTGGCTTCTGGAATTGGTTTCCCTAGGCCGCTTTGTTTTGAGAAATCATAGCCTACTTTGGCTAATAGCCTATATGCCTTTGGGTCAAACCATTCTTTCGTCCGTTTACTTGGTAGAATACCATGCTCTGTCAGACTTTGTGATGACTTCACAAATCCATTTAGTGGCTTTGAGGGCAAAGGATTTGTGGATGAAGTTAAAGGCATTACATGATTTTCTTTCAACAAGGCTACATCCTTCATCGTGAGCTTTGTATGAGGTCTTCGCATGTCCATTGTAGATTGAAGGCATTCCGTGAATGGTGATTGTCCGTTTTTGCGGCGTGACAATGGTACATAACGGAGGAATGGAGGGTTATTGGAAGGCATAGAACTTTCATCTACTCTCTCTAAATTGCTAGTAGACTCACTAGACTGGTTATTTCCATATCGTGGATCTTCCTTTGGGGAAGGAATATCCTTTCTAGTGATGAATTTAACATGCTTCTTTTCACCCTGCTTGCTTTTCATGGACGGGACTTCAACTGGGAGAACTTCATTAGGGATATCATCTTCTACATAAAACTTCGTGTCAGCAAAGTGAGCTTCAGTTTCAGAAAAAGGCTTCAAGTCGGCATCTACTTTCTTTATTCCACCTTAAAGATACTTGAAACATTGGTGCAAAGTTGACGGCACTATTCCGTTCCCATGGATCCATGGACGTCCTAACAACATGTTGTAGGTTGTCTTGGCATCAATGACATGGAACAAAACATTGCTTGTCAATTCTCCAATAATTAATTCCAAGTGTATCATGCCGATGGCGCGTTGTCCTCCTTGGTTAAAACCTTGTATGACCAAGCGACTGTGTGATAATTCCTCCATAGCAAGACCAAGTCATCTCATTGTCATTTTCGGTAGTATATTAATAGCTGAACCTCCATCAATGAGAATGCGATCAATCTTTTGTTCACGAGCATAACCAGAGACATAAAGTGGACGATTGTGAGGCTTAGGGCCTAACAATAGATCCTCTTCAGTGAAAGTCAAGTCTAGAGAGCACGCAAAACATTCCTGTGTTTGTTGAAGTGTATTGGTACAAGGAGTGTAAATCTTTGGCTCTTCAAGAGCTTGGATGATCCCTTCTTTCGGTAAGGTGGAGGATTGCGAGGGTTCCACTTTATCAACCTGAGATTTGAGTTGTTCTAAAAACGACAAAGTCTCATTTGAACTACCATGGTCAACACCTTTTTGTTTTTCATCAACTTCACAACGAGAGACCGTGTGAACAGCCTCCGCTGACTTGTTTTGAAAGAATTTTATGGGGAAAAATTCTTCCAATGTGACAAGACTTCGAAATTTTTGGGTTTGTGCCGAATCATCACACATTTCAGTTCTTAGTCTTTCTTTCCTTTTATCATTCTTTCTTCTTGACTGCGGCTGAATTTGGTTTTGTGCTCTTCTGGACTCTTAGGTGATCAAATGAAGAGGGAATACTCGTCTCTTCTTCCATCTCTTACGAGTAACCAACGTCCAACCCTCTTCCTCATCCATTGTTGACTTTTTATCATCATTTGAGTTATAATCAGATGCTTTTTGTGAGAGCTGAACTTGAACAGGTTCCAAAGAACCAAATCGGATGAACGTGGTATTCGCCCTCTGCTTGGTAGTTGGAGACTTGCAACTAGGCGACCCGTAAGCAAATGTTACAAGGTTTGACTGAGCAACATCATTAACATCTAAGTCGATTTTTCTTTCCTTGGCTAGCTTCATGATGAGTTCTTTAAGAACAAAGTATTTTTGGATCGGATGACTTATGATGCGATGATACTTACAATAGTTTGGGTCATCAACCTTTCTTACTTCTTCCGGTCGTTTGCATTCTGGCAATTCAATTAATTTCAAGTTGAGCAGTTGTTCTAGCATTTCGGGTATATCAGCGTCAAGGAAAGGATACACCTTTTATTCCCATTCCTTGAGTGATGAGCGACGCGTCTCGCGTCGTTGGCCTCCCTCAGGCCTTTTCTCGTTAGCCTTTACATTTCCCGTTGAAATTTTGACTGGGGCAGGGTTGACATTCATGGAGTGTTTGACATTACTTTTCGTGTTTCTGTCATTTTTCCTTATTTCTCACCTTTCTTTCTTTTCTTCAGGTACGGGAGGTTTCAGATTTTCATGGCAAGAGATACTCAATTCCATGTCATGCGCACGAGTTGCCAATTCTTCAAATGTTCGAGGCTTTACCCCTTGTAGGATGTACAGAAGTCCCCAATGCATGCCTTGGATGCACATTTCTACAGCAGATATTTCAGACAGTCTATCCTTATAATCTAAACTCAAAGAACGCCACCGATTGATGTAGTCAACAACGGGTTCGTCTTTCCACTGCTTAGTATTGGTAAGCTCCATCATGCTTACCGTACGGCGCGTGCTGTAAAACCGGTTAAGGAACTCCTTTTCCAATTGATCCCAACTATCAATTGACTCAGGTTCCAAATCTGTATACCAATCAAAGGCATTCCCTTTTAGAGAACGAACAAACTGCTTTACAAAGAGGCCTCCTTGAGTCCCTGCGTTCTCACAGGTTTCTACAAAGTGCGCAACGTGTTGCTTAGGGTTTCCCTTGCCATCGAATTACAAGAACTTGGGGGGTTGATACCCATTTGGCATTCTCATATTGTCAATACGCTTCGTATAAGGTTTTGAATATATGAGAGAATGTGTAGAAGAACCTCCATATTGTGCTCGTATGGTGTTCGTTATCATGTCTTGCAGTTGTTGGACAGATATCGAGACCATTGAGGTGGAATGTCCTTGTTGAGAAGTGCTTTCACCTCCTTTTCCCTTATCACCCCTAGCATTTTCTCCCTTCAAGGTAAAGCCAGGAGGGTGCTCAAGGTCTAGATTTGATTCACCCGAATCTTGGACTTCCAGTTTGTTCATCAGGTTTGCAATTTGGACATCCTTATCTTCAAGTGCTTTTGTGAGAAGGGTGACCCTTTGTTCCATTTCAGCCATCTTTTCTTCCACAGTAGAGGTGTTGGTCATCATTACTGGCATGACCTCTAGATATGATGGAGAAAACGATGAGACAGGATGAGTCAAAGGCATTTTATTCCTTAGGCTTCTCATCACGGGTGAAGAGTTGATAGAAAAGGTCTTTGTTGAGGATGATTCATCATTGATCTCAAAATCCTTCGAGACAGATGAATCCCTAGCGGTGGCTTTCCTTTTTGCAAGAAAGTCTAGGGAGATGATATTATGAAGCTTGCTTTCTTTGGTTGATTGGGGTTGCGGTTGATCAAGAGCTTTGGCTCGACTACGAGTGATTGGGCTGACATAATCATCCGCAACGGAAGCATCCATCACTGATTTTTGAGTATTCTTGTTAGAAGCCATCGAAGCTAGCAGCAAATCGATTTTTTTTTCTTTTGAAGGAGAAAGAGATGAGAGGCAGAGATGTCCCACTGGGCGTGCCAGAATTTGTAGACGACTAAATTCTTAGTTCGAAATAAATCAAACAAGTAAAAATAGTTTCACAAATACGAATTTGTATTGATGAATATGTGGTACAATTCTCTGTAATTACAAAAGAGTGATCCTCTGATTCAATCTCCCTGAAAGATTTATTGATTGGAATTGTGGTAATGTGATTTTGATTTGAACACAAGATATCCTTCAATTTGGCTAAGGAATAGATCGAAGATCTTTGAAACGGAATTACAATGAATCTCTGGCTATGAGCTTGTTAGAAATTCTTTGTTCTTCGTGTTCTTCGGGTTCTTCGTGTGTTCTTCATGTTTGAAGGTTTATGGTGGAAGTTCTTCAGTACTTTAGAGGCTTGATTCCGTAGAGCTTCGTTGATTTATGGTTTGTTGAGGTTTCTGGAGGCTTTTGAGCTTGATTCTAGTGACCTTTGAGACCTGGACGAGTAGTTTGGATGATTTTACTTCGAATGTTGTCTGTATTCAAGGTTGAAGTTCTTGAAATTCTTGGAGGCTTTGGGGTTTGATTCCGGCAGAGCTTCTGGATTTCTGAACTCAAGATATCTTCTTCCTTTTCTCTGTCCTCCTAAATGTCTTAGGAAGGCTTCTATTTATAGGAGTTTAGGGGTGGGTGAGCGACATGTGGCGGAGTCTGATTGGTGACACTTGTCACAGCCTGATTGGTCCGCTTATGTCATCGCGTACATGTGCTGGATTGCTTGTGTCATTGCTTACACGTGCAGGGCTGCTTGTGTCATCGCTTACGCATGCCGATGCAGTTTCATGCCATTATTTCAATGACACTTGGCGAATTTCTATTGGAATCTAAATAGTGATGGCAAAACCTAGCAGCAGTACGTGGCGCCTTGTAATTGGTTGTATTTTGTGGACTTGGTAGTATGATGTGTCAGCTTGTGATAGGTCGGGAATTTTCCCTCTCTACACTAATAACTTTATAAGACTAGTCTATCATGAAACCACCAACGTGACCAATTCTTATGAATGCTCATTTAGCCATATAGGTGACTCAGCTTGTGATGACTTTGTAGTACTAATTTTATATGTTGCCAAGGAGATTACTCTAATGCATGCGGTTTTAGTGTTGGCGTGTGAGTATATTCTCTTATCTCATCCTCATTCCCTTATATGTGTGTGTGTTTGTGTTTCTCAAAAAAAAAAAAAAAAGGAGATTACTCTAATATTAAATAATTGTCTAAAATATATTGCAAAATATTTTTTTCTTTTCTTTTTGGGTTAACATTAATGAGTGATCAACATTAATGGTCTGATGCAACTTTATTAGAAGGATATAATGTCATAAAACCATTAGGTGAGAGAGAAGTGGGGAGGCAATCTTCATCTCTTTCTGCGTTGAGATTGAAAGAGAGAGAAGTGGGGAGGCAATCTAATTAGTAATTACCATCCATTCTTGACTGAAAATTTGGGAAAATGAGCTACCATCAAAGCAAATATATAGTCACGACTCTTATTATAGGACTGATTAAGGTTTCTTTTTTTTCTTTTTCTTTTTTTGAGCAATATATGTTCTATTACTGCAGCTTGATAGTCCATTCACAATCTTGAGGTTAATGGGTTATTGCTAATCTTTCATTTCATAGCATGTGTATTTGGGGGAAAAGGTAATTTTTTTCCATGAATAAGACTGTATTAAAACTGAAGGATCATGTTAGAGGATACCTCAATTGCGTTTCTTTTTAATGGCTGATTTGGTGTTGTTTGTTACTGAAAATTGTTCTAAGTTATATTGGTGGATTTTGATAATGTGGCAATGTGTTCATACGGAGAAGGAAATACTAAACAGGGCTCATGTTTTTTCTATACATGGTTTATGGGATCAACTCCATCATTGATAGTAATGTTGCATTTAATCAAAGGGGAAATATGTTCACTTAGGTTATGCTAAATTAGACTTTGAATAATCTCAAAGTTTCTGTATTAATCTTTTGTTTTTTTGTTTTCACTTTCAATTCAACCCTCTATAAGGCCATATCCTTCTAAACACCATGAAATTTATTTTAATCCAACCTTGTTCTTATTGCAGAACTTATTGTTATTAAAACTCTCTTCAACTTGAGATACATCACATCCCAGTTTTAGTTAGGCATTGGGATCTGTCATGACCTAGTGTCTCAATCTTTGATGACTCTCCCTCATTTTGTTTGTTGTAATTCTTGTCATGACTTTAAACCATTTTATCATTGTTTCTTTATACTAGAAATATGAATTATACCCTGATTATATATGCCTATTATAAATGTGGAGGTTCTCCCTTAATGCCAGTAAGGTCTAAAGTTCTCTTTGGTGTTATCTGAATAATTAATTATTGAAGGCCTTTTAGGAGGCAGTTCATCTTTTGGTCTTACATTTGGTTCAAGTTTAAGAAAACATCCTCCCCTCCCCGCCCCCTCCTCCTACCCTCATAAAGAAAACGATATTAGAACTTAGAAAGTTCAGCACCATTCATTGTGTAAAATGCAGCCCAAAATTTTCTTTTTATATGTGAGCTGCAACTGTTACTTGGTAGTTTTGATTTCGAAGCTTTAAAGTTATAAAAGGGTATTTGGGGCATTCACTAGCAATTCCTGGTAACATAGGAAAGAATTTCAGTTTGTGCTTTGTGGAATTCATGGTAACATAGGAAAGCATTTCAGTTTGTGCTTTGTGGAATAGGATTTATTTTCAAGATGCCCTGGTCGTGAAAATTGAAATGGTTGACACTTAAGATTCAAAATCTTGAGCTTCAAAACTGTGGAGCTTATTGAAATAGAAATTTAGTTACAAACAAGGTACAAAGAGTTATCTCTCTCGCTCTTTTTCATAATTCTCTAAGGTTATTACCCTGAGTATAGAATGCTCTCATTGACCTATTGAGTTTAATATGTGATTATACTATCTATTTTGACTCTGTTTAAGTTTATTTTTCTTTGAATCTTAGATAACTTTTAATCTGAATGGGGTGCAATTGCAGAGGAGGAACTTTTGCAATTGGTGTAGAAGAGACAGAACTTTTGCCATCCTCATGTGGGATATAAGTCACACCATGAATAAAGAGACCTTTGTTTTCTCTTATCTAATGTTTAAAGATGCTCATGTGAAGAAAGGCCTTAATTTATTTAAATTTCCACTATATGGTGTATATTATTGAATTTGGAGATCAATTCTACTCAACATTGTGATGTAATGCCTTTGAAAGCTTATGTATATATTTTTAATACATTATAATCTTGGCTTGTAATGTAATATGTCTCTTGTTATAATCCACGTGTTTCTTCTTTCATATATGGTAAAATTAATTTCTCAATCCAATAGTGGTAAAATTTCTAAGCACTTCAAAAGTCAAATAGTTTATATTTGTTTGTGTAATAAGTAAATTCTAAATTTAGTGTTATCCACCATTTTATATATATGACAAGCACGTGTCTTGCACGTGTCAACACTAGTATAATATAAAAATATATTTGAGTGGTGATCATATGACGTTATTCTTTTCATAAAGGAGAACATGACCTAATAGAGGAAAAGAAAATACTTTTTGCCAACTCAGACCCAACCCAAAAGGGCATGTGGGCCCAATTTAAATTTTTTGCTTTGTTATTTGCTTGGATTTTTTTTTTTCTATTTAAGAAATTTCATTTCTTTTAAACAATTTTGTCATGATACACTTTTTTTTTTTGGAGTATGCATGGCTTCAAATCATTGTAGATTGCCCAAAAATTATCTTGCACTGAGTTACAATTGTGCTTTCCAAACAATACAATATATATCCTTTTAATATTCTAGCACCTAAGTAATAGAACTATTCTTCTAAAAATAAAGTAATAGAAGGACGGTTCATGTAAAAATATTTAATTTTATCTTAGTTAGGATAAGGAAAATACTAAAAATCCAAATCTTTCATAAAAAAATAATAAAGAATTATATTTTAAGTACAAAAGTAATAGAGGGATGGTTCAAGTAAAAATATTTAATTTTGTCCTACTCAAGATAAGAAAAATACTAAAATCCAAAAACATCATAAAAAAATAATAAAGAATCATATTCTAAGTTATTAGTTATACTGTATTAGGTAATAACAATACTAATAAAAACAAACATAACAATTATAATAACAATCATTAATCATTTTTTTTAAATATGCTTTATTTGGATAGGTGCTGGTGATGTAAGAAATGTTTTCACTTTTAAACAATTTTTCTTTTATCATATATCTATAATTTTTTGCATTTCGTAACATAAATTAATAATCATCTAGTTAGACTAACATATAAACTGTAAAAGAATATTCATGATAAAATTAGAAAATTGATACAATGAAAAATCACCTACGTGACTTTGCTGATAACTTTATAAGACTAGTCTATCATGAAACCACCAACGTGACCAATTCTTAGGAATGCTCCTTAAGCAATATAGGTGACTTAGCCTGTAATGACTTTGCAGTACTAATTTTATTATTTCCAAGGAGATTACTCTAATATTAAATAATTGTCTAAAACATATTACAAAATAATTTTTTTTTTCTTTTTGGGTAAACATTAATGAGTGATCGATATTAATGGTCTGATGCAACTTTATTAGTAGGATATAATGTCATAAAACCATTAGGTGAATCAGCTGATAAACTTTTTTTTCTTTTTCGAACGAATGGTAGAAATTTTATTGCATCCAAACCCATAATATTACAAGTAAGGCCAAAGCCACGTAGCTTGGCATGGGTACAAACTACATTCCCAGCTCGCTATATGCTGTGCTGCCGTACATGTTTGGTATTCTACTAACAAGCTAGTTGCCCTCTCCATGATGATGCTTGGCTGAAGCTAAACATGGTCAAAATAAAATTTGTTCCTTGCATTCCAAATGCTCCAAGCCGTGACTGCCCACCTGTCCAGATCTGTCTCTTCCAACACTGTCTGCATTTTTTTGAATAGCAAGAAAAAATCATCCACCTCATTGCTGCAATTCTGAACTCGGCCTCTAATCAAAGCCCACACATTCTGTGCAAATGGGCAAGACCAGAGCACATGGGCTGTCGTTTCCGGTTCCTGTTGACAGAACTCACATAGTGCCTCGATTCTAACTTTCCTTCGGCGTAGGTTGTTCCTTGTGGGTAGGCAGTTGCAGCATGCTCTCCATATGAAAGTCTGGACTTTGGGGGGACATTCAGCTTCCAAATTCTTCCCCATGTTGCACCGTGTTCCCGAGCTGAAGAGTGCTCTGCCCATCCAATAGCTTTTAGTTTGAGAGCGACTCGGTATGCTAACTTAACCGAGAATTTTTGTGCCTTATTCTTTGTCCATGTCAGAGTATCTTGCGAACCGAGGTGGTTAAGTGGGAGAGCTAATATTTTGGCACATGTCCTTTGGTTGAATGTAGCCGCCGACTTGCCTCTGTCCCATTGTCTTGTATCATGGTTGATCAGGTCGCTCACTCGCATCTGCTCATCAGGTTCATGAAGGAAAACAGGTCCAGAACATAGCCATTTATGAGTTATGACCCCAATGCTTCGGCCATCCCCAACCTTCCATGTTGACCCCTCCCTTATCACATCTCTTGCAGCCAAAAGTGACCTCCAAACAAAGGATTGATTTGTTCCCAACTCTGCCATCATAAAGCTGCAGTTAGGAAAATACCTTGCCTTGTAGACCTTGTAAAAAAGCGATTGGTTATTATGAATGAGCCTCCATGCTTGCTTAGCCAACATTGCCAAATTGAAAGCCGATACATCTCGAAACCCCATTCCTCCATACTTTTTGTGTGTGCACAATTTTTGCCAATTAATTCAATGAATCTGCCTCTCATCTTTAGTTTGCCCCCACCAATACTTTGACAAAATTGAATTGATATTGTCACAAATAGCTTTAGGGATTTTGGACAAACTCATGGAATAGGTGGGTATGGCTTGTGCTACCGTCTTAATTAGGATCTCACAGCCATCTTTAGATATGAACTTCTCCTTCCACCCCATCACCCTCTTGGTTATTTTTTCTTGGAGCTCTTTAAAGGTATTGACCTTTAATTTTCCACTTGCCATATGTAGTCCCAGGTATTTCTCGGTGTTAGACATAATCCTTGCCCCCAACATTCATTGAATTGCTCTTCTGACCTCTGGCTTGGTGTTGGTGCTAAAAAACAACGAAGTTTTTTTTTTCTATTAATTGCTTGTCCCGATGCAATCTCATACTTCTCCAAAAGGTCTAGTAACCGTTGGTGCTCCTCCACGGTGGCTCGACAAAATAGGAGGCTATCATCCGCAAACAAAAGGTGAGAGATACACCCCCCTTGTTGGCTAGATTTTATGCCTCTTAACTGATGGCTTTCTTCGGCTTTCCTCGACATAGTAGATAGGCCTTCAACACAAAGCAGGAACAAGTATGGTGAAAGTGGGTCTCCTTGTTTTATACCTCTTGATAGGGTGATGAAGCCTCGTGATTCCCCATTGATTAGAACTGAATATAAGGCAGTAGTGATTGTCTCCATGGCCAAGTGCACCCATCTTGGATCAAAGCCCATTTTTATCATTATTTGGCGCAAGAAACCCCACTCCACCCTATCATAAACTTTACTGATATCCAGCTTGACTGCCATTTGTCCTATCCTCCCTTTTTTTGGGTTCCGCATGCTATGTAACAACTCATAGGCTACAGTAGTGTTATCAGTAATAAAGCGGTTAGGAACAAGTGCACTTTGGGCATCAGAGATTACCATAGGGAGTACAAACTTCAAACGGTTAGCTAGGACCTTAGAAACAATTCTGGAAATCACATTGCCCAAACTTATTGACCTATAGTCAAACATGTGTTTTAGCTCATTATTTTTTGGGATCAATACAATATGGGTATAGTTCATTTTTCGCAACATATGTCCAGAATTTAAGACTGAAAGGATTGCAGTTGTTACATCTTGATCCACTATATGCCAAAACTTTTGAAAGAAGAAAGGGGACATACCATCTAGTCCTGGTGCTTTTGATGGATGCATCTGAAATAATGCTTGCTTTACCTCCTCCGGAATATACCTTTGGAGTAAAGTACTATTCATTTCTAGAGTGACCAAGTGATCCACCGAGTTCAAAACCCCATCAAAGTCAAATGGGTGAAGTAAATAAGTCTTGAAAATAATGGATGGCTGTTTCTGCAATTTGGTCCTCAAAAGTGCACCATACCCCATTATGAGATGTGATCTCGGAAATGTGATTTTTTCTACGCCGCTGACTGGCTCTTTGATGGAAAAATTTCGTGTTTTTATCACCCGTTGGTAGCCAAAATGGATCTTGATCACTGACGCTAGAAAATCTCATCTTGATGGAGGAGTGCATTGATGTCATTCTTTAGAGTTTGGATTATTGGCTGATTATCCTGGTCATTTTGTAGCAATAGCTCTTCTAAGGCCACTTGTTTTTCCTGGATTTGTGTTTTAAAATTCCCAAAAATTGTATTGCTCCACGTTACTAGTGCTTGCCTACATTTTTTGATCTTCTCAAACAGGTGAAACATAGGGCTGCCTCCCCCTATTTCGGATTCCCATGATGCACGGATCACCTCTTCATAACCAGGTTGTCTCACCCATTTTTCTTCAAACCTCGAAATTTTCCTCTTCCTACAATTCTGTTTCTGCCTAGACAGATTTATAAGAATGGGAATATGATCCGAATAGGTAGATTGGAGATGAGTTACCTTAGCATGAGGAAACATAGCTCCCCACTCCAAGGTTACACAGGCTTTGTCCAATCGTTCTTGTACAAACTCTTCCCCAAGGCGACCATTGTTCCATGTGAATATATTTCCTTGAAAACCCATATCCACCAACCCGCAATGGAGTAGTGTAGACTGAAACTCCATCATTGTTTGTTGTTGTTTTGGTAATCGACCTTGCGTCTCAAAGGAGGTTAAGATCTCATTAAAATCACCACAACGTAGCCATGGGACTGAAAATCTAGAGTGAAGATGTTTCAGGAGCTGCCATGATTCCTTTTTTTGACTCTCCTTCGGCCAACCGTAAAAACCCGTCAACCTCTACAGGTGTTGTTCATCATTAAGCATGAGAGTGTCTATGTGCGGTGAGTAGGTTTGGATGTGTAGGTTAACCTCCTTCTTCCCTAGAAGTGCCAAACCACCTCTACGTTGTGAACAAGTCACTGCTAGCATGCATTGGTACGGTAAGTCTTCTTGTATCCATCGCATCTCTTCGACATTTTGTTTTGTTTCCATCAAAAACAAAACCTTGGGAGCTTTTTCCCTCACCAGATGAGAGAGGACATCGACTGCACGTTGGTTCCCAAGCCCCTGGCAATTCCAACTTATGAGATTCATTGCGCTCGGCGGGGATGGTCCACAGCCTCCGCTGTTGAAAAAATGTCATTATGGGAAATTTCCAGTATTTTGGTCCGCTTTGTACTTGATGCACTACTCTTTGAGAGGTCTGCCTCCTCCGTCAGTATTCTCTTCTTCAAAACATTGATGGTGGGCTAAGTAGGGTTCACGATTGTTGGTTTATCTATTTTCTTCCACGTGCTTCCTTTAACTCCTTCACGTGCTGAAGTTTTGTTCCCCAGGTCACGGGGCTTCTCACATGGGTTTTTAGTTGTCATGGAGGGGTTATTACACATATTCAACTATGACACTGATCAGATCATTGGATGAATTCGAAGTTATTACCCCAGGCACGTTTCTAGCTTCCTTAGTAAATGTAGTTTCAGTTTGGGGTGGAGTAAATTTTGAGATATTGTCCCCAATTAGCATGCCACTTAATGATTTCTGTTGACCCATTATTTCTCCATTATTTCTGTTCCCATGATTGGCATTATTTCCGTTGCCATAATTGGCATTTAATGTGCCATTATTCCAGGAAGTTGGAGGTTTGGTTGTCTGAAATGGCTTCTGACCATTGTGGACGTTCACCAACGCGCCAGCAGTCCTCGGTGGTTGCCGTGGTTTAGACCCGCTCCTTGCGCTGCTTTCTTCCTTCCGCCGGTGGCCTGCCTTTAGCCACTCTCCATAGGGAGGTTCAAATTGTCCAAGGTCCCTTGGTGTAGAGTAGTCCTTCACCTCATGACCAAAGATTCCACAGTTGAAGCAAAGACCAACAAGGCGTTTGTACTTGAACCCAATCCGCAGCTTGTCTCCCTCCGGGCTTAAAACAACTCCCCCCTGCAGATGGGCTTGTCTAAAGGGACCTCAACTCTTATTCTAATGAACCGTGCTTGGTCTGTCGTAAACGTCGTTGCATCTATCTCTACCACCTTTCCAATTCCACTCCCAATATCTCTTCCCGTCTCCTCCGTTAGAAGGTCAAAACGTAATCCCCAAATCTGAATCCAAATTGGGAGTGTTTGGAATGTCATGGATGCAGCTGTCATGCCTCTCTCCCACCGACGGAGTACCAATGGGTGGTTATTAAAACTCCACGGACCATTGTTCAACACCCACTTTAACTGACTTTTCAGGGTGAATTTGAACTGAAATAATCCGTCACTGACGTCCATAATCCTCAAGTCCGATCCCATTTTCCAAACTGCTCTAATCTTGGACTTAGCCGCTCTTTGGTTGTAAGGTTGAGTTGTGAGGAAACGGCCTAGAAGACTTAGTGAGCGTTCTTCTAGAATTTCCTTTCTCCATGTTACTCTCACCTGACACACTTCCCCCTCCTCCTCCGTCAAATTGATCCTTTGTAAACATTCAATGAAGTCGCTATCCATGTTGAGACCCTCACCTTACTTCAAGAAATCCCTTTCAAAAAGTAAGAAGGGAAATAAGACTCACCCTATGTGAGAAGGAAGACTCACCGTAAGTGAGAAGAAGAGTGAGCATTCCTCATTGATGCCAGCTGATAAACTTTTGAAAAGGCGGTAAAGTAAAAAATAGGAAATAGGAAGTGTAATTTTACCAATTAAGAGTGCTCAAAGAGATTAAAATCCAGAGTAAAATTTCAAACATCAAATCTCAAGTTTAATGTAATCGTAGAAGGCATCACCGAATAAAAGTTCTAAGTAATTACAATAGAAATCAAAAGCTCAAGGTATTTAAAATAGAAGCCAACTAAATATGTTGATAAATTCCTTCAATTAAGATTAAACTGCAGGAGCATCACTCATTTAAGAAATTTCTTTTGTTTTAAACACTTCTATATCATAATATATAGCCTCAAACATTAGTAAATTGCCCAAAAACATACTTTTTACGAGCTAGCGTTCTATATACACGGGATTTATCCTTTTAATTTTCTAACACCTAAGTAAAAGATGGATAATTGCAAGAATTATATTTTCTGCTTAGCAATATACTAAATATCCAAACTAGGCATGAACAACACAATATCAAAGAATCATATTTAATAATAATAAAAAAAAACAATAAACATTGTTTATTAAACATAACAATCTTAATAACAATTATTCATATATGTCAATTTGACATAGTACTTGCTTAAGTTAGCTTCTAGTAATGTGGGAAGTGATTCACTTTTAAACACTTTTTCTAATGTTATATATCTTTATCTACTTATAATAATGCATGTAAAATATTTGACTTAGTTTATAATTCTCGTATTTCATAAACACATGATTAATTCTTTCGATTATATTCCTTCAAATAATAGAAATGATACTAATGTCACTTATATTAATTATCTGGAGATTGGAGTAGAAATTTAGACCGAAAGGAGATTCATAGTTGGAGTCAGACATTGGATCATAGGTGAGAGCCGCGAGACACCATTGTTAACCATTAATGGATGGGTATCTAAAAGACTAAAAGTTCAGAGTCAAAAACGAAATTTGACCAAGAGCACTATAGCTCAACTGATTGGCAATTATTAGTATTTTCAAAACATCCAAGATTTTCCTTAAAAAAAAAAAAAAAATTCAAGATTCAAATCTCTCTGTTCGTTGTAACTATTGAATTATTAAAAAAAGAAGTCTATTTCAGTAGTATATGCACTATGTGACATCAAAGATACAACAGTTCTACCACAAGCAAATGAAAGAAAGTAATATTGATCTCTCAGATCATTCTACCAATATGTATCATAACCCTCTCTCCAATCACAAAGCAAAAAGGATTGCCATAGTATATTTTCTAGCAAAAAGAGCTGAACCCAAGGAAGGCTTAATGGCATATGAAATTTACTCTAAGGGAGAATATAGATTGAGAACCATTTGAGAAGCAAGCACCAAATCTAATAAGGTCTTCTTGTTAACTTGTGGATAGATTGAAGGCACCCAATAATCTAATGTCATTTGCAGGTTGAGATTAAAGTTCTTCTATAGGCGTACACTTATCAATCTATGATTAAATTATATCAATTACACTTACATACTTACTTTGACATAATTTGTACATTTATCACTGTGTGATTGAATTATATCAGTTACACTACTAAAACTTAATGAAAAGTAATTTAATCATTGCTAGAGCCTGAACATTAGACTTTTTGTAGAACTTATAACTTGACAAATCATGACTTGTTGACAAATCTTGACTTAGAACTAAAGTTGATGCCCCTTGAAGCTAAGAAGCGAGGACGAAGGTGTTTAGAGTAGTATTAACCTTTATAGCTGATTTGGAGCCACCGGATAACCTCACAATCAACTTTTGTTCCTGTAACAAGGATCCAAATGTCGCTTGGATCTAACACAAATCTTCTTCTTCTTTTTTTCTTTTTCTTTTTTGAGAAGAGACCTAACACAAAACCAAGTCAACCATTGCTTAAGCTAGACCAAGAAAAAAGAGTGGGTTTAGGTATGGCTCATTAAGTACTCTGCTTAGAACATACCTTGTCTTTGGGGAATTGAGTAAACTCATTATGATTTGATTTTTTTTTTTTTTTTTGCCTATAAAAAATAATTAAAAAAAGAAACTTAAATGCACTTTATAAAAAAAAAAATGTATTTCTTTTCAGATACAAATAAATACACAAAGAAAAATATAAAAATAAAAGTTGGATCATACATAAATCCTGAAGTTTATACTCTAATAATTAATTTTAATAATCCAATAGTACGACTTTCCACAACAGAAGAAAGTGTTGAAAATAGATGTCGTATAACTTGAAGAATTTCTTCACTCACTTAAGCTCGAATATCCTCACTTTATGATTAAGGTTTTCTGAAGGAGAAGGGCATGTTAAGACCATCAAGGATTGTGCTAAGGGACATGTACCGAATTGGAGGTTTGTTGTTAAAATCAGTCATGCTAATTGTCGGGGACGTTTTGCAACAAGGACTAAAAATGCGAGAACGGCCAAAATCTCCCATTGAGTTCTTTAGAGGTGTTTATTGTGGAGAATCAAGCCCAAAATTTCAAATGTATAATGAACAAAAGTCTAATGTTGCTTTGACAAGAGAATCAAAATGCTAATAACAAAAGTGCAGAAAAATCATAAAAACATAACGGGTCTGAAACTTCGACCCACAGTTAGCGAGAAGAGAAAATTGAGAGAGGTTGTGAGGAAAAGAGAGAAGGTTCCCCTGTACCCATATTTCCACCTTCAAGCTTCGGAATTGTGAGATTGTTGACTAGCTGAATGGGCTTTTACTCTGAAATTTCAGGTATGTGGGTAGAACGTGGTTGGTTCATTTATGAGCTGAAGAGAGAGTTTCATATAGAGTTTGGGGTGTTGCTCTTGACTGGTTTTTAAGTAGTGGAAGAGGCTTTTATCCCCCATAATACTAATTTGGTGTTTTTGGCTTGGATTGCTTTTGTTTAGGGAAGAGTTTGGTATGCTTTTAGCATTATTTTGGAAATGCTTGATTGAACTCTTATTGGCTCCCCATTTTTAGTTGTTTCAGACCATTGGGACGCTCACCTAGATGAGAGCTAGCAGCTGAAGTTGGCCATTGAAAGCCAACCATTTTTAAAGGAAAAAAAAAAGGTATCACCCAAAGCATAAAAGTTGTTTTAGGGTGGAAATTTTGGATACAAGACATCCTCCATAAGCCTAAGGTGCTACCAATGTCCCTTACCCACTTGATAGCACATTGGTAGCACACATGAGCTGGGCTCATGCAAAAGGTCCAAAAGGAACCGACTTATACCCTCCAAACCACACTTTCTAAAAAAATAAGATAAAATATAATACATGAATAGAGCCCACTATAAAGTCGGGCTTGTAGAAAATGTGTCGCAAAAATGAATATCAACACTAGTAATAGGATTCTATTTTTTTCAAATTTTCTGAAATTTAGTTACATCTTGCGGCAGTTGCTATTTTTCAAATTTTCTTAAATTTCAAGTCTAATCTTCAAATTCTTATAACTTTCTCATATAAAGTCCAATTGTAGATTTAAGGTTTCTGAAATGTACGTACTTTCAAACCATGTAAAATTATAAGCAATTTTTTTTTATTAGCGGTTCAAAAATGGCTTAAAATTTTTGAACTTATAAAACTAAGGTTTTTTATTTTATATTATTTTTATTTCTCTCTACATTCCACGGAACTCTACCGAAATTAAGAATATGGCATTGACATTAAGAGAAATAGATACATGTGATTAAATTATCCTAATATATTATATATGTCATAACATACCTCTAGCACAAAAATATGAATTTTTAAATTTTATTTCATTTATGCATGCATATTACATCATTCCAAAGCATCAAATATATATTGATATCTTTCTTTTTCTCTAGTTTCCTATCAGTGTATCTCTTTTTCTTCTTCTTCTTCTTCTTCTTCTTCTTTTTAATTTTTTTCTCTGACTACTGCGCGAAGATATACTGATAGATATTGGGAGGAGTGTTACTTCATAAGAGGAAAGACTAACATGAAATCCCTTACTAAGATAATATCATAGGTCATGGACTTTAGTCAATCGACACAATTATTAATAAAAATAATGCATTTATTAATTTTTTATCTCTTATGGAATTTATTTATTATTTATGATCCTATAAAATAATTAAATATCAAATCATACGTAACCTAAAGATAACAAATAAACTTACAAACCTAAAGAAACATAATGGAAACAAGACTAGTGTTTAACACAATATCCTTTAAAAAGATTACATTGGTCACGATGGTGCTTTAATTTTTTTTGGACGTTTGTTTCCCAAGATATATACTTCAATATTTCTCTTTCTCTCTAAACGACTCTTATCACAAAAATGGTCATTCTATTTTGAAAGGGAAATTCCAGGTAACTTTTTAAAGTGTGCTCCTTTTGCAACATACCGTATGGAATGAAATTAAAGTTTACCCCATAGTTTTTTTTTTTTTTTGATGGGAGTTTACCCCATAGTTGGAGCATTGGAGAACTAAATTATTAATTTAGCCTCATATATATTATGTCATTTATGTGGTACCAATCAAATTTAATGTCATATTAATTTAAACTTGATAATAACTTTAGTATTTTTCTTCTGAGTAAGACTTTGCTTAGCCAATAAAGGAGACAAGTTTTGCAATTGTTACATACAATCCACAAAGAAGGAGCAAAAGTTTGTTCATCATTTGGTACATTTCTTCATTGTCACAACCTATACTATGAGATGGAATTATGTGTAATAAGTTGTATGCAACATTCTCTTACATGAAATGGGTCTCACGTTTGTGTGGTCCAATACATCCTATATGAAATAATGTTGCATCAAACATGTTTTAGTTAAATCATATGTTACATTACAAAACATTAGACCTATAGAGAAGAATGGGGTTGGATCTAGAAGTACCCCCTGCCCTGAAAATATAAAAAGTCTCCAATGCCCTCCATTACATAAACAAAATGCTCCCAAAATTATAATGATAGTTGATTTTTTAAAAATAAAAAATAAAAATAAAGGTGGGTTTTGCTTTTTGTCCCCCTCCTCCAAGAAGATCCATAAAATATTGCGTCAATAGAAGTTCAATCCAATTAAAATGAGTGTTTCGAAGAATCATTAACAATTAATATCCCTATCAACTTGAGACTTAATTTTTATAAATCAGTCTCCCACTGGTAGATTATATTATTTTATGAAATTGCAATAATATATACTACTATTTAAGGAATGTAGCTTATGATAGGGAAAAATTATTTATTAATAATGATCATTGAAGAAGATCAATGTAATAAAAAGATCAAGTTGATTATCTAGTATCATTTTTTCCCTTTTAGAATCATGGTCAAAGAGATTAATAAAATAAAGACAAAGTTTGGTTACAAACTTGGTTGTAACTAATAGTTATAATTCCATTCAATATCTTTTCATTGGATGTAAATTTTGAAAAATTCATCATTGAATGATATTTTCTTATTATAACTTTCACGTTTGCAAAATTTCTAGAAATTTAAAGATCAATAACAATATCATCAATCAAATATTTAAAATTTCAAGTTTTTGTAATCTAAAATTATGCTTGGACAATAAATTTATGAATTGATTAGTAAATAACATCTGATTAACACAAATTTAACATGTGTGTAAAGAATATAAAAAGAATGACAAAATTTAGCTACAAAATTGATTGTAGCCTAAGGGATACAACCTTACTCAATATATATCTTTTTATTGGAAATGAATTTTGACAAACCCACCATTAAATTACATCTTCCTCCTATATTCTCCATACTTACAAAATTTTTAAAAAATTAAAGATCAATAACTATGTTATCAATAAATTATTTAAATTACAAGTTTTAGTAGTTTAAAATTATCCGTAAAATATAAACTTATAGATCATATAGTAAATAATATCCAATTAACACAAAATTTGACGTGTATTAAGAATATAAAAAACATGCAATGCAATGGTTAGATTTTCAAAATATGTAATAATGTTTATTTTATTGAGTAAGATTATAATCTTATGCTACAACTAATTTTGTTGTTAAACTTTGTCTTAAAAAAAAATACTATCCAACGATTAGATTTTCAAAATATATAGTTATGTTAATTTTTTGGACAAAATTTAGCTACAAAATTGGTATATTTTTATTGGAGGTGAATTTTGATAAATTCACCATTGAATTACTTCTTCTTTTTATATACTCCATGCTTATAAAATTTCTAAAAAATTGAACATCAATAGCTATATCATCAATAAATTATTTAATTTGCAAATTTTTGTAGTTTAAAGTTATGCATAAAATATAAATTTATTGATCATATAGTAAATAATATCCGATTGACACAAAATTTAATATGTGTATTAAAAGCGTAAATAATGTGCAATTCAACTGTTAGATTTTCTTAACATGTACTAATATTTATTTTATTGAATAAAATTGTAACCTAAAACTATAACCAATTTTATACCTAAACTTTGTAGCCACTAGCTACAATCGAATTTTTAGCCGAACTTTGTGTATTATATATATATATATATATATATATATATGTATATATGTATGTATATATGTATGTATGTATATTGCGGTAAACAGAGAAGAAAGAGAAGAGAAGGGCTTTCCTGTTAATAGAAAAAGGATCCTTGACACAGCTTATGATGTTCCACGTCGATGAATGACGCATTAACACGTGTCATATCTCCCTTTTTTCTTTTTCTTTTTTTTGGAGGAATCGGTAATCGGTATGAATATGATATTGATACCAGCAGTAGATAAGTAAATTTTTGGGGACAAACAAAGGAAAATGAGATTCCAACCCATGATATTTACCGTGTTACAATTTACAAATGATTACATTTCAATCATAAGTTCATAACGTACGAGAGCCAAAGAATCCATATCCCTTTAGAAAACACCAAACCAAAAAAAAAAAAAAAAAACTAACAATATATACATTTTTTTTATATATATTGAAACATGCACTGCACTGTCTCTCGGTTACGTCTTTCATCTCAATCTTAAGTTACTAACTTCATGGCAGTTCAAGCTAAAACCCCTTCTCTTCATTTCTCTCATACTTTTCACTCTCCTTCCCCAATGCTTGCATCTCTATCTCTTCTCTTTGGACCACTCAGGTCAATGTCAATGGCTTCAAAGCCTCAAAGAATTAGAAAGTCTCTTGAACTCACTTGCAAGTCCAACCCCAATGATAGCCAGCAAGTATGATTGGGTTTTCATTGTTCTTTAACTACTTTTGTTTTTTCTTTTTCTTTTTTTCATATTGACACAAAAACTGAAAAACCCATCTTCATTGATCTGGTTGGTTCCTTGATTATGTTTCAGGATTATCTGATTGATGCTCCTGAGTCTGTTGGAGATGGCTTTTCCTTCAGTGGAGGTGCTATTCTGTTCTCTTTCGAATACCCATTTTTTACTATTGCTATGTGGCTTAAATTCATCAAATTTTAGCCCGTTAGTGAATTTAGTCTATGAAATTTAAAATGATTGCTTTTAGTCACTTAAATGATGTGGCATAACCAAAAACTGACATATCATCGCTCCATAGATACAAAAATTGACCGCTTTAAGTTTTTTAGGAATCACTTTTTTACTTCAGAAAGTAAAATTACTCATTGGCTAAACTTTAGAGACCAATGGTGTATTTTGGCATTGTTTTGATGTGTGCGTGTGGATTAATTGAAAAATGTGGATGAGTGTATTTAACAGGAAAGTATTCAGATGAGCCAAGCCAATCAGATGAATGGTTTAAGAAAGGGAAGATGGTGAGTACTCTCCTTGTTCCTTAATATGGTTTTGGACATTCAAATTGCTTTCCTTAATTTATACATTTTATAAGAACTAGATGGATATAGAGATTTTAACATTTTTCATAGCTCTGGAGCATTAACAGTTGCTTTTGTGTGATTGAGTGAGAAGTCTAAGGGGTATAAAGATCATAGCTGTTCCCAAGAGCAGTTGTGGTAGTGACATGTTTGATCAAATTTCTGAGTGGTTCAAGTGTGTGTGTGTGTGTGTGTGTGTGGGAGAGAGAGAGTAAACAAATATTGAGTATCATAGGATTTCAAGAGTTGCTCCCTAGGAAGGGCTTCTCCACATGTTAATTGAAGAAACATAATGATTTAAGTTCTACTTTTAGTAAGGAATTGCATTTGAGAGCAATTGAGGAAAGAAAAAGTATACAAATAATATGGGAGCTTCATACTCTTATGCCTAGTAGTAGAATTAAGAAAAACAACTTGTGATATAAGAATGGTATTGCCTCAAATTTTATGCATTCTGATGTTCAATGACATCTAAAAAGACCATCTTGGTCTGACAATAAACTGGTACGAAGAAAAAGTTTTCATTTTTTAGTAAAATGATTTATTTGGAATGATTAGCTAATGTCTAATTGTATGACATCAGTACTTGGATTTTTCACCCTTTTGTACTTTACCAATCATAAGCAGCAAATTCCATAATTGGTTGGTCTCTTATTTATATTATTCTCATACTGTTTCCTCGGATTTGGTCTATAAAAAGTATGTTATTAATATTATCTTCTTGCTGACACTTAATTACGTTATTAATTTTGTTATGTAGGCCGTGTAAAATAATGATGCAAGCTATATTCTCCACAATTTAAAATGTCTCATTGGGATTCCATCTCCATCATATTTTGGTATGTGAGAAATTTAATGTTGATCATATACTTTTCCTAGGTGAGAGCTCATGGTGTTGCTGGTCCTAGAGAGAAGGCAAAGGATCCCATTTTTGGACTTACAATGCGTGTTAGTTCTCAGACCTCAGCTGATGTTTTTAGGTAAATTCTGAGGTATCTTTGAGAAAACTTTCCTTATTTGGACTGATATGCAACATACCAATATGTTTCAACCGTGATTTTTAAGTGGTTTTAGGTCTCTAAGATATGCAGAAATTCAAATTAAATTTACAGGGTTAACCGATTTTGAAATATGCTCTGTATATTTGATTTTGTGCAATAGATGGTTTTGCGTTGAAACTTGAAAGTGGAAGTGCTGATAAGCATCCAGTCATATTAATTCATGGTTTTCTTTCACAGGTGAATCTTTTGTTTGTGTAATTTTTTTACAAGTAATTTCATCTTGTCAGTTAGATATTCTAGGAACTCCATTATCATTGTGGCAGACGAAATGTTGTGATTTTAATATGATTTTGATTATAACAACAGTCATGTACTGTGACTAACTATTTTCTTTTGGATACACCAATTTTTTTATTTTATTTTTTTATTTCAGGTATTATATAGTACTACTGAAACTAGTATGCCAAGCAATGACTGATTGATAATATCAGGTTTTTTTTTTTTTATGGTTTCTAAAAGATATATTTTCAGTTTGTGATTTATGTCTATAAATACTACTTGTTTTTTCAGGGTCATATATATCAGTTTTCTGCCTACAACATCCTTTTTCACATATATTGAAATGATAGTTACATAATTTTGTAAACTTTGGCATATAATACACACCATATGATAAATTAATTGTCATGTTGAGTTTGATAGCTTAAGTAGATTCAGCCTCTTATGATGTTCAATTGAGTGTTTCATTTCATACAAAGTGGGAAATCATTTCATTTATAGAACTTGATCTTTGTACAAAATTTTATCTGTGATGTTTTTGACAGATTCAAAGCTATGATTATTATATAAGATAGATGTTTTAATTATTCCTTTAATGGTTGCACTATTTATCAAAATTGTCAGATCCTGAAGTTCAGAAAATTGAGTATTTGTTATACAGCATAAAGGATGAACATGGAATTAAAACTTCTTGGTCCACTATTCATTACTAACTGCTAGTAATTTGTGGAAGGTCCATGTCTAGGGTGTGTTTAGAAATGCTATAATTTATTTTTCTGCAATAAATAACTTCTTAGTCTATGTTAGGCTATATATATTTTTAAGATATTGGTTGGCATAAGAATAATGATGTTTGAACAAGTTTAGAGGAGTACTGAAATGTCCATGGCTGGTGTATCACTTCAAAATCAATTAAATATAGAAGGAGTGTGTGAGTGAGTGTGCATGCATGTCTTTGTATCATCTTGAAATATCTAGTTCAAGAGCCCATCTTGCTAAGATGCATTTTTCTTGTCAGATCAATGGATATAGGTATGTATTCACTTTGTTTTGCTTCTCTAGCATGTGTTCTTTAAGGTTGTTGAGTATATTTGATTTCAAATAATTTCTTATTCCTTCCATTTACATATTGCAGCTGATGAGTAAATCTATTATTGTTGCAGTAAATGTCATTGTTCTAAAACTACTAACTTACTGGCCTGACATTAGTTTGTACATTGGCAGGCATACTCTTATCGTAAAGTTCTTCCTGTACTCTCTAAGGACTATCATGCCATCACTTTTGATTGGCTAGGTGAGATCATAGATTTAGTCTATTGTGAATTATAATATAAACTGTTAATTTCACATAATTTATCAGTTTTCTGTTCTCTGTGTAATCACAGTGGAGAGAGTGTGGATCATCTATTACTTATTTTTCCAATTGTTCGGATGTATGGCCTTTTGTATCTGTGGCGTTTGGGATGAGATGGGTGATGCTGAGACCTGTGTAAGAAATGATTCGGCGTTAGAGGAGGAAACTAAACTTGTTGCAGAATAGGGTTTGGAATGTGATTCTATCATGTCTCACATGGAAATTTTGGAAGGGAAAAATAGGAGAACATTTGAGTGACATGAGCTTTCTATTGAAAGATTAAAAGCTGCATTTATTAGCACCTTATCTTCTTGGCTAATTCTAGATGAGTCTCAATTTGTATGATTTGTTGGATACATTGTATTTTAAGTTTTTTTTTTTTTTCCCTTTAGGAGCAGGTGAGTATATCACCTGTATGCACAGCATAGAATAAAAAAGTCCCTCTGAACTCATTTAAGAATATGATTTTTATAATATTTAGACTGCTTGGAAATAGAAAAAGTATCCATTCTGAAAATATTGATCCTATATGCTGGTTTGTGAAATAAGAATATATTTGTTATCACTAGTATCTGTAATGTTTGTGGTTGATAATTCCTAATTTCTTCTCCTCCCCCCCCCCCCCCCCCCCGCCCACCCGCCCCCAAAAAAAAGTTTTGAAGCATATAAAAATTATGTAAGGTTTCTCATTTTCAGACTTGTTGTAGGAAACAAAATATTCACCAAGATTTTAATTTCTGCTTGACAATCTTGCTATAGTTGTCAGATTACACGATACATCTTGTCAGGAAAATAAAGTTCATTATATGCTAATTAGACTGTTTTCCTGTCCTTTTTTCATTTGTTCCAAAAGGTTTTGGATTCTCAGATAAGCCTCAACCTGGATATGGATTTGACTACACATTGGGTGGTAATTGCTTTATCTGCCCAAACAATGGAGGCTATTATATACTTCTCTTATATCCTACACTCCTTTAATATCAAAGTATATCAGAGTGTTTTGCATGGTAAGTTTCGTTGTGACTGCAGAGTATGTGTCATCCTTGGAGTCTCTAATAAATGAGCTTGCCATCAGTAGGGTTTCACTTGTTGTCCAGGTGCGTTTGCCTTTCCTGATTGTAGAATAATGGATGTACCAATCAGTATTGCCTTTCTCTTCTTTTCTTTTTTTCCAGTAACATCAGACTGAAGACTATTTTTGATGTTTGATGCACTTCCCAGGGCTATTTTTCCCCAGTTGTTAAATATGCTCTCAGTCATCAAGAGAAACTTAATAACTTAATTCTACTCAATCCTCCAGTATGGATTTCGCGAACCTTACCATTTTGCTTGGACTTTCTTTCCAGCAATACTCATAGAGTCATTCTGATTATAAACAATGCTGGTATATATGTAAACAGTCAAATAGCAGAAATCTCCCTAATGGTTTTGTGGTATAGCTCTGGCTTCCCTGTAATTCCTGAAATATTGCTGATCTTCTGAGATTTTTCTGAAATTCCATTAATCAGTATTGTTTTCTATATCGACTTAGCCTTCCTTTTCCTTTCAAGTTAGTCTCAATTTTGGAACATGGGAGATTCTGCAATCTGTACTGTTTGAATGTAGCTATCTAACATTCAAGAACAGAACTATGGCAGTGATGCATACTGCTTTCTTGGTAATATAGTATTATAACAACTAATGAACATGTTCTTTCCTCTGGAAATTACAGCTGACAGTCAAACATGCTAATCTTCCATCAACCCTGTCCATATTCAGCAACTTTTTGCTAGGAGAAATATTCGCTCAGGTAGGATGGTTCTAAGCTTAGGAAAAATGAAAAGGAGAGAAGACCGGGGAGGGTATTTTGTGAGTGCACTGATACATTTCTTCCTCCTATGTACATCTAGGATTCCTTAAGGGCTAGTGATAAAGCCTTGACCAGTTGTGGTCCTTAAAAAATGAAGGAGGATGATGCAATGGTTTATAGAAGACCTTATCTCACATCTGGTTCGTCAGGTTTTGCCTTAAATGCAATTAGCAGGGCAATGAAGAAACAGCTAAAGGTGAATTTTTTCACATTTTCATTTCATTTTACATCTTTAGAAAAATTTAATTCTCTTGTTGTAAACCTTAAAATTTTTGTTTGCTTTAACAGATTAAGATTGTCAAGAAAACAAGGTAAAAGTGAACCCATTTCTCAATACCATCTAAAATTGCCAAAGAGCTTTTAGGCATGGATAAAATTTCCTGTGCTAATGAGCTCTAGCTCAAATGTCATCTCCTCTCCTTATAAGAACGGTGTGGGTAAGTTATGGGTTCAAGGCCTACTAGGTTTGTGTATAATTACCAATAATAGAATTACCTACTTCTAGGGGTGGGGGAGAATTGCTGCCATAACATGGCAGACTCTTCAAGTTCTTCAAATTCTCATGAGATAATCAATAGTGGATGACACAAAAGCTGTTACGCCAGGGAACCAGCAAATACGAGCCAGCAAAGGGATACCTTCGCATCATTAGTCTCTTTTCAATATAGCCTATTTACCGGAGGACTAGTAAGGCGTAGTTAAAAGGATAGAATGTCATCCACCAAGAAGAACTGATGGAATTGTTGATGCTTGTGGGCTAATGTTTCTTCAGTAAGTTAGTCTTCAAACTGCCATAGCTGGTTGTTACCTCACTATCTCGCTCACCCAGTCTTCCTTGAGCAGGAGACTCTTTGCCTGGAGCATATCCATATCCAAGCTAACGGTTTCAAAGCCATTTGGCTAACCTTCACTAGCAAACTATTCTGACTTTACACCCTATGAATATACGATCCGAGACGAGGGCTAATCGAGGGCACTTCACTGCTTTCTTCGGTGCTAAGACTACCTCTGACTCTCGTGGGTAAACTCCTACTTGATTAGTCAGAACTTCTCTGTCTCAACTCGTGGACCTATCTATCCTGTTCTTTTTAAGAGATAGGGGCTACATTTGCTATTCCCGCAGATTGCTCGTCTTTCTTTACGGAAATGAATGGTTTTTACTTTGTTTCAGCCCTTCCTTCATCTTCACCTTCCAGTACTAATCTCCCCTTCTGGGGAAGACCCTTCATCTTACCAGGGAGCCGGCCGTGCTCTTGCCCGAGTGGTGACTTCTTTCGCGAGTGAAAAGCTCCTTTCTTCCTTGCTTTCAAAGTGAGGGGTTTCGGCATTCAAAGTCAAACGATTCTTTAGATTCTCGATTCGCCCTCAGTCCTCACTGGTTTTGTAAAAGTAAGTAGTCGTTGGTCCTTCTGACTAGCCTTCCTCGGTAAGTTGCATCTTTGTCCAACCAGTATTGTTTCATCGCATTTCTACTATTTATAAAGTAAAGCGTTCCCAAATCGGCCTTGAAAGGAGAAAATAGTAAAATAACCCTCAATTCCCAACTATATAGTTAGCAGGCCCGGTTCCGAAACTATATCATGAACTAACATCTCAATTTTCAGAGGCTCGATTTTAGGCCAAAAAATCGAGTCTTTAGGACTCGGTTTTTGAGTTAAACCGAGTCTGCTGTGGTGTTTTTGCCAGGTGGCCTCCACCTGGAAATCGAGTCTATAAGACTCGATTTTTAAACCGAGTATTAGAGACTCGATTCTTGCCACGTAAACGCCACTTAGATCTCGAGTATTAAAGACTCGGTTTCCTGAAATGGAAACCGAGTCTCATAAACTCGATTTTTAGGGTAGGCTCTTTCCCCAGCGTTGGGTCCCATCTGTCACTTCCATGTAGGTCTGGTCTGAAACTGGTCTTGAGTCTTCAGTAGTCTGGTCTGAAATCTGGCTGGTGTTGAATGAAATAGGTCTGAAACTGGTCTTGAGTCTTCAGTAGTCTGGTCTGAAATCTGACTGGTGTTGAATGAAATAGTTAGTCCAACCGTCACGTGAATTTTCAGAAAAAGAAGGCACTTCACGTGAATTTTCAGAAAAAGGCGGGAGGCGTGTATTTCTTAGATCTCGAGTATTAAAGACTCGGTTTCCTGAAATGGAAACCGAGTCTCATAAACTCGATTTTCAGGATGGGGTCTTTCCGCAGCGTTGGGTTTCTTAGATCTCGAGTATTAAAGACTCGGTTTCCTGAAATGGAAACCGAGTCTCATAAACTCGATTTTCTGGGTGGGCTCTTTCCCCAGTGTTGGGTCCCATCTGTCACTTCCATGTAGGTCTGGTCTGAAACTGGTCTTGAGTCTTCAGTAGTCTGGTCTGACTGGTGTTGAATGAAATAGTTAGTCCAACCTTCACGTGAATTTTCAGAAAAAGAAGGCACGTGAATTTTCAGAAAAAGAAGGCATGCGTGTATTTCTTCAGAAAATAGGTCTCCTAGGTCTCTCAAGAATCTTTAAAAAAAAACTGTATAGGAAAAGCAAATATTGCTCCTCTCTCACACATTCAGTAAAACCATCTCATCATATGCATTCAGCAAACATTGCTCCTCTCTCAATTCTCACACAAACATTGCTCCTCTCTTCACTCTCATACATTCCTAGTAGCATATTTGCACATCCTCATGTCAGGTAACGTTCTCCTCACTCTTACCTATATATATATATATATATATATATATATATATATATATATATATATATATATATATATATTTACATATTTACATACATATATATATTTATATTTATATATATATATATATTTATATTTATATACATATATATATATATATTTTAGAAAGTGAGGAGAAAGATATATATATATATATATTATTCATGACCTAGGAAGTCTTTTTGGTAGCTTTCGGTGAATTTATCTGCTTCCTTTTCTCCATAATTTGTATTAAATTTGAGTTTGTATATCACATATGGTATATTTAACTGTATATTAATGCCTTGATTTTGAAATTAGATGATATGTCTAATTTTGATTGCTCATGATCAAATTGCACTCATTCATTTGCACATCGTCATGACTTTTGTTGTTTGGTTTGATATTTTTATTTTTATTTTTGTTAGAACTGAGTCGAAATTTTGTAATGGGGGTGAGTTTTGTCTTTAATTTTTTTATTTGTTTGAGTACGAAATGATAACGATTGAGTGTGTCTGTATGTGACGTGGGGTGAGTATATGCAATTGTGGGGTGAGAAGTTGTAATTTTTGTACTTTGAGTAGATATTCAAGGTTTTCTAATTGATGTTAAATAAAAGAGATAAAATATGTCACTAACATATTATACTTTACTCTCTAATAGGTTCACAATCTCTGAAGAATATTGATATAAATGTATACTATGGTGGACCCCTTGACAATCCTGGAGAGATTGACAGATTCCCATTTAGAGGGCCGGGTATTGAATGCTACTGCATGATGATACGTCGTAAGTTGAAGACGTTGGATGATTTGAAGAGCAAAATAATGCACTCATTGAGTTTGAACCCTGCTTGGTATGACATCAAGATTATTTATCGTTACCCACAAGAAGTCCTTCATGAACGGATAAATTACGGGTATATGGCGATCAAAGAAGACAAACATGTAAAGATGATGTTTAATAGGATCCAAAAAATGCCCCAAGTAAATGCTGCTGAGTTGTACGTAAGTTTGGAGCCGCTTGTTGACATAAATACTGAGGTGGTGCAAGAAACAACTACGGCTTTACAATTTACAGCCCTAGATGATGGATGTACTACAATGGGAGGGTATACAATGGGAGGTTATACGCTCCCATCTCAAGATCATGTTGCCAATACTGGTGAACCCCTCCATCCTCAAGAGACACATTTAAAGGAGGAAGACGAAGACGAAGATCATGCCGTGAATGATGGTGAAAATATTGATGACGTGGATGAATACGAAGAGAGGATTGAGCGAGGCGACTTTGAGAACGATATGGATGACCATGAAGTTGTTCCCAATTTTGAAGAGGAAAATATGGAGTACCATGATGAAGGTGATGCAGATGATAATATTGGCATCCAGCATGATACAAATACGACTACTGCCTACAGACCTCCTGCCGACTCATTTTACGCAAATACTTGGGAAAATATGGTTGATCCTTCACGTCTTCAGATACCATATGTTTCTACTTGGGAAGATGTGATGCATTTTCATAAAGGGTTGACTTTTGCAAATAAAGAGGCGGTGAAGCGTGCATTAATAATATACGCAGCAAATGATAATAGAAATTTTATAATCCGGAGGTCGACCAAAACTAAATTGTGTGCTGCATGCGTTGACGACAACTGCAAGTGGTACGTTGGGGCATTCATGAAGGTTAAACTTAATGGTCTATGGATGGTCACGTCTTATGTGGGTCCACACACTTGTATACCCTTTGGCCTGCGAAGAGACGGTAAAATGATGGATTCTAATTTTGTTGCATCAGAAATTGTGGGAAAATTGCAACAAAATCACACTGCTCGTATACAAGATCTCTGGGACATCATGCATACTAAGTATAAACATGAGCTTTCTTACTATAAAGTATGGGACGCAAAACAAAAGGCAATTGCTAAGATATTTGGGGATTGGGAGGAGTCTTACCAAAGGTTGCGAAAGTTGTTGTTGGCATACTTGGATCAGGATTCGGGTACCCAGTACAACTATCACACCATACCTAGGCCATACGAGAATTCTGCGTTACTACGTTATGTATATTGGGCATTTGCTCCATGCATTGCTGCATTCCAATATTGTAGGCCAGTGATCAGTATTGATGGGACTCATTTGTATGGTAAATACAAAGGGGTTTTGATGATTGCAATGGCAACCAATGCCAACCAAAAGGTTTTGCCTCTTGCCTTTGCTGTTGTGGACAAGGAGTCAGAGGCTAGTTGGGGGTGGTTTTTAGAGTGTCTCAGGGGTTCGATTGAGCATGTTACACCTGCCAATGGCATTTGCATTATTTCTGACCGACATAAAGGTATCAAAAACGCCATTCGACAGTGGCCTAAAGGGAGGGACGGAACAGAACAGGTATATCACCGATATTGCCTTCGACATGTTGCTAGCAACTTCAACAGACGCTTTGATGACCCGATTCTAAAGGCATTGGCCTTGAAAGCTGGATATGCGACCCAAGAAGCTAAATTTGAATCCATAATGCAAATCATTAAGGAGGCCGAGATTAATTTACTGAGGGGTGTAGACCCTACTAGTCGCCATGTTGCACGTTGTATGCCATATACATATTTAACCAGTGAGGATCTGGACAAATGGACTCAGTCACATGATGGTGGAAGACGTTACGGGGCAATGACAACCAATATCTCTGAGTGCTTTAATGGGGTACTGAAAGGTGCCCGCGGTTTGCCCATTGCGGCAATGGTTGAATTTACTTGGTCCAAACTTGTTGCATATTTCCACGATCGACATAAAAAAATTGCGGAAGATCTCTCTCGAGGTAAGGTGTGGAGTGATTATGCAATGGAGATCTATAACAAAAATGCGCAGAAAACCGGCAGTCACACTGTGAGGAATTTTAATCATGAAACTGGTGTATATCAAGTGCTTACCCCGTACAACGACCATAGAGGTGGAGGGGGAAACCACAGTCATGAAGTACACGTATTTGATAGAATATGTGGTTGCAGAAAGTGGCAAAGCTTGAAGATCCCTTGTTCACACGCAATTAAAGTTCTCCAAAGTCTACACCTCGATGCGACCAGCTATATTGACCCATGTTATAGTTTGAACAACGCCATTCACACATATTCACATAATTTTGTGGTGCCAAAGTCAGAGTCATTTTGGAGGGATGTTCGCGGAACACGGTGGGTGCCTGACCCACAGCTGTTGCGGGCCAAAGGTCGTCCTGTGGCCTCAAGAATAAGGAATGAAATGGATGGGGTACGACGAGAACGGGGAAGCCGGAGGGAAGATTCGAACTTGAGGGAGATTCAACCGAGGCAGCGATGTGGAGTGTGTCATCAAGAGGGGCATAACCGTAGAAGCTGTCCCAATTCTCGTGGGGCTTCGACAAGTGGTAGTGCTACAAACTAGGCAAGTGCTCTCACTGTTTTTATATAATATGCTATGAATTTCATTTGGTTTTTGTTCTTCGCATTTGGAAACTAACGATTGTATTTTCATGTTTGTCAGGCGAGCGAAGACCCGATTGAAGTTTTGGCAATGTACGTGGGACTTGTCGTTATCTTCTGTATATGCATGTGCTGAATGTTGTGGTTATGTACAAGTGTTTTTTTTTCTTTGTTGAATGTTGTTGCCGAATGTAGACTATGTTAATTTTAGTTAGTTGTTATTTTCTATATTTTTTTTATTGTTGAATGTTGTTGTAATTGAACTATTTGCTATCCAATGTGCTCGTCACATTAGTTGCGTTGTGCAGCTTTTCCCTAGCCAGCAATGAATAGTAACTGTTTGAATCCGGTTGTTTGTTTTTGATGTACTACTCCCTTTGATTGGTTGTATCTAGTTGTTTACTGCTGTAGGGGAAGGGAAAAAACTAAATCTTGTTTACCGCTGCGAAGCCGCAACCGAAAAAAATCCCAGTGGAAATCGAGTCTTTGGAACTCGATTTCCTTTGGGTAGATTCAAACGCAGCGTTTCCACGGGATGATATTTTAGAAAATCTAAAAACTGGGTAACTAATGTAAATCGAGGCTTTTAAACTCGATTTTTAAAGGCGCCATTTCCGCGGAATATTATTATTTTTAAAAGAACCACTAAACTAAAAATAATGACATTCAGTATTACTTTAGAAAATCGAGTTTTACTCACGGAATATTGAGTTTAGACCATAATTTTCACCAAGCACTTATAATTCTTGCAAACACTAATACAAGTACATCTTTTCATAACATACCAACAACGAACAATAGGATCATTTGCCCTCACGATCAACAACGAGATCGGTACGCACAAAACGTGTAGACATCAACAACAACGTTGAATGTTCGTAGGTAGAAATTTTTGGAAGTCATCATTGCTTGAATCCGAGAAGTCCGAAATGTCACTTTCATCATCTAACGCAAGTAATTTCATTAATAGACTTCATGGCTCGCTCTTGCGCCTTCCCCTTTAGATGCTTCCTAGCTTTTTGGACTGCATGAAAACGGTCTAACCGCCTTTGCATTTGATTGTTCTCTTGTTCAAGGCGAGCAAGTATGTTGGCAGGCTCATCTCTAGGTAACTCGGCTGAGCGTGCCTTAGGAACTCGTAACCCGTGCCATCGACAATACACCTCCAACTCACACCTCTTCTCGTATAGGGTTGACCATGGTGGTTCTGCTATGGTGAACTCCATTGCGGTGGTATCTGTACTTAGTTTTGTAGGTTTGCCGACCATGATGTGGCCAACGCTTCCAAGACTCTTGTACGTGTATATTGGCATATTAACGAAATCCCTCTTCTTTCCAACCCATTTCCCTCCATAGTGGTCTGTGTATGTTTGTAGTTGTTGATCTGCTGGAACTTGTGATAATTCATTTGTTGAAGTAGATTGAAACTTGTTTCTACGTGTACGAGATGATGTTGAGGCGTTGCGACTCATAGCTTACTCAACCTACAAAGTTAGTGGTGTAGGAATAAGAAAAGAATTGTGGTACATTTATAACCTCATTCCACCGTGTATTCAATAATAAAATTTAACATATTCGGGCTTGTCATGTCAATACAGCCGGAAAACCACGATACGAATTTTTTGTTCAAATGTTCCCAATGTCATAGTGAGATTCTCTTATTCGGCGTAGTTGCGAGTATCGCTATGACTATTCAGCTGAACAGTATTCATGTGAAGAGTATTTAGCATGCTTGTGTTTCATCTGACATGAACTTGACAAGACAATACCGAGTTGTGTTAAATGCATCGTAAACTTTTCAGGGGTCTTCTGCATCCTTGAAAACAGTGCATTGCAAAATGATGCAGATCTGTGTATTGACGTGAGTGTGAATGATATGACTAGATAGGGTTCAACAGTGCCGAGCTATTGAGCAGCACATGTAGCACTATGAATATCAGTGTAGCAATGGTGGAGAGCTGACCCCCAAACTCGAGAATTTGTTTTAATAAATTTAGATTTTGAATAAGGGCTCTCAACCTAAACATGTTGTCTCCAATTATATATGTAAGTACACAAAGATGGATCTTCCTGACCAAAATGGAACAAAGTGGACTGAATGGACCAAATTAGACCAAATCAGACCGAATGAGACCAAATTAGACCAAATCAGACCGAATGAGACCAAATTAGACCAAATCAGACCAAATCAGACCAAATCAGACCGAATGAGACCAAATCAGACCGAATGAGACCAAATTAGACCAAATCAGATCAAATTAGACCAAATCAGACCAAGTTCTATAATTCACAATATTGATAAATTAACTAAGTTATGTTAAATACCGCTGCTGTAGCTGCAACCAAAAAAAAAAAAAACAAAATCCCAGTAGAAATCGAGTCTTTGGAACTCGATTTCCTTTGGTAAATCGAGGCTTTTAAACTCGACTTTCAAAGGCACCATTTCCGCGGAATATTATTTTTAAAAGAACCTACACTGAAAATCGAGGCTTTGAAAAACGAGTTTCAATGTAAATCGAGGCTTTTAAACTCGATTTTTAATGTAAATCGAGGCTTTTAAACTCGATTTTAAAGGCGGCATTTCCTATATTTTTTTGAAAAAAAAACCACTAAACTAAAATCGAGGGTTTTAAACTCGATTCTAATAGGCAGAACATTTTCACTCTAAGTCGAGGCTTTTAAACTCGATTTTATATGTAAATCGAGACTCTGAAACTAGATTTATATTTTATCTTTTTCCATTTATGCCAAACCGAATTTGAAAAAACCTACTGTAGAAATTGGACACGTGATTTTCATTTATCTTTTTGATATATTTTTAAAAAGTCACGTAATAAAATCGAGCCTTTCAAAGCTCGATTATTTTTTACTATGAAAGAAAGGATATATTTAAAAATCGACAATTTGAAACTTGATTTTCACATTAAAGCAATCGAATTTCAAAGGCTCGATTTATACATTTGATAATTAATTTCAGATAAATAACAAAACTATGAAATTAATCTAAAATAGAGGGTGTTTAATTTCAAACTTCTGCACAATTACGTGTTTCAAAGACATAAATTAAATAGTTTAGTTTCTAAATTTGATAACTATTTCCAGATAAATAACAAAACTATGAAACACATCTAAACTACAGCTATGAAATTTCAAACTTCCGGAATTAAATAGTATTGCGAGAGATAGAAGATATAAATTTTTTCCTCTTATACATGGCTTATCAAGATCGAGAAGTGGAGTTTTTTATATAATAAAAATCATGCATTGGATTAGGTGGCCTACGTGAAGCTGATTGAATTGGATTGAAGTTGATGCAACTGAAGAAGTTACGACATAAAATCTAAATATCTGACCATTAACATAATAACCATTACTTTAGTTTCTAGACTTTACGGTTGCAAATAGAATACCTATACATACAATGTGGTCCACTCGGGGACTCTTGCAGCAATACAACAACAAGATCACGAGTTTATTTTATAGGTACACCAATACATTTTATGATAGCAAAAAACTGTCATATCTCTTTCAAGATGCCTCAAGACAGTTAACCGCAAAATCAGCTCCATATATTGAAAGTGGTTGAAGTCTCCAACGACTATGTGTCCATAAACTGACATCATAACCCACACCGCCAGATAAAATCAATCATTGGGTAGAAATGTTGCTGATTTCGTCATTTTATGGAGGTTCATATGGCGGCCGGTTTTGAAGTTCTGGTTCAGCAGCAGCGAGATTCTCTTTAGCTTAATGATTCTTTCTTGACAAGATTCTTCTTGCTCCTCAGGTCTTCCATTTCGTTATATTTTTCCCTCGTACTTGCACACCCTATAGAAAATGTAAATGAACTTCCAAACCTGAGAATAAATACAATCGTGTGACAAGAAACGTACAGGTACAAGGCACCACAGGAGATTCTTTCTTGACTAAATTTAGTAATTAACTCTTCAAAAGTTATGAGATAGAAAACTTACGTTAACATGCATTGTCCTTAATTTTGCCAGTGAAGGTAACATCAGGCAAACGCAAGCTTAATAAAAAAATATTGTGACATTAACTCCAATTTCCTGCAGATTAGAATTGAACACTGTAAATGTTCCAACATCTAACACCAGAGTCACAATAGACAAATATATTTCTCATAACAATCAAGCTAAACCTTTAGTTGTGTACCTGATAAGCATAAGCTACTATAGAGAACATAAGATGGGACTATAATGAAGGGGGTTCTCGATTTTCAAGTGTTCTTAGTAGTAATAATGGGAGCCATGAGTTGGAAACTGTTAGAGTAGGACATGGGCCAATCATGTAGGGTATTGCCTATTTGCGTGATCTACTTATAATTACAAAATATTTTCTGACAAAATGCAAGTGAAAGCAGCAAAATTATCTGTCCAACAAACGCAACCTACCAACACTGCTGACTGGATTGAACATGTAAATCATCATGAAACTAAGCAATCAAAGCAATCCCTATGGAACTGACCTTGCATTCTGAGTTTACGTGCAGACATGACATATCACTGACCTCTGACCACCAACCACATAAACAAGACGGAGTTCCAGTTGATGTAGATTCATCCTTGGGTAGAAATGTACCTGATTACAATTTTCATAATTGTCTTAACTCCAATAAGAAGGTGAAGACATAACCAACGTTCAGTGCAAGTCTAAGATGAAGAGAAACTCACATTAACACCGGCTGATTTTTAATTTTTTGTCATCTCCTCTCCAAACTTCTCATTTCCAATGGAGCCAATGTAACCAATTGCACCATTACATTTGGAGCATCCACTGGGAGAGACAACAAAAAACCACTAAATTGTACAGAGAATCCTCAGGAAAATCTATTGCAGTAGAAATTTAGCTTCAGTTGGAAATGAATAATTTACCTTGATTGAATGTGTCTATAGGGGGTGCAAGTACGAGGGAAAAATATAAAGAAATGGAAGACTTGAGGAAGCAAGAAGAATCTCGTTAGGAAAGAATCATTAAAGCTAAAGAGAATCTTGCTGCTGCTGAACCAGAACTTGAAAACCGGCCGCCATATGAACCTCCATAAAATGACGAAATCAGCAACATTTCTACCCAATGATTGATTTTATCTGGCGGTGTGGGTTATGATGTCAGTTTATGGACACATAGTCGTTGGAGACTTCAACCACTTTCAATATATGGAGCTGATTTTGCGGTTAACTGTCTTGAGGCATCTTGAAAGAGTGCAAAACCTGCAAGCTGCCTATTTTCAATGTTTATTAGGGATGGAGGGCCAATTCAGGCTTCAAATCTGTATGTGCTATTGTCCTACAGAAATGAAGAGTGCGTACATTTTTAAATCTAACATGAACCACTAAACAAGACAATTAATCATGTTCCATTGGTCATATTAGTTAGGTAAAATTGGGTAGAAAGGCAATCAGTTGAAAACGTACATTTTTTTTTATCTATCGTAACCTCTTGTTTAATTAACAGTTCAATGTATATTTCACAATCAGATGGTAATGTGAGGATACCAAAAGAACCACTAAAGCACTCAGTTTCTTGGTACTGTAACTCCCTCCAAAATCACAGCTGATTTTCTGACTTTTTACCTCGCATGCATTTACCCACAAACAAACCCCCCATATCTACTTATAATTCAAACATGTGAAAGGCATGTACATCCCAATAAAAATTTAAACTTTGCTAATTCAATCATGAAGCTAACTTCGACTACCCTATTGAGGATTTCTGCCAACCCCTACAATCCTAGACGTCATTGTAAATCAGGCCAGAGGAAATAACGATTTTTCTGAATATATACAAAAGAACTTCATAATAAACCATTGCCATGTTGTATTTAATCATAAGTTACCATCAAAATCCCTATAAAAAATAAATAAATAATTAAACATGAATAAAAGTTGTCCCACATGACTATCTCAACCAACATGTGTCCAACAAACTATAGCCAATGCCCAATTTTTTAGCAAAAAACCTAAATTACAATGTCCTTGTTGCATAGCTTTGTGCTTTGAAGGTTCTTCCTCGCTTGTGGGAGGATTAGAGTTAGGAGGATTTTGGATTTAGGGTCAATTAATAACTAGGGAAAGGATGAGAAAGGATTTCATTTAGGTTTGCAAAAGAGATGGGAAGATACTAAGATCAAATCTACCTACAAGTTGTGAACAGTGCACCTGAATAGTAATGTGGACAGTAATGCGGATGGTAACAGATGCGCGGTACTTTTGATGGCACTTGAATGGGAGTGGTACTTTTGATGAGCAGTCCTACTACCTGGTTATCCGTGGCATTACTGCTCATTCCTTTCCTATAAATGTTAGCAGGAGCTTGAATGGGAGAGGTACTTTTGACGTGCGGTCCCACTACCAGGTTATTTGTGGCATTACAGCTCATTCCTTTCCTTCGAAGAGTATTTAGAGTGTCAGAGTTCCTAGGAGGATGTCTTTCTTTTTGTGAGAAGAAAGAGGAAATTGAAAGTGAACAGAAGGTATTTCTCATTTTCAATTAAACTTGGTACTTATAAAAAAAAAAAAAAGTTAAAGAGAAAAGAAAGAGGGAATTGAAAGTGAGAATTGAACATTAAGGCCAAAGTGCCCTCAATACTCAATACACTCAATTTTTCCATTCAGCAACTCCATCTTTCTTTAAGTGCAATGACACTTCTATAGACTCTAGATCTTAGCTTTGCCCAATAATACTAGAATTCCTACTTTGACTAACAAACAAACTCCTGAACGAATTGGACCAAAGGCCACACATCAAAGTCCATAAACTGAGTAAGACTTACCTATAAATAAATTAAAACCCTATGCCAGCAACACTGACTGATAACTAACAATTATGTAGTTTTTTTTTTTTAACATAATTAGAAAAATACCCTTAACACAACAAAAAAAAAAAAAAAAAAAAAAAAAACCCACACCACCTTCCTAACTTCCCTGTCCCACTTCTCCTCACTGCACCACTGCCACCCCCTTCCACACCCCCCCCCCCCTTCCACAAAAAAAAAAAAAAAAAAAAACAGAAGCTCCTCCCACCACCACCTACTAACTTTTTGTTGGTTTTAACATAGAGATTTTGTGCAACCAAATAGTAGAAAAAAAAATTTAGGATCCCAAAAAAAAATATATATATATATATATAACAATTTATTTTCCTTGAAAATATTGTGTAAAAAACATTTTCACCAGGAAAATGCTTTACATAGTAACAAACAGAGCTACTAATGCAGTTGCTGTCGGTGGAGCCACTCAAGTTTATTATTAGTTCCAATGCGTAAAACTACTTTCACCAGGTCATCATTTTTTCATATATTTCAAGAAATTTTGTTATTGGTATCATTTTTAAAAAAATATATTTTAACAAATTAAAATTTGTAAATTCATTTCCCAACCATATTTGAGCATTGGGTAAATAACATAATCCATCTTAATCTGTCTCATACTGATGAGTGTATCTAATGCATTTGTGCATATAACAAAATCATCCAAGACAACATCCTTTTCTTCAACCTCCTGTACTAGGACAATCTACTCCTTCGGCTTGATTCATGACCATATAGCTGTCTAAAAATTATATCAAAATCCATACTTATGTATCTTATAATAATCTCTATTATAAATTATCTAGAAAAATGTATATCTAAGTAGGCCCATGGACATATATGAAGTAACATAAACAATATTTAGAGAAAAACAAGACACCATACAATTGATTACACTACCTCAAATGCTGCCACTTGACCACCATTACAAGCCAACTCCTGCTCTGTTTCTGAAACTAACATGAGTTTTCTCTCTTCAACCATCTTGCTCATTTCTGTGACCAATGTCACATGCTTTGAAACATTTCCATGCATTTTTCTGTACTCAGGGTACTTGTCAACAAATTTGGCCATGTCTTCTGCAGAAATTCAAAATGTTGGAATGATGGAATGTTATATCTCAACCCACCATGCTAATTTAGTAACATAATATCTCGTAAGTCTGAATTTATCAAGCCTCATACAAACCTATTGTCTGGATGCTCTGGTTACTCTTTGAAATCTGCTGAAATTCATCTACCAATCGTTTGATATTCATCCCAATATCTCCAAAATTCTCATACATGTTAGCTTTGAAAAAGGCATCTTGTTCTGATGACAACACAACCTCCTGTGAGTGTGAATTGAACCAAGATCAATTTCTTAGCAATGCAAACCATAAAAATAAATATGTGCACTATAACAGGAAATGCAGTGCAACCTGTTGATCCTTTGGAAGTTTGCCAATGTTTCTCAAATCCACCTTGTTGTCTTGAATACCTATCAATTCATGAACCATTGCCTATGGAACATGATGTGATAAATGAGTTCAAATAATTATAAAACCATCCATGTTACGTCAAAACAAAGAGGCATTTCTCATATAACTGGTAAAATCTGTACTGACAACCCCAAATACCTGATAGGTCCACTGGTTTAGCGAAGGGGTCACAGGATCATCCCTCCTATCAATTACCAGCAACAATGGGGAAACTTCCATTCGTCTGAAATCAAAAAGCCCACTTTCCTGCTGGTACATCAGCTTCTGATACATCCCAAAAAGTATAAAAGTCAGATTTCTATGAACCTAAAGTAGTAAAATTCGAAGGAGAAACTGCATCCAGTAAAATTAACAATGATATGAAATATCATGAATACACATATCATTTCTAGGGGAAAAAAATACATGTGTGTGTATGAAATTCTGAAAACAGATCTCCTGGTGTGTCTATAACATCCAGGATTCAATTCCCCCCTCCCCTCTTGTAACTATCAAATTATAAAAATAAATGAATAAATTACACATTAAAAAAAATTCTGAAAACAGAATGCTTAAAATTAATATGAAACTCAGTAACATCTACATGTGTGTGTATTAAATTCTGAGAACAGAATGCACAAAATTCATATGAAACTCAGTAATACATATATCATGAACAAATGATATTTACACTATAGCTTCCAGTGCTTCACTTACAGCTGTTTCCTGTGCAATCCTCTTAGCAATATCAGAATTCCTTTGATATCTAATAATAGGTCTTCTTTTTAAGGCCAAAAAAATGGATGCAATACCATCAACAACTCGGTCACAGAAGTGCTGCGAATTTGAAGGATCTACAACTGCTGGGAGCATATAAATGTGATTTGACGGCATATTCAAAGTGAAATGGTCAGATCAATTGCTACAAAGTCCACATAAAATTCCTGCAAGATAGAGATAATAATTATATCTAACTTTACAGTTGATATGTGGCATAACAACAAGGTCAAATAAGATAACATCTACCCATATTTCACTGCTCACCATCTTAGGCAGGGACTCAGCTGCAATTTGGGGATGACCAGCAGCAGCAGCAGCAGCAACCTCTGCCGTAGCTAGGAGAACAACCTTGGACTTATCAGGGAACTTTTCAGCAAACTGTCGTACAACTTCTTCAGCTCTCACAGCTTTGTTCTCTCTCACAAACACAGCAGCTTTTGCAGTACAGGCATCACACTATCAGCAAACATGTCAGACAGTGCAGCAACAAGTTCTCGAGCCTGTAAAGAATCCAGAGAGATAGAGTTGATCAAGAAAATCATCCCACCAGCAATGGCTCACTTTGTTAGGATTAAATTGAAATTCGAAAGGTTCAAAATAAAGAGTGCAAAACCTGATCCAGCCTATTTGCGTGGAGAAGCAAAAGAACTCGATTTGCATATACTGCTTCCCTTTGTTTTGGTGAAAGCTTCAGGTTAAGTCCATGAGCAATCTGGAAGTTGTGTGAATCTTTCTCTTTCAGCCTATCAAATTTCTGTAGGCCATCAGAAACATCTTTTGGACCTTTCAATGCAATGAGGTTGTTCACTGCCACTGCCAGTGATGACTCATCTGCCAGATCTCGATTAGTAATGTCTGTGTAAGCTTCAATGGCCTCTTGTGTGTGCCTAAGCCAAAGCCGAATTTATGCTGAGATTTACATTACTCATGGAACCCAAGTTAGAAAATCATCAATCTGATAACTAGACTCTGAATCAACACAAGGCAATTTTCTTCTTGTCTTTAATTTGAGAACACCAAAGTTAGAAAATTGTTCCACCTAAATACAGCATTTTTATAAATACAATTCCATTTCACACCCACAAGGACATTAAAAGAATTTTATGACATTCTACTCCTTCTTGGACTTTGAGAGAGCTTTCTTCCTCTGCCCAAGCATATACCCATACATGTGAGGACTGCCTGCAATATATAATGTCATTTCATCAGTTAAGAAGTCTGCAAACAAATGAAATTAGCCAACTAGATAATCAGTTATTAACTTCCAAAGAAGAATCTGAGTTCATGCCTGGGACATAGATTCCGAGTGCAAGAATTGCAGCATAGAAGACATCAAAAGAGAAGTTCCATTTGTTTGGCATTCCGACACCAATACATTTCAGATTCCTGCACGCACCTCAATTTGGTCAGTTCACACATTTTTAACAAATAGTTTCATTGAAATTGCAAGCTAATTGTTGAAATGGAAATGCCTTTCAAAGCATTGTAAGCAGAGAGCAAAAGATAATCATTCAAAAGTCACCAAACTTAGTTTTCCCAGCCCCACTCCAATCTTTTTTTCTCATGCTGACCATTCTTTGTGTGTCCTACTTGTAAAAATGAATGACAGAAATTATGAAATCAGCACATTTAAAACCAGGTGAATGCTTGTCAAGAGATTCTCAAACAATCCATAAACTTGTGCTCTATAACTCCAAATGGGACTTGGAATGCATATCTAACAGGCTAGGAGATTGCTTCTTCTCTCTTAATTTTATTTTTTTTTCTTGGAGGGATCTGCATTTGATCGAAGCTCTCACACTCTCATAAGTCATAAAATTCCTGAATATGGGGCCAAAAAGAGACCGTGAAATATGTAAAAAGTTCTACGGACACAATCAACCATTGTAGCATTTTCACCAATAAGAGATGCTTTTTTAACTTCACAAAATAGATGATGCAAGGAGCTAATTGAAATAACTGAAGTTGTTTCCCACACTCCAAAACCACTGTTACTGCACTTTGCAGCGTTTAATCAATACACAATTAAATAACACTTCACTAGGACAACTTCATTTTGATATATACATGAAGTAGTAATTTAAAGTTGTTGGAGATATCAGATAATTCAGTTTAATAGGTATATAGTTCTACCGAAACATATTAGCAAACGAAGTCTTGCTTTTCTGCATCATTAAAATTGTTACCTTGCTGAATGGCAGGGCAACATATATTAGACCGACTTCACTAGAGATACCAGTTGGATACAAGCACAAAAAGGTGCTATACCTGCATGTCATATATACAATTTTAATGAGATAAAGCAATCACTCCCTTTCCGTCCAATGGGAAGAAACGTACATAGTCTATACCTGAGCCACAAGAGCCATGAAGGTGCAAAACCAAGCGCCTCCTTCAGCCCAAAGAAAGAATACCGAATAATCTGCAGGAACCAAAGAAAAAAAGGTTTCTAATATCATTTCTAATACCATATGCTCCAATAAAGAAAAAAGAACACCAGGCTTACACTATACATTCAATATCAGACTGCAGCATCAACCAACAAAAGTTGAGATTTGATTCAACATAAAAACCCTGTGGGGCTAAAATTTTACAAAAGATTGGACTTTTCCTCATTCTAATAACTGGCAAGTGTCGATATAAGTCATGAAATGATGAACTTTAACCAGTAATGACCTCAAACGTGTCATAACATGAGAATTAGCTCCATAGGGCCATAGCCCTAACATCATGTAATCACTGTTTGCGCAAGCCACACAACATGAAATACCATGCATGCCAGTGGTTCCACATTTGCAGAAGACAATGGGAGCCTAACCTTGGTAGCCTTTCAAATGTAAAGCCGACATGTATGGTTTAATGCATTCATTATTCCCATTTATTTAGGACCATTGGATGTAAAGCATTTAGACCATCAGACCATAGTAGGTACTTCTATAAAATGGTGACCTCGTTTTTCCAAAGCAAAACGGAATTTGTGGAGAGGGTAGGAGAGTATGAAAAATGTGTTTTTGATTAGTAAAAAGAAAATAATAAGGTTCTGGCGCTGCCCAGACTCAAACCGGAGACCTTCAGTGTGTTCGACAAAAGAGTATGAAAAACGTGTATTTATCATGTTAACAAGAGAGTTCAACCCTTTCCATCTTCTCTCTAAGCTTTCTTTTTCATACTCAAGCTGACTTGGTCAAATCTAAAGCAGGGAAAACTGATTAAGGACACAGTTTTGGCATGGAAAACTTCAAGGCTGTAAAATAAGGAACATTTTGCAGCTACATAAACACAACATAAAAACTGGGAATTGATCAGACTCTCAATCAATTCATCAATTTCTTAATACTCTAAACCTTTTCGCTTTAAGAAGAACAAAAAAGATGATGACCCTTGAAGAATTGAGGAACCATTCTATCGCCCTCAACAAATCCAGGGTAAGATCAGAGCTGTGAGTGAAAATACATTGTGGTGCTGTATCTTAAATTGTTAGGATCTGGGACTTCAAGTTTATTATGAGGTGGTTCTCTTTGGAGAGGACGCTATAAGGACCTTGTCTTTCTGCTTGTATTGTGACTTTTCTGGTCTTGTACCAAAGGTCACCAGCAGGAAAGGTTCAGAATGTGAAAAAGGATATCAAGTCTAGGGTGAAAAGTTAACGCAGGAGCTATGAGGAATTCCTCAATTGTATCTTAGCATGATGGTAAAGAACAATTATCATGAAGCGGACACTATTAGTTCAAATCCTATCATTATCTATCCTAAAAAAGTATACTAAAAAATGCCTGCACTCGGCTAAAGCAGTTGCTCTGCCAAAATCAATCATACCCCTTATCAACAGTGACATCACTTCGTTGCCAATGGTCTTTGGACAAACACAGACACAAATGATCAGTGAAAGGCAAAATAATGGGTTCAATCCTACGTAAAGGCATAAGTTTTGCATATACCTACACGCACACACCAAAAATTGCTATGTTCTCGATGCCTACTTGAGCTGTTACCATATTACTTTGCACCATTCAGCACAAGCAACTACTCACATATTATTCCCATGGTACATTCCAAAACCCTACCAACAAACATTAACACACTTTTTAATATAAATGCAATAGGACTAAAAACCTATGCACAGATTCAATGCCAAATTCTTCATCCAATGACAAGAGAGTTCATACTCAAACATAAAACATAACATACCGAGCTTGCTTGCTTTCACAGTCAAGCTGACTTAGTTAAACCTAGAGCAGGGCAAAGCAATTAAGGATGCCTGGTTTGGGCATAAAATACTCCAAGGCTGTGAAATAAGGACCACTTTACAGATCCAAAAGCATAACACAACAAGGAATTGGTCATTCTCTCAATCAATTCATCTATTTCTATGTACTCTGAACCTTTGTGCTTTAAGAAGAAGAAAAAAGATGGTGACCCTTGAAGAATTGAGAGACAATTCTCTCGCCCTGAATAAGGTCAGAACTGTGACTGAAAACAAAGATGAGTTTGATACATTGCTGACTGAAAGGATCTTGAAGGAATTCAATTGAATTCAATGCAAAAAAAGCGCATGAGAAAAGACAGTTCTTGATGAAAGGTCTATTGCAAATTTGGACAGTGTGAAGGCTCTTTATGCTCGTAACAAGGGGTAAAATGAGAATAATAGCATGTCCAAACCCAAGACTTCTGGAAATAATGTCTTAAATTGATGAGCAACAGCAGTGTTTCTATAAAATCAACCACAATGACAGCACTCACTTTTGATAGTATTAGAAACCTTTGGACTGTGACTTGCTGGCCTATCTCAAACAGCTCAGTTATAATAGTACTAGCAACCGAATGCATGTAGTTGGTTAGGTTTGTCTATTAACGGTTACCTAACAACTTTCATTTTATACACTTGAATCTGATTCTCACAGCACAATTTTTTAACTTTCCATCTTTTTTCTTTTTTGATAAGTAATTTTTGGCCTAAATGGGAGACTTGGAGAGGAAAGAAAAGATTTGAACAAAAGATTAACCAATCTAATAGATAACCTTTCTGGTCCCAGCTGATGATTCAGATCCATTAGCTTGATCCTCAGGCTTAAGAGATGCATAAACCAGGTATGGGGCAATAAATGTGCATCTTTAGGGAACATTATTGATGAACAGAACAGAACAAAACAAAACAAAACAAAACCTACTAGACTATGAAAAATCTGTTTCAGCGGGGAATCCGAAACAACAACAACCACCACCCAAAAAAGTTAAGAAACTTAAACATGTGCAAACCAGAAGTGAGTTAATCTGAGACTATTTGACTTGGGAAAGTAATTAATAAAAAAAGTAGAACAAAACCTCCAAGATGGCGGCGGCTTGAGCAAGCTGAAGGGGTCTTTCAACGGCAGAGTAGACGTGTTGATGCCCTGACTCTCTCACTGTCTTCACAGCAAGGTACAATACTTGAAACCTGCACAATTTCCAAATTTAGATATAAAAGAGAAACAGATAGAAGGAAATGGGTGTGAGAGATCTGAAATAGTGGGAAATTCTGACTGATGCTAACGTACTGCTTTTTAAGAGCAACATATGATTTTTTTTTTTGAGAGAGTATAATACACAAAAGATAAGTGCACTCAAATAAGGGATTGGGGAAAGAGAGAATTACAATTAGAGGAAGCCCAACAAAAATAACAGGTTACATACATGGCTAGCCAACATGTACAACAACAGATTATATGCAGCCCCTGCCCAGGCAGTCTTAGTGACCACTCCGGTTGCTTTGATTATTTGCGAACTTAATGGAAAAATCAGATATAATCTTGGAACATATTGAAGCAGAACAATTACTGCAAGGGCATTGTTGTTATGATCAAGTTGGGACCTTCTTGTTGCTGGTATAATAAACCAGATCACCATCTGCATAAATAATTTCAATCAGTTGTGCTTTGAGTTTATCACTTGGAAAGTTTTTGGAGCAAAACAAGAAAAACAAAATCATGATAAACTTTAGATAAAAAATGGCAATCATACATCTCATTGTTGAAACAAAGAAACCATACCCACTTCATAGCTTGCCACGATACGGGAAGAGGAAATTTTAGCTATGGTAATCTAATGTGGATACATTTCAAATGTTAATTCCCTTTTTAAAACTTCATGCCTACCAATGAAGAAAATTAAGAACATAATAGATTTTTACAAAGTGAGCATGATCACCATTATTTCATGCAAACATGACAATAAGTTTGAGATTTCATATAGATAGCTACATGACTGGCTCCTAACAGAAAAACCAAGTATGTGGATGGTCCTGAGAACTTGAATGGAATAAAACCATCCAATCAAAGCGACTAAGGCTCCTCTTCAAAATTATGAAGTGCATACAAAAGCAAATATCCAAGGTATGGGGTGATCAATGAGCAAACCCCAGTGGAACCAGTTGGTTCCGTAAAGTTGAAAAGGAAGTGCTGTCAGAGACCTTATCCTTTTCAATTGGCATTATATACTACCAATCTAGGTTGGCTCAACCCAACCAAACCCAGCACATGAACACCCTAAGGAATTGATAGAGTATTGTTCAAAGTTCAAGGAATGTAGTGGTAATGAAATTCCTTCACCATCTGGTTCACAGTTCTACAAGACGGTTAAGGGAATTCAAGGTTTTCCACACCTAGCTCATCCTCAAATCTTTGGCAGCTAGTTTTTCAAATTGTTTGAGCTATCAAGCTGTATCCTGCAAAGGAAATTCTAGGGTAGATCACTTGCTTACATGGTTCTTCAGCACAAGATGTTTGCCTTTTCTGTTTGATAGAATAGGGATTTCCTCTAAATTCTGGGCAACACATGCATGAATCAATTTCAAATTTTTTGAACAGTAGGATTTCTTGTAGGATCAATATAAAGGATTACATTTTCTTGATTTGTTCTCAATGAAGATTTCTCAATAATGAACAGAAAAGGAATCTGATTCTATGTTTTTCAGCCTATTGGGCGGGGCATGGGAGGCAAATAGAACCAGCCAAAGCAAAGGTATATATTGCTATAATTGATTAATAAGAATGTAAGCACCACAAAATTGTTCAGATCAGAACATGTAAAGACATCTTCTCGAGAATTCATCAATCCACAACATAAATACCATAGAGAAAAGCAAAAATTCTGATATTGGAACATAAATACCATAAAGAAAGAATTAAATTATGAAATTAGAACATAATGACCACCAGCATGGGATTCAATCCTTGAGCTATCCTCTACCTCTTATTTAGGTAGGGAGGAAATGGCATTTGATCCGAGGATCATTTGCAAAAGGAAAATGAAAAAACACACACAAAACAGAACCAGCAGCAGCAGCAAAAAAAAGACTGTTTTGTAATAATTTTTTGCTAAGCAATTAACCCATTGGCTAATACAAAACTAATCTCAGAACTCAGATCACCAATTTGTTGAGTCACAACTTTCAAGCATCAATTACTAAAGTAAAACCTGTTCTTTGGGTAGAAACTAAGCATCCAAGGGTATAGGCAAATGTTAATTAGATGTACTTAGGCTTGGCAGCCCAAGACTTTACCATAGTAGCAGACAATGGCCATTGATTTAACCGCCAAAGTCAGAGTAGTTGCTTATCTTCTTCTACACCCGCATCACTGTCATTTTGGCCCCCTTCAACCACTCGTTCCCATCACCTACTTCGAAAAATGTAGGTTAAAACCATATTGATCTCCATAATAATATCATTAAGTAATCAATAGTAGATTGAAATGTGAAAAGAGAAATACCACTAGTTATAAAGTGTGTTGTTTCACATTTAGCTTTGAGTTACCTTTTTTGAATCTTATGCCGTCTAGTATAATGAGGAGGAGGTCTTGCATGTCCTTCGTCAGATGCCTCGGGCCCAGCATTGTGTCCATGTTTGTGCCCCCCTGTCCCACAAGGAGGTGCCTTTGATATGCGTTTCGGCCGACCTTCGCCACCGCAGTAACCCAACGATCTGCTCGGCTGAACATGGGGTAGGTCGATGGGCGAAGACGGGGCGAAGATGTACCGTGGGAGGGTGGCTCCTGCCGCATGTCGAGTGGAGTTGGATCAATACCCGAGTCAAAGGATGGAATGGGTAACAGCTGAGGAAATGACCGTGGAGTAGGTGGACGAATGTCAGACCCAGGACAAGGATGTGGGGTGGGTGTCAGTATGGTGGGGCGAGGAGATGGATGTGGGGTGGGTGAAGGAATGGTGGGGGTAGGGGATGGATGTGGGGTGGATGAAGGGATGGTAGGGCTAGGGGATGGATGTGGGGTGCATGGAGAAGGATCGGGGGTAGGGACAACCCGAGGGCTAGCAACAGGCGGACGAGGGCGACATCCGGCCGGGGTTGTGCTCGTGCTTGGGCCCGTTGGAGTAGGTGCCTCCTCATTCGGGGCCTCAAGAATAGGAGGTTGTACACGTTCAATTGCATGCACTGCCGTTAGGACCTCAGTAATGTCCTTGTGGTCCTCTGTGCCCACTGGGTGACGCCTCAACAAACGGACGTATCCCTCAATCTGCACATGGAAAAACCACACATATTAGTAATGCAATACCAAATCAACAATGCCAATCGATAATAAAATAAATGTTGGTTTAGAATTGGTTGTGCTAGTAATAATTGCAAATTATAGAGAGACCAAGTGCTAAGCAAAAAATGTGATAGTATACTGTTATCTAAACAGTGGTTTCATGCTATTTCAATATGGTAAGATGTAGAAGACATTGAGAAGTTACCAGCAGAGTCACTATAGCACCAGGCCTATCTATGAACCTCCGAGTTATCCTTTTGAACCAGTCATGGTACTCGTGCTGTGGAGGCATATCATCAAGCACTGCTTCACAACGTCGTTAGAGGCGATTACCCCACTCATCGATATGCACAGCATGCTTTCGCGTCCAATCAACACCGACTTTCCCCCTCAAATCAATGCCATGAAGCACAGTGTCGATGTCAACATTGCGAGGAATTTTTTGGATCATCCCAAATTGGCGAACGACACGATCCGGTGTATGTTTTTCTACTAGGTGGAAACATACAAGCGGCACCGTTGCCGTCCACACGGCCCTCCCTGCAACGCACCATGGCGGAAGGTCCTCTAACTCAGCTTCATATGGCTGCCACACCACCTACAACACCAAAAAACAAGTACACAACACGTTAGGTAGCAATGTTTATATTTCAAATCCCCTCAATCCAATATCTTGTTCCTAAACATGTAAAACAATGCATTTTCATACCTGGCTTGGCAACATTGAAGCTATTTGCTCGCGATATCTGTCCCTGAAGATGTGGGCGGGCCTATTTTTCTTGTTTGGGACCCACAACCACCTACAATCAGTTGCAATAGATCAATATCTCGATTATTTCATACAGAGATAATTCCAATGTTATAACTACTAAGATCATCTTATAGATATTTACTTAATTAATAATAACAATAGAATAAGAAACTCGATTATAAAAAACAAAGCACATGCAAGCCACATGACAATCACAAAATTGGAGTATATTAACGTAATCATATATATTGAACCTCTATTTGAAATTTACACAATGTTGACATAAAAAATTGCTAGAAGCCTTTAAAATAAATAAATAAAAGCAAGTTACATTATTATAAGCTTAGGGAATGATCGCATAATGTAGATGACGTGCATGAGGTAAAGACTTACTTCAAGGACAATGGACCACGCACTGGAGGACCATAAGCACCCACTGGCGGACCATGCTCAACTGCGGGGCACAAATAGGGGAACCTGGCCCATGCCCAATACTGGAGTAACAGTAAGCACTCACCAATCTGACTAGTGTCTTCGCTTGCCCTGCATAGCTCTCGGTATAACCATGCAAGGCAAGCACTTCCCCAACTGTACCTTCGTGGGTTACGAAGGTCTTCCAACTGTTGCACCCACATTAGATGCACCCTATCGCCGGATTTGTCCATGAATATTGTGTACCCCAATAGCGCTAGGATGTAGCATCGTGCATACTTATGCAGCTGGTCCTCTTCAGCATTAGGCGGCAATGGATCGGCAACTTGCTCCAAAAGCCGGTTGATGAGAATCCTCTGACCAGTAAGTTGCTTATGGTTGTCTTGGTTTATAGGTTGAAAGCCAAGGAAGTCCCGGCACACATCCACCCAAGTTTTCTGCGTGCTCCCTGTTATAGCGTCACCATCAACAGGAAGCCCAAGAAGAACCTCCACATCCTGTAATGTGATGGTGATCTCACCATGTGGCATGTGGAAGGTGTGAGTCTCGGGCCGCCATCGTTCCACTAAGGCAGTTATCAAACCGTGGTCAATCTCTCTACCCGGGACCCAAAGGAGTCCCTCCAAACCAACTGCCTTGATGATGTTCCTGACTCGGTCGTCCACCATTGGCTCTCGATTGGAGAACTCTGAACTACGGCTACGGCAGGTAATAGATCCTGGATCCTGCATAGGATCGAACCATGGATTAATATATGGGTGGCATATGCATGTACATTGTATAAATTAAATGCATGTACATTAGTTAAATCTTTAGTTTTATGTTTTACCTGCCCATTCCAAATGGCTTCGGACCGATGCTTGAGCTGCTTTGACAACACCGACTGTCAATGGGTCCAGGCTCGTATAGTCAATCCGCCCAGCATTTGCAGCAGCTATACTACACAAAAATGATAAGCAGTTAGTTTGAGAAATGAACACACAATATGCTTATGGAAGTAGGTATAACTAAACAAAACATCATTGATCCCTATCTCGCCAAATTTACTCCCACAACCCTAATCCATAAAAGGACTAATGCTTTGTGGCATAATGCCATAGCTATTTCCCCAAGAGAGCTTGATTGAAAAATCCAAGCTTCCGAAGCCTCAAACCCCCTCAATCCCATGTACCTTAAATTGTGTTGTAGAGCTAAGTGTGTCTCCTCGCTCCATTCAGCTAATGAAATTACCTTTCATCCCCTAGGCCACTCAACAACAAGTCTCCTTAAAGCCCTCCTAACATTTTACAAGAGAAACACAAGCGAAAAGAAAGTGAATTTATGAAATCCACAATAGATCAGTAGATGCAAAAGTACAAGACCACTGGAACAAAGATCTTAAAACATGGAGTTGTTCAGTTCAACTTCAACAATAATAAAAACTTAAGTCCAAAACCCTCTTAGGCAACATGCATTGGACCCGAAAACAATAAAAACTAAAGACCATGGGTTCGTTTGGTTAAGCACTTTAAGAGCTTAAAAAAGCATTTTCAAGGAGCGTTTGTTGTTTCTTGAAATAATCAGCAACCCAGTTTCATTTTCCTACAGTCACGGATACAAGTTTCACATTATGTTATCACTCATAAATGCACAAGACAAATGAATGCATCCAAAATCATCAAATTTTGATGTTTTACTTTCCAAAAGAGCTCAACATCAAGTATGTCAAGGAATAAGAAATTGTTGAATGATATTAAAACTCCAAGCATAACTACTGAAAAATTAGTGCGTACATTTTTAAATCATATCAACAGTCAACACCAAATTAAGCTCAAGACCTCACCATATGTTATATACATACTAATTCGGTGATCAATCCTATTAAATATCATTACGATTTAATGGTGTCAACCCATTGAATTTAGATCAAAATATTCATACTTATAACAGTAGAATAATAACTATCTCACATAAGCTAAACAATGGCTATCAACGTCACATTTTCAACAGTGTCAGCCATCAGTATCAGATGGTCAGATCTTCATGCCTCAAATTAGATATTTGTCAAATTCTTGTACTATGAGCTACAAAGAAGAGGAGCGAAACTCTAGTTATAAGATATCAAAGTGACCAATTTTTTCCCATTTGAGCTCTAAATGGGTGATCACCGTTGGCACCGTCTACTTAAACTTCTCTCATAGATGCGTTATTGTTTCACATGGGCATAATGGCCCATCTATTCAAGAAAAACTTTGCTTAACATTGCATCATCAAGGAAAAGGCCAAATTACAGCTAACACATCTATGCTAACACATTATGTGATGCATGCTAGATGTAACTAAAAACCACCAATGGGATCAAATATTAAAAGCAAGTGCAAATATTAAAAAATGTAGTTGGTGCTGTAGGAAACATGTTCTCCCCACATTTGGGAGATAATTATTTTTATCGAAAATTTAATAAAGATCCCTAACCATTTAGATGTATTCAACTACTGATTAGTCAATTAATGCTAGCACGCCAATACCCTGAGTATTCACCAAAATCCTAATGGGTTTCAAAGCACAAGAATGATTCAAGTAGAAGAGTGAGTCGCTTGTACAAAGATTAAAAATCACTACTCTAAGATGCAATAGCACAAACACAATATTATGGAATAGCAATAGCACAATTGAATAACAAAAACACCCAAAATCCCAAACCAAACACACACACAGAAAATACCCATTCTAATAAACCTAGATTCAACGCAGCAAAAAACATAGCAAACTTCTAGCAATTTCGGAATAATCCATGAACAAAGAAAAAAGTTATATACATTCACTTACCTTACAAGTTGTTCTCTGTGAGCAAGAGGGAGGCAGTGGAGGCGCAGAGCAAGGTTTTCTCAGATCGCGTAGACTGAAGGAGGGTGAGTGAGTGAGAGTGGAGAGGGTGAGCAAGTGAGACTGAGTGAGGTTCGGTTTAGCTTTGAGAGATCGCGTAGACTGAAGGAGGGTGAGTGAGTGAGAGTGGAGAGGGTGAGCGAGTGAGACTGAGTGAGGTTCGGTGTGTAAGAGTGAGGGTGGGTGAGAGGAAGAGTGAGAGTGTCAGGGTCTGGATGCATGTGAGAGGAAGAGTGAGAGCGTGAGGGTCTGGTGCGTTAGAGAGAGGGGAGAGTATCAGTGTGAGAGGCGTTAAGTTTGAAAAAGCCCCAAACTAAAATCGAGTCTGTAAGACTCGGTTTCAGTTTCCTCTTTTACCACGTGGATCAACCACGTCATACCGAGATGGCCACGTCATATAAATCGAGTCTTAGAGACTCAATTTCCAGGTGGAGGCCACGTGGCAAAAAGTCCACATCAACCTGCAAAAACCGAGCCTCAAAGACTCGATTTATGGGCTAAAATCGAGCCTCTAAGACTCGAGATGTTATTATGTTATATAGTTTCGGAACCGGGCCTGCTAACTATATAGTTGGGAATTGAGGGTTATTTTACTATTTTCTCCGCCTTGAAATGGATGGGAGCTCTTATAAGAGATTTATGAAATCCAGCATGGCATGCATGCACAGAACGTCCGTCCAAAGTAGAAGTAGGATTTAGCTGCCGACGAACATTATAAGCACCTTCACCGCAATCGAAACCGAAGAAAACAGCACAGTAGCAAAGCCGCAGTAGGGCGCAAATAAAAGGGAAAAACGGAATCCGGTGAATGGAACTGATGTCTATCCATGGAGTGGGATGAGGACAGACAGGCTAAAGGTTTGGCTGCAAGGCCAAGACATAGATCGAGATCTAGATTGAAGCCCCGCTGGGGTCGAGGCCAAGAACGAGACCGATACTACTATAAGAATTGATTCCTTTATGCATAAAGGATAGTCCCTTAATGAGCTCTAAGGCAATATTATCTCCCTCCTCTGGTGGTTGTGACTAACTCAATGAATATGATTAATCACTCCTCATCGGTGACAACCTAACACACTTGAATCCGTGTCCTGTGTATCGCCTTGTGCAGAAAACAATTTATCTCCTCTGGCAACTGATACCGGGCAGCAATCGGGAAGCATCAAAAACCTCTCTCTACCCTCTTCTAGCTTATAGTTCCAACTTCGACTATCGAATCGACTCTTGGCCTATCGGATGACTACCTAGCGTGCAAGCTTGAATCCTGTTATCTTAACTGAGAAGTAGGGGTCATTAGGGAATGCTCTTCAAGTTCTATTTTACTCTCTCTCTCTCTCTCTCTCTCTCTCTTCATAGCTGGAAGATTTCTGCAGTTTTCATTATTTTTGCCTTGAAGTATACTGAATACACAGTGCCTCTTCATAGGTTACCATCTTTGTGGGAGTTAATTTTACAAACATCTATAGCTGATGTGCAAATTCAATAGGTGTTATACCATGTACTCTATCATTTGTTATTGATGGAAAATCTGAATCTGACCATTTAGTCCTGATTCCCCAGGCCAATTTAAGAACTCCTCAGACATGAGGACAATTTGCTGAATACACAGTGTGTGTGATTTGGATTACCACGTCAAAATGTTACTCTTAGGTATGGGGGGACACATGTTTGTGCTAAATTTCTGTCTTGTTGATTTATTCATACAGCATTTTTGTGTTTTATAAAAGTTCCAATGCAAGCTTCTTTTGTCATAGATAAAGATGACTAGTTTTGTGTGTACGCGTGCAGGTGTATGATTTTTTTTTTTTCCTTTTCTTGGGGAAGATGATTAGTTCTTGATGCTTTTTCTATCTTTTTTCTTGTCTTTTCTTTACTGGCAGACCTATGTGGAGGATATGCAGATGATACTCACAGATAAAAATTGGAATGTTCAAACTACAGTTTTCTGGGGCCAAAGAGATCGCTGGTTGAACTATGATGGAGTTGAAGATTTCTGCAAGGATTCAAACCATAAGCTTGTAGAACTACCAATGGTACAAAAATATTCTCTTATGCATGTGTATGGATTGAGAAACTTAGTTTACCATTTAGAAAAATAAAACCAAAACAAAATAAAGGCTATAGTATCAAAGAATTAACAGCTACAATCTTGTGAGTTTTCAAGTGCACATTCCAAATTCATATCATTTACTGAGCATTGTCACTCATTAAGCTCATTCTCTGCAACAATATTTTCCTCTATAGTTTCCATTTCAATTTTGTTCTCTTTTCCAGCACTGTGAATAGATTTTATAAGCATTATGCTGGATCCTCCAACAGTTGTATAGAATTGATTCTTATGGACCTGAGTTTATAGTACCAATACCTAACCTCCCTCATATCATTCTATACATTTATTAGTATGATAAGTCATGTTTGATTTTGGGCTTGAGGGGGTGGAATAGAAATTTTTGGGCTTTTTTCATTGTTGCTCATTTAGAAGCTTGCATCCTAAACCAAATCACAACCTCCAAAAATTTCAGCTACCTTTTGGGATCATTTTTGAAAACTCCATTTACAAAATATTTTTGACTTCCCTTTATTTTGGTTCTCTTCATGTTCCCTTCATATCTGTTTGAAGTAGTTGTCATTACTGTGGTCCTAAGGCTTTTTGACAGTCCTTAATTGTTTTCCTGAACTATTGTGCATATTTGTTTAGTCACGCTTCTCTGCTAGTAAACTTATTGCCATATCCTTTTAGTGGTCCTTTGTAATAGATTTGTATATTTATTTTGCATCTATGCTATAATAAAATGGTTGCCAGAAAGTACGAAACTGATCATCATTGCCATATATTTTCAGTTGTTAAGTTTCTTACTATTGTAGAAAACATACAGTTTAATGTTATGCTCTGTAGGCAGGACATCATGTACAAGAAGATCGTGGTGAAGAACTTGGACAACTCATTTCTAAGATTATCAGCAAAAGGAGCCAAATTTGATGATACAAAAATGTTGCTTGAGTAAGCAGTGCTCAGCATTCAGTAAATATTATTTTGCATTTTACAATCCATCCAGTATATTCTTTACAACAACAACAATAAAGCCTTAGTCACAAAATTTTTAGGCTCAGCTACAATCCTCAACAGATTAGTTAGGATCTGTCACACGTATTTTCTTCCTCAACTCTATTCTAACTGAAGTTGTACTCTTTGTTACTTCCTTAATTACATGTCAGTTTTTAGGACTTCTACTGATGTTAATTTTAGTTTGCCTCTACTTCTTTAATTCAGTATATTTTTTGAAAGGTAAAAAATGGCATATTCATCAAAGATTGAGCATCCATGTGTTAAAAAATCACTAAAAATTTGGAGAGAGAGAGAAGAAATGGCATTCCATAAAATGGAGGTTGACATGTAGTATTTACGCTTTGATTAGGACAAGTGTTGTGGGAAAACGGAATTTAATGTACTATGAAGATTTTTCTAGTAGTCAGTTTCTCGAGTGTGAACAGTTAATTAGATTGTTGTAGGTGTTATAGTCAGCTGCATTCCTCTTCTGTCCAAAATAAAATAAAATACATAAAATCTGCATAATATTAGTAAACATAAATTATATACTGACCCCTTGGAGACTCGGAGCTGAAGGAGGGCCCAAGTGATATCTTCAAAAAATGCTCTTTCAAGAAATATGAGATCAATTGTAAACATACTTTAGTTAGGGTATTTATCTCTATTTATGGTATCTCTATAATATATAGACATTGCACCAAAATGGAAAATTATATAAGGATGCATTTGGAATTAAAAGATGAATTTGAGAAATTTATATAAAGTTCAAAATGACAAGATTTAAATGAACGAGAATTCACTCCCATTAATTCAAATTTTCAAAATTTGTATGAGTATCTTAAAATCTGCACCAATTTAAATTGTCATTGTGGTGATAGTGATAGTGTTAGTAAGGTATCATGGTGTTTGTAGTGATGGTAATATGGTGTTATGGTGGTGGTGGAGGTCATGGTAGTGATTGTAGTAGAGACAGTGTTGATAATGGCAGTGGTGGCAGTAGTCGCAAAAAAGGGTGGCCGTGGGGGTGAGTGATGATTGTGGTTTAGTGCACACTGGTGGCAGTGACAATGACAATGGCAATGGCAATGGCAGTGGTGGCGTTGGTGCTACTGGCAATGATGATGATGTTAGTGCTATCAATAATGATGGTGATAGCAGCAGCAGCAATGGTAGTGATGACAATGTAAAGAGCAATGGTGGGTTGTATGGGATGGCAATGTTGGTAAAATGTTTGTGAAATGACAGCTTCTTTCTTTCTTGATATGAACTTGGGATTTGGATGCTTGAAAATCCAAAATTCATAATTTTATGGAATTTTGAATTGAAAGACTTGCAATTTCATTACAAACCCTTGTTATAAAAGGTCATTAAGATTGACTAATACTGTCGTAAAACAATAATGCACTATAAACAAAACTGTTTTGGTTTTCATTCTTGCAAACTTGAGAATTTTGTGTATTTATTCAAATTCTCACAAATAATGAATAGTGAAATTACAATATAATGATCACAGGACTAATAAGTAATGGTAAGGTAGAGAAGTCAGCGAAAAAAAGGCAAAAAAGGAGGGGAAATGTTGGAGGAAGTGTAACTAATACGGTGGGAAATAATATGGAGAAGAAAAGCAAAAAAGGAGACAGAATGAGTTGGAAATAGGTGGCTGACGTGGCACAATGCATAGCAAAATTAATTATTAAGCTTACATTAATATATATTGTACAGATATTCTCGTTGTTTTTTTCCTTCTTTCTTTTTCTCTGGGGTTTTCTATTGTATCCTTTCCATTTGCAGGGCTGTGTTCCTTTGTGCTTTAAATGACTTGTTACATGCCAGAAAGTATGCTCAGTTTGTGGTTGTATTTATGGTTGAAGGTATATTTTGTACTATATAGCTTCATTTTTTTTTCTCCCTCCGAAGACCACTCCGGATCTTTGTTGGGAGCTTGTCCAATTCCAGGACACATACATTTTGCAAGGTATTTTCTGGTACCTTTCCCGTTTAGAATAGTTAGAAGAAAGTATGCGTTTATTTTTTTACCTTTTTTTTTAACCTGTATTATGGTTGTAGTAATTTTTGTTATAAAATTAATATAATTCAACTTTGTGAACTTTTAGGTGATTATGATTTAAAGGTCATGCGCTAGGAGTACTATATTGGCCAGCAGAAAGTGGTATATTTAGCTTTTATTTTAAATTTTTACGTGTTTATTCAATTTTCTTTCTTTCATAAATGTTAATAAAATGCATAACTGAATACCATGAGCTGTCTCAAGTTTTAGTTTTTCACTAAGGAGTTCTTGTTAGTGCAATTCTAGGTTAATTTATTCAAGCATAGGTAGGAAAAAAGTAGGAGCTGTGCATGTGGAACAATCTTTTTCTTGCTACGCGAAATGTTGTTGGGAGTTTGAAATATGATAAATTCTTGTGGCATGATGGTATAGCTAATCAGGATTTGGAGTAGCGGCTTGTGAAATTATGTATCTAAAGATATTTTAGTCAAATGTTTGCCCTAGAAGTTCAAAATGGCTCAATTTCTTTTTATATCATTTACTTGAAGCTTTCTAAATGGAGCTCTTTTTCATATTTTCTGCAGTTTTAGTTAGTGGATCAAAGGGTAATCTTGAAAAAACTGGGAGATTGACTGTATTTAAAAATTATTTAAATTGATTTAGGGAAATGGGTTTTGATAAATAAAAGTTAGGAATTGAAAGGTAAGCATTCATGACTGGTTCAGCTTGGGTGCGTTTTAGGGGCTTTACCTTGATTTTTGTTTACCTATCATGTGGTTCTACAACAATCACTAAAGGCGTGGGTGTTGTAGCGCCCTCTTGAAATATTTTGGCATTTCTTAAGTCAAAGAAGACAATAGACACCAACACAGAAGTCCAAAATGCTTAGGTGAAGGAATTCACACATGCTTTTTGATGACAACACTGTTTCATGACTGGAAGTTTAATGATATGGCCCAAGGTGGCTTCTCATAAATAAATATTAAAGAAAGAAAAGAAGAAGAAAAGTTCTAAAAAAAAAAAAGGGAAGAGTTGGAGATGTGTGGGGAGCGGGAGTGGGAGGCGTAAGTAATAGTTCTTGGCTTTTCACTCTTTTTGTATTTACTATTTCACTTTCTCAACTCAATTTATATATTAGTGCTAATAAAATTTGTTATTTTGGAGAAATTACTTAAAATCCATTATATGGTATTATAAACATAGGAAGCAATTGTTTGAGCTGGCTTATTTATTAATTGTATGAATTCCGTACTTAACCAGTTCTGGCTAACTTGAAATTTTATTGTGTTCTTGGTACTCAGCACTATTAACTTCTGCATGAATAATAATAGTGTTAAACAACTGAAGAGTTGGAATTATCTGCATGTATCAAATCCTAGGTATATTACATGTGTAACTTATTTTGGCAGTTCTTAAATCAACTTATCAATCAACTGGGAAGGTATCAGTTCTTAAAATAGCTTGTCAGCTGGAAAAGAAGAACATGCTTGGAGCATATTCATTGGTTAAGGTTATTGAGTCAGAACTGCAGGCCTATGTCTCAGCAACCAAAGGCCAAGTGGTACATATTAATTTTTTTCCCTTTTTTGGGTTTTGTTCTCTCTCTCTCTCTCTCACATATCATTCTTTTGTTTTTGGTATGTATGTATATATGTATATATATGTGTGTGTGTCTATATATATATATATATATATATATATATATATATATGATCTCAATTGTCATGCACAGCCATTGCCTCAACATGCTGAGATAGGTAGACACTAACACAGAAACATACTCTTCGAAGTATAAAAGACTTTATTTTGTTCTTCTGGATGCGGTTGACTAGGAGATCAAAAGGAAAATGTAAAATACTCGTGCGTGCAAGTGTCCTACCCTGTGCCATTGGGCACCCATGAAAGCCATGTCTTGGAGGCCACACTTGAAAATAGGTTTTTCCACCATGTTCGTTGAGAATAACTACATATTTGGTATCTAATAAAATATGCAAATGCAATAGGGAAAGTTTCGGGGAATCAGCCTCTCCAAAAAGATTTGGGGGTATAAGGCTGACTACCAATTACCTCGCAAACCTTGCAAAAGTGCAATTTTGTGCACCAGAGTATGACCAGTTGTTGTAATGTAGGGGAAGTTTACGGATTGAATTTCTATTTTTTCTTCTTGGCTGGTTGTTTTGGATTGGAGTCTAGAATGACGAATTGAGTTTAGTTTGATTATAGATATGATCTGGGCATCATAACTCGTGTTCTCCTGTTACACCTAATTTGGCCTAGTATGCCTTATAGTTTTCAGCTCTCAGACACCCACCAGGCCAACTTTATTGTGGGATATTGGTGATTATTGTATTTGTGGCTTTAATTTAATCATACTTTAGGGACTTGAGAAGCCATGAGATGCTAATGTACCACTATGCTAATGGACTAAAGCAGTTTCTCCATTATGCGTACGCGTAAGAAGTATGTTTTCTCCATTCCTATTTGCTTTACTTTCAGACAAAACATCAAAAAATGAACCAAAGGCTCCAATTCTAAGTTTTTCTGAACGGGTCCAATGAACACGTAATGTACACAGTTGAAAAATCCAAATTATTTGCTACTGTTGCATTGCAGTCCACTACAATGTGAGAATTCTAAGAGCAACTTTCAACAACATATCTCCACACCAAGGGTCATGCCAAATCAAATCAAATTCAAGATCCATCTCCTACCTCATATCGAAAAAATTTAGAGAACAAACCCTATCCACCCCCTACATATGTCCATGCTCCAACACTACAAGAACCCACTAGTAACTCTGAACACCATTGCCCCATTCAATACCGTAACTCCCTATCTGTGACACTAATGTGTGGGGTGGTGGGCTTTTCCATTGAATGAGTGTTTTCTTTTTGGGCTATGGTGGGTCTAGTCCGATGAATTTGTGAGTAGTGACACTAATGTGTGGTGTGGTGGGCTTTTTCAATGAATGAGTGTTTTCTTTTTGGGTCATGGTGGGTCTTGTCCGGTGAATTTGTGAGAATGATGAGTTTTTATGTGATAAATTCAGTGTTTGGCATAACATTAACTCTGTGTTTGTTTCGAATGAAAATATTTTACACATTTTACATATTTGTTTTGTTATAAAATCTGGTCAATTGTTAAATATTTTCTAATCGGGGTTTTTTTCTTTTTTCCCTTAGCCCTGTATATCTGGGTTTGTTTTATACAAATCCCCACTGCACCTGTCATACAAAAATTCTGGAGATCTCCACCGGTCCTTGCAAATTTGGGTTTTTTTTTTTGCTTGTTTGCAAATCTGTGTTTTTGGCTTTTTGCAGATCTGTTTTTTTTGGTTGCAAATCTGTCTCTTTTATAACTAATTTGAGTTTGGGTGGTTTGATTCATGGCTGTGTTTCTTATTAAAATTTGAGAATTTTAGCTTAGATTGGTGAGAATTTTGAGTTTTGGCTGTTTCTAATTGAAGAATTTAAAAGGAAAAAAAAAATTACCATGAAATAGACAGTTGCAAATGAATTTAAACACCGTAAAATGAAAATATTTTTTATAAAATATTTTACATCGAAATAAATGAAGAGTAAGTCATACATGAGCAAGGCTACATATAGGAAAAAAAAATGCACAATATTTTTCACACTAATTGAATTGGTAAGATTTTATAAGTTCTCATTTAGCTTAAATATTGACATAACTTTTTTACTTATTATTAACAATCTGCCATATCATTATATATAAAATTTTGTTAATTTTTAGCGTCTATAGACTTTCTCGATGATAAATTTGCAAATTAAACAAAAGAGTAATTTTAATTCTGTAGTACAACGTAAAAAATTACAACTTTTGCCACATAATTTTGTGATTTGTTGGAATCCACCACTTTTTTTCTACATCTGGCATGTGAACAATTGTGCCAAAAATTGTGGTGTTCCACCTCCTAGAAATTTTGTATAAGGAAAACGTGAGTTGAAGACACGAGTTCTGAAACGTGGCTTAGGAGTAGAATTACCTGTTTCCTATTTTCAATTCTTAAAGGCCAATAAAAGCAGACAGAGAAAACAATTTGAAAACACACAATTAATAAACTCGCACCCAAGTTCAGATCCCACCGTCAGCAAAACACAAAATTTCAACGATTTGTCTCTCTCATTCTCTCTCACAGAAGGGGCTGTTCTTTCCACTCTAAGAGAAGAGGACCAACTAATTGCAGTAGCTCATGTTGTTGAATGGCAGCCTTTTGCGTCACCGTCCACAGAGCTGTGCCTTTGGCAAGGTCATGAAGTGGGCTTGTAAATATTAGATCCATTTCCCTAGCTTTGAAAGCATGATCCGTGGCTTATGGTATCTACGGTTGTGGTTTAGGAAAGTGGAAGCCCATTTTGCTTAACATGTGACTGTGGCCTGTGGGTTTGCAAATGCCACGGGCTGGCAGCATGTACTAAAAACAAAATAAGTTATAGGAAGTGCACTAATTTTAAAACAAAAAAGAACGAAAGGTCAGCTGAACTTTATTAAATTATATGAGAAATTAATGCACGTTTGAATCAAAATGAAGTAGAATTATTTCTATTCCAAAACATGGTTGTTATGGAATAGACAAAATCACTTTATAGTGGGTGAAAAGCTTCAGGAACCGTTTGCTTTGAATAGAAGAGTAGCAGACTTGTTAAAAGAATTTCAGATTCAACAAACTCGTGTTCCTAGGATACCAGACGCATGTTCAGTGGACTTGTGACAACCCCCTCCAACCCACATCTATATACTCAACTCTCTCTACCGAATATGAAATATTCACAACTTGGGCATATTTTGCAAGAAATAAGAAAGTTCGTGGCTGGTCTTTGCAAAGGCTGTTTCTCATGTGTCCAGTGATTTGGCAACTCAGTGGTGCATTCTTTGGCTAAGTTTACTAAATATGTCTCTTATGATGTAATTTGGATTAAAGATCCTCCTCTTCCTACCTTAGAGGATTTATTCTTTTGATGTAAATGTTTCTCTTTTGTGGATTAAATATTTTTCCCTAAAAAAAAAAAAACAAAACGTTGTTCAAAAGTTGGTCTAATATGATGTGTTATGTATATATCATAATTTAATTCATTAAAATAGTGCTTAAAATTTCCCATGGAATACAGTAAAATGTCACACTGAAACAAAAATCTGTTTCATGGGGCGTTCATGGATATAATAATTTCACCAAATTGAATAAGACACTGAACATCATATGACATTTGCTAATTGCTCATAACCATACTCCTGCCAAAAAATTCAATTAAATAAGCCATAGTTAATTTATTTGCACGTTAATAATGGTATTGTCATTACTTTAAAAAAAAAAAATTAAGAGCAAGTACAACCATTGTCACCAAAATTTTATTATTTATTATTTATTTTATTGTTAGAAAACTGTGTATTGCGTTCTGTTTCCAAACCTTTGATTTTGAAAATACAAGAAAATTGTTTTTTTTTTCTTAAAAAAAAAATTTTGAAAACAAAAATAAAAAAACATTTACTAAACATAACCTTACCTTTCAATTCCTCTTTTCTTGATAACTAGTATGTAATCTGTGCTTAGGCACAAGAATTGTGATTTGTAACGGTATTATTGATATTAGTTTGTATTACTAAACATATAAGACATTGATTCAACCAGGACATTTGGAATTACTAAAAAAAAATTTTCTTAGAACTTTCATAATATTGGTTACGCCAAGTTTCTCATTACATTGCAATTACATATATAATTTTAAAAATTACTATTGAATACTACATATACAATATCAATTTACAATCACTTTCCATAAAATTCTACTAAATACAATAAAAATAAAAGAATAAATTAGTCCAATAATATCTCCTAAGAAATTGAATGGAGATAAGTGCATGAGATCGTTCAACTCAAAGAAAAAATAATAGCAAAAATTTAAATAATTTAATTTGTATGAAAAGCATACAAAAGCAAAATCCAATTTTGATTTCAATTGAATTTTTTCTTAACTTTGGCTTTACATTAACCCATGTGATGCATGAAAATAGCTATTGAATGAGTTTCAAGGGAGAAAAAAACAATTTATTAATTTTTTGTGAGAAGAAATAAGAGATATAATATTGCGTCTCTAGCTTAGTTTGTGTTATGTATATAGATATAAGATAGGTCATAATATATATCCCAAAAGTGTTTATTGAAAGGTCATAACTATTCAAATTTGATTTATAGGTGTCTATTGAACGAAAATGTTTCTATTGACTGAAAATGGGTATTAAATGAAAGTTTTTTAATGAAAAAGTCTAGGACCACAAATTTTTCATAACTTCTTGCCACAATTGTGACGTGACAGAGTGATTGGTGAAGAAAAAATAATAGGTCCTAATAAAAGTAATGGCTATGAGATACGGCAAAAATGGCATATTGTAGACCAAGATTGGGAGCTTAAAAAATGGTATGAGATTGAGATGCCACTAATAACTTCCGCAAGAAAAATTCCCCAGTGTCTGATAGCTGGTTCAAATTTTATTTTCCACCAACTTGGGGATTCAAATTGTGACATTTACTCATAGGAATTTCGTAAAGATACCGATGTAGATGTGAGAGATGTATGATTTGTTGATAACATTTGCAAGCAACAATGGGGGAGGAATCTACTTCTTGGAACACAAGTTTGTTACGGGCCTGCTAGATTTTGTCAACGAGGATTTAAGAAAATAAAAAAAATTATTTTTCTTCTTTTTGTATTCAGGATAAATAATCATTCTAGTCCAAAAAGCAGCAGATTTGGGATGAATGGCTTTAAAATTAAAAGGCCATTTAAAGTTTCTCAAAATGATTGTGGCAAATGGGCATCTGAAGAAAATATGCTCAAGAGTTTCTGAATTTGAATAACATTAGGAACAAGAAGAATCTAGGAGTTGCATTCCCTTGTTAATGACATAGTTAGAACTTGTAAGGCAAAATCTACCATACTAGCTTCCACAATCTGTTTCATTCTTTCAGTTGGAGAGGACTGGAAGATGCAAATCTAATTGATTGATGATCTAGATGATTGGCACACAGAAATATTTACAGTTATTAAGGATCCAAATAGATTTGTCTTCAGAGTTAGAGGATGAGAGGTGTATACACAATATATGATTAACATTTACCTATCAAAGAGCCTTCTTCATTTATCACGATCACACTATCTACTGGTGTGCTAAGTTCATAAACCCATTGAGTGGAAGGAATTTGATTTGCCTGCATATTGGGAGTGAAGAGGTAAATAAGAAACCAAGCCAATAAGATTTTTTTTTTTTTTTTTTATAAAAAAAAAGCCCCCTTTTTAGCACATCCTCAGCCTTGTAGATTTCTCTTCATGAGTAATTTTTAGGTAGTCCCGGAGCACGGAGAATGGTGCTCCCTCCTCTCAGATTCATGGTTGAGTCCGCTTATTAAATTCATTGTGGGGTTTATCATGAATGTGAGAGGAGAGAGCATTATTTCACTATACTCCAAGACTACCCAAGAATTTTTCCCTCTCCACAGGTGAGGAATTAGATTTAGGTTGTGCATTTAAGAAAGATGTCTCTCAAATATTTAGCTTTCTCTATTTATACCCAAGTTCTATCTAGATGAGACAAAAATTGCCATTCAAGTTTATATAATGTCGCATACAAGTTAATTTCTAAGCTTCTTGCTATTTGACTAAAATTTATTACTTAATTAAATTCATTACACCTTGGCAAGCTGCATTTATTCCTGGACATATTAGTCAAGATAAGCTGATCTCAGTCCATGAAATCATTCATTTAATGGAAAAAAAAAAAAAAAAATACTAGTGGAGTCGCTAAAATGGATTTAGAAAGCCTTGTAACAGGGCTGATTTCCCACAAATAAATTCAAGTAACACACCAATGCATCTCCATCTCCATTCCCACTTTTTCCATTCTCCAAAATGGAAGTCCTGTTGGTCATTTCCAGACTCACTAGGCTTAAGTAACGTTGATCCCTTATCCCATTTTTATTTATCATGGCAACAAACATTCTCTCTAGACTCTTTATTAGCAAAGAGCAAACTGGTTGTTTAAGGGCTGTACAAGTTGGTAGGCGCTGTCCAAGAATCCCTCATCTCATGCTTGTAGATAACCCTAAGCTTTAAAGCACTAGGTTCGGCTGCACATGCAAGCACCTACTTGCCATCTAAGTTATACCTTATAACAAACCAAATCTATAAATCAGTTGATTTTTAAGGTGCTTAGTAATTTTACCATTAATTAAAAGAGTCACCAATTTTAGAGTAATGCTACCTTCATAATATTTTCACTATAATTTCATAACAAATCCTAGGTTACAAGTTGTTCTTGGTGGATAAAAAAAGTGAAATTGGTGGCAGGCTTACATTAAAACCAATAACAACTTACTACCTAAGTTTTGTTTAGAAATTGTTTTGAAAATATTGTGAACAATTCTCTTAATTTTACCATATACAAATGAAACACAAAAATTATAATAGGAGACAATACATATTTCAAATATATATGTGATCTTTGGAAACCATACATCATACAGTAGACCACAGTTGAGTTTTTTTTCATAATGAATTTATACACATACAGATTCTATTTTAGCCCATTTTATTCAGTTATTTATAGCTATAGGTCATGTCCAATCCAACCCAAAAAAAGATTTCTTACCAGGTCACTTGTCAGAGACCAACCTCCCTAGGTCAATAGGAAAGATTAAAACAAAAACTACTATTGATAACAGGGGGAAATTTAGTTAAAGCAAGCGATGAGTTCAAATAGTACAATTACATTACATAAACATGAAAGGCTAATTACTTCAACTTTTTTTTCATGTCATGCAAAGTAAGCTTGCCCATTTAGAATTTGAAAGAGTAACCTTTACAAATTTAAGAATATAAGCTAATACCCCTCGGGCACTATCTAGGCCACGTACACAAACAAGCCTTGTCTTCTAATACAGTAGAGCTGCTAATTAAGCCTGTAAAGATCAAAAGGATCCCAAAAAAAGGCTTATTGAAGCAGTTCTTCCAAACAATCAAATTGCAAAAAGTAACAGCTACCTATAATAATATCTGTATCTTCATCTCTGTGAGCATGAGAATTAAAAATCTCTAATGTACAATACAGGTTTGTTCCGAGCTAATGAAGGCTTCATAACCATGATAAAAGAACCACCAAAAAACGTCCATAAAAAGAGATAGTACTCAGCCAAATTGCAAACTGAATGTGCTAAAATTGCCTTCACTTAAAGGTGAAAGGTGCTTACAAAGCTTTCTTATTTAACTCTTACAACAAACACCTAAGTCACATGTTATGCACGCCTCTACTCTAAATTCTCTGCATAACCCATACAAACCAGTTTTAAGACCAGCTGGTTTGATTTACAAAATTAACCAATCCAAACCAGAGCGAATCAAAGTTAACCACCAAAAGTCCTAAAAAGCCGATAAGGATTTCAAAATTCAAGAATTTATGAAAGTTATGGACAACTGGAGATGAATTGGAAATACCAATGATCATAGCTAGATAACTTTCCAATGGCATATTTTATAGATTTTACCTGATTTGCAGTGGTTTCTTCAACTGCTTGTTCAGACCCAAAAAAAACCATACAAGTATGTGAAAAACCATACAAGACCAAAAAAAAAAAAAAAACAGTATTCACTGATTGAACTAGCCAATGATCAGGGTAATGAAATGAAAATTGGAAACCAAACAAGCTGCAAAACCTACCAGCCATCTAGAGACTTGTAAACTCTTTCCCTCTGATAATTATTCACACATAATCGTTGTGAGCGTAATATGGAACATATAAAAAGCAGAAATCAAAGAGACCTCCTCTTATTAGTTGTGTAGATGAAGCCCAATAATACAGCAAAGTCAACATAAATGACATACATCTTGAGTAGTTATCAAATGACAAACAAATATCTAGAAGAATCAAACAGCACCTGCACCGACAAAACAATCAATTTTTGCATTTAGAAAGCTGTATAAGAAAAGGGGCATACTTGCCTATACCCAAAAATCATCATCATCTTGTCAATCTTGCAAAAATTCTCTTAAAACCACAGAGCGAATTATATTGTAACAATCAAATCAAAAGGCATATAGTTCCAGTTGAAAAAATCAAATAATGCGGATGAGAATGAACATGTAAGACTCAAAGAAATAGAGAGACACAAAATCAATACAGCACTAACACCCAAAGATTACCAAGCATCAAGGCCAGGGAGAGAGAGAGAGATCGATATAAGATTCACCCGTAAAACCAAAAAGCCCCAAAACACAAAACCTAACATCCAAAAGCCAGACAAATCCAGCCAGAAAATCGGTGTCTGTGATTTGATCCGTATCTATAGGTAATGGTCCCGCGTCAGAAATGGGCGTCAGAAATGTTGCGATCGCCTAATGCCTGACGCGCCATCTCTGACGCGAAAGCGTTACCAGCGACGGAAGGAAGTTTTTCTGTGCACGCAGAGGCACGAGGCAGCAGGAGTTGCACTTCTTTTAATTTGAATCGTTGTTTTAACCTAGTTTAGGGATGGCAATTTCTACTTTATCCGTGGGTACTCAGTCTGGGTCGGATTTTACCCAGCCCATAAAGAATAGGGCCAGGTTTGGGTTTTAGAAAAAAAAAAAAAAAAAAAAAAAAAAAAAAAAAAAAAAACTCGGAACAGGTTCGGATTGTGGTAAAAACCCAGCCCGAACCCGAACCCGGACTCGACCCGACCCGTTTACAACTTAAGTAAAATTACTAAAATACCTACCTCTCTCTCTCTCTCTCTCATATGTCTTAGCTCCAGCCGCCTCTCTCATTGCTCTCACCTCACCCTCAATAACTCTCTATCTTATTTTCTCTCAAGCCACCCACATGGTCTCACCCAGTCCGGCAGTCACCCTCACCCTCACTCTCATTCACTCACCGACCCACCTTTACCTTCACTCTCATCACGTGGTGGTTGCTATTTGCCAGGGAGAATCACGAAGGTTAGATTGGAGAGAGATGTGCGAGGTTTAGGCCATGACAAGTAGAGAGGCCCACCACCGATCATCAGAGATCTCGGTGGTTCGAGATAGAGAGAGGCTGAGTTGGAGTTCGAGGTCAAAGATAGAGCCTTGGTAGACCGAGTTCTCCAATATTTTTTTTTTGGGTTCGTTTTTTTGTTTTTGGGTTCATGTCCTCTCTCAAATCTGAGTTTGTGTTTGTGATTTTGTGAATCTGTGTTTGAAAGGGAATCTGTGTTTGTGAATCTATGTTTGTGATTTTGTGATTTTTTTTTTTTTTTAATTGTATGGCACAACAATGGCGGACACAACGATGCCGTTGAGTTCTTCTTCAAGTCTCACGGCATTCAGCCTCTCTTTAGACAATATATGGTGGATTTTGTGTATTTGTCAAATACAAAGTACAAAAAAAGACAATGCCAGAAACTTTTTCAATATTTCGTTATGCTTTTTATATGTATATCTAAAAATCTTATTACATAAACACAAACACAACCATATTTTGTATGTGTACGCCATTGAGTTCAATTCTTTTTTTTTTTTTTTTTGGTTGGGCCACAATTTGGGCAACCACTGAGCCCAAAGCTGGTTGGGCTAAACGGGGCCCGACGGGGCGGGTCTGGGCTCCTAAAAAAAACCCGTTTAATAATTGGGCCGGGTCCGGTTGCAAGTTTAGACCCGCGGGTCGGGTCCGGGTATGGAAAAACCCGGCCTGAACCCGACCTGTTGCCATTCCTAACCTAGTTCATTACACACTTCATCAATCTGTGTGCCCGTCCTCATTTACTTTTTTATTTATTTTTTGAAACATGTACTCATTTACTTCTCCAACGGAAAAGTGAGAAGACCAATCCAAAAAATGTTCGATTCTCTTTTTTTAAAAAATTTGGGGTAAATTATGTGTGTCAATTTAAAATTTTTGTGTAAATTATATGTGTCAATTTAGTCACTTATCTTTCATTAAATGATTAATAGAAAATACTGACGTATTTAGCGGCCAAAATAAAATATTATATCCATGCCACATATTAGGAACCAAATACATAATTTACCCACTTTTTATATATAAATATAAAAAATTTAACTAGATCTTGATGTTAGATTTGTTTTTTTGGGTCTAGGTCAAAGTAAACTTAGGTATTAGAGCTAGGGATGACAATTTAAACCCACCCGCAAACAAATGGAGTAGGGATGAGCTTAACTTTTTCCACCCTAACCCACCCCGTTTATATTTAAAAAAGATATTTGTATAGATGTAGACACCCTATTTTACAACTCTCATTTAACTACTTTTGCATTTCATTACATCTCACTTGCATTGCATTTCATGTCATTACTATATCATCACTATAATCAATTAATTAGGCATATTTGAAATTGATTTTCTGAACTTGAGGATCAAGAAAGTCTTAAGAACTAGTCACAATTTGGAAGGAATCAAATCACAATTGATATGGAAACATATGGAACCGAAAATTTAAAAGAATATGGAGAATCTAGACTAAGTGCCAATCTGTACTTGGACTAGAATCTCTAGAAATCTTCCAGATTTTTTACTCTGGCCTTCTCCCCACTCAACTTGACTTTGATCCTACGATTTTTCTTTCAAAAAACTTAATTTTTCTTAAGTCTCTCTCTCTCTCTCTCTCTCTCTCTCTCTCTCTCTCTATATATATATATATATATATATATAGAGAGAGAGAGAGAGAGAGAGTTAGTAGTAGGATGGTGTCTTGGACCTCACGATCTCAATTCATCAGAAGGGATAATTTGGACCTCCTGGTCTCAAGCTATCAACCTCCTATGTACTCACTCTCTTTCTCTCTCTCTCTAGAGCTAGTAGTAGGAAGGTGTCTTGGACCTCACGATATCAATTCACTAGAAGGGATAGTTTGTACCTCCTGGTCTCAAGCTATCAACCTCCTCTGTACTCGCTCTAGAGAAATGTTCTTGCTTGGAGTGCTGGTGCATATAGTAAGGTTTTTAGTTTTTATACCTTTGTCTATATTATGCCCTAGGTTTTAGATTAAAACATGCATTTCTTTATAGTTCTTTAGATGTTCTTGGTTTCTTGTTCGAAGCACGATGTTGTCTAATTAGACCACGAATTACAAATGGCTGGAAAAGTTCTATTGCTATTTCGCGAGGCAATCCACATTGATGTAATGAAAGGGAGGGACCCACGACAATGACAGAACGACCCGAATAATCCACCCGTTTGCCAAGCAGAGTCTCACGAAATCTTCCCTCTTTGCCTTCAATTACATCCGAAAACGACTTGTAAACCTTATTATGACCGTCCCTCACAAACTTGTTTCCCCACTTTTTGGCAACTTCTCGTGCCATCCTATAAACACCCCATTTTGCTCCATCCATTTAACCTCATTTGCATTACAAATCATCAAAAACAAATCTCCAATGCAAGACTATAATTTTGACTGCTTGATCTCCAAATACTTTTCATAAAACAAATCTCAAGGTCATAAAGATCAAAATGATAGTTCATGAGTATTAATCGGACCACTGGATTAAAAGATATCAAATATACAAGTGCACCTGCATGAAACCAGTCCCAACCATAAGGGATTATAATCTCTTAATTCTTTTTTCTTTTTTTGAGAAAATATAATCTCTTAATTCTAATTAGCTATTTTTAGTCCAATTTAAATTAAATGATGTGTCATATGCTATTAGCTAAGGATATGATTTGTGGTAAGGTTGCATGCATCTAATTTAATCCAAAGTCAAAGCATTTATTGATTCCTAACAAAATAGGCAAAAATTGATTAATTAGACAATTATCTAATAAATTAGACTTATTTGAAATAACTAACATGTCACTTAAGTTTTTAATTTTAGGTCATATGGCAATACACGTGATAGTTTATGTGGCATGCAAATAATATTTTATTTTTATCATTAGTCACGTTAGCATTTTTCATTCATCGCTTAAAAGCATGAATTATTTTGACACAATACCAAAATGTGTTGGTCCCTAACCTTTTGATATTTTTTTTTTTATATTAAAAAAATACCATAAAGTTAAAGACCAAATTGACACATTTGAAATGTCATAGACCAAATTAACACACAACATAAATGTCAGGAACCAACACATAATTTACCCACTGTGAGAGACCGGGAAAATTAGGTGCTCTAAAAAAAGAGAGAGATTTTTGTGTGCTTTTTAGGGCACCTCTCTTTTGGGTAAGTAGTGTGGAGTTGCCACTTATTTTTTATAAAAAAAAATAAGAAAAAAACTAAATATAACATGACTGAATAGCATCCTTTCATTGATTGAATAAAAAATTACATAATTGAAAATTACATGACTTTGGGTACTAGTTACAATCTACCAAAAATACATGGGTTTTTGTCCTAATTACATTCTACCAAAAAATAAATAAAGACAAGGATTTATTTATCCAAAGACCTAAATTTGGAGGTTAGGTTACGGAATGAGAAGGTGTTAAGCACCCATTCTGCCCAGACAAAGTCTGGTCTTCTAAACTCTTGTGACCTATGCACCCTTTATATGCATGCTATGATGATATGTTGAACATGTGAAACAAAAATTAAATCACATAAATTTATTTATGAATTCATTCTCTTCTTTGTTAAAAAATTTCAGATTTGTTTTAGTGATTAAAAAATTGAGTTTAATTTGTCAAAAGTAACAGAACTGTTTTGTAATGTGTAGAAAAGAATGGTTTTTTGAGATAAAAATTTAAATATGTTTTTTATTACATAAAACAAAGTCTTTTGATTTGAAAAATATCAGATCTATTTTTAAGAACTTAGAAAAATGGCTTTCGATTTATAAAAGACCAGATTGATGACAGAAAAACCAGATTTGTTTTTATATGTCTAAAAAATGAAAAAGATTTTTTTTATGAAGAGAATTTTACTCATAACATAAATTTATGCATTATGAAACAACCAAAACAAAAATAACCCTAAACATAATCATACATAATCTTTTTCTTTATTTCAAAATCTACATATGTTTAAAAAAAAAATTAGATTTGCATCTATAAGAGATACAGATCAATTTTTGATTTGAGAAAAATTCAGATCTGCATCTAATGAAGATGCAGATCCGTTTTTTTTTTTTAATTAATAAAAATTCAAATCTGTATCTAAGAAAGATGCAGATCCGTTTTTTGATTAAGAAAATTTCATATTTATATCTAGGAAAGGTGTAGATCTTTTTTCTTTTTTTTTTCAAGAAAATTAATAGGTTATATGCAAATAATTGAAATTAAGAAAGAGATTGTAACAATTATATACAAGAAATTCAAGATCATGCTTTAATCAAAATAATAGTTAATAAATCATGTTATGAAAAAAAATGCATCGTCATAAACAAGAAGCATAAAAAGAATAGGGTGATTGAAAACAACCTCTCGCATGAGCACTCTCTTATTCTTGAGAGGATGTTTTAGGGTTCAAAGAAACTTATTCAATTATCTTTGAAACCTAAAAACCTTAAATTTAGTAGCAAATATCAGAGATGATTAGCAAATAGCAACTATTTGGGAGCCTCAAAATGCATGCCTCTCAGAGTGTAAAAAAAAAAAGGTGCTGAATTTTGAGATTCAGTATCGATTTATAGAGGCCAAAAGACTCTAAAAAATAGGCACGGGCGATTAGGATGTGAATTCGAACGCATTCTTCCGCGAAAAGGTCAAAAAGGGTGTGCCTTATCGTCACCCGAAGGGAGTTGAGCCAAAGCCCAAGAGGGGACCATTCGGCACTCCAAAAGAGCCAAATGGTGCTCTTGGACGCCGAACGTTCTTCCATGTTCAGGTGCGTTTTGGGCTCTCTTTTTAGGGTTTTTTTATCCGGTCCTTGTACCTAGACGTGTTTTCATCCTTAGTCTATGATTTTTTTTTATCTCTTTTCTGAATAATTTACGCTTTTTCAAGAAAAATTATCTTGTAGATGAATACCCTAAAATAAATCTTAATAAATTTCAGACTATTCACAATTTTATTGTAATCCAATCATCCATTTTATTCTTATGCATGCAATCCTATTTTAAACACTAATAATCAACCAATCACAAAATTATTTAATTAATTTTAATTTTTTAACCAATTTGAATTAATTTAAATTAATCGTGTGTGGTCAACTCTACCTAGACACACTACATGCTAACCGTGCAAACTTGATTATGCAATATCTTTCAATCCGATAGTCTGATTTGGAAACTGAACATACCATTGCGACCATTAGAATCTCAAGATCATTTTTATAATATGCCATGAATGAATTGATACATATAATGTAAGAACAAATTGATGTATGTAATGCAAGAACAAATCAATACATGTATGCAATCATGATTTTTGGGGTACATGAATGTGTTAGGATTAATGTCCTTAAATCCTATTGTATGACGCTATGTATGATATTATGTATGACATTGTGTATGACATGATGTATGACTTAATATTGTGATTGATAAAGTTATTTTATTTCTATCTATAATAATAGTAACATGAATATTCAGACATTATCATATAGTCCATGAGATGCATAGTATGTGGTTTATGTGAAAAGTCACAGAAGATATAAATCACAGGTTCTTTGTAAACTTAGAATTATAGTTCGTAGTCGGTGATAAAATTGGGCATTTCATCTATGAAGGCTATAACATATCAACTAAGATGATTTGTCTTAATCATGGAAGTGGAGACTTCTAGTTAGTATGTTGATATGTTTTAAGAGTTAAGACATATTGAACTGGACTCCTATGAGATTTATTATTCTCCTAATGATTGTCAAATGAATAATAAACTCACGATTTCTATTTGTATGAACTCTTAATCCTGAGAGAATAATAGACTTGATCATGAGGTGTAGGTTGCTTTGATATATCAGGAGTGAGATCTAAAGTTACGGTCAAAATCTCAGTATGTTGGGCAACCACATTTAGTGTTGATGAAACATATATTCTCAAGATGGAATTCATAATCTCTTAACGGAGATACAAAATATTCTCTTGAGATAAGTTTAATGGGTTTGGTTATTTAGAGTGTTAGGCCTAACCACTTTAGTAAGGAGTTACTAAAGTATATATTTATGGAATTGAATTTCATAAATATATGATAAATAATTTAAAGGATTAAATCGGGTACTCAAGGAATTAAGATGTAGTAATCTACAAAGTGGCAGTCTACATTCATGACTTTGTATTACTATGAATATTTTATAAAGGAGTTGCATGCATAATAAAGTCTCAAGATATAATTTATAAATAAGACCTAGAGTGCAACTATATTTATGTAGTGATATTAAATATAATTAATGGTAACTTTGGACTTGTCAAGAGTTGACTGAAAAGCCCAAGGCCCATTAGAGCTAGTGTTTTATTGGTCCCTTTTGGTCCCGCTCCAAGCCGTGACTTAAGCCCAATTGGAAATGTCCAAAAAGTCAGCCCAATTAGATAATCAGTTAGATACAAAGAGAGAAACATACAAAATTTTAATGTATGAAAAAAACATAACACATTTGTGAAATGGTGTGTGAAAAGTGTTAGACACTTTGGCATTCTCCCTTTGAAAACTGATTGAGAGACCATACATCTTGGGCGTTAGTGGAATTGGAGTAAAGATTGAAAGTGTTCCCAAGTACTTCTGATATTTGGTTTTGAAATTCACCGCTCCATGGTACACTCTTTTGTTCTTAAATTCTGAAACTTATATAGTACATGTTAACATTTATGAATGAAGTAGATCCGTTATTTTTCTGTTACGTATGTTTTGTATGTGATACAAATATGATATTTTTCATTAGAATGATCATTTAAGTCATTCTCCTTGATTAAATCATGGGTGCAAAATAGAGTATCTACATAATGCCCCTCATTGACAGAGCTTGGAAAGCGAATGTCAATGTAAAACAAAGACACTAATTTTAATGATCATGATTTAGTTGAGGTTGAGTTTTCAAAGTTGCCTAGCCCTTGAACCTAAAACTTTGGAACATAGAACTATTGCCTTATCATTTGACAAAAAATGAAAATACTTGACTTAGCTAGTAGTTGATGACTCTGGAAATGATTCTTGACAAGTGGGGCGACCAAGATGCTTTCCAATCCTGATCTTAAACATTGAGTTGTTTGCGACCAATGGGCCTCTCAACCTTGAAACTAGAGCTGTAACACCGATCAAAGGGCTTCTCAACCTCGATTTGATGAAAGGCAACAAAAGGGCTTCTTCTCCTTGGAATTGGAAATGTCTGCGACTAAAGGGCTTCTCTGCCTCAATCTAGAGTTGTTGAAATGTTGATCAAAGGTCTTCTCTACTTTAATCTGAACTTGTTGAAATGTCGATCAAATGTCTTCTCTACTTCAATTTGGACTTGTTGAAATATCGATCAAATGTCTTCTCTACTTCAATCTGGACTTGTTGAAATGTCTATCAAAGGTCTTCCCCACTTCAATCTAGACTTGTTCAAATGTCGATCAAAGGTCTTCTCTACCTCAATCTAGACTTGTTGAAACGTCGATCAAAGGTCTTCTCTACCTCAATCTAGAGTTGTTAAAATTTCGATCAAATGCCTTCTCTATCTCAATCTAGAGTTGTTGAAATGACGATCAAAGTTCTTCTCTACCTCGATCTGGACTTGTTGACTACAAAAAGTCAAAATTTGGGATTAGACTTTAATGATGAGTGCTTTGTGGTCCCATTGCTTTTGGGATGGGTGATTTTTTATTTGTTCCTTCTTGGTTTGAACTTAATCAAGAAAAGTTTAATTGACAAGATTCTATTTTTGAGAAACATTTGATTTTTGAAACTTGGAAGTTTTGAAATTGACATTAAAATTTTGGGACTTTGAAACTTTGAGATTTTGAATTGAAATTTGGAACTTGAAATCTGAAATTTTGAGATTTAGGATTTTGAAAGTTAATACTTGAAATTTTGATCATGAAATTTGAGGTTTGAATTTTTCTGAAATCTTGAAAATTGAAGGTTTGGATTTAAAAATTGGGCATTGAGAATGTGGAATTGAAAATTTGGGAATGAAAATTTTGAATTGAAAATTTGGGGTTTGAAAGAAACTTGAAAACTTTGAATTTGAATTTGAATTTTTATCTTTAATCCATTCCAAAAGAAATTTCATCATTTTTTTTTTTGTTGACTGAGTCAACTTAGTTTGACTAAGTTAACTCAGCTCTTGGCTGAATTTAAGAGTGGGGGCCGAAATTTTGGTCCCCCACTTTTTTGTTTCTCCCCTTTTTCCTTTTTTGCTTCATTTTTATCAACTTTTCTTCCTCCATTAACACTATTCATCTTCTTCTTTCTCTTGATTTTTCTTCTTCATCTCACCATTTCTTCTCACGAAACACACTTTTCTAAGCTTCTTAACATTTCTTCATCCATCTCCATCAATATTTCTTTAGATCCTTGTGTTTTTGAGCATTTTCACCACACACACTTTTTTAGTGAAACCCATTTTTCTTTGTATCAAGGTGGCTTCCTCCTCCAAGGGATCCTCTTTTCTTACTTTTCATGGTAAGAAATATGATCCCACATTTGATTGGCATGATGAGGATGGACTTCTTTAAGACCCTAGGACCCATACTCCATATTGTCATGTAGACACTAAGGTGAGTTTTTCTTTGGTTTCTTTGCTTGGAAAAATGTTGTTTCATGTTTCATTGAAAGTTTCATGGTGAGATATTGTCATTTGGTTGTTGCAATTTGGGGCATTGTGTGATTAGTTGGTTTTATAGCATTCTTGGAGTGTTGTTTTCTTGATCATGGTGCAATTTAGACAATGTTGGTAGCTTATGAAATTTTGACAATGTGGGTAAATTGTGATGTTATTGGATGAATTTTAGGTTTTGGGAGTATTGGCATTGTGAAAAATTTATGTTGTAGACTTAGATGAATATGTTCATGATACATGTGAGAAAAGTTTGTTGGCATGTGTAAACTTTGTTTTATGGACATGGCCAAATTTTGTGGGTATGTGCATGGATATATTTGTGGGTATGGGCAAACCTTGTGGGTATGAAATTAACTATTAAACGGGTCCAAATTTGGTTGGGCTAAATGGGGCCTGCAAGGCCCGTAGGGCCCAGCGGGGTGGGTTTGGGCTCCCAAAAAAACCCGTTTAATAATCGGGCCGGGTCCAGGTTGCAAGTTTAGATTATCCACAACGTAGCCATGGGACTGAAAATCTAGAGTGAAGATGTTTCAGGAGCTGCCATGATTCCTTTTTTCGACTCTCCTCCTGCCAACCGTAAAAACCCGTCAACCTCCATAGGTGTTGTTCATCATTGAGCATGAGAGCATCTACGTGCGGTGAGTAGGTTTGGATGTGTAGGTTAACCTCCTTTTTCCATAGAAGTGCCAAACCACCTCTACGTTGTGAACAAGTCACTGCTAGCATGCATTACTACGGTAAGTCTTCTTGTATCCATTGCATCTCTTCGACATTTTGTTTTGTTTCCATCAAAAACAAAACCTTGGGAGCTTTTTCCCTCACCAGATGAGAGAGGACATCGACTGCACGCTGGTTCCCAAGCCCCTGGCAATTCCAACTTATGAGATTCATTGTGCTCGGCGGGGATGGTCCGCAGCCTCCACCATTGAAAAAATGTCATTATGGGAAATCTCCAGTATTTTGGTCCGCTTTGTACTTGATGCACTACTCTTTGAGAGGTCTGCCTCCTCCCTCAGTATTCTCTTCTTCAAAACATTAAGGGTGGGCTGAGTAGGGTTCACAATTGTTGGTCTATCTATTTTCTTCCACGTGCTTCTTTTTACTCCTTCACGTGCTAAAGTTTTGTTCCCCAGGTCACGGGGCTTCTCACATGGGTTTTTAGTTGTCATGGAGGGGTTATTATCACACAAATATTCAACTGGGACACTGATCAGATCATTGGATGAATTCGAAGTTATTACCCCAGGCACGTTTCTAGCTTCCTTAGTAAATGTAGTTTCAGTTTGGGGTGGAGTAAATTCTGAGATATTGTCCCCAATTAGCACGCCACTTAATGATTTCTGTTGACCCATTATTTCTCCATTATTTCTGTTCCCATGATTGGCGTTATTTCCGTTGCCATAATTGGCATTTAATGTGCCATTATTCCAGGACGTTGGAGGTTTGGTTGTCTGAAACGGCTTCTGACCATTGTCTGGAATTTCCCTTTCAAAATAGAATGACCATTTTTGTGATAAGAGTCGTTTAGAGAGAGAGAAATATTGAAGTATATATCTTGGGAAACAAACGTCCAAAAAAAATTAAAGCACCATTGTGACCAATGTAATCTTTTTAAAGGACATTGTGTCAAACACTAGTCTTGTTTCCATTATGTTTCTTTAGGTTTGTAAGTTTATTTGTTATCTTTAGGTTACGTATGATTTGATATTTGATTATTTTATAGGATCATAAATAATAAATAAATTCCATAAGAGATAAAAAATAATTAATGCATTATTTTTATTAATAATTGTGTCGGATTGACTAAAGTCCATGACCTATGATATTATCTTAGTAAGGGATTTCATGTTAGTCTTTCCTCTTATGAAGTAACACTCCTCCCAATATCTATCAGTATATCTTCGTGCAGTAGTCAGAGAAAAAAATTAAAAAGAAGAAGAAGAAGAAAAAGAGATACACTGATAGGAAACTAGAGAAAAAGAAGGATATCAATATATATTTGATGCTTTGGAATGATGTAATATGCATGCATAAATGAAATAAAAATTAAAAATTCATATTTTTGTGCTAGAGGTATGTTATGACATATATAATATATTAGGATAATTTAATCACATGTATCTATTTCTCTTAATGTCAATGCCATATTCCTAATTTCGGTAGAGTTCCGTGGCATGTAGAGAGAAATAAAAATAATATAAAATAAAAAACCTTAGTTTTATAAGTTCAAAAATTTTAAGCCATTTTTGAACCGCTAATAAAAAAAAATTGCTTATAATTTTTACATGGTTTGAAAGTACGTACATTTCAGAAACCTTAAATCTACCATTGGACTTTATATGAGAAAGTTATAAGAATTTGAAGATTAGACTTGAAATTTAAGAAAATTTGAAAAAAATAGAATGCCTATTACTAGTGTTGATACTCATTTTTGCGACACATTTTCTACAAGCCCGATTCAACCAAGCCCGACTTTATAGTGGGCTCTATTCATGTATTATATTTTATCTTATTCTTTTAAGCATGATCCAAGCCTATGTGACTTATGGGGGAAATTGAGAAAGTGTGGTTTGGAGGGTATGGGTCGGTTCCTTTTGGACCTTTTGCATGAGCCCAGCTCATGCGTGCTACCAATGTGCTACCAAGTGGGTAAGGGACATTAGTAGCACCTCAGGCTTATGGAGGAGGTCTTGTATCCAAAATTTCCACCCTAAAACAACTTTTATGCTTTGGGTGATACCTTTTTTTTTCCTTTAAAAATGGTTGGCTTTCAATGGCCAACTTCAGCTGCTAGCTCTCATCTAGGTGAGCCTCCCAATGGTCTGAAACAACTAAAAATGGGGAGCCAATAAGAGTTCAATCAAGCATTTCCAAAATCATGCTAAAAGCATACCAAACTCTTCCCTAAACAAAAGCAATCCAAGTTAAAACACCAAATTAGTATCATGGGGGATAAAAGCCTCTTCCACTACTTAAAAACCAGTCAAGAGCAACACCCCAAACTCTATATAAAACTCTCTCTTCAGCTCATAAATGAACCAACCATGTTCTACCCACATACCTGAAATTTCAGAGTAAAATCTCATTCAGCCAGTCAACAATCTCACAATTCCGAAGCTTGAGGGTGGAAATATGGGTACAAGGGAATCTTCCCTCCCTTCCTCACAACCTCTCTCAATTTTCTCTTCTCGCTAACTGTGGGTCGAAGTTTCAGACCCGTTATGTTTTTATGATTTTTCTGCACTTTTGTTATTAGCATTTTGATTCTCTTGTCAAAGCAACATTAGTTTTTTGTTCATTATACATTTGAAATTTTGGGCTTGATTCTCCACAATAAACACCGCTAAAGAACTCAATGGGAGATTTTGACCGTTCTCCCATTTTCAGTCCTTGTTGCAAAACGTCCCCGACAACTAGCATGATTGATTTTAACAACAAACCTCCAATTCGGTACATGTCCCTTAGCACAATCCTTGATGGTCTTAACATGCCCTTCTCCTTCAGAAAACCTTATTCATAAAGTGAGGATATTCGAGCTTAAGTGAGTGAAGAAATTCTTCAAGTTATACGACATCTATTTTCAGCACTTTCTTCTGTTGTGGAAAGTTGTACTATTGGATTATTAAAATTAATTATTAGAGTATAAACTTAAGGATTTATGTATGATCCAACTTTTATTTTTATATTTTTCTTTGTGTATTTATTTGTATCTGAAAGTAAATACATTTTTTTAAAAATTTTATAAAGTGCATTTAAGTTTCTTTTTTTAATTATTTTTTATATACAAAAAAAAAAAAAAAAAAATCAATGAGTTTACTCAATTCCCCAAAGACAAGGTATGTTCTAAGCAGAGTACTTAATGAACCATACCTAAACCCACTCTTTTTTCTTGGTCTAGCTTAAGCAATGGTTGACTTAGTTTTGTGTTAGGTCTCTTCTCAAAAAAAAAAAAAAAAAAAAAAAAAAAAGATTTGTGTTAGATCCAAGCGACATTTGGACCCTTGTTACAGGAACAAAAGTTGATTGTGAGGTTATCCGGTGGCTCCCAATCAGCTATAAAGGTTAATACTACTCTAAACACCTTCGTCCTCGCTTCTTAGCTTCAAGGGGCATCAACTTTAGTTCCAAGTCAAGATTTGTCAACAAGTCATGATTTGTCAAGTTATAAGTTCTACAAAAAGTCTAATGTTCAGGCTCTAGCAATGATTAAATTACTTTTCATTAAGTTTTAGTAGTGTAACTGATATAATTCAATCACACAGTGATAAATGTACAAATTATGTCAAAATAAGTATGTAAGTGTAATTGATACAATTTAATCATAGATTGATAAGTGTACGCGTATAGAAGAACTTTAATCTCAACCTGCAAATGACATTAGATTATTGGGTGCCTTCAATCTATCCACAAGTTAACAAGAAGACCTTATTAGATTTGGTGCTTGCTTCTCAAATGGTTCTCAATATATATTCTCCCTTAGAGTAAATTTCATATGCCATTAAGCCTTCCTTGGGTTCAGCTCTTTTTGCTAGAAAATATACTATGGCAATCCTTTTTGCTTTGTGATTGGAGAGAGGGTTATGATACATATTGGTAGAATGATCTGAGAGATCAATATTACTTTCTTTCATTTGCTTGTGGTAGAACTGTTGTATCTTTGATGTCACATGGTGCATATACTACTGAAATAGACTTCTTTTTTTAAATTCAATAGTTACAACGAACAGAGAGATTTGAATCTTGAATTTTTTTTTTTTTTTTGAGGAAAATCTTGGATGTTTTGAAAATACTAATAATTGCCAATCAGTTGAGCTATAGTGCTCTTGGTCAAATTTCGTTTTTGACTCTGAACTTTTAGTCTTTTAGATACCCATCCATTAATGGTTAACAATGGTGTCTCGCGGCTCTCACCTGATCCAATGTCTGACTCCAACTATGAATCTCCTTTCGGTCTAAATTTCTACTCCAATTTCCAGATAATTAATATAAGTGACATTAGTATCCTTTCTATTATTTGAAGGTATATAATCGAAAGAATTAATCATGTGTTTATGAAATACGAGAATTATAAACTAAGTCAAATATTTAACATGCATTATTATAAGTAGATAAAGATATATAACATTAGAAAAAGTGTTTAAAAGTGAATCACTTCCCACATTACTAGAAGCTAACTTAAGCAAGTACTATGTCAAATTGACATATATGAATAATTGTTATTAAGATTGTTATGTTTAATAAACAATGTTTATTGTTTTTTTTTTATTAAATATGATTCTTTGATATTGTATTGTTCATGCCTAGTTTGGATATTTAGTATATTGCTAAGCAGAAAATATAATTCTTGCAATTATCCATCTTTTACTTAGGTGTTAGAAAATTAAAAGGATAAATCTCGTGTATATAGAATGGTAGCCCGTAAAAAGTATGTTTTTGGGCAATTTACTAAGGTTTGAGGCTATGTTTTATGATATAGAAGTGTTTAAAACAAAAGAAATTTCTTAAATGAGTGATGTTCCTGCAGTTTAATCTTAATTGAAGGAATTTATCAACATATTTAGTTGGCTTCTATTTTAAATACCTTGAGCTTTTGATTTCTATTGTAATTACTTAGAACTTTTATTCGGTGATGCCTTCTACGATCACATTAAACTTGAGATTTGATGTTTGAAATTTTACTCTGGATTTTAATCTCTTTGAGCTCTCTTAATTGGTAAAATTACACTTCCTATTTCCTATTTTTTACTTTACCGCCTTTTCAAAAGTTTATCAGCTGGCATCAACGAGGAATGCTCACTCTTCTTCTCACTTAGGGCGAGTCTTCCTTCTCACATAGGATGAGTCTTATTTCCCTTCGTACTTTTTGAAAGGGATTTCTTGAAGTAAGGTGAGGGTCTCAACATGGATAGCGACTTCATTGAATGTTTACATAGAATCAATTTGACGGAGGAGGAGGGGGAAGTGTGTCAGGTGAGAGTAACATGGAGAAAAGAAATTCTAGAAGAATGCTCACTAAGTCTTCTAGGCCGTTTCCTCACAACTCAACCTTACAACCAAAGAGTGGCTAAATCCAAGATTAGAGCAGTTTGGAAAATGGGATCAGACTTGAGGATTGTGGACATTGGTGACGGATTATTTCAGTTCAAATTCACCCTGAAAAGTCAGTTAAAGTGGGTGTTGAACAATGGTCCGTGGAGTTTTTATAACCACCCACTAGTACTCCGTCAGTGGGAGAGCGGCATGACAGCTGCATCCATGACATTCCAAACACTCCCAATTTGGATTTAGATTTGGGGATTACCTTTTGACCTTCTAACGGAGGAGACGGGAAGAGATATTGGGAGTGGAATTGGAAAGGTGGTGGAGATAGATGCAACGACGTTTACGACAGACCAAGCAAGGTTCATTAGAATAAGAGTTGAGGTCCCTTTAGACAAGCCCATCTGCAGGGGGGAGTTGTTTTAAGCCCGGAGGGAGACAAGCTACGGATTGGGTTCAGGTACAAACGCCTTGTTGGTCTTTGCTTCAACTGTGGAATCTTTGGTCATGAGGTGAAGGACTACTCTACACCAAGGGACCCTGGACGATCTAAACCTCCCTATGGAGAGTGGCTAAAGGCAGGCCACCGGCAGAAGGAAGAAAGCAGCGCAAGGGGCGGGTCTAAACCACGGCAACCACCGAGGACTGCTGGCACGTTAAAATTTCTAAAAAATTGAACATCAATAGCTATATCATCAATAAATTGTTTAATTTGCAAATTTTCGTATTTCAAAGTTATGCATAAAATATAAGTTTATTGATCATATAGTAAATAATATCCGATTGACATAAAATTTAATATTCGTATTAAGAGCGTAAATAATATACAATTCAACGGTTAGATTTTCATAATATGTACTAATATTTATTTTATTGAATAAAATTGTAACCTAAGATTATAACCAATTCTATACCTAAACTTTGTAGTTCCTAGCTACAATCGAATTTTTAGCCCAACTTTGCCTATAATATATATATATATATATATATATATATATATATATATATTGCGGTAAATAGAGAAGAAAGAGAAGATAAGGGCTTTCCTGTTAATAGAAAAAGGATCCTTGACACAGCTTATGATGTTCCACGTCGGTGAATGACGCATTAACACGTGTCATATCTCCCAAATTTTTTTTTTTTTTGGAGGAATCGGTAATCGGTATGAATATGATATTGATACCAGTAGTAGATAAGTAAATTTTTGGGGACAAACAAAGGAAAATGAGATTCCAACCCATGATGTTTACCGTGTTACAATTTACAAATGATTACATTTCAATCATAAGTTCATAACGTACGAGAGCCAAAGAATCCATATCCCTTTAGAAAACAGCAAACCAAAAAAAAAAAAAAAAAAAAACTAACAATATATACATTTTTTTTATATATATTGAAACATGCACTCCACTGTCTCTCGGTTACGTCTTTCATCTCAATCTTAAGTTACTAACTTCATGGCAGTTCAAGCTAAAACCCCTTCTCTTCATTTCTCTCATACTTTTCACTCTCCTTCCCCAATGCTTGCATCTCTATCTCTTCTCTTTGGACCACTCAGGTCAATGTCAATGGCTTCAAAGCCTCAAAGAATTAGAAAGTCTCTTGAACTCACTTGCAAGTCCAACCCCAATGATAGCCAGCAAGTATGATTGGGTTTTCATTGTTCTTTAACTACTTTTGTTTTTTCTTTTTCTTTTTTTCATATTGACACAAAAACTGAAAAACCCATCTTCATTGATCTGGTTGGTTCCTTGATTATGTTTCAGGATTATCTGATTGATGCTCCTGAGTCTGTTGGAGATGGCTTTTCCTTCAGTGGAGGTGCTATTCTGTTCTCTTTCGAATACCCATTTTTTACTATTGCTATGTGGCTTAAATTCATCAAATTTTAGCCCGTTAGTGAATTTAGTCTATGAAATTTAAAATGATTGCTTTTAGTCACTTAAATGATGTGGCATAACCAAAAACTGACATGTCATCACTCCATAGATACAAAAATTGACTGCTTTAAGTTTTTTACAAATCACTTTGTTACTTCAGAAAGTAAAATTAGTCATAGGCTAAACTTTAGAGACCTGTATTTTGGCATTGTTTTGATGTGTGCGTGTGGATTAATTGAAAAATGTGGATGAGTGTATTTAACAGGAAAGTATTCAGATGAGCCAAGCCAATCAGATGAATGGTTTAAGAAAGGGAAGATGGTGAGTACTCTCCTTGTTCCTTAATATGGTTTTGGACATTCAAATTGCTGTTCCTTAATTTATACATTTTATAAGAACTAGATGGATATAGAGATTTTAACATTTTTCATAGCTCTGGAGCATTAACAGTTGCTTTTGTGTGATTGAGTGAGAAGTCTAAGGGGTATAAAGATCATAGCTGTTCCCAAGAGCAGTTGTGGTAGTGACATGTTTGATCAAATTTCTGAGTGCTTCAAGTATGTGTGTGTGTGTGTGTGGGAGAGAGAGAGTAAACAAATATTGAGTATCATAGGATTTCAAGAGTTGCTCCCTAGGAAGGGCTTCTCCACATGTTAATTGAAGAAACATAATGATTTAAGTTGTACTTTTAGTAAGGAATTGCATTTGAGAGCAATTGAGGAAAGAAAAAGTATACAAATAATATGGGAGCTTCATACTCTTATGCCTAGTAGTAGAATTAAGAAAACCACTTTCGACAACTTGTGATATAAGAATGGTATTGCCTCAAATTTTATGCATTCTGATGTTCAATGACATCTAAAAAGACCATCTTGGTCTGACAATAAACTGGTACAAAGAAAAAGTTTTCATTTTTTAGTAAAATGATTTATTTGGAATGATTAGCTAATGTCTGATTTTATAACATCAATACTTGGATTTTTCACCCTTTTGTACTTTACCAATCATAAGCAGTAAATTCCATAATTGGTTGGTCTCTTATTTATATTATTCTCATACTGTTTCCTTCAGATTTGGCCTATAAAAAGTAAAAAGTATGCTTATTAACATTATCTTCTTGCTGACACTTAATTACGTTATTAATTTTGTTATGTAGGCTGTGTAAAATAATGGTGCAAGCTATGTTCTCCACAATTTAAACTGTCTCATTTGGATTCCATCTCCATCATGTTTTGGTGTGTGAGAAATTTAATATTGATCATATACTTTTCCTAGGTGAGAGCTCATGGTGTTGCTGGTTCTGGAGAGAAGGCAAAGGATCCCATTTTTGGACTTACAATGGGTGTTAGTTCTCAGACCTCAGCTGATGTTTTTAGGTAAATTCTGAGGTATCTTTGAGAGAACTTTCCTTATTTGGACTGATATGCAACATACCAATATGTTTCAACCGTGATTTTTAAGTGGTTTCAGGTCTCTAAGATATGCAGAAATTCAAATTAAATTTGCAGGGTTAACCGATTTTGAAATATGCTCTGTATATTTGATTTTGTGCAATAGATGGTTTTGCGTTGAAAGTGGAAGTGCTGATAAGCATCCAGTCATATTAATTCATGGTTTTCCTTCACAGGTGAATCTTTTGTTTGCGTAATTTTTTTACAAGTAATTTCATCTTGTCAGTTAGATATTTTAAGAACTCCATTATCATTATGGCAGATGAAATGTTGTGATTTTAATATGATTTTGATTATAACAACAGTCATGTACTGTGACTAATTATTTTCTTTTAGATACACCAATTTATTTTTTTAATTTTTTAATTTCAGGTATTATTTAATACTACTGAAACTAGCATGCCAAGCAATGACTGATTGATAATATCAGGTTTTGTTTTATGGTTTCCAAAAGATATATTTTCAGTTTGTGATTTATGTCTATAAATACTACTTGTTTTTTCAGGGTCATATATATCAGTTTTTTACCTAGAACATTCTTTATCACATATATTGAAAGGATAGTTACATAATTTTGTAAATTTTGGCATATAATGCACACCATATGATAAATAATTGTCATGTTGAGTTTTATAGCTTAAGTAGATTCAGCCTCTTAAGGTGTTCAATTGAGTGTTTCATTTCATATAAAATGGGAAATAATGTCATTTATAAAACTCGATCTTTGTACAAAATTTTATCTGTGATGTTTTTGGCAGATTCAAAGCTATGATTATTATATAAGATAGATGTGTTAATTATTCCGTTAATGGTTGCACTATTTATCAAAATTGTCAGATCCTGAAGTTCAGAAAATTGAGTATTTTGTTATGCAGCATAAAGGATGAACATGGAATTAAAACTTCTTGGTCCACAATTCATTACTTATTGCTAGTAATTTGTGGAAGGTCCATGTCTAGGGTGTGTTTAGAAATGCTATAATTTATTTTTCTGCAATTAATAACTTCTTAGTCTATGTTAGGCTATATATTTCTTAATATATCGGTTGGCATAAGTATAATGATGTTTGAACAAGTTTAGAGGAGTACTGAAATGTCCATGGCTGGTGTATCGCTTCAAAATCAATTAAATATAGAAGGAGTGTCTGAGTGAGCATGCATGCATGTCTGTGCGTCATCTTGAAATATCTAGTTCAAGAGCCCGTCTTGCTAAGATGCAGTTCTTCTTGTCAGATCTATGGATATAGATATGTATTCACTTTGTATTGCTTCTCTAGCATGTGTTCTTTAAGGTTGTTGAGTATATTTGATTTCAAATAATTTCTTATTCCTTCCAGTTACATATTGTAGCTGATGCATAAATCTATTATTGTTGCGGTAAATGTCATTGTTCTAAAACTTCCAACTTACTGACCTCACATTAGTACCTTGTACATTGGCAGGCATACTCTTATCGTAAAGTTCTTCCTGTACTCTCTAAGGACTATCATGCCATCACTTTTGATTGGCTAGGTGAGATCATAGATTTAGTCTATTGTGAATTATAATATAAACTGTTAATTTCACATAATTTATCAGTTTTCTGTTCTCTGTGTAATCACAGCGGAGAGAGTGTGGATCATCTGTTACTTATTTTTCCAATTGTTAGGATGTATGACCTTTTGTATCTGTGGTGTTTGGGATGAGATGGGTGATGCTGAGACCTGTGTAAGGAATGATTCAGTGTTAGAGGAGGAAACTAAACTTGTTGCAGAATAGGGTTTGGAATGTGATTCTATCATGTCTCACATGAAAATTTTGGAAGGGAAAAATAGGAGAACATTTGAGTGACATGAGCTTTCTATTGAAAGATTAAAATCTGCATTTATTGGCACCTTATCTTCTTGGCTAATTCTATATGAGTCTCAATTTCTATGATTTGTTGGATACATTATATTTTAATTTTTTTTCCTTTAGGAGCAGGTGAGTATATCACCTGTATGCACAGCATAGAATAAAAAGTCCCTCTGAACTCATTTAAGCATACGATTTCTATAATATTTAGACTCCTTGGAGATAGAAAAAGTATCCATTCTGAAAATATTGATCCTATATGCTGGTTTGCGAAATGAGAATATATTTGTTATCACTAGTTTCTGTAATGTTTGTAGTTGATAATTCCTAATCTCTTCTTCCCCACCCCCCCCCCCCCAAAAATAGTTTTGAAGCACATAAAAATTATGTAAGGTTTCTCATTTTCAGACTTGTTTTAGGAAAAAAAATATTCACCAAGAATTTAATTTCTGCTTGACAATCTAGCTATAGTTGTCAGATTACATGATACATCTTGTCAGGAAAATAAAGTTCATTATATGCTAATTAGACTATTTTCCTGTCCTTTTTTCCTCTGTTCCAAAAGGTTTTGGATTTTCAGATAAGCCTCAACCTGGATATGGATTTGACTACACATTGGGTGGTAATTGCTTTATCTGCCCAAACAATGGAGGCTATTATATACTTCTCTTATAATATCCTTCAATCCTTTAATATCAAACTATTTCAGAGTGTTTCGCATGGTAAGTTTCCTTATGACTGCAGAGTATGTGTCATCCTTGGAGTCTCTAATAAATGAGCTTGCCATCAGTAAGGTTTCACTTGTTGTCCAGGTGTGTTTGCCTTTCCTGATTGTAGAATAATGGATGTACCAATCAGTATTGCCTTTCTCTTCTTTTCTTTTTTTCCAGTAACATCAGACTGAAGACTATTTTTGATGTTTGATGCACTTCCCAGGGCTACTTTTCCCCAGTTGTTGTTAAATATGCTCTCAGTCATCAAGAGAAACTTAACAACTTAATTCTACTCAATCCTCCGGTATGGATTTCGCAAACCTTACCATTTTGCTTGGACTTTCTTTCCAGCAATTCTCATAGAGTCATTCTGATTATAAACAATGCTGGTATATATGTATACAGTCAAATTGCAGAAATCTCCCTAATGGAATGTGTATAGCGCTTGCTTCCCTGTAATTCCTGAAAAATAGCTGATCTTCTGATATTTTTCTGAAATCCCATTAATCAGTAGTGTTTTCTATATCGACTTAGCCTTCCTTTTCCTTTCGGGACTTTTCGTGTAAAATAAATGTTACATAGAACCAAGTGAGTACAAAATTGCAAATCCGTGGGGTAAGTTTTAATTTTAAAAAACTCAAGGAAAGTTAGTCTCAATTTTGGAACATGGGAGATTCTGCAATCTGTACTGTTTGAATGTAGCTATCTAATATTCAAGAACAGAACAATGGCAGTGATGCATATTTCTTTCTTGGTAATATAGTATTATAACAACTAATGAACATGTTCTTTCCTCTTAAAATTACAGCTGACAGCCAAACATGCTAATCTTCCATCAACCCTGTCCATATTCAGCAACTTTTTGCTAGGTGAAATATTTGCTCAGGTAGGATGGTTCTAAGCTTAGGAAAAATGAAAGGGAGAGAAGACCGGGGAGGGGGGGGGGGGGGGTATTTTGTGAGTGCACTGATACATTTCTTGCTCCTATGTACATCTAGGATCCCTTAAGGGCTAGTGATAAAGCCTTGACCAGTTGTGGTCCTTACAAAATGAAGGAGGATGATGCAATGGTTTATAGAAGACCTTATCTCACATCTGGTTCGTCAGGTTTTGCCTTAAATGCAATTAGCAGGGCAATGAAGAAAGAGCTAAAGGTGAATTTTTTCACATTTTCTTTTCATTTTACATCTTTAAAAAAATTTAATTCTCTTGTTGTAAACCTTAAAATTTTTGTTTGCTTTAACAGATTAAGATTGTCAAGAAAACAAGGTAAAAGTGAACCCATTTCTCTGTGCCATCAAAAATTGCCAAAGAGCTTTTAGCCATGGATAAAATTTCCTGTGCTAATGAGCTCTAGCTCAAATGTCATCTCCTCTCCTTGTAAGAATGTTGTGGATAAGTTATGGGTTAAAGGCCCACTAGGTTTGTGTGTAATTACCAATAAAAGAATTACCTACTGCTATGGGTGGGGGAGAATTGCTGCCATAACATGGCAGACTCTTCAAGTACTTCAAATTCTCATGTGATAATAGATAGTGGATTTTTATTCTTTCTATTGGGTAGGGGTCATAAGGGAATGCTCGTCAAGTTCTATTTTACTCTCTCTCTCTCTCTCTCTCTCTTCATAGCTGATAGATTTCGGCAGTTTTCGTTATTTTTGCCTTGAAGTATACTGAATACACAGTGCCTCTTCATGGGTTACCATCTTTGTGGGAGTTAATTGTACAAACATCTGTAGCTGATGTGCAAATTTAATAGGCGTTATACCATCTACTCTATCATTTATTATTGATGGAAAATCTGAATCTGACCATTTAGTCCTGATTCCCAAGGCCAATTTAAGCTCTCCTCAGACATGAGGACAATTTGCTGAATACACATGGTGTGTGATTTGGATTACCATGTCAAAATGTTACTCTTAGGTATGGGGGGACATAAGATTGTGCTATATTTCTGTCTTGTTGATTTATTCATACAGCATTTTTGTGTTTTATAAAAGTTCCAATGCAAGCTTCTTTTGTCATAGATAAAGATGACTACTTTTGTGTGTATGCGTGCAGGTGTATGATTTTTTTTTTTTTCCTTTTTTTGGGGAAGATGATTAGTTGTTGATGCTTTTTCTATCTTTTTTCTTGTCTTTGCTTTACTGGCAGACCTATGTGGAGGATATGCAGATGATACTCACAGATAAAAAATGGAATGTTCAAACTACAGTTTTCTGGGGCCAAAGAGATCGCTGGTTGAACTATGATGGAGTTGAAGATTTCTGCAAGGATTCAAACCATAAGCTTGTAGAACTACCAATGGTACAAAAATATTCTCTTATGCATGTGTATGGATTGAGAAACTTAGTTTACCATTTAGAAAAATAAAACCAAAATAAAATAAAGGCTATAGTATCGAAGAATTAACAGCTACAATCTTGTGAGTTTTCATGTGCACATTCCAAACTCATATCATTTACTGAACATTGTCATTCATTAAGCTCGTTCTCTGCAACAATATTTTCCTCTATAGTCCCCATTTCAATTTTGTTGTCTTTTCCAGCACTGTGAATAGATTTTATAAGCATTATGCTGGATACTCCAACAGTTGTATAGAATTGATTCTTATGGACCTGAGTTCATAGTACCAATACCTAGCCTCCCTCCTATCATTCTATACATTTATTAGTATGATAAGTCATGTTTGATTTTGGGCTTGAGGGGGTGGAATAAAAAAATTTGGGCTTTTTTCATTGTTGCTCATTTAGAAGCTTGCATCCTGAAACCACATCACAACCTCCAAAATTTTCAGCTACCTTCACAAAATATTTTTGAGTTCCCTTTATATTGGTTCTCTTTATGTTCCCTACATATCTGTTTGAAGTAGTTGTCATTACTGTGGTCCTAAGGCTTTTTGACAGTCTTTAATTGTTTTCCTGAATTTTTGTGCATATTTGTTTAGTTACGCTTTTCTGCTAGTAAACTTATTGCCATATCCTATTAGTGGTCCTTTGTAATAGATTTGTATATTTAGTTTGCATCTATACTATAATAAAATGGTTGCCAGAAAGTACACAACTGATAATCATTGCCATATATTTTCAGTTGTTAAGTTTCTTACTATTGTAGAAAACATACAGTTTAATGTTGTGCTCTGTAGGCAGGACATCATGTACAAGAAGATCGTGGTGAAGAACTTGGACAACTCATTTCTAAGGTTATCAGCAAAAGGAGCCAAATTTGATGATACAAAAATGTTGCTTGAGTAAGCAGTGCTCAGCATTCAGTAAATATTATTTTGCATTTTACAATCCATCCAGTATATTCTTTACAACAACAACAATAAAGCCTCAGTCACAAAATTTTTAGGCTCAATTATGATCCTCAACAGATTAGTTAGGATCTGTCATATCTATTCTTTTCCTCAACTCTATTCTAACTGAAGTTGTACTCTTTGTTACTTCCTTAATTACATGTCATTTTTTAGTACTTCTACTGATGTTAATTTTGGTTTTCTCTACTTCTTTAATTCAGTATATTTTTTGAAAGGTAAAAAATGGCATATTCATCAAAGATTGAGCGTCCATGTGTTAAAAAATCACTAAAAATTTGGAGAGAGAGAAAGAGAAAGAGAGGAAATGGCATTCCATAAAATGGAGGTTGACATGTAGTATTTACGCTTTGATTAGGACGTGTTGTGGGAAAATGGAATTTAATGTACTATGAAGATTTTTCTAGTAGTCAATTTCTCGAGTGTTAACAGTTAATTAGATTGTTGTAGGTGTTATAGTCAGCTGCATTCCTCTTCTGTCCAAAATTAAATACAATACATAAAATCTGCATAATATTAGTATATGTAAATTATATACTGACCCCTTGGAGACTCGAGCTGAAGAAGGGCCCAAGTGATATCTTCAAAAAATGCTCTTTCAAGAAATATGAGATCAATTGTAAACATACTTTAGTTAGGATATTTATCCCTGTTTATGGTATCTCTATAATATATAGACATTGCACCAAAATGGAAAATTATATAAGGATGCATTTGGAATTAAAAGATGAATTTCAGAAATTTGTATAAAGTTCAAAATGACAAGATTTAAATGAACGAGAATTCACTCCGATTAATTTGAATTTTCAAAATTTGTATGAGTATCTTAAACTCTGCACCAATTTAAATTTTCATTGTGGTGATAGTGATAGTGATAGTAAGGTATCATGGTGTTTGTAGTGATGGTAATATGGTGTTATGGTGGTGGTGGAGGTCATGGTAGTGATTGTAGTAGTGACAGTGTTGGTAATGGCAGTGGTGGCAGTAGTCGCAAAAAAGGGTGGTCATGGTGGTGAGTGATGATTGTGGTTCAGTGCACACTGGTGGCAGTGACAATGACAATGGCAATGGCAATGGCAATGGCAATGGCAATGGTGTGTTGGCACTACCAGCAATGATGATGATGTTAGTGCTATCAATAATGATGGTGACAGCAGCAATAATGGCAGTGATGACAATGTAAAGAGCAATGGTGGGTTGTATGGGATGGCAATGTTGGTAAAATGTTTGTGAAATGACAGCTTCTTTCTTGATATGAACTTGGGATTTGGATGCTTGAAAATCCCAAAGTCAAAATTTTATGGAATTTTGAATTGAAAGACTTGCAATTTCATTACAAACCCTTGTTATAAAAGGTCACTAAGATTGACTAATACTGTCATAAAACAATAATACACTAAAAACGAAACTGATTTGGTTTTCATTCTTGCAATCTTGAGAATTTTGTGCATTTATTCAAATTCTCACAAATAATGAATAGTGAAATTACAAGATAATGATCACAGGACTTGTATACAGTAATATGTACCATATTAGCAATGCCAACTTGCTATGTATCAGCCATATTTGGGAAGATGTATTTCAGCACTGCTTGAACTCTACATAGCAGTTCTGCTGTCCTCCTCCCACTACTTTAGGCCAATGACTGTGTCATCATGTGTATGTCTTCAGCAATCAGCTTATCTACGCAAGGAAATAAACAAGGTTCTAAAAAATGAACTAGCTTTTGCCTTGCTGGGGTGTTTTTGATACGGATCAATCCAGCAATAATCCTCCTTTACTGCTTTTTTCCACCTATTCTTGAAGATCTCTAATTCAACAAAGGACCTCTTTCTCACCTGCAAGTGTGCAATGAATCAAAGAATGAGAAAATCTTATCCTTAAGCAGCCAAGATCATATGAACACCAGTGACTTTCAAGAAGAAGGTGCATCCCCCTTTTTGGATGCATAAATCATCAAAATCATCTGATAATCAAAGAAAGAAAGCCACTGCGCACAATTTATATTGTACAAGAAGAAGGTGCATCCCCCTTTTTGGATGCATAAATCATCAAAATCATCTGATAATCAAAGAAAGAAAGCCACTGTGCACAATTTATATTGTACATGTCGAATTCATTATGCACTATTTAACTCTCCAGCTAATGGCTTAAGTATATATTAAAGAAGAAAAATGGGCTCCCGATATGCAGGATTTGGGCAGAATAACTTGTTTCTGTGCATAGAAGATACATTGAAAGGCTTACCCCAATTCTACCATCGGATTGATGTGACAGTGATCCTTCCTGCAAATTCAATGCTGCTTATTAGTACCAGTTCAGACGACTAAAGAATGTGATGTGGTATATTGGGCTTTGATTAAGTGCCAATTTCTCTGAACTATGTGAGCTCATACCGTGGGTAGCTTGATTAGGTTCTTCAGTCTGTATATATAATCATCATTATGAATTAGTAGCGATAGGAAAATTACGCAACTGGATTAGTTAGAGAGGGAGAGAGAGAAGTTTTAACAATTAAAAAATAATGATTTATTGTAAGGTTGAATTTATTCAATCATTTTGTTGGCTTTATTCCGTGCTAAATTTGCTTGTAATTCAGCATTTAGAAACCCTGTATTTAGGTGGGAATCATGTAAGGGTAGTGAATGAGAGAGTGAAGAAAAACTCAAGAGTGTGCATTCAAAAAGAGCCTCACGACTGGATCTCGTGACTGGCAAGTCGCCAAAAATGGCACACGTGTGAAGCATGCAAGGGGAGCTGAAGGGTCACGCCAGCTATTGCACTACAGGACAAAACCTCCAGCTGGCCAGGTAATTAGCTCGCAACTCAAACTCATGACTCGTTCCAGTCTCGAGCTCGAGTCGAGAACGAGTCGCCAGAATGCTCTGTTTGGCTGTAACTAACTCTTCGCATTCCATACACACCCTACTATAAATACCCTTATACCCACAAAATGTAGAGAGCTTCTAGAGAGAATTTTGAGAGAGAAACCCTAGAGAAAAACAAGATTGACTCATCTACAATCTTCATCCTTTGATTCTCCAAATTCCTCTACTCTCACCTTCTCCATTGTTACATTCTTGAGATGGACATTAGCCAAATCCTTATCTCACCATACTCATATCTGTGAGGAGGCATTTTGGTACTTGAGAAGCAGTTCAGAAGGGACCCATTAATTTTGGTTGATGCAATGAGCTATTGCGGGATCTGGTAAGTTAGAGAAGATAAGGTTCGGCGTAACCCTGTTGGAGCAAGAAGCTTAGAGAGCTTAGGTGCACTGGGTAGATTAGGCTTGGAGGGTCATCTGCTATTCATGTATCCCAACTTTATTCTTTAGTGGATTATTGACCGCTTGGAAGGCGGCGGAGAGATTTTTCACCGAGGACTTCAGTTTCCTTTTCGATAACACATTGATGTGTTGTCTTTGTGTTTGCATCTCTCTTCCCTCAATCTTTGCCTTTTAATTACTGCTATGGTTGTGATTAATTTCGGTTTATATTTTTTTACCAATTCTGACTTAGCTTATTTTCATATTCCGCACATACATTGTTTGATTATAAGCTTGTATTGGTAATTTGTAATTTGGGGGTCTAAACGTTTATAGGTGTTTTACACACTATTTGAACATTCAATTGGTATCAGAGCGGGTGCACTTGCTGTGGTTTAATTACCTAAGTGTGATCCTTAACCCCATTTGAGATGGATTAATCCCAATCTCTCAATTCTCCACCATATTTTGATGGAAACAACTATACATTTTGGAAAGTTCGCATAAGGGCATTCTTATGTTCAATTAATGAGACTGTTTGGGATGTAGTAGATGTAGGATGGACTAGGCCGGAAGCCGCTAAATCCACATGGGATAAGGCGGCTCTTGCGGCAGCCAATGCAAATAGTAAGGCACTAAATGCTATCTTTTGTGGTGTTTCTCCAGATGAGTTTCACAAGATTTCTCACGTAACAATTGCCAAGGAGCCATGGCAAATATTGGAGACCACCTATGAAGGCACAAAAAAGGTCAAAGACACTAAGTTGCAGATGCTAACCACTCGATTCAAAAAGCTGAAAATGAGTGACGACGAGTCATTCGACTCATTCTATGGCAAGCTGAATGAGGTGGTTATCGACAAGTTCAACTTGGATGAGAAGACGGAGGACTCAAAGATAGTGAGGAAAATCCTTCAATCATTGCCGGAGAGCTTCCATGCAAAGGTTACAGCAATTGAAGAGAGCAAGGACCTTGATAACACCAAAGTTTAAGAACTAATTGGCTCACTTCAAACTTATGAGCTATCATTGCCATCACAAAGGAAGAGCAAATCCCTTGCTCTAAAGACAATCAATGAGAGGGTGGAAGCTCACGACTCATCGGATGAGGATGAGGTTGAGAAAGATGTGGCATATCTTGTAAAGAATTTCCGAAAGTTCTTGAAGTTCAAGAAGAATGGAAAATTTGCTGAGAAGGGAAAATTCCCAAGTTTCAGAAAGAATAAAAAGGAATTCAAGAGAAAAAATGGGAAGGAGTCTCAATCCTCTCAAGGAATCACATGCTTTGAATGCCATGGACATGGACATCTCAAGAAAGAGTGTCCTAATTATTTGAGAGGGAAGGGCAAGGTATATGCCACCACTCTTAGTGATTTCGACTCCTCTAATTCAGATTCAGATGAAAGCTGTGATGGAAAGGGAAACTTCTCTGCATTCATGACCATTGCTCATGTGGAATCTTCGGATGATTTAAGTGTGTTGGTAAAAGAGCTTGGTGAGCACACTGAATTGGAGTCAATAGGAGTAGCAGAAGAATTCGATGATGAGAAAGATGAAAGAACAAAGGGATTGCAAGAGACCTACAACTCCCTTCTCGAGAAAACCGGTGAATATGCAAAAGTGGCTAACGCAACCATTAAGAAAATGAAGAGAGCTGAGCAAGACTACAAGAGTCTTTTAGTCCGATACAAGGAGACTAAGTGTATAGTCAAGACGTTGAATGGAGAGCTGACCGAAGCCTACTCAAAGATAAAATTTCTTGAGCTTGAGGTGGTTCAAGCTAATGCTAAAGTAGAGCGGGTCTCCTCCAAGAAGCTTGATGAAATGCTTGCTCACCAAAAACCTTTTTTCCGACAAAAGCAGATTGGGATACACCGAAAATAGCAGTTCGGCTGCTAATATATCCAAGGAAATGAAGTTTGTGAAAGCTAAGGAATTAGTGGTAGAAACTTCAGTTGTTGAGAAAGTGAAGCCGGAAAAGAAGCGGAATGTGATTGACCAACGGTTTTTACTAAGCCTCCTAACCAATTAGTGGTCAAACCTAAAGATAAAGGGAAATCTCTCCCAAAGTCACAAAGAGGTTCTAGAACTCAACATTTTTGTCATCATTGTGGAATTCCAGGACACACCAGATCAAATTGTCATAAACTTCAAGCATTGAAGAATTGAAGTGCTCAAAGGTCGAGAGGACCTAGACATGGCAAAGGGAATTGGACTGCTGAGCAACCAAAATGTCAAGAAAGTAATCCCAAAATGAGGGATTTGATGAAGATGATTAATGCTGACAAGCTTCACTAGAAGGTTTAAAAGTCAGAACAATGGCACCCAATCCTCTAAGGATATCACCCCAAACGCAAGTGTCGTGTAGGTAAAGAAGGGTACTCATGCATAAGTATTATAACATGTCTATACATTAATACTTCCTATGTTTTGTGACTTTGTTTGGTTATGTGCTTTTTGTTATCATTCCAACATGTGTTGAAAATTCTGTTTGTTTGCTTTTTGCTTTGAATGTTTTTACTTTTTTTTTTTGTCAATCTTTACTTGTTTTGTGTCAAAAATCCAAAAACACATAAAAAGTAGAAAATCCAAAAAGTTTGATCGACATTATTGTGTATCGTCTCAAGCATGTTTTGCCTTGTACCTTTGTACTAATGGTTTTGTTCATTTATGACCATAGCTTGTTCTTTATGCATTCTTATCATTGTGGGAAATATCTTGAAATCTATGTGACTATTGTAAATAGATCTTCAAACTTGTCATGAATGATTAGTCAATGGTTTTGTTGATCTTGAAACTTGCATAGACTTGTGCCTATATATCTTCCCACTCTTCTATCTTTTCTTGCTTAAAGAGCCCAACAAATGTAAATCTCAAAATGAAAAGAGATAATGAGCTACAAAAGCCATCACACATGCTAGTATTTGACTAAGAAAAAGGGAAAGCAACTTTTATAATAATGTATGATGCTCAAAAAGCCAAAGGCTTGCTCATTAAATTGAAATATCAAAAATTTCAATCATCGATCTCAAAATGAGATGTATTGATTATAAAGATCAAATGATATGATGTGTATGAAGTCAAATGAAAAGTTTCAGAATTATGTAATCAAGTTTTGTGGGAGGTCATATATGCATATTTCTATAATTGAGATTGGTCACTTTTTCTCGTGCTAATTGTGTATGTCTTGATTCAATTGATCATTGAAGCTTCACATTCGACTAAAGACCATCTCATCTTTGGTACCCACACACATCACATATGTCTATGTTCAATGAATATTTTATTTATTTTGTGATTGTACATGATTAAATATGTTGCACATGCTCAATTATATGTTGATAAAACAGAAAAAGATTTTTAAGTGTTTTGTTTGCCTTTGGAAAGTATTTTGTTTGAAAATTTTCAAAAATTTCAAAAAACCGTGCAACCTTGTTTTGGCGACTTGCCTCACGAGTCAAGCCAATCGCGAACTTACACAGAAGCTCTTAGCCACTCTCTAGCGAGTCATGCCCCCAGTCGCAAAAAGGACTTTGAAAATTTTTCAAAAACTGGGTTTTTAAAATTCTCGCGACTCAGTTTAGCGACTTGCTCGCAAGTAAAAGCTCCAGTCGTGAGATTACTCAGAAAGTTTGGCGACTCCTGACGCAACTTACTCGCAAGTGGAACTTCCAGTCACGAAAAACACTTAGACAAATTTTTCAAAATTTTGTTATAAGAGTTTTTGGCGGCTTGCTTTGGCGACTTGCTCGCGACTCAATCCAGTCGCGAAAATTGCATATTTTGCACAATGAGGGTTATTTTCAGAGTAGTTTTTAAAAAAATTTCATTTTTCCCTCACACATTGTGACTGTTCATTGTCTCCCTCTCACAAACTCACCGTGTTTCACTTGAAAATCCACCATTTTCATCATCTTCAAACTTCAAGCTTCAAGAAAAGGTATGGGTTTTCCATTTTTCTCAAAGAATTTCACGTTTATGCCCCTTAATTTCTTGGATTTTGGGTTTTTTATGAGTTTTGAAAACTTGAGTTTTGAATATGGCTTAGGTAATTCTTGTTGAGTTTGTTGAATGGGTTTTGTTGATATTGATAATATGCTACTCGTTATACATGTGTCCATGTTCATGTCTCATTTTTTAGTAGTGTATCAAGTTTGTGTTATGTTGTGCATGTCATCCTCATAGTAAATTGTTTTAAGGACAGTTACTTGTGTTTCTATGGATTTCATAGATTACATTGTGTTTAGTTGTGTCAGCACAATCATCACATTTGCACACCACACGTACCAATGTTGCTCATGCTCAAATACATGCTTGAATACTGAATACTTGGTTCATTTACCATGATTGAGTAATAGGTCTTTTTAAATAACAATGTGTGCTTATTTCATGGACTAACTTGGATCTAATCAAGTTTATATTTGCGTCTTGTGGTTTTGCACTTGGTTCTCTGCTGTGTGTATGCTATTTTACAGATGTCTCATCGTTCCTCTCAAGGAAAAGAACCTATAATTGATGTTCCATCATCCCCTAAAAAATGGACTCAACGTTTGTCTCAAGTTTCAAACAGTGAGAGATTCAGGATTCCCCTCGATTCACAGACTTTCTCAAGCATTTTTGAAGATGCTCCCACTGTGGTGGAACAAATTGTAAAATTTGATACCTTGAGAACAACATTTATTCCTAGGATCTTTGAGCAAAAGATTGAGCTGATCTGTTCGGGAACTTCAAAGACCCGATTGATGAATTGGTTAAGGAGTTTTATTCAAACGCTAGATACACCAAAGTTAAGTTGAAGTGTTGGGTATGAGGAAAGGAGTTCAACATCAATCCATACTACATTGCAAAGGTTCTTCAAATCAACAGACCAGCAAATGTAGACCTCACACCATATGATAATAGACTTCCTAAGGCACAAGATATTCTTCAAATTCTTAGGCCAAATCATGAGATTTCATCCAAAGGCACGTCCATTGGAACAGCAAAGTTTGCACCTGATCTAACAACTCTTAAATTGATCATGTTCTTCAACCTCTATTCACTCTCGAACACTGCATTCATCAACTTTGGAAAAGCGCAATTTCTATGTGATCTCATCACCGGAGTTCAAATTGACATTTTTGCCCACATTTTCCAGTTAATAGGGAAAACAGCAGTCAGAACATGTCTACCTTTTTGTAGTCTAATCATGAAGATCATGGTTTTTGAAGGTGTTCGTCCACCAACTGATGGAAAAATTCTAGCATGTCTTCAACCATTATCCATGATATCTCTTCAAGCAAGTAAGAGTCACTCCTCTAAAGCACATAAGAGTGAATCTTTCACTCTTACCACTCCATCCGGTCATGGCTCAGCAACACCTGTGCATACCGAGACTGCATCTCCTCACACTCCAGCATTGCAGACCACTAACACTCAACCTGTACCTCCTAGCTCTCAAGCTGACAGGTTGAGCACCTTGATTGAGGGTTTATACCAGTGTATTTCTGGATTTAAAAGGGTTATCTACTCCACCAACAACCAAGTTCAAATGCGTCTAACAACCATTGAGACACAGTTGGATGCTATTCAACAAAAGCTGGAGGACAACCTTTAGCTATTCGTGCCAAAAAGGGGAAAAGCAAACTCATTGTTCATTGCATAGTTTGGATGATGGCATACAGTAAGGGGGAGAGCAACACAGGAATGGGAAGTGTGCATATTGAAAGGGGGAGTTGTGTGAGCTCAAAAGGAGAATACTGATACATACACACATACTTTTGTCTTGCTATTTATAGCTTTTATAACTTATGGATATTTATTGTGTTACTGTTTAAATTTTTTGGTTTACATATTTAAGTTGTTATTCAGTACTTGTTTTGTACCTTAGCGTTGTAGCTCAATACTTTTAGTTAATGTTATGCATTTCTTTTAGTACATCACTCTTGTGCCCTTATTGGATTTTATATCCTTAATGCAATTACCTTCGGTTGTTTTATCGGTTGAGTGTTAGACATGCAAATGATACTTTGCATTGAGCTTATAAGCTTACATGTAGCTTATAAGCTTGCATGTAGCTTATAAGCTTGCATGTCCGGATGTTCATTCCTTGAGTAAATAATCATTGTGGTCATTATTTATAGTGATTGCTCGTTTTTGGTCAAGCCATGTTTTACTGCTGTTATTCTTTATTGCTTGATTGCATTGTGCTTAATCACATTGTGCTTGCTCCATATGCATTTCAAGTTTTCTGCTTACAATGATCGTATTGTGTTGTTGTTTTCAGGAAAGACTTGTCTGTATGGTTCAAGAGCTTCACAGATTCTAGAGTTAGGTGTGAGTGAGTTTTGTTCAACTGTTCCCAACTCACATGTTAAGTCTAGAGTTTATTTTAGGGTTTTGTCACGAAATAGCCAAAAAGGGAGATTGTAAGTTTGAATTTATTCAATCATTTTGTTTGCTTTATTCCATGCCAAATTTGCTTATAATTTAGTATTTAGAAACCCTGTATTTAGGTGGGAATCATGTAAGGGTAAAGTGTGAAGAAAAGCTTAAGACTGTGCATTCAAGAAGAGCCTCGCGACTGGATCTCGCGACTAGTGAGCCGCCAAAGATGGCACACGTGTGAAGCATGCAAGGGGAGCTGAAAGGTCACGCCAGCTATTGCACTACAAGACAAAACCTCTAGTTGGCCAAGCAATTAACTCACGACTCGTTCCAGTCGCGAGCTCGAGTCGCCAGAATGCTCTGTTTAGCTATAACTAACTCTTCGCATTCCATACACACCTTACTATAAATACCCTTATACCCACAAAATGTAGAGAGCTTCCAGAGAGAATTTTGAGAGAGAAACCCTAGAGAAAAACAAGATTAACTCATCCACAATCTTCATTCTTTGATTCTCCAGATTCCTCTACTCTCACCCTCTCCATTATTACATTCTTGAGAGAGACATTAGTCAAATCCTTATCTCACCATACCCATATTTGTGAGGAGGCATTTTGGTACTTGAGAAGCAATTCAGAAGGGACCAATTAATTTTGGTTGATGCAATGGGCTATTGCGGGATCCTGTAAGCTAGAGAAGATAAGGATCGACGTAACTCTGTTGGAGCAAGAAGCTTGGAGGGCTTAGGTGCACTGGGTAGATTAGGCTTGGAGGGTCTTCTGCTATTCATGTATCACAACTTTATTCTCTAGTGGATTGTTAACCTTTTGGAGGGCGGCGAAGAGATTTTTCGCCAAGGATTTCGGTTTCCTCTTCGATAACACATCGATGTGTTGTCTTTGTGTTTACATCTCTCTTCCCTCAATCTTTGCCTTTTAATTACTGCTATGGTTGTAATTAATTTCAGTTTAAATTGTTTTACCAATTCTAACTTAGCTTATTTTTATATTCCGCACATACATTGTTTGATCATAAGCTTGTGTTGGTAATTTGTAATTTGGGGGTCTAAACGCTCATAGGTGTTTTACACACTATTTGAACATTCATTTATAATTTAGTCATGATTTTGGATGTAATCCTAATGTGAAGATTTAATTAATCACAATGCTTAATGCTCTCTCTATTATGAGTCCCCATGATTAAAACACTACAAAAATAAAAATTTTCTTATATGGGAACCAATAAAATTTTACTAAGAGAATAAAATGCAGAAAAGATGACGAAAAACAGGATAGAGAACAGTTCTAGAGAAATCTAAGGACTTAAATGAGGAAAGGAAGTCCCAGATATATGATAAACACGGGTGAATCTTCTATGGCCAAGATCCCCATTCTTGGATAGAACTCCTTATGATGTTCTTGGTTATAATGTGACATGATGTGTACCAATGTGTTATATGGTCTCCTCTAATTACTAATAAAGGACTAAAAGACAACATCCAATACTTAAACAATGGTGGCAATGGAAGGTTGGACATATGATTCCCTCAATAACAAACGGATTTATGTACCATTCTTTAGAACATTCGAAATTCAGCCTTTCCCTCCTTTTATTTAGTTATCCATGATCTTTAACTAAAACTCATTTGGCTCCCACTATGCAGCCCCAATAATAATATTTCTGGTAAATAATAGCGAACGACACAAGAAACAGAAGAAGAACATAAAAATGGACTGATGAAGATCCCGCAAGAGCATCTGCCTTAAAGAAAAAAGCCAGGGAAAGCAAGATATTTTACCCTCAAACATAAATTTACACACAAGAGAGAAGGTCTTCATTGAAAAAATTTATTAAAAAAAAGGGAGAAAAATAAGGAAGAAGGGAAGGACGATCTCCGTATATTTCAAGTCAAAGGTGTCCATCATAGCCACATAGGTGTGTGTGTGTGTAGTGTATAAAAAAAATTTAAAAGGAATTTATAAACAATGATGTTATACACCATGCAATAACTCAATAAGTATGGCCCAAGTCACCCTAATGCCATTGGGTTGACATGCTCCTTGTGTCAAGTACTCTAAATTTCACATTGACCAAAAGAAGTATTCAATCGTCATTCAACCCCAAAACAAATGTCCTTTTTTATTCGACAGAACAAATTGTTCAGTCATGGCAAATTATAGGGTACATGATATGTATGGGAGGAGCGATGATCAAAAAGTAGCCTAGATGTTATGTTAGACTCATGTAAGCATGTAGCATGGCTTTTAGCTCTAATAGAGGCAATACAAACTAAAGTAACCAACTATAACAATGTATCTAGCTAAGTGATCAAACAAGAAGATATTTGGTTGTGTATAAATAAAGTTTCCACTATGGAAACATGTGTCTCAAAGATTATTTAATTCAAGTTAAGGAGCAGAAGTAAATTAAGGAAGAAGTACATGGATGGAAGTAATGAGGACGGACACAATTATTAACATTTAATTGATAATATAGCCTTAGATACTCTAATTTTAGCCCATCCCAACACTATTGGGATTATGAATTAGTAATAAAAGAGTTCTAACCTTATTTGCCACTGAACCCCCTAGCGTGGGTAAACCATAATGGATGATGTACTCGGAATCAACAATACCAATGTTTTTGGTTCGATCACCCTGCTTTGCACATAAGAAATTTTCTCAAGGTATGAACAAATTGAAAAATGTTTGTGCACGTGTGTGTGGTCATAAGATGGGAAAATTGCCTGTGCACAGTAACCAAGTTGAAAATCCAGGCCCCACGCATGAACTAAGTCATTCTGTCCAAACATTAGGGGAAAAAATATAAATTAGTGGCAAAATTTTGTAAAGCCCTATGTTTATTCATCTTAGAGAAGTTACTGATAATGTTAAAATCTTGTTCATTAGACCAAAATCTATTATTTATAGGTCAAGTCCAGGACATACTGTCCAGCCAAACTGATAAGAAAGAAACACTCAATCTTGTATTCAACCGTTCAAGTTAAGGCCATACCTGAATCATATGCCACGCACAGTGCCAGGATGCTCTTGAGAAAACAGGAGCCATCATTTCCACCCACCTGTCATATTTCACAAACTAAAGATCAGCACAATAACTGATAACCTTCAACGGTTGGATACACATACATACATGCATTCATATGTACGTATATGTATGTATATACACAATTGTTTGTGTTTGTGTGTGTAAAGTAGCAAACCAAAAACGAGCTGCATTCAAATTTGCTACCCTGTGCACGGAGGCTCTGTGCTGTTTGCATCACACTTCCTTCCACCTCCAATCAACTTGTTTATCTTCCTGTTAACCAGTGCAAAACCAACCACAACGTAGTCTCGTATTAGAAGAAACCATACTAAGAAATTCAGTTTGATCAAAGCCAAGTAGTTTTGTCATGACACCCAAAATGACAAAACATATGACAGTTATGCATAAAAATCATGAAGACCTGCCACCAAAATTTATATAATAGTCAAATGAATAAATAGAGATGGGAAATTAATTCAGCTCATTCTGAAATATCATTTTCTTGGAAAGATTAGGGAACCTGTGTACTTTTGATCTGCTATCTCTCGCTGTGAGATGATGGTGCACCTCTGATATATTAGGATCAAGTGCTGGCTGTGATATCTCAAGCCCTTCTTCTTTAATAATTTTAAGATATCTGCAAGGAAGACATTAACCCAAAATTGAGCCAAACTGAGGTTTATGTGCATGCATGAACCCACACACACATACAGATTATGTGTCATATTTATGACACTGTTTTATGTTGACATTCTATTGACAAACTATGAAATGAAAAGCTAATATTTTATACTATCATTATTATTATTTTCAAATGATAAACAAACAGGTGCACAATCTGTTAACACTTCCAACATACATGCATCTATGTACTCATTCATACGTGCATATATGACATATGTACAGCTACAAACAAATCATCATAAATACTAAGTACACAGCCATTTACATATACATACATACATACATGCATGCATACAAACATAATCACAAACTCATACTGACCCAAAAACTACAAACTCATAAAAATGCATATTTACCTTCCAACATTAAAATTTTCAATTCCAAGGTCTTCATCCCATAGGAAGATGTAGGCATACTCAGACACAATATCTGGATGTAAGAACCGCTTGGCAAACCACCTAAGTCATTTAAAAAAAAATTTATATACTAGTATGATGATTAGACACATCTGAACAATCATAAATCTTTCTGTTATTATTATTATTATTAATAAAAGTTACCACTTTGTTTGATTGACGGCAGAAACATGTATGGCACGATCACTCCAGTCTAAATCTCTCCAGTCATCCACAATGCCATCATAATGAAAAAGCATCACGACAAAATCACTGGACAAAAACTGTAATTTGGGTGGAATAGGAAATTAGATTTAATGAATTCAAAGACAATCAAAGTAACGAGAGCATGGCTTGTCACCTTCTTTACAATTTTATTCACACTTTCTTTTTGCTTTATTCCAGCTGCAATAGCCAATAAGTTCATCGATGACTTTGATTTCTGGATAGAAGTAGCATACAATATAATTTAATAGTCAAATCAGATAATCAGCATTTTCAAGTTAGTATCAGAGAAAATACACTGGATCTGTCTCAATTGAAAAAGAGAGTGGAGAACAGGTAGAAGACAATAAAGAGCAGAATTTACAGAAAGAAATATTTTCTCTCAGAAGTTATTTTTGTAATTATGTTTCAAGTTTCTGAAGTATAACATTTCTTTGGTCAGTGGAATGTTTTATGCTAATTATTGTCTTCCTTTCTTTTAAAAAAATTGCATTGAATATTTTCTTAAAGTGGTAACTAACAATCAATATCTCACTTGATTGGAAGTAGGATCCCGTAAATTATAATTTTTTTTTCTAAAAAGAATTTGATCCTAAAAGTTTTGTGCCTGCAATCTAAGGTAGAAATTTGTATCATCAAACCTCCGGTACACCAAGTGAGACCTATTATTTCCCCATCTCTAAAAAAATATAAAAACAAAAACCAGAAAGCAAAAACAAAAGAAAATATGATAGCAAAAACTAACTTCTCCTTTCAAAGATTGTCTCTACAAGCAAGTTTTAGGATGGAAAAATAATATTTCTGCGCCTACAGTTCATGTGCACAGTCAACAAGAAAGGAAGCAACAAAAATTTCTCCTTCTCTGACCTAGATTTTCCAGTAAGATGATTTTCTATCCTTAGATATTCCTTAAATCAGAAAGGGGTGAAAAAGCAAAGTAAAAACTGCATGGCCCTTTAGTAAAATGACTAAAAGTAACGCAATCTGCAAGGCCATATTACTAATAGAGTGACAAACCTTTTTATCCTGGGGACCCCATAATGATCGCATTTCCAAGTCAGAAGTCTTGGAAACAATACCCTTAGGTAGTGATTCACTTCCTTGTGGCCTGCACTGAGTCTAAATACAAATGGATGTGCATATAAGAATAGAAAAGCTAACCAGTACATGATAGAACAAGGAGCAAATTATGCTTTTAAATTGGTTTTGGATGGTAGCAGTATACCTCACGAGTCTTCGATCTTGTATTCTGCATAGCATTATTGAATCCCCTTGACAAAAACCTCTGTGCAAAGATGGCCCAGTTATTACTTTTAGAAGCCAAGTTATTTATTTGCGTCTAAAAATATATACGCACAGGCTTGATATGTTTATTAGAGCTGGTGTAAATTTGCAACTTATATAGCTTTCTTGTGTAAGATATGAATGAAGATATGTCAAGGGTAAGTCCATGAAAATATAGTGGAAAATGCCTCTAAACCCAGAAAGCAAACTAAATATACCACAGTACTCTAATACTAAGTAAATTTATGCAATAAACATGGAAACGAGAGTGTGTTTTACCTCTTTGTAATCTGTGACTACAAATGCACTCCCTATGAAGAAGCCTGCAGAAAGCAAAAACAGCATGCAAAGGAACCTGCATCTAAATGTTCTCTGCCTCCTAGGCTCCACCATTAAAGCTTTCTAAAAGCAAAGAGGAAACGAAAAATATTAGCCCAAGAAAGGGGATAACACGGAATGCATTAATTGAAATAATACACTTGGAAAGACTGATTCTTTTGACATATAGGTTTAACGTGGTATTCTCAGTCATCTGCATGTATTCATTTTTTTCTTGTTAACTGAAAGAATTTGTATATTTTGATGTACAACAACAACCAAAACTTAGTCCCATGAATCCAAGTTTCACTAAGGAAACAAATAAATGGAAGAAGATTTCCAATTGAGAGATCCACTATAAGGTGTTATTGAATTGATGATAAATTAAAACACACAAAGGAATAAAATGAGCACTGTGGAGTGAGAATCCACACAAAATTTGAATGTGACTTTCTTGCCAAAATGGGGCATAATAATCAGAAGTTTTCAATAGGACCATATTCACTTCTCAGTTAAGCTAGTTCAAATCTCCTAATCCAATCTAACTTATTAAAATAAATAAATTTTCAAAAAATTATTAAAAAAAAAAACAAACAAACAAACAAATGAGTGAAAACATTACAATTTACCTCCATGTGATTTGGCCCTATCACAATTTAGTCCTCAAACTTTCAATTGCTAAAATTGACACCATTAGTTTTGGTCCAAAAAAAAAAATCGAAGTACCTCTAACAATTTTATTTTAACCCAATCCTTAGGGGGTTAGATGAAACAATTGAAAAAACTTGTGGGACTAAATTTTGATTAGGCCAAACCATAAGGGGTAAATTTTTATGTACAAAATGCAAAATTTGTTAATCCAAACAGTAAATGTAGAAACTCAAAATTTGAAAACTAAATTGTGATAGGTTCAAACCGCAACAAATTTGAAGAAACTATATGGTAGTAGTACTTTAAAGGAAAAGGAGGTGTCCTTTTAACTTGTAATGCCCATGAATGATCACATTATAATAAAAACTGCATTTAGGATATATGAACTCCCAACTGAATTGAAGAACCTATATATATGTAGTTCTGAGTATATTCATGAACAGTAAATAAATGTCATAGTTATGAAACAGAGAGTTAGATAGTTAAAGACTAGTAAGAAGGTCTTACAGAATTTGACGTCTTCATGTGAACATTTCAGAAGAACGTAATAGGGAGCAAATTCTAGAGATATATATAGTATAGTATAGGTTGTATAGCCAATGTTATTAGATTATAATATAATATGATATAGTCAAATAGATACATATGTTTGTTGTTGTATTCTAAGTTTAAAAAGTCGTGCAGAAGGTTGAGCAGTTTTTTAGTTACTTGAAGCTACAAAAGTTGCTAACAAAGTATGGAACGTCACGCGTATCTCGAATCTCCAGACAACAACGGATAAAACGGAAGGCGCGTGAAGACATAACTCGAGCGCCGTTAATTATGTTGTGTGTGAACCACTTTATCTAAAATCATAACTGACACAGTTTTTCAAGTGATGTGTATATACGGTGTGTATAATTTCTCCTTATAAAAGTTTTTTTTTTTTTAAGAATATTATGTATTTTAACACATACACAGTAGAGGAGATAAGGTATTAAAAAAACTAACAATGGTGTGTATTCAAAATGGTCTAACTCTTGAATACACACCACAGGCTTTAAACCTCTTTAACTCATACTTATTTTCCGATGTGGGATTAACCCACTGCTTTTTTTTTTTGGAAATACTAAGTATTTAAACATACACACAAGTTATATTCTTTTGTTTGAACTTTCTAATTTTGATATATAAAAAAAAGTGCTGAAATTCAATAACTCTTTACAGTTAATGGATGCTCTAATGGAATTGATTTAGGAAAAATTTTTAGAAATTTTTCATGGAAAAAAAACAATTAACTTTTTGATAAAATTTTTATATTTCTCATCAAAGTGATAATTAGACTTTTCTAAAATAATCCATTAACAAATGGGCACCTATTACAGTACCCTTATTTTATTGTGGTCAATATCAATAAAAGAAACAAAAATGTGTTTAATTCTAAAGAATATTAAAAATAAAAATAAGAAGAGAGAAAAATTAATAGACCGGTCCTTAAAAGTTGGAAAGAAAACAAAACATTCTTCCAGCTAGCTCAACTGGTAAAGTCTCTGATAGTTGTATAAGAGATCTGGGATTCAATTCCCGCCTACACCAAAAACTGATTGGTGTCTTGGTCTGATGATAAAGAACTATCATCAGAAGCGGACGCTATAGGTTGAAACTCTCTCAAAAAAAAAAAGTTTCAAGTGTTTTTATTGCAATGTAAGGGTGCATGCAAGGCATAGTAATTGGGTCGTTATGGCTTTAGTATTTAAGGGTGAGAGAGTGTTTTAGGAGATGAGAGTGACACTATGTAATTACCAAGGCTCAAATTAGGAGAATTATCTATCTCTCTCTCAACAACCTTCCACATAAGACTCTCTCATTAAGTGAGACATCATTAGTTACTCTTTCCACCTTTCTCTTCTCTTCTATTTTGGCATACCTAAATAATATTTAGATAAGGGCAAGGATTTGCTGCAAACTATGTTGTAACAACTATTGCAAAATGCACACGTGTCAAGTGACTATTTTGTGAAAAATTCAATTTTGACAAGGAAGTTTTCATTTAAATATAAGTCTGAACAGGTGTCTATCTGAGGCATTGACACGTGCATTTTTGCAAGAGTTGCAGCAACTTAGTTTGCAACAAATCCTTGCCCTTTACATAAACACATTATTCTTTTCACCTCTTACTATTCTCCTTCAGCTGAGATCTTGAAGAAGCGCAAGGACTATCTCAACCTTCCCCTACTATGATTTTTTTGCCCTCACAAAAATATATAGGGTAAATTGCAAATTACACCCTTAAAGTTTGGGGGTGTTTAAATTTTACACCCCGAAGGTTCAGAATTTGGCACTTAAACCATGAAATTTGGTGGTGTTTGATTTTAGACTCTAATGTTTCAGAATTTGAATTTTATCCCCAAAAATTTGGGGGTGTTAAGAGTTTACAACCCCAAATTCTAAAACTTTAAGATATAAAATCCAAACACCCCCAAACTTTAGGAAATAAAATCCAAACAATCCTAAAATTTAGGAGCTAGAATTCAAATTTTGAAACGTTAGGGTGTAAAATCCAAACACCCCCAAACTTAGGAGGTAAAATCCAAATTTTGAAATTTTAAGGTGTAAAATTTAAACACCCTTAGACTTTAGGGGTGTAATTTGCAATTTACCCAAATATATATTTGCAAGGGTGTTGTGCAATCCTCAACAAGGTCTTGTCACTAAAAGCCATTTTCCTTGTAATGTATGCGTTAACATATTTTCACATGCTTAAGCATCATCCATTATCACGTAATACATATTGAAACACTCTCTTATTATCCTAGTTAATTCATTTTTAAATCATCACTTGTTCATGCATTTCAAGATTTTTGCATCTTATTGTTACATAAAGTATACGTTAACTTCAATTTAGAATCTAATTTCAATATTTTTCATATTATGTTTCGTCCATTTAATTTTCATTTTTTTAATAATTCGATAGTTACAATGAGGAAGGAGGATTTAAACCTTGGATGTCTCTGTCAGAAATTTCAAAAAGTGCCAACTAATTGAGTTACAACGCGCTTCGCATGTGATGTGTAGTATATGTCACTGTTCCATTGTTATGGTTGTTTCCTTTTGCTATCCATAGTAATATTATATTTAATTTATGATTTGGATGAGTAAATGAACTATATTGACCAATAAACAATAGCGGAGTAGGGATTGAGGGGACAATTTCTCCTTGTCTCACCAAAATTTCCTTTGTATTTTATTTTTTATATGTTTATTTTATATACAAAGTTCCATCGGGAAAAAATATAAAGAATATATTTCGTATCTTACCAGTGTTCTTTAAGTTTTGAAAGCTAAACAAGGATAGGCACCCAAAAAAAAAAGGGAAAATAGAGAAGCAAAAGCTTTAATCAAAGAAAAGAAAGTATACTATTACATTTTATGATTTTAAAAAGTGTTAAGAGCTTAAATTCTTCTAAAAAAAGCTTAAATTCTTTATATATTATTTTGTTAATTTTCATTCAAATAAATGTATAATTAATAAAATTTGAAATTAGTTGTATAATAAATTCATAATTTTGATATTATTTTTAAATTAACCTTAAAAGGTGTAGACAAACATATTATTACTCTATGTCTATGGTTTAAAATGGGCAGCTCAAACCATTTCCCCTTTCACCCTTCGGACTTCAAGCACTTTGTGTATAGGGAGGTACCAATTCAACTACAAGGCTCTAGGTTTAAAATTATTTTTAAAATATTTTATTACTTTAACAAATGTTGATAGCTATACTTGAAATTCATAAGAATCATAACTATGGAAAAATGTCATGACACTCCCTGAACTTTGGGATAGTTGCACTTACACCACTAAACTTTTATTTTAGCCAATTTAGTACATGGACTTTAATTCATATAGCAAATAGTCTCCCTTAACTTTTTCTTTAACCAAATTAGTACATAAACTTTTATATTGTAGCAATAAGACCCTTTTTAACTCTTTTTTTTAATGTGCCCAATTAACCTCTTTTTGCACCAAATCATTAAATATAATGAAAATGAATTTTTGCAACAACATAAAAGTTAGAGTGGTCTATTTTTTACGGTGCTAATGTTTATGTACTTAATTGCCTAAAATAAAAGTCCAAAGTCAGGGTGCAAATACAACAACTCCAAAGTTTAGGGGATGTCAAGGCATTTTACCCCTCATAAATATTAAAAATCATAGCCTTGAACTTATAGGTGGAATATTATTATGAAAAAGATAAACACCATGTTTTTGTATATTAAAAAATCTAAACAAATGAGCATAATATAATTTGTATTGTAGACACTCAATTTTACACCCATGACTTAATCAAGGAAGATGACTAGAGTGACCATTCATATACCCAAAATTCATGATTGCATTGCATGTATTAATTCATTCATAGCATATCATAAAAATGATCTTGAAGTTCTAACAGTCGCAACAGTATGTCCAATTTCCAAATTGGACCGTCGGATTGGAAGATATCGCATGATCAAGTTTGCATGGTCTACATGCATTTTGTTTAAATAGAACCAACCACACATGATTAATTTAAATTAATTCTGATTGGCTAGAAAATTAAATTAATTAAATAATTTTGTGATTGGTTATTAGTTAGTGTCAAAAATAGGCTTCCTTGCATGGGAATAAAGAGAATAATCAGATAACAACAAAATTGTGGCTATTAAGACTTTTTGGATTGTTTATCTACAAGATAATCATTGCTGTAGAGACCTAAATCATCAAAAAAATGAGTTTAATTTTTAGAATATGGATTAAAAACGCATCTAAGTACAAGTCCCAGCTCAAAAAACCTTTAAAAAAAAGTCCAAAATAGAATAAAACTCAAACATGGGACCAGCACTCAAAAGGGCCATTCGGCACTTTTGGAGTGCCGATTAGCACTTTTCAAGTGCCGATTGGCACGAACATGGGCCACGGCCCGAAGGCACTTGGATTGAGATAAATCTTATCTTTTTCGATTTTTTAGAGATAAGGACACATTCTAGTTCATATTCTGATCATTTAGCTAATTTTTTGAATATCCCAGCCTCTATAAATAGAGGAGACCTCTCAGAACTCAGCACACTTTTTCACGCTTTCTGACCCCCCCTTCTTTCTGGCTCTTCTATTCTTTTATTTTCTCCCTTACGTTAAAGACATTCTGGAGGCTCTTGCCTTAGGAATTTCTTTTCTGTAAGCAAAATATTTTAGACTTCAAAGAGTTGAATAAATTTCTTTGAATCCTAAAATATTCCTTCACTAAGAAGAGCATGCTCATACAAGAGGTAGTTTATTTCTTTCCCTTTCTTTTTTTGTTCCTTTCTATTAATTTTGTTTGATGATGCATGAATAGGTTTAGGATTTTTTTTTTTCTTGATATAATCGCCATGTTTGGTTTGAAATTTTCCTTTAAATATGTTTTTAGATGATTGTTTGTTGTAATCTTTTTCTTAAATTTCAAAATCTGCCAATCATCAAAGATCTTTTTTTAAGCTAAAAACTGATCTGGTTTTCCAGATCTGATTCTTTCAAAACTAAAAACTGATCTGAATTTTTCTAACACATAAAAACTAATTTGTATTTTCATTAAATACAAATCTATTTTTTTCTTACATATAAAAATTGATTTGTATTTTCATTAAATACAGATCTGAACTTTTCTAACCCATAAAAACTTATCTGTATTTTCATTAAATACAGATTTGATTTTTTTAAAGAAAATTTTCTTTGTCACAAAGTAGAAAATTTTGAAATTTAAAAGAGGAAATTAAAAGTTGAGTTGATTTCTGTTTGATGCATGTAATATAGATTTATTTCATGTGTAGTTCCTCTTCTAAAAAAGTATTTTTCTTATTTTATTCATAAAAAACAGATCTGATCTTTTTTTTCCCCTACAAATCTAGATTTTGTTATTCACAAAACATATCTGATTTTTCTTAATGAAAACCACCACTTTCAACTTTGCTCCATAACAGATCTAATATTTTTTTAGCAAAAACCTTATTCTTTTATTTACACAAAAACAAATCTATTTTTTTCATAAAACTTTTGTTTATCTACACATAAACAAATTTGGTTTGTTTTAAATGAATCAAATTATTTTTTTTATTTACGAAAACATATCTGAATTTTTTCTTAAAAAGATGATACATTCATAAGATAGATTTATGTAAGTTAGTTTTGGTCAAGTGTGTCATGTATGTTCAACATATCATTCACATCATGAAAAAGGATATATTGGTCATTAGAGTCTAGAAGACCAGACTCTGTCTGGACGGAATAGGTGCTTCCCATTCCATAACCTAGCTTCCGAATTTAGTTCTTTTGGATAGGTAGACCTATGCTTTGTCTTTCTTTTTATCACTGGGTAGATTGTAACTAGAACAAAAAATCATGTATTCTTTTGGTAGATTGTAATTAAGACCCAAAGCCTTGTAAGGTTAATTTACCAAAGTTGTACTTTTCTATTCAATCAATGACAATGAAGCGTTATGATCATGTAATTTTGTGTTTTCTTTTTTTCTTATTTTTTTATATAAAAAAAATAAGTGGCAACCCCACACCACTTACCCAAAAAAAAAAAAATGCTCTTAAAAGCACCAAAATCTCTTTTTTGAGAGCACCCTTTCTCATTAGAAGTTTGTGGTCACTCACAGATATGTTATTAAGAGAGATGCTCTTAAAAGCACCAAAATCTCTTTTTTGAGAGCACCCTTTCTCATTAAAAGTTTGTAGTCTCTCACAAATATGTTTTTTTTTAATGAGTTTAATAATATAAAAATACTAAATATTTACATGAGTGACATTTTATTGTCCAAATTGATCTTAAGTATTATATAAAGCGTGCACAACGTATATGTTTATGAAGCTATATGTTCATTAGTTATGCATTTTTCCCATGTTTATGAAGATATATGTTCATTAGTTATACGTTTTCCCCATTTTGAAGTTGAATCTTATCCTATAGCCATTGTTATTAGGGCAGTCAACCAACATCGTCCCACTTTATAACTTAGTGCCATAAATGTTAGTTCTTTTGGATTAAGAGTATTTTTTTGCCATTGACTTACATTTTGCTTGGAAAGTAATAAGAACTAAAACAGTAAACTCAAAAGAATTGATAACAAAATGATAAATATAATTTTAAGACTAAACATACAAAAACACATATGTTTATATATTAAAATATTTCCGGTGAAAAATTATTGAAAAGCAAGATAATTTCCTATATTTTGTGATGTGATCCAAAAATGAAATGAAGGATACAATTAAATTTTTTTTTCTAAAGGCTTGTATATACATGATGAAATATCAAGAAGTTTAATTAGGTTTTGTTAGAAAATTGTTATAATCGCCTATGCATTGAAAGAGTATGTGCTGGTTTGTGTAAGCAAAAATGTTAAGATTTAAAATAAAACAACTAAATTAATATACAAATATCGATATTAGTGAATCGGTGAATACAATGTTTGTTTTTGCTTTTTGATTTGGCCTTAGGGGGTTTTATGTTTGGTTGAAGTATGTAAAAGTGAGCTTTAATAACCTTTTATGTATATAAGCTTTGTTATATGTATCTTACATATCTTGGAATTGTAGATGGCAATGCAAAAATTTACCTATATAATTGTTCAAATGATGAAGCATGAAAATTTCTGGCGTCACATGTGGTTTGACTTTGCTAAGACTTGGCTTATTAGGAAGATCTAAAACATCCAAAAAAACTCCAAAAGGCTATTGAGTTATGTGAACCATCTACGTTTTTAGTTTCAATGAAATTCGGCATTCTTAATATCCAGTTTTGCTTTAATTTTTTAAAAATTTTTGTGAAGTGTCATTTTTTAATTCAAAAACGCCACATCAGCATTGCCACTTGGCAAAATCTATATCGAATTTGACATGTTGCTAATATCAAGTTCCACGTAGAACTCAACATTAGTAATATCGAACTGCAAAAGAGGGGCATTCTCCTAGATTGTTTGAAAATAGGGTTGTTTGATTACATAGTTTAAAAATTAAGGCTATTTAGCCATTTTCCCATTCAGGTTTAGGCTAATTTTTCCACTTGGTTACCACTTATAAGTTTCTTGTTCCTTACTAATGAACAATGATGGCAATGATAGTGGAGTAGTTCATACAAACGTAGGGAGTACCCAAAAAAAAATTTTGAAAATATAATCAGCACCACAACACAAGCATAAGGGCAATATTAAAAAATAAATAACATAACATAAAAGTAAACATAAACATAAACCCATAAAATAGTCGCAAATGAGAGGGTATGAGAAAAAGATAGTATTGAAAATATAAAAACATAAACAGTACCACAATACAAACACATAAGCATTATAAACACAAACACAATCAAATATGAGAGAGAGAGAGAGAGAGAAGGTTAAAATGTTCAGATTTCTAAGTTTAATTATTTATTTCAATCTCAATCTCAAATTAGATGTTCTTGGCTTTATTGTTGTTTGTGCTACGAATATTTGTTTGAAATAATTTAAATTAAAAATTTTAGAGAGAAAGAAGGTCAAAATGTTCAAATTTATAAGATTAATTATTTATTTTAATCTCAATCTCGAATTAGATGTTCTTGACTTTATTGTTGTTTTTCCTACGAATATTTGTTTGAAATAATTTAAATTAAAAATTTTAGATCCGTTATGAGTATGAGCTTTTATTGACATCAGCTTATAAGCTCAATTTTTAATTTTTAACTTTTATGTATAGCTTTTTAAAACTTTTCTTTTTCCCGTTTTTTCTTATTTGTTCAAATTTTTTCAAGGTACAAATATACTTTAGCACACTTACATCAAAAAACATTAAACAAAAATATAAATAAACTGATCTCAAACAAACACTAAGACAAACTCATGAGAAAGGTTCTTGTTCCATTAGTTGTTATTACGGGGATTGCATTTCCATCTTTCTCCCCTATGTTTCTTTTTCTTATTTCATTTTATGTTGTTTAAACAAGCACAGCATTCTTCCATTGGCCTTTTTTACTCAAAACACAAAAGCTAAGCCCAATTTGGCTTAAGAAACTTGCTTTTTTCAGATATTGCGAAATGGTGATAACTACACTACTTTATTTCTGCAATTAATTAACCCACCTTAGCCAAAATAAAGGATAAATGGTGATTCCAGATAATTTTCTACAGCAAAATAAAGGATAAATGGTATTTCCAGATAATTTTCTACAGCAAAGTAGATGTAACATGAGCAGATAAAGCGTAAGTTTAAGAATGATTACAAAGATATCCCCCCTAGCTTCTTAAACAATTCATAGAATTTTAAACAATTTCAATAAAAGAAACAAAAATGTGTTAAGAGTCTAAAAATTATTCTTTACAAAAAAAATAGGCTAATATATTATTCTTGTACCAAAACTTAAATAAATAAATAACACGTCCCTAAATTTTGTAAAGAGTTTTTTTTTTTTTTTTTTCCAAAAGTCTAGAAACAAAAATAGAGAGAGAAAAAAATCTTTTTTCAACAGTTTGGAAAAAAATTAGTTTAAAATTAGATAATTAAATATTTTCAAAAGTTTAACGAAGAAAAAAGAACCTTTCAATAATTTAAAGACACAACAAATTTTTAGTAAATTTTAAGGACAAAAATAATATTTTAGTCCAAAAATGATTAAAAGAATAGTCCTGAAAAGTTGGAAAAAAATTATAAATAAATAGACCATCTTCCAGAATCCAAGTATGTGTTTACCCTACAATATAGGTGCATTCAATGTATAGTAACTGAGTTATTATAGCTTTGAATTTTAGGGGGAGAGACCATTTGTAAATACAAAAATGTTATACTCACAAATTGTTTTACAAATTGCTAACGTAATATATAGTTATTAGTAAGTAAAAATGTAATGATAGTAGTGAGTTAAGACAAAAACCTATAAAAATTTGTCATATCAATTATTTGTAAAAATATTATAAAACAATTTATACATGTAACATTACTTTTGCAAGTATAACTGCGTTTTGCTTGTTGAGAAGATTAGGCTATAATTAATAAGAGTCCGTTTGGATAGAACTTATTGCTGAAAACTGAAAATACTGTAGCAAAATAATTTTTAAATGTATGAATAGTGATGCAGGACCCATTTTTAATAAAAAAAATTGATAAAAAAGTACATGAACAGTACGCATACAGTACACGCACAGTACGCGCACTGTGCACTTGTCCCCCGCAGCAGCAGCAGCAAAAAGAAGAAAAAAAAAAAAAAAAGCAAAAAGTGAAAAATATAAGTTGAATCCAAACGTCCTCTAAAGCTCTTGGAAGGCCAAATTAGGGAAGAATTATATTCCGTTGCCTGATCATTCCAAAGAATAACTAAAAAAGTTTAGGCTAAAATATAAATTGCACCCTTTAAGTCTAAATTAAATTCATTTTAGTTTTCTAAACTTCTCTGTCGTTCAATTAAGTTCTTTAAGTTTTAAATTTATTTAATTAAGATATTTTGTACAATTTTGTTAAAAAGTTGCCATTATAAATATAACATTCTAAATGGAAAATAACTTAGAAAATTAATAAAAATATTTATAGAATTTTTATGTGAGATTATTTTTCAACTATTATTCATTAATTAAATACTTTAACAGAAATTTTTTAAATATAATAGCATTGAAAAATGAGGTTGTATTATGATGAGTATGAAACAGCCCTCTTACACGAGGCTCAGAGTCCACTCCACTTAGACCGCGCGTAGCTGGTAATCCATTTAACATTGGAAGTCATAAATCATTCCCATGTTGGGGAAGCTGCAGAGAGACCCATCGAATAATAATAGCACATCTATGATCTACCACTATTGTTGCTGTCAAAAACAAATTATCGATAGTTAATTATGCCAAAACTAACACTTCAACAAATACCATTTGAGAGATTAATAAGAGACAGAAAAAGGTGTATTCCATTCAAAATGGAGCTGCCACCAACACCAACCTCTAAATTAACATAAATTGAAAAGCATTGATTACTTTCAAGTTTCAACCAATTCAAAAGCCATTTATAGCCAAAAGTCGCAATTACTCGATCCATTCCAAATTAACTAGGGTCAATATATATATATATATAGGATGCCAAATTGCCAATAAATATTCTACTAAAGCAAACTCCGAGTGGCAAAAGGGAACTAAATCAGATTCTTGATGATTGATGTATCAAATGGCTAAAATCTTCTATTTAATCTATAGTAGTGATTACAAACTTGGAAATGCTTATGAGAAAATTTCAGAAAATTGAAGACGAAAACATATCAGAATAAATAGCAAATTGAGTGTGTTTATGCATTCAAGTAGTTTGTTCTAGTCGTGGTCAAGATCAAAAGTCTAATATGAATAGGAACAATTTATTCGACAGTACAGCCGATTAAAAAAATATTGGTACAGCAGTTTTGTGAGTTAAATAAAATAGCAAAACAGATTTTACAACAATAATAAAGATGACACACAAATTACTAATAATTAAATGAATATTTACTCATTTAGTTACTTCCTCAAATGGAAATAAATATTGCACAATGTCATTTTCATAGCTATATCCATCTAAGTGTGTGCTTATAGCTTTATATCTTTTCAGCACAATCATTCATTTTCTCAAAGTTCTTGAAGATCTCAACTTCATAAAACATGGATTTAATTAAAATAGTAGCTATGTAAGCAACATTATTTGAATTTAAAATATAACATGAAACAAAACACAGTTCTGAATAGATTAATTCCTGTAAATACAATACTCTAGAAATACGCAACTGTAACATGCAATAAACAACAGTCAACAATTTATGATAGTGAGTTCAATAATCTTGTGCAAATAAATTAGCAACCAAACTATTTACAATAATCCTGAATAGTTAATCCTATAACCATAAACCAATGAAAAGAAATAAGTTGATGCATAGAGAGCATGAAAGACAATCAAGTTACTTATAATCAATAAATAAAGGCCACAAATTTCTAGATACTACTTTCAAGTTCTGTAGGTTTTTTTTTTCAAAAAAGAAAAAAAAAGAAAATGCAATGTTTAATTGCTCTACATTTTTATTTTCTTCTTCCCTATAATTAAAACTGGCATCCTGCTACTCTTGTAGCTGATCATGCCATTACAAGGCCTTTTTCCTATGAGTAGCAAGAATATATGAATGTCAATATTGTAAAGATATACAATTTGAGAATACAAAGAAGAATAAAATTATTACTTAAATATATGGACCATTTCATAGAACAAGTAGGATGGCCAAAATAACTAGAAGAAAAATGAATGATATACAAAAGATTCAATTGAATAGAGCACATATAAAGGAAATCTATGACAGCTCGGTTCAAATTATTGCCACTCCCAAAGAAGAAAAACCATTTCGCATTTATGATGTTTCATAAATTAATTCATAGGGAAAATCTTGTTACACACTCGCTATTGCATTCTCCCTTTGAAAATGAAAGATGAAACCCATTATCTGCACTCTAAAACAGGTTATCACCTTCCTATTGTGTCAACCATTTTCAATAACTCACACAACAAATGGCTTCTCTCGACCTCAATTACAATTTTATTCAATCATTTCTGAGCTCTGCATATGCAGCAACTTCTATGATGCAAATGAGTCACAGTGACCAGCACCACTACTTAGAGCTATCTACAAGGTTATGTCAACCAACTTAGAAAGAAATAATTCTTACACACTAGAACTTCGGAAATGAGACAAAAAGGATATATTTCTAGATATTAAATCACAAACCTAACATGATCTAAAAGACTAAAACCATCAACAGTTACAAAGGCAAGTTTAGGGGATGTGACACCCCCCATCTTCCACAAAGTTTTAATACTAGTTTTTAAATCTCAAACACAACCATTTTCAACATGACCTGTATTTTCCCCTTCGAATTGTTGTGTTTCTTGCCCCCAACACCCACACTTTGAAAACAAATGTGAAAACAAATGTTTAATATACCACATATATGCCCTAGCAGAAACAAAGGAAAAAAGAACAGAAATTTAAACATTGAAATATTTGTCCATAAATAATTCTATGACAGGCACAAATATGGAAAAAAACATGTAAGACGAAACTTACAAGCTTCTCATTGTCTGCAATCCCTCATTGTCTGGCGTGATTATTTGGAGGGAAGGAAACACTCAGATCTTTAAACAATGTGAAATACCAATTTTAGACCTGATATATATTATTCCTCAGATCCTTATCTAGATGAAGGCCACAAGAAAATATTCTTTTTCAAATTTACCTGAACTTCATGTGTTCTGCCCTCCCCAATTGCACTTTCTTAGTAAACCCTTAATATTAAAAATAAAAAATTTAAAAAACTACCCTGTGTTTGTAAACTGTACAAAGCCCATCTAATGCTTTATAGAGTAGTTATGCATTATAATGACACAACCATTGCATGGCTAGAGAGAATGTGTGTGTGTGTGTGTGTGTGTGCGTGTGTGTGTGTGTGTGTGTGTGACCCCTCTATAAAGTCCAACTATTAAGGCAAAACCCAAGAGATATCAGAGCCCTTTAAATCCTTAAATTACCTAAATTCCAACAAGAACAAGTAAAAAAGGATTTTTTTCTTTTTTTGGCGGGGGGGGGGGGGTATTGGTTTTAACAAACCGTGCATCTTAAATACTTTTTCTGCCTATTCAAAAATATAAAAAGGCTATGAAAAACAAAACAAAAAAAGTTGTGTGCAATTAAAAAATTATGAAATTAAAGAATATAAAAAAAAAATTACAAAATGAACATTAATATTTAGAAAAATTCAAGCCAATTAACAAGCTGTAGCCCAAAATGGGATTTCATCTTTGGCAGCGGGTTCAATCCCACTTGGGTGTGAATGATCTTATATAAGCCCATATGTATATGATAAAGATCAAATTACACCAAAGTAACATTTTGACAATGTTGATATTTTTCAAATCCCTCTAAGATCTTTAATTACACCTATAGTAACATTTTGATTTTGTTAATGTTACACCACTTAAATATTTTTTAATGATTTTCCATTTTTCAAATCCCACTATTGGATTACAAGTTTAACATGTACACCAAAATTATGTGGTAATCAAATAGTATTTACTATCTAATATATAACCTTTTTTATAAGTTTAAAATAATATGAGAGAGAGAGAGCTTGGTTAGTTAGCATATATAAACTTATACTTTGTGTATAATTTTTTTTTTTTTTAAGTTATAGATGAAATAGTTATTGGTAGTTTAATCATCTTGAAATTTAGTAATATTTTGCAAGCATAAGTGTATAAGAAAACAATGTAATCCAACGATGGATTTTTTTTTTTCAAAAATAACGTACAATAAAAAGTAATTTAACATTAACAAAGCTTACACTAGGTATAACATGAACTTAACACACACACACACACATTCTAATTTGTCTAATAGGCATTATAGATTTAAAGTTATATATATGGATTCTATATTTTGAATTTGTATATTCAAACAAACATTCTTAATTTCCATATAGGTTTCATAGACCTAGAGTTATAAGTATTCAATATTTTGAATTAGTCTACATAAGAGATCAAAACCACCTGCTACCCAGATGCCCTATAACATGTATACAGACCAAAGAAACCTGCTGCAGTCAGGAAATTGCATGACAACGAGAAAGAGCACGCATGTACACAGTCATGACTGTTTCATGAATGCTTACAAGCGTGCTCTCTCTCGTTGTCAACCAATTATATGTCAAAGCTTGAGGAATTCTGCAAAAGATAAGAGAGAACATATAATAGCAATGCTTCAATAAATCCAACTACTATGGCATTTTTACCAAGAAAATAAGGGACAGCAGAAGATATCTACTCTTAAAAAAAATAGACATATATGTTCCTTGTAATCTGACTAAGTTATATTTAGTTGAAAGCCTTTAGATTGTAAAGCATCTCTAAGAATTTCTAACTTGACATTAACTCCATGTCAAATTTCATCAACTAAAACTATATCATCCACAAAAGGCATACGCCAAAAGACTTCATATTGAATTCATCCAATGAGATAACAGTTTAAGCTATATCAAACATAAAACTTAATAAATTCCATGGTCTTAATCAATTTAATTTACTCTAAAGGAACTCGTTCTCTACATTTTCTACATTTATCCATTAGAGATATAATAACATAACCTCTATGATAGATCACTTTGGAATAAAATCAAAGTAAATCTCCAATATTGTTATTCTCCCAAAAGTTCATAGTGACTCATAAGCTTAATTGCACATTAATTTGTACAATTTTGAATAATTTCCTTATTATTGTATATGGATATTTGAGTCTTTTTCTCCACTCACTAGACATTTTGTTATCACTTAAAGATCTTTTCATTTCATCACCCAAGCACTTCCAAACAACAATGGTTAATTCATTAAGTCCACAATTCTTACTGTATTCATCGTCCTCAATGCGTCATTTACCCAATCATCCTAATTCTTCAAACAAACCTATGATTTCTATCCTCAGTTGGGTAAAACTTGGTGTTCTCTAATCTTTTATGTGCCTTCCATTAAATGATATATCAAATTAATTTTCCCATCTCTCTTTAATGCATTGAACACATTCAAGTCACTTGCTTTCATTCCATTGTCTTAACAAGTCTATATTCTTTTCTACAAGCTTCATCACTAACTTGCTCTATAATCCATAATAAGCCTTAAATCTAGCCTTTTTGACAGCTTTCTTTGCTTCTTTGCCACATTATAAAATTCACAAGCAGGGCACTATCTAGGTAGGTCTCTCTCTCTCATCTAACTACTACTTAAGCCACCTCATTCCACCACCAACTCTCCATAATCAGTTGGCTACATCTTTTTGATTCTCCAAGTGCTTCTTCAGCTTCCTTTTACTGCTAGTCATTCATCATGCATCTTATCAACACCTTTGTCTAGACTCCACTTGCCTTCTTTAATTAAAAATCTGTAAACACTTGTGTCTCTCCCTTCAAATCCCACCACCTAAATCCTAAGTTCCTCTATCAAACATCTCCTATTTTCCACATTATACTACAAATGTCTAGTACCACGAATTTGTGTTGTTATTATTCTCTCTCATAAAATCAACTTATAATTTTTACAATATCTACTATCAACTTTTCAAGTAAAGACCAAATCTATTTGACTAATGTATTTTCCACTTCTAACAGTAATTAAGCGTGTGAATCTCTCGTCTTCACCATTTTAAGAAATTTCCTTAGCGAAACTAAAATTTATTGGAGTCTAGCACAATTTTTCTTTTTTTGTTTAGAAAATTGGGAGTCTAGCTAGCTATTAACGTGGAAGCTACAACAACATGAAAAAGTGTAAGTAATATTTTTTAAACGTTATTAGACTCTATTAAATTTTGGGTGTTCTAAATTGAAGTTTAAAGCAATGATCGTTTAAGTGTTCCTCTCCACTTAGTAAACCTCTAACACCCTAAGCCTACAAAATTTACAACCTATACCAGTTAACTGACTCTTTTAACCCAGCCAAAGTATAACTTTCTTTGTCATCAACTTATTCCCTCAAGTCCCCAGCTACTCTTTCAAGTTTCAACCTATACAAACCTTATCCAATTTACAAAATCCAAGCATCTCAATATATCCCTAAACTTATTCATATCCTACCTTTCAAGGTTTTCTTTTCTCTTCCCGGAATTGGCTCTTACTGTTTCTTCCCTTTGTTCCACTTTGATAACACCTCCCTTCAACTAATGAAATATTTACTTTCATACATCAAGAATGGATTATTTCTAAGCCTGATGTTCTACCTATGTTATAATGCCAAACTCAAGTGAAAATCAACTTATTTCAAGGTTCAACTTCAAAGATTAAAGATCGAAATTTTTGCTTAGAGGGTCATATTCTGAACACTTCTTATTCTAGAGTTTATCCCACACTAGTATTCCATTCTAAACAACAAGAAGATCCTTCTAACACTAAGCCACAAACATGTACAAGGAAGTATCACATGCAATTAAACCCTTAAACCTTAACCAAAACCCTTGAAACTCCAAACTAGGAGTACATCTTGAACACTAAAAATAACCAAAACTATTAAAAAAAGAAACAACCAAAAAAGACTAAGACTCCATCTTAACCGAATACAAGGCCTCCAACTAAAGTATATCATCATAAAAAAAAATAAAAAATAAATAAAAACTAACCACCAAATCAGTTCCAATTCATTCCATGAACCGCATAATAAACTAAAAAACAAGCTAAAAAATTTTACCCATATTGCAAAAAAGAACATACTTACCAACTCTTCAAAAATCTAAAGATTTGCCAAACAAAAAATAAAGGATTCACTTAAGTAAAAATAAAATAAAATAGTAACGCCCAGAGAGATCTTAAAGTTTGTCTTTTGTTGTGAAATGAGAGATTAATAGACAAATCAAAGCAAATTTTTTTTTTCAAAAAAAAAAAAATCTGACCTTTAATACAAATAGATAAACAAACATTTTAAACCAAACCAAAACCCCCCACACCATTTTATATGGCTTCCTTGTGCTTTAACTCCAACATTTTTTGAAATACTGATAATAAAAAAAAAATTTAAAAACCAAACAAATTAACAAAACAACTACAAGAAATCCAAGAAAAGAAAACCCTTTAAAGGAAATAAAGTCAGAAAGACAAGGTATGATAAAACAAAAGAACTAATATGAAAAATCCAAAGCATAAAACGCAATGTAATGAAACCAGGGAAAAAAAAATTGAGAGATAAAGAAAGATTCAAATAGCATTAGAAGAATATTAGCAAAATAAACAAGCTTTACATGTAAGTGTATAACATATCCAAGACCATACCAGATCTAGAACCGAATCCTCAGACGAAGTATATAGTCAACAGTCAACCCCAAGAGAAAATAATGGGATTTGAAGGAAGATAGAATTGTAGAAGAGTAGAAAAAAGGCACCCACTACTTTGTTTTTTATGAGAAGAAAGAAGAAAATGCTTTCTGGTTTCTAGAGAGAGAGAGAGAGAGAGAGAGAGAGAGAGGGAGTTTTTACTGAACTGTTTGGGACCAAAAGTACAATAATGGGTTTAGTCCTTTGGAAATCTATACAGTGGTATTATTATACTTATCCACACACTCTACGAGGACAGAACCACACCCCAAAAACTTTTATGTTTAAAAACTTCGGGAGACTCTTGTACCTTAGATTAGCTGTTAATACATATTTTTTCACCAAATAAAAAGTGTCATCTACAAAACAAAACAAAAAAAATTTTATACGTATTGATCATTGTTATTATTATTATTATTATTTTTTAGAAATAGTACTTTTAATATTGACAGTTGATGATGCCAAGAAAATCAGTAGGCTGGATGCTTCGGACTTGAAAGGACTACTGGTTCTTTCTACGGCCTGAAAAAGAAAGAAAAGCGTATCAAAGGCGACCGGGGCTGCCGGCCAAAAATCCTCCGATGGCAAAGTTAGTTTTTTCCTCTAAGTTATTCGAATTCCAACTTTTTTGGAGTAAAAGCTCAACATACCTTGGGTTTGTACGAGCGACCTTTATATAGTGTTATCATAGGCGGTTACCAAAATTGGAACTTCTCCTGGCTTCAAGGAGAGATAGAAATCAAACGTAACTTGCATAACCGTCTGGAAGTTATGCTCTTGTTTCACAACGGATACCTGGCGGTTACGCGTGGGATAAGGGATTATCATATCTCATTTGGAGATTTTCCTAAGTGTGACAACCTCGTCCTTGAGTTCCTCAGTTGGGCGTGCTTTGTTTCACACGCGGGGGCTGCCTCGTCTAACGGGTGAATTTGCTCAAGACGAGGATGTTGACACTCTGGACGAGTGCATCACTCTGATGGTGCGTACCTCGTCTTGAGTTCTTCTTCCCTGGACGAGGCACTTGTAGGTAAGTTTCTGAGGGTGTTTATGGTAGTAGGTGGGCTATGGACGACCTTTATGGACGACTTGGAGATAGGCTATATTATTCCCCTATCAGTTGCCCCCCGTTCTAAGGTCGTCCAAAGTTCTTTTGTTTCTTCGACTCGTTTCAACACATTATTTCACATGTCTCAAAGTAAGGGACGAGGTTGCCAAGGCTTCATATTATGTCACGTGTCATTACTTACTCGGGTTAACCGTTGTGTGGGTTTGGGTTTTCGAGGAGGTTGCCACGTGGTTCTTCCTGATTGGTCATTGCGTTCTGGGTTTTACTTTTCAACGCCTATAAATAGTGGATTTCCTCCCCTGCCACTCATCGTCTTAAAATTCTCTCGTTTGACATCTCTCGTCCATCGCCTCGTCTAGGAGTATTCCGGCGTCCTTTAGTTTTCTTCGTCTAGAGCCGGGTATTTTCTCTACGCTCGTTTTAGGCTTCCCTTACATTTCCAAAATGTCCAGAAAGTTTTTCTTCGTCTAGCAATAGCGTTGATAGGGAGATCGATGAATATCGTAACACGACTAGCTATAGTGGCTCTAGTAGTGACGACGGTAGGAGTAGTGGTAACACCACGACGAGTATGTTTACGGGGTTCCTGGGGTTCCCTTAGAAGTTTTCCGGGAAGAATTTAGGACGAGGGTAGCATGCGGGTCTAGGGCTGGTCCTTCTAGCGCGCCCTGCGTCCACTTTAGAAGGGACGAGGTTGAGGGCTGTATACGAACTGCGCTGTTGGGGTTCCAGCCAAGACAGACGAGAGAAAACTAACGTCCCTTAGGAGTTGGTACCAAATCCGGACGAGCTAAATCCTAGATTGGCCGTCCGTGATGAGTGGTGTTGCCAACCTCATTTTGGCATTGGGGTTTATGAAGCCTATCTTCTAGGGGTCTTGGTGCCTCTCAATGCTTTTGCCGGGGAGTTGCTTACTAGGTTAGGTATAGGTTTATGTCAATTAAATCCTAATGCATGGAGACTAGTTGTTTCTATGCAAATTTTGTGGAGAGAGGTTTTCGAAGGGGATGTCCTCTTGCAGTGGACGAGTTCCTTTTTGCTATAAACCCTGCGAAATTAGTCAATCTCGTGGCTTTTATCAATTCACGGCAGGAGAAAAGACTATAGGATAATTAAATCTTTGGTCACCTCGGATAGGAGTTGGAAGACGGAGTTCTTCTTCGTCTCGGAGTTTTTGGGCGGGACGCCTGGCGTGTGGGCGGGGATTCATTTCCCCCATATACGGAGATTTAGGGAACCTTCGTCACGAAGGTATGCTCACCACTACTGTAGCATCGCCTTCATTACCTATCTTTCTGGGCTAATTTCTTCGTCCTTGTTGCAGGTGTTAGGAGGCCGTCGTTGAGCCAGTTCCATCTAGGACGCGTCCAGAAAGCTCGTCTTCACCCAGAGAGGGACTTCCACTCTTTGGTTACCTTGCAGCGTCTTGCAACTTGGGGACTTGGCCCCGAGCCCTCTCCTGAAGCCTTAGCCCACGAGATTACAGTCCGCCGACGTGAGTTCTCGTCTTGCCTTTCCTCTCCCTTTTTTTTTTATTTATTTTTTTTTATAATTATTATTATTTATTTTAGGGATGGCTACCATGAAGGAAAACAAAGGCAAAGGGGTCGTGGACGAGCGTGGCAAGCAAGACACTGAAACTAGGGCTCGTCCTTCTGTTGGCGATAAGAGGAGCCTGTCAAAGGCCATCAACCTTGAAAACCTCCCCAGCAGGAGAGCCAAGCACAGTAAGTCGTCCAAGGCTGGGGTCGTCTCTCCTGCTGTCCCTGTTCCTCCTCCACCACCGTCCGTCCCAATCTTCGATGTGGAGTACGAGCCTGCTCCCGCTGCCGTCCAAGACCGGCGTTCTGCCTCGTCCCAACCTCCCGTTGATGTTGTGCCCCGGCCTGCTCGAGAGTGAGGGCTTGGCTTGGGAGAGGTTCCAACAGGCAGTGTCTGACGAGGACGTGGCTGCATGCTACAACATGTCCTTGACGGATTTTGAACACTCGGGTGTCCACGATCTTTTCAAGGTAATGGATACAAATTTGTGCTCGTCGTTAGCTTTTCATGCTTGTTTACTTTGCTTGATACAAAAATTCTTATTTGTTTGTGCCAGGCCATGTCCAAGTTTATAGTTGCGTCTAGGCAGGCTGCGAGTTGGACGGGACGAGCTGTATTGGAGAGGAGGATCGAGGAGGTTAAGGATGAGTGCAAAAGCCGGGCTGAGACGGTGAGGCTAAGGACGCAGCCAAGGATTTGCTAAACCTCGTCGAGGAATTAAAGGCTGATGTAGTGGAAAAGGACTCTCGTCTTGACCACTTTCAGAAAAAGACCGACGAGCTTAGCAATTCCCTTGTGAGGGCTAAGGACGAGGCTGTGGAGGAGTTCAGGGCTTCGAAGCAGTTTACGGACCTTCTGGATGCCAATTATGCGGCTGGATTTGAAGACTTTCGCATGGAGGCGAAAGAAAAGTTTCCAGAAGTTGACTTCAGTCCTATCGTCCTTCAACTTGGAGGTGCTGCTAGTTCTTTTCTTCAGACTAGCTCTGAAGATGCCAATGTTGAAGACGATGCCTCTACCAAGCCTGCTGAAGACGACCCTAATGCCTGATGCCCGTTTGAAAATTTTCATCGTTTGTTTAAGTGTTTTCTTCCTGTCTCTCTTTTTTTTTTTTTTTTTTTTTTTAAATGTATAAGAGTACATTTGTTTCGTCCTGAGCACTTTTGACGGCTTTATAAACAATGCCTTTCAAGGCTTACTTTTCAAGGGTTTTTGGACGGTGGTCGTTCACCCTTTTATTGTTTAATGAATGCTTACTTTCAGTTATCATCATTATTATTCCATGGACGAGTGTATGTATTTTTATTCAATTGCCTTTTAAGCAATGTTTCCCAGTGTTGGGTGATTGTTTACATGATGCCCTTATGGACGATTGTATTAGGACGATCATATGCTCGCCGTTAGAACGCAGGTGTTAAGGCCTACTTCCCTTCTTAGACGAGTATGCCCTGGCTAAGGAAAACTTGGACGAGCATGTCTTAACTTTGTTGCTTTATCCTCATCATTTTTTTTTTTTTTTTTTTTTAAGGAAAGCTTGGACGAATATGCCTTAGCATTTTTGCTTTACCCTCGTTTTTTTTTTAAGGAAAGCTTGGACGAGCATGCCTTAGCATTTTTGCTTTATCCTCATTTTTTTTTTTAAGGAAAGCTTGGACGAGCATGCCTTAGCATTTTTGCTTTACCCTCGTTCTTTTTTAAGGAAAGCTTGGACGAGCATGCCTTAGCATTTTTGCTTTATCCTCATTCTTTTTTTTAAGGAAAGCTTGGACGAGCATGCCTTAGCATTTTTGCTTTATCCTCATTCTTTTTTAAGGAAAGCTTGGACGAGCATGCCTTAGCATTTTTGCTTTATCCTCATTCTTTTTTAAGGAAAGCTTGGACGAGCATGCCTTAGCATTTTTGCTTTTATCCTCATTCTTTTTTGGACGAGCATGCCTCAGAGCTTAGACGGGTTTGTATTCGTCCAGAAATTTTATTTGTCAAAGGCTTTTTCCTCGTCCGTGGATATTATCAGGGAAACTGGAATTCAAGTACATAAGAAATCCAAACCATATTATTACATGAACATTGTTCACGAACTTGGCCACGCTTATAAGCTAGTGCCTTATTAAGATATCAAGTACACAGCATCGTCTTTCATAAACTAGTCTGCAAGTAGTGCAAGAGTTTAAGAACTAGTGCACTTTTATTCATAACACGCTATAATAATAGTAAAAGCACAAATAAATATAAGCAAACACGCAAACGACAACTGTAGTTTTGCCACTGACTTCCTTCGTCCCTGCTCATCACGATAGTACTTTGCAGATGTTCCACGTTCCAAGGATGTTCTAACTTTAGTCCATCCGAGGCTTCCAGGGTAGTAGGACCCTTGCCTTTTGCAATTGATTACTTTGTAGGGTCCTTCCCAATTGGGTCCCCGATTTTCCATGGTGGGTTCTGGTCGCCAAGAGACCCTTTTGAGGACAAGGTCCCCGACCTTTGAACCGTCGGGCCTTACCATGGCGTCATGCCTGCTTTGGCCATGAGATTTTTGTATCTTGCTGTCCTTTGCTCTGCATCCATTCTTACCTCATCAATAAGATCGAGGTCAAGGCGAAGTTGTTCCGTTGTCTTTCTCCTGGTACTTCATCACTCGGTGGCTTGCCATATGGACCTCTGCCGGTATAACGGCTTCACTCCCATAGGCTAGTATAAAAGGGGTCTCTCTGTCGGAGTTCGTGCGGTCGTCCTATAGGCCCGCAAACACCGGGTAGCTCGTACGACCGCCATATCCCTTTTTGCCCCTCAAGCCGAGTCTTGATGATTTTCAGCAGGGATCGGTTTGCTACTTCCGCTTGCCCATTTGCTGTGGATGGGAGGGTGAAGAATAGTGATTCTTGATTCCAAAATGATTGCGAAATCCCTGAAGGGTGCGTTGTCAAATTGACGTCCGTTGTCAGATACTAATACACTGGGTACTCCGAACCTGCATAGGATATTCTTCCATACAAAATTCTTCACGTTCTGCTGAGTGATTGCTGCAAGAGGCTCAGCTTCTACCCACTTGGTAAAGTAATCTATCCCTACCACCAAAAACTTCATTTGCGGACTCACATTGGAAAAGGACCCGGGATATCCCGCCTGTGCGAAGGGCCATGGGGCTGTCATTGGGGTACGATACTGACGGCTGTACTGGGTACATTGCTATAACGCCGGCATTGGTCACATACCTTGACATAGGCTTTAGCGTCTGCCGCATTGTTGGCCAATAGTAGCTGCACGGACGATCTTATGGACGAGGGACCTTGCCCCTGAATGATTTCCACAGGATCCTTCATGAACCTCCCTTAGAACATAGTTTGACTCGTCAGGAGCCAAGCATCTTAAGTAGGGTTGAGAAAAGCCTCGTTTGTACAACACCTCATTTATGATGACATACTTGGCCGACCTGACCCTTAACTTTCTCGCTTCATCCTTGTCTTCTGGAAGCCTCCATCTTTGAGATAGATTATTATCGGACTCGTCCAATTTTCTCCTCCCCCATCTGTTGTATGTCGGGGATGTCTGTATCGGCATGTCCTCGATGTCGTCGAACTCGTTTATGACTCCTGCCGAGGCGGCTTTTGCCAATGCGTCTGCTTCAGTGTTCTCCTCCCTAGGAAGTTGAATAAAACTTATGGCTGAGAATTTCCGGGCAAGGCGTTTCACTTTGTTAAGGTACTTCTTCATTCGATCTTCTTTGACATCGCACATCCCATTCACTTGGTTAATGACCGAGTTGAGAATCTCCACGATTGTTAACGACTCCGCCCCAGGGACTTGGCCAATTCCAACCCCTTGAGTAAAGCCTCGTACTCGGCCTCGTTGTTGGTAGTTGGATATTGCGGACGGGCCGCATCTCCCGGCTTGTCACCCTCGGGGGACTTCGTACAATTCCAATCCCTCTGCGTACGGTGTGGACGATCCGTCAACATTAACCACCCACGTTTCATTTCTCTCGTCCTTGTTCGAGTCGTCCTTGCTTGGGAGTGGTGAATGAAATCTACCAACGCCTGCGCTTTTATCGCGCTCCTTGGGAGGTACGACATCAAACTCGCTGAGCTCAACGGCCCGCTGTACTAGCCGTCCGGCGGCTTCCAACTTGCTCATTGCCTTTTTTATGGGATGGTCCGTCGGGGCGTTGATGACGTGTGCACGAAAATAATGTCTTAGCTTCTGGAAGCCGTGATTAGTGCGAAGGCTAGTTTCTCCATCATTGGGTATCGCCCGCCCCTCTCATCGCGTGGCTTGTGTAATAGGCGGCTTCCGACTTTCCCCTTTCTTCTCCGACTAACGGCGGAGCTTAACGCCCTGCGTGTGGGGACACTGCCAAGTACAAATACAACTCTTCCCCAGGTACAGACGGACTCAACAGTGGTGCCGTCATTAGATACGTCTTCAAGTCTTGGAAGGCCTTCTGACACTCGTCCGTCCATTCAAAAGCCTTCCTAAGGACTTTAAAGAAAGGTAAACATTTGTCAGTAGCTTTCGATACAAACCTGTTGAGGGCGGCGACTCGTCCAGTAAGAGATTGGACTTCCTTGATATTTTTTGGTGGCTCCATGTTCAGTATCGCCTGGATTTTATCTGGATTCGCCTCAATTCCTCTGTGCGACACCATAAACCCCAAGAATTTTCCCGATGAAACTCCGAAAGCACACTTGCTCGGATTTAATTTCATGTGGTAACGTCGCAATGTATCAAAAGTCTCTTGAAGGTCGTCAAGATGTTTATCCTCGTCCTGGCTCTTCACTAACATGTCGTCCACGTAAACCTCCACATTTCGCCCGATTTGAGGACGGAACATGTGGTTAACCGGCCTTTGGTAGGTTGCCCTGCGTTCTTCAAACCGAAGGGCATAACCTTGTAGCAATACAACCACTTGGCTCGTGACGAATGAAGTCTTCTCTGACAGTCCGCTTCATTCATGCGAGATACGGTTATACCACGAGAAAGCATCCATGAAGCTAAGTATCCTGTGACCTGGAAGTCGAGTCCACTAAGCTGGTCAATGCGTGGCAATGGATAGCTATCCGGGGCAAGCTTTGTTGAGATCAGTGAAGTCCACGCACATCCGCCACTTGCCATTGGCTTTCTTGACCATGACTACGTTCGCCAACCAGTCTGGGTAATGAACTTCTCGGATAAACTTCGCGGCGACCAACTTCTGCACTTCTTCCTTGATGGCGTTGTCTCGCTCGGGAGCAAAAACTCTTCTCTTCTGACGCACTGGTTTCGAATAGGGACACACGTTCAGGCTATGAGTAATGACGCTCGGATCGATGCCAGGCATGTCCTCGCTGACTCCATGCAAAGACATCGAGGTTTTTCTTCGAACCGAATCAAAGCGTGCTTGCCCCGTTTCCATGCTTGCCCCCACTCTGGTAGACGTGTCGGGCTTGTTATCGTCCAGAGGGACGTCCTCTAATGCTTCAGTGGGCTCAGCCATAACCCTCCTTCCGCCTATACTCATTGCCTGCATATGCTCGTCCATGGCCAGCATAGCTAAGTAGCATTCCCTGGCAGCCAGCTGGTCTCCTTGTACCTGGCCTACTCCGTGCTCTGTCGGGAATTTGATGGACAGGTGGTAGGTTGAAGTCATTGCTTTCCAGCTGTTCAATGTTGGCCTTCCAATAATCGCATTGTATGACGATGCACAATCAACAACAAGGAAATTCACTTCCTTGGTTATCTGCTGCGGATATGTCCCGGCTGACCACGCGGCGTGATGGTGCCAACGGGTTGCACCTTCATTCCCCCGAACCCTACCAACGGCGAGTTCACTTGGTCGAAGCTCGATCTCGTCCTAGTCTCATTTGTTGGAATGCGGGGTAGTAGAGAACGTCACAACGGAGGCGCCATTGTCTATCGGTACCCTTCAGTGGTGTAATCAGAGATGAGCAGGGTGATGACTATCGCATCATCGTGGGGGTGATGAACTCGTCCTTCATCCTCGTCTGTGAAAGTAACAGCCTGTTGGTCTACCTCCCTCGTCCTGAGAGGTCGTCCAGACTGTTGGATGTTCTGCACCACCTTTAGGTATGTCTTCCTTGATTTGGACGACTGCGCCATCGAGCTACCTCCCACAATTACCCTTATTTCTCCTAGTGGGGGGCGTGATGATTCTTCCACTTTGGCCTTCATTTTCTCATCTCTCTGGTCTCGTCCAAGGAAGTTCCTCAATTTCCCCTGTCTAATGAGATTTTCTATCTGTTGCTTCAAGTCAAAGCACTCGTCTGTATCATGCCCATGGTCCCTATGAAAACGGCAGTACTTGCTCCTGTTACGCTTGTTGGGGTCTCCCTTCATTTTGTCTGGCCACTTCAAGGACGGATCATCCTTGATCTGCATAAGGACCTGCTCTAACGGCATAGTCAGGGGCGTGTATTGCTGATTCCTTGCAGAGGAATTGGCCTTCTTACCATCCTTATCTTTTCTCTCGTCTACCCGAACCTTCTTCGGACGAGGTCCACAGTCTGGTAGCGATGATGGCCCACCTCAGAGCGCTCTGCCCTTTTTCTTTTCTTGGCTATGATGGCGTCTTCGGCATTCATAAAATTCGCTGAATGGACAAGCTCGGCCATAGTCTGCGGTTCTGCTCATAGAGCTTATGAATAAACAAGTCGGAATTGACCCCGTTGTGGAAAGCGGCTAGCAATAGCTTGTCATCCATCTCGTCCACCGTTAAGGCTTCTCGTTAAAACGGGTGATAAAAGATCGCAAACTCTCATTGTCCCCTTGCTCTATGGTCGGCAAGCTAGAGGAGGAACGCTTGTGACGCGTCCTCCAATGAAGTTGTTAACAAGCAGCTTACTCGGTTCTTCAAATGATCCCACGAGTTTGGGGGAATCTTGCTGAACCACACTCGCGATCCCTTGAGTGTGGTGGGGAAAAGCTCTGCACATGATCTCGTCTGGGACCCCCTGCAGATGCATGGTCGTCTTGAAAGTTGCAATGTGATCGCAGGGGTCGCGATTTCCATCGTACGAGTCTAGAGAAGGCATTTTGAACTTCGGGGGTAGAGGGTGACCGGCGTGGAGGCGTGAAAGGGGAGTACTGTTCGGTGGACCATATCATCTCCTGGGTTTGTTCGCCTCATGTTTTCCCTCATTTCATCCATGGCTTTTCTCATACGGGTCCATTTCTTTTTCCAAGTGCGACACCCTTCTTTGAAGGGGTACCCCTTGTTTGATCTTCGGACTCTACATTCTCCCCCTCCTCCTTCCTGACTTGGGGCCCTTCCTTCAATGTGTCCTTGACGCTGCCTCCTGAAGTTGATCTCCTTATTCAATTCCTGGTTCTGACGCGTCAGTTCTGCCATAGCAGCCGCCATAGATTGTATGTGTTGCATAGAAGGCGGTTGCACTACAGGTACTGATCTACTCTCCTGGTGGCCTGGGCTGGTAGCCCTTGATCTTGTTCGAACCATTCAACCTTTTGTCTGGGATAGAATAACAAGTTTATTGCGTTCCCACAGACGGCGCCAACTGATGATGCCAAGAAAATCAGTAGGCTGGATGCTTCGGACTTGAAAGGACTACTGGTTCTTTCTACGGCCTGAAAAAGAAAGAAAAGCGTATCAAAGGCGACCGGGGCTGCCGGCCAAAAATCCTCCGATGGCAAAGTTAGTTTTTTCCTCTAAGTTATTCGAATTCCAACTTTTTTGGAGTAAAAGCTCAACATACCTTGGGTTTGTCTGAAACAGCCTTTATATAGTGTTATCATAGGCGGTTACCAAAATTGGAACTTCTCCTGGCTTCAAGGAGAGATAGAAATCAAACGTAACTTGCATAACCGTCTGGAAGTTATGCTCTTGTTTCACAACGGATACCTGGCGGTTACGCGTGGGATAAGGGATTATCATATCTCATTTGGAGATTTTCCTAAGTGTGACAACCTCGTCCTTGAGTTCCTCAGTTGGGCGTGCTTTGTTTCACACGCGGGGGCTGCCTCGTCTAACGGGTGAATTTGCTCAAGACGAGGATGTTGACACTCTGGACGAGTGCATCACTCTGATGGTGCGTACCTCGTCTTGAGTTCTTCTTCCCTGGACGAGGCACTTGTAGGTAAGTTTCTGAGGGTGTTTATGGTAGTAGGTGGGCTATGGACGACCTTTATGGACGACTTGGAGATAGGCTATATTATTCCCCTATCAACAGTAATTAATTGCTTGGATAGTCGGAAAAATAAACCTCAAATCTTTTTTTTTTATTATTTATAAGAAATTGAAAATTTTCATTTAAATAAGAATAAAAAACAATACATCTCAAGCAATGGTATGCTTAATAATACATGGAGTTTCTTTTATCTAAGTGACAAAATCATTCTTCTTAAAATAATAAAGTGACAAAATCATAAATGTCACTAACATATTGGGTAGCTGCTTTTGTGTGTGTATATATAAAACATGAGATGCTTTGTTTCCATTATGGCGAATATGGATATCTGAATACTTTGGAATTTCTAGAGTTGTATATATTAAAGGGAAATGCTAATGAATGCCCTAAAAGTATTGGTTAATAATCCATTTAAAGAAAGTTTTTATGGGAAAATGAAATAAAGCAATTAATATTTTGACAGTTTTTTTCATTTCTCATAAAAGTGGTATTAAAATTTTCTTAAAATGGATTGTTAAGCAATGCCCTAAGGGCATTCGTTAGCATGACCCTATATTAAAAATTTAAAGACATTGTTTGAATTACTCAGAGGAGAGTTTGCATAACTGAGAAGGGAGTTAATAACACCTTAAAGTGCAAAAAAAATTAATTTAAAACAAGTTTTCAACCATTGCATAACATTCGTGTGATAGTCACTTCGTAATTACAAGTTTTTATGCAATGGAGGGGGCAATGATCGGAGTTCAAGTCTTCGAGAGGAAGTTTCACATACACATACATATACACCAGGGGCGGCTCCACTTAGAGCCCGGGGGTTCAAATGAACCCCCTGAATTGAACCAAAAAATAAAAATTATTATAATATTTTTATTTTATTTTTCCTGTTTTGACACTTATAATAAAAATTTGAACACCCTAACCTTAAGCCCAATTTAAATAAACTTAAATATAATCATCTTAACAATATCTTGACCTTTTTAAACACAAAGAAAAATTTCAATAACAAATTACTTCGATCTAAAATCTAGGAAAAAATTTTAATTAGCCTAACAACAAAAGTAGAATTTGCTAATCTTAAACCTTAGAAAAAGCTCATTTAGATCTTAAGAAATTTTAAATAAATCAATCAAATGAGAAATTAGTGCATGAATGATTGCTTGATGACTATGTACATTGAAATGAATGTACCTAGTAGGATTGATAATGAAGATATTATACAATAATTTCAAAATACGAAATATCAGAGAAGACAATTGTAAAACTTTATGTATTAAAGATTTTTTTTTTGTGATGTCAATATATTTAATTTATCTTTTGTTTAAAATTTTGTATAATTTATGTTTCTTATTAAACTCCCTAAAAAGTAATCCTAGAGCCGCCACTGATATACACTTAAATTAAACTAGAGTATAATCTTTATCTCAAATAAATAAATAAAATATATGGTAAAATACTATTTTGGTCCATAATAGTAATTTGATCGGTCAAGTTTAAGTTTCTATCTGTCGAAACTGTAAAATCTTGAAGAGATTGAAAAATCAAATTCCTATTTTTACACATTGAATTCCAGAAGCTTGAGCACTTGTTTAGACATTCCTATAGACTAGTCTAAAGATTATAACAAAACAAATTTATGTTCACCTGTTTGCCAACACAGATCTAGAGATTTAAATCCTACTACCCATAATAATGTTTGACTCTTAACAGACAAAATTTGCCGGATAAATTAGGTTGCCTTTGAAAAAAAAAACTAAAAGAAACAATAATAATAACTTTATTAATATATATATATATATATTAAATTCGTAAATAAATAAATAAATAAGAAGAAAATGCATGCCGATCAAACCACTTGGGATTTGGTTCATTCACTCTAAAGTGAGTGGTCTGGCCTTTAATGCCTTGATCACGCCCACCCAGCATTGCTAGGTGCACCGAGACCTTATGTAATTTTTTGATTGTTGGTCTTTCTAAGGCCCTTATAAAAGGCTGTACTCTTTTGTTTGAACCTTTTGTACTCTTTTTTGATTGTTACTCTTTTCACCTCTTGCTATTCTCCTTCAGCTAAGATCTTGAAGAAGTGCAAGGAGTATCTCAACCTTCCCCTATTCCGATTTTTTTGCCCTCACAAAAATATATAGGGTAAATTGCAAATTACACCCTTAAAATTTAGAAATGTTTGAATTTCACACTCTGATATTTCAAAATGTAGATTTTACCCCTAAAGTTTAGGGAATAAAATTCAAATTAACACTCTTAAAATTTAGGAGGTAAAATTCAAATTCTGAAACGTTAGTGTAAAATCCAAACATCCCCAAATTTCAGAGGATAAAATCTAAATTATGAAACTTCAAGGTCTAAAATTCAAATACTCTCAAAATTTAAGGGTGTAATTTGCAATTTACCCAAATATATGTTTGCAATGGTTTTGTGCAATCCTCCAGAAGGTTTTGTCACTAATAGTTATTTTTCTTGTAATTTATGCATTAACATATTTTCACATGCTTAAGGATCATCCATTATCACATAATACATATTGAAACACTCTCTTATTATCCTATGTTAATTCATTTTTAAATCACCACTTGTTCATGCATTTTCAAGATTTTTGCATCTAATTCTTACTTAAAGTGTATGTTAACTTAATTTAGAATCTAATTTCAATATTCTTCGTATTATTTTTTGTCCATTTAATTTTCATTTTTTTAATAATTCAATTGTTACAACAAGGAGAGAGGACTTGAACCCTAGATGTCCTTGTCGGAAATTTCAAGAAATGCATTCTAATTGAGCTACAACGCTGTTCGCATGTTATGTGTAGTATATGTTACTGTTCCATTGTTTTAGTTGTTTCTTTTTGCAATTCATAGTAATATTATATTGAATTTATGATTTAGATGAGTAAAGGAACTACATTGACAAATAAATAATGGCAGAGTAGGGATCGGGACAATTTCCCCTTGTCCCACAAAAATTTCCTTTGTATTTTATTTTTAAATTTATTTTTATATGGTTATTTTATATACAGAGTTTCATCAGAAAAAAAAAATTATAAGAATATATTTCCTATCTTATCAGCGTTCTTTTAAGTTTTGAAAGTTAAACAAGGATAGGCAAATGGGCAAATTACAACTTACCCACAGTGGTTTGGCTGAAATTTAAGTTACATATATGTAACTTGAATTTTGACATTTTACCCACCTGAGGTTAGCTCTATTAAAATTTTGTAATCCACCTATAACTTTTCCATTAGAAAACAACTTTTAACATCAAAACATAACATACAACTGAGCAAAAAGCTAGGGTTCTTCAATCTAATCCAAGGAACCAATGGTACTTTTTTTTTGGATCAAAACATAACATAAAACGCATTCTTTGAATTGATCCATCACTTCTAAAATTATATGAACCCACTATATTCAAGATTGACATTGTTGTTCATCTCTAAGCCCAAAAAGTTAACACAAGCCCATATGCTGCCATTTGCATAAGTTGGCACACAGAGTCACAGATATAGATTAAGACTAAAAGCCATGGAAGAGATTTTTTTAGGCTGAACAAGCCATATAAGGTTTGAGTTTGTCGAAATTTTCACTCTTATAATTTGACCATCCAATCCAGATGGGAAGGATAGATACCACATAGCAAATGTAAGAGATTAATCCCAGTTAATAGAATGAGAGCCATTCAAGTTTGACACTTTTGGGGCATCGCAATGTAAGAGATTAATACCAGATAGATCATTCTGGTTACATTCAACATCCCAATTTTGCACCATGTGTGTTACAATTGTTGAACTAGTCCAATTGTTTCTAAAGCGCTTTTTTCAAGTGAGGTGCTGGTAATTTTTTATTTCATTATCTGTTTTTCTAGGAAGCATTGATGCAATTGCAAGACCATCTTAAAAAAATAAGAGAAAAATGACAAAAGTGATGGATCAATCCAAGAATGAGTGTTATGTTATGTTTTGATGTTAAAACACCATGGGTTCCTTGGATAAGATAAAAGAGAGAGGAAGGTATCTTCAAACCCTAGCTTTTTAATTTGTTTTATGTTATATTTTGATTTAAAAGTTATTTTCTAAGAGGAAAGCGTTACGAAATTCTATCAGAGCTAACTTCAGGTGGGTAAAGTGCAAAATTTTACACTATAAGTAAGCAACTTAAATTCCGGTCAAACTATAAATGAGTAAGTTATAATTTGCCACAAAAAAATCAAAAATCAAAAGGAAAATAAAGAAGCAAAAGTTTTAACCAAAGAAAAGAAAGTATACTATTACATTTTATGATTTTAAAAAGTGTTAAGCTTAAATTCTTCTTAAAATAAAACTTAAATTCTTTATATATTATTTTGTTAATTTTCTTCAAAATGAATATATAATTAAAAAAATTTGAAATTAATTGTATAATAAATCCATAATTTAGATATTATTTTCAATTAATCAGACAAACATATGATTACTTTATGTCTATGGTTTAAAATTGACACCTCGAACCATTTCACTCTCCCCCAAACCCCCCAAGCATTTTGTGCACAAAAAAATGTCAATTCAGCTACAAAGCTCTTAATTTAAAATTTAAAAAAAAATATAATGATTCTAAAGTTCAAAAGATGTCAAGGCATTTTACCTCTCATAATTATTAAAAATCACAGCCTTAACTTATAAGTGGAATATTATTATGAAAAAAAAAAAACACCATGTATTCGTATAATTAAAAATTCTAAACGAATGAGCATAATATAATTGACATGTTATTTTTTAATGAGTTTAATAATATAAAAATACTACTCAATATTTACATGAGTGACATTTTATTGTCTAAATTGATGTTAAGTATTATATAAAGCGTGCACAACATATATGTTTATGAAGATACGAAGATATATGTTCGTTAGTTCTTCATTTTTCCCATTTTGAAGTCAAATCTAGCTATTAGGACAGTTGACCAACGTCGTCCCAACTTATAACTTGGTATCCTAAATCTTAGTTCTTACGGATTAATAGTTTTTTTTGCCATACACTTACATTTTGCTTGGAAAGTAATAAGAACTAAAACAGTGAACTCAAAAGAATTGATAACAAAACAATAAATTATATAATTTTAACCCAAAACATACAAATACACATATTTATACATTAAAATATTATCAGTGGAAATTTGTTGAAAAGTAAAGGTATTTCCTACATTTGTGATCCAAAAATGAAATAAAGGTTACAATTAATTTTTTTTTTCTCAAAAAAAAATTAATTTTTTTTTAAAAGGCTTGTTTATACAAAATGAAATATCAAGAAATTTAATTAGGTTTTGTTAGAAAATTGTTATAATCGCCCATGCATTGAAAGAGTTAGAAAATTGTTATAATCGCCTATGCATTGAAAGAGTATGTGTTGGCTTGCGTAAGCACAAATTTTAAGATTTAAAATAAAACAAATAAATTAATACACAAATATTGATATTAGTTAAACATGGAATACAACTTTCGTCCAATTCCGTTAAAAATTTGTTATTATAAATATAATTTTCTAAATTAAAAATAGTTTAGAAAATTAATAAAAATTTTATGTGAGATTATTTTCAATTTTTTTTCATTAATTAAATACTTAACAGCAATTTTTTAAAATATAATAGCAGTGAAAACTGAGGTTGTATTATGAGTAACCATTACATGAAACAACTCTTACATGAGGCTGAGTCCATTCCACTTAGACCATGACTGGTAATCCATGTAACATTGAATGTCATAAATCATTCCCATGTTGGGGAATCGAATAATAGCACATCTACGATCTACCAAATACCATGTGAGAGATTAGAAAAAGGTGTATTCCCTTCAAAATGGAGCTGCTGCCAACATAAACAGAAAAGCATTACTTTCAAGTTTCAAACAACTCAAAAACCATTTATAGGTTCTACTAAATTATTATAACAAGGGTCAAATATTTATAGGATGCCTAATTGCCAACAATTATTCTACTAAAGCAAACTCCGAGTGGCAAAAGGGAATGGAATCAGATTCTTGAAGATTGATGTATCAATGTTCATAAAATTGCAACAATCTACCATTTTCTATTTAATCTATAGTAGTAATTACAAACCTGGAAATGCTTATGAGCAAATTTGAGAAAATTGAAGACAAAAAAAAATCATTATCAAATTGAGTGTGTTTCTGCATTCAAGTAGTTTATTCTAGTCGTGGTAAAGATCAAGTCTAATATGAATAGGAACAATTTATTCGACAATTAAAAGAATATTGGTGCAGCAGTTTCATGAGTTAAATAAAATAGCAAGACAGATTTGACAACAATAATTAAGATGACATACACAAGTTACTAATAATTAAATGAACATCAATCATTTAGTTTGTTCCTCGAATGGAAATAAAAATTGCACAATGTCATTTTCATAGCTATATCCATCTAAGTGTGTGCTTATAGCTTGATATCTTTTCAGCACAATCATTAATTTTCTCAAAGTTCTTGAAGATCTCAACTAACCACACAAGCATCTTTCATAAAACATGGATTTTATTAAAATAGTAGCTATGTAAGCAACACTATTTGAATTTTAAATATTACACGAAACAAAATACAGTCCTTAATAGATTAATTCCTGAAAATACAATACTATGGAAATGCACAACTGTAACATGCAATGAACAGTAGTCAACAATTTATGATAGTGGGTTCAATAATCTCGTGCAAATAGATTAGCAACCAAATCATTTACAATAATCCTGAGTAGTTAATCTTATAACCATTAAACCAATGAAAAGAAATAAGTTGATGCATAGAGGGCATGAGAGACAATCAAGTTACTTATAATCAATTGTTTCTAAAAAAAAAAAAAAAGTTACTTATAATCAATTAATAAAGGCCACAGAAATTTCTAAATATTACTTTCAAGTCCTGTGGTTTTTTTTTTCAAAAAAAGGAAAAAGAAAATGCAATGTTCAATTGCTCTATATATTTTTATTTTCTTCTTCCCTATAATTAAAACTGGCATCCTGCTACTCTTGTAGCTAATCATACCATTACAAGACCTTTTTCCTATGAGTAGCAAGAATATATGAATGTCAACATTGTAAAGATATACAATTTGAGAATACAAAGAAGAATAAAATTTATTACTTAAATATATGGACCATTTCATAGAACAAGTAGGATGGCCAAAATAACTAGAGAAAAATGCATGATATACAAAAGATTCACTTGAATAGAGCACATATAAAGGAAATCTATGACAGTTTGGCTCAAGTTGTTGCCACCCCCAAAGATGAAAAACTATTTCCCATTTATGATGTTTCATAAATTATTTCATACAAAAATCTTGTTACACACTCACTATTGCGTGCTCCCTTTGAAGATGAAAGATGAAACCCATTATTTGCACTCTAAAACAGGTTATCACCTTCTAGTTGTGTCAACCATTTTCAATAACTCACACAACAACTGGCATCAATCCACCTCAATGATAATTTTATTCAATCATTTCTGAGCTCTGCATATGCAGCAACTTCTATGATGCAAATGAGTCACAGTGACCAGCACCACTACCTAGAGCTATCTACAAGGTTATGTCAACCAACTTAGAAAGAAATAATTCTTACACACTAGGACTTTGGAAATGAGATGAAAAGGATAGATTTCTAGATATTAAATCACAAACCTAATATGATCTAAATGACTAAAACCATCAACAATTACAATGGCAAGTTTAGGGGATGTGCCACCCCCTGCCTTCCCCAAAGTTTTAATACTGGCATTTAAATCTCAAACATAACCATTTTCAACATTTGCATTTTCCCCTTCGAAATTGTTGTGTTTCTTGCCCCCAACACCCACACATTAAAAACAAATGTTTAATATATATATACCACTTATATGCCCTGGCAGAAACAAAGGGAAAAAGAAGAGAAATTTAAAACGTGAAAGATTTGTCCATAAATAATTCTATGACAGGCACAAACATGGGAAAAAAAAAAATCGATATAACAATAGTGGAAGTCTGGTAGTAAATATTAGGATATGGGCAAACAAAGCCTTGTGTCTATAGACAACCCTATAGGCAAGACGAAACTTGAAAGCTTCTCATTGCCTGCATCCCTCATTGTCTCATGTGGTTATTTGGAGGAAAGGAAACACTCAGAATTTCAAACAATGTGAAAAACCAATTTTAGATCAACCTGGAATTATTCCTCAGATCCTTATCTAGATGAAGGTCACAAGACAATATTCTTTTTCAAATTTACCTGAACTTCATGGGTTGTGCCCTCCCCAATTGCCCTTTCTTGGTAAACTCTTAATATTAAAATAAAATATTTAAAAAACTACCTTGTGTTTGTAAACTGTACAAAGCCCATCTAATGCTTTATAGAGTAGTTAGACATTATAATGACACAAAAATTGCATGGCTCGAGAGAATGTGTGTGAATGTGTCCTCTATAAAGTCCAACTATTAAGGCAAAACCCAAGAGATATCAGAGCCCTTTAAAACTTCTATCAAATATTCTTTTTGAAGTTCTAAACCATAAATTACTTAAATTCCAACCCACCACAAGAACAAGTAAAAAAGGTTTTTTTTTTGGGAGGGGGGGGGGGGAGTGTGGTGTTAAAAAATTCATGCATCTTTCTTAAAAGGATCACCAGGTAAAACACTTTTTCTGCCTATTCAAATATATAAAAAGGCTATGAACAACAAAAAAAGTTCTGTGCAATGCAAAAGCTATGAAATTAATGAAAATAACAAAATAAATTACAAAATGCAGATTAACATTTAGAAAAATTCAAGCCAATTAACGAGCGGTAGCCCAAAGTGAGATTTCATCTTTGGCAGCGGGTTCAATGCCACTTGGGTGTGAGTGATCTTACATAAGTCCATATGTATATGGTAAAGATCAAATTACACCAAAGTAACATTTTGACAATGTTACACTACGTAAATTGAATTGATATTTTTCAAATCCCTCTAAGATCTTTAATTACACCTATAGTAACATTTTGATTTTGTTAATGTTACACCACTTAAATAATTTTTTATTGAATTGGCATTTTTCAAATCCCACTATTGAATTACACGTTTAGCATATACACCAAAATTATGTGGTAATCAAATAGTATTTATTATCTAATATATAACCTCATTTTTTTTATAAGTTCAAAACAATATGAGAGAGAGAGAGAGAGCTTGGTTAGTTAGCATATATGGACTTATATTTTGTGTATAATTTTTTTTTTTGCAAAAAAATGATATAGATGAAACAGTTATTGGTATTTAATCATCTTGATATTTTGTAATATTTTGCAAGCATTAGTGTATAAGAAAACAATGTAATCCAATGATGGATTTTTTTTTTCAAAAATAACATACAATAAAAAGTAATTTAACACTAACAAAGCATAAACTGGGTCTAACATGGACTTAACACACACATATACACATACTTGCTTGCCATATAGTCATTATAGATATAAAATTATAAGTATTCTATATTTTGAATTTGTATATTCACATAAACATTCTTAATTTCCATATAGGTTCTATAGACCTAGAGTTATAAGTATTCTATATATGAATTTGTCTACATAAGAGTTCGAAACCACCTGCAACCCAAATGCCCGATAACATGTATACTGACCAAAGAAACCTGCTGCAGTTGGGAAATTGCATGACAAGGAGAAAGAGCAAGCATGTACACAGTCACGACCATTTCATGAATGCTTACAAGCATGCTCTCTCTCGTTGTCAAGCAATTATATGTCAAAGCTTGAAGAAATCTATAAAAGATAAGAGAGAACGTATAATAACGATGCATCAAAAATGACCATAGACAACATAAATCCAACTACTATGGCGTTTTTACCAAGAAAATAAGGGACAGCAGAAGATATCTCCACTTAAAACAAATAGACATATGTATTCCATATAATCTGACTTTTCTAAAAGCCTTCAGATTGTAAAGCATCTCTAAAAATTTATAACTTGACATTAACTCCATGTCGAATTTCATTGACTAAAACTCTATCATCTACAAAAGGCATACACAAAGAGACTTCATATTGAACTCATCCAATGAGATAACTAATTTAAGCTACATCAAACATAAAACTAAATTAATTCCATGGTTTTAATCAATTTAATTTATTCTAAAAGAACTCATTTCCATTTTAAAACCCACCACAAAAACTCTCGTAGGTACTCTACCATATGCTTCCTCTAGGTCAATAAAACCCATATAAAGATCGTTACGGGCTTCTCTACATTTTCTACATTATTTTTCCAATAGACGTATAATAAAATAACTTCTATGATAGATCACCTTAGAAAAAAATCAAAGTAAATCTACAATGTTATTACTCTCCCAAAAGTTCATAGTGTGACTCATAACCTTAATTGAACATTAATTTGTACAATTTTGATTATTTCCCTTATTCTTGTGTATGGCTATTTAAGTGTTTTTCTCAACTCAATAGAAATTTTGTTATCACGTAAAGATCTTTTCATCCCATCAACCAAGCACTTCCAAACAACAATGGATAATTCATCATGTCCACAATTCTTCTTCTTTTCATCGTCCTCAATGCATCCTTTACCCAATCATCCTAATTCTTCAAACAAACCTATGATTTCTAACCTCAGTTGGGTAAAACTTGGTGTGCTCTAATCTTTTGTGTGGCTTCCATTAAACAATATATCAAAATAAGTCTCCCGCCTCTCTTTAATCTCTTATTCCTATACTACTAACAAACTTTGATTTTCATTTTTAATGCATTGAACACATTCAAGTTACTTGCTTTCATTCCCTTGTCTTAACAATTCTATATTCTTTTCTACATCCATTGTCACTAACCTCCTCTATAATCCATAATAAGCCTTAGCCTTTTTGACTCTCTCTCTCTCTCTCTCTCTACTACTTAAACCACCTCATTCCACCACCAAGTCTCCTTAAGCAGTTGGCTAAATCTTTTTGATTCTCCAAGTGCTTCTTCAGCCCCCTTTCAATGCTAGTTATTCATTTTGCATCTTATGAACGCCTTTGTCTAGACTCCACTTGCCTTCTTTAATTAAAAATCTGTAAACATTTTTTTCTCTCCCTTCAAATCCCACCACCTAAATCCGAAGTTCCTCTATCTAACATCTCCTATTTTCCATGCTATTCTACAAATGTCTAGTACCATGAATTTGTGTTGTGGTTATTTGCTCTCATAAAATCAACTTATAATCTTTACAAAATCTACTATCAACTTTTCAAGTAAAGACCAAATCTATTCAACTAACATATGTTCCACTTATAATAGTAATTAAGCGTGTGAATCTCTCATCTTCACCATTTCAAGAAACTTCCTTAGCAAAACTAAAATTTATTGGAGTTAAGCACAATTTTTCTTTCTTTGTTTAGAAAATTGGGACTCTTGCCAGCTATTAACGTGGAAGCTACTACAACATGAAAGAGTGCAAGTAATATTTTCAGATGTTATTAGACGTTATTAAATTTTGGGTGTCCTTAATTGAAGTTTAAAGCAATGATCATTTGAGTGTTCCTTTCCACTTAGTAAGACTCTAACACCCTAAGCCCACAAAATTTACAGCCTATATATAGCAGTTAACCTACTCTTTTAACCCAGCCATAAGTATAACTTTCTTTGTCATCATCTTATTCCCTCAAGTCCCCAGCTACTCTTTCAAGTTTTAACCTATTCAAAACTTATCCAATTTACAAAATCCAAGCATCTCAATTAATCCCTGAACTTATTCATATCCTAACTTACAAGGTTTTCTTTTTTTCTTCCCGGAATTGGGTTTTACTAGTTCTTCCCTTTGTTCCACTTTGATAACACTTCCCTCAACTACCGAAATATTTACTTTCATACATCAAGAATGGATCATTTCTATGCCTGATGTTCTAACTACGTTATAATGCCAAACTCAAGTAAAAATCAACTTATTTTAAGATTCAACTTCAAAGATTAAAGATTGAAATTTTTGGTTAGAGGGTCATAGTCTGAACACTTGTTACTCTAGACTTTATCCCACGCTAGTATTCCATTCTTAACAACAACAAGATCCTTCTAACACTAAGCCATAAACATGTACAAGGAAGTATCACATGCAATTAAATCCTTAAACCTTAACCAAAACCCTTGAAACTCCAAACTAGGACCACATCTTGAAAATTAAAAATAACCAAAACTACCAAAAAAAGAAACAACCAAAAAAGACTAAGACTCCATCTTAACCGAATACAAGGCCTCCAACTAAAGTAAATCATCATAAAAGAAACCAGCCACCAAATCAGCACCAATTCATTCCATGAACCGCATAATAAACTAAAAAACAAGCTAAAAAATTATACCCATATTGCAAAAAAGAATATACTTACCAACTCTTCAAAAATCTAAAGATTTGCCAAACAAAAAATAAAGGATTCACTGAAGTTAAAAAAAAAAAAATCAGTAACGCCCAAAGAGATCTAAAAGTTTGTCTTTTGTTGTGAAGAGAGAGATTAATGGACAAATCATAGCAAATTTTTTTTTTTCAAAAAAAAAAAAAATCTGACCTTTAATACAAATAGATAAACAAACATTTTAAACCAAACCAAAACCCCCCACACCATTTTATATGGCTTCCTTGTGCTTTAACTCCAACATTTTTTGTGATACTGATAAAAACAAAAACAAAACAAAAAACCAAACAAATTAACAAAACAACTACAAGAAATCCAAGAAAGTAAAACCCTTTTAAGGAAATAAAGTCACAAAGAAAAGGTATGATAAAACAATAGAACTAATATGAAAAATCCAAAGCATAAAACGCAAAGTAATGAAACCAGGGAAGAAAACAGTTTTGAGAGATAAACAAAGATTCGAATAGCTTTAGAAGTATATTAGCAAAACCAACTGTAAAGTGTATAACATATCAAAGACCATACCAGATCTAGACCCGAATCCTCAGACTAAGTATAAAGTCAACAGTCAACCCCAAGAGAAAATAATGGAGATTTGAAGAAGATAGAATTGTAGAAGAGTAGAAAAAAGGCACCCACTACTTTGTTTTTTATGGGAAGAAGAAGAAAATGCTTTCTCGTCTCTAGAGAGAGAGAGAGAGAGAGAAAAGCGAATGAAAGGGCCAAGGAAGTTTTTACCGAATTGTTTGGGACCAAAAGTACAATAATGGGTAGTCCTTTGGAAATCTATACAGTGGTATTATTATACCTATCCACACACACTACGAGGACAGAACCACATCCCCCAAATTATGTTTAAAAACTTTGGGAGACTCTTGTATTATATCAAAGCATTTCCGTTGTAAAATTATGTCATTTTAAGATATTAAAATACTTATTTTATTATTTTATCACATTATTTTACAATACGTCATTTATCACGTATTTTATCCTTCAATTTTATATATTAAAATAATATATATAACATCCTCCACAATCCAAAACACAATTCGAAACAAACCCATAGCCCACCATAACCAAATTGGAAGCCCCACCACCACCACCACCTCAACCACAAACCCCGACAAACCCACTGCCTCCACACCTTCACCCACACCCACCTCCAAACCCAAAACCTTCATACTCAGTCAACCCAAACTCCAAACCTACCTTCTTCCCCCCACACTCTCCGCTACCTCCACGCCACTCGCTCCCCTCAATTCCTCGGCCGCAAAACCACCAGCTACTCCGACCTCCTCAAAGAGTCTAACTTTGGCTTCGACCTCGTCATCATCGTCATCGACACCAACAATACTCCCAACCACAAAAGCTTCAACGACCAAGACCTCAAACCCATACCCACCCACCGCTGACCCATCCATCGGAACCCATAGCCTAACCCACCCGAATCCACCTACAGCCTAACCCACCCACCATCGATCCGCCCATCAGAACCCACCCACCTCTATCGGAACCGAACCTAGCGAACACAATCTGAACCCACACATCACCGTCCCATTGCCCAACCCACCCATCAAACCACAGCCAAAAAAAAAAAAACAGAAAAACCATTGCTAGGGAGAGATCGGTGTGGAAGTGATCGTCAGCGTCGGTGTGGAAGAGCAGTGAGGGTGAGAGACCAAAAGATGAGAGGTTGAGAGAGAGGAAAGGATTGGAGTTTGAGAAAAAAAGAGAGGAAGAGACTGACGGAGAGATGAGAGAGAAAGATGAATAAAAAAATAATAAACAGATGTGCTATATTGGTCCGAACTGTGCCAAACTTATCACGATACTGTAGCATGTTGTAAATTTTTGACACATTTGAAACACCTCATAAGGCTTGAATAGTGGTGTTTGGAGTGTCAAATGCCAAATATTTGGCATTGGTAGTGCTCTTAGAGCATGCTTATCTAAATTTTTATATTCTCTAAACAATAAATGGTGATATTTAGTTTTTATCTACTTACTTTTTTAAATACATTTTCTAATAGATTTTCTATCATTTTCTCCATCTCATTTAACTATTATATCTTCATTCATTCTTTTATTTTTTTTTTATCATCATTTATTCTTTCTATATTCATTCTCAATCATTATATTTTTCAATGAAAAGTGTTATATCAACAACATTTTTCGCAATACTTTCACAAGAATCACATCAAAATCTTATGTGGCAAGTTGTTACTAGTTCTAAGTTCTAATTCGAACCCACCACTGAAATTATTTTTTTACTCACCAATATTAGCTAATAACAATCTATTACTTAAAATTTTTTGTGAAAATATTATGGCAGCATTTCTTAATTGCCATTTTTTTTTTCATCCATACGTTTCTCTTCTTTTTTTTTTTTTTTCTCTTGGTTTTTTCTCCACCACACACGTACCCCACTCCTATCTCTATCTACCCTTCTTTTTCTTTTTCTAGCTCATCCTGGATCACCTTCTCCAGCTCTCTCTCTCTCTCTCTCTCTCTCTCTCTCTCTCTCTCTCTTTTTACTTTTTCTATTTCTACTTGATTCTAGAACACTCTCTAGCAGTGATAAGAAATAGAGAAAGAACAAGCGATTTCTTGCTCCACCATTGATTGAAGGACATAGGCAGGCGCAGAATGCATTCACTGTGCCAAGCCGCACCTTCTGATCCGTTGCCGCTCCGCGTTCACTCTTCCTCGCCAACACAGCCCAGATGGGTCAGATGGCTTCTGTCTCTCTCTTTTTTTCTTTTTCTTTTTCGCTTTTATGGTTATTATTTGATTAATTTTAAGATTATGTTTTTGAGTTTGTATTTTGATTATGCTTGAGTTTAGAGATGTTTAAGAGAAAAGATTTTTGTGTTTGTAGCCGTTGTAAATGTATGTAGCTGTTGTGATAAGAGAGATAAATAATTGTTTTTTATTAAGTTGTATGATTTTTTTAAGTAGAAAAATTCATATGAAATTGCTACAGTGTTTTCTATATCTAGAGAAGCACTGTAGCAACTTCAAAAACAATTTGGAAAAGTTTTTGCATTTGGAGAATCTGTTGGAGTTAATTTTTGGGTTTATTCTCCAAAAAAAATAGATTTAGCTAATCTATAGGAGATGCTCTTACCTATTATACACATGTTTTTTCTCCCAAAAAAAAAAAAAAAAAAAAGAAAGAAAGGTGTTATACGTATTAATCATTGTCATTAATATATATATATATATATAGTACTTTTAATATTAACGGTAATCAAGAGGCTGTTTGGATTTATAGTTTTCATAACTCATAATTCAAAAATTGTGGGACCCATGGTTGAGAAGTCCACTTGGATTTTGTTTCCAGTTTTGGTTTTCATCACTCAATTATTGATTTTTGAGTGATGAGTTATGAAAACTAAAAATACATTTTAAGTGTTTTCAGTTTCCATAACTCTGTTTTCAATGGCATTTTTGTAATTAAAACTACATACTAGGTCCCACGATCAGCCGCAACTTTTGACCCTCTTTTTTTTTTCTTCACTGAGTTTGGTGAAGTTGGTTTCTTCATCTTTTTTTTTTTTTTTTCTTTTTCCTTTCACACCAGGTGGCTTCTTCTTCTTCTTCTTCTTCTTCTTCTTCTTCTTTTCTTTTCCCTTCACGCTGGGTCTTGGTCTTATTCATTAAGTTTTTTTTTTCTTCTTCTTTCACCAGGTTCAAGTTTCTAGGTGTTTTTTTTCTTCTTCTTTCACTGGGTTCAGGTTTCTGGGTTTTTTTTTTCTTCTTCTTTCACTAGATTCGGGTTTTTGGTTTTTTTTTTCTTCTTCTTCTTTCATTGGGATTGGTGAGTTTGGGTTTCCGGTTTTTTTTTTTCATTGGGTTCGATGAGTTTGGGTACTGGGGGTTGAAGGAAAAAAAAAGAAAAAGAAAAGTAAAAGCTGCACTAAGTTACAGGTATGGGACGCACAAATAGTTGAAAAATTTGAGTGATGAAAAGTTGAGTGATGGTGCCAAACATCGTGCAAGGAGTTGGAGTATTTTAAGTGATGAGTAATGAGTGAGGAAAATTGAGTGAGAAAAAAAAAATCCAAACATGGCCTAATTGTTTGTGTAGTCAGGGAAATGAACCTCAATTTTTTTTTATAAGATATTGAAAATTTTCATTTAAATAAGAATAAAAAAACAGTACATCTTATGCGGGCCCATGCTTGATAATACATGGAGTATCCTTTATCTAAGTGACAAAATCGTTCTTCTTGAAAATATAAAGTGACAAAATCATAAATGCCACTAACATATAGGGCAGCTGCTTATTTTATATATATATATATATATGTGTGTGTGTGTGTGTGTATAATATAAGCTGCTTTGTTTCCATTGTGGCGAATATGGATATTTATATACTTCGGAATTACTAGAGTTGTATATATCCGAGATCTAAAGATGTTGTTCAAAGTACTCATTAGAGAGTTTGCATGATTGAGCAGGGAGTTAATAACACCTTAAAGTGCAAAACAGTTTAATTTAAAACAAGTTTTCAACCATTGCATACCATTTGCGTGATGGTCACTTTTTAAGTACAAGTTTTTATGCAGTGAATGGGACAATGGTCGGAGTTTAAATATTTAAAAGGGAGTTTCACACACATATATACTTAAATTAAACTAGAGTATAATCTCTATCTCAAATAAATAAATAAAATGATAAAATACTATTTTGTAGTTTGATTGGTCAAGTTTAAGTTTCTATTGGTCAAAACTGTAAAGTCCAAAACAGATTGAAAAGTCAAATTCCTATTTTTACATATTGAATTCCAGAGGCTTGAGCACTTGTTTAGACATTCCTATAGACTCTAAAGATTATAACAAAAAAAATTTATGTTCACCTGTTTGCCAACACAGATCTAGAGATTTAAATCCTACTACCCATAATAATGTTTGACTCTTAACAGACAAAATTTGCCGGATAAATTAGGTTGCCTTTGAAAAAAAAAAACTAAAAGAAACAATAATAATAACCTTATTATAATATAAATATATTAAATTCATAAAGAAATAAATAAAAAGAAAATGCAAGCAGATCAAGCCACTTGGGATTTGGTTCATTCACTCTAAAGTGAGTAGTCTGGCCTTTATTGCCTTGATCACGCCCACCCAGCATTGCTGGGTGCACCCAGAACTTTTGTAATTTTTTGACTGTTGGTCTTTCTAAGGCCCTTATAAAGGGCTGTGGTCTTTTGTTTGAACCTTCTAACTTTGACATATATATATTGACGGCAAAGTTCGCCAAACAGTATAATTCTAAAAAAAAAAATTTAGGCAGATGGCATGCGTTCAAAGTTTATTAGTTAGTTGGACTCTTTTTTGGAAATCGAGTATAGTAAATCGACTTCCAGCCAAAATCGCCAAAATCGAGTTTAATATACTTGACTTCCTATCGAAAATTAGCTCTGAGATGGATAAAAAAGGAAGTCGAGTATAGTAAACTCGATTTTGACTGGAATTTTGGTTGGAAGTCGATTTTGCTGTACTCGATTTCCAAAAAACAGTCCAACTAACTAATAAACTTTGAACGCATGCCATCCGCCTAAAATTTTCCCAATATTATACTGTTTGGCAAATTTTGCCATATATTGACTGTTACTCTTTTCACCTCTTGCTATTCTCCTTCGGCTAAGATCTTGAAGAGGCACGAGGAGTATTTCAACTTTCCCTATTCCCATTTTTTTGCCCTCACAAAAATATATAGAGTAAATTGCAAATTACACCACTTGGGATTTGGTTCATTCACTCTAAAGTGAGTAGTCTGGCCTTTATTGCCTTGATGTGCCCACCCAGCATTGCTGGGTGCACCCAGACCTTTTGTAATTTTTTGACTGTTGGTCTTTCTAAGGCCCTTATAAAGGGCTATGGTCTTTTGTTTGAACCTTCTAACTTTGACATATATATATTGACGGCAAAGTTCGCCAAACAGTATAATTCTGAAAAAAATTTAGGCGAATGGCATGCGTTCAAAGTTTATTAGTTAATTGGACTCTTTTTTGGAAATCGAGTATAGTAAAATCGACTTCCAGCCAAAATCGCCAAAATCGAGTTTAATATACTCGACTTCCTATCGAAAATTAGCTCTGAGATGGATAAAAAAGGAAGTCGAGTATAGTAAACTCGATTTTGACTGAAATTTTGGCTGGAAGTCGATTTTGCTGTACTCGATTTCCCTGTACTCGATTTCCAAAAAATAGTTCAACTAACTAATAAACTTTGAACGCATGCCATCCGCCTAAAATTTTCCCAATATTATACTGTTTGGCAAATTTTGCCATATATTGATTGTTACTCCTTTCACCTCTTGCTATTCTCCTTCGGCTAAGATCTTGAAGAGGCACGAGGAGTATTTCAACTTTCCCTATTCCCATTTTTTTGCCCTCACAAAATTATATAGGGTAAATTGCAAATTACACCCTTAAAGTTTGGAATGTTTATATTTTACACTCTAAAATTTCAGAATTTACAATTTACACCTTGAAGTTTGGGAGTGTTTAGATTTTACATCCTAGGGGTGTAAAATCCAAACAGTAAACAGCCCCAAACTTTAGGGAATAAAATCCAAACACTCTTAAAATTTAGGAGATAAAATCTAAATTCTGTAACGTTAGAGTATAAAATCCAAACACCCTTAGATTTCAGGAGATAAAATCTAAATTATGAAATTTCAAGGTGTAAAATTCAAACACTCCCATTATTTACGGGTGTAATTTGCAATTTATCCAAATATATATTTGCAAGGGTTTTGTGCAATCATCCAAAAGGTTTTGTCACTAAAAGTTATTTTTCTTGTAATTTATGCATTAACATATTTTCACATGCTTAAGCATCATCCATTGTCACATAATACATATTGAAACACTCTCTTATTTTCCTATGTTAATTCATTTTTAAATCATCACTTAATCATGCATTTCAAGATTTTTGCATCTAATTCTTACTTAAAAGTATATGTTAATTTAATTTAGAATCTAATTTCAATATTCTTTGTATTATGTTTCGTCCATTAAATTTCCATTTTTTAATAATTCAATAGTTACAAGGAGAGAGGATTTGAACCTTGGATGTCCTCGTCGGAAATTTCAAGAAATGCATACTAATTGAGCTACAACGCTGTTCGCATGTGATGTGTAGTATATGTCACTGTTCCATTGTTTTGGTTGTTTCCTTTTGCAATTCATAGTAACAGTATATTTAATTTATGACTTGGATGAGTAAATGAACTATATTGACCAATACATAATGGCGGAGTAGGGACCATGGGGACAATTTCCCCTTATCCCACGAAAATTTCCTTCGTACTTTATTTTTTATTTATTTTTATCTATTTATTTTATATGCAAAGTTTCATCGGAAACAATTATAAACATATATTTCCTATCTTATCAGTGTTCTTTTAAGTCTTGAAAGTTAAACAAGGATAGGCACAAAAAAAGGGGCAAATAACAACTTACCCACCGTGATTTGGCTGAAATTTAAGTTGCATATCTGTGGCTTGAATTTTGACATTTTACCCACCTGAGGTAAGCTCTGTTAGAGTTTCGTAACCCACCTATAACTTTTCCGTTGGAAACAACTTTTAACATCAAAACATAACATAAAACTGGTCAAAAAGCTAGGGTTTGAAGATACCTTCCTCTCCCTTCTATCTAATCCAAGGAACCCATGGTATTTTTTTTTTTTTTTTTATCAAAACGTAACATAAAACTCATTCTTGGATTGATCCATCACTTCTAAACTTATATGAACCCACTATATTCAAGATTGACATTCTTGTTCATCTCTAAGCCCAAAAAGTTAACACAAGCCCATATGCTGCCATTTACACAAGTTGGCACACAGAGTCACAGATACAGATTAAGACTAAAAGCCATGGTAGAGATTTTTTTGGGCTAAATAAGCCATATAAGGGTTGAGTTTGTCAGAATATTCACTATTATAAGTTGACCATCCCGTCCAGATGGGAAAGAGAGATACCATGTAGTAAATGTAAGAGACTAATCCCAGTTAATAGGATGAGAGCCATTCAAGTTTGACACTTTTAGGGCATCGCAATGTAAGAGATTAATCCCAAATGAATCATTCTAGTTACATTCAACATCCCATTTTTGCACCATATGTGTTACAATTGTTGAACTAGTCCAATTGTTTCTAAAGCGCTTTTTCCATGTGAAGTGGTGGTAATTTTTTATTTCATTATCTGTCTTTCTAGGAAGCATTGTTGCAATTGCAAGACCATCGGAATAAATAAGAGAAAAATGACAGAAGTGACGAATCAATCCAAGAATGAGTTTTATGTTATGCTTTGATGTTAAAACACCATGGGTTCCTTGGATAAGATAGAAGAGAGAGGAAGGTATCTTCAAACCCTAGCTTTTTGATTTGTTTTATGTTATATTTTGTTTTAAAAGTTATTTTTTAAGGGGAAAGCGTTACAGAATTCTATCAGAACTAACCTTAGATGGGTAAAGTGCAAAATTTCACACCATAAGTAGACAGCTTAAATTTTGGCCATAAGTAGGTAAGTTGTAATTTGCCTAAAAAAATCAAAAATCAAAAGGAAAATAAAGAAGCAAAAGTTTCAACCAAAGAAAAGAAAGTATACTATTACATTTTATGATTTTAAAAAGTGTTAAGAGCTTAAATTCTTCTTAAAATAAAACTTATATTCTTTATATATTATTCTGTTAATTTTCATCAAAATGAATATATAATTAATAAAATTTGAAATTAATTGTATAATAAATCCATAATTTTAATATTATTTTTAATTAACCTCAAAAGGTTCAAACAAACATATGATTACTCTATGTCTATGGTTTAAATTTGGCACCTCAAACCATTCTTCCCCCCCCCCCCCCTCCACCGGACTCCCAAGCATTTTGTGCATAGAAAAATTGTCAATTCAGCTACAAAGCTCTTAATTTAAAATTGTTTTTAAAATACGACGACTTCAAAATTCAGAGGATGTCAAGGCATTTTACCCCTCATAATTATTAAAAATCATAGCCTTAACTTATAAATGGAATATTATTATGAAAAAAAACACCATGCATTTGTATATTAAAAATTCTAAACAAATGAGCATAATATAATTGATATGTTATTTTTTAATGAGTTTAATAATATAAAAAATACTACTCAATGTTTACATGTGTGACATTTTATTGTCCAAATTGACCTTAAGTATTATATAAAGCGTGCACAACATATATGTTTATGAAGATATATGTTTGTTAGTTATACATTTTTCCCATTTTGAAGTCAAATCTAGCTATTAGAACAATTGACCAACATCGTCCCAACTTAGAACATCCACAGCCCAAATAGTATATTGTATATACTGATATATTTTACCATCAGAGCTTTCAATTGTTGCTCCAACCCGACTTGCTAAATGTGCAAATTGTAAAAAAATTTACAATACTGCTACCATACCATCCTATTTCTAGGATGATATTGTAGCAAGATAGTATAATTAAAAAATAATATTATATTATCTCTGATTCTTCTCTCTCTTCCATTTCTCTCTTCCTTTTTGCCCTCTCTTCTTCTTGCTTTGCCTTCCTTTTCTCTCATTATTTCATTACCTTCACTCTATACTAAACTCTCATCAACCCAATGGAAATGCAACACAAGCAGTCATCATCCTCTTCGTCTCTCTGATTAGCATGGTGACATGGTTGAGTTGGAGATCGGCATGGTGGGTTTCTAGATCGGTGAGATCGGCGGTGGTTGGTTGGAGATCGGCAAGCAATCATCAATTTTCTTAGCTTCATCACGGTGATCCCTCCCTCTGAGCCTAAACCCAACTCTCCTCTCTCTCTTCTGATCTTGCTCAATTCATTTAGTTGAAGCTCCATGGCCAGAGCTTCAAGCTCCACGGCCTCCATGGCCAGATCTTCAAACCCAAAACCCATTTTCTTCAAACCCATTTTCAAAAAACCCAAAACCCATGCACATGAACACCAGCACCAGAGCCACCCAAGGCCGAACCCTTTAAGCAGTGTTTATGTTTGGATTGATGGAAGTGGCCATGATTATTTTTGGGTGATTTGGTGGATTTGCTACTTTGTTCTTGACTGGGGGTTTTTTTTTTTTTTTTTCTTTTGAGAAAAATCTTGCTGGGTTGTAGGTGGTTAAATAATGGGTTTTGGTGTGGTGGTGCTTGTTGTTGGTGGCGGTGTGGTTGAGAGGGAGGGAGAGGCAATGAGGAAAAGTGACCAAAATTAGGGGTAAAGGAAAGAGGGAGATAATTTTATTTTATTTTTATTGTATAATTTATATTATTTTAATGTGTTGTATTGTAAAATAAAAGTTGGAATGTTATAAAATGATATTGTATAAATTGATAAAGTAACTTTTTAGGATGATGATTTTGGGTTGTGAATGCTCTTATAACACAGTATCCTAAATCTTAGTTCTTTTGGATTAATAGTTTTTTTTGCCATAGACTTACATTTTGCTTGGAAAGTAATAAGTACTAAAACAGTGAACTCAAAAGAATTGATCACAAAACATTAAATTATATAATTTTAACCCAAAACATACAAATACACATATATTTATACATTAAAATATTATCAATGGAAAATTGTTGAAAAGTAAAGATATTTCCTACATTTGTGATCCAAAAATGAAATAAAGGTTACAATTAATTTTTTTTTTAAAAGGCTTGTATATACAAAATGAAATATCAAGAAATTTAATTAGGTTTTGTTAGAAAATTGTTATAATGGCCTAGCATTGAAAGAGTATGTGTTGGCTTGTGTAAGCACAAATGTTAAGATTTAAAATAAAACAAGTAAATTAATACCCAAATATTGATATTAGTAAAACAGTGAATACAATGTTCGTCCAATTTTGTTAAAAATTTCTTATTATAAATATAATTTTCTAAATTGAAGATAGTTTAGAAAATTAATATAAAATTTTTAAGTGAGATTATCTTTCAAAATTTTTTTCATTAATTAAATACTTAACAGAGAATTTTTAAATATAATAGCATTGAAAACTGAGGTGGTACATGAAACAACTCTTACATGAGGCTAAGTCCATTCCACTTAGACCGTGACTGGTAATCCATATAACATTGAAAGTCATAAATCATTCCCATGTTGGGGAAACGAATAATAGCACATCTATGATCCACCACTATTGTTGCTGTCAAAGCAAATTATCGATAGTTATGCCAAAACTAGCATTTCAACAAATACCATTTGAGAGATTAGAAAAGGTGTATTCCATTCAAATTGGAGCTGCCACCAACATAAACAGAAAAGCATTACTTTCAAGTTTCAAACAATTCAAAAACCATTTATAGATTCTACTAAATTGTATTAACAAGGGTAAAAAATTTATAGGATGCCAAATTGCCAACAAATATTCTACTAAAGCAAACTCCGAGTGGCAAAAGGGAACGGAATCAGATTCTTAAAGATTGATGTATCAATGTTCATTAAATGGCAAAAATCTTCCATTTTCTATTTAATCTATAGTAGTAATTACTGACCTGGAAATGCTTATGAGCAAATTTGAGAAAATTGAAGACAAAAAAAATCATAATAAATGACAAAATGAGTGTGTTTCTGCATTCAAGTAGTTTATTCTAGTCGCGGTCAAGATCAAGAGTCTAATATGAACAGGAACAATTTATAAGACGATTAAAAAAATATTGGTGCAGCAGTTTTGTGAGTTAAATTAAATAGCAAGACAGATTTGAAAATGATAATTAAGATGACATACACAAGTTACTAACGATTAAATGAACATTTAATCATTTAGTTTGTTCCTCAAATGGAAATAAAAAGTTAAAAACTGCATATTGTACTCATTTTCATAGCAATATCCATCTAAGTGTGTGCTTATAGCTTGATATCTTTTCAGCACAATCATTCATTTTCTCAAAGTTCTTGAAGATCTCAACCAACCACACAAGCATCTTTCATAACACATGGATTTAATTAAAATAGTAGCTATGTAAGCAACATTATTTGAATTTAAAATATAACACAAAACAAAACACAGTCCTTAATAGATTAATTCCTGTAAATACAATACTATGAAAATGCACGACTGTAACATGCAATAAACAGTAGTCAACAATTTATGATAGTGGGTTCAATAATCTCGTGCAAATAAATTAGCAACCAAACCATTTACAATAATCCTGAATAGTTAATCTTATAACCATTAAACCAATCAAAAGAAATAAGTTGATGCATAGAGGGCATGAGAGAAAATCAAGTTACTTATAATCAATTGTTTCTCAAAAAAGAAAAAGTTATTTATAATCAATTAATAAAGGCCACAGAAATTTCTAAATATTACTTTCAAGTTCTGTGGTTTTAAAAAAAAAGCAATGTTCAATTGCTCTACATATATTTTTTTTTTTCTTCTTCCCTACAATTAAAACTGGCATCCTGCTACTCTTGTAGCTAATCATACCATTACAAGACCTTTTTCCTATGAGTAGCAAGAATATATGAATGTCAACATTGTAAAGATATACAATTTGAGAATACAAAGAAGAATAAAATTATTACTTAAATATATGGACCATTTCATAGAGAACAAGTAGGACGGCCAAAATAACTAGAGAAAAATGAATGATATACAAAAGATTCACTTGAATAGAGCACATATAAAGGAAATCTATGACAGTTTGGCTCAAATTATTGCCACCCCCAAAGAAGAAAAACTATTTCCCATTTATGATGTTTCATAATTATTTCATACAAAAATCTTGTTACACACTCGCTATTGCATGCTCCCTTTAAAGATGAAAGATGAAACCCATTATTTGCACTCTAAAACAGGTTATCACCTTCTAATTGTGTCAGCCATTTTCAATAACTCACACAACAACTGGTTTCATTCCACCTCAATGACAATTTTATTCAATCATTTCTGAGCTCTGCATATGCAGCAACTTCTACATGCAAATGAGTCACAGTGACCAGCACCACTGCCTAGAGCTATCTACAAGGTTATGTCAACCAACTTAGAAAGAAATAATTCTTACACACTAGGACTTTGGAATGAGATACCAAGGATAGATTTCTAGATATTAAATCACAAACCTAATATGATTTAAATGACTAAAACCATCAACAGTTACAATGGCAAGTTTAGGGGATGTGCCACCCCCAGCCTTCCCCAATGTTTTAATACTAGTATTTAAACTCAAACATAACCATTTTCAACAAGACTTGTATTTCCCCTTCGAAATTGTTGTGTTTCTTGCCCCCAACACCACACTTTGAAAACAAATGTTTAATATATATACCACTTATATGCCCTAGCAGAAACAAAGGAAAAAAGAAAAGAAATTTAAACAGTGAAAGATTGGTCCATAAATAATTCTATGACAGGCACAAACATGGAAAAAAACAATCAATATAAAAATAGTGGAAGTCTGGTAGTAAATATTAGGATATGGGCAAACAAAGCCTTATGTCTATAGAGAACCCTATAGGCAAGACGAAACTTGAAAGCTTCTCATTGCCTGCAATCCTTCATTGTCTCATGTGGTTATTTGGAGGAAAGGAAACACTCAGAACTTCAAACAATGTGAAAAACCAATTTTAGATCAACCTGGTATTATTCCTCAGATCCTTATCTAGATGAAGGTCACAAGACAATATTATTTTTCAAATTTACCTGAACTTCATGGGTTGTGCCCTCCCCAATTGCCCTTTCTTAGTAAACTCTTAATATTAAAATAAAATATTTAAAAAACTACCTTGTGTTTGTAAACTGTACAAAGCCCATCCAATGGTTTATAGAGTAGTTAGACATTATAATGACACAAAAATTGCATGGCTCGAGAGAATGTGCGTGAGTGTGTCCTCTATAAAGTCGAACTATTAAGGCAAAACCCAAGAGATATCAGAGCCCTTTAAAGCTTCTATCAAATATTATTTTTGAAGTTCTAAACCATAAATTACCTAAATTCCAACCCACCACAAGAACAAGTAAAAAAGGTTTTTTTTTTGGGAAGGGGGGGGGGGGGAGTGTGGTGTTAAAAAATTCATGCATCTTTCTTAAAAGGATCACCAGGTAAAACACTTTTTCTGCCTATTCAAATATATAAAAAGGCTATGAAAAACAAAAAAAGTTCTGTGCAATGCAAAAGCTATGAAATTAATGAAAATAACAAAAAATAAATTACAAAATGAGATTTCATCTTTGGCGGTGGTTCAATGCCACTTGGGTGTGAGTGATCTTATATAAGCCCATATGCATATGGTAAAGATCGAATTACACCAAAGTAACATTTTGACAATGTTACACTACATAAATTGAATTGATATTTTTCGAACCCCTCTAAGATCTTTAATTACACCTATAGTAACATTTTGATTTTGTTAATGTTACACCACTTAAATAATTTTTTATTGACTTGGTATTTTTCAAATCTCACTATTAGATTATATGTTTAGCATGTACACCAAAATTACGTGGTAATCAAATAGTATTTACTATCTAATATATATAACCTCATTTTTTTATACGTTCAAAATAATATGAGAGAGAGAGCTTGGTTAGTTAGCCTATGTAAACTTATATTTTGTGTATAATTTTTTAAAAAAAATTGTTATGGATGAAAGAGTTATTGGTATTTAATCATCTTGATATTTTGTAATATTTAGCAAGTATTAGTGTATAAGAAAACAATGTAATCCAATGATGGATTTTTTTTTTCAAAAATAACATACAATAAAAAGTAATTTGACACTAACAAAGCTTAAACTAGGTATAACATGAACTTAACACACACATATACACATTCTTCATTGCCATGTAGGCATTATAGATATAAAGTTATAAGTACTCTATATTTTGAATTTGTCTACATAAGAGATCAAACCCACCTGCAACCCAAATGCCCAATAACATGTATACAGACCAAAGAAACCTGCTGCAGTTGGGAAATTGCATGACAACGAGAAAGAGCACGCATGTACACAGTCACGACCGTTTCATGAATGCTTACAAGCGTGCTCTCTCTCGTTGTCAAGCAATTATATGTCAAAGCTTGAAGAATCTGTAAAAGATAAGAGAGAACATATAATAGCAATGCATCAAAAATGACTATAGACAAAATAAACCAACTACTATGGCATTTTTACCAAGAAAATAATGGACAGCAGAAGATATCTACACTTAAAACAAATAGACATATATATTCCATGTAATCTGACTTTTCTAAAAGCCTTTAGATTGTAAAGCATCTCAAAAAATTTCTAACTTGATATTAACTCCGTGTCAAATTTCATCAAATTTTAACTCCAACATTTTTTGAAATACTGATAAAAAAAACCCTAACAAATTAACAAAAATACTCCAAGAAACCCAAGAAAAGAAAACCCTTTAAAGCAAAAACAACCTTATATATAACATATACACGACCATACCAGATCTAGACCCGAATCCTCAGACGAAGTATAAAGTCAACAGTCAAACCCAAGAGAAAATAATGAGGATTTGAAGGAAGAACGAAGAAGATAGAATTATAGAAGAGTAGAAAAGGGCACCCACTTCTTCTTCTTCTTCTTTTTATGGGAAGAGGAAGAGAATGCCTTCTGGTTTCTAACTTTCAATGGAGAGAGGTTTATATTACAGACTTGTTTGGGACCAATAGTACAATAATGGGTTTAGTCCTTTAGAAATCTATACAGTGGTATTATTATACTTATCCACACACTGTACGAGGACAGAACAATGATAAAAAAGGACAAAAAAAAATTATGTTCAAAAACTTTGGGAGACTCTCTTTTCTTTTCTTTTTTGCTGAGTTTGGGAGACTCTCTTGTACCTTAGTTTAGGTGTTATACATATTTATCATTGTTATTGTTTTTTTTTTCCAAAAATAGTTCCTCTAATATTGATGCCAATTAATTTTTTGTTCAGATAAAAAATGAAATTCAAATCTTTTTCTTATTATTTATAAGAAACTAAATTTTTTTTATTTAAAATGACAATAAAAGACCATACATCTTGATAATAGCGGCTCCAAAAATATTTTCAGGGTGATCATTATTAACCAAAATTTAATAAAATTATAACTTCATATATTGACTAAAACACACCCAAAAAAAAATACATAAAGCTTACAATTTTATTCTACAAATTTTCTTATTTTGAAATTTTTGCATGATAGTCTTATTATTAATGTTACAAGTTACATCTCTTTTCAAATTTTAGTTAAATAACAAATTTATTGGGATTTTTTTTTTGTAATGACTTTTTTCCTAAGACTACAACTCGCACTAAACAAATTAACATAGTTACATATTTTGAAAATCTAACTGTTGAATTGCATGTTTTTTATATTTTTAAAACACACGTCAAATTTCATGTTAATCGAATGTTATTTACTATTTGATCCATAAACTTAAATTTTTATGTAATTTTAGACTACAAAAACTCAAAATTTAAAGATTCGATTGATGACATAGTTATTGATCTTTGATTTTTTGAAATTTTGCAAATATGGAGGATATAAGAAGAAAATGTAATTTAATGATAAATTTGTCATAATTCATATCCAATAAAAATATTGAGTGGAGTTGTAATCTTAATCTATAATCAAGTTTGTTGTCAAATTTTGTCCAAAAATTAATTATATTGACCCTACAAAAATGTAGGGTGGTCGCAAATATTTTTTAATTAAGAATAGTAAAATCATAAATTTTTTTAAATTTTATACATAATAATTAATTTTTTGCCAAGTCAGGGTGATCTTGTGATCACCCTGAATTTCATGTGGAGCCGCTAGTGCATCTTGAGCAACTATACACTTAATAATAGGTGGAGTTTTCTCTATCTGACAAAATGGTCCTCAAAAAAAGAAAGTGAGAAAATCGTAAATGTCACTAGTATATTGGGCTAGAACATAAGCTACTTCGTTTCCGTTGCGGTGAATATGGAATATCTAAATACTTCGAAATTGCTAGAGTTGTATCCGAGACCTAGAGACATTGTTTGAAATACTTAGAGGAAAATTTGCATTATTGAGCAGGGAGTTAATAACCCCAAATCTCTTATTCTATGGCAATAGATTTTACTAGAGTTTTATCTTTACTTTTTGGTATTTTTTTAAGCTTATTAAAAATTGTGTTGATATGTATAACAAAATCAATTTTATAATTTTCACTAAAAATTAAATATGAAATACAACCACGTAGTTGAAGTTAATTGGAAAACCTAAGATATATTGCCTACAAAATTGTAGTTGAATCAATACTTTTTTAGTTCATCTTACACCTCCTAGTGTTTTTAATGAAGACATTCATAGTTTAAATCTCTTCTCTCACAATTATCAAATTATCACAAAAATATGTACTTGAATCTTACCCTTAGAAATTTAATGAATTTTTTTATCTATGAATTTAATTTTTTTTTATATTATAATAAGGTTATTATTGTTGTTTATTTTAGTTTTTATTTTTTTCAAAGCAACCTAATTTATTGGGCAAATTTTGAGTATTAATATGTACATATTCAATTGGTTTTTGGTGTAGGCATAGATTGAACCCTAAATCTCTTATTTAACAATAAGAGATGTTATCAGTAAAGTTAACTGAAACCCGCCTAATTGGTTGAAAGTTGAATATGCTTATTTTATAAAAATACAACTCCTCAGGGCCTGAAATTGTATTGGTTATCTATATATGGCTGGTTTTATTGTTTTACTATTTAGAGTTATAATGTGCCATTTCAGTTTTAAGGGTTAAAAATGTAATTTAGTACATATATAAAATAAAATAAAGACGTAATTGTACTTTTGGTTCCTACATTTTGGGTTATTTCTCGATTTTATTCTTAAACTGATTTTGCTCCTAGGTCAGTCCCTGACTTTTTAAAATCGTTTTTAAAATGGTCCCTACCGTTAACCCAGTTACAAAAAAAGTTGAGATGGCAAACGATGTGTCTTACTTGCTGATGTGGCGTTGACGTAGATATTAAAATATAATTAAAAAAAACTTATTTAGCATTTTTGAAATGCGATGTCAGAAATAAATTAATAAAAATTAAAACAAAAAATCCAGGTCAGAAATTTTAAAATAAATAAACATTAATTTAATTTAATTTAGAAAAAAAAAAAGCTTTTTCAGCTTAAAAAATTGAGTTCCTATCCCAAAAAAATCTCACGAACCCCAACCCAGACCAAAATTGAGTTTCTATCTCTCTAATTTCTTTTTCATCTGCTCCAAACCCAGACCACCCATGGCCAGAGAACCATCCCAAAATCCCAAAATCAAAACAACCATCCCAAAATCCCTACCCTAACCCAATTGAGAGAGAAAGAGGGCAGAGGAGATTGAGAACGTGAGAGAGAGGTAGATACAGATCGAGAGAGAGAACCAACGAGTAGATGCCGGAGAGGGTTTGGGTGGTGGATCGGTTTGGAGCCGCCGATTTTGTAGCTTTCCTAGAGAATCCGAATCCTGGAGAAACTAAGTTTTTGGGGTTTTTTTGGAGTTTTTGAGTTTCTAGGTTTCTTGAAGCAGTCGAGCTTTTGGGTTTGTAGCCACTGAGTTTTTGGGTTTCCTGGAGAATCCAAAAATAGCTCTCTCAATGGAGGCAGTGGAGTCGATTAGGGTGGTGAGTCGATTTGGGTGGCGGGTGGTCCGTGTTCACCAAGACGATAGGATTTTTAGCTTAGGATTTTTGTGGATTTGATGTTAAGGCTTTGCTGGTTGCTGGGAAATTTTGGAAGATTTAGGAAGATTTGATTCGGTGGTGGTGCTTTGCTGGTTGCTTGGGTTTATGGATTTGATTGCTGGAGATATGGGTTTGGGGTTTGGTTGAGATCTGGGTTTGGGTTTGGGTTTGGTTCTTTGCTCTGGAGATTGATTATGGGGAAGAACACAAAGAACAAGAACTGTTTAGAAAAAATAATGAAAGGAATTAAAAAAAAAAAAAAAAAACAAGAAAGACATTCAATTAATTTATTTTGATTTGATGTATTTAGTTATAAAGAAAGCACAAGAAAGTTACAGAAAATGATAAGAAAATAAATATTAATTTACTAAGAATATGAATCATACTATGAGGAAGAACACAAAACAAAAAATATGAATATGTTATTCTGAAAAATAAAAATTTAAGATTAAAAAAAAAATAGATTAAAATTTTTTTTTTTGGATAGGAACTCAATTTTTTTAAGCTGAAAAAAGCTTTTTTTTTTCTTAATTTAATTAAATTAATGTTTATTTATTTTAAAATTTCTGACTTGAATTTTTTGTTTTAATTTTTTATTAATTTATTTCTGACGTGGCATTTCAAAAATGCTAAATAAGTTTTTTTAATTATATTTTAATATTCACGTCAGCAAGTAAGACACACCGTTTGTCACCTTAACTTTTTTCGTAGCTGGGTTGACAGTAAAGACCATTTTAACAACGGTTTTAAAAAGTCAGGGACTGACTTAGAAGCAAAATCAGTTTAAAAACCAAATTAAGAAATGACTAAAAATATAGAGGTTAAAAGTGCATTTACGCCTAAAATAAAATAAAAAGAGGCATAAAATTTCAATGGTATGCAATAATGCAAGCCAGATATATCTTTCATGTTGAAGGAAAAAGAACAAGCTTCGCTGAAAGAGAAAAGGAGAAAATCATAAAAACTCTGGCTTGAGTTGTTGAATTCATCCATCTTTGTAAATAAAAATTTCATTGGAAAATTTTGAGTGCTACCATTTTAGTACTTGGTTAAATATTGGTAGTACTCCCATGCGATACATGGATTAATTAAAACTTTTATGTAAGAAAGAAATTTAACTCCACTTCAATAATTAAAAATCTATTACAAAAAATTTCAAGAAATCTAAATTAATATTTATATTTTTTACTAATCTATCATAATTTTGTATTTTAATATCATAAAACTTGGACATTACATATTGTCTGTGTGTCAAGTGACTCAATATATATAATATATCATGATAGTAAATTTAGAGTTTCAAGTGGTTCACTGATTATTGTGATAGTTATAATTTGTAAACTATTTTTTTTGAAACTTAAATATCATAGTTCTACTTAAATAAAACTAAAAATTAATGATATAAATTGAATTTCTTTTAGGCTACGTTTGTTTCAAGTGAAAATGGAATTGAGAAAATATTTTACACTCTTGTGCGTGCTTGTGTTCGCAAGTAAGATAAAATCAAACTAAAAATAAAAAGTTTGACTGTAAAATATGTCCCTTGACCCGTAAAATAGATTACACATCTATTTTACCTTCAAATAATTTCTAGATTCACACAACCCAAGAGAGAGAGAAAGAGCTACTCACGCCAAGCCCATGTCAAGAAGGAAGGAGATGGTACCGCTGGTGAAGCCCAGAACTAGCCCTCAAACCACGGCCTTGCCGTCATGCCTGAAACTTGTTGTCGCTGCCACCTGAAGCTCGTTGTCATTCGAAGCTCTAGATCGTCGTTGCTTGAAGTTCGTCATCATTCTAAGCTCTAGATCGAAGCTTGTCGTCTCCCTGCCACCTTGTAGCTTGTCTCCTCCACCTCTTAATCTTGTCGCCGCTGCCTCTAGATCGATCTCCCTTGATCGGATCTCTATTTCTTTCTTGATCTACCTCTCTCTTTCCCTCAGTCTCTCACTCTTTCTTCCTCCCTCTCTTGATTTCACCGAGTTTGAGAGTTTAACGATTGGTTTTATTTTGATTTTTGTTTTTTTAAGTTTATATATTGAAATTTTCTATTATAAAATTTGATTGGAAGTTGAGAAAATATGAAAAAAAAAATGTAGAAAAATAACATTTTCAGAATGTTGCCAAACACCTAAAAATATTTTCTAATACAATTTTTAGGACACAACCAAACACTTGAAAATATTTTCATTTCCTAAAAATATTTTCTCCTAAAAATATTTTCACCTAAAAATATTTTACACTCAGAAAAATAATTTACATGTTTCCAAACACAGCCTTAGACACAAAGATTTATAGAATTTTAGTTGGATTAGAACTTTTAATTTCTTGAAACTTAGGTAATTAATATTTTGTTAAGTTAAAATATCCTAACGAATAATAATGTGATATACCAGTTTGAAATTGAATTAGTTAAGTGTGTGATATTTGGGTATGTGTTGAGTCCCACATCGAATATAATTAGGTTAATTTAGACTTCTTAAACAACCACAATAAGTCTCAACTGTGACTAGACTAGTCATTTTGGAGTATAGTGCATTTATAATTAACGTTTTCCTTTGAATGTTGAAAACTATATGAATTTTTTACTTCTTAATTTTTATTTTATATATATAAATAGAATTTAATTATAACTCTACATCTAAAAGGAATAAATATCACAAGTTACAAAAATATAAACATTGAAATTTTTTGAGGTGGCCAAGTATTATTTTTCTTAAATATCACTTGTAAATATATCTATATTAGCATAAGTAATCTCTTTTTTTTTCTAAAAGTTTGGGGTCATGACCTTAGGCATCCATGTGGATTCAACATTAACCTAATAAAAACACTTCATATATATACATAAGGGTTGAAATCTATAACATTCACTACATAACAATTTTTTATCATCAAGTTAAGGCACTAATTAAGTTAATTTTTTGAGACATAAGCAGAATTTGAACTCAAATTCTTTTTCTTTATTTAAGAATATAAAATTTCACATTTGATCTAATAAGGACACTTGACCATATTGGAAAAACAGTTATAGCGACAATTCTTCCTTACAATAATAGTGAGGTTGCTCATCAAAACATCTCACTTGAGCAAATTGTAAAATATTGCATGAAAAGAGAAAAAATAAATATACAATTTTTGTGCAAAAACTTTTTGCTATAATTTGAACGTGGTTAAATGTGAGTGTACTTGAAAAATAAAAAAATAAATTCATATATAAAAATGAATGTTTGTAATTCACAAAGGAACATTAGTGACAAAATTGGGACACCATGCAGCAATTAGTACCACGTGCAGCACGTGGTATTGCATGTGGAAGTTGGCAATTATTGTCTTTCACCAACCAGGGCTGTGGACCTGTGGTGGGTGTGGCCTATGAAAGAGATATCAACCACCAAAATTGATAGCATGTCATGTCAAAATCGGACGTAACACAAAGGGCACGACATAATTATTGTCGCAACTTATCACGTAATAAATTATAAACAATAAAATTATAGTAAAAATTTTATAAACATTTAATTTAGTAGAGTTGATCAAGTAGTTGAACACTCAGTTTTAAAATGGCTGTCTTGGGTTTAACTGAAAGTCCACCGGTTCAAATTTGGATACTAACACTTAAAAAAATTTATTAAACCAGCAATTTACCCCGCTACAAGCTCATCCTTTACACTCAGTACTTAGCCTTAGTTAAAAGTTTTTAAAAAAATGAAAGAAAAAAAAAACTATATAAATATTGGTGGTCATAATATTTTTCACATGGATGATGATATGATTGATAATAATTTTGAGTACTACCAATCGTGACATTTATTGTCAATTTCCGTGTGGTCCAGACTTTTTTTGTCATGATTTTTGATCTCTTTCCATGCTTAGTCTGCTACTGATGTAAGAGTGATGAAAGTGCCATTTAGCTATGAGCCATGCAAGAGCCATTTTGACATGACATCGCCTATCAATTTTGGTGGTTGATATCTCTTTCATAGGCCATACCCAGTACATTACTGCATATGGATATGGCTGGCAATTTCTTGACTTCTCTGGAGAAGTTTTGCAAAATTATAGACTGTCTCATTATTTCCCTTTCAAGACCACGTTTCAAATTTACACGTCATTATTGCTAGTCATATGACAAAGATCACACCGCATCCCAATGATTCTTAGCCAGTAAATTATTATTTTCTGATAAATACAATCAGATTTTAACTTATTGACCATTTTTTTTGTCAAGTTAACTAAAATTCACAAAATTTGACTACAAAATTATTTGTAACCAGGGGTGACAATTAGGTGAGAATGGTAGATTTTTTATTAAATCATAAATGAGTTAGGTATATAATTTTTTTTTTCGGTTAACGAAAATGGGGGCCTTTAGGTATATAATTACCCAATTAATTATTTTCTACCAAGTTAAATAAAAATTAAATACTCATGAGTCACCTAACCCATTTAATCCATTTATTTATTTATTTTGAAAGCCATTTAATCCGTTTATTAGATTCACATATACTCTCCTTTAAAAATAAAAACTTATAGAGAAATGATATGTCCATAATATTTTCACAATATTTTTACAACAAATCTTAAGTGACAGGTTGTTAGTGGTTATTATTGTTGGGGTAAAAAAGTAATCTTCGTGTTAGGTTCAAATTTGAACCAATAATAACTAACCACCTGTGATTTATTGTGAAAATGTTGTAAAAATGTTGTGGATGTAGCATCTCTCAAACTTATTTATATTATTTTTTAATCAAAAGCTAAAGTGCTAACACACCAAATTAATTTCATAATAAATTCAAAATACATAAAATTAAAAGGCAAAGTTTAGTTACAAAATTTGTTGTAACCTAAGCCTTACTTAATAAAATAAATATTACTACATATTTTGAAAATATAACTGTTGAATTGCATGTTCTTTACGCTCTTAATACACATGTCAAATTTTGTGTCAATCAAATATTATTTATTATATGATTTATAAGCTTATATTTTATGCATATTTTTAAATTACAAAAACTTGCAATTTAAACAATTTATTGATGACATAGCTATTGATCTTTAATTTTTTAATAATTTTGCAAGCATGGAGGATATAAGAAAAAGATATAGCCCAATGGTGAATTCGTTAAAATTCACCTCCAATAAAAAAAAATATTGAGTAAGCTTGTAATTTAAGGTTACAACTAATTTTGTAGCTAAATATTATCCAAATTAAAACATGGTATCATATTTGTAAAAAATGAAAAATTCATAAAACAGTTTCAAATTGCATTAGTTTTGAGTTTGAGAAATTAAGAAGAAAAACAAATATGAAAAAATTTATTTTCTTTTTAGGTTTTCTCGGAAACCAAGCAAAGCCCAAAGCCAAGAAAATCATTCATTGATTTACTCTCTCAATCACAACAAAATCTATCATCAACAACCACATTGAAATTGTTTCATCTAATTTCCTATGGTTTCTCAAGAACCAAACAGGAGAGTGAGAGATTGAGAGAGCTAGGAAAGAGATAATGATTTCTTGAACGAGAAGAGAGAGGGGGAGGAGAAGAGTACTCAACAGATGAACAATGAGAGAGAGATTGATATCATTGCTATTAGAAAAGGTGGAGGGGGAGCAGCAAATCATAACCTGGTATCATCGCAGTCGTTGTCTTCATTAGAGGTGGCCAGCAATGCCAAAGCATAGCTAAGAACAAAGCTCAAGAAGTGGATCTTGGTGTTTGGGAGGTAAGAAAATAATAGCAAAACCTAAGAAAATCATTAAGAAGAAAAAAGAGGAAAGAGGGAGAGAGGAAAGGAGGCTAGGCGACTTGGAATAGGTTAGGATTTTAATTTTGTTCTTATTTTGTGTTTTATTTAATGTATATGGGTAACTCACTGGACCCAGTCGATTTACCCATTAAGACTCATTTAACTAGTTTACCCAATAGATTTTTACCCATTTAACCCAAATGTTTAATTGGGTTGGGTCATGACTTACCCAAATTAGATGTGTCATGGGTGGATTAATGAGTTTGGTTAAAAGTTGTCACCTCTAGTTGTAACCTAAAGTTATAACTTTACTCAATATCATTTTATTGGAGGTGAATTTTGACAAAGCCATTGTTGGATTATATTTTCATTTTATATCTTCTATGCTTGCAAAATCTTTAGAAGATTAAAAATTAATAGTTATATCACAAATCAATTGTTTAAATTTAAAGTTTGTGTAGTTTAAAATTATATATAAAAAATAAGTTTGTAAATCATATAGTAAATATCATATGATTAATGCAAAATTTGACATGTGTGTTAGGAGGCGTAAATAACATGCAATCCAACAATGACAATGGTAAAAAAAAATAACAATGGTGAGAGGTGGTAACAATGGTGGCTGTCGAATGATGCGATGGAACCATGAGGGTGAGGTCAGATAAGGACGGCAAGACAAATGTAGGTGAAAGAAATTGGTGCCATGCCATGGTGTCTATGGTTCTGAAGTCTTTCTCTCTCTCTCTCTCCTTTTTGTAGGTTAAACCTAGGTTTTTCTTCTTTCTCTGTTGGGTTTCAATTTCATGGGATTGAGTTTGTTTTTTAAATTCCACGTGAGTCTCGCATGACCATTTTGTTAGTACATTAACGGTAAAGTAATTGGAGTACTAATTTGGTAGCTATGTAAATTTTAAGGAGTAAGTTGGCCATTATACAATTTTAGGGGATGTCTTGGTCACTAGTCCAAAGTTAAGAGGGTGTATGGACATTTTTCCCAATTTAATTTTTATTAGAAAATATATTTGTGTTACGTTGGTTATTGCAGCCAAATGAAAAAGAAACGAAAATATATTTTTGGCCCTTACAGTTTGAAATTATTTTCATTTTGGTCTTTTATGCTTGATTCCATTTTTATATTTTTTTTATTAATAATCTGACCATTATGTGCTAAATAAATGCTGACTATTGAGACTCGTTGCCCATATAAGTCAATTTTTGTTAATAATTTGATTTTAAGTGTTAGATATGTGTTGTTTATTAAGACAAATCACCCACGTAGTTATCATCAACGTTCATTAACACATATCACCCATATTCAATTTTCACCATATAAAATTTATAACAAAAATACCTCAGAACAAAAAAATGAATGGGCCAAAGGCCCAAAGTGAATACAGCCTCTTTTTTTTTAATCAAAATTGTACTTCACTAAAATTTTGAAAAAAAAAAAAGTTTTTCTGCACAAACTAATAACAGTTTCGAGAACTCAACTGCCTGCGTGAACACTGGAGTCTGGAGTGGACAGTGGATTTCCCAGAACAGGGAAAGAATCTTGTGAACTCAAACTTTCCTCACTGTAGAGAGAGAGAGAGAGAGAGAGAGAGAGAGAGTGGAGGGCATCATCATCATCATCATCATGAGAAGGAAGCTATGTGAGTCTCTTTCTCTCTCTCTCTCTCTCTCTCTAAAGAGTAAAGATAGAATTGTAAAACTTGCTTAGATTAATACGGGGCTTTGGTTGTGGAATTCACGACTTTTTCCTTGGTGGGTTTTAATTATTTTGTCCAACTGTTTGAAATACTTAGCTTAGTTTGCTTTTAATTTTCTAGTTTGGAATCTTGGACTAATGGGTTTAGTTTCAAAGCAAAGTGAATTGTTGTATTGCCTAACAAAATGGGATTCATTCAATCTTGTCAACCGAATGTGTATCTGCCCTGAGCCCCTGTTGCATTTATTTGCTATAACAAATCATTAAACAATTAAATAAATTAGATGATTACAAACTGAATTTTATTTTATTTTTTTCATTTTTTTATATTCATAAGTTATTGTTTAAATGAGTAGATTAGATTTTAATTAGTGAATTGGATTTTCCAACAGCAATGATATCAATCTCTCTCTCATTGTTCATCTGTTTAAATTTTGGTATCTATTTAAATTTTTGATGATATAGCCAAATCCAATCCACTAATTGCAAAATGGATAAATAAGATTTTTAGAACTTTATAGTGGAATTACCTAAAAACTCTAGAGGATCCTAATCCCAATTAAAGCTAGACCTTATTGGCATGAAGTGAATTTTGATTAATTATTTTAACAATAATATGGTCAATGGTAAAATTAAACTGAATTTCTATTTTAGTCAAATTGGGCAAGCTAAAGTGTTTCCCGTGAAAATTTGAGTTTCTTGTTCAGTAGATGCAAAAATAAATCACAAGAAAGAACTCAATCTAAATTGTGCGATTTCATGTGCAAATGGAATCAATTAACATGTTACTTTCGGCACTATTGGTCACTGAAACTTGTTGAATTAAGAGACTTTCAGCCCTACACTGACTGTCAAGAATGGGAGTTAGTGAGGTCATGTCAACTTATGTCAACAATTTTATTTAGTAAGGTTTGTAAGAAAGCTTTAATAGAGTTTATGGTAGTAGTTTCTTCTGTAATACTTTTTTTTTTTTTTTTTTGAGTTTTGGACATCAAATGACCTGCAAAACAAGCCTCCTTTCAAATTGGTTTGAAAGGAAATAAATGTAATGGAATGCATTGCATTGCATGAGTAATACGAGTAAAACCTTTTCCATTACAATTGATAATAGTGAGTTAGATGATGAAGTTATTTATTGTTCATTTTCTGTTTATTCTCCTTAGATTTTGAAAATTTCTATCCATTCGAGTGTCACAGCATTAAATTAGGTTGGAGGTTTATGGCCTTCTAGCTTCTTTGATTTTTGAACTTTCAATTGTATCAATTTGCATTTGCACATTAGCACCGATGAAGTCTGTATTGTGCATGTTTCATTATGACCTTTGATCCATTGTAAAGTGCTTTTCACCCCTTAAAAAGTTGAATGACCAAGCATTGCTTTTTTGTGTCTTTGGGCTTTGTGCTTCCCATTTATTTATCTTTTGAAGTACTTGCTCCAGATCAAAAGAAAATCAAAGGAAATTTATTGAAGGTTTAACAGCCTCTTTACAATAAAATTTAGCTTGTCAGATCATTAATTAACCCAAGTTTTGAAATTTCACTACAATCATCTGGATGATGTTAATTTTTTGTTACATCATCAAATGGTTTATGGCTGCTTGCTTGCTTCACCAATTTCAATTATCTCACTTTTACTTTTCTTACAAACATATACCTTACTAGTAAAGACTGCTTAAAAAACTCTCAACTTTTTGAAGCTTACTCCAATACTTTAAGGGCTGTTATATCAAGAATTGTTTTTGCAAGTACTTAAAATACTATTTCCACCTTTATTGATTTGCAATGATATTCTGTAATCTTACACATGCAGTTTGCTGTTTTGCATGAAGGCTGGAAATACTGAAGAGGCATATCTAGAAAAAGAGGTAATACCTGGGGAGGAAGTTTATTAACAGTTTCCCATCATTGTTTTCATCTTGAAAGTTTCTAGGAAAAGAAGGCACAAAGATTAATGTTTAACCCATAATTTATTTGGAGACTTTACTTAAATGACTAAATACGTTATAAAATATATGCAAAATTGGAAATATACATTACTTTAAGGAGCTAGGTACCAAACTAGTTAGCTGCAGAAAACAGTGCAGGGGCTTTGCAGAAATAAAATATCTCGGTTTCACCATAAGTTAAAAGTTAACTTTTTTCTGTTCTGCATGAGCTTTTCTTGGAATCTTACATTTGCACGTACTTCTAAAAGAGTTTGGTTTTTTGAAGAGTGTTCATTTATATATCTTGGTCTAATACTTACACTGGGTTTAGTACATGACTACATGTTTATTTGTGTTCAACAGTGGATTTCAATGCTTATATATGTGGGAATTACAGAATGATTTCAGATTCTGCTGAGATGGAACTTGATGTGGACTTGGACAGCAAGATAATAGAGTGCTCAATTGGAAGGGAGATTTGTGTTACTGAGGCTGGAGAAATGCTTGATTTATATGAGGGGAGAGAGTTAGGTATACATGAAATAGATATTAATGTGGAACCTTATGTTGGGATGGAGTTTGAATCTGAAGAGGCAGCTATGATGTATTATGATGCATATGCTAAGCATTTAGGCTTCATTATCCGAGTTGGTAATTGCCATCGTTCAGGTCGTGAAGGATCAGTTATCAGTCGAAGGTTTCTTTGTAACAAAGAAGGTTTCCGTGTTAATAATAACAAGACAAGAAATACAAGAAGTCTCGAAGTGAGGAAGCCAAGGCAGATTACTAGGGAGGGTTGCAAGGCTATGATTATGGTGAGGAAAGAGAAGACAGGAAAATGGGTTGTCACAAAGCTTGAAACAAAACATAACCACCCAATGGGGATATCTGTTGGCAAGGGTCGTAGGTGTACAGTTCAGGCCAGACCGCAGGTTAGTTTCACATAAACTGTTTATAATTTTATGATAAAGTCATGTGTGTGTGTACATGCACACAGTACTTTATCTTGATACCAATTTAATAAGTCATATATAATAAATAGAAGTAGTTTTGCTTCCATTCTACTCACCAGATGCATTGCAACTATAGTGGTTTTCCTTATCATTCTGCTTTGATCTACAATAGTTGAATATACAATAAAATCAATGCCACTCCAAATTATTAAATTGAATTGCATAGTTCCCATGAAATTTTCAAGAGGTTCAATAGCCTTAACAAGTTACTTTAGTTTATATTGCTCTGGTCTGATGATAGTTTTTGAAACCAGATTTTTTTATGAAAGGATTTATGCAACAAATGCAAGTGGAGAATATAAAGTTGTCTTCTGTTCTTTGTCTACCTTGCAGCTCCCTTAATAAAATATTCTCCTGCCTAATAAATCTTGAGCAGAGGAAAATTTGTTCTGTCCCTTTGCCTACTGATTGGTTTCTACTAGAAGCTAATTTTATTCAACTAATCATAATAACAATATCTTGATCTTTGTATGCATTTTCAATTGAATGTTTTAATCCTCTTAGCTGGAATTTGCTTGCCAAGATTTATCTTTTTAAATCTCATGGATTCGTCTTATCTGGAGGACGGATATCACTTGACTTAGATTCCTTCTTTAGCCAAGAAATGGTTGTCTATTTTACTATGTTTAGGGGATATGTTTGGTGTTCAAATCATAGAAAGCTATTTTAATCTATGTAGTATGTCTCTTTGTTTCTTTCCATTCTTTCAGAGGAAATTTCTTCCACTTTTGTGTCTTCTCTCAATTATTTGAATATATCAAGAATTTAGGTGAAATCTGCTACACAAAATTACTGGAATAGGAATTGGTATCCCTAAGAATAATTGTGATTCCCGCTCACTTATTTGGTTGCTATGGTGGAATACAACCGAGAATTAGAAATTTTTTCTTCTTTGTTATAATTAATCTTGGAAAAATATATCATATGCACAGGTTGCTACCTGGCAGGATCAAGTACATTAAATGTGGCTAGATCAAGTGCGTGCAAACATGTAGTTACAACAAAATAAATAAATGTGTAGTTGTGTTTATTTTGATGTCTAAATAATATTGGTTTTCAATGTGTAGTTTACTGAATAGTTGGTGCTGTTTATGGCTTGGAAAGTGTAAAAAGTGAATGCCTGTGGCATCATGTGATTACAATTGGCCTGATGTTGCTTTTAGAAGAATTGTCATAGACTTGCTTGATTTAACGTGATTTTCCTAATCGAAATTAATGCTCAGCAATTAGGATGAGTTCCTTTGAGTTTGCAATTGGCCAACTGGTGTAAGTACCCTGCAGCACTGATCTTTTTCTATGTCATGGTCCAGGTCCTCATGAATGCAGCAGAAAATGTCTTTTTAACTTCCTTTGAGAAGGGTCCCTGAAATCTTCAGTCAAGGGTTTGATGAATTTGAGTGAAAAGTAGGCCAGATTTTCAACTGATTCACAACGAGTAATTCCCTAATAGCTTTGTAGCTTGAAAGGGGCCATCATATATCATTATCATTCTTGGTGCACCGCATTCCATTTGAACTTTTTTCTAGATTTGGGGAGTAAGTTTAAACAAAGCTTTATTTCCAACTTGCAATTCCTACAATCGTTCTCTCTTATTAGCATACTCTTTCATGCTCTCTTATTAGCATAATTTGTTCATGCATTTTTTCTTGTGAAGCTAATTCAAGCTTCTAGTAGCAATTCCATCTTGGACTTTATAAACCTGTACTCTGTGAAGCACTTTCATCAGTTCACTGCACTGCCACTCATGGAGAGTAAGTGGCTACTTGGCTGGTTGCCAATGTACTGGCACTCATCCTGGTTGAGGATCAATGTTGGTTGTAGAAAAAAGGCACTGGATCCAACAGATTTATCCAATTATTATGAGTTGCAACCCAATTTTTATAGGTATTTCCTCTAAAAATATGCTCTCAATTTGGCCATCTGTCTGAGGGTGATTGGCAGTAGAGAACTTTAACTTTATACCCATCAAGTTAATGAGTGCAGTAAAGTTCTCCAGTAATTTGAGTTTCTTGGTCACACAATGTCCTCTTGCAACCTAAAGTACTTTACAAGCAGTGTGGTGAAATGCAGGAAATTCCTTCAAGGAATTAAGGTTTCCAAACTGATGAGGTGCATGGCTCCATAAGACACTTGCCTCAGTGAAGCAAGGCATCGACTTTTATCTTGGATGCCTATGAGTTTAAACTTTAAACAATATAAATTGTTATCTCTGTATTTAAATGATAATGGGCTATTTATGGACAAGGCCCTTACCCATGAAGGTGAGCATTAAAAGAGAAGTAAAAAATTAAATTTGTCTGTGATACCCTTCTGTATCTAGTGCTGCACTAGGTGCTTTTTTATATCTGAAGAAATTCAAGAGACATGTAAATAGTGTCCTAGAAAGAATTTTTTAGGTGAAAGAGTTGTGATTATAGTTCACTGCTTGGATGGAAAGATTGTAGTGCTTTTTCTTGCCCTTTGCAGAGATTGTTCATAATGTAGATTTAATGTTGGGGGCTTGGACTTGGAAGTTTGTATACCGGGCATGGTGTTTCTTGAAGTATGTCTCTGGAGAGATATAAGGACAGCCGAGATTTCTTTTCTAGGTTCTGAACTATTAAGATTAAGGATAGTAATCCAGACTGTTTTCAGCTATGTGTTTGGTCTGGGAAATTATGAAGCCTTTCTTTGTTATTCTGCTCAATATCAATGAGGATGATGCTTTTGCAGCCAAGTTGTTTGCATCGTGTCAACTTTATTGCAGTCATAGACTTATAAGATTTTTTTATGAATAGGAATTGGATTATCTCTTCGAGCTTTATGTATTTTTCTAGGGGCTAGGGAGAGGGCAAGGGGGTGGCATGGACTTTAAATAGGAATCAACAATTTGTGGTCGTCCCTTTTACATGGTTTAGAGGCCTCCTGGGCCTAGGTTTTCCGTGGAAGATTCTGCTCATGGGGTCCCTTCAAAGGTTTTTTTTTTTGGGGTCCTGTGTCCCTGATTGTACTACCCACAAACACCAAAATTTCTTATCTACTAAACCTTATTTAGAGAAGATACTCTCTTTTTAGTTGCTGCAGAATCCATCAAGAGGTAGCAAGTCAGTGAATTGGCTTGGTACCTTCAAATCTTAATTTATTATTTGTGTGGGATATTTTTTTAATCCAAATTTATGAGATGCTTGCTGGTCTGGAGTATATGGCCTGATACTTGATCTTATGGATGATTTTGTCTGTATGGAAAAAAATGAAATAGTCAGACCTTTAGGCTGGATTTGGTCCTTGTGAATGAAGTAAGTAGTTTGTCGTTTGAAGAGATGTAAGTTTTCCTTACAATTATATTTTTTATGCACTTTTCACTTGCATGGATGATAGACTTTTTCTTTGCTCTTTCTCCTTTTTCAGATCACACTGATTGTTCTTCTCTCTCTGAGTTTTTGTCCTCTCTTAGCTTAGTCTCCTAACTTCCCTCTGATTGTTGTGCTGTTTGTTCCTTTTTTTTGTTTTTTCTAGTTGTTCATCATCATGAACTCCTTGTATTCCTTTTTATTCTATCATTTATAAAAGTTTTCTGATTACCTATCAAAAAAAAAAAAATTGCTCCATAAAATACAAAGAAAAGGAATACTTTTTGCCAACCATTCTAAAAGGGCTTTCCATTGAAGATCTATTTGGTAATGAATTAGGAAGTCTTAGGTTATGCAACTTTGTTAGAAATTCCATCTTATGAATGCAGGGAAGGAGAAATCTTCTTGGAACTCATGTGCTGGAAGCACCCAGATATTCTAATAAAAATTTCTTCATTGAGTTGTAAGTCAAATTTTTCTTATTTATTGTGCCAATTGGGCCAGAATTAAATCAAAGCACTCAAGAAGGTATCAATAAAGTAAGTATCAAGCCTCAAATTTCACAATGCTGCATACCAACAGGGGTGGTCATAAGTATTTTCGCATTTCCATGTCTTACTCCACTGGAAATATGTGAATTGTCTCTTCGTTTACTCTTGGAGTCAGGAATGGCATCGTGGGAAAGATGGTTTAATATTTGGACAAAACTTAGGTACAGTACTTAGGTGCTATTCCTTAGATTCTCCTCTTAAAATTCAGCTATGTGGCTTTTTTCTCATGAGATGAAGTTTTTTTTTTTAGTTAAGTATTGCCACATGACTGAATTTTAAGAGGGGAACATAAAGAACAGCACCTAATTCTTGCCCTTAATATTTTTTGAGAGCATTTCTATTGATTATAATTTTACCTCTAGCAATTTTCCTTTCTTGCCCGTATTAGCAAATTTACACCAACAGGGGGAAAAAGGGATAGATAGATGAAACAGATGGTTTTCTGACTCCAAGGCTGTTATAACTAATGCATTAAAATGTGATTGGTTCCCAATAAGAAGATTGGGATATTTTCTATATTTGTTACTTAACAAGCCTTGAGTAAATTTTTGTGACTTTTTTGTTCACTGTAGAATTAACAGTGAGTGTGTCTAAGCTTCATTATCAATGTTAAGTCATTCAAAACAATTAGTTGTGGCTTTTGGCATATCAGTTTACTGCCATCCTCATTTGTAATGAATGGAATGATGTGTTTTTGGAGGAGGGGGAAAAAACCCCCTCATTTCAGCTTTGTTTACATGGAAAACATTAGCCTGCAATAGTTTTTACAATTTTTAATAGCTGTTCTTTACAATTATTTTGGTGTATTTTTATTATTTTTTTATAGGTAAAATTTTGGAAATTTTATTTTAATATGTTCAGCAGAAGTACGTTCTGTTGTGGCCTGTTGAGTGTTTAAGAAAAGCGTCTGACGCTGATTAAAATAGGCTGCCTACCACAGGGGGCAGAGCAAGAGCTATATTGTCATCAATGAGGGCATTGTTCCCACTGAAGTTAAAAAATCTTGTAGGTTCATATACAATTTTAAGATTATTTTTCCACCAACTTAAAAAAAATTGTGTTAATTATGAAACCTTACTTGAAAATTAGGGGTTTTACAAATTTAAAATATATAGATTAGATTAAAGACCAGAAAAAGATTTAAAACAGAAAATTGATGTGGGTGAAAGAGGAGTAGACCCTACTATCTAAATATCAAAATATTTAATAACATTTGACCATGCAAGTTTTTTTGTTGTGTTGCCAATTTGATTTTAAATGTTTATATCTTTGGCATTTTTATTGTACTCGTTGGTTGATGACTATTTATATAATATAGTTGTGAGCAATGTGCAATTGTGCATTTGTCATAAGACTAGCAATTATAATATTACTGAAAAGTGGGATGTTTATATGTCATAATTCATATGATTTCTTAGAAAAATGAATACTATTATTTATTATAAACGTAATTGGACGTTAACTATCAATTAATGTAATTTATTTTCCTGAGTAAGACATTGTAATTTATGCTTCTTTTGAAACTTTCACTATTACTGTACTAATGTTATATATGAATATATATGAAATAACTTAATATAGGTCTTTTTCCATACATGAATGAAAGGCAGTAGTAAAATCTAAAGATATCTATAATTTTCTTAAGAAGAGTGTCATATTTAATTGTCATTTGAAGTGAACTATTTGTGTAAATCTTAACTCTTTATTATCAACTATTAATTTGAACCATTCTCTCATAATATAAATAGATATAGGGCTCATTCATCAAATCACCAGAATTGCCATTAATTCAATGTTACTTTTTTCCAGCAAAAAAAAAAGGGCTAATATCATGCCCAACTAAAATAGCTAAAGCTACTGCTTTTATTTACGTAGTTACTTATAATTGTTGGGCTGTAAATGATTTCTACAAAATTATTGGAGCTTAATTGTCAACATTTAGATTTCTAAGGAGTGTTTGTACAGTGTAATTCCTTCCATATTTCTTACTTTACTCTGATGGCAAATCTTGGAGGTTTCATGGCTTAATTAAGCTTTAGCCAAAGCTATACAATTATGTTTAAGCATGGTTGTTCTGTGCAGGACGAGAAAGATAAGAAAATACGGGAACTGTCCACGGAGCTCAGTCGTGCAAACCAACAAATAGCACAGTGCCAGGAGCAACTAAAAATAATTTTGAAATATATTGAACAACATGCAAACCACCTTACAAAAAGTGTTCAAAAAATAGTTGAGAATGTAAAAGAAATTGAAGCCGAGGGTCAAGAGTAACTATATGATTTGTAGGTGTTAGCAAGCATATAGAACCTTGTAATTTTCTCTCATTTAATAGTTGTTCATGAGGTTGCCAATGATAGAAAAAAGGAAATGATTCACCCAAGAAGTGAACAAATTGGAGAATGGAGATGCATATCATCATGAATTGGTTGCCTATCTTGTTCTACATACTGTGGGCAACCAAAAGAGGTTGGGATTTGTCTTTGAAATTCTTGGTATGATAGTGGTAATCTCTTTTGTGGGATTTCACTCTTGTAGATATGTCAAAACTTCTTGACCAAGTTGCCTGCATTTTTAGGAGGTAAAATACAGAAGAACTTCATTTTTATTCAATTAATTCAGGGTGGTACAGATGGACCCATAAATCAAGGGTCTCAAATGAGAGACACTCTTTCATATAAGATAAGCCATAAACTGACCATTAACTCTACCCAAAACACCATTAGGTAATCATAGTAGCTCCCTCCCTACTATAAACTATAAAGCCAATATCTAAGAAGCTTAGATAGACCCAAGATAAAGGGTCTTAATTGAGAGACCCGCAGACACTATTTCATATGAGTTAAGCCATAAACTGACCACAACTCTTTCCAAAACACCATTAAGTTTTAGTTGTAAGTGTTAGCAGGCGAACATAGAAAAAGGATGCTAGTGCGTGACTTTGGTTTCTAATCTGGTTGGATCAAAAAATTTATTCTAATAAGGCATAATTGGATTTTTGAAGATTATGCAATGTTATTTAGAACAGATCAATTGATGAATTGGGAATATAAGAAAATTTAAGGACAATCGTCTATGAGCAAAAACTGCAAGCCTTTACTTATTACTTTGGGCCAAACATTGTATGTTCTAGTTAATTCATTTGGAGTGCCTCTTGTTGTTAGTAAATTCAAATTTCGTCTATACTAAAAAAGAATCTATTGGTATCTTTGACTTTGACTTTGACTTGATAATCAAGAATAATTTAAAAAAATGACGTCAAATGTTTTAAATACCATCTTTTTTTGTTTGAGAAACAAATCCTCTCATATTTTATTAAAACAACAACAACAACAAAAAGTTTGGATCAAGCATCATATTCTCCATCTAATTGATGTTATAGCCAATCAATTGTAAGAAGACAATCTTTCTCCCAAAAAAAATTGTAATTAGTCAAAAGTGCATAAGGGTAACCAATATTATCAATTGGCTCTAGTTAAATTAATACATTTTAAATTATTTTTTTTAAGTAAGAAATGAAAAGAGTGAATGAAACTCATAATTTTTTTAATCCTAAATCTACTTTAATTTAAATAAGTATTCTTTTGACTATGTAGATAATGGTTTATCAATAAGGCACATAGAAGATTTAAAAAAAAATTAGAACTATGTGAAAAAGATAGAGGAATTTGGATATGGTATTGGCTTTGCTATAAGAAATTTCAAAGGAATCTTCGTAACACAGCAAAAGTAGATACTTTCAGGGACCAAAGTTGGGTGGAAGCTCACTTTAATGGCTTCTTATAAGCTCTACACTTTTATGCCAACAACATGGACTTACGGATGTGCAACTAGTGAACCATATATGTGAGTGTGGTAATTTGTCCCACTTGAAACGTGTAATATTCTATTTTCCAGATGTGAAATTAGGATTTTTTTTTAGAGGGAATTTCAATGCATAGTATTCATTCCTGTCTCCTAATGATAGTTTTATTACCAGACTAAGATATCAATCGGTTTTTGTTATAGGTGGAGATTGAATCTCATATCTCTTAGTCAACTATCAGAGATTTTGCTAATTGAGTTGATTAGAACTCACAAAAAACTAGAATCTCGGATTTTGTTCAACTTGAAATTTGCAATATTCTACGAATGTGAAGATGCTATTATTTATTGGTACATTTGGAAGATGTAAATTTTTTCTTATATATAAATAAAGGTTGTAAAACTTTGCCATCTTTTATCATCCAATCTATAGATTACTTGCAAAGTTTAAGCATTGAATAAAAGTAATAACGCGTAAACTTTTACGTTTTACCAAAGAAATATATTTGCAAAGTTGCAGGAAGAATGTTAGGTGGGGTGGGGTGAATTTTGTAATTTAGAGAGAGAGAGGGTGAAGGCAATGACAATTATTTACAGCCACGTGTCCTTCGGCTGAAAGTTTCAAAATATTTCCCCCTGAATCTTGGTCCAGAAGAAACCTCAGTTATAGAAAGTCGGTGGAAAATTCAGGTCACTAGGGAGCATCACGTCATTAAACCCATTATTAGTCATTTGGACTCAAAGTATGATATAACAACTCAGCCAATAAAATGTATGATATAATAAAATTTTTTTTTTAATAAAAAAAATCACTAAAATTTTATATGTATGTCATAATAACTTTTCCCTATATGCCGACTGACCTCTAAGAGCAACCACATCAGCTCCTTTAAAAGATTCCGTCTATTTTACACAAAAAACCTACTTTTAAGATTTTACACATTCATTTTTACAAAACACCCACATCAGTTCATCTATTCTACTACCTTTATTAATTAAATAATCAATTTTTTCACCATTTATTATTATTTATCTCTAACTGCCTGACGCGCGCACTCTCTCTTCTGTTAATTTCTGATTCATCTCTCTCTCCTTCTGTTCATTTTTGGTTCATCTCTCTCTCTCTCTCTCTCTCTCTCTCTCTCTCTCTCTCTATATATATATATATATCTACCCATTTCAGATCAACCCTCCGTCTCTGTTTCTCGATCCGATCCGATCCAGCACCGTCTCTGTTTCTCGATCCTCCGATCCAATCCTTGAATTTGGTTTCTGTTTTTGTTTATTTTGGGTTGATTTTTTTGTTGATTTTAGTTTAATATTCTGTTTATTTTGGGTTGATTTTTTTTTATTTTGGGTTTCTATTTTTGAATTTGGTGGTGATGGTGGGTGTTGCTAGGTTGTGGAGGTGGGTGGTGCTGTTGCGATGGTGGGTGGTGTTGTTGTGGTGGTGGTTGAACAATGGTCGATGCTCGGTGGTTGATGGGTTTTGTGACTTTGTCCCGTTCAGAGGAAGAGGGAGAGGGAGAGGGAGAGGGAGAGAGAGAGAGAGAGGCAGAGAGAGAGAAGTCAGATGGAGAGAGAAGAGAGGTGAGAGAAAAAAATATAAAATAAGATTTTACACAGCTACAGTAACCGTGTATATTTACACGGTACTGTAGCAATTTGAAGGAAAGTGTAAAATATCCACACTTATGCACTTACTGATGTGGGCTGTTTTTGATAAAAAATGTGTAAATTTGAGCATTTCTTTTATTATACACACTTATACACCAACTGATGCAATTGCTCTAAAGTCTAAACTAACAAAAAGTTTAATGATTAGCAGATTAGGTAGCCTAGATGATTATTTGACCCAAAAAAATTAAAGTAAAAGACTGAAATATACTTTTTATGAATAAAATTTGTTTGTAAAATTTAAAATTTTAAAATTTTATGTTTGAAATATTTATAAAATGTTTTTTTTTTTATTTTATATTCACACTGTGATGTCAAAATTAATACCTTGTAAATTTTTGGCTGACGTGGTGGGAGTAACACTTCTTATCATTTTCAAAATATGGTTTGATTTAGGTGATGAGTAAATGATTATTTAATAAATAAATTTTAATTTAGTTCAATTAAAACATTTAAAGTTTAAATTCATTCACTCTAATTATTAAGGAAAACTTATAAAGTTTCATAACTTAAAAAAAAATGACTTAAGTTCAAATTTTATTTATAAGTTTTACTAAGATGTGTCCTTAGAGTATATGTTAGTAAATTATTTTAGAAATTTTTTTATGAATAAGTAAAAAATAATTAACTTTTTTTTTTCATTTTTTTTAGTTTTTCATAATTTTTTTTTAAAAATAGATGATTGATGTGTAACCTAAGAACATGACTCTTTATTTAAACCAAAAATTGAGTGACATTTTTTAATCCTAAATCTACTTTAAAGTTTAAATAAGTATACTTTTATCTATGTAAATAATGGTTTATGAATAAGGCATATAGAAAAGTTAGAACTATGTGAAAGAGACAGGAATTTGGATATGGTATTTGGCGTTGCTATAAGAAATTTCCAAGGAATCTTCGTAACACAGCAAAAGTAGATACTTTCAGGGACCAAAGTTGGGTGCAAGACTGCAGGCTCACTTTAATGGCTTCTTAAAAGCTCTACACTTGTGCCTACAACAAGTCCTTATGGATGTGAAAGTTGCAATATTCTATAGATGTGAAGATGGCTATTGCTGCATTTGGAAGATGTAAATTTTTTCTTATAAATGAAGGCCATAAATTTGGAGAAAATACTCTATGTACATAGGATGTATGTTTCCTCCCTCTCACATAGAGGTGAACCTCACACATATCTGATGTTAGGGCTGGCCCTAGGTTTAGGCCAATTAGGCCATTGCCTAGCCCCTTACTAGAGAAGGCCCCAAATTTGGGAGCAACTTTATTTATTTATTTATTTTTTATATATAAATATTTTTGAGAGATATTAAAACATTTTAGTTTACATTTTTTTTTCACCATTAAGAAGGCTCAAAGAATTAAGTAATGTTACAGATAGAGATAAGACAAATTTAAATAGATAAATCTTACAAATAGATGTGTTATTAATCACAAGTAATTTAAATAGAAAAATGTTAAAAATACTATAAATTTTATTTATTTAATTATTTTTATACAAGATAAAAAGTCTATTCTAACCTAATCTAACTGTATATGTGTGCAAAACTCTCTTCTTGAGACTTGAATCTCTGTTATTGCCCCCACACCTCACAAGAATTTATACTTGTGGAGTGATCACTGCATCAAGAGTGCGTGGTGGTCTCCATAACTTTTATAATTTGATGTGACAATGAATATAATAGGTAGATTTCAACAAATTATTGCATGCATTTTTGAATGAATATTTGTAATTGGTGATATATTTTTGTAATTCTCATGTTGTAAATTTTATAATATTTCTAGTATTTTTGCAAACCTTATGTCATTGATCATATTCATTACAACACTATTTTGTAGTAAAATTTGTTATAATTTTAGCATTTTCTAAAAAAAAAGTCATATTAAAAATTAAAAAAATAGATTTTAGAAAAATTATTATATAAAAAGCTAGTTAAATATTATTTAAGTGATAATATAAATGCTTCATTTAAAAATTTCGCTATAGGCTTCCAAAATGCTTGGGCCAACCCTGTCCAATACATGGTATATTATCTCGTAAACTTATATGAGGTCTACCCTCATATGAGAGGGAAGAAACGTGTGCATGTTATACTATCTTGTAAACTTGTCCATGTTTTCTCATCTAGTGATATATAGACACTTGTAAGGTTTTTAAGCATTAAATAAAAGTAATAACGCGTAAACTTTTACGTTTTACCAAAGAAATATATTTGCAAAGTTGCAGGAATCATATTAGGTGGGGGAGGGGTGAATATTGTAATTTTAGAGAGAGAGAGAGTGAAAGCAATGAAAATTATTTACAGCCACATGTGTCCTTCGGCTGAAAGTTTCAAGGTGGAGTTTGGATCCAACGTTTACGTCTACGTCTACGTTTACGTCTACATCTACATCTACATCTACATTCACATTTCAGTTTTTTTTTTTTCCTGCAAAGCTTTTAAGAGATAAAAGCTACTGTTCATGTACTATACATGAATAGTAGCTGCAAAAGTAAACTTTTTAGCTCTTTTTGAGTATAAGTGGATCCCGTGAACCTTTTTAGCTCTTTTTGAGTATAAGTGGATCCCGTGCATTGTTCACGGGATCCACGAACTTTACTTTTCAACATTTTTTTATTAAAAATAAGTCTCATAGTACTATTTACACATTTAAAAATTATTTTACTATAGTATTTTCAATTTTCAATTTTCAATAATAAGTTCTATCCAAACGGAGAAAATCCAGGCCACCATGTCATTTGGACTAAAAGTATGATATAACAACTCAGCCAATTTTTCTCCAAAAAAAAAAAAAAAAAAAAACAACTCAGCCAACAAAAGACTGAAATATGCTTTTTATTAATAAAATATGTTTGTAAAATTTAAAATATTGTAATTTTATATTTGAAATATTTATAATATATACTTATTCGCAATGTCATGTCAAAATTAATACCTTGTAAATTTTTGGATGACGTAGTGAGAGTAACACTTCTGATAATTTTCAAAATATGGTTTGATTTAGGTGATGAATAAATGATTATTTAATAAATAAATTTTAATTTAGTTCAATTAAAATATTTAAAGTTCAAATTTTATTTATGAGTTTTACTAATATAAACCCTTAAAGCAATAGCTAGTAAATTAATTTAGAAATTTTTTTAATGGAAAAGTGAAAAATTAATTTTTATAATTTTTTTTTTAAAAATAGATGATTGATTTGTACCTAAAGCATGTCTCTTTTTTTTTATACCAAAAATTGAGTGATATTTTTTATTAGATAACAAAAAAAACAATTATGATAACTGGATAATATAACAAAAGCCAAAAGGAAAAGGGTGCACTTTTTTTTTTAATCAGAAAAAAAAAAATTTTCTTGAAAAGAGGGCCACTTTCTTTATTATCAATTTGGGGCATTCCAGTCATTTTGTTTTGTAAGGTCTTTGTCAAACATAAGGTTCAGAGTCTTCAGACATTTGTACTCTTGTTTTGAAACAGTTCTCACCATCTGCCTCCTTCAGTGCTTCCCAGTTCACACCCTTAAAGCACTTGCAGCAGTAGAGCTAAATAGCTATATATCTATTTTAGCTCCACCAAAACACCAAAAAAAAGCATGCAGCAGTGGAGTTAAATCTATATTTTTTTATCATTGCTACAGTGCACATCTATAGATAGATGTGCACTGTTTATGAGAGCTAAAAAAAAATTAATTTTTTATTTTGTGTTCACATTACCTTTTTATTATGGTGTTTTTATTGTAATAAGATGTATTATTTTATTGTGGTAGATATATTATTTTATTGTGATGTTTATATTATTTTATTGTGTTAAAACTCTAGAGGATCTGAATCCCTTTGTCAAACATATGTTTCAGATATTTGTACTTATGTTTTGAAACAGTCCTCACCATCTGCCTCCTTCAATGCTTCCCAGTTCACGCCCTTAAGCCCTTGACCATACCAAATTCACCAATAAAGCAAAACCAAAAGCAAACTACAAATAAAAAGCAAAGTATTCTCTCTCTACTTCCTTCCAAGTAACCATCATAAACCCTACAAGCAACATTCAATTAACAAAACAAAACCACACCTCCTTCCTTCATCAACATCCTCTCCATCTCTCTCCACACAAAAAACACATAAACCCCTTACGCAACAATATATAACAAAACCACCATGTCCATGGATGAGTATTTTCTCTTTCTCTTTCTTTCTCTAACTTTGATTCAGATAAAACCCATATCAAATATATAGCTCATATATATGTTTTCTCTTTGCAGATCTCCAAAAGACTACGGCAGAGTGACATCAGCTTCTATCTCGGAGACAACAACAAGTGTACACGTGACAGCCTTGGATGGCCTAGTGAATGTAAACTCACTCTTCACAATAGCAGTTTTTGTGGGTCTTTCTCTAACAACACCGAATCAACGCAGCCTTGAACCCAACACAGCCTGTGATGCTGACATCGACGTGGCGAGGAAACTCTTGGTGTTTGAGGTTGTCTCTTTTAGTTTCTTCTTGTTTTCTTCATTGGTGGCACAGGGGCTTAAGCTGGCCATCAACTTGTTGAATAGTAAGGATGTGGATGATGCCTTCAGGGCCCACATAAATTTGAAGGTTTTGAGGTTTGGAATGATGGGGTCGGCTATTGGGTCGGTGATGGGGTGCTTGTTTTTGATGCTGTCAATGGTGAATGTGATTCAGATCAGGTTGGGGATGTTGTCTTGTGGGAGTAAATCTGCTGTGCATGCTGTGGCCGCTTTGCTAATCTTGGTTTCTTCTGCTCTTATTGTTTATATTTCCACTGCTATTTATGCTTTTTTGCACTGATCTTGTTGTTATTGCTTCAAAATTATGTATTGGTACTTAATGTCTCTGTATAATTGTGTGCGGAAAAGAATACATATGGCCAACCCCAAAATTTTGGGACAAGGATATCTCTCTGTTTAAATGGATCCATTTTATGATTGGGGTAAAATATTACAGATCTTTACAAATGGCCGCATCATTGAAAATTAAATTATGTGCTAGTCTGTGATTGTTAGATCTAGGAAATCAAATCTTAATGGACTCTTTCCATTACATGTGAAATGGAGAAGATCGATGGCTTTGTTTATTTTTGACTACTTGTGCCGCGCCTACTTCGCTAGTGCTGTTTGAGGGTCCTCATTGGTTATAACTGAAATGAGGGCAAGGCTGTGTGGGTTAAGGAGGAATTTGAGATGGGAAATTTGGGAATTGTTAATTCTTGAAGATTCATGAAAATTTGGTTGTTTGGTTGACAAGTAAATTATAATTTGTGTAAATGTCTAAATTCCTATGAAATGGGAGAATTCTAACTATGTAGGAAATGTTTTTTTTTAAATTTTTTTATACAACTATGTAGGAAATGTTAATCTTGCATATCTTTTATTTGTGTTAGAACTTGTGCCTAATTGAGCTTATTTTTTATAATTCTATTGTCATGATAAGTGGGGGAGAGGGGATTCAAGCTCTGGTTCTCCTTATAAAGGTCATTGAGCTACAAGGCTCTTGGCTTGCCTAATTGAGCTTATTGTTGGTAAATAGATAACTTTTATTTGTTGGCACCCTTTTAAGGATAAGATTAGTTTGATTTGGACGTCAAATAACTTGATGTGGAATTTGACCCACTTATTTGATTAGATTTGGTTAGAATTTTATCAATGTGATAGGATATTCACTTAATCAGCTCAAAACCTATTCTATAATAATTGTAATCATCAATATGAGAGTATTGGTTAGGAAAGGAGTTAGCTTTTATTATACTCAGCTGGACTATACACCAGTACTAATAATTTGTTGATCAGTTTGTATATTGGTACCAAACTCTTCCCCTTTTAAAGATTTTATTGGGACTAGTGCTGATTTGGAGTCCTCATTTGTTATAAATGAATAAGCACATTGTGTCTAATGGGGATTAATATTAGCCTGTAATTCAGTCCTGTAAAGTGTTTTGGTTAGAAATTGTGCCCAATTGAGCTTGCTGTTAATAATTAGCTAACTTATGTCTATTTCAACCCATTATCAGCTTAGTATTATTTAAATTGCCTGACCAACTTGATCTGCCATTTGACAAATTTACATCATAAGATTTGGTCCGAATTCAACCTATACTCTAGAATCTACCTCATCAATGTGAAGTATTACTTACTTTAATTTTCTTAATTGATTAGCAAATGAATTAGCTTTGACTTGGATAATGAGCTACCTTGGTTAGCTTTAGTTTTACCCCTCGATTAGATATGTTGTTGACCTTATTGTTAATTTATCTTTGTGGTATCGCATTTAAATGTTGGTTAGACTTACCCTTGTAGGCTTGTACCGATGTGTATGGTGATATTCTATTACGGATATTGGAGAAAAACATTGTTGGCTAGACTTGGTTATCTTAGCCAGTTGAGTGTTTTTGAAACTAGCTTGATCAAATACTTCGCTGAACTTTTGTTTACTAAGCTTATTCGGTGTGGATTAGTTCAAACTGTGCAGTGCTTGGGAATTGATCTTACGCAATTTTGACCAAAACTATTAGGCTATTGGATGATTGGTTGACAATATTTGGTTAAAACCTTTTTTACATAATTACCTGGCTTAGTCAATTTGGTTTATATTGCCCTTAACAAGGGTTAGGAAGACTATCTCATCTGGAGACTCTACATATCTATGTTCCCAGAAGTTCCTTTGAAGTTACTAAGTTCTCCATGGTTATTACCTTCATTATTGTCCTCGATGCAACTGGAATCTATAATAACTACCTCAAAGATATATAGCTGCTTTACTTAGACCAATGAATCAAATGACTGGTTGTCCTAGATTTTCTTGAAGTCATCTCTAGCTGGTTGCCTGACCCGGGAAGGCCTTTTTTAAATGTTAGTTAAGTCCTTGATCAATCTCAATATGTCACAAGTCTCAAAGCTCCATGCCTTCTGTTAGCTAATGCAGCTGAAAAGATTGGATTTTAATGGCTCAAAAATACGTGAAGAAAGACTCGAATCCATAAAAGTTTGGATTCGAGTCTTTCTTGATCTAAGCCCCTAATGAAAAAGAGATTGGAAAAATGTATGGTTTTAGAGAGGGAGAGAGGGGGTGGGGGGGGGGGGTGATTGCTTGGAGTAGTCAGTCACCAATTATATGAAACTAGCATCTCCAGGAGTCCTTATGCCTTTGAAGTTTGAACCTCAAGTTATGGGACAAATAGTTGGGCCCTTGAAGACAGACAGGTGATATCTATGGTTTTCTCTTTTGCAATTTGGCCCTATTGGCCTCTCTATTGCTGAGGGTAAAAGAAAATTTTCATTAATTTGATTGATAGCTTTGAGTTTGCTCTGGCAGCAACGTTTACATGACTGGACTTGATAGAATGAACAGGAGTTCCTTTGCCTCCCAGTGACCAAAAAAAAAAAAAAATTCTGATTAAATTGCCAACCCTGAATTTCTGCCTGATGGTTTTGTTTCATATGCATTTAGGCTTCTATCAAATTTCATTTTCCAGAACACAGGTAATGTAGTAGCAATGGCTTGAAGAAGCCATCTGTTTTGTTTATTTTTTTGGAAAGAAGCCATCTCAAGTCTAGAGCACGAAGCCTGGAAGCAAAGAAATAGGCTGTTTACTTGTCAACTCAAGAAAAAGGTTCATTGGGGTCAAGGTAACTCAAGGAAACAATGGATGGTGTTTTTGACTCTTTGCTCTGTTAAGGGCAAGAGGGTATTATTGAACGTCTTCCCTCTCACAGTGAAGTCCACAGTTATGCAGAAACTGGGAAAGCAATAAGTGATGGAATGATGATCACGGGATGATTAGGTAATTTTCTATAGCACATAATAAATGGTCTTGGTTTACTTAGCCAGTTGAGCTTTGTTGAAACAGGCTTGATCAAATACTTTGCTGGACCATTATGTGCTACTAAGCTTCCTAGGTGAGGGTCTGGTTCAAACTGTGGAGAGGACTTGGGAACTGATTTAAGAAAAAAAAATATCAGGCTATTGGATAATTGGTTTATACCGGCCTTTCAGAATTTAAGAATACCATTTCATTTAGAGACTCACCATGTTTGTGTTTCCAGAAGTTGCTCTAAAGTTACAGGTTTCTACATGGTTTTACCAAATATCTTTATTATCATCATCTATATTATTCGTATCTATAATAACACCCTCAAAGATATATGACAGCTTTACTTAGATCATTTGAACAAATGCCTAGTTGTCCTAGATGTTATTGACCTCATTTCTAACTGCTCAAACTTCTTAGTCTTGGTTATTTTTATTTGCATGGCAAATCTAGCAGCAACTGCATTATCATCTAGCTGTTCAAGAACATGGTGGATGATGGGAAGTAACATACATGGGGGTTAATTATAAACTGGTTTCGTATTCTTCAGCCAGGTGTGGCCTTCCTAAATTATTTATTGTCAAAAGGGTAGCTAAATGATATTGCCTAGTCTCCTATACGAGGAGAATATGAGTTTGTTATCTACCCCCACTTCTTGTGACAATTGAATTATCGAAAAAGTTATGTCCTTGGTTAATCTCAGCATGAGTCAAGAAGCTCCATAACTCAAGTTAGTTAATGAAACCGAAAAGATTAATTCGAATGACTAAACAGTACAGTAAGAAAGACTTGGTTTCCATAAAAAGATTGGATGGAGGTATGAATATAGAACTTAAGATTGGATTTAAGCCATCAATGAAATAGAGGTAGTGACAATGTTGGGTTTTTGAGGAGAGAGGACAGGCTAGTCAGCACTTTTGAGACGTCAGTCACCAAGAATAGCCCCAAATTCTTGTCTAGTGTTTCCGTCTGGCCTCCTCTATTTTTATTTTGTTTGATGAGCTTCAATGTATTATTACTCAGAAGGGAAAGGAAAGCAGTCTGCCTTACAAGCGGTTGCAAGAGCCTCTGTAAGGCTGAGATTATTAAAAAGAGAAGACTGGAGTTCTAAGAAAGAATTTAGCTGCTGCATGTGCAGCTAAATTACAGTCTCTCTTGACCCAAAGAAAAATACAACCAGCAAAAAACTCTCTAAAAACGTAGAGTATTACTAATAATGTTGCGAAATGGACGAATCGGGTGCGGACACGGGTGAGGCTAATGAGTCGAAGCAAGACATGGCATCACCCTCAACAATAATATGGCTCCATCTATCAATTTTTGCGAGTTGCAGAGTCCATAGGATGGCAGTAGCTTCAGCTTGGAGGGGGTGAGCAAATGTGATGTGTTCTCGACCAGACTTTGATGACAATGCCATTATCATCTCTTGCTACAGCTGCTAGAACTGTGAGGGATTTTGTGGTAGCTGCATCAACGTTAATCTTGATCCAACCATGTGGGGGAGGCTTCCATTTGCTGGAAACCACATTGGGATTAACTGAGTGAAGGTGTACCGGTTTTGGTGAATGAGATTAACTAGTCCACAATATCAGCATACTTATTTGAACCTCAACTTATTGGACAAATGTTTCACTATTCAATAAATTTTTATTTTTTCAAACTCTTCTAATTTTTTTCCCCTAAGTAATTTTCATTTATCATAATTCAAAGTTGCTACATTCTTCAATTACAAAAATATCTAGAGATGTGATGACATTTATACAAAAGCAATTATTTCACCCTCCAACACATAAGATATAACTATAAATTGGTTCTCACCCGTTTGGAGTAATTGTAGAAGATGGTCACTCTCTCTCATTAGGTGGGGGTGGGGTTTCTCAAACTTTGTTCTTCATGGGTTATATATATTTTTAATTAACATTTTTTCTAAAATTCAAAAATAAAATAAAATAAATATTAATTAAACTATAAAACAACATCATTTTGGGTAAGTTAATAGTGCAATTTAATGGATAGTAAACGGATGACTGAATTGAATATAATTGAAATTTAGAATATTAAAATGACAAAAGTCAAACTTGAAAAAGACTTAAAAAAAGAAGAAGAAGTTAAATATAGAAAATAAATTTTACAATTTGACCTAAAATAAAAGGAAAAGTACGAAGATCGCAAGGAATCCTTTTGCCCCACTTTGTTGCTTTCCTAGTTCTTGCATTGCTGCAGATTCCAGCTGTCCACAATAAAGGGTACGAAATCAAATTTCAATGTTGTCCTGTTGTGTGGCCCTTAACAGAGAACAAAAGTTAGGAAACATCTCAAAAAGTTAAAACCTCTGATTTACGTAGGTTTCTTCTTGAGTTTACTTTGACCCAAACTGAACTTGTTTTTCCTCCAAATCTAACTGCATTCACATTGATATCAAACGTGTCCCGGTAAATGGTATTGGATAAAAAAAAAAAGGGTTTATTCAAGGTTAATTTTGCATTTATGGTTTAATGTATGAACTTTTTTTTTTTTTTTTTATCCAATATCATAAGGTCTCAACATTTTGCATTGGATCCATTCCGATGGGTTGAATTTAGGATCGAATGGATCCAATATCAGGTTGAGCAGGTTTGTTGAGCAGGTTTGTTGAGTAGATATATAGATGCAGCTAACATGGCTTACAAGAGAAAGACGAGGTGGTTAACATGACATAAAACTAAGGCGGCTTGATCTAGATTGAGGCCTAAGGCAATTCAAGTGATTTTTTTTAATATTTAATATCAAGTAAATAACATTTAATTAACTTTCAAGATTATAATTTTGTATTTAAAAACCATTTTTCATGCCTTTGAGATTTATAATTACTAATTAAATAAATTTTTTTAGGTTTTGCTAACATTTTTTTTTCTATTTTAAATTTTGAAAAAATTGTTTATGCAAAAACAACTATAACAACATGTACAATTTTATAATTATTGTTAATAATTAGTATTAATAAATATGGTGTTAATAGTGAGTCTATATGAAAGTGACGTTAATCTAATAACAGTAATTATGAAAAATTGGTGGAAATTTTTTTGTACCACTGTACCTACCATTACTTTAAGAAAAAACAATAGCATTCCACAAATTTTGGGGAATTTTTATGATAGAGGTCCTTAGAGCACTAGCATTAGGTCTCTTAAATTTTTTTTTTTTTCATACACCAAAACTTACATTTTCTACTTTAATATATCATTTAACAATATACTCTATATCACATGTTCTAATTTCATGTTCTATTCAATTATTTATTCATTTTTCTCTTTCTTTCTCTTCCTCTCTTCCTCTCTGTTTCCCACTATCTCTAATCTAAAGCTCTCTCCTCTTTGGCTGGTATTGATCGAAACGGTCCAAAATGGGTTGAAATTTCATTGAAGGTGGAATAGAGGGCTTACCTTTCCAGGTTATATATCTGTAAGAAATTTTTAAGCCGTTTTAGCTAGACTAAAACATTATCCATATTACATCAATTAATAAATATTATGCAGTAAAATTTATGGTATCTATAGTATTTTTGCAAAAACTATTTACATTTAGGTTAGTAAATTTTTAATTATTAAAATTCTTTCATTTACGAAATTGACTTTCTTGCTATTATATTTTACAATTATTTTTAATGAATTTTAAGTTATTTGTGATAATCAATTGTCGAATGTGGTTTATCTACTCTATTGATATCATTTTGGTACCCTCTTCTACATTTTTTTTAAATTTAAATAAATTGCAAGGAATATTATTAATCTATACATAACTAAAGTGAAAGTTCAACAATTAAGCTAATCCACATTAATTTTATGTTTTTCTTAAATTATATTGTCAATCTACTCAAATTTTATATCAAGTATCCATACAATTTTTAATACTTCTATTCTGCTTATATGTTAAGGGTCTTGTTAACACTTGTATAAAAAAAATTTCAAAAAAATTAGTTATTTTTTTTCTTTTCCCATAAAAAGTTTTAAAAAATATTTCCTATACCAAGCCCTTAGAGCATTCGATAACTTTTCTCATATTTTAAAACTACTTTCAACCTAATTAAAGTTACTCTCCATTTCAAAATTCTCTAGGAATTCTAGAATTTAACTCAAGTACAAAGACAAACTTCAATGAGAAATTTATTGAACAACACCATATTCCCATTAAAAGAAAAAAAAATTGTGCCTTTTCAATATATTTCCATAATGAATAAATTTTGATAAAACATTAGAAAATTTCATAGTATCACAATAACAAAAATTGTAATAGGAAGTAGGAAGTATGTATATAAATATATCAAAAAGTACCTTCTTTTACCTACTAAAATGAAATAATTCAATCTGGCTATTTAATTACTCGAGTTTGGCTTACCTTTAGTATTTTTTAACTGGAATCTCCTTTTATTTTAATGAGAAACTATCACATCATCCATTAACTAAATAAAAGGTGAAGATTAAAACCCACTACCACTTGTCATTGTATACTTAAAACAAAAGGACATGTCTTGTACTGGAGGTAAGCCACACCCTAATTACTCTATGTCTCTATCAAACTAACAATGAAACTATCTATTAAAAAACATTGAAATTAATGATCTAAGTACCAAAATTATTTGTTTTATTAATTATTGTTTCAAAAGAAACCATTTTAAAATTCTTCATTTAAAATTATTATTGTCATCCAGTTAAAATATTTGCAAATCTTTTATGTGATTAGCTGTACAGGACAATGAAGGTGGATGATTAAATTAAATTAAATTTTTTATAAATCTATATCTATATATTACTAAAAGTTGAAACATAGCATTTAATGTTGCTACGCTTACGTTGAACCACATCAGTAGCCACGTCATCATTTTTTGTTTCCAATTTTTCTTATATAATTTTTAAAACATTTTCTCTAGTGACTTTAAAACTCCATTACTTAAAAATTAAAATATCTTTTACCCATTATTTTTATTATTAATTTTCCAAAACTCTCCCTCCCTTTTACCTCTTTATCTCCCCACTTCTTTCTACCTTAATATCATTCATTCTCTACCTTTTTATCTTCCTTTATTTTGACTCTTCATTCTATGCATAGTTTTCTCACACAAAAAAGGTTACTTCTCTCTCTCTCTCTCTCTCTCTCTCTATATATATATATATATATATATTTCATTTTTTGTTTGATTTTTTTTTTTGCATCAATTCTTTAGGTTGATGAATTTTTTTGTTAATTAGAATTCTACTTTGGGTTGATGCAATTTAGTTTTGTGTTTTAAGTTGTTATCTTTTATATTCTATTTGATTAAATACTATCCTACTGCATTTACATATAGTATATAATAATATAATGTTATTATATTACATAGAATAACTTGGATAATTTGATGCTTTTGCTATATATTTTTATTTTTACTCTTTTTTCCTCTTATCTTATTTCATTCAACATTTAAATCCAGTCACATCCTCCATATTATTAAATTATGCAGCACAAATCAAGAAAATGGCTAGATACAAACCTGTCTTCCTTTACCATACATTGGGGGAATCAATATATTTGTGTGATAAAGGATTATATAATTTATAATTTAGATAGCACCCTTTGAATGTGTCTAGACCCATAGGTTGAGTAATTTGTAGACTTAAAAGGCTATTGAGAATAAACTTTTTGAATCAAAACTAAAAAAATATGAACTACTATATATCATTGAGATAAAAACTTTTATCATAGATACATTAATATTTTTTTTTGCCACAAATTTAATAATTTTATATTATGTGTTAGCATTGTCATTGCTTCTTCTTCTTCTAAAAAATATTATGTATCATCTTTAAAGGATGCCAACAATATGGATCTTATGGGAAAAGTTACTAAAATATTGAGGAAAAAATGTTTTATATTACAATCTACTAAAAATGTTTTTTTTAATATTTAAACCTTTCTATTTTTCATATCATTGACGTGTTTAACAACTACCACATGTGTTAACTTAAGTCTTAATATTCTTAAGTTGTTTCAGCAAAAAGGAAAAAAATTGTCACAAAAGATGAGTTCATGTAAAGTTTTTTGCAAAATGAAATATCTTTTTTTTTAGGCCACCAAACTTGATAATTTGCTAATGATGGAACCACTTGCAACAATATTTGCATAGTTATATAGTTCTAGCTAAAGCAATTGTCTATATTTTTAGTCTTCAAAAAACACATACATCTACAAGTGGTTAAACTTTCATCTTGGATAGTTTTAACTTTTCATATAATTTTACCTTTACATATTCATCTATTTTAATTTAGATATTTTTTCAAAAAAAAAAAACTTTAATTTAGATATTTATAAGTAAACAGTGAAATAATGATTCATGAATAATCAAAAATAAAAATATCTATACATATTTATCTTGTGAGGTTATAACTTTACATATAATTTTGCATTTATATGTTCATCTACTTTAATTTAGATGTTTATAACTTAATAATGAAATCTATAAACAAGGTAATTAAAACAATCATATTTCTATAATTCAAAAAGTCACAGTTTCTTTTTTCAAAAAAAGGCCTTTTATATTTCCTTGGAATTATTTTTAATAAAACCTTTGACATACTACTAGCCTAACAACTTCATACATTAAAATAAAATAAAATTTAAGGCTCATTATTACTTCTGTTAATATATTATGGATATCTTAATTGATTGAGATCAAACTATATAAATGCCTTTCATAATTCCTTGAAAATTCAGAAGGAAAAAAATAAAAAAAACCTTTGACATACTACTAACGTAACTACATCTATAACTATTTATGCCATCCATGATATCTATTTTTTATTGATAATCATAAAACTTGCCACTAGCAAGGGAACATACAAAGTAATGAAGAGTAAATGAAGGAAGAAAAAAAAGAAATGAAATCAAACGTCAATTAATAACCACTATTTGGAAAATAAAAAGGTAGTCAAGAGAAGTAAGAAATAAAATAGATATAGCTATGCAGAGGACATTGAAAACTTCATAGTGCAATAAAATCAACCATTGCATTCACTTAATTACAAAAATAATCACATGCAGTTTTAGTGTTGGCGTGTGAGTGTATTTCCTTATCTCATCCCCCTTCCCCTATATATATATGTGTGTGTGTGTGTTTCTCAAAAAAAATAAATAATCAACAATTAAATATAATAATACAAAATTTAAACTTTAAAAAAAAAAAAAAATCAAACTCTAACTAGAGAAATTACACACACACACACACACATATATAATCATAATCTTCATACACAAGACTTAAAAAAATTTAATGAATAGTACTACCTCTTATTTAAAAAAGTCTATGTTTTGCAAATTATCAACTAATAAATATATGATAATGGTAAAAAACGTTACAGACAAGATTATGAAAAATATGATAAAACTATTTAAAAAAAAAAACTCTTTATAAGGTCTAGGGACTAAAATAGTATTTTATCTAAAAAATTATTACACGCAACGCGTGGGTCTGCAACTAGTTTTTATAAACATTAAATACAAAATTATCATTATTCTTGTAACACCAGTGCATTTTAACATATTAGAAGATAGTGGCATAGAATGAACTTTGAAGTCAAATTATAGCGTGTTGTACTTTACACGGGGTGTGTTTTTAATCCTAGTGGCTCTTATCTTGATAGATAGGAAGCTCTTCAACTGCAAATGGAAGTAGAGATTTGGCACTTGACATCACAACAATGTTTGAAAGTTCGAAGCAACAATTCTCAATTGGGGGTTTGATCAGTGTTCAAGATCACCTTCGCAAACTGGATGAGCAAGCCTTCATTCCTCTGCTTATTTCAATTGGCCCTATTCACCACTCCTATGTAAAATTACAAACCATGAAAAAGTGTAAAGTACTGTTTTTGAGTGTTTCACTCAACGGGCTAACATAAACTTGCAGAATTTAGTACACACAATAAGAGATAAGGAAGAAAAAATTCGCTCTTACTATGCAGAGACTATTGTGTCTAGCATAAGCAGTGATGATTTTGTGACAATGATCGTGGTGGATGGGATGTTCATTCGTGAGTACATATTAATTGCATGAATGGAGAGGAGAAGCATTTTAAAGAGAAACCTTTTCCTTTAGCTATTATCCTTATTCCTATGCTAGTAAAGAAACATTAGAAACATAATTTTTATTGTTGTTAAGATTATAAGTTGCAATTATAAAAATAGTCACCAAAATATGACTTTTATAATATAAAAATTTTTGAAAAAAAAAGTGAAAGAGAAATGAAAATTTTTGTCCCTAATTTATTGATTCCTACATTGTATGTTGTTATTTGTGTAGAGTTTGTTTAGACCCCTTAAACCACAATTGGATTAACCTAGTTAACAAGCCAAATTATTACTTAGTCCAAATTTCAGATCTAAGTTATCACAATCATATAATCATATCAATGTAAAGTGCGGAATATAAAAACACAAAGATATGATGACCCAGGAAAAACAAAATAAAAAACCTGAGGAGGATTTGACTTAGCTATCCTCAAGGTAAACTTGAATCCACTATGAAAGAATCAAAGTTGTACAATAGTGACTTAGACCACTAACATCCTATTGCTAGCCACCAGTAGAACTTACTGACACGATCACGTGCAAGCTCCGAGACCACAGACTCCTTCTTTCTTGGATTCTCCATCAAGTACAAGCACTCCCACTTGTGTATTTTTAAGCTCTTATGGCAGCACCTGAACGATCATCAAGCTCTCGAGGAAATCTCCTTCTTGATAATCCTAAGCTTGTGTGAAAGCAAGCACCTCTCAGATCTCACAAGAGATTCACACAAATAACAATATGAGCAACAAAGACTCTAGAGAGATTTTGGGTACAAATCCTAGATACAAAAAGAGGCACACTTTTTCTCTCTTAGAAGCCTTTAAAAACGTGCTTAGGGTTTCCTTTATATAGTGGGAGAAGTAGATCTAAAACCCTAATCCTTGTTGGGCTTGAACTGTTATTTAGGCCAACTTAAAATTCTGCAGAAAATTCCTGATGCACGATTCTCGATCGATCGAGTCTATTCTTCGATCGATCGAGTCGTGCAGAAATAGAACAGTAATTTCTTGCAATTACGCGATTTCAAACTTACATTAAACCAAACTTTGAGCAAGTCTAAACCTAGACTAAATGTTTTGATCATGGTTTGCCAACACAATACACATTGAAGTTCTAATACATTAGTCCCTAAGGTCTTAGAACCTAACAATTTGGATGGTCATAAAATGGTGTGACCTCAAATTGAGATAGATTTATGTTAACGGGTATCCTAATACACTTATTAAGGAGGCTCTAAAAGGTTCTCACCTGCATTTGGAAAATAGTAAAAACTAATAAAAATAAAGAACTGATTGTATTATAAAATTTAGTCTTAGTGGGTGCCTCTCGTATCTTTTTTTTGTTTATTAATTTTTTTTTCAAAAAAGACCTATTAACAAAAACCGTAAGACAATTTTATTTTTAAAAAGACCTATTATCTTTTTTTATTTTTTTAAAAAAAGACTTAAGACAAACTAGTGTTTACCACCAACTAATATACTGTGAGCTTATCTACCTTCTTTTTATTTTTATTATTATTTTTTTTGCGAGATAAAAAGTAACTATCAAATAATAGGTGTAACGTGCTCACCATATTTTCTATCAACTATCAAGGCCCCCAATGCTTAAAGGCACCTCATTTTAGAATGTGATTCCTTTGGCTAGGTCCTGGTCAAGTCTTAATTGTTAGTAATACTATCATTGCAATTCCCTTGGAATGTTTTCTAAAAAAAATGGGATTAATTATGACTCATTGATACATCATGCAATTCCTCACTGCCCATTATACTTCTTCACTCTCTTGGAGTAACAAGAAGATTTTTTTTGCTGGTTTATTACAACTAGAACAAGACTGTTTCATTAAGCTAGTAACAAGTGTTCTGCCCAAATCTGAAGTGAATTTAGGTTGGATTTTTCTGCGTTCACGTTCTTCCCAAATCTTGCCTTTTTTTTTTCTTTAAAACTGATAAATTAAATTTTTTTCAGACATGACATGTAATAATATTATTTTAGTTGCTATATAAGATTAAAATGTGTCAACAATGCACACTGTTTGCCATGTAGACATTTTTTATTAGTGAGTTAATGATAGAGACTAAATTGACTGCAAATTAAAAATAACATGGACTAAATTGATTGTTACGAAAATGTAAGGACTAAGTGCGTGTTTGGCAAAAATTAAAAAGTCAACTTATTTTACTATTCAGTATATTTTTGCTATTATTCGTAGTTTCATTAGACTTTTTAGTACTATTTATGAGTTTCACTATACTATTTCAACTAAATTTTACTTTTATTTACAATATTTTTAATAAAAAAATTTTAATTTAAAAAAAATAAGCTGATTCTAAAATAGAAAATCGTTATTTTTAGCAATACAAAAAGACAAGAGAAAATGTGTCGTAAGGCCACAGGAGAATAAATGACATAATAATACTATAATAGTAGCAGTGGTCTTATATTTAAAACCCTACCAGCACGCTTGTTATCATTTCCCTTGTAGTGGATGTGAAATTTAACTTTTCTATATTATATTCTTCATATATGTGCGGTTAGAGGGAAATCATCGGGAGAATAAATGCAATTTCTTGCATGAATCTGAATGCAATCAGCATTTTTTTTTACCATAAATATCACAATTATCGAGGGCATTTAAGTTATTAAGGGTAGTTAATAAATTGGTAACGGTCCATACGAAAAATCAATAATATAACTCCTTAGTCGAAAATGGAAAATACAGTTCCCAACTCAAAAATGAAAATGAAAAGGCATAAATATATTTTTAGTCCCTATATTTTGACTTTTTTTCATTTTAGTCCTTACACTTTATTTTTACTATTTTTAGTTCCTAAACTAATTTACGCGGGATATATAAGTCCTTCAAGCACTATTCCATCAACCAACTAACAGTTAAGCTGATGTGGCTAACGTGGACATTATAATTGTAAGTACACAATTGCACCTGGACCCAAGAACAGTTATGGGCTCAGGCCCAATGAGCCTTAAACAATAAGAATTTGTAGAGTGTGGGCTTGAAACCCAGGTTAGAAGTATGTGAGGATTAAATGACAAACTAAAGATTGCAAGTAATTGAAAACAACAAAGAATATTGTAACAGGGCCTCCTCGGACGTAAGCCGAGAGCTGTTCTTATATTATACCTTTCTCTTTGTCTTTTTTCTTTTTAGGTTACAAAAAGTCCATCCTTATTTCTGTTCTAGGTTCTTCCTTAAATACTCTTCTTCTTAATACTTTATACACGTGTCGCCCCAACTCCTCCCTTAGCATTGATATTTCTTTTCTTAGTGCCTTTGAACAGTAACTAGAAGTTTCCCTTCCACTGTTCAGGTGTCACCTCCCCATTAATGCGGCCAGGGTGGTAGGTGCAGGGTCTTTAATGTGGAGGTTGCAGCCTTTACCTTTGACACTTTCCCAACATCGGTGCTTCTAGGACATTCAAGGGTTCACCCCCTTTAACCACTGGTCTTGACCGTGTCATTCCCTAACCTGTACCATGAAGTCCCGGGTTCTCTGGTGTCAGTCCGAGGGGAAAAACATCCTCGGCTGGATCCTCGGATCCTCGGCGTATGGGCCGACCTAAAGTACCAACAAGCCCTAAACCCAAGAGCAGGTCGGCCTTCCTTAGCAAGGCCCAACGGCCCATATCCCTATTAAGATCTTTTTACTCCCCACAATAGCCCCTCAAAACTCTAATTTTCGACATCCGAGGAGAAAAATAGGGTTTTGATTTGACGAGGATCCACTACACACACTTTATAAGTGATGGCACGTGTGGAAATCATTTCGCGTTCCAGAAGATGACACTTGGCGGTTTTATTTTCAAAAACGCGCGCATTTATTACTGTAAGTTACTCTTTGTCTCCCACGTTCAACGGTGAGATGGGCATCCAACGGTTCTCATTACTCTACGAAATTTTAGGCGGGACAGACATAATTTCGAGGCCGCCTTTTCGCACGTCGTGACGCTTCGGGAACCCGCGCCTTCATTTAATTCCTCAGGGGGTAATCCCATCAAGACATCAGCCATCATACCTTACTTTGCAGAAAACCGTGGAGATTTGCACACCTTCAACCTTGTAAGTTCTTGCTCCTATTCTTAACTTTTTCTCCTCGATATTTGTCCTCGGCTATCACTTCAAACACTCTCCCTTCCAGAGTTTAGTCTATCGTCTTTCTGTAATGGGAAAATTCAAGTGTCTAGTGGATACCGCCGCTGGGATGGAGGGCTTTAGAGCCAAATACCATATTCCCAGCGACGTAGGGCTAGAATACTGCCCGGCAACAGCCGTGGCCGGTTCTAGGAAAGAGGAAGAGGTTATCATCCCTATGGTAGCCTTCATAGAGGGTGGGATGACCCTTCCAATGAAACCCGTAATGAGGGAGTATCTTCGCAACCACCGGTTGTGTCCCAACCAATGCCTTCCAAACGTTTTTAGAGTTCTAGGTAGTGTAGATGCTCTAAACGAGCAGATGGGTTTAAACCTCACATGGCACGATGTCGTGTTCCTATATGAGTCCCACAAACTTTCTAAAGTAGGTTATTATATTAAATCTCGGTCTAGCACCGTTAGGCTAATCTCCTGTCTGCCCAAATCAAACAAAGGCATGAAGGACGACTACTTGATAGTGTCTGGGAACTGGCACGACGGCCTCCACTGCCCAGTTCAGTGGGGGGATCCAGGTGCGACGCCATAGGATTAATCTCCCACAACACAACTTCTCATAACACACACACAGAAATGCGTATTTGTATTTACTTAAATTTGTTAAAAATTTGTGTGAATCTGACCAGGTTTATTCGTTTTGACGTCTTTTTTGCAGATAAACAGCACGTGCGTCCTCGTCTGAGTCACTGTAACGTTGCCGACCTAAACCGAGTACTTCGCTCCGAGGTGTTCGTTAGCGAAGACTTACAACTCCGGGCTGCTCACCTCATTCTCGGATACACTCCCCTTTCCAAAGACTTCCAGGAGATAGAGGACGCCATTATTGCAGGCGACCGAAGACGAAAGAGGATAAACGTAGCTCGGCCCCATTTTTTGGACGACCGTGACCTCCCGGACGCTCCTAACACTATTTTGTACAACCGGCCGATAGCAGCAGTCCCCCTCGCCGTGCACTCACAAACAACTGTCGTTCCAGAAGAGCAGGTGTCTTCTTCACACACACTCGACGACGAGATAGATCAATTCCATCTCGAAGACACCGAGAGACCTCGCGGGAACCAGTTTGTGGTACTTTCCGACGAGGAAGAAGAAGCCGCCGAGACCTCTGGAATTGCTGGATTTGTGGTTGCCCTCCCAGAAGACGACGTAGAAGAAGACATGGGACGAATGGAGGGTCTCCTCACCAACAGGGCTGCCAAAGTTGCAGAGAAGAAGAAAACGGGGACGTCCCAAGTTCCCCCAGCTTTACCTCCTCCTCCTCCTCCAGCTGAGCCCAAACTGCTAGCCGAGGATCCCAAGAAGAAGAGGAAGGGGGATAATGAGGGGACGATTACTAAAGACCCCAAGAAACCACGCCAACAACTCCCACCGGCCCAACAGCAGAAGCTGGACAAGGGCAAGGGTAGAGTCCGTTCAGCTGAACTCGGGGAAATCAGGGATGAGGCTGTAGTGCGCCGAGCACCGACCACCTGGTCCCCCGATCTAAGGCTGGACGGCGCTCCCATCTCCTGCCAGTCCAGTATAAGGGCGGTTCAACAAGGCCATGCCCACCACCTGGCCGAGGTCTTGGAACGTCCTCTTCTGTTGCCCAAGGACATGGAGACCTTGGAAAAGATGGGCCAGCCACAACTATTCCTCTCTCTAAAAAGAGACTTAGCGCTGGTAAGTTTTTCTCCTTTTTTAGGAAGATTCCACCTTTAATAATATTTACAGGCAAGTTTGTTTTTTTATTATTCCTAACTCCATCGTACTTTGTTACAGGCTATTCAGGAGGTCTTTGTAGCTGAAAAGTTTATTGAAGATACTCGGAAAGTAGCCAGAACTGAGCTCGAAATAAGGCTGGAGACTGAGAAAACCTTAGGTACAGCCCTTGCCGAGAACGAGAAGCTGACCTCGGAGGTAGCAGAGCTGAGGAGAGAGAAGAATGAGGTCGAGTCAAACTTGAAGACCATGAAGACCCAGATAGAAGGACAGCGCAAGCTCCTTCGTGAAAGAGATGAAGAGCTCTCCCAAGCTCAAAAGGAGTGCTCGGATCTTAAGAAGCAACTGGCGCTGATGAAGGAAGAAGCCAGTTCCTTCCAACTCTCTCTTCAAGCTGCCAAGCAGGCAAGTTTCGATGAAGGGGTAGCCACCACCGAGGAGCAGCTGACAGAGGAGTTCGCGGCTTTATGCCGCGAATACTGTCAAAAAGTATGGGGGGAAGCTTTAAACGTAGCAGGAGTTCCTCAATCTTCGGATTTGAGGAAGTCCGAGAACGTTTGGCTTCCCCTAGAAATACAGGAGATTGAAGAGGCTCCTGCTGCTACTCCTACCCCTGAGACAACTCTTCCTGCCCTACCTCCGATGGTCCCACAGCAAAAACCTGATCCTACAGAACCTTCTGGTTCCAATAAAGAGAAGGAAGGAGGAGTGGATGCAGAGAAGGACTTGAGCCAGACAGTGGAACCCATCGTCCTTTCAACAACGACAGTGGATAAAGGAAAGCAGATTATGACTCCTTTTGAGCTGGAGTTGAGAAAGACCGAGGGCACTAGTACCTCTCATCAAGATCCTCCTCCAACAGCTTAGGACTTAGCTTAGGGCTTCTCTTTTTCCATTTTTTTTTTTTGAATTATGTGTAATGCATACTCAATTGATTAATGAAGAACAATTTCGTTTACTTTTCACTTCGATTGTCTATGTTTCTACTTTACTTTTTTTTGTACTTATTACAAAAGTTTCCCATTAAGTCATATCAAAAGTTTCTCAGAGTATAAAATCTAACTCCAAGGATTGCACAATCATAACTTCCACATAATCATGCGTATATTACTAAAGATTTAATACAAGGTGGCATAGTTAATACGTTTGAACAATGCCTTGATTAAAAAGGAAAGAGGACTTCATATAACGATTAAGCCCTTATAATGCATAACACTGTTTCTAGTAGGATGTAAGATCCGAGGACCATTCCTTACACAAATTTACTCAATACTTAAAGATATAAAACTTAAGATCCGAGTTAATAAACAGTAAGGTATTAACATCCAGACACAATCAGAAGTTAAGTTTAATCAAAGTCATAGTCCGAAGATAAATCTTAAGCAATCCTTCGTTTAATTCTTCAAAATTGTAACTGTAAATGATAAGACATCAATTTCCACAAGGTTTGTGGTCCGAGGACTACACTTAACCAAGTTTCTGTTTGATTCTTTAAAACAGTAACTTCAAATGTTAATTTTCCGAAAGTAGGAGGTCCGAAGACCCGGCATAACTAAGGTTCTGTTTAACAAATGACAAGACATCAATTTCCACAAGGTTTGTGGTCCGAGGACTACACTTAACCAAGTTTCTGTTTGATTCTTTAAAACAGTAACTTCAAATGTTAATTTTCCCAAAGTAGGAGGTCCGAAGACCCGGCATAACTAAGGTTATGTTTAACAAATGACAAGACATCAATTTCCACAAGGTTTGTGGTCCGAGGACTACACTTAACCAAGTTTCTGTTTGATTCTTTAAAACAAGAACTTCAAATGTTAATTTTCCCAAAGTAGGAGGTCCGAAGACCCGCATAACTAAGGTTCTGTTTAACAAATGACAAGACATCAATTTCCACAAGGTTTGTGGTCCGAGGACTACACTTAACCAAGTTTCGTTTGATTCTTTAAAACAAGAACTTCAAATGTTAATTTTCCCAAAGTAGGAGGTCCGAAGACCCGCATAACTAAGGTTCTGTTTAACAAATGACAAGACATCAATTTTCACAAGGTTTGTGGTCCGAGGACTACACTTAACCAAGTTTCTGTTTGATTCTTTAAAACAGTAACTTCAAATGTTAATTTTCCCAAAGTAGGAGGTCCGAAGACCCGGCATAACTAAGGTTCTGTTTAACAAATGACAAGACATCAATTTTCACAAGGTTTGTGGTCCGAGGACTACACTTAACCAAGTTTCTGTTTGATTCTTTAAAACAGTAACTTCAAATGTTAATTTTCCCAAAGTAGGAGGTCCGAAGACCCGGCATAACTAAGGTTCTGTTTAACAAATGACAAGACATCAATTTCCACAAGGTTTGTGGTCCGAGGACTACACTTAACCAAGTTTCTGTTTGATTCTTTAAAAATTGTAACTTCAAATATGAGAGCTAGCCATAACTTTGAAATATTAATTGACCAAAGCTTATTTGATTAATAATAATACCTTCTAAGATTATTTACATTCCATGGACGTGGTACAACTCGTTCATCTAGGTCAGCTAGCCTATACGACCCTATGCCTGCTATTGAAACAATGCGATAGGGGCCTTCCCAGTTAGGTCCTAGCTTACCCCATGCTGGGTTCTTAGAAGTGCCTACAACTTTCCTTAATACAAGATCACCAGGTGCAAGTGGCCTTAGCTTCACGTGGGCATCATATCCTCGTTTTAGCTTCGCCGATAATAAGCCAATTGGACCATAGCTGCCTCACGCCGTTCCTCAAGTAAATCAAGATCTTTCTCTAGAAGTCCCTGGTTATTCTCTGGGCTAAAAGAACTTGTCTTTAGAGTAGGAAAACCAGATTCTAGTGGTATCACCGCCTCGGCTCCATAAGTCATAGAGAATGGTGTTTCTCCAGTGGACCTGCGCGGTGTGGTCCGATATGTCCACAGAACATGAGGGAGCTCTTCTACCCATCTGCCTTTCGCATCATCCAACCTCTTCTTGAGCCCATTGACTATGACCTTGTTAACGGCCTCGGCCTGCCCATTCCCTCGAGGATAAGCTGGGGTAGAATATCTATTTGTGATGCCCATGTCACCACAATATTGCCTAAAGGCGTTGCTGTCAAATTGAACGCCATTATCCGAGACAAGTGTATGCGGTATACCAAATCTAGTAACAATATTTTTCCATATAAATTTCTTGGAATCAACATCTCGGATATTGGCTAATGGCTCAGCTTCAACCCATTTAGTGAAATAGTCTGTTCCCACGAGCAGCCATCTTTTGTTGCCAGCAGCTCTCGGAAATGGCCCTACAATGTCCAGGCCCCATTGTGCGAAAGGCCAAGGGCTAGACAGAGGGTTAAGAACCCCTCCAGGTTGGTGGATATTAGGGGCGAACCTCTGACATTGATCACACTTTCTGGCATAGTCCTGAGCCTCCCTCTGCATATTGGGCCACCAATAACCCTGAGTTAGGGCTCTATGGGCTAAGGACCTTCCTCCAGTGTGGCTTCCACAAATTCCCTCATGCAATTCCTCCAGTAATGATTCTGTTGATTCAGGGTGTACGCACAACAAATACGGTCCCGAAAAGGATCGTTTGTATAGCTTCTGGTCCTCGGACAACCGGAAACGCGGCGCCTTTCGACGTACCTTTTCAGCTTCAACTTTGTCTTCGGGAAGGATGTCATTTTTGAGAAAAGATATGATCGAATCCATCCAACTAGGACCAGGCCTTATTAGATGGATGCGAGGCGTGTTAGCAGCTACAAGAGAAGGTTCTACCAAATCCTCAACGAGAATAACCCTTGGTAGACCTTGAGCCGAGGATGTTGCCAACGTAGCCAAAGAATCTGCATGAGTATTTCCACTCCTAGAGACATGAGCTAAGGCAAAGGAGTCGAATTCAGCCTGCTGACGCTTGACCTGGGCCAAATATTCCTGCATTCTGGAATCTCTAGCTTCCATGGTACCCATGACTTGGCCGACTACTAACTGAGAGTCCGAGAACAAATGGATTTCCTTGCCACCCATCTTATGTACCATTTGCATGCCTACCAAGACCGCTTCATACTCGGCCTCATTATTAGTAGCCGAGAAGGCCAATCTCAAAGATTTTTCAAAGACAATTCCTTCAGGGGACATTAGAACAAGTCCAACACCAGACCCTTTATGATTAGCAGCCCCATCCACATAAACTTTCCAAGCCAAGGGCGATACGGCTGTGATCACACCAACTGATTTTTCACCCATGTGTGCTTCCTTTGAAGTTTCTTCTAACAATGGTTCAGCAAACTCTGCCACCAAATCAGCGAGGACCTGACCTTTCACCGAGGTGCGAGGCTTGTACTTAACATCAAAGGCTCCCAAAATGGTTCCCCATTTTGCCACTCTGCCAGAATAATCAGCACTGCGCAACACAGCCTTGAGAGGCAACTGGGTCAAAACAACCACAGTATGAGACTGGAAATAGTGAGGGAGTTTACGTGTGGCGTGGACTACTGCCAGAAGCGCTTTTTCCAAGGGCAGATAGCGCACCTCGGCCTCATTCAAGGACTTACTAACATAGTAGATCGGCCTCTGCACTCCATTTTCATTCCTTATAAGAACTAGACTCACCGCATGAATAGCCACGGCCAGATAAGCGAATAAAACCTCGTCCACCTCAGGGCGAGATAAAATGGGTGGCCGAGAAAGATATTGCTTAAGCTGTTGGAAAGCTGACTCACAGTCCTCGGTCCATTGAAACCCTTTCCACTTGTTCAACAACTGAAAGAAAGGACGGCATCGGTCAGCTGACCGAGAAATAAATCTGTTCAACGCAAAGAATCATTCCGGTCAATTTCGAATCTCCTTTGGGTTCCGAGGCGGCCGCAAATTCTCGAATAGCCTTAACTCCGCACCGGGTTCACCTCTATGCCCCTATGAGTGATCATATATCCTAAGAACTTTCCGGATCCCACGCCAAAAGAACACTTGGAGGCGTTAAGGCGCAACTTATACTTCCTCAGCATCTGGAAGGTGTCGGCCAAATCTGTCATGTGCGAAGGTACCGTCTTACTCTTTACCACCATATCATCCACGTATACTTCTATGTTTTTCCCCAGTTGCTGTTCAAATATTCGGGTCATCATTCTTTGATAAGTAGCCCCAGCATTTTTTAACCCAAATGGCATGACCTTATAATGATAGTTCCCCGTTGGAGTAATGAAAGCAGTCTTCTCCTGATCCTCTAACGCCAAGGGAATTTGGTGGTAACCCTGAAAGGCGTCCAAGAAACTCATCCGAGGATGTCCGACAGTAGCATCTACCAGTTGATCAATCCGTGGCATTGGGAAAGAATCTTTAGGACAGGCCTTGTTCAGATCAGTAAAGTCCACACATACTCTCCACTTGCCGTTTTTCTTCTTAACGACAACAGTATGAGCCAACCATTCAGGGTAGAAAACTTCTTTGATAGCCCCCGCCCTTTTGAGTTTAAGAACCTCTTCCTTCACAGCCTCAGAATGTTCTCGGGAAGATCGCCTAGGTGGCTGCCTCCTCGGAACGATGGCCGGATTGACATTTAAACGATGACAAATAAAGCTCGGATCTACGCCTGGAGCCTCATAAGGGTCCCACGCAAAGACATCTATATTGTCCTTCAGGAATTCCAACAACTCCATCTTCTCTTGGTATGGCAAAAGTATGCCAACTTGGAAGAACCTCTCTGGATCATCTGCTATTACAAACTTCTCTAACTCCTCGCAAACAGCCTCATCTTCTGTCATCGCTCTAGGTGCCTCCGGAGCTGTTAATTGCTATGACTCCTGGATGGGCAAGGTTGATAACTCGACTTCTGACTGACGAAGTACTGCAGCCGATATGCATTGCCTGGCCACTACCTGGCTGCCGAGGATTTCCTCAACATGTTCCCCCGAGGGGAATTTAACCTTAACGTGCAAGGTAGAGGAGACGGCTCCCAGAGCGTGCAGCCATGGCCTGGCGAGGATGGCTGTATATGGAGAGTACGCGTCAACCACAATGAAATCTACTTCAACCGTTTCTGCGCCGGATTGAACCGGTAAACGGATCTGTCCTTTTGGCACAACGGCTCTCCCTTCAAAGCTAATAAGAGGTGAGTCATAAGGAGTCAAATCTTCCAACTCCAACCTTAACCCCTTAAATAGATCAGGGTACATGATATCTGCACCGCTGCCCTGATCTATCATCACCCTCTTCACGTCATAATTCCCTATCCTGAGGGTAACCACAAGAGCATCGTCATGGGGCTGGATAGTCCCTATTTTATCCTCCTCGGAGAAACCCAAGACAGGTAAAGTGCTCTTTAATCTCTTCGGCCTGCCACCCACATCCTCGGCCTGCGGATGGGAAACCGCCATGACCCTAGTGGGACCTGAGCCGGTCCTACCAGGTGCGGCGAAGATAACATTAATTGTTCCCAACGCTGGCCGAGATGAACTGTTCCTCTGGTTGTTTGAACCAACTTGACTGACCTGCCCAGTGGGCTGACACAAATGCTGCTTCAACTTTCCCTCATCGATGAGCTGCTCTAGATGGTTCCACAGGGTCCGACAGTTCTCAGTAGTGTGGCCCACATCCTGATGGTACTGACAGAAAAGGTTTTGATTTCTTCTCGCAGGGTCCCCTGCCATCTTGCCGGGCCATCTGAAAAAAGGCTCTTTACGAACTTTTTCTAACAACTGATGGACTGGTTCTCGGAACACAGTATTTACAGCCTGAGGTGCTGCCGAGCCGGATTGTCCAAAGTAATCCCTCCTCGGCTTGTTGTTGTGATATCTGTCCGACCTGAAATCCCTTCTCTCCTGCGGGATGACCTTCTCCTTTCCTTTTCCCTGCTGCTGGTCTTCCTCTACCCTTTTATATTCATCAATACGATCCATAAGACGGCGTACGCTGCGGACGGGCTTTTTCGTCAAAGACTTTCTTAAGTCGTGATCAGTAGGGAGGCCCACCTTAAAGGTATTAAGCGCCACCTCATCAAAGTCGCCGTCTATTTCATTGAACATCTCCCAGTATCTGTCGGAGTATGCTTTCAGTGTCTCCCCTTCCTTCATGACCATGGATAGCAACGAGTCCAATGGCCGAGGGACTCTGCTACAAGTAATGAACCGCGAAGCAAATGCCCTAGTTAGTTCCCCAAACGAGCCTACAGACCCCGATTTGAGACCGTTAAACCATCTCATAGCCACAGGTCCCAAGCTGGAGGGGAAGACTTTACACATCAAAGTCTCGTTGTGAGAGTGCACTGCCATCCTCTGGTTGAAGTGACTCACGTGCTCCACCGGATCAGTCCGGCCATTATAGATGGTAAAGGTGGGCTGGGTGAACCTCCTAGGAAGCCTCCCCCTCTCAATCCTCCGTGAAAACGGAGATTTAGAGAGTTGGTGCAACGCCCTACTCATGGTATCGTTGCCTAAGCCCCTAGAACGAAGCTTCTTACGTCTGCGAGTTGATTGGTCGTCCTCCTCACCGGAGGATGTTGCGCTAGTGGGGGAATATGACCTTGAACTGTAACCAACTCCCCTATCCTTCTCTGAGGAAGAATTAGATGAGGACGGGGAAACCTTACGTTTAGCACGGCGTAACTTCCTCTTCAAACGATTGATTTCCTTCTGCATGGATTTAGAGCCCTCATCGTGGGTAGTGCTACCCCCTCCATGAGTATGGCTAGCCCCTGGATATTCTGTATGGACGCTTCCCTCACGATCCCTACGATGTTCAAGACGTTCGAAATGATCTTCCGGTTGTGATCCTTGTGACTCTGCATGGTGAGAGCCTAAGCCTGCCATAATATCCCTACTACTTCTAGACTAGATTTCCCACAGACGGCGCCAATTGTAAGTACACAATTGCACCTGGACCCAAGAACAGTTATGGGCTCAGGCCCAATGAGCCTTAAACAATAAGAATTTGTAGAGTGTGGGCTTGAAACCCAGGTTAGAAGTATGTGAGGATTAAATGACAAACTAAAGATTGCAAGTAATTGAAAACAACAAAGAATATTGTAACAGGGCCTCCTCGGACGTAAGCCGAGAGCTGTTCTTATATTATACCTTTCTCTTTGTCTTTTTTCTTTTTAGGTTACAAAAAGTCCATCCTTATTTCTGTTCTAGGTTCTTCCTTAAATACTCTTCTTCTTAATACTTTATACACGTGTCGCCCCAACTCCTCCCTTAGCATAGATATTTCTTTTCTTAGTGCCTTTGAACAGTAACTAGAAGTTTCCCTTCCACTGTTCAGGTGTCACCTCCCCATTAATGCGGCCAGGGTGGTAGGTGCAGGGTCTTTAATGTGGAGGTTGCAGCCTTTACCTTTGACACTTTCCCAACATCGGTGCTTCTAGGACATTCAAGGGTTCACCCCCTTTAACCACTGGTCTTGACCGTGTCATTCTCTAACCTGTACCATGAAGTCCCGGGTTCTCTGGTGTCAGTCCGAGGGGAAAAACATCCTCGGCTGGATCCTCGGATCCTCGGCGTATGGGCCGACCTAAAGTACCAACAAGCCCTAAACCCAAGAGCAGGTCGGCCTTCCTTAGCAAGGCCCAACGGCCCATATCCCTATTAAGATCTTTTTACTCCCCACAATAATATTATTAAAAAAATTATTTTACATTTTTTAAATTCCAAAATTAAAAAAAAATTAATTACTCAATTTTAATTAAAAAAAAATCTATCAAACAAAAATTTTACATAATGATATATTTTCTTTTCATTATTTCTTTCAGAAGAACATATTCATATTCTTTGTGTTCTTCCCTAGTGTTCCTCCCTATAATCAATCTCCAGCAAAAAACCCTAAACCCAGATCCTAACCAATCCCCAAACCCATATCCCCAGTAAAGCAAACCTTAGCCTTCAAACCCATAAATTATCTTAGCAAACAAAAAAAAAAAAAAAAAAAAAAACCCACTGGAAGAAAAAAACCCCAAATCACCACCACCAAATCAAAGAACATGAAGATCAAACCCAAGCAAAAGAATAGAAACCCAGCAAGCAGCAAAGCACCACCATGAATCAAGTCATCCACTGCCACACATCAACGAAACCACTCCCAAACCAAACCATTGAAAGAATAGAAACCCAGCAAAGCACCCAACTCATCCACTCCCAAACCAAACCATAATCAAAGAGGCTGAGATCGGGTGCGATGGGTTTGAGATAGAAAGAGGTTGAGATCGGCTTGATCTGGGTTAGAGAGATGCTGTGATCAATTGGTACTTGGTGATCTTATCAAACGGTTGAGAATGCAAACACAGAGACACACACACAATGAGTAAATGTAAACAAACCCAACAGTACATTTTTCACCTGAGAGAGAGAGAGAGAGAGAGAAAAAGTTGGTACCTGGTGAGAGCGAGCGCCGGAAACGATGGCCGGAGATTCTGAGGGACTTCCGACCAGGTAAGCAGATCAGCGGTGGATGTGTGAGGCTTTCTCACTGGTGTGTTTCTCTCCATCTCTCACTCACACTTGCTCGTAGATTTCTCGGTCTCTCTCTCTCTCTCTCTGTGAGTTTGAGATATTTTTGAAAAATTGGAAATTTTCAGATCTATAAGAAAAATCTTGGATGGTGTAAAAATGTTGTCCGCCAAACTTATTATTATTATTTTTTGCCATTTGGGTTTGCTTGGGTCTGTAAATTTGGATTAAGGCGTGTAAGGACTTTGGGTTTGTTGAAGGTATTTTGAATCAGGTCTTTGTGTTTGTAATGGGAATGTGAAAGAATGAGAGAGTAATTGTTGAATGTCTTTGTGTTTTGTAAATTTGTGGGCATGTGTTTGTGTTTGTAAATCTAACTGATTTTATGGGTTTCGTTGCTAAGGAATACAAGAAAAGAGAAAAAAAAAATTGATTTTTTAAATTTCTGGGCAAGGTTTGCTGGGAAGAAAATGAAGAACATGATTAACGGGGAAGAACACATGTTCTAGATTCTTCATGTTCTTCCCAAAAAAGAGAAACAAAATTAATTTAATTTTTTTCTTTTCTTTTTAGAAAAATAAGAAGATTAGAAATTTTATTATTATTTTATTGATCTGTTAATTTCTCCGTTATTTGGCTGACGGAATGGTACTTCAAGGACTTAAATGTCCCGCGTAAATTAGTTTAGGGACTAAAAGTGGTAAAAATAAAATGTAGGAACTAAAATGAGAAAAAGTCAAAATGTAGGGACTAAAAATGCATTTATGCCAAATGAAAAATGTCATGACTCATGTGAATGTAAGACTTTAATTGCTGTAGAATGGGCACCAGTTAGGTATGTGGAAATTAAGGATACAATAATTCATACAACTTGCTATTTTTCATGCTTGATTATTTTACTGAAAGGATAGAATATGGTAGGGAATATGCAATTAAGCTTTTCCAAATGCTTTCCTCTTTTAAGTGAGACCCATATCATTTTCATATATATATAGTACATGATGAGGTTGGACAAAAATGCAAAAAAACAAAATAAAATGTTAATTAATTGTAGCACTAGTAGCTAGGATAATTTACATGCATGTGAACCTAGTTATAACTTATAAGTATGGGTTGCAGTGGTCTTTTGTAGTATCTTACAATCTCACCGTGCCTCTGTTAATCTCTGTATCATCTTCTTTCTTTTTCTTTTCCCACAAATCGCATCTTGGTCCGGTACTCCTATCTCGCCTTTGGCTGCTACCTGCTAGTGCTACAAAAACAATATGGCAACAAGTATAACTGAGGTATGCTTTCATAATATAATATTTCCTCGTTAAGTTCCAATTGTCTTTTTATCTATTTACTTAATTTCTCGTTATTTTTCTTGCCGAAATCATCTCTTTTTTATAATAAATCTTCATAAGCTGTTCCATACAACAATTATTTGCTGAATTTTCATTCATTTTTTTTAAAAAAAAAAAAATTAACGGACAACAACATGTCTTATCTTTGAATAATAATTGCGCATGTGATGAGATTTAAAAAAAAAAAAAAAAGTTCATTGTCATAATTTTCTATTCGTAACCAAATTTTCTATAACACCTTTCATATAGTTTACACATTACAGAATATTATAGAGTTACCAATTCATAATATATGTAGTTGAGAAAATATTAGATTTGCATGAGTTAATTACTGCCTATGCTAAAAGATCATATTTATCAGATTTACATGACTTACGCTCCGTTTGTTTTGATATAAAATATTTTCAAGAAAATGTTTTTCAATTTTACGGTGTTTGTTTTGCAGTAAAAAATTTGGTCAAAAGTAAAATATTTTCAGTTAACTAAATCAACCTAAGCAAATTTATGTAAAATATTTTACACATCAAATTTTGGTAAAATATTTTACATTTGCTCACTCCCTCACACCCGATACTTATCATCCTCTTCACTGCTATAGTCACTTTATGCTTAACTCTCCCAAATCAAATTTCTCTCCAAAACCCCAGCCACCTCCAGTCCCTTCTCCCACCAATCTTCGGCTCCAAGGCCTGAGGCACCACCAGTCAACTCTAGCTTTCGCTGGAGTCACCCATCGTCGTATCTATCTCCCTTCTCTCATACCCATCTTGCACAGAAAAAGAAAGTCACGAGGAGGGCTTCTTGGTGGGGAGCTGTGATGTCGGTGGTGGTTAGGAAGCTTTCTGGCATGATCTAGATAGCTGCGATCAAAGATTGGTGCTACGGTGGATAGTGGCGACCAAGGAAGATTTCATGGGTTTTGATTTGTCTGAAATGGTTGATCGCAGTTCTGTTTCATGGGTTGATCAAAGGAGGGTGCTAAGGTGCTACGATTGTGATCTACCATCAACGTCTAGAAGGTGCTATGGTGGCGAGCAAAGATAAAATAGAATTGTGATCTGAAATTGGTTTTTATTTCGTGGGATTTTTTTTTTTGGGTGGTTATGGAGTTGTTTGGTCGGATTTGTGGTTTAATGCTTGTTGTGGATTGCTGGTGGTTTGTGCTCAGATTTGTGGTTTAATGGTTAGATTTTTAGGTAGTGGCTGTCTTTTCCCTCTCTTCTAGATCTGGTTTTTAGGGTGGTTGGGGGTGGTTTAATGGTTTATGCTCATTTTGGGTGGTTGTTGGTGGTTTTTGCTCGTTTGGGGTGGCTGGGGGTGGGTTGCATATTTACATGATTTGTCGTACCAAACAGTTGAAAATATTTTATAGTAAAATTTTTTATGTCGGAGCCTTAATTAGTTTTATTTAATAATAAATATGAAAAAATAGTAAAAGTCAAATAATTCAAAGAATACCAAGAATGGGTATATAAAAATTAGTCAAAATATTATTATTATTTTCTTTACATTGGCCTATAGACAAAAAATAAGAAGTAGATTAAAAACGGCCTATAAAGAAATTAAAGTTGCAAAAGAAAATAGTGTTGCATATGTTCTATCATATGTCTCATTAATAAATAAATAAAAATGTAAGAGCAGAATTTTTTTGTCAAATTGCCTAGAAAGATCAATATCCAATGTGCCCCAATTCAACAAAATGCATATACTTGGAAGGGAATTGATTTGCGCACATTAAGTCCTATCAGAGCCATTAATCATTTTATTTTAAGGGTCCAGTTAGTGAGGTGCTCTTAGAACATTTGTTAATGAACCATTTATAAAAAATATTGATATTACTTTTATGTGAAATAGAAAAAAATTATTAAAAAATAAGTTTTTTTTTTCTTTCCCATAAAACTTCCTAAAATGTTCATTAAATCAAAATAAATATAAATAGACATAATTGCTATCCTTACCTACACAATATATATTGGGTCAGGGCCCAATCCGAGGACATTAAGTAGTCCGAGGATTGGTAAACATCTTCCTAAGAATCCGTGTTGGTAAGTAAAGAGGTAAAGTCTGATCATGATCATCCAAGAAGGTGATCCGAGGAGGAATGCTTCCTCAGCTGAGCAAAGCCGAGGTCAAAAAGTGCGGTCTAACATCAAGAGCAACGTTCCAGACGATTCCAATGATAAAGATAGGTATTAAGAAGGGACAGGAAAACTACTACCACTGCATTAAATGCTCTGTAACTAATTCTTTGGTTGCATTAATGAGGAAGTGATACCTGAGCAGTAGCCTTCAGCCTTACAGCTACTCCCAAATACTTTAGGAAGGTGCTGATGGGACAAAGATGAATACCAGCAATTTGATTTACATGTGGAGGGTAGAGACAGAGGGGGAAGATAGTATAAAATGGAGAAAGGACCCAGAAGAGGGGGATCGGGAAAAAAGGAGAGAAAAACAATGCACACTCAAGAGAAACATTTGTAATCTGTCCCTAAGTGAGATAAATAAGAATCATCCTCCTCAGATCAAGTCCGAGGACGATTTTCCTCAGCTAAACTTGTTTTATCTTTATTCTATTGTCATTTTGGCCCACTATGATTGTTATCCAAACTCATTAGAACCTAGTTTTCCAACTCACTTTCTAGAAATTCATTGTTTTGGGCTCTTTGGGCCTATCCCCTTTCTTCCTTTGGGCCTAGGTACTAAGTCGTGTCCCTACATATATCTATATATATATATATATATATATATATATATATATATATATATATATATATATATATATATATATTACTTAGTACGTGGGGTATATTTACTTTTAAATTATGAATCTAATGCACCATTGGAAGGATTTTTTTTAAGCGATGTAATTGGTTTTAAAAGGGTAAAAACAAATTGGTATTTTTGTACATAAGTATGGAATTGTGGGTCTCCACTAGTGACTGTCCGTCATCTCTCTCCTCTTATATACTTTGCTATTTTTCTTCTCTCTCACCGTTAGACATGGCAAAACGGGTGGGTCGGGTCGGGTTCAGGTTGGATTAATCAGGTTGCAGGTAAAAAACAGGTCATTTTAAGCGGGTTAAAAAGGGGTTCGGGTCAATCGGGTTGTGGATCGGGTTGACAAGTATTTTTCACATGATTTTTTTTATTATTATAAATTTTTATAAAGAAAACAACATATATTTGCTATTTAGAAAGTCATGCAACAAATTACTTGATGTAAAATGCATTACTTTGAATTCACCACTTATATTAAGAATGAACTAAGTTAAACTTATTAATACTTATTCAATAATTTTAAAATTATACAAATCCTAACATTGCTATCTAAAACAAAATAACACAAAGATAAGTAGAACAAATACACAAGTTTTATTTTTACACAATATCAACATCCCAAAATATAAGACAAAATTATAAATGACTTATTGAATAACTCATTTGACAAAGAATAAAAACATATAAGAAATTTACAATCTTGAAAATTAATATTATAATCTATTATTAATTGTGGTTGGCACTATTTTTCAATTTGAGATATACATAAAGTTTGATTGTTTACTTATTTATACATGGTCTCTTTTATGAAAATCATATCATCATCTCTTTCTTCTTCTTCATTTTTTTTTCTTTTTACCCCGCCATTGGATCCATTGTTTTCCTTCTCTATAGTACTGGTATTTTCTACAATGATCCACAGTGGGTATCAAGGGCAGAAAAATTCTTTTAGGTTTGAGGAAAAAAATTTCAAACCCCAAATCTCATTCTAGTCGAATCTTTAATTTCAATTGGTACCAACCGAAATGGTTTTGAACGGGCCGAAATTTCATCAAAGATGGAATAAGGGAGCTTACATTTCTGATTTATATATAGTTACGCGATTTTTTAGCTGTTTCGGCCAGAACGGAATGGTGTCCATAACTTTGGACAGAAGTAAATTGAGATTTCAAAGTGTACCACATGTGAAGGAGGAGAAAAAGAAGGATGAAAAAAGAAGAAGATAAAATGTAAAAGGTGGAGACAATGAGTAGTCAAGATTAAAAGAGATAGCAAGATTAAAAGAGAGAGAGGTCTGTGTCTTGTTAAAATCTAACTCTATTGAACCCAATATGAAAAACCTTTAAATTTTCTTGAAATACTTTGACAGAGAAAGAGAGTGGGTCTGTGTTTCAAATTTTTAAGTTCTTGAGTATGGGTTTGTGTTTCAACTCCACTACCTTGTTCCTACTTTCTATAGAGTGGGCCTGTGTTTCAAATTTAAACTTTAAAGCTCACACACATTGCCCAGGAGATGCTTTGTTGATACCCATTTTCGCGACACATTTTGTACAAGCCTGATTCAACCAAGCTCAACTTCCTTATGGGTTCAATTCATGTATTATATTTTATTTTATTCTTTTAAGCATGGTCCAAGCCCATGCGATTTATTATAGAAATTGAGGGAGTGTGGTTTGGAGGGTATGGGTCGGTTCCTTTTGGACCTTTTGCATGAGCCTAGCTCATGCGTGCTACCAAGTGAGTAAGGGACACCGGTAGCACCTCTGGCTCATGAAGGAGGTCTTGTACCCAAAATTTCCACCTTAAAAGAGCCTTTATACTCTGGCTGACTATGACCTAACTTTTCTGCTCTACCATTTTTTGGCCTAAAATTTATAGCTGACCCTAAGTGGCTGGCCTTGTCTGCTTGTCTGCTTTAATAACCAAATACAAACTCCAAGGGCCTGCCATGTCTAGGAAGCATCAACCCATTAATTTAGGCTAGTCCATTTCCCAAATAATGCAAAAAGCAAGCCAACCCTCTTACCCAATTAAAGCAAATTTGATCATAACCTCTTTGATTGAGACATTGGGTTCAAAACCTCTTCTATTGACCAAAACTAGCCACTTAGAGCACCCTGAACTCAATACAAAAGGCCCCAATCAGGTTTTCCCCACAAAGTTGAAACTTTAGAGTAAAAGTCCATTCAACCAATTAACATTGTTACAATTCTAAAGTTTAGGGGTGGAAATATGGGTACAAGGGAATCTACCTTCTCTTCCTCACAACCTCTCTCAATTTTCATTTCTCACTGACTGTGGATCAAAATTTCAGACTTGTGTACTTTTCTGCATTTGCTTGTTCACACCCCTATACTACATTGTCAAGTGATATCTTCACTCCTTTCCATCTCAAATGAGTTTCCCCAAGGAAGCCAGCAATATCGCTCATGGCTACAACTTCTATGAAACTAATCCTGGCAAACACAATCTCACCAAATTGACTAACAAGCAAGTAACTCAAAAATTGCAGCATCCCCAATGTGGTCCAACAAGATGGCCTCTCATTAATCATTATTTCCTCACATGGATAGAGCCTAGCATTGGTTACAGTCCTTTGAATTTACAGCCAAGAAAGTTACTTATACTACTTTCAACACAATGGCCAACTCAAGGTCAAGCACAGCTGCACTACAATTTGACCTTCATGTTTTGCAACTATCAGAATCAATAGAGAGTCAACTTTGAAATGGAATTCGACTTCAACTACAGGAAGAACCCAACCTCATGGGCCTTTATCTCGTGGTGGGTTTGTGATTTCCCAAAGAAGATCCATCCTACACAAGCAATGACACAATATATTCAACACATTGCCAAATATATCCAAGAGATAGGCGAAAACAAAATTAGCTTGCCAAGGTGGGTGTCACATCCAATTTATCAAGATTGTGCAAAGGATGGTTTCAACACCTTATTTATGCATTTGATGCCATTCTCCTACAACAAAAAATTATGCTCCTCAACCGCGAAGGATCCTCTTACTTCACCAATAAAGATCTCTTCCATTTTGGATATATGGGTGGAAGATTGAAGGTGCTCAATGGATTGTCTTCGCTAGCATCTAAAGGTCTCCAACGCCACACTGGGAGCTACAGCTTTAGCCTTGCACCATGCAAATCTACTCATGGTGATAGCAAAGATGATGGAACCACCACAATTGATATTAGGATTTTTATTCCAGAGTATGATGTTCTTACAAAAAGTGGTGTGACATGCTATTAGAAAGGAATAGTGTGTTTGCTGAAGCGAAATTAAAGAAAATGAAGGGGCGTCTTGGCTTAAATCTGAAGAGGAAAGTGAAACTTTTGGCCTAAAAGCAAAGCAAGTGAGATGGAGCAAAACTAACGCTACATGTAGGTGCATGAAGGAAAGAAAGTTTGAAAAGTCGAAGGCCATATACATTACAAAGCAGAGAAGCTTCACGTCAGGTGCCTTATCAAAATGATAAATAAGGAATTGATGAAATTAGGGCTGTCTAGAAGGATCCGGTAACCCGACCCACCCGAAGAACCGACCAGATCCGACTCGAATCCAGCCAACCCGACTGCTCCGACGGGTCGGCAGGGGGTCTTCACCACTGAAACTGATTTCTGGCAGGTCGGTTTCGATTTTCCTCATCTAAAACCTGAAAAAACCGAACCGACCGAGAGATTTCCAAATCCCAGTGAAATTTCCAGAATCTGGCAAGTTTTTTCTAGAATTCGGCGACTTTTTTCCAGAAACCGGCAATATTTTTCCAGAATTCGGCAAAAAACCCAGATTCCGGCGATATATTTCCTTAGATCCAGTGAGATTTTGACTGGATCTTTCGAAATCTCATCAAATCCGGTGAGATTTTCGCCGGATCTTGCGAAATATCACCGGATCTAAGAGAAATATCGCTTGCATCTGGAAAACTTTGCCGGAATTTGGGTTTCTTCGCCGGATCTGTGTGTTTTTCACCGATTTCTCGTCGTCTTCTCAGATCTATGGTTCCGACCAACCTGCCCACCACCCATTGATGATCTATGTAGCGCCTAATGTGCTCCCTAGTGTTCCTTGCCATGCCATCATACTTAGGAAAGATGGGTGGAGTATAGTTGGCAAGATAAGGCTTACCAGCTACTTCCTTAGAATAGGGAGGCCTGGTATCAATATAAATAGTACTCTTTGCTTTCTTAGCTTTAAACAAGATAGCAGTAATATCTTCCTTAGTCAGATAGGGAGATCCCCGAGGACCTTAACCACCTTGTGGGGCTTGAGGTATGAACGTCCCATAATGTAGAGACTGGAATTTTGCCCACATGGCAGCCTGAGAGCGCTGGAGGTCCTTAATGGCTGTCACGATATTCCTGTTCTTGGGCTGACTAGCTTCACTAGAAGACTTTGTGCCCTTAGTGTGCATGGATATACGATCTGCACTTGGCCCTACTTGCTGGTTTCACCCGAACCTGCTAGTACTCCCGTGCCTTTCTTCCTAAGAGGCATGAGGAAGATGAAAGTAAACGAAAATATGCAAAACCAATATAAAACTCACTCAAAAAGGGAATAACCAAAGCTTCTCCCTTGTGGAGTCACCAAAAATGTATGTGCAAGTTAGATTTGAACTTATATGAGAAAGTAAATAAGTTATCTAATAGTACATCGCAATGAGAAAGCTCATGAGTGACAAAAATGCAAGCTTTGACATCATAATGTCTAGAGAAGAAGAAAGTGATTGCAAGAATGTAAAGTGGACACATGATGTATGTGGAAAACCCTTGGAAAGGGATGAAAAATTATGGTTTGAGCAAGAAAGAATCATTCTTGCTTTGTTTAGCTTTGTATTGTATGGAAAAAAGAGATATAACTCTTGTACAATAAGGATGTTCTTCCTTAAAAGAGTGACCGTGTTTTCTACCTCACTTTCTTATCAACTTTTTACTCTCTTCTCAAAAGATCTACTTGGGTTCTTATCCTAATAGTCCAACTGCATGTTCCTTTTATAGTCTGAGGAATATGGCCGAGTACAAAGATAGGTGTCAAGTCATCATTTTTTATTTTGGACCTTACTACTGCTAAGGTACTATTTGGTGACTGGAGGAGAGAGAGCACACCAACATTAGCACTGTGACATAGGGGTAGGTGACTTTGCCACTGCCTATGGAACAACTCTTGAGCAACGAGAGGGACATCAGAAGTACTATAGGTGATACACGTGTCCCTGAAGTGGTCCAACATGCACTCAACCAATAAGGAGTGTTTCCATAGTTGCTGACCTTAGGAGGTCACTATCGCCCTTTTTGTGAGTGCCTAAGTACCAATGTCGAATGCATATGTTACTTCCTTCCTAGGGCAGTCACGCCCTTGGCTCGGGTTAAGGATAAAATCTTGTAGCCAACGTTTCCTCTTCCTTGCTCACAGCCGCTCCACATGTAAGGCCCAGATCTAGCCACATCAACACTCTCTCATGCCTTAGCTGGTGAATTGTACAGGGGGTATGAGTTGGTTTCTTTTAGACCTTTTGCATGAGCCAGCCCATGTGTACTACCAAGTGGGCAAGGGACACTGGTAGCACCTTAGGCTCATGAAGGAGGTCTTGTACCTAAAATTTTCACCCCAAAAGAATTTTTATGCTCTAGTTGACTGTGACCCAACTTTTCTACTCTACCATTTTTTGCCTAAGACATATAGGTAACCCTAAGTGGTTAGCCTTGTCTACAACAACAATCAAATGCAACCTCCAAAGACCTGCCATGTCTAGGAAACACCAGCCCATGAATTTAGGCTACTTTATTTCTCAAATTATGCAAAAAACAGGACAACACTTTACCCAATAAAAGCAAATCTAACCACAGCCTCTTTTATTGATACCTTGGCATTCAAAGTCTCTTCTATTGACCAAAAACCAGTCACTTAGAGCACCGTAAACTTAATACAAAAAGTCTCAATCAGATTCAAAAGGAAGCAAACTACGTTTTACACTCAGAGCTGAAATTTTAGAGCGGATGCCCATTCAGCTAGCTAACATTCTCACAATTCTGATGCTTAGGGGTGGAAATATGGGTATAGGGGAGCTTTCCCTCTCTTCCTCATAACTTTTCTCAATTTCCTTTTCTCACTAACTGTGGGTTGAAGTTTCGGACCTATGTACTTTTTTCTGCATTTTCTTGTATTTTAGTTATGGCATTTTGATTTCTCTCTTGTTAAAGCGCCATTAGCCTTTTGCTCATTATACATTTGAAATTTTGGGCTTGATTCTCCACAATAAACACTTCTAAAAGAACACAAGAGGAGATTTGAGTCATTCTCGCATTTTTGGCCATTGTTGCAAAAATGTCCCCAACATGCTTTTATGAAGGGGCTGCTAGTTGTAGTGCGCTAGCGCCCCTAAACGAGTAAGGCTCTTCTTCTGCGAGACTCCATCCAAATCCGCCACTCGTTGGTTGGTGTTCCATTCTTTTTATTGAGACTATGCCTTCAATTCCATTCAATGTGACTTATAAGGCGACTCTGCTGCTTCATTGACGATTGGATCAAGAGCAGAATCAATAACAAAAAAAACTACATACCCAAAAGGGGGAGCCAATTAAAAAACAAACGACGGAAGAGGTGCCCCCATTGGTTGTTGGGTCTGACCAACCACTTGTTGAGCTTGACCCGCCACTTTTCGGACTTCGAAAAGAGAGAACGTGTTTTTCCTCCAAGTTTCTCTCTCATTCGCTCCGCGAACTAAGAATCAATGGAATGTCTGTCTATCCATGAACATCTATTCTATCTGTATATCTAGGGGATCTCTCTATACATATAAAAAAGTTTCCCTACGAGCAGAAGATGATCAAATCCGCTACACTTACCCTCCGCCCTACTTTCAACTTGTTTCCAGCGTCCTTTGCAGATAGATAAACTTCTAGTGTTGCCTAGGTTTATGGAAGGAAAGTTCATTCTTTGAATTTGATGGTGACTTTTGTTCCACTGCTATCGTCAAGCTTGGACATGGTGCAACAAGAAGAGAATTAGCAGAATAGGATAAAGAATTTCTCATTCTCATCTACCTTCCTACCCCACCCATCGCCAGCAGAATGATCGGCCATACAGAGACTAGGGCTGCTGCTTCCTTCCCACCGCGTCTTTCCTTGTGTGTCGGAGATATAAAGCGAGTGCACCGGAAAAGAACGGGAACTGGGTCGATCTATTCTATAGCGAAGCATCCGAAGCATAACTGCACACTCACACGATCTTTGCCGAGAGATAGGAGCATTCGGTGGAACCGGTGAACTACACTTGCTTCTAGATAGATGTGTGGGACAAAGGGCTCGTGGTACCTGCTGCCCACCCTTCAAAGGCTTGCATGTTAAAGATAGAACCAACGGTGGCAGAAGAGATTTGTGCAGGAGCTGGCGGAGAGCGAAAGATTCGAATCTTGATCCGGGGAGACGTTTCAACGTTTCTGGGCACTGCACTTGAACCACTAATGCATGAACTGGTACTGTTGTTGTTAGTCACACAGTTACGGTTGCTGTGAGAGTAGCGTGGCAGGGAGCACAAGCACACTTGACAGGAGATAGACACAGGCGGTAGACGGAGAAAGAGAGGCAAGCCCTTAAACGAGGCATGGCTCTTCTTTTGCGAGACGCCATCCAAATCCGCCACTTGTTGGTTGGTAATGTGTTTGGTAATGTTTGAGAATTTTTTGTGTGGCATTTCATCGCATAATTTGGATATGTATTTGGTAGTGTTTGGATAGTAAGTATGGGTAGAGGAGAGTGGCAATGGAAGTGGCGGTAGTGATTGTGGTGGCTGCTGGGTTTTGTGTTTTTCTAAATCGTAGTGTTTGGTTGCCAAGAAAATCTCAGTTATTTTTTTAAAAATATTTTGAATTCATTATTTTAGACCTTTTATTTTCTAAGGTAGATTTTTTATTTTAAAATTTGCTGATGTGGCTTTTTTTAGTAGCAATTAAATATTTTTTATTATTATATTAGCCATGTGTGCGCCAACAACATAAACCGTTTGCCACGTAGGCATTTTCCATTAATAAGTTAACGGTAGAGACTAAATTGATTGCAATGTTAAAAATAATAGGGACCAAATTAACCGCTACCAAAATGTAGGGACCAAAATGGTATTTTTGCCTTTTCTTTTCCCTTAAAACATTTCTAAAAATATTGCCTATAGCAAGCCCTTAGGGCATGCTAAAACTACTTTCAACCTAATTAAAGTTACTTCCGATTTCAAAATTCTCTTAGAATTCTAGAATTTAATTCAAGTACAAAGAAAAACTTCAATGAGAAATTTATTGAACAATACCATATTCCTATTAAAAGGAAAAAAAAAAACAATAATGTTAGAGATACAAATTATTTTACAAAAAATTTTACAAACTGCTGATATGATGAGCGATTATTGATAAATGAAAAAGTGATATTAATTGTGGGCCTAGATGAAAACCAATAAGTCTCCGTTTGGGAGTTCATAAGGGAATGTAATGGAATGGAATGTAACAATCATAAGGGAATGGAAATGAATGGAATGGAATGTATTTAAGTAAGGGAAAAGAATGGAATGTAATGGAATTAAGTAAACTTGATTGGATGTTTTAAAATAAAAGAATGAAAATGAATGAAATGCAAGTAATCTTGTTTGGGAGTAACATGGAGGGAATGGAATGGAATCATTTTATGACAGTATTACTATTATATCCCTATTTTAAAATAAAGGGTTGAATATATAGGGGTATTTTGGGAGTTTTAGTAAAAAAATCATTAAATCTAATTCCATTCCCTTCCATTCCTCCCAATTTCGGGGGAATGAAAATTTGAGGTTTTAAGGGAATAGAGAGGAATGAGTGTTTCCTCCTACCCATTCCATTCCCTTCATTAAAACTCCCAAACAAAAGAAGGGAAGAATATTATAAAATTATTCTTTTCATTCTTTTCCATTCCATTTCATTTCCCCCTCCCAAACGAGGCCTAAGAGGTTGGCTACATCAACATTTTATAAAAATGTTGTAAAATAGTTTGTGCTTATAGCATTACTAAAAGAAATTGTGCATTTTCAATATATTTCCATAATGAATAAATTTTGATAAAACATTAAAAAATTTCATAGAATAACACTAACAAAAACTATAATAGGAAGTAGAAAGTATGTATATAAATATATCAAAAATACCTTCTTTTACCTACTAAAATGAAACAATTCATTTGGCTATTTAATTACTCTACGACTCTATCAAACTAACAATGAAATTAAATTATTTAAGTACCAAAATGATTTGTTCTATAAATTATTGTTTCCAAAGAAACCATTTTAAAATTCTTCATTCACCATTGTCATCCAGTTAAAATATTTGCAAATCTTTTATGTGATCAGCTTTACAGGACAATGAAGGAGGACGATTGAATTTATTTTTTATAAAATTTTTATAAACATTAAATATAAAAGGGTCATTATTCTTGTAACAACAGTGCATTTTAACATATTAAAAGATTGTGCCATAGAATGAACTTTGAAGTCAAATTATAGCATATTGTACTTCACACGGTTCCTTAACTAGCATTATTAATCCTAGTGGCTCTTATCTTGATAGACAGGAGGCCCTTCAACTGCAACTGAACGTGAAGATTTGGAAATGTTAACAATATCTGGAGGTTCGAAGCCCAAATTCTTAATTGGGGGTTTGATGAATGTTCCAGATCACCTTCGCAAACTGGATGAGCAAGCCTTCACTCCTCTGCTTATTTCAATTGGCTCTATTCACCGCTCCAATGCAAAATTACAAACCATGAAAAAGTGTAAAGTACGGTTTTGTGATTGTTTCATTCAACGGGCTAACATAAACAAGCAGAATTTAGAACACACAATAAGAGAGAGGGAAGACGAAATTCGCTCTTACTATGCAGAGACCATTGTGTCCAGCATATGCAGTGATGATCTTGGTGGATGGGATGTTCATTCTTGAGTACTTCTTGAGACAATCTGACTCATATTTCATAGGGGACGATCTTATGATAGCTGAATGGATGCCTCCAATTTTGAAATATGACTTGGTATTACTTGAAAATTAGCTTCCCTTTTTTGTTTTAGAGATGCTGTTCAGGCAAGCAAACTTTCTGGTTGAATTAGAGTTAAGACTCTCTTCTTTAAGGGTACTTACTTTTCAATTCTTTGAATGTTACAACTTTCAAATGAAGAAGCTTGACAATTTCAATGCAGAAATTGAACACTTCACAGATTTGGTTAGATTGTTTTATCTAAGTGAATAATTACCGAATAGAAGATCTGGAAGGGCTAAACTATCATACTCTGCAGCCCAGCTAGATGAGGCAGGAGTCAAGTTGAAGGGAGTTGAGAATGATGAGAAAATGGGACGTTATAGAGTGAATAGACGCTTTCTTGACATAAGGTTCGATTTAAACAGTGGAGTGTTGGAAATCCTCTGCATTAAGTTAAATGATGAGAGAGTACGTCTTATTCGAAACATTATTGCATTAGAGCAATCCCTTTATGTAGGGCACACATATGTTACAGATTTCTTTGTCATCCTGGATTTCCTTATCGATACTTCCAAAGATGTAGATTTACTTTGTGATAAGGGAATCCTCGTTAATTACCTAGGCGACAGCAATGCAGCAGCATCAGCTCTCAATAGTCTTAACACCAATATCTTATGGGATTATATGAACCCTGAATACTCGATAATATGTGAAGATTGGAATGCATTCTATAAGAAACGTTGGCATAAATGGAAGGCAACGTTATGGAGTCAATATTTTAGCACTCCTTGGAGAGCTACTTCTACCAGTGTTGCTATTATCTTTCTTGTGCTCACGGCCATACAAACTGTATGCTCTCTAAAGTCAACTAAGTGGTGAAAGATATGCAGCAGTTCTGCTGATCACTATAGCCTTTGTTATCTGTAATTATCTTTTGTTTTCAGTTGTTCCGGTTTTGAATAAGGGTTTATCCTTATCATTAGGGAATCTTTTGAGTGTGTTAGTGTTGGAATTGGATCAAATAAGCATAGTGCTTATGATCTATATCCGTTTAATTATCCTTTGAGTTCCATAATTCTGTTTAAGACTGCAAGTTTTTCAATAATAATTTTATCTGAAAATTTATCAAAAACTTTAATCGTTATTTGGGAGTTCTGGTTTTTATTAGATTCAAATTGGTTGCAGGGAGAAAGGAAAAAAATTGTTAGATCAAATTTCTATTGAGTTATTCTATTCCCACAAAAAAATTGTTAAATCAACTTTCTATTGAGTTATTTTAATCATCAATATGAGAGTATTGGTTAGGAAAGCAGTTAGCTTTTATTATACTCAGCTGGAATATATACTAGTACTAATAAGTTGTTGATTAGTTTGTATTTGGTACCAAAATCTTGCCCTTTTAAAGATTTTATTGGGACTAGTGCTGTTTTGAAGTCCTCATTCGTTATAAATGAATAAGCACATTGTGTCTAATGGGGATTAATATTAGACTGTAATTCAGTCCTGTATAAGTGTTTTGGTTAGAAATCGCGCCCAATTGAGCTCGTTGTTAATAATTAGCTAACTTATGTCTATTTCAACCCATTAAGGACAAGCTTAGTATTATTTAAATTTCCTGAACAACTTGATCTGCCATTTTACACATTTACATGATAAGATTTGGTCGGAATTCAACCTATGCTCTAGAATTTTCCTCATCAATATGACGTATTACTTTAATTTTAATAATTGATTAGCAAATGAGTTAGCTTTTACTTGGATTATCAGCTAGCTTGGTTAGCTTTAGTTTTAGCCCTTGATTAGATACGTTGTTGACCTTATTGTTAATTTATCTTTGTGGTATCACATTTAAATGTTGGTTAGACTTACCCTTGTACCAATGTGAATGGTGATGTTCTATTACACATTGGAGAAAAACATTGTTGGCTAGACTTGGTTATCTTAGCTAGTTGAGTGTTTTTGAAACTAGCTTGATCAAATACTTTGCTGAAATATTGTTGACTAAGCTTATTGGGTGTGGATTAGTTCAAACTGTGCAGTGCTTGGGAATTGATCTTACACAATTTTGACCAAAACTATTAGGCTATTGGATGATTGGCTGACGATATTTGGTTAAAAACTTTTTTACATAAATAGCTGGCTTAGACAATTTGGTTTATAACTTTATATTGGCCTTAACAAGGTTTAGGAAGATTATCTCATCCAGAGACTCTACAAATCTATTTTCCCAGAAGCTCCTTTGAAGTTACTAAGTTCTAAATGGTTATTACCTCCATTATTCTTATCGATGCTACTGGTTTCTAAAATAACTACCTCAAAGATATATAGCTGCTTTACTTAGACCAACGAATCAAATGACTGGTTGTCCTAGATTTTCTTGGAGTCATCTCTTGTTGGTTGCCTGACCCGGGAAGGCCTTTTTTAAATGTTAGTTAAGTCCTTGATCAATCTCAACATGTAACAAATCTCAAAGCTCCATGCTTTCTGTTAGCTAATGCAGCAGAAAAGGTTGGATTTTGATGGCTCAAAAAGACGTGAAGAAAGACTTGAATCCATAAAAGATTGGATTCGAGTATTTCTTGATCTAAGCCCCTAATGAAAAAGAGGAAGGAAAAATGTATGGTTTTAGAGAGGGAGAGAGAAGGGGGGGGGGGGGGGGGGTGGGATTGCTTGGAGTAGTCAGTCACCAAAGATACGAAACTAGCGTCTCCAGGTGTCCTTGTCCCTTTGAACCTCAATTTATGGGACAAATAGTTGGGCCCTTGAAGACAGACAGGTGATATCTATGGTTTTCTCTTTGCAATTTGACCCTATTGGCCTCTCTACTGCTGAGGGTAAAAGAAAACTTTCATTAATTTGATTGATAGCTTTGAGTTTGCTCTGGCAGCAACATTTACATGACTGGACTTGATAGAATGAACAGGAGTTCCTCTGCCTCCCAGTGACCAAAAGAACAAAAAAAAAAAAATCTGATTAAATTGCCAGCCCTGAAGTTCTTCCTGATGGTTTTGTTTCATATGCTTTTAGGCTTCTATCAAATTTCATTTTCCAGAACACAGGTAATGTAGTAGCAATGGCTTGAAAGAAGCCATCTGTTTTGTTTTTTTTTTTTTTGGAAAGAAGCCATCTCAAGTCTAGAGCACAAAGCCTGGAAGCAAAGAAATAGGCTGTTTACTTGTCAACTCAAGAAAAACAAGTTCATTGGGGTCAAGGCAACTCAAGGAAACAGGGGTTGGTGTTTTTGCTCTGTTAAGGGCAAGAGGGTATTATTGAACGCCTTCCCTCTCACAGTGAAGTCCACAGTCATGCAGAAACTAGGAAAGCAGTAAGTGATGGAATGATGATCACGGCATAATTAGGTAATTTTCTATAACACATAATAGGTGGACTTAGTTTACTTAGCCAGTTGAGTGTTGTTAAAACTGGCTTGATCAAATACTTTTCTGAACCATTGTGTGCTACTAAGGCTTCTTAGGTGAGGGTCTAGTTCAAACTGTGGAGAGGAACTTGGGAACTGATTTTAAGAAAAAAAATATTAGGCTACTGGATAATTGGTTTATACCGGCCTTTCAGAATTTAAGGATACCATTTCATTTAGAGACTCTCCATATTTGTGTTTCCAGAAGTTGCTCTGAAGTTACAGTGTTCTACATGGTTATACCGAATATCTTTATTATCATTATCTATATCATTCGTATCTGTAATAACACCCACAAAGATATATGACAGCTTTACTTAGATCATTCGAACGAATGCCTAGTTGTCCTAGATGTTATTGAACTCATTTCTAACTGCTCAAACTTCTTAGCCTTGGTTATTTTTATTTGCATAGCAAATCTAGCAGCAACTACGTTATGATCTTGCAGTTCAAGAACATGGTGGATGATGGGAAGTAACATGTATGGGGGTTACTCATAAATTGGTTTTGTATTCTTCAGCCAGGGATGGCCTTCTTAAATTATTTATTGTTGTCAAAAAGTAGCTAAATGATATTGCCTAGTCTCCAGTCTCCTATACGAGGAGAATATGAGTTTGTATCTACCCCCACTTGTAGTGACAATTGAATTATCAAAAAAGTTATGTCCTTGGTTATCTCAGCATGAGTCAAGAAGCTCCATAACTTAAGTTAGTTAATGCAACCGAAAATATTAATTTGAATGACTAAACAGTACAGTAAGAAAGACTTGGGTCCATAAAAAGATTGGATGAAGGTATGAATATGGAACTTAAGATTGGATTTAAGCCATCAATGAAATAGAGATAGTGAGAATGTTGGGTTTTTGAGGAGAGAGAACAGACCAGTCAGCAATTTTGAGTAGTCAGTCACCAGGAATAGCTCCAAACTCTTGTCTAGTGTTTCTGTGTGGCCTCTTATTTTTATTTTTTTGATAAGCTTCAATGTATTACTACTCAGAAGGGAAAGGAAAGCAGTCTGCCTTACAAGCGGCTGCAAGAGCCTCTGTAAGGCTGAGGTTATTGAAAACAAAAGGCTGAAGAGTTCTAAGAAAGAATTTGGCTGCTGCATGTGCAGCTAAATTACAGTCTCTCTTGACCCAAAGAAAATGGCACCATGTTTCAATTCTTTGTGAGTTGCGAAGTCCATAGGATGGCAGTAGCTTCGGCTTGGAGGGGGTGAGCAAATGTGATGTGTTCTTGACCAGACTTTGATGACAATGCCATTATCATCTCTTGCTACGGCTGCTAGAACTGTGAGGGATTTTGTCGTGGCTTCATCAACGTTAATCTTGATCCAACCATGTGGGGAGGCTGCCATTTGCTGTGTTAGACTAGACATATTATGGCCCATGTGAGAACAAGCATATTAATCCCCGGTTAGTATAGGGTTAGTCAAGTATTTTCTAGTATATGGATTTTACGTTGAGTTCGTTATAACACAAGTGCTTAATATAATATATGACTATTAATATACGTAGTCATTTAAGACTTTATTATTGTTAACGCATAGTATTGTGGGCTTGGCCCAACTAGGTTACTTACTTGTATAGCACACATTGTACTACTTGTACTGCACTCATATTTACTTGTACAGCACTTATATGCCTCCTATATAAAGGCACTCATGTATATTATTTCAATGAGAAATACAATACTATTGAATTCAGTATTTCTAACATGGTATCAGAGTCATTGCTCTGACCTTTTCTTAGCAGTCTTGTTTTTATTGGTGTAACTTCATTCTTAATATTGCTTCCGCTGTCATAACAACTGCCAAAGCCTTTCACCGTTGAACATTCGAGTCTTCCAGACATCATCCTCAGGTTTTGGACCTGTAGCAGCCACCGTTGAGGAGTTCAAACACTGCAAAGACCATTGCCTTTTCCTGCACCGCCGTGAATATTGCTCCGGAATTTTTTTCGAAGGTACCACGAAGGGCGTCTTGCTTCGATCTACCCGTTCGTGAAAACCTCACAGTAATCGGAGCCTTCACGCGCCCTCACACGCCGCCCAAAGCCTCTGCACTGAAGATCACGCACTCACGCGCCGAAATCATTCCGCCACGCGCTAGATCTGCTAATATTGACGTCAGCCCTAGGTGACGTCATCACTGCCACGTCATCGCTGACGTCATCCTCCAGCGTGCTGCTGACGTCACCCGCCATGTCACTGTTGACTGTTGACCGTTGACTTTTGACCGTTGACTTTTGACCGTTGACTTTTTTCGAAGTTGAATTTTTGCAGTCTAGGTTCTCCTTACTCAGTTTTTCGCATAGATTTCATTTTTGCAGTATGTTTTTGCATATTGTGTCTCTAAATGGATAAAAAGGATGTTTTTCTTCCTCGCCCCATCAATATTGTATTAGAGGGGATTAGGAATTACTTATCTTAGTCTCAAGCTATGTGCAGTTTTCTTAAGGGTCGCATGCTCTGGCATTATTGCACTGGTGCAATCACTATTCCTGTGAAGGGGGCAAGTGAAGAAGATGCTGCCTTTCTTAGTCACATGATTGAATGGGATAGTCACAATCACATGATCCTCACATGGATTTGAAACACTTCCATTCCCTCCATCTCCAATTTGATGGGCAGCTTTGATGATGCGAAATCAGCATGGGATATGTTGGCCAAAAGATACTCTACCACTCATGGATCCATGAAATATCAATTAGTGGTTAAATTGCATCAACTCAAGCAAGAACTGAGGCAGTTCATCAATGACTATTATGATCAGCTTCGCTTCATTTGGGACCAAATTGACCTTTTTGATTCAACTTGGGCATGCTCAAAAGATGCTCAACAATATGCTTTCATTAGAGATGAATTTCGTCTCTATGAGTTCCTGATGTCACTCCACAAGGACTATGAGCCCATTCAAGGTCAGCTTTTTAATCGTTGTTCTCCTCCCTTTCTTGATACTGCTGTGAACGAGTGAGTAAGAGAAGAAGCTCGCCTTGCAACTCTTCGAGCCCAGGATAAGTCTAATGTTCTGGCCCTTACTCCTTCTACTCCATCCATAGAGCAACCTCAGCACTCAGGTGATCCTTCTGGCTCTAGCAATCGTCGCAGACAGACCAATAAAAAGTTCTGCAACTATTGCAAGCGCCCTGACCACACTATTGAGACTTGTTACCGTCGCAACAAATCTACTACTGCAGTTGCTAACACTGAGTCTACTCCGCCAATGCCTCTCATTTCAGCTGAGTCCCAGTCTTCTGGATCCACTATCAACCTCTCACCTACTGAACTACAGGAGATCATAGCTCAAGCTGTTTGTATGGCTAGTAATGCATCTCTTTCCACTGCTCTCTCAATTTTACCCGGTAAGTCTCAAACTTGGCTTTTTGATTCTGCCTGTTGCAATCACATGACACCTCACTCGTCCTTATTCTCCAAACTTGACCCTGCTCCACATCCCTTAAATATTCACATAGTTGATGGTTCCATCATGCATGGGAATAGTCTTGGTTTTGTTTCAACCTCCAACCTCTCTGTTCCTAGGGTCTACCATGTTCCTGACCTATCCTATAATTTGTGTTCTGTGGGACAATTAGCTGGATTAGGTTATCGCCTTATTTTTTATTATTTTGGGTGTATTGTGCAGGATTCGAGGACGGGGCAAGAGCTTGGGACCGGCCCTAGAGTTGGGCGTATGTTTCCAGTGGACAATCTTCATCTTTCACATGTTGCTCCGGTGTCTGTTGCTGCTGCTACCGCTGCGGTGTCTTCCTTACCCTCTCTCTCACTTTGGCACTCTTGTCTTGGTCATGCACCCTCTTTTCGGGTACAACAGTTAGCTTCTAAGGGTCTGTTAGGTTCTATGTCCAAAGACAATTTTGATTGTACTTCATGCCAGTTAGGAAAATAGCCAGTTTTACCTTTTAATAATAGTGATTCTATTTCTAATAGTATTTTTGAGTTAATTCATTCTGATATTTGGGGACTTTCTCCTGTTGCTAGTATTGGTGGACCTCGATATTTTGTTGTTTTTATCGATGATTATTCTCGTTACAGTTGGATATTCCCTATGAAATCTCGTTCTGAAATTTTGCCAATATACAGTAACTTTGCAAAAATGGTTGAAATCCAATTCTCCAAAAGAATCAAAATTTTTCGTTCTGATAATGCTCTTGAATACACTCAATATACTTTTCAAGCTCTGTTACACTCCTATGGCACTGTACATCATCTAACTTGTCCAGGTACCTCTCAGCAAAATGGTCGAGTTGAACGAAAATTTCGTCATATTCTTGACACTGTTTGTACTCTTCTTCTTTCTGCCAAGGTTCCTCCTCCATTTTGGGGTGAAGCTGCTCTTCATGTTGTTTACACCATCAACCACATTCTAAGCACTGTCATCCATAATCAAACTCCATATAAGTGCCTCTTTGGGTCACCCCCTGACTATCATCACCTTCGCTCTTTTGGATCTGCTTGTTTCGTTCTTCTTCAGCCTCATGAACACAACAAACTTGAGCCTCGATCTAGACTTTGCTGTTTCCTTGGTTATGAAAAAACACAAAAGGGGTATCGATGTTATGATCCTGTCTCTCATCGCCTTCGTGTTTCTCATAATGTTGTCTTCTGGGAACACCGCTTGTTTGTTGAACTCTCTCATTTTCGTTCTTCCCTCACTACCTTATCTGTACTTGAAGTCTTTCCAGAGGAGTCTCATGTTCCTTCTCCAAATCCTCTTGATCCTCCTTTAGACTTCTCTATTCAAACACCAGATCCTTTAATGTCTCTTTTGGACAGGTCGAAGATAAGCAGATTGATGACGAGCTACCCCAACTTGAGCCTGGGTCCCCCGCTCCTGCTCCGCTTGAAGATCCTCCACAAGACCTTCCACCTCCACAAGACATTGTACCTCGTCACTTAACCCGGGTAAGATCCATTCCTACACATTTACTTGATTATCATTGTTACACTGCACTTACTACACTCCACGAGCCTCAAATCTATCGTGAGGCCTCCACTGACCCTTTATGGCAGATTGCAATGAAAGAGGAACTTGATGCATTAACCAAAAACCATACTTAGGACTTAGTTACTCTCCTTCCTGGACAGTCTGTGGTTGGTTGCAAGTGGATCTACAAGATTAAGACTCACTCAGATGGGTCCATTGAGCGCTATAAGGCTCGTCTTGTTGCAAAAGGTTTTACACAAGAGTGTGAGATTGATTATAAAGAGACCTTTGCTCCAGTTGCTCGCATCTCATCTGTTCGTGCCCTCCTGGCCGTTGCTGCTACTAGAAAATGGGATCTTTTTCAGATGGATGTTAAAAATACATTCCTTAATGGAGACTTGAGTGAAGAAGTTTACATGCAACCTCCTTTAGGTCTTTCCATTGACTCCAACAAGGTTTGCCACCTTCGACGAGCATTGTATGGTCTTAAACAAGCTCGTCGAGCCTGGTTTGCAAAATTTAGCTCTACTATCTTTCGCTTAAGTTACACTGCCAGTCCTTATGATGCTGTCTTATTTCTTTGTCGTATTGATAAAGGCACCATTATACTTCTCCTCTACGTGGATGATATGATCATAACTGGTGATGACCTTAGTGGCATACAATAACTCAAGGATTTTTTCAGTCAGCAGTTTGAGATGAAAGATCTTGGCCACCTTAGCTATTTCTTGGGTCTTGAAATCACTCGTTCCTCAGATGGTCTTTATATTACTCAAACTAAGTATGCTTCTGATCTTTTGTCTCGTGCTGGACTCACTGACAGCAAGACTGTTGACATCCCAGTTGAGCTTAATGCGCATCTGACTCCCTCCGGGGGGAAACCATTGTCTAATCCTTCTCTTTACAGACGATTGGTTGGCAGCCTAGTCTATCTCACAGTTACTTGTCCAGACATTTCCTATGCTGTTCATCAGGTCAGCCAGTATTTGTCTGCTCCACGGTCGACTCACTATGCTGTTGTTCTGCGCATTCTTCGATACTTGAAGGGCACTCTCTTCCATGGCCTTTTCTACTCAGCTCAGTCTCCTCTTGTACTCCGTGCATTCTCTGATGCTGATTGGGCAGGAGATCCCACTGATCGTAGGTTCACCACTGGCTATTGTTTTCTCCTTGGCTCTTCCTTGATTTATTGGCGAAGTAAGAAACAAACATTTATGGCCCGCTCTAATACTGAAGCAGAATATCGTGCTCTTGCTGATACCACATCTGAGCTTCTTTGATTACGATGGCTTCTTACAAACTTAGGTGTGTCTACATCCTCTGCGTCTCCTCTTTATTGTGATAATCTGAGTGTCATTCACATTGCTCACAATGATGTCTTCCATGAACGGACTAAACATATCGAGATTGATTGTCATTTTATCCGTTATTATCTTGTTCATGGTGCTCTCAAGCTCTTCTCCGTCTCCTCCAAAGATAAACTTGCAGACATCTTCACTAAGTCCCATCCTAAGGGACGCCTTCGTGATTTGGTTGACAACCTCAAACTGGTCTCACATCCACCTTGAGTTTGAGGGGAGTTGTTAACGTATAGTATTGTGGGCTTGGCCCAACTAGGTTACTTACTTGTATAGCACACATTGTACCACTTGTACTACATTCATATTTACTTGTACAACACTCATATGCCTCCTATATAAAGGCACTCATGCATATTATTTCAGTGAGAAATACAATACTATTGAATTCAGTATTTCTAACAATTATTATGTAGACGTAGGCCGTTAGACAAAAACAAGTAAATTTTTATATATTCTCTTTCTTTCATGATTTTGCTCATTATTCAATCATCACATACAATCTCACGTCAACTTTCACATGGTATAGTGCCACATTATTTCTTCACACAAATCTGCAACGACGTTCAACCCCCAAAAAAAATTGCAGGTCCTCCACCACAATTGCTCCACGCAAACACTGCCTCATCGACATCAACTCTCAGCAGCTGCAGTCAAGAACACCACTGCCTCCTTCAAACGGCATCAACCAAGTTCTCTGCATAATAGGCATCACACACCGTAGCTATCGCTGCCTCCTCAAGTCGACACAAGCCTCCTTTACAGCCGCCTGTCTACGCTGCCAGCAACAGCCAACCATTTTTCTTCGTCAACTCCATGCCGCGATTAACAGGAACCACCGTCATTCTTAACTCCTCCACAAAGCCGTTGACTCCAGCTCTGGTATCAACAAGGTGATTTCAGATACAGGTTTGTCAGTGTTTCTCTGTAGAAACATCACGACATTCAAAGATCAACACATACTGGTCAACATTCATTAGTTGGGCTATGGAAACATACACTTTCCCAAGATGTCAAATTGGGCTTCAGACTTAACAAAGACCCACTTCAGCAAGACGTAAGGATTACAAGAAGTGGGCCATCGTTTGGTCCCTCATGGCGATGTCCAAAGCTTTATTTTTTTTTTTTTAAAAAAAACAACCACAATAGTGTTACAAAGTGATCACATATAGCCTGTCTTTTTAGTGGTGTAATTCTATGTAAGGTATTGACACACGGTCCTATCTGTTTCAGTAGTTTTGTCATGCCAACCAAGACATCCACCTCATCATCAATGCCATGTCAGTGACACTAAATCTTGCCATGTTCGAGCAACTTAGGTGCCACACTAAACTATACATTTAAGACCTTCCAAAGTCAAGCTTTCACCTTTAATTTGAAGGAGGGTGTTAGACACATTATGACCCAAGTGACCCATACCAATTATAGGCCAATGTACTTGTTGAAGAAGCATATTAATTTTAGGTTAGCCTATAGTTATTCTAGAGTTAGTCAAGTATTCTCTACTATATAAACTTTACATTGGATTTATTGTAACACAAGTACTAAATATAATATGTAGCCGTCTAGGGCTTTATTATCATTGTGGACATAGGCCATTAGCCTGAATCACATAAACCTTTGTATTTGCTCTCTCTTTCATGCTTCCGCTCATCATTCAATTATCACACGCAATTATACAACAACTTTCACATCCTGGAAACCAAATTGGGATTAACAAAGTGAAGGTTTACTGGTTCCATCAACTTAGTGAAGATGTACTAGTTCTAATGAATGAAATTAAGTGAGTCCACAATATTAGCAGACTTATGTGAACCTCAACTTATTGGAAATATGTTTCACTGCTCAATAAATTTTTATTTTTTCAAATACCATTGCATTAAATTTTCTCCTTATATCTACTAGCTTCTAAGCATGCTCTCACACGTGTGATGAGAGGCTCATCTATTCCCCCCCCCCAAAAAAAAACTGATTTCATTTATCATAATTTAGAGTTGTTGCATTTTTCAATTACAAAAATAACTAGAGGTGTGATGAGATTTATTTAAAAACATTATTTTACCCAAAAACACAAATCTCTATGCATCTCTGGGTATATTTGTGATTGAAGAATGTAACAACTCCAAATTATAATGAATGAAAATTATTAAACTTTCTTATTAAAAAAAAAAAGAGTCTTTAAGCAAGCGTGTGCTTAGAGGCAAGTATTCCTAACATCACTCATTTATTAGAGAAGATCAAAAATTCATTTTAAAAATATACAACTATTCAATAATCAGGTTATTTGGAATTACTTACCATTTCTTAAAATACATAAATTTAAAATTTATTGATATAACAAAATTTACAATAGTTTTTTAAGCCTAGTCAAATAATTTAACACTCATTTCTTATATGGACGTTTCTTTGTTGTAATGACTTTGACACCTTCACATATTATGAAATTTTGTTGTGCGCTTAAAACAACCGTGACATTTAAAAAATGTAAATACAATATTTTAGCTAGTGTTATAAAACTATAATATAATTGTATAAATATAATTTATTCGCTTGAAGCTCAATTGATTCCCAAGTATTGATAGTATTTATAAGCGAGAAGGTATTTGATATCAAATGATGCCATGTCAGCGATATCAAATTCCAATAAGTGTGAGACATGTTAACAAAAAATAACTGACCCACTAACAATTGAAAGACATGTGTTAGTGGGTAGTTATTTTTGTATACATGTCTTTTATTTATTGGGTTTTGATTTAGATGACGTAGTACAATTTGATATAAAATACTTTTTCATTTATAGGCTTAAGTTATCAATTTTTTTATGAAAAAAAAAATTATGGGAGTTATCTAGTTATTTTAAATCCTAAAAGGTAGCCACTTAGTATACATCCAGAACAAAACAAAAAACAAAATTTAAATAGTATTAATTTTTTTTGTTCTAGGAAAGGCTCTCACATTTTTTTGGTTTTTAGATTTTAGGAAAAAAAGTGATACATCTACAATATTTTCACAAAACTTTTACAAAAAATTCTAACATAAGTTTCGGATTTCTAAAGAAAAAAAAATTGAAATAGAATTGTTTTTGGGTTAAAGGAAAGGCTTCAAGTTCTCTTTTTTTTTTTAATGGAAAATCTTTACTTGTTGTTGTTGATTTTTTATATTATTATTTATGGGAGTTATCAAGTTTTTTTTAGTCATAAAATTTAGCCAATTATTACACATCCATAACAAAATGTAAAAAAGAGCTTATATTCATGATTTAGCAATTTATATATATATATATATATATATCTAAAAGCTAAAGCGTAGGATTTATTGTTGCTACGCTCCAGTCAAGCCACATCAGCGTTCATGTCATTATCTTCTTCTTTTTTTTCAATTTTCCTATAATTGTTTTTAACATTTATTTTTTTAATATTTACACTTTTCCAACCTTTCTCCCTCCCTTACCTTTTCATCTTCCCACTACTTATCCAACATTTCCCCCTCCTTTATCTTTTCATCTCCCCACTACTTCTCCAACTTTTATTCCTCCCTTATCTTTTCATCTCTCCACTACCTTCTACATTAATATCATTCTTCCTCTTTCCTTTCATCTTCCTTTATTTTTGTCTCTTCTTATTCACACCCTCTTACTATAAATGCATCATTACCCTCTTCCATTTTATGCATAGTTTTCCCTCACAAAAAAAAGATTTCTCTCTCTCTCTCTCTCTCTCTCTCAATTTTTCGGTGGATTTTTTGTATCTCTGTTTTAGGTTGATAATTTTTTATATTATTTAAAACTCTAGTTTAGGTTAATGCAATTTAGTTTTGTTTTTTAATTTTTTTTCTCTTTGATTGTTAAATTTATCCTATTGCGTTATAAAGAATTAAATATAGCGTATAAAAATATAATATATTTTTTATATTCTTTAAAACTCTACTTTAGGTTAATGCGATTTAGTTTTGTTTTTAATTTTTTTTTTTTCTCTTTGATTGTTAAATTTATCCTATTGCGTTATAAAGAATTAAATATAGCATATAAAATATAATATTATTCTATTATATAGCATGATTTGGATAATTTGGTATTTATTGTTTTTTTTTTTAATTTTTAATTTTTTTTTTAAATTTTCTTTGATTGTTAAATTTTATCCTATTGCGTTATAAAGAATTATATATAGCATATAAAAATATAATATTATTCTATTACATAGCATAATTTGGATAATTTGGTTTGTATTCCATTACCCATCATGATTTTTTATGGTGCTCAATTAGATGTTAAAGTATGAGACTAAACTAATTTTTGTTTATTTTTTAACCCTTTGTGGTGGACAAAGTATTCTTAATAATTGTATTAGAAGTACTCTATAATGCTATTTATTTAGAGAAAGGCAAAGGTTAGCCAAACGAAAATAATCACATGGGTGACAAATTTTAGCTCTTGCAATTTTACTTTAATTGTTATTATTATTTTATAACAATGCATATGTAAGGGCACAATTTGATCCACGACCCAAAAATGACTCGAACAATGCCCAATAAGCCCACCACAATAGATTTGTTAAAGAGTGGGTTGGATATTGAACGCTTAATAAGTTAAAGGTTAATCACAATGAGATATGGAGCAAATGAAATGACTAAGGCAACATGTTTAAAAGGAAAAATAATCCTAGGTTAAGTCCGAGGAAAGTCTATTTTTATATATGTATGTCTTTCTCACTTATACAAATGTTTCAGTTATTGGTTACAAAGTTCTCTCTTTTCCTCTTTTTTTGTCCTCACCCACATATGGATCTTCCTTTTCCTTTTATATCTAAACACAAATCATCTTAATCTTATACTTGGAGGGCTGAGATCACATTCCTAGGACTTTTGTCTCATCTGGAACATATTAGTAAGCTTTTACCTTGTAATCTTAGCTGTGCCACCACTGTTCATAGTCATTTCCTCATTAATGTAGCCAGGGGAGTGGTTGTCTTGTATTTAATGCAGATGGATGGCTTCTACACCCTTCTTCCTCCATCCTTCTTGTGTTCAGTGCCAAGTTTGCCTTTTTTTCCTTTTTGACGTTTTAACTTCATGCGCCTCACACAGCTAGTACTCGTCCTCGAGGTCTGAGGTGTATCCTTGGAAATAACCTTGGCTGCCTGTTTAAATTAGACTCAGGATCCTTGTCCTCACAGCATATATAGAAAATTAATTCTTAGATTTTGCTAATAATTGTTTATTTGATAATATGTTTTGCGTGGATGACATTACAATTTCTACAAAGAAAATAACCTTAATAGATTATCAATAACAAATTGTTTTTCCTAATTAGTCCAATTAATCATTGTTAAGTTTATTAATTTTCTTTGTTACGTTTTTTGGTGTTTTGGATTATAGGCAGAAAAAATATGGATTGAGAAAATTTGTTTAAAACTAAAAGAATAATATCCAAATTTCATATTCTTTTTAATGAATCACAAAATGTTATAAATAACTTTTGTTAAAGAATGACTATTTTCCTTAATTTGCCTTTTGAATTTCTGAGAAAAATTGAATTGTTTTCATTTTGGTACGACAAAATTTATATTTATAATTTATGATTGTTCTTATATTACATTATTCTTTGTTAAATTAGTTTAAATTGTAAAAAAAAAAAAAAAACTACCATAAAAATGATTATCACGCGCAACGAGTGGGTTTGCGGCTATTTACTTTTAAAACCAAGAAACTGTACCTAAATTTTTTTATGGGTAGTAAATTAGTAATTATCTTTAAACCGCCTTTAAAAAAATAAAGAACTAAAAATGGACTTGGGTGTTTTTTTTAAATTTTTTTGAGAAGAATGGATACGGAGTTATCTTTTTTATAGAAGTTATTTAATTATTTTAAATCCTAAAAGGCAGTCACAGAGTACACATTCGTAACAAAACAAAAACAATATTTAAACATTATTATTTTTTTGAGAGGATTATTATTATTTTTTTTTTGTTACAAGCAAAATGCTCTCACATTTTTTTTAAGATTTAATCTCTTCCTCGGAAACATTTAAAGGATTAAAATTTTTGGCAGATTATACAGTGCTAAAACTTTATCTAAACGAATACTGCGAAGTACTAAAAAAAGAAGGATCTTCGAAAAGTAATGAAAACTTAGAAAAGAGTGAAAAAGACTTGTTAGTAGTTGTAATTAATGTTAATAAATATGGTGTAAACAGTGAGTTCATATAAAAGTGACGTTAATTTAATTACAATACTTGTGAAAATTTTGTGTCCCTAACATTACTTAAAAAAAAAAAAAAAACCTAGCATTCTACAATTTTTGGGGCCTTTTTATGATGGAAGTCCTTAACCGTAGGTCTTGGTCTAGAGCGGATCATGCATAAAACTTTTCAAGAGTTTTGTAACTCAACTAACACCTCTTGGTTGTTTAATGGAGTTGTCTAGATTTCAATTTTCAAATGCCCTCTCTCAACTATTTAATTAAAAAAAACGTTATATATTTTTATATATTTGTGTCAAAACATTTATAATAACAATAGAATACATATGAGAGAGAATAAAGCGAATCTGAATCTTGAACAATTAAATTTCAAATTGTAAAGGGGAATATGGATGTTCCATATTTAGATTCGCTTTGAAAGAAAGAAAAAAGGTGGAATTTGGATCTTGAAGAATTGAATTTTATGCAATCCAACTCTTCATCAATGAGCTCCTCACATTCATAATTGATTCCCAAAAACTTATTTATTTTGCTATTATCAATTATTTTCCTACTGCCTCCTTTTAAGTTTAAAGGTTTGCAATTTAATTTTGTTTTTAAAGTATCTATTTTTCAATCATATCATCAATGGAAGACTATTTTTTTTTTTAAAATTAAATCAAGAAATATGTAACTTAATTAGTAAAAATTTCTTACTACTTTTAACTGATATATTTAAAATTCAAATACTCCAAATTATTAAATTATTAAAAATTAAAAAAGGGGGACAATGTTAGCTGTAAACAACATATTAAGTGTTTGTTTTGGAATCGCTTATCTAGTTTTTTGTTGAAAACTTTTTGTTGAAAGTGCACTTAAGTATACTTGTAACTTGGAAAAAGTGAGAAAAAGTGGGAAAATATGAAGTTTTAAAAAGTTGTATATAAAAGATAAAAGATAAAGTTAAAAGCTAAAAATTAAAGCTGATGTCAAACAGACCCTAATTGTATTATTGTGTTATTAGTAGGATCTAGAAATGGATCATATAAGCTATTCCTTGTTAGGATTGGTGCATTTAAATCATATCGTATGATGCAATGTATGACATTATGTATGACTTAATGTTGTAATTAATAAAGTTGTTTTATTATTATCTAAAATAACGGTAACATGAATATTTGGAAATTATTATATAATCTATGAGATGCATAGTATATGATTTATATGATTTAGCCACAAAATATATAAGTCACAAGTTTTTTGTAAACTCGGAATTTTAGTTCGTATTCAATGATGAAATTGGGCATTTCATCTGCGAAGACTATAACATATCAATTAAGATGATTTGTCTTGATCATGGAAGTGAAGACTTCTAGTTGATATATTTTAAGAGTTAAGACATATTAAACTGGACCGCTATGAGATTTATTATTCTCCTAACAACTATCAAATGAATAATAAATGTCACGACTTCTATTTACATCAACTTTTAATCCTAAGAGAATAATGAACCTGATCATAAGGTATAAGTTGCTTTGATATATCAAGAGTGAGATCTAAAGTCACGATCAAAACCTCAATATGTCGGACAGCCACATTTAGTGTTGATGGAACATATATTCTCAAGCTGGAATTCATAATCTCTTAACGGAGATATAAAATATTCTCTTGAAATATGTTTAATGGGTTTGGTTATTCAAGATGTTAGGCTTAACTACTTTAGTAAGGAGTTACTATAGTATATATTTATGAAATTGGATTTCATAAATATATAATGAACAACTTAAAGGATTAAACCGAGTACTCAAGGATTAAGATGTAGTAATCTTCAAAGTAGCAGTCTACATTCATGATTTTGTATTACTACAAATATTTTATGAAGGGGTTGCATGTATAATAAAGTCTTGGGATATAATTTATTAATAAGGCTTAGAGTGCAATTATATTTGTATAGTGATATTAAATATAATTAATGGTAACTTTGGATTTGTCAAGAGTTGACAGAAAAGCTCAAGGCTCATTGGAGCTAGTATCTTATTTGTTCTCTTTTGATCTCACTCCAAACCACATACTAAAGCCCAATTGGAATGTCTCAAAAGGCTAACCCAATTAGACAATTAGTTATAAGGAGAGAAACATACAGAATTTTGTAAAAAGAATGAAATGATTTGTATGTGAGTGTAGGACACTCTCTTATTCTCCCTTGAACACACACATATAAACTGATTGAGAGACCATACTTCTTGAGCATCAAGTGTGTTAGGACATATGTGTTTCACTTTGTTATAACAAATATCATTCTTTTATGTAATTGGCTAATCCTTTGACAAAACGTACTTTACTTGTATTTGGGTAGATTTAGGATGAGTTTTATACTTCAAGAAATTGTGTTTCAAGATCAAGTGTTGAAGTCATCAAGTCTGTCCAAGAAACAAGCTGAATAGTACAAGATCATTAAAGCTCGATAGCTAGCATGTGTCGAGGTTTAAAGAGCTGTTCTAGCCCTGTGACTTGACAGCTTCTCAACAGCATCTCAACACCTCTATTTGTCGAGGTTTAAGAAAAACAGATTTTGAGTTCTGTTTTGATTCCAATTCGTGGATGTGTCTTTGGGACTTCTTTTCTCCTAACCCTAAACATATAAAAAGATTATTTTAAGGGCCATAAAAGAGTACACAAGTTGCACAAGTATTGAGAAATCTTTGTTCAAGCAAGTTGTGACTAGAAAAAATAGTTCTTGCCCTAGTTCATCTCTCTTGTGAAGAAGTTGCTATGTAATGTGCACCGTAGGGTTTTGTAACCAAGTATCTTCTTGATCCTCATCGTGTGGATGAATTGAAGAATTTTGTAACCAACAATCTTCTCTAGTTGGTGATTGAAGTCGCGTACTGGGATCCGCGCAATTGGTTAGTTACGTACTTGGGAGTCGTGCATTGAAAGGAGAAATTGTCACTACAGAACAAGTTCAATTGGGTATTGGGGTAAGGGTTCAACTGTAGGTTGGTAAGGTACTTGGGATTCCTTTACTTGTAACCGCTTGTTGTGATAATAATGGAATTTCAAGAGTGGTGACTTTAAAATCACCCGGTGGGGTTTTTGCCGTATAGGTTTTCCCCATTCGTAAACAAATCACCTTGTCATTTAATTTCCGCTACATACTTAGTTTAATTGGTGATTTGTTTGTGCTACCACCCATTTTGCATGTCAATTTGATTAATTAATAACTTGGCTAATTAATCAACTTAATTCATCACAAGGGGTCAATACGTTTTTGGCCTATCAAGTGGTATCAGAGCAGGCACACTCTGATTAAGGTTAATCTTTGTGTATGATCCATTGACCCCTGTTTGTCATGGATAGAGGTCAGTCTCTTATTATACCTCCATTGTTTGATGGTACTAACTATGCATACTGGAAGGTATGCATGAGAGCTTTCTTGTAGTCTCTAGATGAAAATGTGTGGTAAGCTGTGGAGATAGGTTGGGCCAAGCCTAAAGAAGCGCCGACCGATTGGGATGATGATAAGATCAAGACGGCAAACTTCAACAGTAGAGCATTGAATGCCTTATTCAGTGCCGTCACTAATGAGGAGTTTAAGAAGATATCCTCCACTGAAACTGCTAATGAAACATGGATCATTCTCCAAACAACCTATGAAGGAAAAAAGGCTGTCAAAAATTCGAAACTACAGAGGTTCACTTCAAGCTTCAAAGAAATTAAGATGGAGGAGGATGAGTCGTTCGATGAGTTCTATGCCAAACTTTAAGACATAGTGAACTCAGCTTTCAATCTTGGAGAAACCATTCTTGAACCTAAGATTGTGAGAAAAGTTCTTTGATCTTTGCCCAAGAGATTTCATGCCAAGATCACAGTGATAGAGGAATCAAAGGATATTGACAAGATTCCTCTGACTGAACTGATTGGTAATCTGCAAACCTACGAGCTAGGGTTGACAAGAATTGGCAAGTCAAGTAAAGTCAAGAGCATGACACTGAAGGTCAAGAGCAGTGAGACAAATGAGCCTTCAGATGATGAAGATTCTAAGATGAAGTCCTACATCACTAGGCAATTCAAGAAATTCATGAAAAATGCCAATGGAAAAGGCTTCGACAAGGACCGTAGGCAATCCAGTTCTTCTTAGTTCAAGAACCAAGATAAAGGGAAGAAGGATGCTAGGGATGGCAGTCAGTACACTGTTCCTGCAGGACCTAAGTGCTTTAGGTGTCAAGGTTTCGGTCACATGAAACAGGAGTGTCCCACATATCTCAAGAGCATTGGGAAGAGCAAGGCACTTGCTGCTACTTTGAGCGACACTGAGCCTGAGGATGATTCTGACAATGAGATGACGGAATTTTGAATGCCTTCACTGCCACTGTCAATCTTACTGAAGGGATTGTTGAAGATGTGGATAAAGAAGAGAAATTGGTGGAATCCAAGTTTGAAAAGATGGATGATTAAGATGATATCCATACAGCCTATGAGAAACTGTACAAGCTTTCTGAGAAGCATGAGAAACTTTATCGGTTGGCCACCAAGAAGCTCAGTGATGTGGAACTTGACCGTAAGGAGCTTTCCACTAAGTTTGATGAAGCCAATCAGATTATTAGGGCACTGAGATTCGAGAAGAATTTCTTGGCTAAGAAGACAAAGAAGCTTAAAGCGGAGCTGTTTCAAGTTAGAACTCAATTGGAGAGGACATCAAGTGCGAAGTAGATGAGATGCTCAGTATTTAGAAATCTGCTTCTGATCAAACTGGTTTGGGGTATGAATTCTCTTCCTCTAATATTGCTTCTGCTAGTACTATTGTTTTTGTTCCTCCTGCTAATAACCTTAAAATTGAGAATAATAATGTCAAAACTGAATTAGCCAGTGAGAACCTAGACAAGGTAAACCCATCTTAGGAGCACCCCCTAAGCTTGAGAAGAAGGAAACTAAAAACCCTAGGACTAAGAAGGCTAACTCTCAAAAGCCTAAATAAAAGAAGCAGCATCTCTGTCATCATTGTGGTATTGCCGGTCATACTTGACAAATTGCTATAAGTGGTTAGCCACTCAACAGAGCAATGGTATGATAGCATCTGGGAACCAGAATCAGCTTCTAACCTCTCTTGCTCCTTTTAGAGATCTTCTCAAAGCTCTTATGTTTCTTTCGAACTTGAATCGTTTCAATTCTTCCCCCTCATCACCAGTTCAAGGGTTTGCAAAAAGGAAAGGTTCTTCCAAGGTGTAGAAGGAAAAGGGTTCCAAGTGATTTATTCACTTTTTCTCTCTCTCTCCCCTTCGTGTTTTTGTTTTTGCATTACTTGTGTGTTTTGCTTTACTATTTTGAGTCAGTCTAGTTTTATGCATTGTTTTGTTTTGATTAACATGTTTTTGTTTGCTTACTTTCAGTTTTGTTTTATTTTTATTTTTTAAAAAAAGATGAAAAATTGAAAAATACAAAAACAGTATGTGTGTGTGTGTGTGTGTGTGTGTACATTGGTTCTTGTGAACCTTAAAATGACCATTGAAACATAGTTTTCTAAACTTTGTATCTTTTGCTGCTTAGATGAGCATCTCTATGCACAACTAAGCAAGTGAGTTTTGTGGCTCTTTGTTAGTGATGAGTAAGGTTAAGTGATCTCTTGTACTTAACACTCGTATCACTCTTTTTGACGGGAAGGACTAGAAAATCCTAAGAGAAAGGCATAAATAACCATCTCACCACTGTTATCCGCCAATCATGATATGACATCTGTATACTTCAACATAGCAAAAGTGCAATGTCAATGACATCTGTATGCTTCAGTAAAGCAAAAGTGCAATGTCAAAAGCTTAACATAATTGGATATTTCTTCTCTCTCCTTTGTATACCATTTGCATGGTTTGTTTAATAAAAGAAAATATGCAAAGAAAATAAAAGCAAAAAGAACAAAAATGCTTTAGATATGATTGCAAGCGTGTTTTCTAGAAGATGTGGGAGTTATAGGATGTACCTCAAAGGTGATAGTCCCCATCAAACTGTTATGATTGTGTGTGAGTTAAAGTGATTTTCTCATATTTCAAATCGTCATAACATAGAGACACTTATGCAATCTTGCGATGTTTTCACACACAATACGTAATATTCTTTGCTACTTTTGATACATGTGCAGGTATAATGTGATTTGGCCATCACAAGGTTTACTTGTGTTGATGTATACTTACTAAACTGTCTTGACATGTTTTTGAAATATAAAATCGGTTAGACTTGTTTAGTGTGTGTGCGTATGTTTTGGGATCCATGTGCTTAAAATTGTGTTTGAGAGATAATTTTGAGAGTCTAATATGTTGATTGGATCATTGGTTGAGTTGTATGTATGATTGCATTCATGTTTGTGTTTTTCCCCTCTCGAAAAACTGTTTTTAAAAAACAGCTGGCTCGACACCTTCTTGACACCTCCTCGATACCTGGCTGTCTGTCGAGTTTCTTAGCTTTTTCTTATCACAATCTCGACATCTTCTCAACACCTGGTGGATTGATCGAGAAAACTTCTGTCCTCTCGATAGCTTCTCGACACCTGGTGGATCGATCGAGATTCTGTTCTTGTGTCTTTGCTTTGTTCCTCGACACCTTCTCGATAGCTCTATCTATCGACGTTGTTTTTCTCGACAGATGACTTGACACCTCTTGACACCTATATCTATCGAGATTTACTGAACCTCTATTTAAACATTCTGTGCAATCCGGTTTCTCATCTCTCTTGATCTCTCTCTCGATAGATCTATCTTTTCACCTCCCAAACCTCTCACTTTCACTCCAAACCTCTACCCAACGTTTCCTCAAGCTTGTTCAAGTTTTTCTTCACTTGGTAAGCTTCTAATCTTTTCCATTTGCATGCATTTCATGTTTTGAAACCTAGTTGTTGGGGTTCTTGAAAAATTTTGGGGTTTTTCAAAATTGTTGAGTTATTGTTGCAATTTTTGGATGGATTTTGTAGATTTGATCTTAAAAACTCCATGCATTGTTTCACATTCGCATTTTAACAGTATTTTCATGCATTTAGATGTGTGCAAACTGTTTGAGTGCTGGTAGGTTTGGATTGGGCTGAGCCCATGATGCTTTTCATATTGCATGTCACATGTTCATGCATTCTCCATGCATACGTTCTCTCTTTTCAATATACTTGCTATATTTGAATTGTTTTGGGTTTTCTTTGAGTGTTTCTTTCTTTCCCCCCTCTCTTTTCTGTTTACGTTAGTAGTATCTATGGCACCAAAACGTAAGTCTGTTCCGTCCTAAAACCTTCTTCGTTCTAGGGTCTCTTCGTCTTCTGATCCTACTCCCCTTTCTATTCGATTCCGTGATGAGAAAGTCCATCAGGACTTCTCGGAGAATTTTTCTAAACAAGGTGTTCATTCGAAACGCCAAGTTGTTCTAGTGGACTTCGCCGACACTGACCTTCCTGATGTCATTCATAAACGGGAATGGGAGTCACTGTGTGACGTCTTGGTCACATGTCCTTCCGTGCTAATCCAAGAGTTCTACTTCAACATGCATGGAACTGATACTTTAGTACCTCTCTTTCACATTCGCGTTCGAGGTATGTGCATAGTAGTCACACTGGAGTTAGTATCCGATGTGCTTCATATTCTGAGGGTTGCACATCCTGACTACCCAGGTTGCGAGTGTCTAAGGATTGCATCCAAAGATGAGATGATCACCGCTTTTTGTGAGTGCCCTTCTAATTAGGGTAAGCACCAGTTTACATCATGTCGACCTTTTGCTAAAAGTCCTCATTTCTTGAACATGGTGATGACTTTTGTGTTGTATCCTCTCTTTCACTACAACTCTATCACAAAGCCTCGTGCTCGTTTTCTGTTGTCTCTTCTTGAGGATCTTACAATTGATTTTCCCTCTCATTTTGTCTTTTCTATCATAGATGTGTATAGGGATATGACTACCTGTGATAAGCCCATCTTTCCTTCCGCTATCACAAGGATTTTACGCCATTTTTCCATCCCTTTTCTCGTGTCTGACCCCATTCATGTCATGGGTGCCATAGACGCCGCTACCGTAAAACGTAGTAAGGCGCAGTTTAGGTCGCGACAAACCGTTTCAACAGCTCCTTCCTCATGTCTGGCTCCATCTAGATCTGCTCGAGCCTCATCCGCTCCCTCCTCTTCTACGAGCGATGTGTCACTAGGAGACATCATGGCACAGCTTTAGTGCATGGATGCTTGCCGAGATACGCTCTTTACAGAGTTGTATCAGGTGAATGTTCGTGTTGGTCGCATTGCTCGGTGACAGGCGACTATGGGTAGTTTTGCTCTTGAGGTTTCTCCTCTACCACCTCCTGTGGCTTCCGAGTCTGAGGATGATGATGGTGATGACAATAATGCTTTGGATGATGATGATGGAGATGCTAGCTCTACCGATGAGATGTCTACTTGACCCTCTACCCTTTGTCACTCGTGACAAAAAAGGGGAGTAGTTTTGGGCTATGAGAGTAGTTATACTTAGGGGGAGAGCTTGTATAAGACATTTTTGATTGGGGGAATGTTGTTGTTTTGAATAATGTAGTGAGGATTACTTATATCTTTTTATTTTCTCTACTTTAGATACATTTTTCTTCTTGTACCTAGGTCTTGTGACCATGTTTACATACATTGTGTTTATCTTTGATATATATATATATATATATATATATATATATATATATATATATATGTGATGATGTTTGTTTTCTTCACCTATCTCTACATGTGTTGTTTCTTTTCTATCTTTATACACATGTTTCTTATATCTTGTATGCAATTTATTATTTCTTTTTCACACTAAGATACCTTGATGAGTTTTGTTTAAAGTATTTCAGGAATACAGGTTGTCAAATTCTACTTGCCATAAACTCTCTTCTTGCAAAATTTTTCAAGAGTTTGTGTTAGATAGATTTTATTGTATTCAACAAGTGAATATGAGTTAAGTGATTTATGACTTCTCTCATATGTTTATTTGTTAGTTGTGATTTTGTCACGGATTGCCAAAGGGGGAGATTGTTAAGACATATGTGTTTCATTTGGTTAGAACATATGTCATTCTTTTATGTAATTGGCTAATCCTTTGACAAAACACATTTTACTTGTAATTTGGTAGATTTAGGATGAGTTTTATACTTCAAGAAACGGTGTTTCAAGATCAAGTGTTGAAGTCATCAAGTCTGTCCAAGAAACAAGCTGAATAGTGCAAGATCATTAAAGCTCGATAGCTAGCATGTGTCGAGGTTTAAAAATCTGTTCCAGCCCCGTAGCTCGACAACTTCTCGACAGCATCTCGACACCTCTATCTGTTGAGGTTTAGGAAAAACAGATTTTGAGTTTTATTTTGATTCCAATCCATGGATGTGTCTTTGAGACTTCTTTTCTTCTAACCCTAGACATATAAAAGAATTATTTTAAGGGCCGTCAAAGAGTACACAAGTTGCACAAGTATTGAGAAATCTTTGTTCAAGCAAGTTGTGACTAGAAAAAAAAGTTATTGCCCTAGTTTATCTCTTTTGTGAAGAAGTTGCTGTGTAATGTGCACCGTAGGGTTTTGTAACCAAGTATCTTCTTGATCTTTATCATGTGGATGAATTGAAGAACTTTGCTGCCAACAATCTTCTCTAGTTGGTGATTGAAGTCGCGTACTGGGATCTGCGCAATTGGTTAGTCACGTACTTAGGAGCCGTGTATTGAAAGGAGAAATTGTCACTACTGAACAAGTCCAATTGGATATTGGGGTAAGAGTTCAACTCTAGGTTGGTAAGGTACTTAGGATTCCTTTACTTGTAACCACTTGTTGTGATAATAGTGAAATTTCGAGAGTGATGACCTTAAAATCACCCGGTGAGATTTTTGCTGTATAGGTTTTCCCCATTCGTAAACAAATCACCGTGTCATTTAATTTGCGCTGCATACTTAGTTTAATTGGTGATTTGTTTGTGCTACCACGCATTTTGCATGTTAATTTGATTAATTAATAACTTGACTAATTAATCAACTTAATCTATCATAAGGGGTCAATACGTTTTTGGCCTATCAAAGTGGAATTGGAGTGAAGATTAAAAGTGTTCCTGAGTACTTCTAATCTTTGGTTTTGAATTTCACCGCACCAAGAGACACTCTTTTGTTTTTATATTCTGAAATTTACATAATACATGTTATCAATTGCGAATGAAGTAAATCTGTTAATTTTCCACTGCGTATGTTTTTTATGCAATACAAACACGTATTTGTCCAACATTCCTAACTTGTAGAGTGCTAGCTAGGTGAAGTTGATGAGTAAGAGCATCCACAATAGTGGTGCTAAATAGCTATATTGCTATTTTAAGCAACACTTATACTTAAAAAGCATGTTACAGTAGTGGTGCCATAGCTAAAAAAATAAAAAAATTATTAAACTTCTCTCTCTTCTCTCATTTAAAAAAATATTTTTCCTTTTTTATTTATTTATTTCTCTCTCTCTCTCTAGCTCCTCTTCTCTCTCCCTCATCTCCTTTCTGCTTCACCGGCCAGCTTGCCGGCGATGGTGCTCATAAAATCTATATAAAAACCCACTGGATCAAACATCCAACCACCAAAAACAACACCAGATCGGACCACTACCACCGAAGCAACACCGATCCACCAAACCTACGGATCATTAAACCCATCCCAACAACCAACCACCGGCACTAACGACAGAACGCCCACCACCACCACCACCACCACCGCCTACAATAAGCGACCCACCACAAACTCACGCATCCACAACCACCTCAAAACACAATCCCACATCACAAATCACAAACCCATGGCAGATCGATTAAAGTAGAGAGAAAGATCACAAACCCACGGCACAACCCATAAACTCGCGCCATCGAGGAAGGCGAGAGCTTCTCTAGCCACGGTACAACCCACAAACTCGCGCTGGCACAACCCACAACCCACGGGATCCTCGAGAGTTTTGACAAGTTTATCTTCGGTGCTGGTGAGGAAGGTTTTAGGATGGTGATGGGTGGGAAGGAGAGAGTGGAGACGAGACATGCTGGGAAACGAAGGGAGAGAAGTGAGAAGTGAGAATGGAGAGTGGAGAGGCATGGCACGCACAAAGATAGAAAGAAAGAAAGAAATTAATAAAATAATGTAGTAGGTATAATATTTTATTGTGATGTTTATATTATTTTATTGTGTTGAAAGCTAAAATAGATCAACTAATACTAGATGTTTTGTAAAGTGAGTAGGTAAAATAGATAAAGTAGCTAGCTAAAAAAAATAGTACCACTGTTGTGGATGCTCTAACAGCATTAGTATTGGTGGTGCTAAAAAGCTAAATTGCTATTTTTAGCACCACCAACTACAAAATGGGAGCACATTGGTGGAGCTAAATGTATATATTTCAGCTTCTCAACTACAGTGCACAACCAAAGATGGCTATGCATTGTAGCTCAAAGGTTTTAAAAAAATTGTATTTTATTTATGAGTTCACACTAATGAAGAATATTTAAATAATTTCTTTTTCTTTTTTCTTTTATTACCGTTGCAGCTCTCAGTATCTCTTCTTTCTCCTCAAATTTCTCTCTTCTCTTCCTCAGATTCTTCTTTCTTTTCCTTTCCTCCAAATTCTAACCAACCAAACAGACTGCAAAATTCTAAGTCAAATGTGTAATTTTCAATTCCAACGTAAACCCATAAACCCACAGCTGATACGGGCTTCTTCTTCTTCTTCCTCTTTTGCTATGGCTTGTTCTTCTCTCATTTTGTGTATAATATATCTCTTTTTTTTTTTTTTTTTTTTTTTTTTTTTTTTGGGTGAAGAAGAAGAAGAGTTTGATAAAGGTATAGGAACTAGATGTTGGAGAAACATGTACATCTCGTATACATCATATGCAGTGGAAAACAAAACCAAGATCTACTTCTAATATGCACGAACACATGCACTTTTGAATTTGGATTAATTATAGATTATCAACTTGTAGCTAAGCCCAATCTTAAGTTGTCTACCTGATGTTCAAATGTTGACATTTTACCACCTTTAGCTTTAACATATTTAACCCACCTTTAGCTTTAACATTAGAAAAAACACCTTTTAATTTGAAAACATAACATAAATTGAATCAAACACCATTCACCTCAAAACTTTTTCTTGGGAAGCTTCCTCCATCAAGATCTTTTTTTTTTTTTTTTTTGGGAGGGGGGGGGAGAACATTGTGTGAGCTGGTGTATCTATATAGTTACAAAGTTTGAATCTTGTTGGCTCAACCAATTAGTAACATAAGGTGTTCTCAGAGTTTTGGAGAGTTGGGGTTTTGGAGGATTCAGGATTGTGGACGTTGTTAAGATTTTTGTTCGGAGCTTCCTTTAAGAGCATCAACATTGGTTATTGCAAAACTATGCCATTTTAACACATCAAAAAATTTGCTTTATTATTTAGCACGCCATTTTACAATACACCCTACATCACATGTTATGTTATTTACTTTATTATTTAGCACACCATTTTACAATACACCCTACATCACATGTTATGTTATTCATTTCAATACATTAAAATAATATATACTACACATTAAAATAATATTTAACTAAAAACCTTTAGGTAAAGAAGAAGAATTGAAGAAGAGACAAGACAGTGAGTGGAGGAAAAGAAAAGATATTTGATTGGAATGGGAAAGAAACATGGGTGGCTAGGAAAAAAGTGAAGGAAAATTTAAAAAAATAAATAAATAAAAGGAAGTTTGAGTGGGATACATGTTCATCATGTAAGGAAATTTACTAAATAAAAATTACATTTGTGTTGAAACACAACAAATTATAACAAAATTTTTGGGGTTAAAGAAATATTATTGTTACACTAGACGATTATTTGCTATCATGACAATTGAGAAACTGTTTTAGTAAAAAAAAATTGTATATATATAATTTGGGGTTAAAAAAATATTATTATTACACTAGACGATTATTTACTATCATGTGGTAGTGGCAATGGCGGAGGCGACAGTGGCAATTGCGGTGGTTGTGATTGTTATTTATTATAGTAGATATATTATTTTATTGTAGTGGATATATTATTTTATTATAGTAGATATATTATTTTATTGTGTTGTTTATATTATTTTATTGTATTGAAAGCTAAAATAAAACTACTAATGCTGGGTGATTTGTAAAGTGAGAAGGAGGTAATATAGATAAAGTAGCTTTTGGTAGAGCTAAGTAACTAAAATTATGGTTCCACCAATGTGGATGCTTTAAGTCTAGTATCACAAACTTTTCCACAATTTTGCCATAACTTTACTATGTGGCGACTCGTGAGTGGTGGAAATAAAATAGTGGGTCTATGATTTCACCATTTACGAGTTGCTACGTAGCAAAGTTATGGTAAAGTTGTAGAAAAGTTTGTAACACTTAGTGGTGGAGCTAGGAAATATTTTAAGGTGGGGGGGGGGGGGGCAAACTGACTTAACCAAAAAAAAAAATTGATGACTAAAAAAAGTAGAGGTCTTCATTTCATAATTATCACATTATTGATCCATAGAATTTTAGGGTGTCTTATAGGTATGAAATGAAATACTTTAATCAAAAGTCATGACACCACTTTTCGTAAGTATTTAAAATAAAAATAAAAAGGCTATACCCTACCTTCTTTCATATTACTAAAATTATTTATAAATAAGTACACCTATTACTATTTCAAATATAATATATCTTAAACAACAATTAAAAATAATGACCTATTTTTTAATTTAACAATATAATAACTTAGTTTGATTACTCAAACCACTATCAAAACTAAATATAAATTAAAATGATATAACAATAGTAGAAGATTTATAAACCTATTCAAGGCTATCAAAATTGTAGTATGTAGATAGTACTATTATTATTTATAAAAACTAAAACTAAAAATAAAATAAAATAAAATAATATTACAATATGTGCAAGCTGTATACCACAACAAAACTAATAGAAAGTTGAAGAAGATTCAAAAGTCAAAAGCATAAATTGATAGACTATTTGGAATCCGCTTATTTGCTAAAATTGAAAACTTTTTGCTGAAAGTACTGTAGATAAATGTAAAAATTTGCTGAAATAGTATAGTAAGACCTATGAATTATATTAAAAAGTACATTAGAACTCATAAATAATAACAAAAATAAGCTAAATAGTAAAATAAGTTAGCAAAAATAATTTTTGCCAAACACACGCTAATTATCCATTTGGATAGCTTATTTTTTGGCAGTTTATTTTATTATTCAGCTTATTTTTGCTACTATTTATAGGTCTTATTGCACTTTTTGGTACTATTCATGGAGTAATTATTGAGTACTTCGAGAGTACCATAAATGCGTACTCCTTCCTCTCACATAATTGTAAATTCCACTAATTAAATTCATGATGGAACCCACAATTCATGTGAAAGGGGAAGTACGTATTTATGGTACTCTTGGATTAGTCAATAATTTTCCCTATTCATAAGTCACACGGTACTATTTTAGCTAACTTTTACATTTATCTACAATACTTTTAGCAAAATATTTTCAGTTTTAGCAAAAAAAATTTTACCAAAATGCGGTCATAGGAACTATTCAAACCACTCTAAATGTGGGAACAGTTTTTGTCACATTTTTTTTGAACTTCAATATGTTTCTCAAAGATCTTCACCTTTGTGATGCCCTTAAGGTGCAAGTCCAGATTATAAGAGCCTCTCAAGACCTAACTATTAAGGACATATTTTATGTAGTTGGCTAATCTTTTGACAAAACGCATTTTACTTGTATTTGGGTAGATCTAGGATGTGTTTTATACTTCAAGGAACATGTTGTTCAAGTCTTGTATTAAAGCCATAAAGATTGGACCAAGAAACAAGTGAAGAAAATGTGTTCACTAAAGCTGGACAGATAGCTGGACACCAGCTGGACAGAATCTCGACAGTTGCTCGACAGATAGCTATCTATCGAGATTTAATGAATGAAGCTCGACAGCTTCTCAATCGATCGAGGATCTATCGAGGTTACAGGAATTCCGATTTCCATATCTGATTTTCGGCCCATGTTTATGTATTTGTGTAGGGTTTCTTTTCTCACAACCCTAGATATATATAAGGCTTATTTTAGAGGCCGTCACATAAGAGAATATAAGGAGAACATATGCAAAAGGTAACTGAAGCCTTATTCTCTCAAAAAGAAGCTGTGGGGTCTTGGGCTTCATCCGAGAGTATGGGGCTTTGGCTGAGATCGTGAGTAGTCCGATTCCGAGGAGGAATATCTCCTCGGATAAGCTAAACGCAGATTAGATATAGATCCTAATGATTAAAGTGACATTCCAAGAAGTTCTAATGATAGGGACGAGCATCATGAACATACAAGAGGGATAAGGACTCAAAAATATCTAAGGAAAATCTGCTACACTGCATTGAATGCCCTGCCGCTAACGTTTTGACTGCATTTATGTGGAAAAGACCCCTGAACAATGCTACCTCGGCAACCACAACTCACAGAAGGCCAGAAAGGGTGTCTGATGAAACAAGCACTCAAGTGGTGGCTCAAAGGATCAACAAGTGTAGGATTAAGATCATTCAAAAGGAACTATATAATGGAAGAGGCCCTTCATGAAGAGGGGATGAAAAAAGGAGAAGAGAAATCACTGTAGAAATCTCAACAACTCTTGTAACCATTGTCATCCAATATATATTAGAACAAAGCTCCTTGGACTGTGCCGATGACAAACTTTCTTGCACAAACCGGGTTTAATTCTTGTTGGCTCATTATCTAAAACCATATTAACTGTTATCCATGCACTAAAGCCTAGCTCTTTGACTCACTCTCTACAAATTTATTGTATTGGGTTCACTGGGCCAAGATCCCTTATATTTTGGGCTTGGTCTGAAAATCGTGTCCCTACAGAAGCTATTGCGTCTTTGCGCCTTAGGGTTTTGTAACCAAATGTTTTTTGATCTTCATTATTGATAAAGTGAAGAACTTTGCAGCCAACAGTTTTCTTTCTTAAGTTGATGAGTGAGTCACGTACTAGGATTCGTGCAAGTGAGTGAGTCACGTACTAGGATCTGTGCATCAAAGAGTGGCGTTCATATATTGAAGAGTTCAAAGGTTCTGAAGCGGTAGAAGGTTTCTGCTGTGAGTTCATCTACGGGGATTGTAGAGTCTAGGGACAAAGGTTTTGTACTAGATCTGAAACTTCTCTTTACTATAGTAGATTTCTTTTTGAGAAGCTTTCCCCCCTAGGTTTTTTACTATGAAACTAGTTGGTTTCATTAATTTTCCTAGGTCATCATATCTTATCTTATTTATTTTTCCGCTGCACTTAGTTTTGACATGATATTGACGTTTATTTGTTTTAACAAGTTTTATGCATAATAAATCTAATTAACAACTTGGGTTTAAAAACTTGTTAATTTTATTTACTGGGGTCTAAATTTTCCAACACTACCACACATATACCTCAAACATAAACACAAAGAAATAGATAGCTCTACAGTCTGCACAGTAACGTTGGATCTGCAAAGCCTAAGTGGAGTTTGGCTTTGGCTTAGGCAGTGATTGGGAGTGGAAAACCGGCGAGTTGTAGAGGCAAATGCACAATTCCAGGTCAGAGACACCGCAGTAGCATAAGGGATATACATTTTCTAAATAGATTTGGGTTTTTTTTTTTTTTTTTTTTTTTTAAATAATAAGTAAACAGGTGATATTTGAATTTACAAAGGGTTTTTCATTCTTGAGAATAATATTTGCTGATTTGGGATTTGTTGAAATTTTTGTTGATGTTTGTATAATTTTGGACGGGGTATGGGCAATGAATGGGCTGGATTTTCTTTGGTAAAGGGTTAATATGAATTAATTTTAAAATTTGAGGGATGCCCAACGGTTTTAAAGAGAAGAGTAATTCTTCAAAATGAGTAACTAAACCTGGTTCTTTTTTATCTTCAAAATTCTGGGGGTCCCATAAGTAAAATTAGTGAGACTTTAAGATAATTTTTAGGTTTACTATTAGTAGGAATTTCAAAAAGTCAGGGGGGCCATGGCCCCCTGGCCCCCCTCTAGCTCCGCCACTTGTGACACTAGGCTTACTCAAGGTTGATACAAGAAGACAGGAGAAAATGTGACGAAAGGTCACGGATAATAATTGACGTAATAGTTGCAGTGGTCTTTTATATATTGCTGTGGTCTTTTATGGTTTACAGTATCTCACAATCTCAAATGCCCTCTCTCATCTTTTTCTTTTGTTTCTTTTCCCACAAATCGAATCTCGGTCCGGCACTCCTATCACGCCTTTGGCTGCTACTGCTAGCGCTACACAAACATGATGCCAACAAGTGAGGTATGCTTTCATAATATAATACTCCTAGCTGTTAAGTTCCAATTGTCTATCTATCTATTTATTTAATTTCTTGTTATTTATCTTGCCGAAAATCATCTCTTTTTTATACTAATTAAATCGTTCCATACAACAATTATTTGCTAAATTTTCTATCATTTTTTTTTATTAACAGACAGCAGCATGTCTTATCTTTGAATAATAATAATAATAATTTTTAAAATACCGTATGAATCTAATATAATTGGTTTCAAAAGGGTAAATACAAATTGGTTAGCAAAAAAAAGGTAAAGCCAAATTGGTATTTTTGTAAGGGAAATGTTAATCAATGCCCTTGAGGTATTGGTTTAAGAGCTATTTTTAGAAACATTTTATTGGAAGAATGATAAAATAATAAATATTGTTGATAACTTTTTATATTTTTCATAAAAGTGGTGTCAAAACTTTTTTATTATGATTTATTAACAGTTGTACTAAGGGCATTGTTAACATAACTCTTTTTGTAAATAAGTATGGATTGGTGTTTGTAAATAGCACCTTCCAAGAAGCTTTCTTTTTCAAAATTGCAAAAGTCTGCCCGCATCCCCCACATGACTACCTCCCAATCTCTCCTCTCATATACTTCACTACTTCTTTTCTCTTTCACCGTTCCCTCTATAAGAGCATCTCCAATAGGCTCTCTAAAGCCAATTTTGGAGAGTGAACACGCTAGAAATTCACTCCAACAACTTCTCTATCTCTATATTTTGGAATGGAGTTGCTATAGTACCTCTCTTGAAATAGAGAACACTGTAGCATTTATTGTAGCACATTCAAAAAAATTTATCTATTAAAATAATCACCTGGTTGAATAAAAAATAATTTTTTTTCTCTTTCCTCCGTTTCTCTTTCTTCCTTGCTCTCTCTTTCACTTCTCATCAGAAAAAACTCTCTCTTCTCATCAGAAAACAAAGATAGACGAAGGCCAACTCTCTGTGCCGGCTGTGTGTGTGAGTGAAGTGAGATGAAGAAGAAAGAAAAAAAAAATGCAAACATTGAGGAGAAGTCAAAAGATCATGGTCGGTTGTGCCTGTGTGAAGTGAGCCGAAGAGGAAAGAAAATTAAAACAAAAAGGTAAGCACGGAAGAGGAGGAGAAATCGAAGAATGGGATTCATGTGTGGAGAAGAAACAAAAAAGTAGATACATAGGAGAAGAGTGCGAATGTGTGTGGAGGAGAAAAAACAAGAAGGAAAAAAGAAAAAGAAAAAAGAAGATAGAGATGATTCTAGAAAGTGAAATGTATGGATAATAAAAAAGGAAAAAAAATTATTAAGAAAAAGGGAGAAATATTATGTCACAATATTTTTATAATATTTTCACAAAAAATTCTAAATGATTGGTTATTATTAGCAATTACTAGTAAAAAAAATAATTTAAGTAATGGGTTCAAATTAAAATTAGTAACAACTTACCACATAAAATTTGTTGTGAAAATATTATAAATATAACACTTCTCAAAAAATAAAATAAAAAAATGAGGAATTTAAAAAAAAACTAAAAAAAATTTAAAGAAAGAGTGAAGAAATAATATTTAAATGAGATAGAGAAAGGATAGAGAGTTTGTTGGAAAGTGTATTTCAAAAAGTAGGTAGGTAAAAGGTAAATGTCACTGTTCATTCTCCAAACTGTACAAAAATTTAGAGAGGCTGCTGGAGATGCTCTAACTCCCTTTCTCTTCTTGTCTCTTTCTTTTTTTTTTTACCCCACCATTAGATCCATTTTTTTCCTTCTCTATAGTACTGGTATTTTCTACAGTGATCCACGATGGGTATTTCAGGGGCAGAAAAATTCTTTTAGGTTTGAGGAAAAAATTTTCAAACCCTAAATCTCATTCTAGGCAAATCTTTAATTTCAACCGATACTATCTGAAACGGTTCGAAATGGGCTGAAATTTCATTGAAGGTGGAAAAGGGGGCTTACCTTTCTGGTTTTTATACCAGTATGACATTTTTCAACTGTTTTAGCCAAAACGGAACAATATCCACAACATTGGACAAAACTAAATTGAGATTTCGAAAAGTACATGTGGAGGGGGATAAAAAGAAAGATGGAAAAAAAAATGATAAATGTAAAAAGTGAAGACAATGAGTGGACAAGATTAAAAGAGATAGCAAGTGTGTGTGTGTATATATATATATATATATATAAACTATTTACATTTAGTTTAGTAAATTTTTAATTATTAAATTTTTTTTATTTAAATTATATATAGCGGTAAGTCCAAAACGGTTCTGATACGAAATCAACTTCCTTGCTATAATGTTGTATGATTTTTTTTAATGAGTTTTATGTTACTTGTGATAATCAATTGTCAAATGTAGTTTATCTACTCCATTGATATCATTTCAGTCTCCCTCTTCTAGTTTTCTTTTTTTAATTACAAAAATCTGCAAGAAATATTATTAATCTATACATAATTAAAGTGAAAGTTCAACAATTAAGCTAATCCACATTAATTTTATGCTCTTCTTAAATTATATTGTCAATCTACTCAAATCTTATATCAAGTATCCATACAAATTTTAATACTTTCAATTTGCTTATATGTTAAGAGTCCAGTTAACACCCATATAAAAAGTTGTTAAAAATGTTCGTTACTCTTTTCTTTTCCTATAAATTTTTTCTAAAAATATTGCCTATACCAAGCCCTTAGACATTCGGTAACTTTTTCCATATGTTAAAACTATTTTCAACCTAATTAAAGTTACTACCGACTTAAAAATTCTCTTAGAATTCTAGAATTTAACTAAAGTACAAAGACAAACATCTATGATAAATTTATTGAACAACACCATATTCCCATTAAAAGAAAAAAAAATTGTGCCTTTTCAATATATTTCCATAATGAATAAATTTTGATAAAACATTTAAAAATTTCATAGTATCACAAAAACAAATATTGTAATAGGAAGTAGAAAGTATGTACATAAACATATCATAAAGTACCTTCTTTTACCTACTAAAATGAAACAATTCAATCTGGCTATTTAATTACTCTACGTCTCTATCAAATTAACAGTGAAATTATCTATTAAAAAAATGAAATTAAATTATTTAAGTACCAAAAATATTTGTTCAATTAATTATTGTTTCAAAAGAAACCTTTTTAAAATTCTTCATTCAAAATTACTACTGTCATCTAGTTAAAATATTTGCAAATCTTCAGCTTTACAGGACAATGAAGGAGGATGATTAAATTTATTTATTTTTTATAAAAACATTTGTGAACGTTAAATATAAAATGATCATTATTCTTGTAACAGCAGTGCATTTTGACATATTAGAAGATAGTGCTATAGAATCAACTTTGAACTTTGAAGTCAAATTATAGCGTGTTGTACTTTACACGGTTCCTCACCTAGCGTTTTTAATCCTAGTGGCTCTTATCTTGATAGACAGGAGGCCCTTCAACTGCAACTGAATATGAAGATTTGTTAATGTCAACAATATTTGGAGATTCGAAGCAGCAATTCTCAATTGGGGGTTTGATCAGTGTTCCAGATCATGTTAAGAATATACAACCATCATCTCCTAAAACACCATCGTCCCAAGCTATATCCTTGCCATTGCAGAGTTGGCTAAAAGTGTGAGACTTGAATTTCAAAGATTCAGAGGAGATAATCCAGCAACTTGGGTATACAAGGCTAACCAGTATTTCAATTTCTATCACACCCCACTGAGTGAGAGGCTTTTGATGGCTTCTTTTTATATGGATGGTGAGGCTCTAGTATGGTTCCAAGATTGTGAAGCATTTGGGGTATTTGTGGCTTGGGAGAGTTTTGTGGAAGCCTTGTTAATAAGGTTTGGTTCGTCAACCTATGAAGATCCTATGGAGGCTTTGACAAGGTTGAGACAGATCAATAATGTGATTAGTTACAAGGGCCAATTTGAAGCTCTCTCTAATAGAATTAGGGACTTGTCTGAAAATCACAAGTTGAGCTGTTTCCTCAGTGGCCTTAGAGATGAAATTAGATTGCCTGTAAAAATGCTTAATCCAAAAACTCTTAATGAGGCTTTCGGTTTGGCTAAAATTCAAGAGGAATATGTGATGAGTAGCAAGAAATTTCTAAAATCATCTTCACTGGAAGTGGCTAAACCTTCAATTCTTGGACCAAGACCGGATACCAGATTGGATTCCAAGTTCAAGTTTCCCCTGCAGAAGTTGACACCAGCATAGATGGAAGAGAGAAGGAAGAAAGGACTCTGCTTTAATTGTGATGAGAAATTTCAACCTGGCCACCATTGTAAGTTTGCTAAACTTTTTTTGTTGGAAGATATTTGCCCTTTTCAAGGGCCTAGCTCTGGTGTATAGTTGGAAGAGTTTAATGAGGGTGATTGTGCATTGGCTTATAATTCTGATATACCTCATCTTGCATCTGTTGAGTTTGAACATAATGTGCTTGAACTAGAGATTACACTATATGCCCTTTTAGGTAGCCCCTCACTTGGTACCATGAGAATTAGGGGCACAATTAATGGTCATTGGGTTATCATTTTGATTGACACTGGCAGCACTCATGACTTTCTTGATGCTGCCATTCTTTCCAAGTTACAACTACATTTGGACCCAACTGTTTCTTTTGAGGTTAAGGTAGCAAATGGGGAAACAATTAAGACTAGAGGTGTTTGTTTAGATGTTAAAGTGGCTATGCAAGGTCATGTCTTTTCTGTGGACTTGAATGTCTTACCTTTAGGGGACTGTGAGTTGGTCTTAGGAACTCAATGGCTCAGATCTTTGGGTCTGATACAGTGGGATTTTTTGGCATTGTCAATGCAATAAATGCATTTTGGCAAACCTGTTACATTGTTTGGATTGCACCCTACTAATTCCACTCTCCAAGAAGGTGATCACTTCTTTAGGAAGCCTGTTAGGAAGGGATTTTTCCTGCAGATAGTCTCTTTAGGTGCAGGAACTTCCCCATCTCAGCAAAATTGTGACCCTTTGATTGAGAAGTTGTTGCTAGAGTTTGCATCAGTTTTTGATACACCTACTGGATTGCCTCCTTCTAGAGGGCATGAACACCAAATTCTTTTAAAGGATGGTACTGCCCCAATCTGTCGAAGGCCTTATAGGCACCCGCACTTTCAAAAAACTGAAATTGAGAAGATCATTGCTGACTTGTTGGAAGCTGGTTCTATTAGGCCTAGCCAAAGTCCATTCTCTTCTCCAATCTTGTTGGTAAGGAAGGCAGATGGCTCTTGGAGGATGTGCATTGACTATAGGGCTCTGAATCAAGATACCATCAAGGATAAGTTTCCCATACCTGTAATTGATGAGTTATTGGATGAGCTTGTTGGTGCTACCATCTTCTCCAAGTTGGATTTGAGATCAGGGTACCATCAAATCTGTATGAAGGAGGAGGGTATATCTAAGATTGCCTTTAGGACCCATGATAGGCATTATGAGTTCTTGGTTATGCCATTTGGGTTAACTAATGCTCCCTCTACCTTTCAATCACTCATGAATTTCGTTTTTAGGCCTTATTTGAGAAGGTTTGTGTTGGTATTCTTTGATGACATTCTTGTCTTCAGTCCTACCTCGGAGCATCACCTCCAGCATCTTAGATCAGTGTTGGAATTGTTGCAACAGCATTAGTTGTATGCTAAGAAGAGTAAATGTGCCTTTGGGTGCTCAGAAGTGGAATATCTTGGGCATATCATTTCTGGCCAAGGTGTAAGCACAGATCCAAGGAAGATTGCCGCAATGGAGGCTTGGCCAATTCCTACTTCTGTCAAGGCTTTGAAGGGGTTTTTGGGCTTAACTGGATATTATAGGAAATTCATCAAGAACTATGGACAGATTGCTGCCCCCCCGAATGCCTTGCTTAGAAAAAATGCCTTTACTTGGTTTGTTGAAGCTGATACAGCTTTTAACCAACTCAAAGCAGCTGTAAGTAAACCCCCTGTCCTAGCTCTGCCTGATTTTAATCAAACTTTCATTATTGAGTGTGATGCATCAGGTAGTGGTTTAGGGGCTATTTTGATGCAGAATAATAGACCAATTACTTTTCATAGTCAAGTTCTCAAAGGCAAAGCACTACAATTGTCTACCTATGAAAAGGAGTTATTGGCATCGGTCATAGCAGTGCATAAATGGAGACCCTGTCTCTTAGGCCGGCCCTTCATTATAAAAACTAACCAACAAAGTTTGAAATACATCCTAGAGCAGAGAATTGCTACTCCTGCCTAACAAAAATGGTTAACTAAATTGTTAGGGTATTTGTTTGTGGTGCAGTATAAGCAGGGATGTGAGAACAAGGTAGCTGATGCCTTGTCTAGGAGGTCAGATTCTGGTTTTGACGATTCTAATGTTTCCAACACTTTTGTTGTCTCTCCATGTCTGTGTTTAATTTCCTTTCCAAGTCCTTGGATTGAAGAATTGAAGGCTACCTATCATTCCTCCACTGTAATGCAGCAGCTGCTACAACAGCTACAATCTAGTTCAGCCTATCCTAAGTTCTTTTCTTTGCATAATGGGTTGATCATGTACAAAGGGAGGGTCTATTTGGATCCACAAAGCAGTTTGAAGTCCAAGGTGCTTCACTTGGTCCATGCCAGTCCTTTAGGTGGCCATTCTGGCTTTCTCAAATCTTTCCATAGATTAAAACAAGATTATTTTTGGGTGGGAATGAAATCAGACTTAAAACTCCATATCAGAGAATGTGGGGTTTGTCATCAACAAATGAAACATGAAACATGAAACTTGCAAGCTAGCTGGGTTGTTACAGCTCCTTCCTATTCCTCGTAAGCCTTGGACTACTATTAGTATGGATTTTGTCAGTGGCCTACCTCTTTCTCAAAGGTTGGACACAGTAATGGTGGTTGTGGATAGGCTTACTAAATATGTCCACTTCATTGGATTGTCTCATCCTTATTCTGCTGCTAAGGTGGCTACCTTGTTTCCTCAAAATGTTTTCAAATTGCATGATATGCCAACCGCCATTGTTTCTGACAGGGATCTAGTGTTCACTGCTAATTTTTGGGCTGAGCTATTCAAATGACAAGGGGTTAAACTTGCTATGTCCTCAGCATATCATCCCCAAACTGATGGCCAGACAAAGGTGGTGAATAAATGCTTAGAGCAATACTTGAGATCTTTTTCTGCAGATAGACCTACTGTATGGTTTGATTGGCTTTACTTAGCTAAGTATTGGTTTAACACCAATTACCATTCAGCTACCAAAATGACTCCATATAAAGTTGTGTATGGATTTCCCTGTCCCCATTTGTTGGATTACATTCTTGGAACAACTCAAGTGGCAGCTGTGGATTCTCTTCTTCATTCCAGGCAGCATATCTTGACCATAGACAGAATTTGGTAGATGCCCAAGCTCGTATGAAGCAGCAATGTGACCTTCATAGGTTTGAGAGAGCTTTCAATGTGGGTGACTGGGTCTACTTAAGGCTACAGCCTTACAAGTAGCAGTCAGTGGCTCACAGAGCTTCTCATAAGCTCTCCCCCAGGTTCTTCGGTCCCATCCAGGTGTTGGAGAAAATTGGAGAGGTTGCTTATAAGTTGGACTTACCAACTGATGCTGCCATTCATCCAGTATTTCATGTCTCTTGCTTGAAAGCTAAGCTTGGACACAATCATGTGGCTATTGCCTTGCTTCCATTAGTGAACTCTAATGGCATTCTTACACTTGAACCTATTGTTGTTCTCCAAACCAGGTCTCACAAGCTTAGAAATAGACTGATCACTCAACACCTAATTCAGTGGCAATGGGGCACTGCAGATGATGCTACTTGGGAGGATTTGCTTGTCCTTCAACAAAAATGCCCTCATCTTGTGGGCAAGCTGTTTTAAGGAGGGAGGAGTTGTTAAGATACCGGGTATGCTAGCTTAGTAGTGTGTGTGATGTGCTTGACAGTGTGATGAGGTGTGCCTGTTGTGGTGATGATGGGTGAGTCTACTGGACAGAGGCATGTGCAATTAAGTGTAAGTGAGAGTTAGGAAACTGTTAGAGATAGTTACACTCGTTAGTTACTCAGATTGTAATTGATTGTAATTGTATATAAGCCCCAACTTTTGGAATAATGAGATAAGCTTGGAATTAACTCAGTTACTATTCTTTTTTAGTTTCTTCTCTATTTGGAGGTGGTCCCCTCAAAGTGACCAATATCTCTTTTCCCCATCTTTCTATTTCTGCCATTACTTCCTTTCGTAAATCTAGCTCTTAACAATTTGACCAAGGTCTCTTCTTTCCCATCTTTCTGTTTCAGCCATTACTCCCTTCTATAATCCAGCTCTTAACAGATCACCTTTGCAAACTGGATGAGCAAGCCTTCACTCCTCTGCTTATTTCTATTGGTCCTATTCACCACCCCAATGCAAAATTACAAACCATGAAAAAGTGTAAAGTACGGTTTTGTTGGTGTTTCATTCAATGGGCTAACTTAAACTTGAAGAATTTAGTACGCCCAATAAGAGTGATGATTTTGTGACAATGATCCTGTTGGATGGGACGTTCATTCTTGAGTACTTCTTGAGACAATCTAACCCACATTTGTTCTGGAACGATCCTATGATAGCGGAATGGATGCCTCCAATTTTGAAATTTGATTTGGTATTACTTGAAACTCAGCTTCCCTTTTTTATTTTAGAGATGCTGTTCAAGCAAGCAAAGTTTCTGGCTGAATTAGAGTTAAAACCCCTTTCTTTAAGGGAACTTGCTTTTAAATTCTTTGAATGTTACAACTTTCAAAGGATGGCCTTTGAGGATTTCAATGCGAACATAGAACACTTCACAGATCTGGTTAGATTGGTTTATATAAGTAGAAAATTACCGGATAGAAGATCTGGAGGGGCGAAACTGTCATACTCTGCAACCCAGCTGCATGAGGCAGGAGTCAAGTTTGAAGAGGTGACAAAACGTTTTGGAGGGAATAGAGACTTCCTTGACATAAGGTTCGATTTTGAAAATGAAGTGTTGGAAATCCCATGCATTAAGTTAAATGATGAGGGAGTACGTCTTATTCGTAACATTATTGCATTAGAGCAATCTCTTTATGTAGGGCACACATATGTTACAGATTTCTTTGTCATCTTGGATTTCCTTATCAATACTTCCAAAGTTGTAGATTTACTTTGTGATAAGGGAATCCTCGTTAATAACCTTGGCGACAGCAAAGCAGCAGCATCAGCTATCAACAGTCTTAACACCAATATCTTCTGGGATTATATGAACCCTAAATACTCGATAATATGTGAAGATTTGAATGCATTCTATAAGAAACCTTGGCATAGATGGAGGGCAACGTTATGGCATCAATATTTTAGCACTCCTTGGAGATTTACTTCTACTTGTGCTGCTATTATCCTTTTGCTGCTCACGCTCACACAAACTATATGCTCTCTAAAGTCCACTAAGTAGTGACAGATATGCAGTAGATTCTGCTGATCACTTTAGCCTTTGTTATTTGTTAATTATCTTTTGTTTTCAATTGCTACTGTTTTGAATAAGGGTATATCCTTATAGTTTGGAAGTCTCTTTGGGTGTGTTAGTGTTGGAATTGGATTAGATAAGCATAGTGCTTATCTATATCTGTTTAATTATCCTTTGAGTTTTGTAATAATTCTGTTCAAAACTGTGTGTTTTTCAATAACAATTTTATCTGAAGATTTATCAGAAACTTTAATTGTTATTTGGGAGTTCTAGTTTTTATCAGAGATTCAAATTGGTTGCAGGGAGAAAGGACAAAATTGTGGTTGGCTTTTTGTCACTTTCATGTGGGCTCATCTTTTTTTTTTTTCCCTAATCACAATCAACCACATGAAGAGTTGTGACAAAAATGGTGTATTTTTTTGTGGTACTAGAATTTTTGTTTTCTATTTCCTATTGAAAGTACATAGGAAGAGAGTATTGTCCATTGCAAAAGGATATATCACTGATGAAAATATCTGAAGTGGAAGGAAAGTAAGGAATTTTATGAGAATTTTTATTCTAAGGTCTACATTTGCAATAGCAAGTCAAAAACAAATATTATGCATTAGGTCCTATCAATAAAAAAATACTACTATAAAATATTTATTATGCATTAGGCAAGATAAATAAATAAGTATGTTATATTTGTACAGATTCAGGGAAATTTTGATTTGTACATCATGCACCATGTATGCCAAGAAAACCGAGGCTGATCTGTACATTTCCAAATTTTTATTTTTGATTACAAATTATTGAGTAGGCAATAGCACTTTGTGGTCACCACTAATTTTGGAAGTTCAAGTATTTGATTTGCCACTGCAATTCAAATAATCCCATAAGGCTCACCTAAATTAAGAATTGATTTTCAGAACTCAGCTGCTTTCTTAGCAAAGATTCTCAATACTCAATATAACCTAGAACGTCCAAGTTCAACATATATAATAGCTAATCGGCAAGCTATTTAGCCTTATAAATTGGATGAATGGAGAGGAGAAAGCATTTTAAAGAGAAACATTTTCCTTTAGCTATTATCCTTGTTCCTATGCTAGTAAAAAAACACTAGAAACACAATTTTTATTTTTATTTTACTTGTTAAGATGATAAGTTAAATTATAAAAATGGTAACTCGCAAAATACACTTCTAACGTTTGGGGTTACTTAGATTTTACACCCTGAAATTTGAAAAACTGGATTTTACACCCTGAAGTTTACTTCTGTTAACAAAATTAGACCCTTCGTTAGTGGTTTGCTGATGTGTTTGTTAAGTGCCACATCATATTGTGACATTTGCTAATCGGACCAATTAAATGGTGACATGTGTTATTAACTATTTAATGTCTTTAACTAAAATTAAAATAAATTTATATTTTTTTTATAGCATCTCTGATTTTTTGAAATTTCCCCAAGAAAATCAAGAATCCCTTTCCAAAGAAACACTGAAAAATGACAACACGATGCAAAAATCCAAATGAATCCAGCCATAAACAGACAGGAAAAAAAAAATCCCAGCATTTTCTGGGTAATCAAACAGAAAATTTTCCCAAGAAACCCAACACAATAATTAATGAGCAAAACCAACAACCAAAATACTTAAAATACAATATTTTGGGCATTCAAAATTTTCTCAAGAAATCAAGATTTTCTATCTAAACAAACACTAAAAAAATTACAACTCAAATTAAAAACCCATTTTAAAACACACAAACAATTTCAACAGGGCACATATCAAAACCCACGGATCTACAAGCCCTCATTTCCCAAACCCAAATGAAATTCTCAAGCTTTCATAACCTAATCACCAAATCAACCAAAGGATAAAACAAAAAGAGAGAGAGAGAGATCGGCAGCCATCAGTGGTGGAGACCAAGTTGACTTTTGCTACCGTGTATGGTGGCCGTACTCGTGAGGTTCCGGCATGGCTGAACTTGAGAGAGAATCGGGCTTAGGAGAGAGAAACTTGCAAGAGAGAGAGAGAGAGAGAAAGAACCATCCTTCTGTGGCTCGCAGTGGTCGTTGGCGGTGGCTAAGGTTTGGCTGCATGAAGCTTGGCCACCAACACTTGATCTGCTCTGCCTCTGGCTTAATCTCCTCTTCACTCTCTCCCTCTATCTCTGATGAACATATCAGTTTGTGGTTTATTGATATTTTGTTGGTTTGATTGTTTCTCTGTGAGAAGTACTTGATGTTCATAAAATCTGAATGAACATCTTCTAATATTTTCTTTAGCTACCAGCAAAGGCTTAAGTTTAATGGAAGGGAAGAAGACATTGAGAAAGTGAATAATTCCCCTGAGAAACCCAGCACTAGTTGCTAAGGAAATTAATTAATTATTTTAAAAAAAAAATTTATTTAATTATTTTTAAAAAGTTTTTATTTTATTTATTTTCAAATTTTTAATTTATTTATTTGATGTGGATTTATTATATCCAGTCATATTTTAATTGAATCAACTAGTAAACTTTATCAGTTTATGTGACACTTAACAGACATGTCAGCAACCTACTAATAGATGGACTGATTTTGCTAACAGAAGTAAGCTTCAGGGTGTAAAATTCAATTTTTCAAACTTGAGGGTGTAAAATCTAAGCAATCCCAAACATTAGGGGTGTACTTTGCAATTTACCCTTATAAAAATATTTACCAAAGTATGACTTTTATAATATAAAAATTTTTGAAAAAAAAAAAAGTCAAAGGGAAATGAAAATCCTTGTCCCTAATTTATTGATTCCTACATTGTATGTTGTTGTTATTTGGATGATCATAAAATGGTGTGATCTTAAATTGAGATAGATTTATGTTAACGAGTGTCCTTGTGCACTTATTAAGGAAGCTTCAAAAGGTTTTCATCTCCATTTAGAAAATAGCAAAAACTAATAATAACAAAGAACCAATTATATTATAAAATTCAGTCTTAGTGGATGCTTCTCCTATCTTTTTTGTTCATTATTTTTATTTTTACTTTTTAAAAAGACCTATTAACTAGTGTTTACCACCAACTAATGTACTGTGAGCTTATTTACTTTTTTTTTTTTTTTGCAAGATAAAAAGTGACTATCAAATAAAAGGTGTAACATGCTCACTATGTTTTCTATATCAACGTCCCCAATGCTTAAAGGCACTTCTTTTTGGAATGTGATTCCTCTAGCTAAGTCCTAGTCAAGTCTTAATTGTTAGTAATACTGTGATTGCAATTCCCTTGGAATATTTTCTAAAAAAAGGGGATTAATTATGACTCATTGATACATCATTCAATTTCTCACTACCCATTATACTTCTTCACTCTCTTGGAGTAACAAGAAGAATTTTTCTTTAGCTGGTTTACTGCAACTAAAACAAGACTGTTTCATTCAGACAGTAACAAGTGTTCTGCCGCAACAATTCCATGCATCCTAGGCAAGTTCAGCAATATATTGGAAGAGAAGTAGGAGAGTTTTATGGTCTGCTAGTGACAAGAAGAAGAAGTATTGTTCTTAGTCTTGAAGAAGATCTTAATACTACACTTAAAAGATCTACAAATTGGAGATGGGAAAAGCACTTCTTTGTGGTATGATATTTGATACCCTTTCAAATTTAGTGTCTTGATTCAAAGAAGACTCTTGCATGATGCTGATTACCAACTTGTATTGTAGTAGTGTAAAAATGTTGGAGTTGGCCTTGGGTAAGCTCCAACCAGTTAGTTGCCACAATCATCAAACTAATTTGGAGTTAGCCAGGTGGTGGCTTTTTTGAGTTTGCGTCTTCTTTTTTTTCTTTTTTTTGCTGAATGTAAAATTTTTATTAAGAAGAGAGTTGAGAAACGACACCAACATCTTCCAAAATTACACCCAAAAGATTCAGAGGAGCTGAGCTTGGGCCAAAGAAACCAAAATGCCATTCAGCAAAGACCAGTGGGCCAATATATGGGCAGCCCCGTTAGCAACTCTAGGACCCAATCAAAAGAGATAGGTCTATTTATAATTACAGTTTACTAAACTTTTGATCTCAGCTATAATGCTTACAATTCTCCAAGGAACAATGACACATGAAGATAGCCCTAGAAGGCTTGAATACAGGTTTTGCAATCACCCTCTATGCATACCGTAGCCAGGTTGCAATGCATAGCCATGTAATCTGCATTTTCAAATCGCCACTACTTCTGCTTGGACAGTGACATTGCAATTCACAGCTTGAGTGAGGTCCAATTCAACTATTTACTTTGTTTTTAAATGGTGGTCATGGCTAAAAGTTGGTATTTATAAATCTTCTACTAGTATAATGCAAATGCAATCAGTTAGTCAAAATGTTATCAATTGAAGGGTAAAGCATTATTTATTCATTTCCTTTAAAAATATCATAGATTCTAGTATGTTTGGAACGAAAGGAACTAAGGAAGTAAAGGAGACAAGAGGAGAACAAAGAATGACCAGAATATACTAATTTAGAATTATAAGAGCAGATTTGTGGGTATAAACCCTAGTAATCATCAAAAGTTATGCATTTGGTGTCATACAATCTGAAATTTCAATGTAGAAACTGGATTCCTCTATTGTTTCTTTAATGTGCTTTTGGTGGTGATTGGAGTGCCTTCAAATGCAAATTTTTACTGAAAGTATATTTGTTTATTTGCTAAAAATTTATTATAAAATAATTATTTTCGAAAAAAGGGAGGCATTAAAAAGTTAAACATGAACAAATAAACTGAAAAGTTACTTTAAAAAAAAAAAAAGAGGTGATGCCAAACAAAGTTTATTTGCTGCTTAATACCCGACAAGTAGAATTCACACAACATCAGTTGAATCAATAGTTCACAACTTCACATCATCCTCTTTTCATTTATATATATATATATATATATATATATATATATATATATATATATAAAGTACCAGCCAGCCATTTAGATTCTAAATATGATTATCAAGCATCTATTAATGGCCAATTTGCTAATCAATGTTTTTCTGCTATGCCATGAATTGGAAGAGCAAGCACCTAACTGCAAAGTGCAAAGTTAATTGAAGGCCCCTCATTCAGCAAGGATGGTTGGTTGAAACTTGAATATTGATTAGGGTATTTTCGAAAGAAATAAATTGAGGGCAAGAAGAGCAGATGACCTCCGCAAGGTTGTCGGCTTCACAAAAAATGACGGAGAATCTTTGATAAACCGACGACACTTTCAAGACGCAACGCCCCTAAAGCCGACGGATACATCACACACCGATGGGAATAATTGAAGTGATGGTAGACCATGAGACCGACAGGACGGAGAAGTCGACGAGTCCTACGTGGCCATGCGTGGTCCCCCCAAATACTAGTGTATGGAAATATCTTGCACATCACGGACCAAAATCTTATCACACTCATATGTCTTTCTCATATAGAAAGACACCCTAGAATTGTAGAAACCCTAATACCAAATACCCTCCACAAGGAAAGATCCCTACTTCTGAGAGATCTCGGTTCACTACTCACCACTATATAAGCAATGGACCTCATCTTTCCTTAGGTACGCAGAAATTCCCTAGCTCTCTCACTATAGAGTTCATAGAGGTTTCTCATCCACTAACTTGACATTCGGAGGGTTTTTGTCCGGTACCATGCCCAACGCCTTCTGTTTGGTCCTTTTGTTCTTGCTCTTAGGTACCCATTGGAGCGACTTGGAGCCTACAACTCACTGAAAATTTTAGCACATCATCAAATATGTTTATTTTGTAAAAATACCGCTACTGAAGGCCTGAAATTGTATTGATGATTTATATATGGCTAGTTTTACTATTTAGAGTCATAATGCGCCATTTCAGTTTTTACTCAATGGTAAATACAATAAATCAGGTACAAATTCATAGATTTGAATCAAAATGACTAAGAAACCCCAATAAAAAAATGATGAAGTTTTCATTTTCAGTAGCCATGCCACAAATCAAGCTAAAGACAATTTTTGTTAAAGATCCAAGAATACATTTGTGGATTCAAAATCGAATTGTATATATTGATGCCTAACCTTGCTAGAATATCAGAAAGATAAATAACAATACTATATAATTGGAAGATTAACAAGATTTTAGTACCTAAGGTTTGGATCAACAAGTATTATCTTTTAGGAAAAACTTGTTTGTGAATCGTAAACTTCCAATCCCCAACAATATTGAAAGCTCGAATTTGTGTGAAAACACAAGAGCTTGTTTAGACCTCAAATTAAAACATTACGGATTGGTTGATTTTACTCTAACTTATCTAAGTGCGGAACAAGAGTAAATGAAGAGCAATAAACCGATAACTACTCTAGTGCATACACATGAACAATGAACAATAAAGTAAAGCACAAGTGTAAGGAAAGAGAGATGCAAACACAAGAAACACCAAGATGTGTTATCAAAGAGGAAACCGAAGAACTCAGCAAAAAACCTCTCCGCAACCCTCCAAGTTGAGATCGATCCACTAGAGAATAAAGTTGGAGTACACGAATAACAAAAGACCCTCCAAGCCTAGTCTACCCAATGTACTTGAGCCCTCTAAGTTCCTGCTACTAACGGACTTCTCGGAGTCATGTCTTCTCTAACTTTTTGGATCCTGCAATACACACAATTGCATCCGCCAAGCATCACTAGCTTCTTTTGGCAAATCCCCAAAACTTCTCAAGCTCCAAAACACTCTCTACACTTTGAAAAGATGTGGGTTGTATTCAGGTAAAAATCTCCTCTCAAAGTATAAAAATGGGAGAAGGAAGGAGAAGAGGTTATAATGATTTCTTACTAAGGATGAGTAGCTCTCTTTCTAAAAGATGGGTGTGTGTTGTTGAAAACCTATCTAGGGTTTTTCTCTCTGAATGACCTCCTTTCAAATTTTGTGGGTAATGAGGGTATATATAGTATGGGTGAAGGGTAAGAAAGTCATACTTAAATTCCTCTAGGCAGAATGTTTCACGAGTATTTCGCGGGAATGCCTTACCCGCGAGATACTCGCGAAACTGACAGTCTGACATGACTCTTCAGCTTCCAGCATATGTTGAAAAAATCTGGTTTTGTATCTCAAACAAAACACACAGTGGAAGCAACAAATAAAGATCTATTTCATTAATGATTGATAACATGCACTATGTAAATTTCAGAATTTAAGAACAAGATAGCGTACCTTGGTGTGGAGAAATTCAAAACAAAGATTAGAAGCACTTGGGAACACTTTTAATCTTCACTCCAATTCCACTTTACGTCCAAGATGTGTGGTCTCTCAATCAGTTTTCAAATGGAGAATGAAAGTGTGTCTCACTCTCACGTACACACAATTTCTTATATCACTAATAAAAATTTTGTATGTTTCTCCCTTTATAATTAACTGATTATCTAATTGGGTTGGCCTATTGGACCTTTCCAATTGGGTTTTAGTGTGTGGCTTGGAGTGAGACCAAAAGGGACCAATAAGACACTAGCTCCAATGAGTCTTGGGCTTTTCCGTCAACTTTTGACAAATCCAAAGTTACCATTAATTATATTTAATACCACTATATAAATATAATTGCACTCTAGGCCTTATTAATAAATTATATCCTAAGACTTTATTGTACATGCAATCCCTTCATAAAATATTCGTAGTAACACAAAGTCATGAATGTAGACTGCCACTTTGTAAATTACTACATCTTATCCTTGAGTATCCGGTTTAATCCTTTAAGATTATTCATCATATATTTATGAAATCCAATTTTATAAATATATACTTTAGTAACTCTTTACTAAAGTGGTTAGGCCTAACACTTTGAATAACCAAACCAATTAAACTTATCTCAAGGGAATATTTTATATCTCCGTTAAGAGATTATAAATTCCATCTTGAGAATATATGTTTCATTAACACTAAATGTGGTTGCCCAATATACTGAGGTTTTGACCGTTACTTTAGATCTCACTCCTGATATATCAAAGTAACTTACATGTCATGATCAGGTTCATTATTCTCTCAAGATGAAGAGTTCATGCCAATAGAAGTCGTGAGATTTATTATTCATTTGACAGTCGTTAGGAGAATAATAAATTTCACAGCAGTTTAGTTCAATATGTCTTAATTCTTAAAACATATCAACTAGAAGTCTCCACTTCCATGATCAAGACAAATTATCTTAGTTGATACGTTATAGTCTTCGCAGATAAAATGCCCAATTTCATCGCCGACTACGAACTATAAATTCTAAGTTTATAAAGAACTTGTGATTTATATCTTCTGTGACTAAATCACATAAATCATATACTATGCATCTCATAAACTATATGATAATGTCCAAATATTCATGTTATCATTATTTTAAATATAAATTTTTTTTTTATTAAATACAACATTAAGGCATACACATTAGCATCAATAGGATTTAAGGGCACACATCCTAACAGCATATGCTTCTCTTGTGGCTATTTCGCGAGTAAGCTTCTAGCGAGACACTCGCGAAATCCACTGATTCTTCATTTTATACTCGATTCTTCACCAACTTAATACTAAACCCGATACAATAAAATCATACAAAATACAAAGAACAAAATAAAGCAATTACAACACTTTTTGTTATAGAATAAAGCCAACATAAAAGATAGTTATAAATCACAGCTTTACAATCTCCCCTTTTGGCTATTCTATGACAAAACACCCTATAACAGACTCTAAACTTAAACGTGAGTTTGGAAATAATGACAAAACTCACTCACACCTAAATCTAAAACCTGTGATGAACTTGGATTAGACTCTCAAGGTAAATCAAGTGATAAAATGAAAAGTATAATGTAACAAGTAAAAAGTGATCAAGTAAAAATGATGTAAAATATATGAGTAACTTGATCAAACACAAAGCAGTCATTTGAAAATGACTACAATGATCATATAGCAAAGCAAATGATCATCTGAACATGTAACCAATAAAGCACAATAACATAAGGATATATGTATGTCTAACACATAAGCACGATGCGATGAGGGCAACAAAGTATAGATACTAAATGTAACTTAAAACACCATAAAGTAACGAGAAAACAAGCATAAGGTAAAACAAGACAAAACAAGGTTTTCTCATAAAAGGATGTCTTCTTCTCCTTGGTAAATGCATCTCCCCTATGGCTTTTCCCCCTATGAATGTGCATGAGGTCGAATTTCTCCCCCTAAGAATGTGCACATGAGTCATATAGAAATGACGATATACTCCGATATACTCTCTAGTATACTCTCCCCCCTTTTTGTCACGAATAGACAAAAGAATCAAGAGGAAGGAGGGAAAGAAAAGAAGATATGAACAAGGGTAAAAGATGATGCATGAGGGGTGTAAGATGAATGAGAAAATGAAGCTCAAATAAAAAATAAAACATCTTAAAGACATAATGCTACAAAGCATAAAGTAAACATGAAATGCTAGGGATGATGAAACAAAGTATAGACCAAGGTATGACATAGACACAAGAACGTGTTATATGTGCTAAAAGGTCTAAAAAAACTTAACTAGCATGAGTGAATGCAAAACATGTCAAGTGTTAGAGTGTGTGCAGCAAAGGTGCATCTAGTGTGCTTGTGAGATGCATGACCAATGCATAAGCAAGAACTCACAGGACAAAGTGTGTTAAACACACAACCAATGACCAAAACATGATAAACATGAATAATATGGTGATCCCCAAAATTGGTACTCATCGGAGTTCAAAACAACAAGAAAATGTCATTTGGGCATTTTATCAAACACTTAGAGTGCACACACTACACATGTATGTTAAACAATGCATGAACATATGAAAAACTTGCCTAAATACATGTTATTTTTGCCATAAGGGGCCAACATTCAAAGCAAATTATCATTTAAAACAAAATTCAATAAAAAAAGATTGACAAAAATTAAGTTTTTCAATCCTCATTTGAGAAAATCTCAACTATGAACATAAATCCCTTAAAAACATAATCTAAGGATCAAAATCAATTAAAAGATTTAAAGATTACCTTAGAGATGTTTATGGAATGTAAAACAGTTGAAATTAGTTGGATTTTGATATTGAAGCATTAAAATAAGGGTTTAAGAGAAGATGGGAGACATTTAAAACAAATGTCCCAAAAAATGTCCTTTAAAAAGCTGATCTGTAAATTTTCACTGGGAAGCCTTACTAGTGAAATTTCACTGGTAACTCATTGGTAAACCTTGCTTGCGAAACAGTTACAAAACTCCCTGTCCAAAGTTGAAAAACTTGAGAATTGAATCATTTAACTCGCGACTGAGCTTACACATGAAATAATTTATGAAAACACCCAGAAAACATGTTTTTCACACAAAAACAACTTGAAAAACTTTAGAAAACATGGGTGATACAAATCACTTCTAAAAGCAAACAAAAAGAATAAAAATCTTTTTGGTTTGATCCACATATGGTTGAGTACACACACATCACATTTCAACATGTACAAATACACAAATGAAATAAGCTTTCATTGAACAATAGACTTGTGTGTTGTGTGTGTGTGTGTATGTGTATCAAATGTGGAAAAGTCCTTAGTCTAGAGTGAAGCTTTAATGATCAATTCAATCAAGTCATACACAACTAGTACTAAGTTTAGTGGTCTATTTCAATTATAGAAATGAACATATATGACCTCCCACAGGTAAATGATTACATATCTTTGAAACTTTTCTTTTTGGCTTCTTTCAACTTATAACAGTTGATCATTTACAAACAATACATCTCATTTTGAGATCGATACCTGAAATTTTTGATATTCAATTTTGAGAGTAAGCCTTTGGCTTTTTGAGGCACCATACATATCAATACAAGTCGCTTTACCTTTTTCCTAGTCAAATGCTAGTATATGCGACGGCTTTTGCAGCTCATTATCTCTTTTCGAAATTAGACATTGGTTGAGCTATAAAGCAAAAACATAAAAAGTGGGAAGATATATAGGCACAAGTCTATGCATGTATCAAAACTATCAAGACTATTGACTAATAATTCATGACAAGCTTGAAGATCTATTTACAATAATCACACATATATGTCAAGATTTTTTCCAAAAAGATAGTTGTACATACATAACAAGCAAAGCTCGTAAATGCACTATGCCATTAGTACAAAGGTACTAGGCCAAACTCACATGTGATATGTGCTTAAACATATACGATCAAGTTTTTTGAATTTTTCACTTTTTATGTGATTTTGGATTTTTACACACACAAAAACAAAAGCATAAAAGTAAGATCAAATGCAAAAACAATAAAAACAATTCATATAAAGAGATGCATGATACACAAATGCATGATAATAAAGCATCTAATGAATGAAGGGTCTTACAAAGATTGAAAGAATTAGATCAATGACCAAAATAGCATAAGCTCAACCATAGGAACCCTTCCTCATCCAAATGGAATGTTTTTTTAGAATGGGTGTCTCATGAGAAGCGAGACAAGAGTTAGAAGAATGAGAACCAGATTCAAATAAACAAGGAGATAAGAACATTAAAAACTTTCTTCAACAACTTACCATTTTTCATCAAATCTAGTTTATTTTGCATAGCACAACTTCCAAAAAGCTCAAGTTTCTCTTTTCTTTTGATCATTTTAAGAGCATGAAACTTAGAGCAATGAGGTCTGAGATGACCAAATGTACTACAATGGTGACAAACAATGGGTTTAGGTCCACTAGACGTTTTAGGGAGGGACCTAAATGGAGGCTTTGGCTTAAGAGCCTTTCTCTCCACCTTTTGATTTCTTTTGTGTGGAGAAATGTACACCAATTTGTCCTTTGAGGTAGAACACACAATAGACACAAAATCGGGTACCACAACATAATTGCAACAAATATTTTCATCCTTTTTAGCAATAGATTTAGCAATCAAACACTTGACATGCATCTTAAGAGATTCATTTTCACATTTAAGATCATCAACTAGTTTGTTAGAAAAAACAAGTTTAGCATCCAAGTCCATATTCAAACATTCAAACTCCTTTAGTTTTTCAAGAGAATGTTCAGCAAGTTTCTTATACTTTTCAACCAGTTTGTTGAATTCATTGAGCTTAGCAATCAAATCATCCTTTTCACAAAAGAACTTGCTTAAATTCTCATGAAACTTCTTATCTTTTTTCTTCAAGAGTTTGACCTTTGGAATATCAACAACACCCAAATTCATGTAACATGTCATCACAATTATGAGGATTAACACTCATAGAGGCATTTTCACAAAAACATGGCATATTACACTCAACAACATCCAAAACATCCATAGAAGTATACAAAACACTATTCATGGCAAAACGCACAAAGGGTCAAGGATCACACTCAGGTAATGAAACCAAAACAAGTGTACCCACTGTGATACCAATTGAAAGCTCGAATTTGTGTAAAAACACAAGAGCTTGTTTAGACCCCAATTAAAAAATTATGGCTCGGTTAATTTTACTCTAACTTATCTAAGTGTGGAACAAGAGTAAATGAAGTGCAATAAACCGATAACTACTCTAGTGCATACACATGAACAATAAAAGTAAAGTACAAGAGTAAGGGAAGAGAGATGCAAATACAAGATAACACCAAGATGCGTTATCGAAGAGGAAATCGAAGAACTTGGCGAAAAACCACTTTGCGACCCTCCAAGTCGAATCGATCCACTAGAGAATAAAGTTAGAGTACATGAATAACAAAAGACCCTCCAAGCCTAGTCTACCCAATGTACTTGAGCCCTCCAAGCTCCTGCTACCAACGGACTTCTCGGAGTCATGTCTTCTCTAGCTTTCCAGATTTCGTAATACGCCCGATTGCATCTGCCAAGCCTCACCGGCTTCTTTTGGCAAATCCACAAAACTTCCCAAGCTCCAAAACTCTCTCTACACTCTAAAAAGGTGTGAGTTGTCTTTGGGTAAAAATATCCTCTCAAGGTATGACAATAGGAGAGGGAAGGAGAAGAGACTAGAATGATTTCTCACTAAGGATGAGTAACTCTCTCTCTAAAAGATAGGTGTGTGTTTTTAAAAACCTATCTAAAGTTTTTCTCCCTGAATGGTCTCCTTAAAAATTCTGTGGGTAATGGGGGTATATATAGTATGGGTGAAGGGTAAGAAAGTCACACTTAAATTCCTTCAGGTAGAATGTTTTACGAGTATTTCGCGGGAAGGCCTTACTTGCGAGACACTCGCAAAACTGACAGCCTGGCACAACTTTTAAGCTTCTAGCATGTGCTTCTCACGTGGCTATTTTGCGAGTAAGCTTCTAGCGAGACACTAGTGAAATCCACTAATTCTTCATTTGATGCTCGATTCTTCACCAACTTAATACTAAACTCAATACACTAAAATCCCACAAAATACAAGGAATAAAATAAAGCAATTATAACACTTTTTGTTATGAAATAAAACCAACATAAAACATAGTTGTAAATCACAACTTTACAAATATGAACACAATAGAATTCAACAAAGAGAGTGAAAATACAGCTTTCAAATTGAAGTTCTAGCTCTAACTTCATCTTGGTGTTCGATGTCCTGTAAATATTCTGGCTCTATGTTTGCAAGGATCATAAAGTGGAACAAGAAATTCAATAGACGCTCATGCTCCTATACCTAACTAGTTTGCATTTGTTGTCCCTTCAAAAATTGTAGCAAACATTGCTGGAGAGAGAGAGAGAGAGAGAGTTATGGAAGATCAGGTGACATATAAGAAGCAAATTTCATTTTCTTTAATAGCGTCATTTGATATTTAAAGTTTTATATCAGTGAACTAATTTAAATTGATGATATTTATTTATGATGTATTATGGATAAACATTCCAATAATTAGCAGAAAGTTTTGTGATGCAATTGTATTTCTAGCTTCTTTGGCTGTTGTCATGGTAACCATAAATAAAGCTTTTCTATTTTTTTTAATATTACTTTTTTTTTAATCTCTATTCTGAATTTACACATTGTTTAATCATTGAAAAACCTGGAAGCATTATGAGATTTATGCATTTATTGGTTTATCATTCATGGCAATGAATGAAAAATTATGACACTAAACCTAAAACCTAGGGGAGTAAGAGATTTATGTGTTTATGAGTGAAATATTATTTAGTTCTACATCCAATCACTCTCTAAACCACCCCGAATTAGTATACATGAAAAAAAAATTTCCCTTTATAAAAAAAAAGTGGCTAGTGTGTGTGTGTGTATATATGTATTTTAAAAATAAAGTCAAATTCTACAAATCTATCTATCTATCTATATATATATCTAAAAGTTAAAATGTAGCATTTATTATTGCTATACTCCTATTAAGCCATATCAATGTCACATCATCAACCAATTTCAAACATTTTAAATTATTTTTCTCCTTATTAATTTTCACCTAACAATTACACTTTTTCTAACATTTCCTCACTTTTACTTTTTTACCCCACTATTCTATACTTTTACCTTACAATTCCTCCATCTATTCATCTTCCTTTTATTTTGACTTTTCTTCTTCCTATTTTATTTACTATAAAAATTTGTTTTTTTCTCTTCCATTCAATCCATATTTTGCTCACAAAAAAAGGTGAATACTCTCTCTCTCTCTCTCTCTCTCTCTCTCTCTCTCTCTCTCTCTCTATATATATATATATATATATATATATATATATATATATATATATATATATTGCCTTCATTCTTTTGGTGGATTTTTAATTCTTTATTGCACCTCTAATTTAGATTGATGAATTTTTATATTTAAATCAACCACCCAAGGCTAGACCATCTTTCTTAACACCACCACCGAAGCAACCAAACCCAAATTCCATGGTACAAACCCACCATCGAATCAACAATGACTACATGGCCACTCTCATGCTCATCCACTGTAGCCAAAATTGCCACCATGACCCAAAGCTAGCTAAGACCCATGTGACCTAACACTGTGACCCATCGAGGCAAAACGCCAAGACCATGCCACCGCCGATCTAAGTGAGAGAGAGAAGAGTGAATAAAATATTGGAATAAATTTTTGCATTTTAGCTACAATTTTTTATTTTTAGATATTATAGTAGCAAAAATGCATTTGCTACAATATGATGCATGCCATGGTGTGGGGGTGTTTTAATGTTTTTTTTTTTAAATCTTTTGTTGATACAATGTTATGCAAAATGCTTTTTGTAGGGACACTGAAATGAATCCCCAAGGATCACTCCATGGAAGAGTCTTTACAATGATCCACACAAACAAGATACAAATCAATAATAGAGAATATACACTCTACAATGGGAAATACAAACAGTGGATTTCATTGACCATTTATATGCTACCATCACTATTACAAAAGGCGAATCTAGGAAGCTTTTTCTCTTTGTTCCCGTGGTATTTCACTCAATATCTTTCACTTTCCCTTTGCTTTTCTTCTCAAACTGATTTTTCTTCTCCCTATCCTTCGATCCCTTTACCTTTCTCTCCTCCCACTTTTATAGCCTCATCCTTTGTTCTTATCCCTCTAGTTGTCCTGTTCCTTTTCCCAAAGTCTCAAGGATATTTTTCTTACTTTATCAGTTTCCTCTCCTTCTTATCTTAGAATTCTGACTACCCAGAGGTTGCATGTATTGTTCAGGCGATCTTTTGCGCAATTAATGCAGCAAAGCTAAGGTAAGAAACCCCTCCTTAATGCAGTGGTAAAAGATCTTCTTTATTTTTGCGCATTCCAGAAGTTTCCCGTGGTCACCAGCGTCTCTTGGAGATTGTACATTGATTATCCATGCTCCAGACAAGCTAACACATTCCTTTTCCACGGGAATAGGTTGACCATAGTATCCGACTCTATCTCCAACATGATGACCTAACTTTCAACTCTTTCATGGATTGTCTCCTTCCGAGCTTTCCCCTCAGCCCAAAGACCAAGCCTAACTATTTTCTCGTGGCCCAATAACTTTCTGGGCTCTAGGCCTGAATAGAGACTATTCCACTCCCCCACACTTTTTTTTCTTTTTTCTTTTTTTTTTTAATTTTGGGTTTTGCATACCCAATGTTAATTCTCTTTGATCCCACACAAGCATGTATCACACAATGTAAGCCCACAAAGGCCATACAAATTATCTTGGAAAATTATTCAACAAAATAGTATTGCCAATAGTGCTAAACCAAAGAAGATTGATGCAACACGAGGTTCCCATAAATAAGGAGGAACTAATAGGACTTGTTCGTGGTACAACTGGATAGGTCTTAAACTACACAATAAGAAGCAATGATTTACACCTGAAAGAGATTTTGGCCTAAACATATAGATTTAAGCTTTTGAATTAAGTTGCATTCCTATATTTTATATTAGAACTTCAATTAAAGTCTCCCAAAGTCTTATATCTCCCTAACAAGCGTATAATAAAATTTAGATAAATGTCTACCAACTTATAGGCGTAAGAATGAAAATTATCATTTTTTACCCAAAAAAAAAAAAAGAATGAAAATTATACATTTACATTGTATCTATGTTATACTTATAGTATTATTCTCATATTTGATATCACATTTGCTGCAACCTCTTTTTAAAAAAAAAAAAAAAATTAACACATTTTTTCTTTTTTGAAAGTAAGCTCATATAATTTTTTTCCCGCGGGGGAGCTAAGAATATAAAATTTACAATGAATTTTTATAAGAAATGATAAATGTATTTTTTTCAAAATTTTGGCCCCCCACCCCCATAAGGTGGCTCCGCCCCTATGTATGAGTTACTTTATTTAAACCAAACAATAATAATAATAAAAAAAAAAGGTAAAGATGTTTAATAACTATAACTCAATAGTGAAAATAAGTAAAATTTAGATAGATGTCTACAAATTATAAGCAAATCACATCATTCCATTTGTTTCTTAAAAAAAGAGAGAGAAGTTGTTCAATATGTATATTAAAACCACTTTGTTATATAAATATTAATTTAATCATCCTCCTTCATTGTCCTGTTACATATATATATATATATATATATATATATATATAGCCTATACCAAGCCCTAAGGCATTTGATAACTTTTCCCATATGTTAAAACTACTTTCAACCTAATTAAAGTTACTTCTGATTTCAAAATTCTTTGAGATTTCTAGAATTTAACTCAAGTACAAAGACTAACTTCAATGGGAGATTTATTGAGCAATACCATATTCCCATTAAAAGAAAAAAAAATTGTGCCTTTTCAATATATTTCCAAAATGAAGAAATTTTGATAAAACATTAAAAAATTTCATATAGTATCACATTAGCAAAAATTTAATAGGAAGTAGAAAGTATGTATATAAATATATCAAAAAGTACTTTCTTTTACCTACTAAAATGAAACAATTCAATTTGGCTATTTAATTACTCTATGTCTCTATCAAACTAACAATAAAATTATCTATTTAAAAAACAAGAATGAAATTAAATGATTTAATTAGTACCAAAATTATTTGTTCAATTAATTATTGTTTCAAAAGAAACCATTTTAAAATTCTTCATTCAATTTACTATTGTCATCCAGTTAAAATATTTGCAAATCTTTTATGTGATCAGCTTTACAGGACAATGAAGGAGGATGATTAAATTAACATTTTATAAATGATTAAATATAAAATGATCATTATTCTTGTAACAGCGGTGCATTTTAACATATTAGAAGATAGTGCCATAGAATGAACTTTGAAGTCAAATTACAGTGTATTGTACTTTACACGGGTCATCACCGTAGCATTTTTTATCCTAGTGGCACTTATCTTGATAGATAGGAGTCTCTTCAACTGCTTTATGGAGATGAAAATTTGGAAAATAACATCAGAACAATGTTTAAAACGGCGAAGCAAGATATCTCAATAAGGAGTTTGGGTTTGATTAGTGTTCCAGTTCACCTTTGCAAACTGGATGAGCAAGCCTTCACTCCTCTGCTTATTTCAATTGGCCCTATTCACCGCTCCAATGCAAAATTACAAACCATGAAAAATTGTGAAGTACGGTTTTGTGAGTGTTTCATTCAATGGGCTAATATAAACTTGCTGAATTTGGTACACTCAATAAGAGTGAGGGAAAAAGAAATTCGCTCTTACTATGCAGAGACTATTTTGTCCAGCATAAGCAGTGATGATTTTGTGACAATGATCCTGGTGGATGGGATGTTCATTCTTGAGTACTTCTTGAGAGAATCTAACCCAGATTTGTGGGGGAACAATCCTATGATAGCGGAATGGATGCCTCCAGTTTTGAAATTGGACTTGGTATTACTTGAAAATCAGCTTCCCTTTTTTGTTTTAGAGATGTTGTTCAAGCAAGCAAACTTTCCGGCTCAATTAAGGTTAAAACCCCATTCTTTAAAGGAACTTGCTTTTGAATTCTTTCAATGTTACAACTTTCAAAAGATGATCCCTCGTTTTCTTGGGCAAATAGAACACTTCACAGATCTGCTTAGATTCTTTTATGTAGGTAACCAATTTCTGTTTAGAAGAACTGGAGGGGCTAAACTTTCATACTCTGCAACCCAGCTGCATGAGGCAGGAGTCAAGTTTAAGGGAGTCGAGTTTGATAAGGAGAAGGGATTTTATAGAGGGGATAGACACTTTCTTGACATATGTTTCGATTTTAAGAATGGAGTGTTAGAAATCCCATGCATTAAGTTAAATGATGAGAAAATACGTCTTATTCGAAACATTATTGCATTAGAGCAATCCCATTATGTAGGGGACACATATGTTACAGATTTCTTTGTTATCTTTGATTTCCTTATCAATACTTCCAAAGATGTAGATTTACTTTGTGATAAGGGAATCCTCCTTGATTACCTTGATGACAGCAATGCAGCAGCAACAGCATTAGCTGTCAACAATCTTAATACCAATATCTTATGGGATTATATGAGCTCTAATTAGTCGGAAATATGTAAGGATTTGAATGCATTCTATAAGAAACCTTGGAATAGATGGAAGGCAACGTTGTGGCGTCAATATTTTAGCACTCCTTGGAGTGCTGCTTCTACCTGTGCTGCTATTATCTTTCTACTACTCATAGCGATACAAACTGTATGCTCTATAAAGTCCACTAAGTGTTGACAGATATGCAGCAGTTCTGCTGATCACTTTAGCCTTTGTTATCTGTTAATTAACTTTTGTTTTCAGCTGTTACTATTTTGAATGAGGGTTTATCCTTATTATTAAGAAGTATTTTTGAGTGTGTTAGTGTTGGATTTGGATCAGATAAGCATAGTGCTTATGATCTATATCCGCTTAATTATCCTTTGAGTGTTGTAATTCTATTTAAGACTGCATGTTTTTCAATAATAATTTTATTTGAAAATTTATCAGAAACTTTAATTGTTATTTGGGAGTTTTGGTTTTTATTAGATTCAAATTGGTTGCGAGGAGAAAGGACAAAAATTGTTAGATCAATTTTTTGTTGAGTTATTCTATTCCGACAAATAAATTCACAAATTTTGCCACAATTTTTTTATGTCAAAATTGTGACTGGCTTCTTGTCCCTTTCATTTGGACCCTTTTTTTTCTCTCTCTAATCACAATCAACCACAGGGAGAGTTGCGGAAAAAATTATGTATTTTTTTGTGGTACTAGAATTTTTATTTTCTATTTCTTATTGAAACTACAGAGGATGAGAGTAAGGAGTTTTATGAGAATTTTTATTCTAGGGTCTACATTTGCACTAGCAAGTCAAAAACAAATATTATGCATTAGGTCCTATCAATAAAAAAAATACTACTATAAAATATATATTATGCATTCAGCAAGATAAATAAATAAGAATGTTATACTATTTTGTACAGATTCCGGGAAATTTTGATTTTTACATCGTGCACCATGTATGCCAAGAAAACTGTGGCTGATTTGTACATTTCCAAATTTTTATTTTTGATTATACAAATTATTGAGTAGGCAATAGCACTATATGGTCACCACTGATTTTGGAAGTTCAAGTATTTGATTTGCCACTGCAATTCAAATACTCCCATGAGGCTCACCTAAATTAAGAATTGATTTTCAAAACTCAGCTGCTTTCTCAGCAAAGATTAATCTCAATACACAATATGTATAATCACTCTTGAAGGTGGAAACACGGGATAGGTCTCCTTTAAATACGAAAGGTTGCCAAGTATTTGTTATTGGTGTAGATGTTTAACCCACGGCGACAAAGACTGTGATCTGTGGATTACCAGTGAGGGCTTGCTCAAAATGGAGGATCGGATTTTTGGGGCGTGGCTGCGAGCTCCTTTATCTAATCAAATCAAAAACTCCACCATTGTAGTCCCAGCGTTCTATCAACAGAAGAAAGAATCAAAGGTTCCAAAGGATTTGGGAAGTGAACTTTTTCAAAAGCTCAACAAGCATCCTCACGAAACCTTTGGAAGAGTTAACCTTGGATTCTTTATTCCCAAATATTTCAAAACCTGCTGCATATCCTGTTATCAGGGAGCTGGAAGATCTCCTACCGAGTTTTGGGGATCAGTACAAAACAAAAAGAAATTCTGTGCATACTTTGTACAACACTGACTCAGAACGGGAAAAAGGTGATGCGATGGTAGACGTTGATGGAAACTTGGAGTTGTTACCAATAAAGGAGTCTGCCACTTCAACTCTGCTTGGGGACAAAAAAGGAAATGCCCAAAAGAGTCCAACTCAGCCCTCAATCATGTGCAAGTCTCCATCACTTTCCACCAGGTCAAATTAACTCCCTCTGGTTGATCTTTCAAATACTTTAGATTATCCCATGTGCACCCCTATTCCACCTAAGCCCTCCTGGACCTGCATTAACCGTATCTCTACTAAACCTGAGGAAAATTGAAGGTTTTCATAGGGAGAAAAAAATCAGAAAGGTGTATAAAAAATAAAAATAAAAATTGGTTTCACAGACTGATAAAGAAAATACAGTCACATTGGTGGAGGCTGGTTCCCAGCCCCGCCAGGATCAATGAATCTCATTTGTTGGAATTGTCGGGGGCTTGGGAACAGGCAGACAGTTTAGGAGCTTGGAGAATTATTCCAAGCACAAGATCCATCAATCGTGTTCTTAGCCGAAATATGGTTGGAAGAAGCAAGGCTAAGCAACATTCGAGATTCTCTTCAGTTCGGTCATGTCCTTGGAGTTTCAAGAATTACTCGTGGGGGTGGCCTAGCTCTCTTTTGGAAGAAGGGTTTTAATTTAGATGTGGAATCCTCATCTCAGAATCATATAGATGTGGTGATTAATAAAGGAAAGGATAATGCTTGGCGTTTCACAGGAATTTATGAAGCCTCGGAAACGCATTTGCGATCTGAAACATGGGACTTGATTCGTGGCTTGCATAGACATGGTTCTCTGCCTTGGCTATGTAGTGGCGACTTCAATGAAATTTTGAAATCTCATGAAAAGAGTGGGGGCAAACTCAAACCCTATCGTCAGATAGAGCAGTTTCAAGAAGTGTTGGACGAGTGTAATTTATTGGATCTTGGCTTCTCGGGCAAATTTACTTGGTCTAGGTCTTATCTGAGTGGAGGTATGGTGTAGGAGAGGTTAGACCTGGCTGTGTGCACGATGGAATGGTACGATTTATTCCAGCAACATGTGTGCAAACTTTGACCTGTGTGCCTTCGGATCATAATCCAATTTGCATTCGCTTTCAGGGGATTGAAGTTAAAACCTTAAGACCTTGGTGCTTTGAATAGATATGGCTTGAGGATTCGAGGTGTAGGGACACAGTGGTGCGGTCATTGGATAGATCTATTGGGGGCTCTCCCGTGGAAATTGTTGTCACAAAATTGGAGGCTTGTCAAAAGAACCTCTTGCAATGGAGTAAGAAATCTTTTTGCCATGTGAGACGGGAGATTATTGAAAAAAATAAGATGTTAAAAGTGGTTGAATGTGAAGCAGCTCAGGGAAGAAAAATGGATCAGTTTCTCAAGCTTAAATCCGAAATTATTGATCTCCTCCTCCTTGACGAAAAAATGTGGTAGTAGCGAAGTAAGGAGCATTGGATGATTTTCGAGGATCGTAATTCCAAATTTTTTCATACAAAAGCCTCGCAATGCTTTTGTCAGAATAGAATTGTTGAGCTCCAAAATTCAGATGGGGTGCTAGTTTTTGGCGAAGGAAACATCTCATACATGGTTTGAGATTATTATAAAAATTTGTTCCTCTCCTCAAGGCCGTCAGAAATGGATGAAGTGGTTCAGTCCATAAAATTTGTTGTTACTGAAGATATGAACAATGGTCTGACCAGCCCTTTTTTCTTGGGAGGAAATTGAGTGTGCTTTGAATCAAATGGCTCTCCTTAAAGGCCTCGGCCCTGACGGGATGCCTTCCATTTTTTTCAAGAAATTTTGGAGTGATGTAGGTGATGATGTAGTCAAGGCAGTGCTATTTTGTTTAAATTCTGGCAGCCTAATTTCAGGTCTGAATCATACTTTCTTCTGCCTTATTCCTAAAGTTAAAAATCTTGAATATGTCACTAATTTTTGTCCCATTGCACTTTGTAATATTTTATATAAGCTTGTCTCTAAAGTGTTGGCAAATAGGTTGAAAACAGTCTTACCTCATATTATCTCAGAATCTCAGAGTGCCTTTCAATTTGATAAGGCAATTTCTGACAATATCTTGGTGGCCTTTGAGACTCTCCATCATATGAAACGAAAGAAATGGGGTAAAATGGGGCACTTAGCTCTGAAATTGGATATGAGTAAAGCATACGATAGATTGGAGTGGATGTTTCTCAAAGGGTTTTGGAGAAAATGGGTTTTCATAGGAGGTGGGTCAGTTGGATTATAGAGTGCATACAATCAGTGACCTACTTGGTTTTGATAAATGGCGAGCCTTCGGATCCCATTACCCCAACTAGAGGCATCCGTCAGGGGGACCCCCTCTCCCCCTACCTCTTCCTTCTTTGCTCGGAAGGTTTAAACGGCCTTCTTGAGCAGGCGGTGGCAGCAAAGTTCCTTGAGGGTTTCTCTCTTTGTAAATATGGGCCAAAAATTTCCCATCTTTTGTTTGCCGATGATAGTCTCCTCTTTTATCGTGCTAGAGTGGACAATGTGTCAAAAATTCTTGAGATCCTTGGAAAGTATGAGAGAGCATCGGGGCAGAAAATAAATGCAAACAAAACCACAATTTTCTTTGGGGGTAATGTGACGAATTCAGCTAAGGAACAAGTGCAAAGCCTCTTAAGTGTTTCAGAAATTAAGGAATATGAGAAATACTTGGATTTGCCGACGGTGGTGGGAAGACATAAAAAAGCAAGTTTTAATTATATTAAAGATTAGGTTGGGGGAAAATTGCAGGGTTGGAAGGAAAAACTTTTATCCCAAGCCGGAAAGGAGGTTTTGCTTAAAGTCGTGGTCCAAGCTATTCCGACCTTTGCTATGAGCTGCTTTCGCTTCCCGACTGGTCTTTTTCAAGACATTGAGATGCTTGCTCAAGGTTTTGGTGGGGTCAAAAGGGGGAGCGTCGAAAAATACATTGGAAGAAGTGGGTAGTGTTATGCAAACCCAAGGAAGAGGGCAGCATGAGTTTTAAAGACTTGTGTAAGTTCAATGAGGCCTTACTCACAAAACAAGTGTGGAGGTTGGTTCATGATAGGCATTCTTTGTTTTATAAGGTGTTTCAAGCAAAATATTTTCCTCATGGGTCCATTTTTTAAGCTACTACATCCTCCGGATCTTATGCTTGGCAAAGCATTCTAAAATCTAGGCATCTAATTGCAGTGAGTGCCAGATGGAGAGTAGGAGATGGTCAACTCATTAGGCTCTTCATTGATAAGTGGTTGCCAAATGGGGATGGAGTTATTTCTTTCTCCTCGGGTGAGCTTCATTCGGAGGCCACAGTTTCCGAACTTATCAATCGAACTTCGGGGTGGTGGAATATTCAGTTGATTGACCGCTGCTTCCATCCACCTGATGCAGCCCGGATTAAAGCACTCCCACTTTGCTCCACTCCTCAGCCTAACATGTTGTTTTGGCCTCTTGAAAAATCTGGAAAATACTCAGCAAAAACGGGTTACAGATTGTTGTGTGCTGTCCAGGATTTCGCTGAAAATCTGCCCCAAGTTAGCACTGAGATGGGGGATTCTGGAAAAAGCTTTGGAAAATTCAAGTCCTAGGAAAAATTAAACACTTTCTTTGGAGGGCTTGCACAAACTCCCTAGCAACAAAAGAGAATTTGGTGAAACACAAAATCTTGACTGATGGATCTTGTTCTTGCTGCGTTGTTCCTTCTAAAGACACCCTTCATTCACTATGGAGTTGCAATGGTCTTAAAGAGGTGTGGGAGAAGGACTTTGGTTGGATACTTAGGTCTGGGGTGGTCTTTACAACCTTTAGAGAGCTGACTGAGCTGGTCTTCACTAAGTCAGAGACAGCTGCTCTATTTGCCACAACTGCCTGGTCTGTGTAGTATCATAGGAACAAGATCAGACTGGATGAAAAAACCAGGCCACTAGATCAGATTGCTGGCTCTGCGCGTGACTACCTTCATGATTTTAAGTCCCTAATCCGTTGCTCCACCACAATCCGAAATGCTGCTCCCAAGAGTTGGTGTCCGCCTGCTGGGGATGACTGGAAAATTAACTTTAATGGGGCAATGTTTGGTGAATCTGAAGAAGCTGGTGTCAGGGTGATAGTCCGCAATTCCAATGGCGAGGTTAAGGCTGCTCTAGCAGAGAAGATCTGAAAGCCACCTTTAGTGGAAGCGCTGGAGCTGCTAGCTGCCAGACGTGTTGTTCTCTTTTCCCAAGAACTTGGTCTTGACATGGTGATTTTTGAAGGGGATTCGGAGCAGGTAATGAAGGCCCTCCAATGGGGTGGTTGGGATCTTGCCTCGGGTGGTCATCTTGTTCGAGATATCTTATGTATTGTAAACTCCTATGTGAGTACCTCTTTCTCCCATGTCTGTAGGCAGGGTAACGCGGTAGCACATGCCCTGGCCCAAAGAGCTAGACTTGGCTTTCCTATTTCAATTTGGTTGGATTCCTAACCAATGGATATTTCATATTTTGTATTAGCTGATTTTCAGCCTCTAATTTTATAAAAGTTATCAGTTTATTTCCCAAAAAAAAAAAAAAAAAAGTTCGACGTAATAGCTTCTTCTTTTTGTTTTTTTTATACAAAGTCGACATAATAGCTAATCGGCAAGCTATTTAGCCTTATCAATTGCATGAATGGAGAGGAGAAGCATTTTAAGAGAAACCTTTTCCTTTAGCTATTATCTCCATTCCTATTCTAGTAAAGAAACATTAGAAACATAATTTTTTTTGTTACTTGTTAAGATTATAAGTTGTAATTATAAAAATAGTCACCAAAATATGACTTTTATAATATAAAAATTTATGAAAAAAAAAAAGTCAAAGAGAAATGAAAATCCTGGTCCCCAATTTATTAATTCCTACGTCGTATGTTGTTATTTGGATGGTCATAAAATGGTGTGACCTTAAATTGAAATAGATTTATGTCGACAGGTATCCTTGTATACTCATTAAAGAGGCTTCAAAAAGTTCTTACCTGCGTTTGGAACATGGCAAAAACTAATAAAAACAAAGAATCAATTGTATTATAAAATTTAGTCTTAATGGGTGCCCCTCCTACCTTTTTTTTCATTAATTTTTATTTATTTTTAAAAAATACCTAATAACAGAAACCATAAGACAAATTTTTTATTTTTTTTATTTTTAAAAGACCTATTATCTTTTTTATTTTTTAAAAAGACCTTAGACAAACTAGTGTTTACCACCAACTAATGTACTATGAGTTTTTTACTTTTTTTTTTTTTTTTTTTGCAAGATAATAAGTGACTATCAAATAAAAGGTGTAACATGCTCACCGTGTTTTCTATCAGGGTCCCAATGCTTAAAGGCACCTCTTTTTAGAATGTGATTTCTTTGGCTAGGTCCTAGTCAAGTCTTAATTGTTGGTAATACCGTGATTGCAATTCCCTTGGAATAATTTCTAAAAAAATGGGATTAATTATGACTCATTGATATATCATTCGATTTCTCACTACCCATTATACTTCTTCACTCTCTTGGAGTAACAAGAAGAATTTTTCTTTAGCTGGTTTATTACAACTAAAACAAGACTGTTTCATTCAGCTAGTAACAAGTGTTCTGCCACAACGATTCCATGTATCCTAGGCAAGTTCAGCAATATATTGGAAGAAAATTAGGAGAGTTTTATGGTCTGCTACTGACAAGAAGAAGTATTGTTCTTAGTCTTGAAGAAGATCTTATTACTACACTTAAAAGATCTAAAAATTGGAGATGGGAAAAGCACTTCTTTGGGGTATGATAGTTGACCCCTTCAAATTTTGTGTCTTGATTCAAAGAAGATTCTTGCATGATGCTCCAACCAATTAGTTGCCACAATCATCAAACTAATTTGGAGTTATCCAGTTGGTGGCTTTTTTGAGTATGCATCTTCTTCTTCTTCTCTTTTTTTTTTTTTTTTTTTTGGCTGAATGGAAAAATTTTATTAAGAAGAGAGTTGAGAAACAACAACATCTTCCAAAATTACATCCAAAAGATTCAAAGGAGCTGAGCTTGGGCCAAAGAAACCAAAGATGCTATTCAGCAAAGACCAGTGGGCCAATATATGGGCAGCCCTGTTAGCAACTCTAGGGACCCAATCAAAAGAGATAGGTCTACTTATAACTACAGTTTACTAAACTTCTAAGCTCACCTATAATGCTTAAAATTCTCCAAGGAACAATGACACGTGAAGATAGCCCTAGAAGGCTTGAATACAAGTTTTACTTGGATGGCAAGAGAGCTTTCTTTCTCTTCTTTTGATGCTTCCTCTCTTATCGCATCAATGCTGCTACAATCTTTTGCCAAGTACACACAGAAGAAGCTGTTTTATTTGTCATCCCTACTCATATATTATTTTTTAATAATAAGTATTTTAAGGGGCCGTTAATATATGGTAGAACTTGTATTAATTAATAATTTTATAAAAATTTGAAAAGAGATGAATAAATTTAATCTCTTTTTTATATGAGGGTACGTTAATAAAATTCATATTTTAATAACATATAAGTATATTTATATGGGTCAAATTTAATTTTTTATATTAATACTAATTCAAAAAGTTATGTGATAAATTAGTAAGAGGATAAAAAATAGTGAGAAGTTAAAAAAGTGGAAGAATATAAAATAATAGATTTAGTTTTTTATGTATGTTTGGTTAGAATGATTGAAAAGTGAAGCTATAAAAAAAATGAGAGGATAAAAATTGTAAATTGTATAAGTTTACATTTGCAATCCTATTACATAAAAAAAAGATTTTTAATACTTTATAAAGTAATTTTTTTAATTACTACAAATTTACAAACTAATATAGTTAATAAAATATCTGGCAAAAGAAAAATAAATAAATAAAACTACCGTTTGATATGAAAAAATCAGAACAAAATATTTAAACAACCAACGGGTAAATGACTAATTTTTCCTTTTTCTTTATCCTGAGTCAATCTAGTTTTCTTTACATATATCTATCCATAGGATTGTTGATTTATTTGTGGGTTTAGGAAAACCACACCAAATTCTTTCCCCTTTTTCCCCGACCAAACAATCCAAATAAATGTTTTCTGACCTATTTTTCATCATCTTTTCCTATCCTTCCTCAAATCAACCCAACGGAAGCTTTCACTTGTTTCTGGTCCTCTAGTTACTGTCACCCACTCAGACTTTTACTCAATAAGTCTTAATATTTTACTTTATATTCTAGACTAGGGAATAGGACAACACAAGCCAGTCACACAATCACATCAATGCTGCTACAATCTTTTGCCAAGCACATACAGAAGATACTGTTTTTTTTTTTCAGCCCTACTTATATTTTTTTTAATAATAAATTTTTTTTACATATAAAATTTTATTAATTATTTTTTTTTACACAATAATCATTATCTACTCACTTTTTTTTATCATTCAAATATATATAAAAAATATAAAACTAAATGTAAAATGAGATTGTGAATAAATTTTACACAACTATAAATAAGCTAATGTGAGAGTTTGGGGGAGTGGGTTGTGCAAAATATAGCGTTTTTTCTGGTTCAAAATGCAAATGCTTTTATGTACACCTTTCTTTGTGGGAATTAAAAAAAAAAAAAAAGATTTTACTGATGTGCTTAAGGATACATAATAATATATTTTTTTTTAATTTTTTTTTTTTCAAAAGCTGAAAATTTTATAAAATTTTTCAAAAAACAAATTTGTTAATTAATGTCTTAAAAAATCATATCATGGACTTGGTTTGCGCATGATCGTGTTTAGAAGTTGGGTTCGGGAAAAGACACTCCCAATCCGTGCATCACGTGGGCAAGTCTGAATTTCTCTGAGTTCTGATACATCCGTGACTTGTCCATTCCCAGCAATTGCATTAAATTGAACTTTGCCCACTACTAATTTCTTCACCAGCCAGCCCTCCATCAGACGAGATCTAAGGGTGAGATTAGATAGGGAGGTTGGCGCCAGTGTTTGGGATTTTTACGTTTTAATTTTTTTTTTTTTTTTTTTGCGTATAGATTTCAAGTAGAGATATGGTATACTGTTTATCACTGTATGTAAACAGTAATTACATAGTATATTACTGTTTATGTAATTTTCAGTTTTTTTTAAATTAAAAATGAGACTTGTAACACTATTTACATATTTAAAAATTATTTTGTTACATTATTTTTAGTTTTCAATTTTCAGTTTTTAGCTGTATCCAAACGGATCCTAACTCAGATCAACGAATTACCTACGGCAGTCCTCTATCAGAGAGTGCAAACTCTTTCAAAATGTGAGCAACACTTTGAGCAACATTTTTCAATTTTTAAACAACATGTATTTTTATACCATTTCTAAAAAATACAAACGACATTACTAAAAATGTTACCAAACGTTCCCAATCACTTTTTCTTTAAAAAAATTTCTAAAATTGTTTACAAATATATGCTGGAGGCTTAATGCATTTGGGGTCTGTAGCAAAAATAGAGAACAAGGTCCCTTTATATATTTAAATCTGACTTTAAAAAAGTTAAATATTATTTAAACTCTATTATTTTATTTTAGATACAAAATTATTATTAATTAATATGAACTATGTAGAAATTTTTTTATAAAACATAAAAAATTTAACAAAAATTTTTATACATGTTGATATGGTAGAATAATAATAGTAAGAAAAAAGTAATATTAATAGTGAATTTACGTGAAAATTAGTAAAAATTTGTTAACTTAATTATTGTGAAAATATTATAATTTTTTTTTGGTGTATTACTTTGTTTTTTTTTTTTTTTTTACTTTGAGAAGTGCTATATTACAATACAACCCATCCCTAACAGCATTGTATATCAAGAGACGAAACCTCAAAAGAAGAGCCAGGAAGCTCTATCAGAGAGTGCAAACTCTTTAAAAATGTGAGCAAACTAACATTCAAGGCTCCCATTCGATCCATTCTTCTTCTTTTAGGTGAAGCAAAATGGCTGATTTACTTCATTTTTTTGGACTTGTGAATAAGATAATACAAGCCAGTTACTTATCCCGAGGGGGCAAACAAAGCAGCTCAATCTCTAGCCAGGTGCTCCTCTTTTAACAATGTTTTTGGATCTTATGATGTTGGTTTTGGCCGTCCATATTTTGAGCTTATCATTAAGGACGAGGCTCTTGTTTCCTCTATGTGATTCTGTCTTTGTTTTGTGAATAAAATATCTTGTTCATCAAAAAATACAAGCCACTCACAATGTTGATGCAAGATATTGTTTGATGAACAAGATATCTGGCTAAGATATTGTTTCCTCTCTTGTGAACAAAATATTGTTTCCTCTCTTGTATTGTTTCCTCTGTTGATTGATTTGTGACGAGAGGAAACAAGATATTTTAGCCAGATATTTTATACTATCCACTCACAAGAGAGGAAACAATATCTTGTCACATCAATCATTTGTCAAGTACATATAGAAGATATATATATATATATATTAATTTTAGCCCTATTCATATTTTTTAATAGTAAATATTTTCCGATTAATGTAAGCTAGACATGTAACAAGTGAAAGTTCGGAATTATGTTAAAACACAAGAATTTGTTTAGACTTCATATTAAAAATTACGGTTCGGTTGATTTTATTTTAACTTATCTAAGTACGAAAATAAGAGTAATTGCAAGCGAATAAACAATAAAACTATTCTTAGCCATATTCAACAAATCACAGCAGTAAAATAAAAGTTAAAAGAGTAGAAAAGAGAGATGAAAACACAAGATAACACGCCGATGTGTTATCGAAGAGGAAACCGAAGAATTCGGTAAAAAACCTTTCCGCCGCCCTCCAAGCGGTAAATCGATCCACTAGACAATAAGTTGAGATACACGAATAATAAAATACCCTCCAAGTCTAATCTACCTAATGCACCTAAGCCCTCCAAGCTCCTACTCCAACAAGGATTCTCAAAATCGTGTCTTGTCTAATTTTCAAATCTCGCAATATGCCTGATTGCATCCGCCAAAACTTGGCTTCTTCCAATACTTCCCAGTAGCATCAAAACACACTAGACACTTAGTATGGGTGTGATAAATGTTTGGGTTATCAAGGGTAGAGGAAAACCACAATGGATGATGTGTATAATTGTGGGTATGACAATCTCATACTCTCAAGGGTTGAGGCTAGGGTTTTCTGTTTTGAAAAACTCTTTACTTAATATGTGGGTAATGATGGTATATATAGTGTGATTGAGAATGTAGTGGAGCAGATAAGACAAAATAGCAAAACAGACTCTTCGCATTCCAGTCATCTGTAGGACACATGCATCACTTCGCGGGATGCTTAGTCGCGAGCTACCCGCGAGAAATCTTCTGCCTTCAAAAGCTTGAGTCTTCGTACTCTCTCTCTCTCTCTATCACACAATCCTTACAATAAAATCCCACATAAAGTACAGGGTATAAAAGATTGAACACAATTACAATCAAATTTGGCATGGAATTAAAGCTAATACAAAATAGTTGTAAATCACAACTTTACAATAAGGATTTTACTAATATGTGTTTTTAGGGCACAAAATAATATATCATTTTTAGAAAAAGTTTTACATTTTTTTCAATTTTCCATCAAATGTTTTCAAAAATAAATAGTCTAATAGCACACATTAACCAAACTCTATTAGTAATTAATTTTACAATTTTTTTATAAAAAAATTGAAAAAATAGTTTAAAAATTAATCACTTTTTCTTTTAAAAAATTTCTAAAATTGTTTACAAATATATACTGGGGGCTTAATGCATTTTGGGTCTAAAGCAAAAATAGAAACGGAGACCCTTTTATATATTTAAATATGACTTTAAAAAAATTAAATATTATTTAAACTTTATTATTTTATTTTAGATGCAAAATTATTATTAATTAACACTATTCATGTAGAAATTTTTTTCTATAGACTTGGCCAATATTCTAGACTTGGGAATAAGACAAGTAGACAACACAAGCCAGTCATGTGATATACACAACTCACCTCTCTGAATCACATCAATGCTGCTACAATCTTTTGCCAAGTACCTACAAAAGATACTTTTTTTTTTTTTTTTTTTTTCAGCCCTACTCATATTCTTTTAATAATAATTTTTTTTGACGTATAAAATTTTCTTAATTAAAATTTTTTTTTCTCTCACAATAATCATCTTCCACTAACTTTTTTTTTAAACAAAACATGTAAAAAAAATTATATGCAAAATGATATTGTGAATAAATTTTACACAATTATGGATTTGGGATATGATATTTTAATGAAACTGAAAACTTTTTGTTAAAAGTAATGTAGATAAAAGTAATTGAAATAATACAATAAGACTCGTAAATAATACTAAAAAGTGCAGTGAGACTCATGAATAGTGATAAAAATAAGTTAAATAGTAAAATAAGTTAGCAAAAATAATTTTTGCCAAACTGACTGTTAATGTGTTCAAAGACAAACAGTTGGATAAAAAAAAAGTTTATTCAAGGTTACTTTTGTTGTTATGGTTCAATAAAGGTAAAAATTAGTTGAAATAGTATAATAAGACTCATAAATAATATCAAAAAGTACAATAAGACCTATAAATAATAGCAAAAATAAATTAAATAGTAAAATAAATTTATAAAATTAATCAGGCTAAATAGACCCAAAATGTAAAAAGCGGAGACAATGTGTTGACAACATTAAAAGAGATAGCAAGATATCCCAGCCAAAATGGCCAAATACCACAATTTTCAGAAATTTCTAGTAAAAAAACACTGTTTCGGAACTAAATAGGGAAATACCACTTTTATGGTACTCGAGTTTGGCAAACTCGAGTACCATTTGGAACTTGAGTTTAAGACACTCGACTTCCTAGAAGTTTTGCCATCGTGGCACTGCTAAGGTGGAAATTGGGCGATTAAAAAAAATAATGTGGTACTCGAGCTTGGTATTCTAACCAATAGTCACAGATTGTGTTGCATGGTACTCGAGTATACCAAGCTCGAGTACCACATTATTTTTTTTATTAGCCAAATTTCCACCACAGTAGTGCCATGGTGGCAAAACTTCTAGGAACTCAAGTGTCTTAAACTCGAGTACCATAAAAGTGGTATTTCCCTATTTAGTTCCGAAACAGTGTTTTTTTGCTAGAAAATTCTGAAAATTGTGGTAATGGCCATTTTGGCCTCATAAACAGTGCATTTAACTTATGAGCAATAACTTCTTTGTGAACAGTAATTTTTTTATTATTTTCAATTTTCAGCAAAAATAAGATATTCAAACAGATTAAAATGAAAAAATTGAAGGTTTACCACAACCTATTTAGAGTACTCTTAACTTTATTCAGCAATAAAAAAGTACTCTTAACTTCACTTTTCTTCAATTAAGGACTCTAAGGTTTAAGTTTATTCTATCAATTTTCCTGAAATTTTTTTAAAAAAAATATTTTTTGAAAATATTTTTTAATAATTAATTAAAATATTTTTAATTTTAAAAAAATTTTGATAAAAAAATTGGACACTCAAAATTTGGTGGAAAAACCTTGAATGAACTTGAAATTTAGTAGACTTAATTGAACAAAAGTAAAGTTAGAAGTCTGAAAAAATTTTGGTTCATTTTTTAAAAAAAATTTGGGTCTAGTTAACAAGTAATCTTAGGGCATTTGTTTATGAATTATTTTAGGAAAATTTTGATACCACCTTTATGAAAAATGAAAAAAATTGTCTATAAATTAGTTTTTTTTTTTTCCTCATAAAAGCTTTTCTAAAGTGATTTACTAACAAATGTGTCTAAGGCATCTAATAATAAAATCATTTTCCTTAATAGCTAAAACAAGTGAGTATTATATAGGTGCTCAAGCACTGGGAAGGAACCAACCAATACAAAGAAGGGAAAAAAGTCACTTTGCGCAATTTTTACTTTTATTTTTGTCTATGTATATAAAAAATATCTTATAAACCGTAAAAATTTTTATTAATTTTTTCAAAGGATATAAAATAAAGAAAATGAGATGAAGTCTTAACTTCTTAATTATATTCTTATTAACATTTTATATTTCCATAATAAGATATTTTGCACGTAAGAATTTGTCACATATTTTTATATTATATAATAAACAACTGTTTCAAATTTATTGATGAAGTTAAAAGATTGGTCATCCATTATTGGAAAGGTCCAGAATGTTATTTACTTATTTTCCCTTCCTTGTCTTTAATAGATATTTTGCACATTTTTGTTGCATAAACACTTCAAAATTGATAATGTTATTCAAATACATATAGTTAAGCCAATGCTAATAGTCTAACACTACTAATCTTCTTCTTCTTCTTTTTGGTTTTTTGTTTTTTGTTTTTTTTCATGAGTAAATGAGATTACAAAAGGTCTAGGGGTCTAGACCATCTGGAAGAACAAAACACAGCCCTCCACATTTTGGGCTGAAAATTAGATTGCCTAAGGACAAAACATGCTCCCTATACAAAGCAATAAGCGTCTGGCAAATCTTGCTTCCATTACTAATCGTTTTCCTATAGTTTTCATTTTAAAAAGATTTAATAATACAAACCACCCTCCTAAATGTCCAAAGTCATTACAATTATCATCAAATCTATTTTGAGGGAATTTGCATTGTCCAATTTGGTTGTATTACTATGTAATCTCCTTTACATTAACTTGAAAAATTGTTTATAATGTGCATTCAAAAAGTTTATGGTATAAAGTGTAATCAAAGGTATAGTTTAGGATGATAAAATGTAATTTACTCATATTTTACATTAAGTTGCATCTCAACCTCTTGGACTAGTGACATTATAAAGTAGAGATACTCTCTTTTCCTTTGTTTAGTGATCTGATTGAGAAACCGTGTAATTCACTATGTGGATATAATGGAAATCAAGAAAGTAACATATGATAATTTGCCTCAAGATCTTGTTAGGATTAGTGCCCTTAAATCTTATTGTATGATGCTATGTATGACATGATGTATAACTTAATATTGTGATTGATAAAGTTATTTTATTATTATCTAAAATAATGGTAACATGAATATGAGACATTATCATATAGTCCATGAGATGCATTGTATGTGATTTATGTGAAAAGTCACAGAAGATGTAAATCACAAGTTCTTTGTAAACTCAGAATTTATAGTTCGTAGTCGGTAATGAAATTAGGCATTTCATCTGCGAAAACTATAACGTGTCAACTAAGATGATTTGTCTTGATCATGGAAGTAGAGACTTTTAGTTGATATGTTTTAAGAATTAAGACATATTGAACAGGATCGCTGTGAGATTTATTATTCTCCTAACGACTGTCAAATGAATAATAAATCTCACGACTTCTATTTGCATGAACTCTTAATCCTGAGAGAATAATAGACCTGATCATGAAGTGTAGGTTGCTTTGATATATCAGGAGTGAGATCTAAAGTTACGGTCAAAACCTCAGTATGTTGGGCAGCCACATTTAGTGTTGATGGAACATATATTCTCAAGATGGAATTTATAGTCTCTTGATGGAGATATAAAATATTCCCTTGAGATAAGTTTAATGGGTTTAGTTATTCAGAAAGTTAGGCCTAACGACTTTAGTAAGAAATTGCTAAAGTATATATTTATGAAATTGGATTTCATAAATATATAATGAATAACTTTAAAGAATTAAACCGGGTACTCAAGGATAAGATGTAGTAATTTACAAAGTGGCAGTCTACGTTCATGACTTTGTATTACTACGAATATTTTATGAAGGGGTTACGTGCATAATGAAGTCTTGGGATATAATTTATTAATAAGGCCTAGAGTGCAATTATATTTATATAGTGATATTAAATATAATTAATGGTAACTTTGGACTTGTCAAGAGTTGATGGAAAAGCCCAAGGCCCATTGGAGCTAGTGTCTTATTGTTTCCTTTTGGTCCCACTCCAAGCCACACACTAAAGCTCAATTGGAAAGGCCCAATAGGCCAGCCCAATTAGATAATCAGTTAGTTATAAAGGGAGAAACATACAAATTTTGTTAAGAAAAGTGAGAAAGAAAATTAAGAAACGATGTGTGAGAGAGTGTGAGACACACTTTCATTCTCCCTTTGAAAACTGATTGAGAGACCATACATCTTGGGCATAAAGTGGAATTTTTAAAAGTGTTCCCAAGTGCTTCTAATCTTTGTTTTGAATTTCTCCATACCAAGGTACGCTATCTTGTTCTTAAATTCTAAATTTTACATAGTGCACGTTATCAACCATGAATGAAATAGATCCTTATTTGTTGCTTCCGCTATGTGTTTTATATGAGATACAAAACCAGAATTTTTCCTTCAATTGGTATCAGAACCAGGTTTTCATATCATGATTGTATAATGTGTGATTGAATTTTAGAATTTAAGAAAACCGTTATCTTTGTCTTTCAATTTTCTGCATCATTTGGATATAATGAAGAGAATCTTTACAAGGATATATGTATTATTATTGATCAAGTGTCGTATATGGTAATGACCTAGAGGATATAGTTTTTGAATAAAAGAATAACTGTCAAGTGGGATGGTAATTGTCTTCTTGTCCCACGGATTGCATTGATTGTCATTTACCATGTGATTCAACATGGCGGTACAATAACATGGTAGTTATCGATTGGCAGTTATGCATTTGTCAAAAAACCTTGAATTGTCTTCCACCGTTTGGCTTGGAGTGATTGCTTAGAATTGTTGCATGGCTTAAGTTCGATGCATGGCTTGGTCTTTTGTCTTGCATGAATATAGTCCACTTGCATGCATATAGATATAGGATTCTATTTTCTTATAGAATCCGTACATTGTTGTTCTTGATGGCCATAAATTTTATATATATATATATATATATATATATATATATATATATATATATATAATGTAATTAAATATATATTACATATATTAATTTGTATATTATATTATATATAATATGATATGGATTTTTATATGTAATAAAAGTTTTTATTACGTTATATATATTTATATATGTTAATGCTAGTTTAATGAAATTTATTCTTAATGAGATTAGGATTTTTTTTTTTCACGTATCTAGCATTGTTATCATTCTTGATCTTAAAAACTTTTAATTTAAAATATCTAGTGGGATAGAGATACAAGGGTTGGATCTCATGGCCTCCATTGTTGGTTCATAGTAGTGTGAAATATATACTTTGTCTTTGCCTCGAGCTTAGCATTCCATGCGGAAAGTATTTATTTCATGGTCCTACAAAATTGAATTTCCTGGTTTATAGTGGTTTGATAAACACCTTGTCTTAGTTTCGAGCTTTGCATTCCATGCGGAGGGTGTTTTATCATGGTACTACAAAATAAGCCTGTTAAAGGGATGAAATGTGGTTACACATGATTCTAGACAATGGTATATACTAGACTAAGTATTATAGTATCCTCTATGCTGAGTTATTATTATTATTACTTAGAGGCTAAATGTAAAACGACATATTATTAGTGTTTGATAAGAGTTATCATGATAGCACTAATAATGAGAATAGTTCTCAATCAATCATAGTATTTTATGTTCACTCTATGCTGAGGGATATTGAATATGAGATTGGGTTGTCATTGCATATATTATTTTATGGTTTTGTTAAGGTTCCATATTATATGCTTATATGCTAAATTGATAATTTCCAGTTTACTTATTATATTCATGTTAATTATTTTCAGATTTTGTCATGGCATCATTTAGCCCACTTGTTTCTATTCTTAACCAAAACAAACTGACTGGATCCAATTATGTTGATTGGAAAAGAAATTTGGACATTGTTATTACTGCTGAAGAGCACAAATATGTGCTTACTCAACCATGTCCCACCTTTCCTTCATTAGATGCTCCTCTTGAGGAAAAACAGCGATATGATCGTTGGCAGAAATCTAATGAGATGGCCAAGTGCTACATCCTAGCATCTATCTCAAATGTTCTATAGCATCAAATGCAGGATGTAGAACTTGCTTCGGACATAATGCATAGTCTGAAGGAGATGTTTGGTGAGCAAGGCCGTTCTGCAAGGCAAGAAACCATGAGGCAAATTTATAATACTAAAATGGATGCAGGAAGTTCAGTGAGAGAGCATTGTCTTAGGATGATTGCTAATCTGAACACATTAGAAGTTTTAGGTGCCGACATTGATGGAGAATCCCAAGTGGATATGATACTCCAGTCACTACCAGAATCATTCAAGGAATTCAGACTCAATTATAATATGAACAAAAAGATTTATTCTTTGTCTGAATTAATGAGTGAGTTAGTGGCGGCGGAAGTCATCCTTGGTACTTCTAGTGTTGAAGCCAATGTAGGTGAAGTTTCTACTTCTCAACCTAAGTCGAAAGGCAAAGGTAAGAAGAAGAAGAAGAAGGACTTCACTAAGAAAGATGGTAAACAAATTGCCTTAGGGGTTGCCAACAAAGGAAAGAAAACCAAAGGAAAGTGTTTTCATTGTGGTGAGAAAGGACATTGGAAGAGGAATTGTCCAACATACAAGGCTGCCAAGAATAAAGATATGAAAAATTCATTTCTTCTTGAAATATGTTTGGTACAGAATCCAATAAATTCCTGGTGTGTGGATTCAGGTTGTACTAATCATATCTGCAATTCTTTGCAGGGGTTCCAGGAGACCAGAAAGTTGAATGAGGGAGAACTATTTCTTACTTTGGCTGATGGGAGCAAGATTCCGGTTGAAGCTGTTGGAGTGTTTAATTTGTGTTTTAAGTCTAGAGTTTTAATATTGGAAGACTATTTGTATGTACCTAATATTCGTAGGAATTTAATTTTTGCAACTTACTTAGGTAAACATGGATATTGTGTTATCCTCAAAGACAATGTTGCAATAAAGAAGGATAAAGTGTTTATCTGTTCTGGCAATATTGTGGATGATCTTTATATTTTAACTCCTGATAAGCATGAATTATACAATTCTGAATTAGATAGTAACTCTCATGTGAAATCATTAAAGAGAAAATTTCCTTCTACTAGTGATGCATATCTATGGCACTTGCGTTTAGGTCATATTAATTCAAGTAGGATTCAAAGACTAATCAAAGATGGACTTTTACAGCCCATGGACTTTGATGGTTTTCCAGTTTGCGAATCTTGTTTGGAAGGTAAGATGACCAAACGACCTTTTAATGCAAAAGGTAGAAGAGGGCAAGATTTGCTAGAACTAGTACATTTAGATGTATATGGTCCTATGTCAATCCAAGTAAGAGGTGGCTATGAGTATTTCATTACTTTCACTGATGATTACTCTAGATTTGGTTATGTGTACCTAATGAAACGAAAGTCCAAAACCTTTGAAAAGTTCAAAGAGTTTAGGGCTGAAGTTGAAAATCAATTGGGTAAACACATAAAGGCCATTCGATCTGATTGAGGTGGCGAATACCTTCTTAGTGATTTTAAGGATTACTTGACTGAAAATGAGATTATATCCCAGTTGACTGCACCTGGAACTCCACAACAAAATGGTGTAGCAAAAAGAAGGAATATGACTCTTTTAGATATGGTTAGGTCCATGTTGAGTTATTCGACTCTACCAATTTCTTTTTGGGGATATGCCTTAAATACTATAATGTATCTTCTGAATTTGGTACCTTCGAAGTCTATTCCTAAAACACCTGTAGAGTTGTGGAATGGGCGTAAGCCTAGTATGAGACATCTCCATATTTGGGGTTGTCCAGCACATGTGTTGAAAGGAAAGTCTGACAAGTTACAGTCTAAAACAGAAATGGTATTTTTTGTAGGCTATCCAAAAGGAACAGTTTGAGGTTTATTCTATAGTCATAAGGATAATAAAGTGTTTATTAGCACAAATGCCAAATTCTTGAAAAATGACTATATGAATAATTTTACTCCTAGAAGTAGAGTTGTCTTGGCTAAAATGAATGAACCTGTAGTTGAACAACCAATGGATGAAACTAGGGATGATGTGACTATATTAGATACACCACTAGATACTACTCATGAGATGTCTAGTACACAGGTGTCTCGTCGTAGTGGGAGAATTGTTCGGCCTCCTATAAGATTCGTAGGTTTAGGAGAAACTTATTATGCTATCTCAGAAGAGGTTGAATCGGATCCTTACATTTATGATGAAGCAATAAATTATATAGATGCACATCATTAGGTCCAAGTTATGAAATCTGAATTGGATTCTATGGATTCCAATCATGTATGGGATCTTGTAAAGGCGCCTAATGGCATTAAACCTGTTGGTTGCAAATGGGTTTACAAAAGAAAGGGAGGGATAGATGGAAAGGTTGAAACCTTTAAAGCAAGACTAGTAGCGAAAGGGTATACACAAAAAGAAGGTATTGATTATGATGAAACTTTTTCGCCAGTAGCCATGCTTAAATCTATCAGAATTCTCTTATCCATTGCTGCTCATTATGATTATGAAATTTGGCAAATGGATGTCAAGACTGCATTTCTTAATGGCAATCTTGAAGAAGAAATATACATGTTGCAACCAAAAGGTTTCATAGCAAAGAACCAAGAGCGTATGGTATGCAAGTTGAATAGGTCCATTTATAGACTTAAACAAGCATCTAGGTCATGGAACATCAGATTTGATCAAGCAATCAAGTCATTTGGTTTTGAACAAAATCTTGATGAACCATGTGTGTACAAAAGGCATCGAGACAAAGTAGTAATGTTCCTGGTGCTTTATGTTGATGATATTCTACTCATTGGGAATGATGTAGGGGTAATGTCATCGGTTAAAGTTTAGTTGTCAAGCCAATTTGATATGAAGGACTTGGGTGAGGTTAACTTTATTCTAGAGATCAAGCTTTGGCGAGATCGCAAGAATCAGATGTTAGGCTTATCACAAGCTGGATATATAGATAAGGTCCTAGAACGGTTTAGCATGCAAAACTCCAAGAAAGGATTGCTTCCTTTTAGACATGGAGTTCCTCTGTCTGATGACCAAAGGCCTAAGACTCAAGAGAAAAAAAACGTGATGAGACAAGTTCCTTATGCTTCTGCAGTGGGAAGTCTCATGTATGCCATGCTTTGTACTAAACCAGATATTTGTTATTCAGTTGGCATAGTCAGCTGATATCAATCAAATCCAGGACCAAAATATTGGCAAGCTGTAAAGCATATTCTCAAGTATCTTAGGAGAACAAGAGATTATATGCTTGTTTACCATAGTGAGGATTTGATTCCCATTGGTTATACAGATTCAAACTTTCAGTTAGATCTAGATTTTAGAAAATCCACTTCAGGATGTGTTTTCACCTTAGGAGGTGGAGCCATAAGTTGGAGGAGTGTTAAGCAATCTTGTATTACGGACTCTACCATGGAAGCCGAGTACGTTGCTGCTTGTGAAGCAGCAAAGGAGGCTGTTTGGCTCAAGAAATTCCTTTCTGATCTTGGTGTTATGAGAATGGAGCAAGTTTCCATCATATTGTTTTGTGACAATAGTAGAGCAATTGCACAATCTAAAGATCCGAGGAATCACAAGAAATGAAAGCACATTGAGAGGAAATACCACATCATTCGAGATATTATTGCTCGTGGAGATGTTGTGGTAGCAAAGATTGAAAGTGCAAATAATCTAGCAGATCCCTTTACCAAAGCCTTGCCTCAAAGGACTTTCGAGTCACATTTGGATGAAATGGGAGTTAGATTAGTGCACAATAGTCTTTAGGGCAAGTGGGAGATTGTTAGGATTAGTGCCCTTAAATCCTATTGTATGATGCTATGTATGACATGATGTATGACTTAATATTGTGATTGATAAAGTTATTTTATTATTATCTAAAATAATGGTAACATGAATATGAGACATTATCATATAGTCCATGAGATGCATTGTATGTGATTTATGTGAAAAGTCACAGAAGATGTAAATCACAAGTTCTTTGTAAATTCAGAATTTATAGTTCATAGTCGGTGATGAAATTGGGCATTTTATCTGCGAAGACTATAACGTGTCAACTAAGATGATTTGTCTTGATCATGGAAGTGGAGACTTCTAGTTGATATGTTGATATGTTTTAAGAGTTAAGACATATTGAACAGGACTGCTGTAAGATTTATTATTCTCCTAACAACTGTCAAATGAATAATAAATCTCACGACTTCTATTTGCATGAACTCTTAATCCTGAGAGAATAATAGACCTGATCATGAAGTGTAGGTTGCTTTGATATATCAGGAGTGAGATCTAAAGTTACGGTCAAAACCTCAGTATGTTGGGCAGCCACATTTAGTGTTGATGGAACATATATTCTCAAGATGGAATTCATAGTCTCTTGATGGAGATATAAAATATTCCCTTGAGATAAGTTTAATGGATTTAGTTATTCAGAGAGTTAGGCCTAACCACTTTAGTAAGAAATTGCTAAAGTATATATTTATGAAATTAGATTTCATAAATATATAATGAATAATTTTAAAGAATTAAACCGGGTACTCAAGGATAAGATGTAGTAATTTACAAAATAGCAGTCTACGTTCATGACTTTGTATTACTACAAATATTTTATGAAGGGGTTACGTGTATAATAAAGTCTTGGGATATAATTTATTAATAATGCCTAGAGTGTAATTATATTTATATAGTGGTATTAAATATAATTAATAGTCACTTTGGACTTGTCCAGAGTTGACGGAAAAGCCCAAGGCCCATTGGAGCTAGTGCCTTATTGTTTCCTTTTGGTCCCACTCCAAGCCACAACTAAAGCCCAATTAGAAAGGCCCAATAGGCCAGCCCAATTAGATAATCAGTTAGTTATAAACAGAGAAACATACATAATTTTTTTAAGAAAAGTGAGAAAGAAAATTAAGAAACGGTGTGTAAGAGAGTGTGAGACACACTTTCATTCTCCCTTTGAAAACTGATTGAGAGACCACACATCTTGGGCGTAAAGTGGAATTGGAGTGAAAATTAAAAGTGTTCCCAAGTGCTTCTAATCTTTGTTTTGAATTTCTCCACACCAAGGTACGCTATCTTATTCTTAAATTCTGAAATTTACATAGTGCACGTTATCAACTATGAATGAAATAGATCCTTGTTTGTTGCTTCCGCTATGTGTTTTGTATGAGATACAAAGCCAGAATTTTTCCTTCAGATCTACCCTTTAATGAATAAATATAGCAGGTTTTTAATTGCAAATAGATCTCACCAAAGACATACCTTGGGGACAGGAAAGCAAAAACAATAGCATCACAGGGACTATCTGTGGCTGATGAAGTTTGATCCTTTTGGTCCTACTTTTTTTTTTGTCTTTGACCCGGAGGGGGGGGGGGGGGGAGGTCATATCTAGTGGACCCTTTATATCTCTTCCATTACACATGGCTTTTGAAGGCATGAGAGAATCTGCTTTATTGATTCATCCTTATCTCCATACGATTACTAGGACTGTAAAGATGATCAATCCGAGCAAGGATGCAGTGCATTATTTAGGTTTAAGACAATTATTGTGTATTCTGGCCCTCCTCTCACATGGGGTGGGTCAATGGAACCTAAGAGGAGAAGTATTCTCCCAAATACATAATAGTTCATTACTTTATTAAAATGTCGATTTTAGAAATGCACAGAAAAAGCTTGTTAAAATTTATGTTAGAAAATTATGAAAAATTAAATACTCCTTAAAATTTCTCAGTTTATCTTCTAATTGCTCTTTTTGGTTTGTAAGGAGAATTTTAAGTAGATCACACCTTTATCTAAAATCTGTCACTGTGTTTATAGAAATTTTTTTCTCTAATTGGTCATTTTGTAGTTTGAGGTAGTCACCGATAGAGAATTTTTTATATATTAAAAAATAAACAATATTTCGAAAACTATTTCAAATTTATCGATGAAAGCTAAAATGGATTGGTTGTCCATTACTTATTTTCCCTTCCCTATCATTAATAGGTATCTTGCTCTTTGCACAAGTTTGTTGCACCACATTTTGGGCCAAAAATGAGATTGCCTGAGGACAAAACATACTCCCCATACAAAGCAATAAGAGTCTAGCAAATCTTGCTTCCATTAATAATCGTTCCAAACTCGTAACAATTATCATCAAATCTATTTTGAGGGAATTTTAAATGTCTAATTGGTTGTATTACTATGTAATCTCCATTATACAACTTGAAAAATTGTTTATCATATCTCATTTACATCAAGTGCAAGCCACATCATTGGCATTTCTCCTAATCCATTTAAATCATATCCCATTTACATCAAGGTCATATCTAGTGGACCCTCTATATCTCTTCCATTACACATGGCTTTTGAAGGCATGAGAGAATCTGCTTTATTGATTCATCCTTATCTCCATACGATTACTAGGACTGTAAAGATGATCAATCCGAGCAAGGATGCAATGCATTATTTAGGTTTAAGACAATTATTGTGTATTCTGGCCCTCCTCTCACATGGGGTGGGTCAATGGAACCTAAGAGGAGAAGTATTCTCCCAAATACATAATAGTTCATTACTTTATTAAAATGTCGATTTTAGAAATGCACAGAAAAAGCCTGTTAAAATGTATGTTAGAAAATTATGAAAAATTAAATACTCCTTAAAATTTCTCAGTTTATCTTCTAATTGCTCTTTTTGGTTTGTAAGGAGAATTTTAAGTAGATCACACCCTGATCTAAAATCTATCACTGTGTTTATAGAAATTTTTTTCTCTAATTGGTCATTTTGTAGTTTGAGGTAGTCACCGATAGAGAATTTTTTATATATTAAAAAATAAACAATATTTCAAAAACTATTTCAAATTTATCGATGAAAGCTAAAATGGATTGGTTGTCCATTACTTATTTTCCCTTCCCTGTCATTAATAGGTATCTTGCTCTTTGCACAAGTTTGTTGCACCACATTTTGGGCCAAAAATGAGATTGCCTGAGGACAAAACGTACTCCCCATACAAAGCAATAAGAGTCTAGCAAATCTTGCTTCCATTAATAATCGTTCCAAACTCGTAACAATTATCATCAAATCTATTTTGAGGGAATTTTAAATGTCTAATTGGTTGTATTACTATGTAATCTCCATTATACAACTTGAAAAATTGTTTATCATATCCCATTTACATCAAGTGCAAGCCACATCATTGGCATTTCTCCTAATCCATTTAAATCATATCCCATTTACATCAAGGTCATATCTAGTGGACCCTCTATATCTCTTCCATTACACATGGCTTTTGAAGGCATGAGAGAATCTGCTTTATTGATTCATCCTTATCTCCATACGATTACTAGGACTGTAAAGATGATCAATCCGAGCAAGGATGCAGTGGATTATTTAGGTTTAAGACAATTATTGTGTATTCTGGCCCTCCTCTCACATGGGGTGGGTCAATGGAACCTAAGAGGAGAAGTATTCTCCCAAATACATAATAGTTCATTACTTTATTAAAATGTCGATTTTAGAAATGCACAGAAAAAGCCTGTTAAAATGTATGTTAGAAAATTATGAAAAATTAAATACTCCTTAAAATTTCTCAGTTTATCTTCTAATTGCTCTTTTTGGTTTGTAAGGAGAATTTTAAGTAGATCACACCCTGATCTAAAATCTATCACTGTGTTTATAGAAATTTTTTTCTCTAATTGGTCATTTTGTAGTTTGAGGTAGTCACCGATAGAGAATTTTTTATATATTAAAAAATAAACAATATTTCGAAAACTATTTCAAATTTATCGATGAAAGCTAAAATGGATTGGTTGTCCATTACTTATTTTCCCTTCCCTGTCATTAATAGGTATCTTGCTCTTTGCACAAGTTTGTTGCACCACATTTTGGGCCAAAAATGAGATTGCCTGAGGACAAAATGTACTCCCCATACAAAGCAATAAGAGTCTAGCAAATCTTGCTTCCATTAATAATCGTTCCAAACTCGTAACAATTATCATCAAATCTATTTTGAGGGAATTTTAAATGTCTAATTGGTTGTATTACTATGTAATCTCCATTATACAACTTGAAAAATTGTTTATCATATCCCATTTACATCAAGTGCAAGCCATATCATTGGCATTTCTCCTAATCCATTTAAAACTACTACTATCAAAAGCACTACTTGAGGACTTGCTATCTTCTAGCATTATGAATTTATGATGATCTTCAAAGGCTGACTTTTAGCTTCTTTCACAAGGCCATTGATACATTCTTTGAAGTCTCCTTCCATTACTATCGTCTTTGTTTGTATTTCTTGAGCTAGTTGCTGTTGCACTTCTAAGCTTATAGCAAAAGCTTCTGTAGTATTAGCAGGGGGAGCATGGAGTGATTCGCTTGACACAAGCTCTAATAAGTTTTTATCTCAAGATCTTCCCATTAAATTAATGAATAAATCCATGAGGTATTTAATTACAAATTGTAAGGTCCATGTGTTATGGTATTGTCAAATCATGCCAAATTGTGTCTTTTATTGAGTTTTGGTGTGTCTTAAAGCTGTAATTAAAGATCAAGTTGAAGACACAAAGTCTACTTAAGAAAAACAGGAAAACGTATTTTCAATGTATCTTGATAGTTGGCTCGATACATTCTCGATACCTTATTGATTTATAGAACCCTTCTAGGCCACCTTCTGTAAATCTCAATACCTACTTAATACTTCCTCAAAACCTCCTCTTGAGATTATTATCCATCATGTGAGAATTTCTACAGTCCACAAAGTATTGTCACTGATGAAGTTTAATCTTTCTGGTCCAATCCTTTTTGTCTTTGACAAAAGGGAGTCATATTTGGTGGACCCTCCATATCTCTTCCATTACACATGGCTTTTGAAGGCATGAATCAGCTTTATTGACTCATCCTTATCTCCATACGATAACTAGGACAGTAAAGATGATCTCTCAGCCAAAAAAAGGACAATAAAGATGATCAATGTGAGCAGTGCTGCAGTGCATTATTTAGGTTTAGGACAATTATTGTATATTATGGTCTTCCCTTTCACATGAGATGAGTCAATAGGACCTAGCCTACATGGGAGGGTGGAGTATACTCCCAAATAGGAGGGTGGAGTATACTCCCAAATAGGGCTATCTAGAGACACAGCCAACCCAACTCACCCGCCGCCGCCGTCGACCGAACCCAACCCGCCGCCAACCGATCCGACTTCTTCGGTGGTCAGAAACGGGTTTGTTCCTTCAAAACCCGAGTTTGGTGGGTCGGACGTCGGATTTCCTTCTCCAAAATCCGATCAAAACTTATCCGACCGATCTGTGAGATTACCGGCGATATTTGGTAGATCCAGTGAGATCTAAACCATTTTCGTCAAGATCTCGGCAAGATTTCACCGGATCTGGCCAAGATCTTGCCGAAAATGGCCTAAATTAGGTCGAATTTGGAGAAACCTCAAAGATTTTCGCCGGATTTTTGCCATTTTCATGCCGGATTTTCACCTTTTTCACACCGTTTTTCGCCATTCTCACACTGGTTTTTGCCGTTTTCTAGATTTTCAACCCCGACCGACCCGTTCGCCGTCATCTGATGGTCTGATCCGCCTGATCCGTTCATTCCGGTGGTCGGCGACGGGTGCATTATTTTGCCACCCGATTTCGGCAGGTCGATTCCGGGTTGGGCACAAACCCGATCCGGAGCGACCCGTGGACAGCCCTACTCCCAAATGCATAATAATTTATTACTTTATTTTGATGTTGATTTTAGAAATGTACAAAAAAAATTTGTTAAAATATATGTAAGAAAATTTTGAAAAATTACGTAGTCTTTAAAATTGTACTCAGTTTATCTTCTAATTTTTCTTTTTGTGTTTGTAAGGAGAGATTTAAGTAGATCACTCTATGATTTAAAATCTTTTGCTGTGTTTATAGATTTTTTGTTTTGTTGCTCTAATTGATCATTTTGTAGTTTGAGGTAGTCACCAACAAAGAAGTTTTTTATATTAAATAATAAACAGTATTTCGACAACTATTTCAAATTTTATTGATGAAAGCTAAAATATTGGTGGTCCATTTATTTTTGGGAAAGATCCAAAATGTTATTTACTTATTTTCCCTTCCCTGTCATAAATAGATATTTTGCACATGTTTGTTACATAAACACTTTCAAATTTGATAATGTTATTCAAATAGATATAGTCAAGCCATATGCTAACAGTTTAACACTACTAATCTCTTCTTCTTCTTCTTCTTCTTTTTTTTTTTTTTTTCTAAGTAAATGAGATCACAAAAGGTCCAGACCATCGGGAAGAACAAAACACAACCCACCACATTTTGGGCAAAAAATTTGATTCCAAGGACAAACCATGCTCCCCATACAAAGCAATAAAGAGTCTAGCAAATCTTGCTTGCATTAGTAATTGTTCCAAAGTCGTAACAATTATCATCAAATCTATTATGAGGGAATTTCAAATGCCTAATTTGGTTGTATTACTATGTAATCTCCATTATACAACTTGAAAAATTGTTTATCATATCCCATTTACATCAAGTGCAAGCCATACCATTGGCATTTCTCCTAATCCATTTAAAACTACAACCATCAAAAGCACTACTTAAGGCTTGATATCTTCTAGCATTATGACGATCTCCAAAGGCTGATTTTCAACTTCTTTCACAAGGCCATGGATACATACTTTGTAGTCTCCTTCCATTACTATCTCTTTGTTTGCATTTTTTGCAATGCAATTGGTATGAATGGTTGAGATTTAAAGTTGCAAAAAGGGGGAGTATGGAGTGATGGTTGAGGTGAATTGCACAGTACAATTGCAACTGCAATTGCACCGAATCTCAATCCCACTCCTAAGCTTATAGCAAAAACTTCTGTAATAGTGCGCGCAAGGAGGAGCAAGGAGCATGAAGTGATTCACTTGACAAAAGATTTAATAAGTTTTTCCTTTCAATCATAACGTATAACTACAACACCAGCTTTCTTACTGCCATTGACCCACAACAGCTAGCATGAAAATTTTATTTAATAAAACATGTGGAGACTCTGCAGCTCGGGTTTTTACATACCCGAACAACCAGCAACCCGAACTCGGCCCGTTTATTAAACGAATTTTTTTCCCAGGATCTAGCCCGCCCCACCGGCCCCGCGAGCCCCACCGGCCCCGCCCAGCCAGCCTAATCTTTAGCCCCAAACAGTGGTCTAATCCATGGAACAATAAAAAAAAAAAATTATGTTTTTCTGAGGGAAAAGAATCACAGCAGCACAAACAACAAATCAAAGTAAATCTCAAATCAAATCCACCATACCCATTCAAATTTCCTATTCACAAAAACCAAATACATTTGAAATCAAACTATTTTTGAAATTTTCATCAAATTAGGATGATTAGTACATTAGTAAACAATTTTAAATTGAATTTTCACAATTTTGTACATTTGACGACTTTAAATTTGGAAACAAATTTGGACGATCTGTACATCTAATGTAATTAATTTTCCATTGAGTTTTCACAATTTTCATTTGAATTTTCACGATTTTATACACTTAATGAATTCGAATTTTTCAACAAATTTGTATTATCTGTACATCTAATGTACACTATTTTTCCTTAAGTTTTCACGGTTTTGTACATTCAACGAATTCAAATTTTTAAACAAATTCATACGATCTGTACATCTAACATACATACTTTTCCATTGAATTTTCATTATTTTGTACTTTCAATGAAGTCAAATTTCTCAACAAGTCTAGGCTATCTGTACATCTTATGTACACCTTCACGATTTGGTACGTTCATTGATTTTCCATCGATTTTTTCCCGAATTTCTACATTCGACTAATTCAAACTTTTTTACATATTCAAATTATTCGAGGCATTTACCATTAGATGATTTATAAGAATCACTCATTTTTCTTTCTTGGAGTTTGTCCATTATTCATATGGTTACATATTTTTAAAAAAACACAAAAACCATTTAAGTGCAATAACTGTGCCAACGCTAAAAATAATTTATGCAAAAAACAGTGAAATTTTTTATAAGAAAACAGTGAACAATTTTACTTAAGGCAAAAAACAAATTTTATGAATGTAGTAAGCAGATTCGAATATACAGTAAACATGATGTGCAGAGAGCAAATTTTATTAATATAGAAATAGATTTTATCAATGTAAAAAAATAGATTCGATTATTGTGAAATTCAAACATGAAAAAGCATTCAGATTTGGCATTTAAATTTAGAAAACACAATTTCACTAGGTGTTTTATGAGAAAACAGCGAACGATTTTTTAAATAGTGAACAAAAAATAATTTACGCAGAAAAGAGAGTGACCAATTTTTTAAATAATGCTGAACAAAAAATAATTTTAAGCAGAATGCTAGAAATAGTTTATGCAAAAAACAGTGAAAATTTTTTATGAGAAAACAGTGAACAATTTTACTTAAGGCAAAAAACAGATTTTATGAATGCAGTAAGCAGATTCGAATATACAGTAAACATGATGTGCAAAGAGCAAATTTTGTTAATGTAGAAACAAATTTTATCAATGCAGAAAAATAGATTCGATTATTGTGAAATTCAAACATGAAAAAGCATTCATATTTGGTGTTTAAATTTAGAAAACACAATTTCACTAGGTGTTTTATGAGAAAACAGCGAACGATTTTTTAAATAGTGAACAAAAAATAATTTACGCAGAAAAGAGAGTGAACATTTTTTTAAATAATGCTGAAAAAAAAATAATTTTAAACAAAATGCTAGAAATAGTTTATGCAAAAAACAGTGAAAATTTTTTATGAGAAAAGAGTGAACAATTTTACTTAAGGCAAAAAACAGATTTTATGAATACAGTAAGCATATTCGAATATACAATAAACATGATGTGTAGAGAGAAAATTTTATTAATGTAGAAACAGATTTTATCAATGTAGAAAAATAGATTCGATTATTGTGAAATTCAAACATGAAAAAGCATTCAGATTTGGCATTTAAATTTAGAAAACACAATTTCACTAGGTGTTTTATGAGAAAACAGCGAACCATTTTTTAAATAGTGAACAAAAAATAATTTACGCAGAAAAGAGAGTGAACAATTTTTTAAATAATTCTGAACAGAAAAGAATTTTAAGCAGAATGCTAGAAATAGTTATGAGAAAAGAGTGAACAATTTTACTTAAGGCAAAAAACAGATTTTATGAATGCAGTAAGCAGATTCGAATATATAGTAAACATGATGTGCAGAGAGCAAATTTTTTTAATGTAGAAACAGATTTTATCAATGCAGTAAAATAGATTCGATTATTGTGAAATTCAAACATGAAAAAACATTCAGATTTGGCGTTTAAATTTAGAAAACACGATTTCACTAGGTATTTTATGAGAAAACAGCGAACAATTTTTTAAATAGTGAATATAAAATAATATACGCAGAAAAGAGAGTGAACAATTTTTTAAATAATGTTGAACAGAAAATAATTTTATGCAGAATGCTAGAAATAGTTTATGCAGAAAACAATGAACAGTTTTACTTGATGCAAAAAACAGATTTTATGAATGCAATAAGCAGATTCGAATATATAGTAAACATGATGTGCAGAGATAAAATTTTATTAGTGTAAAAGCAGATTTTATCAATGTAGAAACATAGATTCAATTATTGTAAAATTCAAACATGAAAAAGCATTCAGATTTGGCGTTTAAATTTAGAAAACACGATTTCACTAGGTGTTTTATGAGAAAACAGCGAACAATTGTTTAAATAGTGAACATAAAATAATTTACGCAAAAAAGAGAGTGAACAATTTTTATGAGAAAACAATGAACAGTTTTACTTAATGTAGAAATTAAATTCATATTTTGAAATTAAAATCTATGTATTTTACAATGCTTCTATTTAAATAAATAAAAACATAAAAAAGCTACTTATGTTTATGTTTATGTTTATTTGTCGATAATCCAAAAAAAAAAAGTTACAAGGTACTCGAACTTAGTGAGCTGGAGTACTATAGAAATAAAATAAACAACATTTTATATTTATGTTTATTTGTCGATAATCCCAAAAAAAAAAAGTTACAAGGTACTCGAGATTGGTGAGCTCGAGTACTGTAGAAATAAAATAAACAATATTTTATGTTTATGTTTATTTGTCGATAATCCCAAAAAAAAATTACAAGGTAATCGAGCTTGGTGAACTCGAGTACTGTAGAAATAAAATAAACAGCATTTTATTTATAAAAGGTACTCGAGCATGTTATACTCGAGTATTGTGTTGCATGATACTTGAGTATACCAAGCTCGAGTACCACATTACTTGTTTTATTCGCCAAATTTCCACCTGAGCAGTGCCACGGTGTCAAAACTTCTAGGAACTCGAGTGTCTTAAACTCAAGTTCCAAATGGTACTCGAGTTTGCCAAACTCGAGTACCATAAAAGTGGTATTTCCCTATTTAGTTCCGAAACAACGTTTTTTTGCTAGAAATTTCTGAAAATTGTGGTATTTGGCCATTTTGGCCAAAATATCCCTATATATAAAAAGTGCCAAGTCAGTTAGTGCTCCAGTACTTGCGCTACACTACTTTGTTATGTTCAATTTTATAGTGCTTGCACTACAGTTTTTCGGTTTGTTCATTATCCACCGTTATGCTTGCCTCCGTTGAACTTGCATATATAATAATAATAAAATATTAGTGGATTCTAGTTAGCTTAACTGGTAAAGTCTCTGATGGTTGTATAAGAGATCTAGGGTTCAGTCCCCGCCTACACTAAAAACTGATTGATGTCTTGGTCTGATAATAAAGAGTTATTATTAGGAGCGAACGCCATAGGTTGAAACTCTTTCAAAAAAAAATTTAATAAAATATTAATACAAGTTTTCACAATATTTTCATAATTGTTGAGAAATTGAGATGTTAATTTTTATAATATAATAAAAAATCATACGGAAATCAACCACACCTAAAAATAAAGGTATTTTGAATAAAAAAAAGTGCTACATCCACAACATTTTCATAACAAACCTTAGATAGTAAATTGTTATTCTAATTTAAACTTACTAATAAAATTACTTTTTTACCTACTAATAATAACCCGTAACAACCTGCTACTTATGATTTGTAATGAAAATATTGTGAACATAGCATTTTTCTTGTGAAAATATTAAGACATCTTGTTGTGATCACAATATTTTCACAATTGCTGAGGTATCAATTCTTTACAAGTCAAAGTAAAGTATAACAAAGTTGTAAAAGTATTATGAAAATGTTATGCCATTCTTTGTGTTTCTAGAATTTTTTTTTATTAGTCAATTTTTGTTGAGTCAAAATTCACAGTTTCATGTACAGTTTTCTTGAGTTGAATTTTTGTATTTTTTTCTTTATGCACTATTTTAAGTAAAAACACATAGTTTTACACAAAAACTTGGAAATGTATTGATAACTTTTTCTTTTCTCATAAATTTCTTCTAAAAATATTGCTTATACCAAGCCCTTAGACATCCAATAACTATTTCCATATGTTAAAACTAATTCAACCTAATTAAAGTTACTTCCGACTTAAAAATTCTCTAAGAATTCTAGAATTTAACTAAAGTATAAAGACAAACTTCTATGATAAATTTATTGAACAACACCATATTCCCATTAAAAGAATAAAAAAAATTGTGCCTATTCAATATATTTCCATAATGAATAAATTTTGATAAAACATTAAAAAATGTCATAGTATCACAATAGCAAATATTGTAATAGGAAGTAGAAAGTATATACATAAATATATCAAAAAGTATCTTCTTTTACCTACTAAAATGAAACAATTCAATCTGGCTATTTATTTACTCTACGTATCTATCAAACTAACAGTGAAATCATCTATTAAAAGATTTCTACCACAAAGAACTTCCACCACAAATCTTTGAAGATTAAGAAAATTCGAAGAACCCATGATGAACATGAAAAACGTGAAGCACAAAAAATCTCTAACAAGCACACAGCTAAAGATTAATTGCAATTTCATTCCTAAGTTTTTTTAGTGTGCGTTTGGGAGGGGCTAAAACGCCCAGCATCTGCGTTTCAGCCCCTTCCCTTTTTCTTTTTCTTTTTTCCCTTCACTGGGACGCGCATTGTGTACTGTTCATTGGCCATGAACAGTGATTTTAGGCCAATGAACAGAAATTTTAAGCATGAACAGTATTTTTTACACATTAAAAAATTATTTTGCTACAGTATTTTTTAGTTTTCAGTTTCAGCTACTTCCAAACGGACCCTTAGTCCACTTTCCAATCCATGTGGAGGACATCTTTTGTTCGAGTCAAGACTACGTTGACGAAATACTTCAATTAAAGACTTTTCTAAGGAGATCGAATCAGAGGATTATTCTATTGTATTAAAATCTAAATATAGAGAATTGTACCTATAAATTCATCAATACAAATCAATACAAATTTATACTTGTGAAACATATTCAATTATTTGATTTTAAAACTTGAAACTTTGTGTTTACAGTGGGGTCAAAGTAAACTCAAAAAGAAGCAAACGTCAATCCACAGTTTTTAACTTTTCAAGCGTTTTTTTAACTTTTCTTCTCTGTTAAGGGCTAAGCAACAAGACAACATTGAAATTTGAACCCGTTCCCTTTCATAAGTGGCGGAGCCACAATCGGACCGAAGGAGACTATGGCCCCCCAGAAATTTGGGGAAAAAATAGTAAACAACAGAAGTAAAAAAAAAAAAAAAAAACTTAAAAGTCAAAACCTCTGGATTGACATCTGTTTCTTTTTGAGTTTACTTTGACCCCCATTGAACTGTTTTTTTTTCTGGATTGGCGTGTAGACTACAGCCTTGCATCCTCCAATAGCAATAGGCTTCACATTGATTGACGTCTAATGTGTCCCGGTAAATGGTATGGATTGTATCAACTTGACTTACCCAAGGTTGATGCAAGAAGACAGGAGAAAATGTGACGAAAGGTCACGGAGAATAAATGACGTAATAGTTGCAGTGGTCTTTGAAAAAAACTTTTTTAGAAACTGAAAAAGTGTTGATAATTTTTTTTAACTTTTAAGAAAATTTTATAGAAAATAAGTAGTTTAATGTGTACTTTCGACCCTATATATATTGCAGTGGTCTTTTATAGTTTATACCTTATAGTATCTCACAATCTCAAATGCCCTCTCTCATCTTTTTCTTTTTCTTTTCCCACAAATCGCATCTCGGTCCAGCATTCCTATCTCGCCTTTGACTGCTAGTGCTAGTGCTAGTGCTAGTGCTACACAAACAATATGGCAACAGGTGCGACTGAGGTATGCTTTCGTAATATAATATTTCCTCGTTAAGTTCCAATTGTCTATCTATCTATTTATTTAATTTCTTGTTATTTATCTTGCCGAAAATCATCTCTTTTTTATACTAATTAAATCTTTCCATACAACGATTAGTTAGGGAGCTGTTTATTTATTTTTAACTTGTCTTTGTTTAAGTTTTTCTTTCTTTGAAAAATTCCTCTTTTTTGTTTAGACGAGAGATTAAAAACTTAAATTCAATGAAAATGTGATTAATATAACAAAAAGTACCTTCTTTTACCTACTAAAATGAAACAATTCAATCCGACTATTTAATTACTCTACGTCTCTATCAAACTATAGTGAAATCACCTATTAAAAAAAAATTATTTAAGTACTAAAATTATTTGTTCAATTAATTATTGTTTCAAAAGAAACCATTTTAAAATTCTTCATTCAAAATTACCATTGTCATCCAGTTAAAATATTTGCAAATCTTTTATGTGATTAGCTTTACAGGACAATGGAGGAGGACGATTAAATTTATTTATTTTTTATAAGAAGTTTATAAACATTAAATAAAAAATGATCATTATTCTTGTAACAGCACTGCAGCAGTGCATTTTAACATATTAAAAGATTGTGCCATAGAATGAACTTTGAAGTCAAATTATAGCGTATTGTACTTCACACGGTTCCTCCCCTAGCGTTTTTAAATCCTAGTGGCTCTTATCTTGATAGGCAGGAGGCTCTTCAACTACAACTGAAATCCAAAATTTGGAAATGTCAACAAGTGAGGTATGCTTGTTAAGTTTTAATTGTCTGTCTATCTATTTATTTAATTTCTTGTTATTTGTCTTGCCGAAAAATCATCTCTTTTTTATACTAATTAAATCTTTCCATACAACAATTATTTGCTAAATTTTCTATCATTTTTTTTTTTTTTTATTAACAGACAGCAGCATGTCTTATCTTTGAATAATAATAATTTTTAAAATACCGTATGAATATAATATAATTGGTTTTAGGCAAAAAACACTATTTTTGATCTTATATTTTGGATTCACAATCAATTTAGTCTCTATATTTTTGTAGCAATTAATTTAGTTCCTGTAATTTTTATCTTGTAATCAATTTAATCCTTACTGTGACTTGGCAAACGGACTGCACACTTAAGCTTACATGACAAGTAAAATAATATTAAACAAATTTATTTGATATTTGAATAATGTCACGTCAGTATTTAAAATTTATAAAATAAATAAAATAATATAAATTTCCAATATTAAAGAAATAAAATTATTTGTAAAAAAACCTCAATTTTTCTGCATTCTCTTAGCAACTAAACACGCCAACACCTAAACACAAAATATCATATTTACCGATCACCAACTCTCCTAAACAAAAAAATAACCCAAAAATCCAAACGCAATAGCATCTTTGAAAGAACATGTTCGGTCTAATCCTCTCTCTTCTCTTTTTATTCACGCATACCCACTTGGAGCAAAACAAAACCTTTGCCTTGAAAGCCAGCTCGTTAAATTGAACCATTAACTAGGAAGAAGAACACCATTTGATGCAATGTTTTGAATCCCTTCGTCCATCAGATTGGTCAAACCTTACCTTTTTTTTTTTTGTTAATTTATGTGATGAGAAAGCACAGGTCCACAAAGTTAAGCAAATAACTCAGTTATGCCAACGGATTATCCAAAAAAAAAAACTCAGTTATGCCAAAGATGCATCACTCTGCTACACGATGTGGGAGTTTTGTTCTGATTTGGGTTTTCTTGCTTTGGTTTTGCTTGAAATCTTACTTCTTTCATAGATTGCAAACATTTCTTTTTGCCTATACCAAGCCCTTAGACATCCGATAACTTTTTCCTAATTTTAAAACTACTTTCAACCTAATTAAAGTTACTTCTGACTTAAAAATTCTCTGAGAATTCTAGAATTTAACTAAAGTACAAAGACAAACTTCTACGATAAATTTATTGAACAACGCCATATTCCCATTAAAAGAAAAAAAAAATTGTGCCTTTTCAATATATTTCCATAATGAATAAATTTTGATAAAACATTTAAAAAATTTCATAGTATCACAATAACAAATATTGTAATAGGAAGTAGAAAGTATGTGCATAAATATATCAAAAAGTACCTTCTTTTACCTACTAAAACGAAACAATTCAATCTGGCTATTTAATTACTCTACGTTTCTATCAAACTACAGTGAAATCATCTATTAAAAAAATGAAATGAAATTATTTAAGAACCAAAATTATTTGTTCAATTAATTATTGTTTCAAAAGAAACCATTTTCAAATTCTTCATTCAAAATTACCATTGTCATCCAGTTAAAATATTTGCAAATCTTTTATGTGGTCAGCTTTACAGGACAATGAAGGAGGACGATTAAATTTATTTATTTTTTATAAAATTTTTATAAACATTAAATATAAAATGATCATTATTCTTGTAACAGCAGTGCATTTTAACATATTCAAAGATTGTGTCATGGAATGAACTTTGAAGTCAAATTATAGCGTACGTATTGTACTTCACACGGTTCCTCCCCTAGCGTTTTTAATCCTAGTGGCTCTTATCTTGATAGAAAGGAGGCTCTTCAACTGCAACTGAAATTGGAAATTTGGAAATGTCAACAAAATCTAATATAATACCAGACATATTGCCAACAAGTGAGGTATGCTTTCATAATATAATACTCCTAGCAGTTGAGTTTTAATTGTCTATCTATCTATTTATTTAATTTCTTGTTATTTATCTTGCCGAAAATCATCTGTTTTTCATACTAATTAAATCTTTCCATACAACAATTAGTTGCTAAATTTTCTAACATTTTTTTTTATTAACAGACAGCAGCATGTCTTATCTAGTCCCTACATTTTGAGTCCACAATCAATTTAGTTCTTATATTTTTGTAGCAATCAATTTAGTTCTTATTATTTTCATTTTACAATCAATTTAGTCCAAGTGTTATCTCACTAACGAAATATGCTTACATGACAAACCCTTTATACACTAAAATTTTGAAAAAAATAATAAAATAATATAAACTTTCAATATTAAAGAAATAAAAATATTTGTAAAAACAACCTCAATTTTTCTGCATTCTCTTAGCAACCAAACACACCAACACCTAAACACAAAATATCATATTTACCGATCGCCAACTCTCCTAAACAAAAAAATAACCCAGAAATCCAAACGCAACAGCATCTTTGCAAGAACATGTTCGGTCTAATCCTCTCTCCTCTCTTTTTATTCACCCATACCCACTTGGAGCAAAACAAAACCTTTCCCTTGAAAGCCAGCTCGTTAAATTGAACCATTAACTAGGAAGAAGAAAACCATTTGATGCAATGTTTTGAATCCCTTCGTCCATCAGATTGGTCAAACCATACCTTTTTTTTTTTTTTGTTAATTTATGTGATGAGAAAGCACAGGTCCACAAAGTTAAGCAAATAACTCAATTATGCCAAGGGATTATCAACAAAAAAAAAAACTCAGTTATGCCAAAGATGCATCACTCTGCTATACGATGTGGGTATTTTGTTCTGATTTGGGTTTTCTTGCTTTGGTTTTGCTTGAACTCTTACTTCTTTCATAGATTGCAAACATTTCTTTTTGAAAATCAACCATTTCCACTGAAATTTGTGGACCCACTTGAGCAATCTGACTTATGCTCTCTTCAATCTACACCGTTTCTTCAGATTTCCTCTTCGGACAATTCTTATTTTTTTTCCTTCTTATTTTTTTTGAATCCCAACCGTTCGCAAAGTCAATCCACATAGCTATGAGTTACCAGCAAACCCAGTAAAGTTGATACTTTGACCTTCAACTCTACAATTCAAATTTTAATTTTAAATAGAGAAATTAATTTTTCTGGGTTTATGTTGTTCTTCTGGGTTCAGGTTCTTATTCTTTGTTTCTTTGGGTTTATGATTTTTCTTTTTTGTTCAAATTTTTCTTTTCTTTTCTCCTTTAGAATTAAGAAATTAATTTTTGTTTATTTTTTTAATTTAAATGTTGACATGGCTTTCACTTAAAATTATATCGTCAAGCACCGCCTCATCCATCAATAATTTCAGACAAAGAAAAACAACAAAAACAAAAAACCTAACTCTCTTTTTTTTTTTCTTTTTTTTTGTTGGGAATACAGAAAGAAAAGCTATAAGAACAAATTATGGTCAGAAAGATCGGATTCTGACAGCCGAATAGCTTTTTGTTAAGAAAGATATTACGTACACAACATTTTCACAATAAATCACAAAGATTAGTTGTTATTGGTTCAAATTTAAACTTAACACGAAAATTACTTTTTTGCTCTAATAATAACAACTAGTAATAACCTAATACTTAAGATTTGTTGTAAAAATATTGTGAATATATCATTTCTCTTAACAAGAGAGAGAGAATAGTATCAATATTTAACGGCTAAAAATATACGAAAGAGATTTCAGCGGCTTTTTTCTTCTTCATCATCATCTGGGTTTTTTTTTTTTTTTTTTTTTTTTTTTTTTTTTGGAGTTCCCGCTTGGTAATGAGAAATATGAGAAAGAGACGGAGTTACAATGAGGTGTTGTTTTGTTTTGTATGTAAAAAATAATAATTAGGTATTATTAGAGCCTGATAGAGAGAGCCCTAAAAAATAATGATGAGGTTTTAATTTGTGAACCCTATCTTGAAATTTAGGGATCATGCGTCTCGCACGTGACTTGGGGGCTAAGGGTCAACTCATTTTGTTAACTTTTACTGTAATGATGTGACTTTGATTATAACCAAACCTCCCATGTATATCCTGATTTTTTTTTTCCTTCCTGTTCATTTTATGGTTGTTGATTTTGTAAAATTTTTTATATAAATAAATAATTAAATAAAGTTTTGTTCACATATTCTCTTAGAATATTAATTAATAGACTATTTTAATAATGTTTTAATATAAATTTTATAGGAAATATAAATTTTTTTTTTTCATAAAAATTTTAAAAATATTTTATAAACAAATATTTTAAAGACATTTGTTAACTTTTTTCATCCCAAATAAGTGAAAGTAACAATTTTTTTAATTAAAATAAACAAAAATGAAACAATTCTATATTTTAATTTTAATTTTCTTTTATAGGCTTATTTTCACTTAAAGTTCCTTCTTTTACATACTAAAATGAAACAATTTAATCTGGCTATTTAATTACTCTACATCTCTATCAAACTACAGTGAAATCATCTATTAAAAAAATAAAATGAAATTATTTAAGTACCAAAATTATTTGTTCAATTAATTATTGTTTCAAAAGAAACCATTTTAAAATTCTTCATTCAAAATTACCATTGTCATTCAGTTAAAATATTTGAAAATCTTTTATGTGATCAGCTTTACAGGACAATGAAGGAGGATGATTAAATTAAAATTTTATAAACGATTAAATATAAAATGATCATTATTCTTGTAATTTTAACATATTATAAGATAGTGCCATAGGATGAACTTTGAAGTCAAATTATATCGTGTTGTCCTCACCTAGTGTTTTTGATCCTACTGGCTCTTATCTTGATAGATAGGAGGCTCTTCAACTGCAAATGAAGATGAAATATTGGTAAATGACATCCGAGAAATGTTTGCAATGGCGAAGCAAGATATCTCAACTGGGAGTTTGGGTTTGATCAGTGTTCCACATCACCTTCGCAAACTGGATGAGCAACCCTTCACTCCTCTGCTTATTTCAATTGGCCCTATTCATCGCTCCAATCCAAACTTACAAACCATGCAAAGAACTAAAGTACAGGTTTGTGAGCGTTTCTTGGAAGAGGCTAAGATGGACTTGAAGAATTTCGTAGAGTGCGGTGGATCGTGGGAAAATGAAATTCGCTCTTGCTATGAAGAGACTATTGTGTCCAGCATAAGCAGAAATGATTTTGTGAAAATGATTCTGGTGGATGGGATGTTCATTCTTGGGTACTTCTTGTACTTTATACCACCTATCAAATTTTTGGGAGTGGACGGTAAGATGCCAGAATGGATGCTTACAATTTTGAAAGCTGACTTGGTATTACTTGAAAATCAGCTTCCTTTTTTTGTTTTAGAGAGGTTGATCCAGAAAGCAAACTTAGGAAATCGCTCTACTTTAATGGAACTTGCTTTTGATTTCTTTCAATGTTACAACTTTCAAAACATGGCCTTTCAGGAATTGGACTCAGAAATAGAACACTTCACAGATTTGGTTAGATTGTTTTATCTAGGTAAATGTGAAGACTTACCGGAAAGAAGCTCTGGAGGGGCTAAACTAGCATACTCTGCAACCCAGCTGCATGAGGCAGGAGTCAAGTTTGAGAAGGCGACAAAACGTTATAGAAGGAATAGAGGCTTCCTTGACCTAAGGTTTGATTCAAAGAATGGAGTGTTGGAAATCCCATGCATTACATTAAATGATGAGAAAATACGTCTTATTCGAAACATTAGTGCATTAGAGCAATCCTCTTTTGTAGGGCACACATATGTTACCGATTTCTTTGTCATCTTGGATTTCCTTATCAATACTTCCAAAGATGTAGATTTACTTTGTGATAAGGGAATTCTTGTTAATTACCTTGGCGACAGCAAAGCAGCAGCAACAGTTGTCAACAGTCTTAACACCAATATCTTATGGGATTATATGAACCCTAGATACTCAAAAATATGTGAAGATTTGAATGCGTTCTATAAGAAACGTTGGCATAGATGGAGGGCAACGTTATGTCGTCAATATTTTAGCACTCCTTGGAGAGCTGCTTCTACCAATGCTGCTATTATCCTTCTTGTGCTCACAGCCATACAAACTGTATGCTCTCTGAAGTCCACAAAGTGGTGACAAATATGTAGTAGTTTTGCTAATCACTTTAGCCTTTGTTATCTGTTAAGTATCTTTTGTTTTCAGTTGTTACTGTTTTGAACAAGGGTTTATCCTTACCAATAGGAAGTCTTTTTGAGTGTGATAGTGTTGGAATTGGATCAGATAAGCACAGTGCTTATCTATATCCGTTTAATTATCCTTTTGAGTTCTGTAATAATTCTATTCAAGACTGCATGTTTTTCAATAATAATTTTATTAGAAAATTTATCAGAAACTTTAATTGCTATTTGGGAGTTTTGGTTTTTATCATAGATTCAAATTGGTTGTAGGGAGAAAGGACAAAATTGTGATTGGCTTCTTGTCACGTGGATCCATCTTTTTTTTTTTTTTCCTAATCACAATCAACAGCATGAAGAGTTGTGACGAAAGTTGTGTATTTTTTTGTGGTACTAGAATTTTTGTTTTCTATTTATTATGCATTAGGTCCTATCAATAAAAAAAAAAAATACTATAAAATATTTATTATGCATTAGGCAAGATAAATAAATAAGCGTGTTATATTTTGTACAGATTCTGGGAAATTTTGATTTGTACATCATGCACCATGTATGCCAAGAAAACCGTGGCTGATTTGTACATTTCCAAATTTTAATTTTTTATTACAAATTATTGAGTTGGCAATAGCACTTTATGGTCACCACTAATTTTGGAAGTTCACGTATTTGATTTGCCACTGCAATTCAAATAATCCCATTAAGCTCACCTAAATTAAGAATTGATTTCAGAACTCAACTGCTATCTTAGCAAAGATTCTCAATACACAATATAACCTAGAATGTCCAAGTTCAGACATATATAATAGCTAATCGGCAAGCTATTTAGCCTTATTAATTGCATGAATGGAGAGGAGAAGCATTTTAAAGAGAAACCTTTTCCTTTAGCTATTATCTTTACTAGTCGCAGACACGCGCATTGCGTGAGATAATTTTTTTTTAGGGTGATCTTATTAAATATATTTGGGGTAATAGGTAATATCACTCTCCCATTCTGTTTATGTTAATAACAAAATATTTTAAATTTATTTAAGAATCTGTTTATAAATGTTTAACCATGGTTAGTAAGGACACTACTCATAACTTTAGAATTAAAATACAAATTTATAAAATACCAAAACATTTGAAATGACAAATCTCTCCATAACTCATTGGGAAAAGAAAAGGGGGAAAAAAAAGCAAAAGACATTATTTAATATTTTGAAATACACTTTAATTTAAAATAAGAGAATTTAATTTTAAAATTAAGGATAATTTTGGAACCTACCTTAAGCACAAGCAAGTTAGTACACAATATTTTAATATTAATTTAACAAAGTTTGGTCAAACAAATGTAAAGGATGAAAATATTTTTTCCTTTCAAATTTAGGGTAGAATGTCATTTCCTCAAACCTCAAGGAAGGGGAATGTAATTACCCCTATATTCTTCTTCTTCTTCTTCTTCTTCTTCTTATTCTTCTTCTTATTAATAATTGAATTTTCATTTTCTTTTAAGTTAATAAAAACCTTACATAGACCTTTTTATTTATTTATTCATAAAATATACAATTTTTTTAACCTTTACATATCTTTTTTTCAATGTGAATCTTTACATATACTTTAAGTAAACTCTATATATTCCACTTCTTTAGATGTGTAAAATCATAGACTACTACTTCATAATGATAGTAGCTAATTAGTTTTATCACTTTTTTTTTCATAATTTCATTTATAACATTTTTTTACTATTATCATATATTTTCTGGCTAATGATTTTCATAACGAAGTTAAATGAGATGTAGCATCATTTATTAGATTTTTAAATGTAATTGTGTATGAAGATCACACACACACACACACACACACACACACACACACACACATATATATATAAAGTTAAATGAAATGTCAAAAAAGGGATTTTAAAATTTTCTAACTTTATTTCTTATGTAATTTCTATTATTACATGAGAACATCTACTTTTAGTTATGAATTAGAGTTTGATTAGTTTTAAGTTTAAATATATTACTATGATTGTGTTTGTAGGGGTATTGGGCCCAGTAATTTATGAAGGATGGCCCAACGAAGTCTTTTGGGCTAGAAACCCAAATCCGAAGACATCAAAATGATCGTGGAGTATCTAAATGTCCAAATACGTCCGAGGAGTAGATTTGTCCTCGGATTGTTAAGCCGAGGACATAGGAAGAGAAGTTTAGTGTCCCCGGGTTATGTTATAAAGAATCCTACGACTATGGGAATACACGGTACACGTGGAGGACAATAGAAAGAGCGGTGGAATGTCTAAAGTAAAGCTGCTACCACCGCCCATACATTAAAAGCTCTGTAATTGATACGATGACTGTATAGATGGAAGGATGGGACCTGAGCATGGAGCTTGGAGCTTGGAACTTGGTCCCTAATCCCAGCGGGCTTTAGGGAAGAATGGATGGGACAAGTATCCAAAATCAGGATTGCAACCATAAAGTGGAAGATAATAAATAGAAGGGGAGACATACGAAGAAGTGAGAGGCTTTTTCAGGAAGAAAAAGAGCCAATAGTAGATGATAATCAATATTTGTATCCAAACTCAAGGAAATATTATTATAAACTATCCTCAGATTTCGTCCGAGGAGTAATTCTCAGTCTGACTTTTGCAAACAACTCTTTAATTTGTCTCATTGGGCCCAAAGCTCGTCCTTTCCCTGATTGTCTAAACCATCCTTGAAATCTAGATTACAAACCCATCTTCTACAAATTTATTGTAAAGAAAGGCCTTTCAAGCCCATCTCCCTCTAGTCATAGTTTGGGAATTTGAATTGTGTCCTTACAATTGGCGCCGTTTGTGGGAATTTAGTCTTTAAGGAAGTTTAGGACATCATGGTAGGATCAGGACCACAACGCAGCGCGGAGTCCGTGGGCTCCCAGCGTGAGGATCACCCCTTACATCCTGATCACGGAGAGAACCGAGAAGGAAGTGTACATACTACACACACCATCAGAAGTGCAAGCCATTCGCAAGGAGGAAGCAGAGTTCCTTATGAAAGAAATGTCAGGGCCATGCAGAAGGAGATTGACGGCCTAAGGAGGAGATTGCGTCAAAAGAGGCGAAGGGGAACTCCTCCGGTCTCTGACCCCTCTTCGGAAGGATCCGAGGATGACAATTACGGGCAGAGATCCAGAACTCCCCCAGGTGAATATTTCTCTTCCGAAGAAGACAATCTGCATGGGAGGCATGGCAGAGACTACCCCTCTAGGGGCTTGGGAAATGACGCAATGGGAAGAGCGTTACACCAAATCTCCAAGTCACCCTTCACGCGCAGATTGGAGGAAGGGAGGTTACCTCGGCGCTTCACACAACCAACCTTCACTATTTACAATGGTCGGACAGATCCTGTGGAGCACGTAAGCCATTTCAGCCAGAGAATGGCAGTGCATTCCAAGAATGAAACTTTGATATGCAAGATTTTTCCTTCTAGCCTGGGGCCCGTGGCCATGAGATGGTTTGACGGCTTAAGGGCAGGCTCCATTGATTCTTTCAAAGAGCTTACTAGAGCATTTGGTTCTCGCTTTATCACGTGCAGTAGAGTTCCTCGTCCATTGGATTCTTTATTATCCATGGCTATGAGGGATGGGGAAACCCTGAAAACGTATTCGGACAGATATTGGGAAATGTTCAACGAAATTGACGGAGACTTTGATGATGTAGCAATAAGGACCTTCAAGGTCGGCCTACCAACGGAGCATGACTTGAGGAAGTCCTTAACGAAGAAACCGGTCAGAAGCGTATGTCGACTGATGGATCGCATCGACGAGTACAAAAGGGTTGAGGAAGATCAGCAGCAGGGAAAAGGCAAGGCGAAGGTTATCCCACAAGAAAGGAGGGATTTCAGGTCGGACAGATACAACAACAATAAGCCTGCGCGGGATTTTTCCAGGCAGGCTGGTCACATACCCCCACAAGTGGTCAACACCGTCTTCAGGGAGCCGGTGCAGCAGCTGTTGGAGAAAATAAGGCATGAGCCTTTTTTCAAATGGCCAAATAAAATGGCAGGGGACCCTTTGAGACGCAACCAAAATCTCCATTGCCATTATCACCAGGAGAGGGGTCATACCACCGAGGATTATCGCACTTTGTGGAATCATTTGGAACAATTGGTTAAGGAGGGAAAGCTGAAGCAGTTCCTGTACCAACCTAATGGGCGAGGAAACCAATCAGGAGTGGCAAACCACGACGGCCCTTCGTCGAGACCTCCTCTAGGTACTATCAATGTCATTTTTGCAGCACCTGGAAGGACTGGCTCAGCTCCTTTCAGGGTAATGTCAGTGGCTCGAACATTGGCCGAAGAGTCACGGGATCAGCCGAAGAGGATTAAGGCAAGTATCCTGCCAGTCCTAGGTTTCTCTGAAGAGGACAAGATGGGGACCATCCAGCCTCATGATGATGCCTTAGTGGTAACCCTCAGAATAGGGAACTATGATGTAAAGAGGGTAATGGTTGATCAAGGCAGTGGTGCAGATATCATGTACCCTGACCTATTTAGAGGCTTGAATTTAAGAGTTGAAGATCTTATGGCATATGACTCACCCTTGATAAGCTTCGAAGGGAGAGCTGTCGTCCCGAAGGGACAAATTAGACTGCCTGTGCAATCAGGTCCGGAGGTGGTAGATGTAGATTTCATCGTGGTTGATGCTTATTCTCCCTATACGGCTATTGTAGCGAGACCTTGGCTGCATGCGTTAGGGGCTGTTTCCTCAACCTTGCATGTCAAAGTCAAATTTCATTCTGGAGACCAGGTGGTGGAGTTACTTGGGAGTCAGTCTGTGGCTCGACAGTGTGTCACGGCTGCAATTCTGCGTCAACCAGAACCAGACTCCTCGGCCGCGGCTAACGGAGAAGCATAGCAATCAAAGTCTCTTGCCACAGCCGAGGTTGGAGTTCAGTTGCCACAGGAAGAGAAGACGGAGCTGATTTTATTTTTAAGGAAAAATATGGATGTATTTGCTTGGAATGCGTATGAGGCCCCTGGGGTTGATCCGAGCTTCATATGTCATCATTTAAAGGTCAATCCAACTGTAGTACCGAGGAGGCAACCACCTCGGAGGTCCTCCAAAGAACATTCCGAAGCCGTAAAAGAGGAAGTGCTCAAACTCAAGAAGGCAGGTGCTATCAAAGAAGTGTTTTATCCTGAATGGTTAGCCCATACGATGGTGGTGAAAAAGAAGAATGGGAAGTGGAGAGTTTGTGTAGACTTCACAGATTTAAACAAAACTTGCCCGAAGGACTCATTCCCAATGCCTCGGATTGATCAATTGATTGACGCTACTGTTGGACATCCTCGGATGAGTTTTCTTGATGCTTTCCAAGGTTATCACCAGATACCTTTAGCCGTTGAGGACCAGGAGAAGACTGCATTCGTCACTCCTACGGGAAATTATCATTATAAGGTAATGCCTTTTGGTTTGAAAAACGCAGGGGCTACCTACCAAAGGATGATGACGAGAATGTTTGAGGCACAGCTAGGAAAAACTATTGAGGTATACGTGGACGATATGGTGGTAAAGAGTAAGAAGTTTCTGCACATCTGGAAGATCTGAGCAACACTTTTCAGAAGCTAAGAGAGTATAAATTGCGGCTCAATGCCTCTAAATGCTCTTTCGGTGTGGGATCGGGCAAGTTTCTAGGATATATGGTGACTCATCGGGGAATTGAAGTGAATCCTGCTCAGGTTAAGGCAATAAACAGCTTACACCCACCTCGGAATCCTAAAGAAGTGCAAAGGCTAACAGGTATGACTGCTGCTCTCAACCGATTTATATCTCGGTCCGCGGACAGATGCAGACCTTTCTTGCAATTATTGAATAAATGGAAGGGTTTTGAATGGACCGAGGAGTGCGCGGTGGCTTTCCAACAGCTAAAAGAATATCTCTCATGACCGCCAGTTATGTCTCGACCAGAAGTTGATGAAATTCTGTTTGCATATATTGCAGTGGCTAACCATGCAGTTAGCTTGGTTCTTATCCGAGATGACAATAATATCCAGAGACCGGTTTATTATGTAAGAAAATCTCTGCATGAGGCCGAGCTGAGTTATTTGCCACTGGAGAAAGCTATCTTGGCGGTGGTACATGCTACACGAAGACTTCCCCATTACTTCCAGTCTCATATGGTTGTTGTTCTTACACAACTCCCTCTTAAATCAATTCTGCGAAGTGCAGATTATATGGGAAGAATTGCCAAATAGGGAACTGTCCTAGGAGCTTTCGATATCAAATATATGCCTCGCACCTCTATAAAGGGACAGGTCATCGCGGACCTTGTGGCGAAATTTGCTGAGCCTTCGTTAGAAGACTATCAAGAAGGCATGGGTAAAAAGTCAGTAGGCATGATTTCGTGCGAAGGGCCTCCATTATGGAAAGTCCATGTTGATGGAGCAGCAAATCAGAGGGGATCTGGTATAGGACTAGTTTTGATATCCCCAGAGGGAATTACTTTTGAGAAATCTTTGAGATTAGGATTCTCGGCCACCAACAACGAAGCAGAGTATGAGGCCGTCCTCGCAGGGATGAACATGGTTCATAAAATGGGAGGAAAGACGGTGCAAATGTTCTCAGATTCACTGTTGGTGGTAGGCCAAGTAGAAGGGAAGCTAGAAGCAAGGGATTCCAGAATGCGAGAATACCTAACCCAGGTCAGGTATATGCAATCTAAATTTGAGTCTTTTTTACTATTACATGTATCCAGATGTGGCAATACCCATGCCGACTCATTAGCCACGCTCGCAACATCCTCGGCACAAAGTCTACCATGAGTTATCCTTGTTGAAGATCTGTTGAAACCCACTGGGACGGATGGTAACTCCACTCAAATTCTTCAAATTAGGACAGGGCCTAGTTGGATGGATCAAATAGTAACATTTCTCATAAATGACATCCTGCCTGGGGAAAAGGCTGAAGCAGATAAAGTCCGTAGGAAAGCCACTCGTTTCTGGTTATCCGAGGACCAGAAATTGTACAAACGTTCCTTTTCGGGACCATATTTGTTATGTATGCACCCCAAGGCAATGGAGCTACTTTTGGAAGAGTTACACGAAGGGATTTGCGGAAGTCACACAGGGGGAAGGTCTTTAGCTCACAGAGCCCTTACTCAAGACTATTGGTGGCCAAATATGCAGAGGGAGGCGCAAGATTATGCAAAGAAGTGTGACCAATGTCAAAGATTCGCTCCAAATATACATCAACCAGGGGAAGTCCTGAATCCTCTATCTAGCCCTTGGCCTTTTGCTTAATGGGGCTTAGACATTGTTGGACCATTCCCCAAAGCAACAGGAAACAGACGGTGGCTCCTCATGGGAACAGATTATTTCACCAAATGGGTTGAAGCCGAGCCATTATCAAATATCAGAGACATGGAAGCAAAAAAGTTTGTATGGAAGAATATCGTTACCAGGTTCGGCATCCCTCATACTCTCATTTCGGATAATGGTTTACAATTTGATAGCAAAGCCTTTCGGAAATACTGCTGTGATCTGGGCATCACGAATAGATATTCCACTCCGGCTTATCCCCAAGGAAATGGGCAAGCCGAGACTGTCAACAAAGTAATAGTGAGCGGACTAAAAAAGAGGTTGGGTGACGCCAAGGGGAGGTGGGTGGAAGAACTGCCACATGTCTTGTGGACGTATCGAACTACACCACGAAGATCCACAGGTGAAACACCCTTCGCCATGACTTATGGAGCCGAGGCAGTAATACCCTTAGAAACTGGGTTCCCAACCCTGAAGAAAAGCTCCTTCATTCCAGATGGCAATGATGATCTATTAATAAGAAACTTAGACTTAGTTGAGGAACGACGAGAAAACGCCATGGTGCAACTAGCTTATTATCAACATAAGCTCAAGCAGGGGTATGATTCTCATGTGAAACTTCGACCTCTTGGACCTGGTGACTTAGTATTAAGGAAAGTTTTGGGCACGACGAAGAATCCTGCATGGGGAAAATTGGGGCCCAACTGGGAAGGACCTTATCGTATTACTTCGGTCGCAGGAATAGGGGCCTACAATCTGGAAGATTTGGACGAACGTGTTGTACAACGTCCCTGGAATGTAAATAATCTACGAAGGTACTATTACTAAATAAAAGGCACTTTGGCTGTTTTTTTGTTGTAAATTGATATCCTTTACCAAATGTTAAACAGAACCTAAGTTACGTCTGGTCCTCGGATCATCTACTTTGGAAAAATTAACATTTCAATTTGTTCGTCTAAGTATCAAGCTGAAGTTTGGTATGCCTGGATCCTCGGACCACATACCTCGTCTAAATTGATATTCTTTACTAAAGTGTTAAACAGAACCTAAGTTACGTCTGGTCCTCGGATCATCTACTTTGGAAAAATTAACATTTCAATTTGTTCGTCTAAGTATCAAGCTGAAGCTTGGTATGCCTGGATCCTCGGACCACATACCTCGTCTAAATTGATATTCTTTACCAAGTGTTAAACAGAACCTAAGTTACGTCTGGTCCTCGGATCATCTACTTTGGGAAAATTAACATTTCAATTTGTTCGTCTAAGTATCAAGCTGAAGCTTGGTATGCCTGGATCCTCGGACCACATACCTCGTCTAAATTGATATTCTTTACTAAAGTGTTAAACAGAACCTAAGTTACGTCTGGTCCTCGGATCATCTACTTTGGGAAAATTAACATTTCAATTTGTTCGTCTAAGTATCAAGCTGAAGCTTGGTATGCCTGGATCCTCGGACCACATACCTCGTCTAAATTGATATTCTTTACTAAAGTGTTAAACAGAACCTAAGTTACGTCTCGTCCTTGGATCATCTACTTTGGGAAAATTAACATTTCAATTTGTTCGTCTAAGTATCAAGCTGAAGCTTGGTATGTCTGGATCCTCGGACCACATACCTCGTCTAAATTGATATTTTTTAGTAAAGTGTTAAACAGAACCTAAGTTACGTCTGGTCCTCGGATCATCTACTTTGGGAAAATTAACATTTTAATTTATTCGTCTAAGTATCAAGCTGAAGCTTGGTATGCCTGGATCCTCGGACCACATACCTTGTCTAAATTGATATTCTTTACCAAGTGTTAAACAAAACCTTAGTTAGGCCTGGTCCTCGGATCATTTACTTGGGAAGAATTAACATTTCTTTTCTTTTTGTCAAAACATCAAATCTTTGCATACCTAAGTCAAAAGACCATATGCCTTATTTTTACATAGTTCAACTAGAGATCCAAAATGAAGAATCAATTACTTAAATGCATCACTTAATGCAGTTCCCGGCATAATTAAAACTTCCTGGAGTATCAATTTCAATTCAGGTTATTGCTATTAACTTTGGTAAAGAGCAAAAAGATGGTACTTTTGGAATAATATGATCAAAACAAAGCAAAGAAGTAAGAATCATCTAAACAAGGAAAACAACATTCGTGCTTATATTAGATTCCAATAGTACTTTTGCAATTACACTTAGAAATTACACTTAGAGATAAAATAAAATAAAAATAAAAAAGAGAAAGGCAACAAGCAGTCATTGTTTCAGCTTAATCTTCAGAGGGCCTTTGGGGTCTTGAGGAGATGGAAGCTGAACCGAGGACTCAACGGCAATTCCTTTGCCTTTGGGATCATCTATCAAAGTAATTGGATTTGCCTGATCACCCAACTCATCCTTTGAAGATTCCTGAAGGTCACTTGAGGGCTGTACGTCTTCAAGTGCCTTTTCTTGTGCTGGGTCAACTTGTTTAAGAGCATCTTCAGGAAGAGTTGAGTCTTCAGCCAAATCACCTCCCTTATCCTCAGATGATCCCTGGGCAGCTTCTTGGGCAGCTTCAGGAATGGTAGAAGCTCGAATTGCAGGAGGATAATAGACACTCTCTGCTTTCCAAAGAGTGGAAGAGGCATTAACCCCAGCTTGGGAAAGTGCCTCATTCCACACTTGGAGGCAGTAATGCCTACATACCTCGGGAACCTAAGCTTTGAAAGTTTCGGTGACCTCCTTCACACCTATATCATAACCGTCTTGCTCGGCTTGGTCCCTTGAGATCTCGGCCTCTTCTTTTGCTTTCTCAGCCTTTTGCTTCTCCTCAAGGGCTTCCTCTTTACCCTTGATGGCCTCCTCTTTGGCCATCTCAGACTCGTTTAAATCTTTCTTGAGATCCTCAATGAGCCTTCGTGCTGCTAAGAGGTTATCGTCGGCTTGACAGAGCATTAGGCGCTGATCCTCGGCCTGTTTAGTCGTTGTTTTCAGATCAGCCTCTAAGCCTGCCTTATCACTCTCTGCCTTAGCCAACTTTGTTGAGACCTCCTGCAGTTTCTTCTTGTGAAGGTCCGAGATCTTTTGGGCGGTTTCACGCCTGGATTTCTCGGCCCTTAGAGATTTGTAGGAGCTGATGGCAATCTCTTCTGCCCTATGGGCAGATTGAACAGCCTACGAGCGAAACATATAAAACTTAGAAATATATATATATATATGTAATAAAAATAAAAGCCAAGGTTTTAGGGGAAAAAACTCACCATTGCAAGCTCCTTCTTCAAGGTCATAAAAACGGTGTGGTCCCTTTTCTTTCTAAGCTCAACCATGTCCTCGGGGAGTAACAGCGCCTGCTCCAATGCATCTGTGACACATGCAGCTGTCCCTTCATCGGAGTTTCTGATGGACGCGTCCACGGTGATGGCCTCGTCGTCCATGGACATGTCAAGAAGCCATATAGGGGCGCGCATGGCCACCTGTTGTTCAGTTCTTCTTTCCGACCTAGTCTGCATGGTGCGGGCCTGCTTTCCACCCTTTTCCACCTCGGGCTCCTTAGAAAGAGAGCCCTTTCCTGCCTCCACCACTTCCTTCCCTTTCGGCTGATCCCTTTTTCTTTTAAGATCAGCTATGTTGGTGCGTTGAGTTTGGGAGGATGGGGGAGGAGGAGGAAGCCTAGTTTTAGGGCCTTTGTCAGCACCCTTTTCTTGAGTCTGAGGGTGCACCTCTTTAGGAGGTTCTTGGACTCTAGGGCCCTTGTCAGCGCCCTCGAGGACATCTTTTAGGCTGGGCTTAGTCTTACGTTGAATGCCCATATTGTCAGGTTCTTGAGTAGTAGCCTTTGAGATTTGTGTAGAGGTGCCGAGGATGGGAGTTGAATCTTCAGGAGAGTAGGGTTGATTAAAAACCTCAAACTCGTCCTCGGAATCTGATACCTCAACTATTTCTTCTCCTTCTTCCTTTACGGTAAAGTGGGAAGACGCAGCTTCACCAGAGATTGATTGTGTGGAGAAAGGGACTGTGGGAATCCCAACTGGAACGAATTGTGGTGGTTGGATTGGTTGAGTGATCAAAGTGCCTTGAGGAATGGTAGTCCCCTCCGTTAGCAAGAAACCTTCAACGGCAACGCTGATCCGAGGAAGGCGAGGGTCGTAGGCTTTGATCACACACTTCGGCACCTGAAAAGCTTTGGATATCGGAGTGTAGCCGAGGATCAGATGAGCCGCTCGGAGTTGGCCGTCGGTATGCACGAAAACCTCAGCTTGTAGGATCCTATCCAACCGTCCAAAATCAACAAGATTAGGATGACGATCGGCGGCGTGTGAATCTGTAGAGTTATCCAAGTAAAAGTGGGTAAGAATAAGTAAAAAGACAAAGGATAATAGTATGTAAAAGAAACTTCACCTAGAGTCCCTTCCCTTGTCGGACAGGGGAGGCCGTCGTGCCAATTTCCTGATACGATCAGGAAGTCGTTTTTTAGGCCCTTGTTTGATTCAGGCAAACATTGAATTAGCCTAACTTCTGGGTATCTAGATTTTAGGTAATATTCGTCTTTTTTGCTTAAGTAGTGGAGGTTATAAACCCAGTTCACGTCGTGGTGAGTGAGCCCTAGGTTCATCTTCTCATTTAAGGCATCTATGGAACCAAGGATCCTAAAGACATTTGGGGCGCACTGGGTGATAGCTAATCTAAAAGCCCTAAGATAATCCCTAGTCACGGTTGCCATGGGGATTTTAATTCCCCCTTCGATGAACGCAATCATCGGGATTACAACTTCCCCCGTTTTTCTTTTTGTATAATATTCTTCCTCGTTACAGTACCTAATAGATACATCCGAGGGGATTTGGTACTTAACCTTAAACTGCTCTATTTTTTCATTTGAATCCACCAGGGACGCAAATCTACCCATCTTTAAAAAAAAAAAAAAAAAGGGGTGGGAAGAAAACTAGCAAAGAACTACGCCGAGGATGAAAGATAAAGAGAAAAAGAGAAGATGGGAAGGAAAAAGAAACAAAAGAAACAAAAAGCTGATAAGGAGGGAAAAGAGTATTGAAGAACTTACTTTTAAAAAAGAAGGAAGCACGGTCACCTCGGACAGGGTACTTGATAGAAAGAGAAAGTACGGGGAGATGGAAAGTATGGCAAGTACGTTATGAGGTTACTGTAGTGTGAAGAAATTTTTGAAGAAAATTGGTATTTATATATCAAAAGGTGTTTTGAAGCGGGCGAACTCCCGCCTCAACACAGGAATCGCTCTCGACCATTGGATATGTGTCACATCATTGAAACGTGGGAGACATAGAGGCACCAATAATTAATTCGGGGGCGTTTCGCATACCGAAGCATCGGGAACACGCGATGGGTAATTCATAAGTTATTTCCGTCAGCAATATTGCCAAGATTCTGCAGGGTAAAAAGGTCTTTTAAGTCGAGATCCTATTTTCCTCCCGAGGTGAAAAAATAAAGAATCTCGAGGGGCTATTGTAGGGGTATTGGGCCCAGTAATTTATGAAGGATGGCCTAACGAAGTTTTTTGGGCTAGAAACCCAAATCTGAAAACATCAAAATGATCGTGGAGTATCTAAATGTCCAAATACGTCCGAGGAGTAGATTTGTCCTCGGATTGTTAAGTCGAGGACATAGGAAGAGAAGTTTAGTGTCCCCGGGTTATGTTATAAAGAATCCTACAACTATGGGAATACACAGTACACGTGGAGGACAATAGAAAGAGCGGTGGAATGTCTAAAGTAAAGCTGCTACCACCGCCCATACATTAAAAGCTCTGTAATTGATACGATGACTGTATAGATGGAAGGATGGGACCTGAGCATGGAGATTGGAACTTGGTCCCTAATCCCAGCGGGCTTTAGGGAAGAATGGATGGGACAAGTATCCAAAATCAGGATTGCAACCATAAAGTGGAAGATAATAAATAGAAGGGGAGACATACGAAGAAGTGAGAGGCTTTTTCAGGAAGAAAAAGAGCCAATAGTAGATGATAATCAATATTTGTATCCAAACTCAAGGAAATATTATTATAAACTATCCTCGGATTTCGTCCGAGGAGTAATTCTCAGTCTGACTTTTGCAAACAACTCTTTAATTTGTCCCATTGGGCCCAAAGCCCGTCCTTTCCCTGATTGTCTAAACCATCCTTGAAATCTAGATTACAAACCCATCCTCTACAAATTTATTGTAAAGAAAGGCCTTTCAAGCCCATCTCCCTCCAGTCATAGTTTGGGAATTTGAATTGTGTCCTTACAGTGTTTAATTATTGATTATTGATTCAATTTTTTGAGTGAATGTAACAGTTGATTTTATTATACTGTAAAGTTTTTAATGTTCTCCATATTGGTCATATTTATTTTTTATTTTTACTTTTCCTTACAACCTCTTTGCTTTCCAATTAATAGTTACTAACTGACATTTGATTTTCGTTTTCTTTAGCATCTCTCTCTCTCTCTCTCTCTCTCTCTCTCTCTCTCTCCATAAGCAACCTACTGTTTTCCAAAATTTGATGATGATGATTTTATTGCATTAAATATACATTGTAGTTTTTTTTTTCATTTAATTTTGCTACCCTTAAGTTAGTATATCCATAACTATTCTTTATATTATATTTGGTTTGATATTATTATTATTATTATTATTATTATTTAGTGTTTCCCAATTGGCATTTGTTTTGTATTATATTTTTTCTTTGATGTATTGGGTTTGAGAATGAGTGTGTCCCTAGTATTACTCCACTTTATGAGGACACTGTTATTTATTGAATTTAAGTAAAATTTTAATTTTTTAATTTTTTTTAATAAAAAGGAGAGAAAAATATAAATAATTTAATGATATGGAAGATGTGGGGAGATGAATAGTGATATTAGGGTAGAAGGTAGTGGGGAGATGAAAAGATAAAGGTAAGGAAAAAGCTTGGACAAAGTGTAAATGTAAAAAAAAAAAAAAAAAGTACAATTTTTTAAGGATAATTTTATTGATTTGAATTTAAATAAAATATTCCATGTTTAATTATTATTAAAAAAAAGAGAAAATATAAATAATTTAATGAAGTGGAAGATGTGACTGAATTTAAATGTTGAATAACATAAGATGAGAAGAAAAAAAAAGTAAAAATAAAATATATATAACAATAAATACCAATAAAGAGAACAATTGCACATAAAATATTTTTGTTTTTTTCTTATAACTCTAATTAAGATTGATGTTTTTTTTTTTTAATATGTGTTTTTGTATTGTGTTTTTTTAATTTCCCATCAGAAAGTCTTTTCTTTCCCTTTTATAATTTTGATTGAATTTTGGTTTGGATTAATACATAGTTGTTTTTGGAAATAGGAATTTGAATATGCCTACCAGTTTTTTGACTAATAAATTATTATAAAATCTATTTTTTATTTCTTTATTTTTATTTTTATTTTGGTTAAGTTAACATTGTAATTTTGTGATGATTTTTTATTATTATGATAATTTCCTTATTCCTTAAGAGATGAGTTGTATATTTAGCAAATGTAACAAACTACAACAAAGTTAGAAGAATATGGTTCACCTTAAAAAATATTAATGAAATACACAAAAATATTAAAATGATATATTTGTAGAGATAAAAAGATTTAAAAAAAAAATAAGTGCAAAAATCTTCTTCTTCTTCTTTTTTTTTTTTTTTTGAAAAAAAGACAATGCTTGAAGTAATTGTTACTTTTTATATATTACACTTCATTGCATAATATTTATATTCCCAAGCATCGCGCGAGTTTGCAGCTAGTTTCCTATAAAAACTAAATGATTCTACAAGTCTTCTATTTGGAATAAATTTTAATCTTAGGTTGCTAAATGCAAATGTAGTAGAAACATGGTGAGAGAGAATAATGGGTTGTGCTCATGGTTAGTGTAATAAGCATGTGATATGATTGTGGGCTTCCTTTATAATAGGATCTTTTGTTCCTCTTAGAGCAAACAAAATGACGGCTTATCCCCACCCAAAATGTTTTCATATAATGACAAGCTTTATCTTTTAACATCTAAGAAATGCAATACAATGGCCAAATGATATGCCCCTTTAATATATTGTCTCTAATCAAATAAACAAAGGCTCCTATCCCCTTTAGGTACAGGTTTATACGGAATTCAATTGTTTTCAATTTTTTCTTTTCTCTGTAAGAAAGAACCATCAACCTTAACTAACCAAAAAAAAAAAAACAGAGCCATCAACATTAATTAGAGTTATAAGAAAGAACAAAAATAGGATAACATTTAACAATTAAAGAGAAAAAAAAAACATTTTAAAAAACATATCTAAATGGCATTAACCAATGTGGAGTTTTAAAGAACTCTTGGTTTACGTAGAATATAATAGAGAAAATAAAAATGAGACTAATACTAATTCTAGGAAACATATATAGAGAAATAGAAATAAGGATGCAAATTAAAGAACATTGGCAATACCATCAATCCCGTTTGAAACTTAATCATAGCTCCACTAATTTGCTAACTTTCAACTTTTGGCTGGTATATATTTAGGCATTCTCCAATGCTGTAAAATTCCTTATTGTCTAGTTTTACTTGAATTCCGGCTAACTACCCGATTAAATTAAGTGAGAAAATGAGCATAATGATTCTAGTGTAGGAAAAAAAAAAAAAGAATTCCCAAAGATTAGTAATTTGGCATAAATAGAAGAATGTATAAAAAAAATGATCAAAAAATTGAGAGAGAAAGATAGAGAAAACCTTTTTTTGAGTAATTTGGCATAAATAGAAGAATGTATAAAAAATTTATCGAAAAATTGAGAGAGAGAGAGAGAGAGAGAGAGAGAGAGAGAGAGAGAAAACCTTTTTTTGTTAGAGAAAACCATGCATAGAATGGAATAGATAGTTACAAAATTATAGTAAAAGAGTGTAAATAAGAAGAGACGAAATAAAGGAAGATGAAGAGAAAGAAGAATAATAATATTTATGTAGAGGGTAGTGGAGAGATGAAAAGAAGAAGAATAGTATTTATGTAAAGGGTAGTGGGAAGATGAAAAGATAAGGATGGAGAAAGATTGGAAAGAGTGTAAATATTAAAATAAAATAAAAAGTAAATGTTAAAAACAATTATAGGAAAATTGGAAAGAAAATGACAATGAGTTGGACGCTGACGTGGCTCAACTGAAGCGTAGCAACAATAAATGCTACGCTTCAGTTTTTAAATATATATAGATTCCTATGCTAGTAACGAAACACTAGAAAAACTTCTTTTCTTTTTCTTTTTTTTTTACTTGTTAAGATGATAAGTTTCAATTATAAAAATAGTCACCAAAATATGACTTTTAAAATATAAAAATTTTTGAAAAAAAAAAAGTCAAATAGAAATGAAAATCCTTATCCCTAATTTATTGATTCCTACATTGTATGTTGTTATTTGGATGGTCATAAAATTGTGTAACCTTAAATTGATATACATTTAATTTAACGAGTGTCCCTGTGTACTCATTAAGGAGGTTTCAACAGGTTCTCACCTGCATTTAGAAAATAGCAAAAACTAATAAAAACAAAGAATCAATTGAATTATAAAATTCAGTCTTAGTGGGTGCTCCTGCTATCTTTTTTGTTCATTAATTTTATTTTTATTTTTTAAAAAGTCCTATTAACTAGTGTTTACTACCAACTAATGTATTGTGAGCTTATTTACTTTTTTTTTTTTTTTTTTTTTTTGCGAGATAAAAAGTGACTATCAAATTAAAGGTATAACATGCTCATCATGTTTTCTATCAACATCCCCAATGCTAAAAGACACTTCTTTTTAGAATGTGATTCCTCTAGCTAATCCTGGTCAAGTCTTAATTGTTAGTAATACTGTGATTGCAATTCCCTTGGAATGTTTTTTTTTTTTTAAAATGGGATTAATTATGATTCATTGATAAATCATTCAATTTCTCGCTACCCATTATACTTCTTCACTCTCTTGGAGTAACAAAAAGAATTTTTCTTTAGCTAGTTTATTGCAACTAAAACAAGACTGTTTCATTCAGCTAGTAACAAGTGTTCTGCCGCAACGATTCCATGTATCCTAGGCAAGTTCAGCAATACATTGGAAGAAAATTAGGAGAGTTTTATGGTCTGCTACTGGCAAGAAGAAGAAGTATTGTTCTTAGTCTTGAAGAAGATCTTAATGCTACACTTAGAAGATCTAAAAATTAGAGATGGGAAAAGCACTTCTTTGTGGTATGATATTTGACACCCCTTCAAATTTTGTGTCTTGATTCAAAGAAGATTCTTCAGGTGGTGGCTTTTTTGAGTATGCAGCTTCTTCTTCTTCTTCTTCTTCTTTTTTTGGCTGAATGGAAAATTTTTATTAAGAAGAGAGTTGAGAAACAACACCAACATCTTCCAAAATTACATCCATAAGATTCAAAGGAGCCGAGCTTGGGCCAAAGAAACCAAAGATGCTATTCAGCAAAGACCAGTGGGCCAATATATGGGCAGCCCTGTTAGCAACTCTGGGGACCCAATCAAAAGAGATAGGTCTATTTATAATTACAGTTTACTAAACTTTTGATCTCACCTATAAGCTTACAATTCTTCAAGGAACAATGACACATGAAGATAGCCCTAGAAGGCTTGAATAAAGGTTTTGCAATCACCCTCTATGCATACCGTGGTCAGGTTGCAATGCATAGCCATGTAAACTGCATTTTCAAATCGCCTCTACTTCTGCTTGGACAGCGACATTGCGATTCACAGCTCGAGTAAGGTCCAACTCAACTATTTACATTGTTTTGATAATGGTGGTCATGGCTAAAAGTTGGTATTTATAAATCTTCTACTAGGATATTGCAAATGCAATCAGTTAGTCAGAATGTTGTTTCAATTGGAAGGGTAAAGCATTATTCACTTCCTTTAAAAAATCATAGATTCTAGATTCTAGATTCTAGTATTTTTGGAACAAAAGAAAATAAAGGAGACAAGAGGAGAGTAGCGAAGAATGGCCAGAATATACTAATCTGGAATTACCCTTAAAATATCAAGTGCAGATTTGTAGGTATAAACCCCAGTAAGCATCAAAAGTTATGCATTTGGTGTCATACAATCTGAAATTTTCCCTGTAGAAACTGGATTCCTCTATTGTTTCTTTAATGTGCTTTTGGTGGTGATTAGAGTGCCTTCAAATGCAGATTTTTACTGAAATTTTATTTGCTAAAAGTTGATTAAAATATACTGAAAAGTTATACATGAACAAAAAAAACAGAAAAGTTACTTTAAAAAAAAAAAAAAAAAAAAAAGTGGTGATGGTTTATTTGCTGAAAGTTGATTAAAATATACTGAAACGTTATACATGAACAAATAAAACTGAAAAGTTACTTTGAAAAAAAAAAAAAAAAAGTGGTGATGCCAAGGAGAGTTTATTTGCTGCTTAATACCCCACAAGTAGAATTCACACAGCATCAGCTGAATCAGTAGTTCACATCATCCTCTTTTTTTTTCTTTTTTATGTAAAGTACCAGCCAGCCATTTAGATTCTAAATATGATTATAAAGCATCTACTAATGGCCAATTTGCTAATCAAAGTTTTTCTGCTATGCCATGAATTGGAAGAGCAAGCACACAACTGCAAAGTGCAAAGTTTATTGAAGGCCCCACATTCAGCAAGAATGGTTGGTTGAAACTTGAATATGTTTATTTTGTAAAAATACCGCTGCTGAAGGCCTGAAATTGTATTGGTTATTTATATATGGCTGGTTTTACCATTTAGAGTCATAATGTGCGATTTCAATTTTTACTCAATGGTAAATACAATAAATCAGGTACAAATTCATAGATTTGAATCAAAATGACTAAGAAACCCCAGTAAAAAATTAAAAAAAATGATGAAGGTTTCATTTTCAGTAGCCATGCCACAAATCAATCTAAAGACAATTTCAGTCAAAGCACCAAGAATACATTTGTGGATTCAAAATCGAATTGTATATATTGATGCCTAACCTTACTAGCATATCTGAAAGATAAATAACAATACTATATAATTGGAAGATTAACAAGATTTTAGTACCTAAGTTTTGGATCAAAATAGTATTACCTTTTAGGCAAAACTCGTTTGTGAGTCATAGACTTCCAATCCCCAACAATATGAACACAATAGAATTCATCCAAGAGAGTGAAAATACAGCTTAAAATGGAAATTTTCAAATTGAAGTTTTGGCTCTAACTTCATCTTGATGTTTGATGTCCTATAATTTTTTCGCTCTATGTTTGCGGGGATCATGAAGTGGAACAAGAAATTCAATAGATGCTCACACTCCCATACCTAACTAGTTTGCAAGCCTAGTAGATTGCTTAGGTTCAAATCCTGCCTATTAAACCTAAACCAAAAACAAAAGAGTAATGCTACAAACACAATATCTTTTACAACTGCTGAGTTAGTAAGATGTTATTGATTCTCATACCAACCCACCACTAACACCATTTTAGTGTCTACTATTATTAACTTGCCATCTCAACAGTTATGGAAATTTTATGACTAGAGTTATTAAAAACAAAAACAAACCAGCACCAACTCGCTAAACACCTCACCAAATTTTATTTGCCTTATTTATTATACAATAAGAGGAGTTCAACCTACAATGCCAGACTAAAAAGAAAAACCTACAACTAAAATTTATATCTTGAAAATAAATGATACATAATCAAAGAAATTGTACAGAGACAAATCAAATTGAACATCTACTGCAGCCACTAGCTATGCGAAAGGGCTAACCTCTTTGATTCAATTTTCCTCACACTTTGAACTATGTCATCAATGTTTCTAGATAGGTGATGCGAATGGTCCTCCATATCTCTTAGAAACATATCAAGTTGTTCTTGAAAAGCTGCAGATCGCTTTTGCTCTCACCGTAACTCAGCAGTCAATTCTCGAATTTTTACATCTTTCTCATCCTGAATGAAATATCAACAAAACTAAAAAAATATTTGTTGAATAATTATATACTTTACTAGAGGTCATATAGACACGTACCTTTGGTGGAATAAATCACCAAATGTTCGGATCTTGTCCTTTGCTTGCTTTACGAACTCCTTACAATCTCCTTTGTGGAACACCTCCAAGTCGCAAGAGAGGCTACTAGAGTCTCTCCTAATTTCCACGCTCCAAATTCTAGGGAACAATTGATGGTGCCCTAGAGAGATGGCATATTTTGAGAGAGTACTCAAAACTATATGTATGTTCTCAAAAAACTGTGTCTATCATCTTTTTTTTAACTGATATAGGAGTATTTTAAAAACTAGTAGAGATCCACTTATTATCAGATATATGTGATCCCTAAAAGATCTCATCTGATAAATTTAAATTACTCCTCTACTGATATTGATAACTCATATCAATATCTGTTAAGTTTAAATTACCCCACAACTGATATTGATAACTCATATTAATATCAGTTAGTTTAAATTTAAACTTACTTATCAGATAACCCATGTGGACGATTCATGGGCCATGGTTTATGGGTTGGGTCAAAGCCAACCCAATTTCTAACATCTCCCACTTGTCCACACTGGATACTACTGTAAAAAATGGCTCCTCTCAATCTCTTGTCCAATCCTCTCTTTATACAGAAAAATGGAGTGTGCGACCTGACGAGAAGGTGTAGGGTAGGAGTACTATATTAAGTCACCATTTAAAACTAACATAGTACATCACTCATAATATCTCGTCTATGCCCCAAATTATTTGATCACACCCAATCAAGTTTCTTTAATCCCTCATGAGTTCAAAAAACTCAAAGCAACACTTGATTCTATACCATATAATATGCTCATGATTATGTTGAAAAAACAAATTCCTCATAATCGCCCGGGCTATGAGCCATAAAATAAATGGTGTGTTCTAAACAATCTTCCCCAGACACTCATGTCAATTCATTCACACTTGACTACTTTCCTAGACATGCTCCGCGAGACCGTATATATCATGGCCTTAAGATAACATGCTAAAGTAGTGACATTAAGCATTCACTTCATGACATAGTTCTAGGTCGAAAAAAGGCACAAAATGGACCATATAATGGTCGACTAGGGCTCACATAGTGATGGAGTAGGGATGTATCCAATCACTCCCTTAATTGGTCAGCTATAGCACATACAGTATAATTTGTATGCTATGGTGGAGCTCCCACTCAATTGGGCTTGTCACACTCAAACACCGTACAAATCTTAGTCCAATTGCCATAAAGGCAACCAACCTGAGTTTCTCAGCACAGTTACACATAAGTTCCTGTCCAAGATCTCACATGTGGCTTTATTCAGGCTTCATGAAGTTGTGGATACACTTCAAGTGCGACTCCCATAAGTCTCATCTTAGCCTAGCTAAGGCGACATTCATTATATTATCTTGTACGCCTCTCTAAGCGTCAAGATGATCACTTACTTGATTTACAAAAAAACAAAGTGATTACTATGTCTCATCCTACTCGCTACTCAATCGCTAGGGTGATTGTCTATGTGAGTAGACTGATCTAAGCCTAGTGACATATTCTCAAATAATGTGTACTCAGTATGCAATATCAATCACATCACAAGATGAATCAAAATGAATAACATCATTATTGCATAAAGTATGAATAAACATAAATGTCCATAAGGTATCAAAAACATATCAAATCCTACAAAGTCCCAAACTCCTAACATGAGCCTGAAATGCATCTCTAGCAATGGCTTTAGTAAGTGGATCAGCCACCATCCTGCTAGTGGAGATATGTTGGAGGATCACCTCTCTTTGTGTAATAGCAAGGCGAATGTAGTTATAACGAGTCTGTATGTGTTTGCTTTTGCTATGATACTTAGGATCTTTAGCATGAGTGAAGGCTACCATACTATCATAATACATCTTTACAGCTTCATCTGCAAGAGATGTCACCTTTAGGCTTTGGAAAAAATCTCTTTAACCAAACAGCTTCTTGTGATGCTGCTGAACAAGCAACATACTCAGACTCCATTGTGGATAAAGCAATGCAAGACTGTTTCTTACTGCACCAAGAGATAGCTGCACCACTAAGTAGAAATGCATAACCTGTAGTGGACTTGCGCTCAACTCTATCACTGGCCCAGTCAGCATTAGAATAACCTCTCAATCTCAAATCTCCACCCTGATAGCAAAGAATGAGATCTGATGTCCCACGAAGGTATCAAAAAATCCTCTTAACTGCTTGCCAATGAACAAGTCCTGGATTACTTTGATAGCGACTAACCTTACCAACTGCAAAATAAATGTCTGGTCGAGTACACAACATACCATACATCAGACTTCCAACTGCACTTGCATAGGGAACTTTTGCCATATCTCTCTTTTCCTTTTTTGATTTAGGGCAATTTTCAAGGCTTAATGTATGTCCCTTCTCAATTGGAGTGTCTATGGGTTTGGAATTATGCATTCGGAATCACTCTAAGATCATCTTTGTGTAAGTTTCTTAAGACAAGCCAAGAAGCTTCTTTGAGCAATCCCTGAAGATCTTAACTCCAAGCACATAATTAGCCTCACCCATGTCCTTCATTTCAAAAATAGAGGACAACCACCTTTTGGTGGTGACAATCATCTCCATATCATTTCCAGCCAACAAAATGTTGTCCATATACAAAGACAGGATAAGCAAACTCTTTCCTGATCATTTGACATACACACAATGGTCTTCTTCTATCATTTCGAAACCAATCAAGATAATAGCTTTATGAAATTTGAAATTCCATTGTCTAGACACTTGCTTTAGGCCATAAATGGAACACTTAAGGCGGCACACTTTGCGCCCTTGTTCCTTGACCTCAAAGCCAATAGGTCGATCCATATAGATCTCCTCGTCTAGTTCTCCATTGAGAAATTCAGTCTTCACATCCATTTGGAAGAGTTCCAAATCCAAATGTGCAACAATAGCTAGAATAAGGAGAATAGAGACAAATCTCACTACTGGGGAGAAAGTCTGTTCATAGTCTATCCCTTCTCTTTGGGTATAGCCTTTTGCCACGAGACGAGCCTTATATTTGTCAATCGATCCATCTACCTTGCGCTTTATTTTTAAGACCCACTTGTTTCCAATGGTCTTGCGCCCAGGCAGAAGGTCAACCAACTCCCAAACTTGATTCTTTGCCATAGAATCCATCTCATCCCTTATAGCAACTATCCATTCATGTGAAGCAGGTGAAGCTAATGCTTCCTCAAAGGAAGCAAGCTCATCAAGGTCTAGTGAATCACATATAAAAAATTCCCTCTCAATCTCAAAATGACGACGGGGAATAGTTCCACGTTCACTTCTACGTACCTTGGATCCTTGTGTGTCATTATCTAGCAATTTGCTCCCACTAGAAGCCAAATCACTCCCACTATCTTTGGCGATTTCAGGATGAAGTTGTGATTCTCCACCCTCGCCCAAAGATGGTATGACACCTTCAAGTTCTTTTAGCTCATAAAGTTGAAGATCTTGTTTTGCTTCACTGATGCTTGGAAAATCATTTTCAATGAAGTTGACATCACGAGACTCTATCTCAGTCATTCCACTATCAGAATGTTCACCATACATTACATACCCCTTTGAGCTTTCTGAATATCTTATAAAGATTTTCTTACTTGCTCTAGGGCCCAATTTCCCATACTTATAGGAAGTACTGTGAACAAAACCTGCACAACCCCAAGGCCGCAAGTTTTCCAAATTGGGTTTTGCACCAGTCCATAACTCATATGGTGTTGTGGGAACTGACTTAGAAGGCACACGGTTAAGGATGTTGGCAGCAGTCAACAATGCATCCCCCCAAAACGAAATTGGAAGGTTAGCTTGCGCCATCATCGATCTAACCATCTCTAATAGAGTACGATTCCTTCTCTCTGCAACACCATTTTGTTGTGGAGTGCCAGGAATCGTCAATTGCCCGCGTATCCCTTTTTCCTCACACAGTTCCTGAAACTGTTTAGACAAATATTCACGACCCCTATCAGTTCGAAAAACCTTTAGGTTCCTTTCTAATTCTCAACCTCCGCCACAAAGCACTTAAAGCAATCTAATGCTTTAAAGCGGTGGGAGATCAGATAGACATAACTAAAACGTGAATAGTCATCTATAAATGTGAGAAAATAAGAGGCGCCATGGCGTGCCTTAACATTCATAGGTCCACATATGTCCGAATGGACTAATTCCAAAGGATGAGTTGCCCTTGGAGCCTTACCAAAAGGCTTACATTAGTGATAGACCCCAATAGGCCTTCTCTAGCTAGTCTAGCCAATCTATCTTTTCCTATGTGTCCAAGTCTAGCATGCCACATTACAGAATCAGAAACATCATCATTATGAGCAATAAAAGAAAAGGAGGAATGATCTAAATCCAACATTAGGAAATTATTAGATAAATAACCGTGTCCATACAAGGTTTTATTTAAATAAAAATCCAATTGAGGACCATCGAAATGGAAACTAAATCCAAGTCTAAGCATAGTAAGTACTGAAAATAGATTACATTGGACACCAGGTGCATGAAGTACATCATGAAGAAGTAACGTACGTCCCATATGCAATTTGAGCTGGTAGGTTCCAACTCCTATGACTTCTTCTTGAGCTCCGTTACCCAAAATAACGTATTGTGTGCCTGTTGGTATCTTTTTGTAATCCACACACCCAACTCTATCTCTGGCTATATGTTTGGTTGCTCCCGAATCTACAATCACCTAGGAATAGTATGAGCAACAAGAACATGTGTACAAACATAAGTAATAGCAGAATTTTTAGGAAAGGATACCTTCTTCGGCTCAGTGCACTCACGAGCGAAGTGACCCTTCTTACCACAATTGTAGCACTTGATCTTTGCCTTGTCCTTCTTAGCACGCTTGCCCTTTTGGCACTTTGCTATCTTGCCTTCTTTAGGCCCAAGGTTACCTGCTCCTTTGGCATTCCTCCCTTGTCCTTTGCGTTTAGGCTTGAATGTCTTCCGCTGCCCAGATTGGGCGACAAGGAGGGTGTTTTGGTGCGCCCCTATGCGCTCTGCCTCAAGCTCGAGATGACGAGAAATATCAGCAAAAGGCTTGATATTCTCAATATGTGTCAAAACAAGTTTCATTTGCCCCCAAGTAGGTTCAGGCAGTGAACGTATCACCGTTGTGACCTGTTGTTCATTAGAGAGATTATTGCTAGCAGCCTTTAGGTCACGGATCAATGCTGACATTGTCCTTAGATGTTCAGCTATGCTATGTTTGGAATCCATAACATATTGCTCAAACTTCAAAGTAAGAGCTCGCAACCTAGTTTCTGAAGTTCCTCCATAGGCAATCTTAAGCTAGTTCCACATCTCTTGGGCATTTGGGTAGTTCTCAAACTCCCTAATAAGATCATTGTGCATGCTACTTAACATAGTGAAGCGTGCACAACGATCTTTCTTAACCCAAGACTCATAGGCCTCTAAGTCACGGCGATGTTAGGCAGTATTCCCATTTTCAGGTTGCATCATCACATTGGTTAGGGTTTCAAGGACCTCTTGTTCATTAAGCAGATATTGAATTTTTCTATGCCACATATCATAGTTGGTTCCATCTAGTTTTTCTCCCTTAGTTAGATCAGCAACTACATTCTTAGTGGCCATGTTCGCTACATTCATTACACAAGTTGACATTAGCACATACATTTTTAAATTTTATTTCCAACCAACTAGACCATGATATTCCTTTCTACATAGTGACATCAAAAATTTCGTTAAGCTCATAATCATCTCTCACTATGTAAATTGGAATAACACATCTAATTGATTTTTAAATAAAATTTTGTGAATAATAAAACATCACACAATCCACATATTAAATTATACATATAACATGTGTCCATACATCTTTGTGCACAACACATTGTGCATGGGCTCCACTATAAACCCTATTGGTAATTTCATACAACATGCTAAGACAAAATTTGAAAATTATAGGTAAACCTTGAAACACATCCCCTTACATGGCTTCCAAAACTAAATTACATTGCCAAAAACAATGGCCCAAAAAATTGCCAAAAAAACATTGGCCCAAAAATTACATATTTAAGTACCCTACTACAAAGATTCTATTTGTAATTAAAAAATTGGGGATGCCACGTTACCAAATAATTTCAAAAAATTGTCTTATCTATCCACAATAACAATAAATAAAAATATACATGTTGCATAAATTACCAATATAATCTCTAACTATAGAGATGAGCCAAAAAGTCTCACAAACCCTTTGAACACATATTCAACAATGCATTCATATAATATCAATTCAACCATATCACAATATGCTAAAAAGACATCATAAATTAATTCAAAAATTAAAACCATGCATAATTATAGAGAAAATTAGAAAACTAATCTCACAATTTTCCCATACCACAATTCTATTTTAACATCACAGTAAAAATGCCACTACAATTTACATATATGTCATATTAAAAAAAATGTGGTCTAAACAAAATTAAGAATATATAATGTTTTACTATAAATTAAAATGAATAAATAATGAGAAAACTCACTGTGCATGTTATAACATTTAATTTTGATATAATTTTCTATATTGTTATAACTCAATTCCTTTGTAAACTATGTTATAAATTCACACAGCATTTGTAAATAATATTACAAATCCGCACAGGCACGTAGCACAATTTCCTTATCAAAACAAAACCACACAGGCCACGCAGTTAATGTCCTTATCAAAAGTGTAACAAATACACTAACGTGGGCCTTTGATTGTGTGCAACCGAAACAAGGACAAAAAGGAAGATGTGTTCTAGTGTATCTAGCTAATACGGTCAAAATGGGCAAATAGCCATAGATGCTGAAGAATATAGTTAGTAGGCATCAGTTCAAAAGTATATAAAATAGTAACATCTCGACTCTTTAAGAGTCGATTTTGGGGTATAAATCGACTCTTTAATGCTCGATTTTCATGGTCTGATTCTGTCCGATGTGGCATTTTTTTCACGTGGCGACTACTTGGAAATCGAGTCTTAAAGACTCGATTTACAAGCAAAATTTTTTTTTTTTTCTAAGTCCATCCGTTCCCAGTGCAAAACCCACCGCCAAAAAAAAAAAAAAAAAAACCCACCTGGGTCGCGCTGCCAGGCCGCGACCCTGCCTGGTCGCGCTGCACCCAGGGCGCGCGACCTGGGTCGCGCTGCCAGGTCGCGACCGTGCCTGGGCTCGCGACCCTGCCTGGTCGCGCTGCCTGGGCGCGCGACCTGGGTCGCGCCGCCCGGCTCGCGACCTGGGTCGCGCCGGCTCGGCTCGCGACTCCGGGTCGCGCCGCCCGGGCTCGCGACCGGGTCGCGCGCCCAGTCGCGCGACCCGGCGCCGCGACCAGTCGCGCGCCCCGGGTGCGCCGCGACCCGGGTCGCGCGCCCTGGGTGCAGCGCGACCCAGGTCGCGCGCCCTGGGTGCAGCGCGACCCGGGTCGCGCGCCCATGCACATGCGACAGCAGGTCGCGGCCCGGGCACGCGACCTGTGTGGGTTTTTTTTTTTTTTTTTTTTTCGCACTGGGAACGGATGGACTTAGAAAAAAAAAAAATTTTGCTGGTAAATCGAGTTTTTAAGACTCGATTTCCAAGTAGTCGCCACGTGGAAAAAATGCCACATCGGACAGAATCAGACCATGAAAATCGAGCATTAAAGAGTCGATTTATAGCCTCAAAATCGACTCTCTAAGAGTCGAGATGTTACTATTATATATACTTTCAAACTAATGCCTACTAACTATATTCTTCAGTATCTGTGGTTAATTTCCCATTTTGGCCTAGCTAATACACTACATCACCGTGGGGCTCATTATTATTTTTTAGATGACCACTCCACCAATTAGTAGTAACGTGGCTCTCCAGGACTCATATTTGGCTGGCCCTTGAATAGTGAATACATATTCACTTGGTCCTCCGTGTAGCCTCACAATACGTGGCTTACATATTTTATGGTGTTCAATTTTAATCACAACTTTATCATTTAAAGTCTAAATTAAACATGTAAACACTCAAAAAAAATTACAACTTTTTATTTTTCTCTCTACATGCCATAACATGCTTCAAAAAAATTACAGATCTGAAAATTAAAAATTACTTAAACTTTTAATTTTTATGCATGCATATAAGATTACATATATTAGAGATCATGACATCATTTAAGAGTGAAAACAAGCATAAAATAGCTCTAATATCAATATTGAATAATTATATACTTTACTAGAGGTCATATAGACACATACCTTTGGTGGAATAAATCACCAAATGTTCAGATCTTGTCCTTTGCTTGCTTTACGAACTCCTCACGATCTCGTTTGTGGAACACCTCCAAGTCGCAAGAGAGTCTACTAGAGTCTCTCCTAATTTCCACACTCCAAATTCTAGGGAACAATTGATGGTGCCCTAGAGAAATGGCTTATTTTGAGAGAGTACTCAAAATTATATGTATGTTCTCAAACAAACTGTGTCTATCATCTTTTTTTTAACTGATATAGGAGTATTTTAAATGCTAGTAGAAATCCACTTACTATCAAATATATGTGATTCCTAAAAGATCTCATCTGATAAATTTAAATTACTCCACCATTGATATTGATAACTCATATCAATATCAGTTAGTTTAAATTTAAACTTACTTATCAGATAACCCATGTGGACGATCCATGGGTCATGGTTTATGGGTTGGGTCAAAGTCAACCCAATTTCTAACAATATTGATAGTAAAATGTAAAGAAGCTTTTCTCCAACAAAAATATAATGTATTTTTTATGGCTCGAAAAATCAAATTATCAAATCAAAGAAATCATAACAATTAAGGTACCCATTTTAAGGTCAGAATTCATTTGCTCAGAGAGAGAGAGAGAGAGAGAGAGAGAGTATTAGTATTTTTGTTCTTCAATTATCTATTAGAAAAAATTATCAGGAAAAATATCCAACATCATTGTCAAGGACAATATATTTATAATGATAGTGGATTAAAAGATTCAAAGCACTAACATTTTCTTACGTGTTAGGGGACTTAGAAAAGATAATGCCACTGATTTTCCTGCTCTTCCATTCATATAGTGGAAAAGCTAAATGCTATAAAAAATCATCCATTGGTCAAGTGTCATCTAGTGAATTAGAGAAGCCAAGATCTGGAGGACTTTGCTAACCTTTTTCACAAAACAAATTAATATCTCAAGAGTGAGCTATGGCTTTTCCAAGCTTTCAGAATCTACAATTTTGAAATCATTGACTTCCAGCCATTCTCAGTGTTGTTAAAAGTTCCAGGTGCATTTAAATGCAAATGACTCTTAGAGCCTAGACAGAAAATGCAAAGCGCAGGTGCACGCCTGATTCAATTAAAGTGCACATTTTTAAAAATATAATCTAAAGTCTAGAGAAATATTCATAACATTTAATTTTAAAGATGAAATAGCAATATATTTTGGGTAATAATACCAAAAAATTCCTTGAGGTTTGCCTGTAAATCACTTTAAAGAGTTATCTGCTAACCAACAACCTTTTATTTTCTTCTAAATCTTATCCTGTAGGTTTTGATATATATAATAAGAAATATTCTTGTTTGTAGTTAGCACAGCCTAAGAATAGTGTTTTTTATAATCCAATAACTAATTTTATGATCCAACGGTTAATTGTAATTGATTCATATACTTTGAAAGTTTGAACTTTCCCAGTGCACCTTACGTGCTTTCATTCAGGTAACAAAAGTGCTTCGCTCCTAGAGCTTCACCCTCTGCACGCTTGCACCAAGGCACTTTTAATAACATTGACCAATATTAAAGGAATATTTGCCTTCTTTTCTTCAAGCATCTAGAACTTTGAGCATCTTATTCAGTAGATGACTAATTAACACTCATTCAAAGATATCATTATCTTTTATAGAAATCTAAACATAAACAGCATTAATACTGCTTCAAAAAGGCCTTCATTAAAGAAAATAATAGTTTGGTAATCAGAAAATTTTCATTTTAACAATGTTAAAGATTTCAAGATGTACAGAAACAAGAAAAAAAAAAAAGGCCTCAAATGAAGATGATTTATGAGCAAAAGAGGTTCCATAGTGCGGGAACCAAATATTTTGCTGATTAAACCAAATTTGTGCTTATTTGAAATTTGAATGATTTTTATTTTTATTTTGATTGAGGATTTTATGGAATTGTATTCATGGCATGATTATAACGTTCCTTGTTGATGTAAGCTTGAAAACCCTATTAAAAGAGGTTCCAGTAAATGTTTGGGACGTTGAATTTGAATGATCTAATGGATAAAAAATGCCCAGTTGAGTTTCCTGTATAGCTTGGTGGTGATTCCAAGCAGTCCTAGGTAGTTGAAACCTAGAGTTTGTGCCCATTTCCCTTGTTTCCCTTTATTTTCTATTTGTGTATCTACCTGTGTTGCATCAGATTTAGTATCAGAGCAAACCTCAATCCATCACAGTTTTGCTTTTCCACACCAATATCCAAGACACCATCACTGGCATCAACAATATTAACAAATTCGCATCCATACCCACAAACTAGAAATCACCCAATCTGCCCAAATCCAACCACCCACAGTGATCAAAACACCACAAGCTCCAAAAGACCAAGTCTCTCCCACCTAGGGGAATTGATGCGGGTACTAGACATTATGTTGATTTGAACCAAATTTTCTCTCATTTGTACTCCAAACATAAGCAGTCTATTGACACTGCAAAATCTCTCCACAAATTTTTACCTTAACAAAAAGTGAAAATTTATTATTTTGGAGAACAACTAACATTAACATATCCTTCTATGTCAAAAGTAGCATCATCCAATAACAAAGATACCCGACAAGGGTTCGATGCTTCTCGAAGAGATCAAAAACACAGAAAGGATAACCTTTCTAAGCCCATATAATTAAACAAATTCATGTTATTAACCTTATTATCAACCAACATAATTGCATCTTGTAACTAAAACCAATTTGCGAACAAGTAAAAGCTTCAAATCATCTAAACCTAACTTAAGGTTCTATTGCATGACTATAGGACATACATTATTTATGCATTCTATGATGGAAATATTATGAAAGCATCAGAATAACTGTTAGGAGGAAGATCACAACATTTTTTAACTTTTGAAAATAGGGAAAGATTTAATTACAACGAAGGAGGGGGGATTTGAACCATGGATATCATGGACACACCAAGAGGTGCCTAGTAGTTGAGCTACAACTCTTTTGGCTAACGACATAAACTAGAATAAAATTTAACCTTATTAAGAACTAAAAAATTTGGTACTCAACTAACATAAAGCTACCTCCATGATCTGTTAGATAACCAGGTTATAACAACTTGAAATTTTCTATGATGCTACTGTAACAGTATAAGAATATAATGGTTTAAAACCACATTATACTAGTAGATAATGCAATCTATATATATATATATATAATAGGTGAAGCAGAGAGAAACTTCAATTGCAATTCTAAATTCTAATCCTAATTTTGTGTCATGTGTCAAGATTCATGTGGTTCTATTTATCTAAATTTAAGTGGATCAGTTGTAATTCCGGTATACTCTTTTTTTTTCTTTTCTTTTTTTTCCACACTTGCGTATTTGAAGGTTCATCTCCCATTCTCCAATAATAACTTTCATATACAACTTCCCTGTTGTTCAATGGATGCTATGGAATTTGATAAGAATCTCTCGGTATCAATGATGCATGTATTTGGGTATTTCTATATTTTATATAAGAAGAGGTTTTCCATAGATTCGTATTGTACTCCCAATTTTAATGGTCCTGGTTTATGCTTCATAAGGTTTGATTAATCCTTTCTTTCATCTGCCTATACTTTCATTTGTTCTTGTGAATAATTGTTATTTGTTACTTAGATAATATTGATTTTCTAGGTTTAAATCTTCGAAACTTATAATTTACCTATGAAAAATTTGATGACACATGCCTTTTGTTAAGTTAAAGATTGCACCTAGAAAAAAGAAGAAAGTATGAAGGAAAATTTTTCATTGTGTATGGTTGGATGTATTGGATGAAGAATTTCAATTATAGCATATAACATCATTTATTGTGAAAATTTAAATATTGTGATAAGGTTTTAGCAAAACTCAATTTCTTATTGTTGGAAGATGATATTCGTTATCATTCTTAAAAGTTTTTAATGAGTGGATATTGTTTTTAGCAAATAGATATCAAAATTCTTATACAAATGAGATTAACTTTGTATAACATACATACATAGTTTCATAGTTCTTCAAATAAAAATTCTATCTTAATTTTCTTACTCAAGAGGTAACATGTGTCTTGCATGTGCCACCTACACTAGTGTGTGTCTGTGTGTATATATATCAAAAACTATTTACATTCTAGTTTAGTAAAATTTTAATTATTAAACTTTTTTTATTTAAACTATATATATATATATATATATATATATATATATATATATATAGTGGCAAATCTAAAACGGTTACTGTATGAAATCGACTTCCTTACTATTATATTTTTCGACTTTTTAATGAATTTTAAGTTGCTTGTGATAATCAATTGTTGAATTTGGTTTATCCACTCTATTGATATCATTTCGGTCTCCCTCTTCTAGTTTTTTTTTCTTTCAATTAAAAAAAATTTGCAAGGAATATTATTAATCTATACATAATTAAAGTGGAAGTTCAACAATTAAGTTAATCCACATTAATTTTATGCTTTTCTTAAATTATATTGTCAATCTACTGAAATCTTATATCAAGTATCTGTATAATTTTTAATACTTCCAATTTGCTTATATGTTAAGGGTCTAGTTAACACCCATATAAAAAGTTGTCAAAAAAATTAGTTTTTCTTTTTCTTTTTGCATAATTTTTTTTAAAAAAAATATGGCCTATACCAAGCTCTTAGGGCATTTGATAACTTTTCCCATATGTTAAAACTATTTTCAACCTAATTAAAGTTACTTCTGATTTCAAAATTTTGAGATTTCTAGAATTTAACTCAAGGACAAAGACAAACTTCAATGGGAAATCTATTGAACAATACCATATTCCCATTAAAAGAAAAAAAATTGTGCATTTTCAATATATTTCCAAAATGAAGAAATTTTGATAAAACATTAAAAAATGAAACAATTTATTGGGAAAAATTCTATATAACTATGAAGAAATTTCAGTAAGTACAGCGGAAGCACAATCACACAAGAACACAAAGATTTATGTGAAAATCCTTTCTTCTTGAAGGAAAAAACCACGGAACATACTCTGAATAATTTCACCATATTAAATAGATTTTACAACACTTAAAGATACAACTTGAGTAAATAAAAAAACTATCTTTTTCTTTTCACTCACTGTATATCTCTCACAATTTTCTCTTACTCTTTATATTTTTCTCCTCCTTTGCTAGCTCTCACTCATGCAGGTCTCTAAGACTGCACTATCCTCAGTCTCACTCACTAGGACTTCTCTTCACTCCTCTTCTACACCAAATGGCCGGATGGCCTTCTTTTTATTTCTTCATCTTTTTTTTCTTTTCTCCCTTTTCGCACTCTTGACATCAATTCACAATAAATACAACCTACTTACCTTTTGCAAATAACAAAGATGACTTCAACTCCTCTTTTTGGCAAGCTTCTCCAGCAAGTTCACTTAAACTTTCTGACTTTTGTACGTGATGAAGAAAAACTAAGACTATTAAAAGACAAGCTCATTAAATGAGCATGTCTGTTACAAGTGGGTTGGGCCCATGGTGCAGGGCACTCAACACAATTCAATCTAGCTATATTTAATTACTCTATGTCTCTATCAAACTAACAATGAAATTATCTATTTTAAAAAAAACAATGAAATCAAATGATTTAATTAGTACCAAAACTATTTGTTCAATTAATTACTATTTCAAAAGAAACCATTTTAAAATTCTTCATTCAAAATTACTATTGTCATCCAGTTAAAATATTTGCAAATCTTTTATGTGATCAGCTTTTCAGCACAATGAAAGAGGATGATTAAATTAAAATTTTACAAACGATTAAATATAAAATGATCATTATTCTTGTAACACCAGTGCATGCATTTTAACATATTAGAAGATAGTGCCATAGAATGAACTTTGAAGTCAAATTATAGCGTGTTGTACTTTACACGGTGTGTGTTTTTAATCCTAGTGGCTCTTATCTTGATAGATAGGAAGCTCTTCAACTGCAAATGGAAGTGGAGATCTGGCACTTAACATCACAACAATGTCTGGAAGTTCGAAGCAACTATTCTCAATTGGGGATTTGATCAGTGTTCCAGATCACCTTCGCAAACTGGATGAGCAAGCCTTCACTCCTCTGCTTATTTCAATTGGCCCTATTCACCGCTCCAATCCAAAATTACAAACCATGAAAAAGTGTAAAGTGCGGTTTTGTGAGTGTTTCATTCAACGGGCTAATATAAACTTGCAGAATTTAGTACACGCAATAAGAGATAAGGAAGAAGAAATTCGCTCTTACTATGCAGAGATTGTCAGGAACGGAGCTAGAACTTGAAGTTAGGAGGGGCAGTTTTGTTGTTGGTTGCGTGTGGTAGCTTTAGCCTTTAGCTTGATTGCTTAACAGCTAATATATATATATATATATATATATATATATATGTGTGTGTGTGTGTGTGTGCATCCAGGTATGGACAAAATTATTTTTTTTAAAAAAATTTATAGGGTCAAGTCGTTTGTTTTGGATAAAATTGGTTGATTGAGTTTAATTGTTTTTAGCTTTACTATTGGTAATTTTTGTTGAAAAATTTTTTTGGGCTTGTTTATTTTGCTTTAGATTTTAGATTGGCATTTAAAAGGAGAAAAATTCTAGAATTTCAAACTTTTTTACCAATTATTAATGTGATGAGTGGTTATTGATAAGTAAAAATGTGATATAAGCAATGGACCCAGATGCAAATCAATAAAATTTTACTACGTTAACAGTTTGTAAAAATGTTATAGAAAATTTTGTGGCTAGAGTAGTATTCTTAAAAGAATCAATGATAATGTTAAGGGGGCTAAGTGTGATTTTATATAACAAAATTGCTAAAATTAGTGTCTATGTATATATTAATTTCTATTTTTTTAAAATTGTTGGGGCAATCCAAGTCTCCCTTCGTCCCTAAACTCCACCAATCATAACTTGCCACGTAGGAAAGTTGTGACAAAAATTGTCATTCAGCTACTAGAGACTAGAACATATACTGCTCATTCATTCCCTACAAACTATAGTAATGCATATGTGGTGATAATAATTACCATTTTTCATGTTATGTTTTTCCATATTTCAATACAACAAACATCATATTGCAATTTTGAATATCTTGAAGGTATATGCTATTAATTCACAAATCTTTTTGCAATAGATTGCAAATAATTGACCAAAATATGTTGGATTAAATTATTGCAATGATATTTTCATTGTAATAGATAATTACTTCATTTTGTCATTGCAATAGATTATGAAGTAATTGATATCGGGTTATTGCAATGATATATTTGTTGAAGGTTCGTGTTTGCGATTGCAATAGATTGCAAAAGAATTAATATCAAATTATTGCAATGATAACTTCGTTGCAATAAACTATTAGTTTAAAATTTTCATTGTTAGAGATTGCAAAAATAATTGATATCAATTTATTACAACAATTTTAAGTTATATTAAAAAATTTATTGTAACCGAAAATTATAATGTATTGCAATTTATTATTGTTGATGCAATAATTTAAAAGTTACTATTACAACAATTTTAATTAACACTTGATGTAATAGATTTTTTTTTGGTGTAGTGTGAGTAGGACACTACTTCTTAACTAGGTGTCTTCTCCTTGGTCTTTGAGGCCTTCTATCCAATCCCAAAAACGGTTAGACCATGAGACTTGGTCATGTAAACTCATGCTCATCTTCCTTAAGATAGAGTGCTTAGAGTAGTAGTGTGACTGTTGTGTCCAGCATAAGCAGTGATGATTTTGTGACAATGATCCTGGTGGATGCGATGTTCATTCTTGAGTACTTCTTGATATCTTACTCACATTTGGAAGAGGACGATCCTACAATCAGGATACCAGAATGGATGCATCCAATTTTGCAATCTGACCTAGTATTACTTGAAAATCAGCTTCCCTTTCTTGTTTTAGAGATGTTGTTCTAGCAAAAAAACTTTCTGGCTGAATCAGAGTTCAAACTCCTTTCTTTAAGGGAACTTGCTTTTGATTTCTTTGGATGGTACAACTTTCAAAAGATGGCCTTTAAGGATTTCAAGGTGCAAATAGAACACTTGATAGATCTGGTTAGACTCTTTTATCTAAGTGAAAGTGAATAATTACTATTCGGAAGACCTGGAGGGGCTAAACTGTCATACTCTGCAACCCAGCTACATGAGGCAGGAATCAAGTTTAAGGTGGCCCCGAAAAAATATGGTAGACGCTTTCTTGACATAAGGTTCGATTTAAAGAATGGAGTTTTGGAAATCCCATGCATTAGGTTAAATGATGAGAAAATACGTCTTATTCAAAACATTATTGCATTAGAACAATCTCATTATGTGGGGCACACATATGTTACGAATTTCTTTGCTATCTTGAATTTCCTTATCGATAATTCCAAAGATGTAGATTTACTTTGTGATAAGGGAATCCTCGTTAATTACCTTGGCGACAGCAACGTAGTAGCATCAGCTGTCAACAATCTTAACACCAATATCTTATGAGATTATATGAAACCTGAATACTCAAAAATATGTGAAGATTTGAATGCATTCTATAAGAAACCTTGGCATAGATGGAGGGCAACATTATGGCATCAATATTTTAGCACTCCTTGGAGATTGGCTTCTACCTATGCTGCTATTATCCTTCTGCTGCTCATGCTTGCACAAACTGTATGCTCTCTAAAGTCCACTAAGTGGTGACAGATATGCAGCAGTGCAGTGGCACTCATCCATATTAGATGTGGATCATTTTATCTTTTGTTTTCAGTTTTTATTGTTTTGAATAAAGGTTAACTTATGATTAGGAAGTCTTTTGAGTGTGTTAGTGTTGGAATTGGATCAGATAAGCATAGTGCTTATCTGTATCCATTTAATTATCCTTTGAGTTCTGTAATAATTCTATTCAAGACTGCATGTTCTTTAATAATAATTTTATCTGAAAATTTATCAAAAACTTTAATTGTTATTTGGGAGTTACGGTTTTTATCAAAGAATCAAATTGGTTGCAGGGAGAAAGGACAATATTGTGACTGGCTTCTTGTCACTTTCACATAGACCCATCTATTTGTTTTCTATTTCCTATTGAAACTACAGAGGAAGAGAGTATTGTCCATAGCAAAGGGATACATTATGCATTAGGTCCTATCAATAAAAAAAAAATTACTATAAAATAAGGACAAAGTTTAACTACAAAACCAGTTGTAGCTTTAGGCTACAAATTATTCTAATAAGATGACATGTGTAAAAAAAAGTATGTGCATTACACATGATTACTTAAGTAAACTTAACTTAACTAACCCTAGTTAACTACACCACCTATTAAAAAATAAAAAAAATAAAAACTAAAAACCCAAAAAAATATACGGATAATCTCTCTCTCTTTCTCTCTAAACTGTAACCCAAAAGGCCATAACCTAGCTCCAATCGATCATCCATCTCCACTGCCGGCCGGCCAGCCCAAATCCTCCTGTCTCCACCGCCGACCAACCACCTCAATCTTCCTCTGTCTCCACGGCCTGCCAACCACCTCAATCCTCCTCTGTCTCCAACGCCGGCGCACTCAATCTCCGCCGCTTCACCGGTTAAATTCCTTTTGTTTATTCATAGATAACTAAATTTACTTTTTTTTAATTCTATTATTTTTTTTCTGAATGAATCGTGTTTATTCTATTCATAGCTCTCACTTTCTTCAATTGGGTCAAGAATGATTTAAGTCTCAGATTGTCAAAGTCATTGTTGTATGAGTGATAGGAAATGGGGTTTGCCTGGATAGTTTTACTTGTCGAGTTGTTGTGGAAGGACATAGAAACAAGACTAAGTTGCTTTCAGCTTTGAAATTGTTGTCAGAGCTTCAGGGATTTGAAATTCCTATTTTTGCTGACTTTTATGAATATCTAGTGGTCAAACTGTGTGAAGAGAATCGGCCAATTGCCGCTACAATCAAAATTTTTAAAACTTTATTTTCTACATTTTTATTCTGTTTTTGAATTGAAACAAATCTAAAAGGTGTTGGAGAGATCCTATATTCTATTTACAAGTATTGTTTCATAGTCTGCAAAAGGAGAAATTTTTTTGAACCTTTTTCTATTCTGTCATCTCAAAAGAACTTGTCTATTTTCTCATGGGTACATTTAGAAGTCAGTTTTCATAAGATTAAAAAATAATAGCTTATATATTTGTTGTTCATAGGTGACAAATTCGAATTTTTCTAGCTGCTTACTATCTCCCATGTCACGTTTCATGTATAACTAAAGAATGAGTTAAAATCTATGCTTAATTTACAAGTCAAGAATGTGATTTTTTTTTTTTTGGTTTCTCTCTCTTTGCACAGCAACCATCACTGACAACACTGAATTCAAGAGCTTATACAGACAGAATATCTCTGTTTTTGTTCCTTCTACACATGGTTGTTGCTGTTGGGTTAGTTTGTTTTCTTATATTCAAGGGAATTCAAGGCCTAATACAAGCGTCAGAATCTATTAAAACGAAAGAGAAAAGGGTGTTGCAGTTTTATCTGCCACAAGTTGAAGTTGCATATTTTTTGAGCATTACTCTTGCATTGGCATGGCAAAAGGCAGTCAGGAAATGGCCTCTATTTGTGGTTCATTTCATACTATGGAGCTCTTTTGTAATGTCCCTATCTGCTGGAATTCTCCTTATTTGCTTCCAAAAACCTACCACTGAAGGCATTGGAGTCTGTTTTATTGCCTTTGCAATTGGCAATGGATTGTATGCTTGTTGGGTCACAACGTGTATTAAGTTTTGTTGTAAGATCTTGATGAAAGCACTTGAGCCAAGTATTTAGTCCTTTACCTGAGTGGTACAATTTATTATTAAAATGCTTATTTCTTATCTGCTAATGCAGTAATTTGAATTTCTTTGACAATTATGTGGCAGAGGCATTAGCTTGGAAAGTTGAGATGGTGTATAAAATTTAAAACCCAATCTCACTGCATATAGGGCTATAATAGACTGCTTGTGTAAATCTCTAGTGTAAACTTTATAGGCTTCTAGATTTATACATTCTAAAACTCTAGTGTTTGTAAGTAATTCATGGAGAGTCACCCATGTTGCTTTTGGAGATAAGATGAATTACTAAGTGCTTTGATTTTAAGATTGAATTTATTTGTTGTACAGTTTTTCTATTGTGGGTAAAATATGTACTTTTTGAATTGAACTTTTGGCCTTAAAACTTGTTTTTAATTCAAGTATAAATGTCAATGAAAAATTCTATTATGTTCTAATGAATTGGTTGTAATCTTCTTTATATTTTTAAAACAACTCAATTTTCATAACTTATTTGAAATTCTAAACATTAAGTAAATTCATTATGTTAAAATTAACAAAAATTATGCTCAAAAGTAAAGCGAAAGTATATAAATCGTCAAATTACCTTTTCTTAAAATTAAAAAAAATAAATAAAATCAAGGAATTCATAATTAACAATTTGCACATTCTATTAAAAGTTATCCTTAGATTCATTACAAAGTATTTTCAAAGAATTAACAAAAATACTAAAACGAAATCAGTAGTATTAAGCTTAGGTATGAATGTTTAACATTTATCTAATTGACCTTACATCATGATCTCTACGTTGCATCCAATGGACAATCTTTAGTACGGAGGATGTAGCAATTATGTCTCATTTTCAACACTTTATCTTGTTTACCTCTACTACTATACTTTTGAAAGTGTAATCAAATTGATCATGATGCAAACAAATAAAAAAAATTTAAACAGTAGTATTAGTAAATCTTCAAATAATTTCATGTGCACCACTTTTGCATCATCTCACCTGGAAGCAGCTGGTATTCCTATGACATTGTAATGACAGCATCAAATAGGCCAACACACATAATCAAGCAGAAATGTCTTGAAAGAAAATAATTCAGTTGATTCCCAACCATCTATAGTGACACATCTTTGGTCATTGGAAGCATTTATATATATATATAGTTGATGGTTTATTAGCATTGAATTAATCTGCCAATGGTCTAACCATTAAAAATAGTCTTCAATATGCCAATGACATCACAATAAAAAATACTAAAAGGTTAACAGTTTGCCAATAGTCTAACAATAAAAAATAGTCTTCAATCTCTAACAAATAAAAATGCATAGTCTTCAATCTCCATCCAATAAAGTTTCACCCTAACTCCAACCTATTTAGTGCTTTTGCCAAAATGGTGCTCTTCTTGGATAACATCAGAAGTACTTGTTGAAACTTGAAAACAATTGCAAAGAATAATTGTCACAGACTGTAACAAATTTATGTGCCTACAAGATTGATATATTATAGTGGAATGTAACAAATCTTACTTTATTTAGGCTTCCAAGTGATTCAACTTGTCTCGCCTCACAAGCTTTTTTTTGTAAGCCACTGGCATGTTTTTTAGCACGTATTGTTTTGCTTTGAGATTTACCATTTTTCTTCTCTAATGCAGATTGCAATCTTCTCTTTGGACGCCCAACAGTAGGTTTGGTTTTAATCCTATATATGCTATCACCTTGTAAAACATCTGCAGTAACATCACCATGGACTTCTATGCAACTCTCCATATTATTCGAATGACATTTTTTCTAATCTCTTGCAAATCCCTCATTAATTTTTCAAAAACATTCTTTGGTATGTTTATACATTATCTCATTCTCTGCTGCAAGTGTGGAAATTTCACGAGCATTGTGACTCAAATGAGAGTCGCGTTTTCCTATCGACTCTTGAGCATTACCTTTAATATCATTGCCATGATAGTCCTTGATAGAACCAGCCCTTGCATCTTGCGTCCATCTTTTCAATACATATTGGACAGGAAGTCTTTTAACATTTTTATGTTCAAGAACTTTCAAAGCATGGGCACAAAGAATTCCTACAAAGCTGAACTTCTTGCAACTGCATTCCACCGTTGTAGTTGAGGCTTCATATTTAACTATGTGCTCTTGAATTCTTTGACTATATTTGACCTTGTATTCTGTGATAGTATCAGATTTATTAGCCTTGTAAATAGTACAATCAGCAATCTTCATATATTCATCTTGAAACATTTGAAAATTTTCTGGGGTGTACAGCTCTACAACATGTCTCAACATCTCTACATTAGATTGTAAAATCGGTTTTGTTTGCCTCATTTTGAAATCTGCCTGTAGTTCTTGATGTCTCTTATCAACCAAAACTCTAGAGTAATGTCCTGAAAAGCGCACAAAATCATGTTTTGGTTTCAAGTATTTCTTCAACACACTGTTTATTGATTCACTACGTTGGGTGCTTTTCATATCAACAGTGAACATATGTCGACCATATACCATAGCCCATTTTTCTTTCACATCAAATATGCTACATAACCGTTTATTATCAGTAAGACCATATTCCTTAAGCATATAATCCCATGAAACAAGCCATTCATCTTCATCTTCATACTCATACAAACAATCACTAAAATCATTTGCAAAATGCTTAGATGAATGAAATACATGATGTAGATTCTTAGCAGCATTCTGATAAATATGCCATACACACAAACGATGATTAGATTTAGGAAATACCTCTATTATTGCTTTAGCCATTGCAGCAGATTGATCTGTAAGTATAGTTCTTGGCTGCTTTCTTGACATTGCATTTAAAAAAATTTCAAACAACCACTTAAATGACTCTATAGTCTCATCATAAAGTAAAGCTGCACCAAAGATAATTGATTGTTTGTGATGATTAACCCCAACGAATGGAGCAAAGGGACGATCATATCTATTTGTTCGATAAGTTGTGTCAAAACAAATAACATCTCCAAAGTGCCCGTAATCAACTATTGATCTAGCATCAACCCAAAAAATGTTCATGATTTGACCATCATCATCAACTTGTATTGAATAAAAATAAGATGGATCTGCCAATTGCATCTTATGAAAGTACTCCATCATAGTAGGTCCATCTCCTTTCCTCAAAGCCATACTCCTCTCATTATGTACATAATTCTTATAATCAACATCCATAAACCCAAGATTTTCACGACTCCCAGCTTGCATGCTCAATAATTCAATGGTTTGTTTAATTGATATTCCAGACCTCTCTGCATCATTTGCAATGGCTTTTTGAGCAGATGAAATTTTTCTCTTTGATCTTAACATATGTTTCATTGGCGAAGGAGCAAACTCATGATTATGTTGACCATGAAAAGAAACAACATGTAACATACCATCCTTTTGAAGATGACAGGTCATCTGTGCTAAACAACCTGTTTGTGAAATTGGACGACGATAAGATACATTTTCGCGACGTTTGTCGACAGCTCGTTCACCCTCTTTTGAGCAACTAAATGTTCTCCTTATAATTTGCCCTGCATTTCCTCGCTTTACATAATGTTTCCGTACACTAAAGCCAATTCGGTGAGCATATTCTTTGTAAAATTCATATGCACTCTCATCACAATCAAATTTCATGCCAATTGCTGGAGTATTTGATTTGTTTGGGCTTCCAAGAGTAAGTTCTACTTTAGTCTCCTCCTGTTGATCAACTATATAACCAATGAATTCATCTTCCAATACAATTTCTGGTACTTCTACAATTTCCTTGCTATGTCTACTTAGAGTAATTGAATTTTTTGGGCTTCCATGAGTAGGTTCTATTTGAGCCTCCTCTTGTTGATCAGCTATGCAATCATTCAATTCATCTTCCAATAAAATTATTTGACTAGTATCCATCATCTGTAGTCAAGATACATATTCAAAATCAAATTAGAAAAAAGGAAAAAAATTTATAAACAATATTAAAAAAAAATTCCAATATTCAGGACCCATTAAAGAATACTCTCCATGAATTACTTACAAACACGAGAGTTTTAGAATGTATAAATCTAGAAGCTTATAAAGTTTACTCTCAGTTGCTTATACTTTTGAAAATCAAGTCAATATGAACAAGAACAACAATTTTTTTAGATGAATCAAAGATAAATTCAATACTAAAGAAAAATGAATACAATTTGTACAACTTAGCTAAATTTAGTATAAAAAAAAACTACAACAAAACCATACTACAAGACAGCAAATAGTAAGGAGCCAGAAAAAATCAAATTTGCCACCTGTGAACAGCAAATATATAAGCTATTATTTTTAATCTTATGAAAACTGACTTCTAAATGTACCCATAAGAAAATAGACAAGTTCTTTTGAGATGACAGAATAGAAAAAGGTTCAAAAAAGTTTCTCCTTTTGTAGACTATGAAACAATACTTGTAAATAGAATATAGGATCTCTCCAACACCTTCTAGATTTGTTTCAATTCAAAAACAAAATAAAAAGGTAGAAAATAAAGTTTTAAAAATTTTGATTGTAGCGGCAATTGGCCGATTCTCTTCACACAGTTTGACCACTAGATATTCATAAAAGTCAGCAAAAATAGGAATTTCAAATCCCTGAAGCTTTGACAACAATTTCAAAGCTGAAGGCAACTTAGTCTTGTTTCTATGTCCTTCCACAACAACTCGACAAGTAAAACTATCCAGGCAAACCCCATTTCCTATCACTCATACAACAATGACTTTGACAGTCTGAGACTTAAATCATTCTTGACCCAATTGAAGAAAGTGAGAGCTATGAATAGAATAAACACGATTCATTCAGAAAAAAATTAGTAGAATGAAAAAAGTAAATTTAGTTATCTATGAATAAACAAAAGGAATCTAACCGGTGAAGCGGCGGAGACTGAGTGCGCCGGTGTTGGAGACAGAGGAGGATTGAGGTGGTTGGCAGGCCGTGGAGATAGAGGAAGATTGAGGTGGTTGGCCGGCGATGGAGACAGGAGGATTTGGGCTGGCCGGCCGGCGGTGGAGATGGGTGATCGGTTGGAGCTGGGTTATGGCCTTTTGGGTTACAGTTTAGAGAGAGAGAGAGAGAGAGAGAGAGAGAGACAGAGAGATTATCTGTATATTTTTTAGGGTTTTTAGTTTTTATTTTTATTTTTTTTTATTTTTAATAAATAGTGTAGTTAACTAGGGTTAGTTGAGTTAAGTTTACTTAAATAATCATGTGCAATGCACATGTTTTTTTTTACATATGCCATCTTATTAGAGCAGTTTGTAACCTAAGGCTACAATTGGTTTTGTAGCTGAACTTTATCCATAAAATAAATAAGCATTTTGTATTTTGTACAGATTCAGGAAAATTTTGATTTGTACATCATGCACCATGTATGCCAAGAAAACCATGGCTGATCTCTATGTTTCCAAATTTTTGTTTTTGATTACAAATTATTGAGTAGGCAATAGCACTTTATGGTCACCACTAATTTTGGAAGTTCAAGTATTTGATTTGCCACTGCACTTCAAATAATCCCATGAGGCTCACCTAAATTAAGAATTGATTTTCAGAACTCAGTTGCTTTCTTAGCAAAGATTCTCAGTACACAATATAACCAAGAACGTCCAAGTTCGACATATATAATAGCTAATCGGCAAGCTATTTAGCCTTATTAATTGCATAAATTGAGAGGAGAAGCATTTTAAAGAGAAACCTTTTCTTTTAGCTATTGTCCTTGTTCCTATGCTAGTAAAGAAACACTAGAAACACAATTTTTTTTTTTGTTGCTTGTTAAGATGATAAGTTGTAATTATAAAAATAGTCACAAAAAATGTGACTTTTATAATATAAAAATTTTTGAAAAAAAAAAAGATCAAAGGGAAATGAAAATTCGTGTCCCTAATTACGTTGTATGTTGTCATTTGGATGGTCATAAAATGGTGTGACTTTAAATTGAGATAGATTTATGTTAGTGGGTGTCCTTATACACCGATTAAGGAGGCTTCAAAAGGTTCTCACCTGCATTTGAAAAATAGCAAAAACTAATAAAAACAAAGACTCAATTGTGTTATAAAACTCAGTCTTATTGGGTGACCCTTCTATCTTTTTTGTCCATTAATTTTATTTTTATTTTTTAAAAAGACCTATTAACAGAAGTGACCATCAACTAATGTACTGTGAGCTTATGTGTTTACAGAAGTGACTGTCAGTATTAGTGTTTACCACCAACTAATGTACTGTCAGCTTATTTACTTTTCTTTTCTTTTTTTTGCGAGATAATAAGAGACTATCAAATAAAAGGTGTAACATGCTCACCATGTTTTCTATCAAGGTCTCCAATGCTTAAAGGCACTTCTTTTTAGAATGTGATTCATTTAACTAGGCCCTGGTCAAGTCTTAATTGTTAGTAATACTGTAATTGCAATTCCCTTAGAATGTTTTCTAAAAAAATGGGACTATTTATGACTCATTGATACATTATTCAATTTCTCACTACCCATTTTACTTCTTCACTCTCTTGGAGTAACAAGAAGAATTTTTCTTTAATTGGTTTATCTATACTACTATTTAAGACGCTTTCTATATTTGGACTGGACATTTTTTTAATTCTAAAATAACCTCACAGCCTACGTTTAAGTAGGGGGGGCAAGCTTGAGGATAACTCTGTAAAAATATATCTCTAACTCTCACCTAAAACATTTTTTACAAAATATGATCACTCTCCCACTAACCTACTTCTTGAAAGCAACTATATGTTTATTGTTTTTTTATTTTAAATAGAAAAACAAGTTAAACAAAAAAAAGTTAAGCAATACCAAGTTACTGTTTTTTTTTTTTTTTTCCTTTAAAAAAAAATCATCCTCCGTTTATCTTCCTATCAATTTTTTTTTTGTTAAGTCTCAAGTTTATCCCAAAAAAAAAAATGAAATAGATATATACACATTTGATTACAATTTAAACTACAAATTATAATAAATGTAAATTATTAGTTTTTACCAAAAAATAGAAGTGCTCAGAGACTAGTTACAACTAAAACAAGACTTTCATTCAGCTAGTAAGAAGTGTTCTACCGCAACCATTCCATGTATCCTAGGCAAGTTCAGCAATATATTGGAAGAAAATTAGGAGAGTTTTATAGTCTGCTACTGGCAAGAAGAAGAAGTATTGTTCTTAGTCTTGAAGAAGATCTTAATACTACACTTAGAAGATCTAAAAATTGGAGATGGGAAAAGCACTTCTTTGTGGTATGATATTTGACACCCTTCAAATTTTGTGTCTTGATTCAAAGAAGATTCTTGCATGATGCTCCAACTAGTTAGTTGCCACAATCATCAAACTAATTTGGAGTTATCTTGAGTCAAATTTCTTAATAATGGCACATTAACTGAAACAACTTTACCCAAAAACATTAGTCTTTTGTTTCCCAGAAACCAATAGCAGAATAAAAGTTTAAAAGTTTTGATCCAGGTCTGATCTCCTTGAGGCCCGGCTACCTCAAATTAGTCAGAAATTCTTTTTCCGTTTCTTTGTTTTTTTTTCTGTTTTGGATCGATATGGGTGGATCTCGCAATTTTTTTATTGAATCGAAGTTGTTTCAATTGGTGGTTGAGGAAGGGGGGAACTTTTTCTCCCTTAAGATTTTTGAACGAGGGAAGTATTTCATGCACTCAGTGTTTATGGGTAGGATTGCAGCAAGTTGGTTAATGCAAAGCTTGGAACAAATGGTGCTTGGGGTCAACCCCAAACATTTCTTCACGCTCAAGGATGGAGATTCTGCATACACAGTGCAACGGGGTTCTAACCCGTTTGGGCTTTTTATTTTAGTAACAGAGTTAAAAGTTGGCGGGATGAGAAGATCGATCATTATTCCGGCGGGCAGGGCACAACAAGGTTGGAGGGCCTTTGGAATTGAATTGCGGAGAATGTTGGAACCTTCTCATTATGCGTTGGGTTCAAAAGCCATACCGTATAAGGCTAAGTTGGGTTCAGTGATTCATCCTTCCCGGTCCTTTGCTGAAACGGTAAAAGCGCCTGTGCAAGTAAGGAAGCCTTTGCACCAGCCCTTCATTAGAGAGACAGAGAAGTTTCAGGTTGTGGAGAATACAACGCAGCCTCCGAGAGACGAAGTGGGGATTCAGGTGGTGGCTCTTGAAGCTCCGGCTGATAATGTTTTACCGTTTGCCGTGGGTGGTGTGGAGGGGAGCCACCGTAGTATTAATGGTGCTGCTAGGCTTAAGGAGAAAATCCCGGAACAGAATAAATTCAGATTCACTAATTTGAATTTGAAAGCTGTTGATTCTGGCAGGGAGCGTCAATTTAGGAGTTATGGCTGGTTAAGGAAAGGTTTGACTGTGGCAGTAGATGAATTTGGTAAGAGGCGGGTGTCTTGGCAACGTTATAGGGGAGATAAGCAAGCTGTTAAGTGGGTGGAACGTGAGGAAATTTCTGCCCAGGTTGTGAAGGAGGGAATGGACAATGGGCCTTTTGAAGCCCATGCAGTTAAGTGTTGCCCAGGCCCACTGTTGACTAGCCCTTTTGTTTTTGAGGCAGGGGCCTGTTCCAGACAGTCAGAACTTATACCCAGCCCAGGTCTTACAGGCCCAGTTGCTGAGGATGATAAGTTAGAGTCAAGCACGTCGGGTCTGAGCACATTCTCGAAGGGTGCGACTGTCTCAGCAAGCTCGGTGCTCGGTTCTCTACCACCAAGGAGGACGACGAAGGCTCCGGTGGATTCCATAGGCTCGACTCCTCCCATATCGGCGCTGGAAGTTTCTGGCGGGAGTGGGTCTTGCGATCCGGTGAGTTCGAGCTGCCTTACCCAGCCTCCTACAGTGCCGATATTGACGTCGGAAGTGGTGCAGGATGCTTGCGAGGTGGGTTCGTCAACAGCAGCTCCGATATGCACTTCGGTTGAGCCGGCAGTGATGAAGGTGATGTCTTCAGGGGTTTTGGTTGAAGAGGTGGTGGAGATGTCGTCATCTCCGACGAAGACGATGGAGGAGGATGATGAGTTGTTGGGTCCGGAGGTAAGGGCGACGGAGCACGAGGCCTCTGATGGTAAGATGGTATTTAAACATCCTCCCACTATTAGGGAATTGGTCAGTGACTTGGATAAATCATGGGGTAATTCCAAAGAATGGATGCTACAATTGCGAGATGGTCGACAAGTAGTGATTCCGTTAGCTCTATATCGATCTCCAGAAAGCGTGTCGGATTGCTCAGTCACTGATGTAGAGGCTGTAACAGGTAATGACACTGTTATCATTGACGGTCAGCTAATTAGTTGGTCAGAGGACTGTGATGGGTTAGTTGAGTCTGTGTCTGTTGTTAAGGAGGCAGAGGAGGAGATGGGGGATTTTGATGAGAGGTTGATGTCTTGGGAGTGTAGTGGCAAGCCGTTAGAGGTGGTACCTTTGGCCACAGAAGTTCCTTTGGATATGGAGTGTGGTTCTGAGCGGGGGGTTGGGTGTTTGGAGTCGGGTGATGGTAATAATTTATCAATATGGGTAACAAATCGGATTAAGGCTTTTAGAAAATCAGTGGGCACCTCCTTGGAAGGTTTTGAGGAGCAGATTACGGGATTGCTGCTGGCTATAGAGGCCAAGAAAAAGAATAATAAGCTTAAGGCAGTAGATGATCTTATGAAGCACGGTAAGTCAGGGCAGAAAGGTCAGCGGGAGTTGAAAAATTTATTGACTTCTCTGAATGTTGAGGTTGATTCAACGAAACCGAGGAATATAAGTAAGGAGAGGGCTGTGGTGGTTCATCAATGAATTTGAAGATTATTTCTTGGAATGTTAGAGGGCTGAATGATAGGGATAAAAGGCTTCGGATTCGTAATTTGGTAAGGAGATGGAAGCCAGATATTATTTGTATTCAAGAAACTAAAATGGACTTGATAACTAGAGATGTGATTCACAGTTTATGGAGGGGCCAACATGTCGATTGGTCTTATCTAGGCTCTTACGGAGCTTCTGGAGGGGTGTTACTGATGTGGGATACACGGGTTGTGAATAAAGAGGAGGAGGCTGTGGGGCGATTTTCAGTTTCTTGTAGATTTACTAGTGTGTCAGATCAGTTTGTTTGGGCGTTTACTGGTATCTATGGTCCTAATTCTGTGAGAGATAGAAGATTCTTATGGGAAGAATTATTTGGCTTGAATAGTTGGTGGAATGTTCCATGGTGTGTGGGTGGTGACTTTAACGTGGTTAGGTTTCCTTCTGAGCGTTCTGGTTCAACCTCTTTTACTAATGCCATGCGGGAGTTCTCCAATTTTATTTCTGAGCTAGGTCTCATTGATATTCCGCTTCAAGGGGGATCTTTCACTTGGTCTAATACTCGTGAAGTTGCTTCGAAGGCTAGGCTGGACAGGTTTTTGTTTTCTGTAGATTGGGATGATAAGTTTCCGTCTGTTTCTCAACAACGCTTGCCTAGGCTGTTATCTGATCACTTCCCGATTGTTCTTGAGGGTGGTTCCTTTCAGAGCGGTAGGAGGCCATTTAGATTTGAGAATATGTGGCTGAAAGATGAGGGTTTCGTGGAGAGGGTGCGATCCTGGTGGGCATCTTATAATGTCCAAGGAGCTCCGAGTTTTGTGTTGGCCTATAAATTGAAGCTTTTGAAAAATGATTTGAAGAAATGGAATGTGGAGGTTTTTGGAAATGTTGAAGATCGGGTGAGAAAATTGTGGCAAGAGCTTCGTGATTTAGAGATGATTGAGGATAGTCGAACTTTAGTTGCGGAGGAAAGGCTGGAGTTGGAAAGAATTCGAGGTGAATTAGAAAAAGTTACTTTGATGGAGGAAATCTGTTGGAGGCAGAAGTCTAGAGTCCTTTGTCTTAGAGAAGGGGACAGGAATACCAAATTCTTTCATCGTATAGCTAATTCTCACAGAAGAGTTAATTCCATTGATAGGCTTATGGTAGATGGTGAATTGTCTTCAGATCCGGAGGCTATAGCTGGTTGTATCTCTCATTTTTATAGGCAACTATATGCTGAAACTGTGGCTCATAGACCTTTACTAGATGATGTGGAGTTCTCTTGTATCTCAGAGGATGATGCAGTGTGGCTAGATAGGCCTTTTGACGAGGAAGAGGTGTTTGGGGTGATTAGTGATTTTAAGGGTGATAAGGCTCCTGGCCCGGATGGCTTTTCTATGGCGTTCTTTCAGTCTTGCTGGTCTTTGTTGAAGGCTGAAATTATGGCAGTGTTCCAAAACTTTCATACTCAGGCTGTGTTTGAGAAGAGCCTTAATGCTTCTTTCCTTGCTCTTATTCCCAAAAAGGTGGATGCTGTGGAGATTAAGGATTTTCGGCCTATTAGTTTAGTGGGTGGGATCTATAAGATCATTTCTAAAGTGTTGGCTAATCGTCTCAGAAGGGTGGCACATGGGCTTATTTCGAATTCTCAGAATGCATTTGTGAAAGGTAGACAGATATTGGACTCTTTCTTGATTGCTTCAGAATGTATTGATAGTAGATTGAAGTCAGGTGTTCCGGGAGTGTTGTGTAAGTTGGATGTGGAGAAGGCTTATGACCATGTAAGCTGGGGTTTTTTAATGTATATGCTTCAGCGTTGTGGGTTTTCAGAGAAATGGAGAAAGTGGATAATGTGTTGCATATCTACTGTTAAATTCTCCATCCTGATCAATGGTAGTCTTTCTGATTTTTTTGGTAGTTCTAGGGGGATTCGACAAGGGGACCCCTTGTCTCCGTTGCTATTTGACATTGTTATGGAGGGGTTGAGTCAATTGTTGGATGTGGTCGTTACTTCGGTCGGTTCTCCTTCTCTCGTAGGTAATTCAGCCGGTAACTCGGTGATGGTGTCTCATCTTTTGTTTGCCGATGACACTCTTATTTTTTGTGATGCCGATGCTTCGCATATAGCTTGTTTGAGAGCGATCCTAGCTAGATTTGAGGAGGTCTCGTGCTTAAGGATTAATTTGGGGAAATCTCGAGTTGGTTCCTATAGGGGAGGTCTACAATATGGATGTGTTGGTGGGGATGCTGGGTTGTAGGCTATCCTCTCTTCCTTTGAGATATTTGGGGCTTCCGTTAGGAGCTAAATTTAAGGAGTCGTCTATTTGGAATCCTATTTTGGAGAAGATGGAAAGGAGATTAGCAGGGTGGAAGAGGTTGTATCTATCTAAGGGGGGTAAGGTAACTCTTATTAAAAGTACTCTTTCCTCCTTACCTACTTACTTCCTTTCTCTTCTGCCTCTTCCTGGGAAGGTGGCGAATCGTATGGAGAAGTTACAGCGAGATTTTTTATGGAGTGGTCTTAATGGTGACTCTAAGTTACACTTGGTCAATTGGGCTCAGGTTTGTAAGCCGTTGCAGGTTGGAGGGTTAGGTATTAGAAGATTGAGGAGTTTTAATGCTGCCTTACTAGGAAAATGGTTATGGAGGTATGGTACGGAGACCGATGCTCTATGGAGGAGGGTTATTGCAGTGAAATATGGGAATGATTGGGGTGGTTGGTGCAAGAAAAAGGTGACCAGTGCTTATGGTGTTAGTTTGTGGAGACATATGAGGAGTGGTTGGACATGTTTTTCTAAACTCCTTATGTATAATGTGGGTGATGGTACTCGAGTGAAGTTTTGGAAGCATGTATGGTGTGGTGATCGTACTTTCCAAGAGGCTTTTCCGGAGCTCTATAGTATTAGTAGGACAAAGGATTCTTCAGTAGCGGAGGTTATGTGTTGGTCTGGTGGGAGGATTCATTGGGATGCTAAATTTCGTCGTCCTCCACAGGATTGGGAACAAGAATCCTTTGATCGATTTATGGACATGGTCTACTCTTCGACTGTACGGGGTTTGGGTCCGGATCGGTTGTGTTGGAAGCCAGCAAGGAGTAGAGGTTTTGAGGTTAGAGGTTTCTATCGTTCTTTCTACCCTCCTACCACCTTACCATTCCCTTGGAAGTTGGTTTGGAAATCAAAGGTTCCTCCAAGGGTAGCTTTCTTTTCATGGTCTGCTTCTTTAGGTAAGATTTTAACAACAGATAATCTTCGCAAACGACGAGTGCTAGTTCTGGATTGGTGCTATATGTGTAAGAATTGTGGGGAGTCGGTGGATCATCTTCTTCTTCACTGCCCCATTGCTTGTGAGTTGTGGTCGTTGGTGTTTTGCCTATTTGGAATTCATTGGGTTATGCCTCAGAAGGTTATTGAGTTGTTTGAGTCTTGGCAGGGTAAGTTTGGAAGACATAGAAATATAGAGTTGTGGAGAATTGTGCCTCATTGCTTGTTATGGTGTATTTGGCGAGAAAGGAATGAGAGATGCTTCGAGGGCTGTGAACGCTCTATACTAGAGATTAAGTCTTTATTCCTACACACTCTCCTCGATTGGAGTGTGGTTTTTTGTCATTTTTCTTGTTCTTCCCTTCCTGTTTTACTTGATTGTTGTAATCTTGGTTATTGATTTATGCCCCCATAGTACATTCCCAATGTACTCGGGTTGGCTGTTCTTCATTTTTTAATAAAACTTTCGTTACTTATCAAAAAAAATTTGGAGTTATCCCGGTGGTGGCTTTTTTGAGTTTGCATCTTTTTCTCTTTTTTTTTTGGCTGAATGGAAAATTTTTATTAAGAAGAGAGTTGAGAAACAACACCAACATCTTCCAAAATTACATCCAAAAGATTTGGAGGAGCTGAGCTTGGGCCAAAGAAACCAAAAATGCTATTCAGCAAAGACCAGTGGGCCAATACATGGGCAGCCCTGTTAGCAACTCTAGGGACCCAATCAAAAGAGATAGGTCTATTTATAATTACAATTTACTAAACTTTTGATCTCAGCTATAATGCTTACAATTCTCCAAGGAACAATGACACATGAAGATAGCCCTAGAAGGCTTGAATACAGGTTTTGCAATCACCCCTATGCATACCATGGCCGGGTTGCAATGCATAGCCATGTAAACTGCATTTTCAAATCGCCTCTACTTCTGCTTGGACATTGCAATTCACAGCTTGAGTAAGGTCCAACTCAACTTTATACATTGTTTTGATAATGGTGGTCATGGCTAAAAGTTGGTATTTATAAATCTTCTACTAGGATAATGCAAATGCAATCAGTTAGTCAGAATGTTATCAATTAAAGGGTAAAGCATTATTTATTCATTTCCTTTAAAAATATCATAGATTCTAGTATGTTTGAAACGAAAGAAGATAGAGACAAGAGGAGAGGGAAGAATGGCCAGAATATACTAATCTGGAATTACGCTTAAAATATTAAGCGCCGATTTGTAGGTATAAACCCTAGTAAGCATCAAAAGTTATGCATTTGGTGTCATACAATCTGAAATTTTCCCTGCAGAAACTGGATTCCTCTATTGTTTTTTTAATGCGCTTTTGGTGGTGATTAGAGTGCCTTCAAATGCAGATTTTTACTGAAATTTTATTTGTTTATTTGCTGAAAGTTTATTAAAAAATAATTATACTCGGAAAAAGTGAGACATTAAAAAGTTATTCATGAACAAATAAATTGAAAAGTTACTTTCAAAAAAAAGAAAAAAAGAAAAAAAAAAGTGGTGATGCCAAACAAAGTTTATTTGCTGCTTCATGCCCCACAAGTAGAATTCACACAGCATCAGTTGAATCAATAGTTCACATCATCCTCTCTTTTTTTCTTCTTTTTTATGTAAAGTACGAGCCAGCCATTTAGATTCTTAATATGATTATCAAGCATCTACTAATGGCCAATTCGCTAATCAAAGTTTTTCTGCTATGCCATGAATTGGAAGAGCAAGCACCCAACTGCAAAGTGCAAAGTTTATTGAAGGCCCCACATTCAGCAAGGATGGTTGGTTGAAACTTGAATATGCTTATTTTGTAAAAATACCGCTGCTAAGGGCCCGAAATTGTATTGGTTATTTATATATGGCTGGTTTTACTATTTGGAGTCATAATTTGCCATTTCAGTTTTTACTCAATGGTAAATACAATAAATCAGGTACAAATTCATAGATTTGAATCAAAATGACTAAGAAACCCCAATAAAAAAAATGATGAAGGTTTCATTTTCAGTAGCCATGCCACAAATCAAGCTAAAGACAATTTCAGTCAAAGCACCAAGAATACATTTGTGGATTCAAAATCGAATTGTATATATTGATGCCTAACCTTACTAGCATATCAGAAAGATAAAAAACAATACTATATAATTCAAAGATTAACAAGATTTTAGTACCTAAGGTTTGGATCAACAAGTATTTACCTTTTAGGCAAAACTCGTTTGTGAGACAGACTTCTAATCCCCAACAATATGAACACAATAGAATTCATCCAGGAGAGTGAAATACAGCTTAAAATGGAAATTTTCAAATTGAAGTTCTGGCTCTAACTTCATCTTGATGTTTGATGTCCTGTAAATTTTTTCGCTCTATGTTTGCAGGGATCATGAAGTGGAACAAGAAATTCAATAGATGCTCACACTCCTATACCTAACTAGTTTGCATGCCTAGTAGATTGCTTAGGTTCAAATCCTGCCTATTAAACCTAAACCAAAAACAAAAGAGTAATACTACAAACACAGTATCTTTTACAACGGCTGAGTAAGTAAGTTGTTATTGATTCTCATACCGATCCACCACTAACACCATTTTAGTGTCTACCATTATTAACTTGCCATCTTAACAGTTGTGGAAATGTTACGACTAGAATTATTAAAAACAAAAACAAACCAGCACCAACTCGCTAAACACCTCACCAAATTTTATTTGCCTTATTTATTATACAATAAGAGGAGTTCAACCTACAATGCCAGACTAAAAAGAAAAACCTACAACTAAAATTTATATCTTTAAAATAAATGATACATAATCAAAGAAATTGTACAGAGACAAATCAAATTGAACATCTACTGCAGCCACTAGCTATGTGAGAGGGCTAACCTCTTTGATTCAATTTCTCTCACACTTTGAACTATGTCATCGATGTTTCTAGATAGGTGATGCGAATGGTCCTCCATATCTCTTAGAACCATATCAAGTTGTTCTTGAAAAGCTGCAGATCGCTTTCGCTCTCGCTGTAACTCAGCAGTCAATTCTCGAATTTTTAAATCTTTCTCATCCTGAAAGAAATATCAACAACACTAAAAACATATTGATAGTAAAATGTAAAGAAGCTTTTTTCCAACAAAAATATAATGTATTTTTTATGGCTCGAAAAATCAAATTATCAAATCAAAGAAATCATAACAATTAAGGTACCCATTTCAAGGTCAGAATTCATTTGCTGGAGGAGAGAGAGAGAGCGACGGAAACAACATTAATATTTTTGTTCTTCAATTATCTATTAGGAAAAATTATCAGGAAAAATATCCAACATAATTGTCAAGGACAACAATTTTTATGATGATAGTGGATTAAAAGATTCAAAGCACTAACATTTTCTTACGTGTAAGGGGACTTGGAAAAGATAATGCCACTGATTTTCCTGCTCTTCTATTCATATAGTGGAAGGGCTAAATGATTGACTGCTATAAAAAAATCATCTCATTGTTCAAGTGTCATCTAGTGAATTAGAGAAGCCAGGGTCTGCAGGACTTCGCTAACCTTTTTCACAAAACAAATTAATATCTCAAGACTGAGCTATGGCTTTTCCAAGCTTTCAGAATCTACAAATTTGAAATCATTGACTTCCAGCCACTCTCAGTGTTGTTAAAAGTTCCAGGTGCATTTAAATGCAAATGCCTCCTAAAGCCTAGACAGAAAATGCAAAGCGCAGGTGCGTGCCTGATTCAAATAAAGTGTACATTTTTAAAAATATAATCTAAAGTCTAGAGATATTCATAACATTTAATTTTAAAGATAAAATAGCAATATATTTTGGGTAATAATACAAAAAAAATACTTGAGGTTTGCCAGTAAATCACTTTAAAGAGTTATCTGCTATCCAACCTTTTATTTTCTTCTAAATCTTATCCTGTAGGTTTTGATATATATAATAAGAAATATTTTTGTTTGTAATTAGCACAGCCTAAGAATAGTGTTCTTAATAATCCAATAATTAATTTTATGATCCAACGGTTAATAGTAATTGATTCATATACTTTGAAAGTTTGAACTTTCCCAGTGCACCTTACGTGCTTCATTCAGGTAACAAAAGTGCTTCACTCCTAGAGCTTCACCCTCTGCACACTTGCACCAAGGCGCTTTTAACAACATTGACCAATATTACAGGAATATATGCCTTCTTTTCTTCAAGCATCTAGAACTTTGAGCATCTTGTTCAGTAGATGACTAATTAATACTCATTCAAAGATATCATTATCTTTTATAGAAATCTAAACATAAACAGCATTAATACTGCTTCAAAAAGGCCTTCGTTAAAGAAAATAATAGTTTGGTAATCAGAAAATTTTTCATTTTAACAATGTTAAAGATTTCAAGATGTACAGAAACAAGAAAAAAAAAAGGCCTCAAATGAAGATGATTTATGAACAAAAGAGGTTCCACAGTGCGGACACCAAATATTATGCTGATTGAAACCAAATTTGTGCTTTTTTGAAATTTGAATGATTTTGATTTTTTTTTTTCTTTTTTTTATTGAGGATTTCATGGAATTGTATTCATGGCATGATTAAAACGTTCCTTGTTGATGTAAGCTTGAAAACCCTATTAAAAGAGGTTCCAGTAAATGTTTGGGACGTTGAATTTTGAATGATTCAATGGATAAAAAATACTCAGTTGAGTTTCCTCTATAGCTTGGTGGTGATTCCAAGCAGTCCTAGGTAGTTGAAACCTAGAGTTTGTGCCCACTTCCCTTGTTTAACTTTATTTTCTATTTGTGTATCTACCTGTGCATCAAATTTAGTATCAGAGCAAACCTCAATCTATCATAATCTTGCTTTTCCACACCAATATCCAAGATAGCATCACCAACACCAACAATATTAACCAATTTGCATCCATACCCACAAACCTGAAATTACCCAATCTGCCCAAATCCAACCACCCACAGTGATCAAAACACCACAAAATCTCACCCCACAGTTAGCCAACACCTAAAACTATGACCCAAATTGCACAAAAATCCACAGTTATCACCTTGCTCCAACCCATCACTAGAGCTCAACCTCCACCAAGAACCCATCCTGCCACCATCTAGAAAATCCATAGCCCAAGCCCCCGCCATGAGCCCCACCATTGCCATCAAATCCATCATTCCCCTGTTGGCTCTTGGAAACCTCCATTTGCCACTCATTAACTTCAACCTCGTAGCCAAGAGTGACCCATAAATAAATAAATAAAAGACAAGCATGATGCGTACCCAAAGGCCCAATGTCCACAAGCCTTCAAATCAACTCATTTGAAAGGTAAACAACACTCAAGTCCAGCCCAAATCAATCCCTCAATCAACCTGACACATTAAATGCCCAACCCATTACCCTAACCTAACCCATTTTTAAAAGAAGAAGAAGAAGAAAAAGAAATAAAACCCAACCCATTACTTATGGGTAAGCCTGCGCCCTCTTTAACTCCACCCAATGACCTTGCGGTTGGATGGAGGATTGCTCAACACTAATTGACACAAGAGTACTACCTATAGCTATACTCGAAATGACCAAGTCTCTCCCACCTAGGGGAATTGATGCGGGTACTAGACATTATGCTGATTTGAACCAAATTTTCTCTCATTTATACTCCAAACATAAGCAGTATATTGACAATGCAACATCTCTCCACAACTTTTTACCTTAACAAAAAGTGAAAATTTATTTTTTTAGAGAACAACTACCATTAACATATCCTTCTATGTCACAAGTAGCATCATCCAATAACAAAGATACATGACAAGGGTTTGACACTTCTCAAAGCGATCAAAAGCACAGAAAGGATAACCTTTCTAAGCACATATAATCAAACAAATTCATCTTATTGACCTTATTATCTACCAACATAATTGCATCTTGTAACTAAACTAATTTGCCAACAAGTAAAAACTTCAAATCATATAAACCTAACGTCAGGTTCTATTGCATGACTACAGGACATACATTATTTACGCATTCTATGAGGGAAATATCACGAAAGCATCAGAATAACTGTTAGAAGGAAGATCATAACATTTTTTAACTTTTGGAAATAGGGAAATATTAGTAAGCTAGCAGGATTTTTTTTACGAAGGAGAAATTTTAACAACATTTTTTTTTTTTGGATAATTCAATACTTACAACGGAGGAGGGGGAATTTGAACCGTGGATGTCATGGACACACCAAGAGGTGCCAACTAGTTGAGCTACAACGCTTTTGGTTAACAACATAAACTAGAATACAATTTAACCTTATTAAGAACTAAAAAATTTGGTACTCAATTAACATAAAGCTACCCCCATGTTCTGTTAGATATCCAACTTATAACTGCTTGAAATTTTCAATGATGCTACTGTAACAGTATAAGAATATAATGGTTTAAAACCACATTATACTAGTAGATAATGCAATTTTTATAAAAGAAAAGAACATATTGGCAACTATTTGTATAGAAGTTAATTGAGCACTCACGGGTGTTTGCGATAGAAGCACACTTCGTCTACCATTAGCGGGTGTAACTACCAATGGATGATTATGCTCCTTCACAAATCTTGTAACAACCCATTTCCCAGTTTTCTCTTTCTTCACCACTATCATTGCCTTACAACCTTCCCTTGTGATTGCCCGAGGTTTCCTATTTTCACTTCTTTTGGGCCTCAATTTACGAAAACCCTCTTTATTACACACAAGTCGACGCCAAACAACTTTCCCATCACGCATTGATCTCCGAAATGCATCAACGCGCATGATGAACCCCATGCGAGTGGCGTATGCATCATAGAACACCTTGGCAGCCTCCTCAGATTCAAAATCCATACCCACATACGGCTCCATATCTGAACTCCCTTCAGTTGAAACCAAATCCTTCCCATTAGAACTCTCTATCAAATCCCCATCCTCACCCGAAGAATGGTGTTCATCCACTGCCAGAAAACCATTTTGCACCCCTCATAACAACCAATCTCAAAAAAAAAGTAAAATAAAACAAAATAAAATCACGTCAAGGCCATCCCCACTCAACAACAAGTTCATCTATTCAAAAATCAATGACATACAAACAGATACCCAAGATAAATGTCTACAAAATCTCATTTAACCAGATTTTGGATGATGGGTACAAAAATTTACAGCATATCTATGAAGCTAACACAAAAACCAGTATTGACCCACATAATATAACAAACTAAAACTAGGATTACAAATGAGTAAAAACAAAACAAAACAAATTCAACAACAAGCTCTTCTATTTAAAAACAAATGTTATACAAACAAGTGACTACAGAAACTCACTTAAGCAGATTTTGGATAATGGGTATTACGATTTTATAGCATATCTATGAAGCTAACCCAAAAACCAGTAGTAACCCACATAATATGATATCAAATTAAAACTGGGTTTGACATTGAAAACTATTTTCCGGACTTAGAATTTCATTTCCCAAAATTTTCGGGGCAAGCAAACAGAAACAACTAAGTTTGCCAAATCTTCAAAATATATATATCAAATTGAAATGACATGCGAAAGAGAAATAAAAGAAGAGTGAGTGATTCTTACTTGAATCAGAGATCTAAAGCCCAAAAGCAACAGCAAGAGAGGAAGATTCTTCGGAACGCAGAGTTCAGTTCAGAATTCAGTGTGTGTGGTCTACTACTCTTATGTCCTGCCACGTCAGCATCCGTTTTGGTTTGCTTGCTTATTTATTTTTATTTTTTAATAGAGCGTTTTATTTTCTTGAAATAGGTTTGTTTGCTTATTATGTTATAGTTTAATAGCCTTAATTGGTTGAAATCTTTCAGTCAAAAATTTATTTGAAAATGGAAATCTTGAACTTTTTTTTGCTTCTCTTTCTTTAATAGGATATGTAAGCTTAATTAGTAGGTTGTAAGTTTGTTTTGATATTGTCTTAAAGGAGTTTAAGTTTATTCATAACTCTTAAACTAGGGGTATTCATTGGTGAGGTTGAGTTAGTTTTAAACTTGATCTGGCACTTGACACGATTACCTTTGTGAAGGATGAGATCTGCCGTCAATTGAATGGATCAGTTTGGTCAGATTTTCAAGTGGGCAACCTAAGACTCAATCTATTTGAGGTTATTTCGAACTATTGAACTCATTCTTTTTCTATCCACTTTTGGAGTAAAGATTAAATTTATTTGACTAAAGTTTGCCCCACTCTTAAGGTAATTAAGTGAGATTCTCCCTTCTTGAACCAAGTGTTCGTTAATATCAAATTATATGTTGTTGCAAAAGATGAGAATTATGGTAGATTAATGGTCAACATAAAATTTAGTCCCTCTATTATAAATGGATCAATACAAATATTCTAACCTTTCTTATAATAGAAGTTATTTTCTTTGAATTTTTGGTTTGCCTAAAAGTAGCACAGAATAAAATAACTTAGCCTCCAATAATCTTATATTGTGTTATGCACTTAGACACTGTTGACATAACTATAGCAACTTAGTCTCAAATATCTTAATTTCATGTTCTATACTTAATCACAATCCTTGAATCTAAATTATGTTTTCATTCCTTGGCTTTAAGTCTTTTATTTTTAGATATTACCAAACCCATTGACCTTAATCACAAAATGAAATAGCATCATTCTTCTACACCAGCTCGAGGCAAGGATGGGATGTAGCCTTAAAGCAAGAATTTTGCATTGAACACAAAGATTGAGCATCCTAAGCCACCCTTTTGCAATTTCAATTTTTCCATCCAAGTTAGCTTAAGTAACAGGCCAACAACAAACCATTGTTTTCAGACCCGGACCGGACCGGGAGGTCGGACCATGAAAATCGAGAACCGGGATGAAAATCGGTTTTTTAAGCATAAAGAACCGGATTTTTTGTTAATTCCGTGAACCCCTAAACTGGGGTTGGCGCACAAACCGGTGGCAAGAACTGTGCAGTCCAACCCCTTAGCAATTTTTTTATTTATTTATAAAAACAACTTAACACAATTTTATTCTACTTAATTAAATTATTTATCTCTTATAAGGAATAAAAAAAATTATAATTAAAATCCTTCAAAAATATTCAACTTTACTTCAAAAATTAATCATAAATTTAATGTTTTCATGGTTATTATTTTATTTTATTAACTTTCCTATTTAATTATTAAATATATGATTAAAAATCATTAAATTTTTCTTACAAATATAGATATATTAGTTAATTTTACTAGTTTTATAAATTTAATATCTATATTTAGGATTTAATTAATTATTAAATTAATTATGACATCATCACAGTTCAACCTCGGTTCGACCTCAAAAATCTTAAATCTCTCATTTTTACAGTTTAATAAACAATCCAAATTTTAAAACCATGCAACAAACTCTAGTGAGCTCACCTTGGTTGCTACATTACTACCATATGGATTAGCCACTGTCTCTCGTCTTTTTAACCTTCGTGAGGAAAACTAGAATACTGGGTAGATCCTATCAGTCCAATGCTAACAAAATCAAAAGGCCCAGCCCAAGTGTGTCCAGTTTGATTTGATAAAAGACATTTCACATTTTGCCAAACTCTGTTCCTATAGATCAAACAACTCACTTGGAGGAATGCAGATCGTGGTCCCTACACATGGCCTAGCTATTGGCATGGACCATGGAGGCTGTACACTTCGGGCCTTTAAATTTAAAAAATTCACTTAAATACCAACAGAGCACTCTCACTTAAAAAGCAGTGCTTACAAATATATATATATATATATATATATATATATATTAATAAAAGATCTCTTGTTTTAATTATATAAAATTCAAAAAATATTTAATATAATAATGGTTTAAGTATAGGTGTCCCTTGTTTTATTTAATAAAATAAAATAATCTTGCTTTTAAACAATGGACTTTGAGATAATTCATCCTTCTAGTAAGAAATGCGTTTGTGCTAAAACTGTAAAATTGAAAACGATACTAGATCAAATTCTTGTTTTATTCAATATTGAACCTAACCTAGTATGATTATCTGGTTCATACAATTGTACATAAAACTCAAAATCAAAACAATTTTAGTTCATACAAATCTCTCTCTCTCTCTCACCTAGGTCACCAAAAAAAAAAATGATAATATATTTTAGTCCACATAACTATTTAAGTTTTGAGGATAACACTTAATCTAGAGTTTTGCATATAAAATAAAATCACTTATGGTATTTGTTTTATATTAAAACAATATGTATATATGTTGGTATATAAGCAACTCACTATTTGTACGTTTTCATAAATGTTTAATGTGTTACCCATGAAATAACACTAGGGGTTAAGTGTTAGGCTCCGAACTTTAGAGAGATTCCACATAAGGAATTTGTGGATTTTGATTAGTAATTGTGTGGTTTCTTTTTGTCAAGATCCATTAAGTTTGAGCTATTTAAGTACCCCAAAACTATAATTTTTAGTAAATATAAAAATTTAAAAAGCAAAATTCTATCATTTTAGGGTATTCAACTTTTTATAGTTGACGAATATTAATTGGTAAAAGGATCACATTGTTAATGATTTTAAACAGACTTGGTAAGCAGGTCAGGTCAGATAAGTTCGAGTTTGATCTAGTTGAGTATAATTTTGAAACATATCAAACTAAATTGGGTTGCAAAATCTGTGACTCTTACTTGCTCCTTGTTGGGTTAGTTCAATTTGGTATGACCAACACCTTCTTTGAAAGAGGAATTAAAAAAAAAAAAAAAAAAAAGGAACTTAAGTATATTATTTTGTCTTCCTTTCAATAAAAATAAGAGAATAAAAAAAATAAAAACACTTAAAAATAAAAGTTAAATAGTACCTAAATTCTTATGTTTTAGGGTCTAAGATTCACTAGTTTAATAATTTCACAAAAGAAAAAAAAAAAAAAACGGATGTCATAAACCAAATATAAACCTCAACTGCAATTGTCATTTGTTAAGCATGAAATAAATTTAAATCATCTACAAAAAATAATCAAATATATAAAGCATTAAGAATAAAACATATCATGATAGGCAACAAAAAGTAATTAATTAATATGGAAATCTATAAATAAACTTATGAAAACTACTTAATCTACTCAATGTTAATATTAGATCCAGAGCTCTAAATATTAATATTTAGGGATTGTGTGGGGAGCAAAAAGAGCTTGATGGGAATGTGGGCCGTTGGGCCATGCTAAGGAAGGCCGACCTGCTCTTGGGTTTAGAACTTGTCAGTGCTACGGGTCGGCCCATACGCCGAGGATCCGAGGATCCAGCCGAGGATGAATTTCCCTTCGGACGGACACCGGAGGACCCGGAACTTCATGGTAAAGGTTAGGGAATAACATAGTCAAGACCAATGGTTAAAGGGGGTGAACCCTTGAATGTCCTAGAAGCGCCGATGTTAGAGAAATACCAAAAATAAAGGCTTCCACCTCCACATTAAAGACCCTGCACCTACCACCCTGGCCGCATTAATGGGGAAGTGACACCTGAACAGTGGAAGGGAAACTTCTGGTTACTATTCAAAGGCACCGAGAAAAGAAATATCTAGGCTAAGGGGGATTTGGGGCAACACGTGTACAAAGTATCAAAAAGAGGAGTATTTAAGGAGCAACCTAGAACAGGAAATAAGACTCACTTTTTTGTAATAAAAAAGGAAAAGAAAAAAAAAGAGAAAGAGATAATATAAGAACAACCCTCGGCTTACATCCGAGGAGGCTGATTTACAATATTCTTTGTTGTTTCCAAGTGCTTGCAATCTTTTGGCTTGTCATTTAATCCTCAAACACTTCTAACCTGGGTTTCAAGCCCACACTCTACAAATTCATATTGATTAAGGCTCATTGGGCCTGAGCCCGTAACTGTTCTTGGGGCCAGGTGCAATTGTGCACTTACAGATTGCATCTCAAGTTGTGAGCAATTGTGTTAGTATTTTAAGTATAGAAATTTTATATAAAGTTTAGTATACAATGAAAATGGGTTAACAATAAAGAAATAAAATTTTAGATTCTATAACTCTGGTTTTTCTGCGATGGATTAAATATTACTTTCAAATCCATATAATTAACTTCCAGTGAGATCAAAGCTGGTATAAACAAATTCAAACAAGCAGGTGTATTTCAATGTCAAACATGCAAATACAATAACTAAATAATCTAGTAATAACAATAAGCCAACAACCTAGGGTAAAAAATACAAACACAAAATTATGACATTATGCGAAGAAATAATATAGGAAGTACTTGCCAAATTCATCAATTGCTGATTAAAAAAGATAGCACATAGCATATAATTTGATAACATTAATAAAACTACCAAAATGTTTTTAACCTAAATCCCGAATATGTAATAACCAATTCAGCCTTATTAATTGAGGGTTTTTTTTAAAATAATTTATTAAAACATCATTGTTAAGGTTGCCAACTACTAAACGCAATCACTATATCCTTCAATCACTAATCAGACTGAAGGTCTAAAGAGAGAAGATTAGCCATGGTAAGGATTTTGTATGAAAAAATTATTGTCAAAGTTGCCAACTACTAAATGCAATGAGAGCTAACAGGTGACAGTTTTGATGAAAGAAAATAGATCATATACTATCTCCTTCAATTACTAAGTGTGGAGGAACGAACCTCTCCAATTAGAAGGTATTGTCATTTTCGAAAAGCTTGTTTCCTCAAAGTTTTGCTCAATCCCACGTCAGAGAGAAACGCCTCCCACCCATGCCTTATAAGCGCTTGGCCTAAGAGACGCCTCCCACCCATGTGTAGTAGTGGTATACTCATCCTTAGGCCAAGCGCTTATAAGGCATGGGTGAGAGGCGTCTCTCTCCGACGTGGGATTGAGCAAAACCTTGAAGAAACAAGCTTTCCGAAGAGGACAATACTTTCTAATTGAAGAGATTCGTTCCTCCACATTAAGCAAGACTAAATATCTAAAGAGAGAAGATGAGTCATGGATAGGGTTTTTATATGGAAAAATTACAATCAAGATTGTCAACCACAAAATGCAACAGGAGATCTTAAGTGATTGTTTAGACGAAAGAAAGTCAAAGCGTAAACTATCTCCTTCAATTACTAGGCAAGACTAAGGGTCTGTTTGGATAGAACTTATTGCTGAAAACTGAAAACACTGTAACAAAATAATATTAAAATGTGTGAATAGTACCGCAGGACCCATTTTTAATGAAAAAGTTGCTGAAAAGTGAAATTTGTGGGTCCGTAAACAGTGCACGGATGCACTGTTCACAGAAGACTGGGTCAACAATTGCGGCTGGAAAAAAAAAAAAAAACTAAAAACGCTGAAACGCAAAACGCAAAACGCAATTTCAGTGGAATCCAAACGCCCTCTAAATCTCTTAAAAGAGAAGATGAGTGATTGATAGGGTTTTTGTGTGTGTGTGTGTGTATATATATTAATTAAGAGTCCGTTTGGATAGAACTTATTGTTAAAAACTGAAAACACTGTACAAAAATAATTTTTTAATGTGTAAAAATTACTGTTCATCCCAAAAAGTACTGTTCATTGGCCTAAAATCACTGTTCATGGCCAATGAACAGTGACATATGCGAGTGGAAAAAAAAAAAAAAAAACGGGCTGGACGTGGACGTGCTGTGCTATCCAAACGCACTCTAAATCAAGGATGTCAACAGCAAAATACAATTGGAGATTTTAAGTGACTATTCTGATAAAAAAAAAAAAAAAAAATCAAAGCATACATTATCTCCTTCAATTACTAAGTAAGAATGAGGGTCTAAAAAGAGAGGATAAGTCATGAATCAAGATGGAAATAATGAATTTATTTTCTTTTTGAAAAAAAAAAGAAAAAGATTGACCTTACTCTACCCACCATTTTAGGGGTGTTTGTTTTGTATTTTCAAACAACAATTTTCAGTTTTTAAACGGTTTTACATGTATTTCTACATACTTTTTCACCAACACATATTTCCACAAACGTTTTCAAACAACAATTTTCAGTTTTTAAACACATATACCAAACAGGCTCTTAGTATGCCGATTTTCTGACATGAATTGACATATTTTTCATATATTCAAACATACACACATTTGTTCATTTTATTTATTTATTTATTTATGGTTCAAATCCATTTTTTGAGGCTATTTTTATTTATTTATTTTCACTCAATAGATTAAAATAACAGCAACCTAAAATTTATAGAGATCAACAACAACAAAAAAAAAATTATTATTATTATTTTTTTTAAAGAAGCAAATCAAGAATCCAATTACAAAGCCCACATGACTATGAGCCGAGCACCCAAGTTCTCCTTTGCCAAAGGGTCTCTCTCTCTCTCTCTCTCTCTCTCTCTCTGCGTCACATGACACCCAAAACTCCTTTCCACGTTTTTTCTCAAAACCCAAACACACTCTCTTTTCTATAATCTATTGCTTCAGTTTTTGAAACCCAATTTCTCAATTTCTCAATTCTCCATAGTCCATGAAAGCCAAACCTCACTTCTCCCACTCCGTACCATCGCACACACATACAGTAAGTCTTTTTTGTTTTTGTTTTTTTTTTCCCTTTTTATTTTTCTTTTTAGTTCTTTTTTATATCTCTGTAATTATGAGCTAATTTTATCTGCTCTGTTTGGTTGATGAGAAAATGTGTGGGAATTTGATATATGCATTTCTTTTTAATTTGTTGAAACTTTGTTCAGACTTTCCGAAAAATCAACATGTTGAAAACTGTACTATTTGATTATTGTTTATGTTTTTTTTTTTGGTTGAAAAAACAATACAGAGTATATGAATGGGCCCATTTTGTCTTATTCTATTTGTATTAATTTTTGTGGGTTTTTTGTTAATTCTGATAAGGTAGGGAAAGCTTGTTATGATCACTTCAGTGAACTCTTTTTTGCTAATTATGTTTCTTTACACCTTGAATTATTATTAGTATTTTCATACCCAATAAAAAATTTTGATTTTTTTTTAGTAAGTATAGTAATTTTTTAGGGAAAAACTTATAGGTTTAGTTCCTTAGATACTATTCAACCATATGGTTTGTATTGACCAATGTAGTAAAAGTAATGTTAAATTTCCCAAGTACAATTAAATCAAATCTTGTGATTCATTGGTCAATGCAACAAACGAGTAATGTTAAAGACACATCAGTTGGGTTGGCAAGTTTTTACTGGTTCTCGTTTGAACTCACCCCTGACATCGCTTTTTTACCTACCAATAATAATTTGCCACCTTGACAATTGTGAAATATTTGTGGCTCTGGACTTATTGGCAACCATATGGTTGAATCTAATTGGAGAACCTCAGGTATAGTATGTAGGTTTTGAACGTGCAACTTCACTTTCTATCTATTCAGTAGGAGGAAGAAGTGCAGTTTGAGATGGATTTGGGAGAGTCTCCATTTAGTTATATGTAATTAAAAGTATGATGATTTCTTTCCCGCCAAATCATCAGCATAATCCAAATGAGAACTGCCCTCGAAATCATGCCACTCTTGTGACGAACAAAATCCCTTTCCACCCTGAGTTAAGGAAAAAAAAAATCCCCTTTGCAATGTAACAAAAGTAATTTAAACTGATCTCTAAAAACAATTAATCATGACCCCCAATTTATCTTAGAAATACATTGTAATGATAAACCAGAAAGACTCAATTACCTGTAGATAACTTGAGCTGTGGTGCCTATATGCTTAGCCTATTACTTTAGTTTATGTCTTGTCAATTAAATCTAGAGTCTAACTGTGTTTATACCACAAGAGTTTCCTTTAGAAAAAAATTTGCATTCTAACACACAATGACTCAGATTACTCATGAAATTACCAAAAATTTGGGGGGGGGGGGGGGGAATTTATAAATGCCTAAGTTATCACCAAGGCATTCATGGTCCTTGAATTGTGAACTCAGGTGAGTCCAAGTGGGGTAGTTTTTTTTTTTTGGTAAGTTTACACACGCACCTAGTGGACTCTGAGCCCAAAGCCTTGCCCTCCACCCTTGAGCTATAGCTCATTGGCAATATGTTGTAACTTTCCTTGGTAAAGGTTGTAGACAAAGCCTTTTTCTTATGAAAGGCCATAGTATGCATAATCTGACCAAATTGGACAATCCAATACACTTGTTTTAATATCAAGTAGATTTTTCTTTGGGTGCCTTTGCCTAAGTAGGCCAACCATAGGTCTAGTAAGTGAATGTGCCCTAAGGAGACTTGAATCTATTTTATTGCTTCAATTTCATAAACATTTTAAAATAAAAATTGCGGGGGCCGGGGCACACAATATGTTGAAATAAGTCAAATGACACTGTTCTGACCTAAAGTTTAAGAGGAGTAGCGAAAATTCAATAAACTGGAAGTTTTTTAAATTAAGAAGATAGCATTCTTACTTTTTATTATTATTATAAATAAGAAGATAAAATTCTTATATGCATACTATCATGGGTTTAGTGGGCAGCTTGCCAACCTGTGCAGCCATTTGGTGCCAACAAGGGTTGCAAACAAACTAATGGGTATTTTATTGGTAACAATACACCTGTGTGACTTACTCAAAGCTATATTGGTGCAAAACACACACTTAGTAGAAATATGGCTACTTTTGTATTAATAGTATGAACAGTTTATAATACAGCTAAACCCAATGTTTTGGGACTCAAGCTTTTTTGTTGTCGTAACAGTTATAAAATACAATGAGGTGGGAAGAGAAGTAACTTCAAAACTAGCTGGCACTACTAATCTAGTTAAACATTATGCTAATTAGTCACCATCCCACAAAATAGCATTCTAACTAGAATCCTAACTGATAAGATGATATAATAATATGCTTGGGTGACAGTAATCCCATAAGTTAAAAAACAGCCTTAATCCTAGAACTAATTATAAGAATGTTAGATAAGCCAAGAAATATTGCAAGACAAATGGCCATAGGCAAAGTCACATGCCCTGGACAAGCTTGTTTGTGACATCCTTCACATTGTATTATGTGACTCTCTTGTCATGGTCTTCATCACTTCTTTCAATGTAGTGATTTTTGTTCTACCATCTTGAACTTTAGAGCCTTGAGAAGGTAGGTAGGTGATATTAACAAGTTTCTCCTACTTGCTTATGTCCTCATGAGCTGAAGGGCCCCAAGTCCAAGTTTCAATTCCCCAGGTTGCTGCAAGACCCACAAAACTTAGATTGACACTCCCTGGATAATGTAGTAGGGTGTTCAAATATAGCATTGGAACAACCTCATCTGCCTCGTGAAGTTTAGTGACTTTAGTCCCATTACCAAGTGATGGTTGTCTATCTCAGTGACTGAATCTCCACTCTCCCTTCCATCTTCAAAGTTAAGTGGACATCCTTAATCTCCAAAGTTCAACTCAATTGGGCTTCCTTAATGATACTTTGGAATGGCTTAGCTTTAGAGTTTAGAGTCTATGGTTTGAATCTAAATCTCGTCAATTGAGATTCGCAAACCCAAGCACTTTGATTCCCTTAGACTAGAGATTCTTTAAGTTCCACCTGTGTCCAGAAGGGGTAGAAATTCAACTTCTCTTCCTCTAGGAAAGACTTCCAAGTTCCTTGGCCCTAGATGACTCTGGCTTGTCACCTTTGGCCTTCTTCAACTTCTTTATTGGAATCGACCATCTCGATACCCTTAACTTGATAGTTTCTCACTTTTTGACAAGTCACTTTCCTTTCATTTGATCACCTTGTTTGCTCATACACAAATTGGATTCACAGATAGGTGATCACCATTTTTAAATGTGTAGTGAAGTAGACATTACTAGCTTAACAGGTGGTTTGATCATTACTTTCCTTCTAGATATATATTTGATTTGTACCTTAAAAATGAGGTCCTATCTCAAAGGTGGTCAAAGGTGGTTTGATGAGTTGGTATATTTATGTACTAAAAACTATGTTATCAAGCTTGAAACACTTCTCAAGTTCCTTTATTATTGTGCACTAATTCTTTGCAACTGTGGTAAAGCTTGAAAGATGACCTGAGATACACATACCATGTGGTTGAGAAAGCTTTGCATCATAATTGCCTGTTTGACTGCAATGCCATTCTAATAATTTTCTGAGTAAGTTTGAATGTAAAAGAAAAACTCTTGATTGATAAGCTTTAATTTAAAACTTTTGAAAGCAAAAGATTCAAACAGAATTTGATTGGACATACTTATATAAAAAATATAAAAATAAAAAAACAGAATTTTGATTGGACAATAAAGGAAATGGCTCTACTCTTTTTATTATCATTATTATATTCTGGCTGGATAATGCCATCACTCAAAAATGTGAAATGAGTTGTATTATCTTCAGTTGATGTATCTCACCAACATAAATGTCGATATCTACATGGATTTTTGTGGCAGTGGATTTGGAGAAAGAAGTTGAGGTAATAAACAGCTCTCTTGAAGTGAACACAGGCTCATTTGAAGAAGGTGCAGTTCTTGAACCTTATGTGGGTATGGAATTTGATTCTGAAGATGCTGCAAGGAAATTCTATGTTGAGTATGCTAGACGGGTAGGATTTATTGTGAGAATAATGCAACGCCGCCGTTCTGGGATTGATGGGAGAACACTTGCCCGTCGACTTGGATGCAATAAACAAGGTTTCTCTCCTAATCATAGGGGGACAGTTGGACCAGAGAAAAAACCACGACCTAGTGCACGAGAAGGATGCAAGGCTACTATTTTGGTGAAGATGGAAAAGTCTGGGAAATGGGTTGTTTCAAGATTTGAAAAAGAGCATAACCATCCTCTGGTTGTTACTGCCAATGGGTTTAGCACATCGGTAAGTTTACTTGACTTAAGTAATTGTTAAGGTTGATTAACTTCACACTTGTTCATTATTTCTTAGCTTAATTCTTTTAATCGTTGAGTTTCTCGCTTGAGCTTTTCTCCATTTTGCAAGTTCATTCAAAGTCTTAGTTCCATATCATTTGTGTGACTGTTACTGAGTTGTTTCTGAACTTGATAAATTGATGTCAACTTTTGTTGTTATAAGTAGACCAGTTATGGCATATTCCATCCCAAACTCCTCACTTCCCAGCGGTGGAATCCATGAGCTAGCTCATGGCACTTCCTCATCCTATAATAATGAACTGGAGAGTGAGATCATGTGTCAAGACTCATTGGGTGTTCATGGACTCCAGATGATAAACATATAATTTGTTTAAGATTCATTTTTATACTAGAGAATCAAGTGATAGCCCAACAGTAATGACATCATTTGCAATGCCTCAATGTCTGTTGTTCAAACTCCACCTTCCCCTCTCCCCCCACTCATCATCTCCTATCCAAAAAAAAAAAATACTATGTTGTGGATCAGTCTTATCTTTTTGGTTTCTTTCCTGTATAGTTTTTGATTCATTTCTGATTCAGCTAAGAAATGAATATTTATCCATTCTGTCAGGGTGATAAGGATAAGAAAATTGAAGAACTTACAATGGAGTTGGAGCGTCAGGAGCAGCTGTGTGCTGCTTATCGAGAAAAACTGCTCAGTTTTATGAATAATGTTGAAGATGAAACAGAAGAACTGTCCTCTAAAATCCAAGTTATAGTTGACAATGTGAGGAAAGTTGAATCAGAAGTGCAAAAACATTCCCGCCATAGATAGCCTTGGCATCTAAGTATATATTTGCTGTGTATAATCCATATTGAGTTTCATGAATCCTTCTGGTGATCTCTAGGGCTTACTAGAATCAGTTTCTATTAAGTCCAGAATGTATTCAGCATTGTACCGGCTTTAAATTGTTTTCTAGTATAAATGGAAGTTCAGTAATTGTTCTCTCTCTCTCTCTCTCTCTCAACATAATTTCAGGATATCTCTCGTTCTTGTTTGTTCTTCTCTGTCTACATAGCTAACTGTAGTAATAAAATTTCCAGAGAGTATATAGATCCTAAAGAGCCAGAATTGATTCTTGCTTTTGAAATGGTTTCTATTTTAAATTCAAAATTAGGAGAAGATAGTACATACCTCACTACCATATGATATGTTGAAATTATTTGCAGAAAAATGTTATTGAAAACAATTATATTTTCATAGAATATGAAAATAATATTATTTCTAACTTTTTTTGGAGAAGGATATTATTTCTAACTTTGATTCTCAGTTTAGAAAAATAAAACCATTGTTTTTCAATAGATCTGAGTTTTTATTTTACTTGGGGTTCTTTCAAAGGTTAAAAATTTTCAAACCTCCAAGGATAGCACAATTGGATGGGGACTGCATTTCCTAAAGTAGAGTTTATTTTGACAAATTGAGTAATATTATTGACACAATATTTTGTACAACAAATTTCATAATTATTGAATTGGTAGATTAATTTTGATTTCATATACGCTCACTATTGACATCTCTTTATTATCTACTATGACATCTCTTTATTATCTACTATTAACAAGTTGTAACCTTGACACTCGTTAAATATGTTATGAAATATGTTTGTTGTGACTTTAGACTTGTGGAGCTAGAAATTATATTTTCTCCAAAAAAGCTTAATTGTAAAAGAAATATATTTTTTTACACGGAACAAGCCCATATGATAGTACACAACCAAACAGGCCTCAAGGACATAGATGAGCCCAAATCCTTTTATTCTTTGGGGGATGAAATAAAACCAATTATTTTTGCTTTAAATGATACGCTTCGGCCTTAACAAATATTGTTTGTTCAAAAAGCTGTCAATAATATCTGAAGTTTAACAAAGTTAATACCAACCTTAAAGCTTTCTCATTAGCTTTAGTAAAAAAATTATATTTTAAATCTCATTTTATTTACTTTACAACCAATTTAACAATACACATTAACATTCCACTTTTTTTTTTTTTTTTAGGCAAAAGCATTCCACTTTTTGTTTTGAGAAACAGCATTCCACTTTTCATTGTGCAATAAAACATGATATAGAAATATAAAATAATAATTTTCTATATTATTTTTTTACACTAACAAAGTATCAACTCAAATTTAGGACACCCACCTAGCCACTACAGATTTGAGACACCCACCTAACCTCATCTCAATCTTGTCATCCAAACCCAAACCTAGTAACCCAAACTAACCCAATCCAAAAACCACCGAAATACTCCAATTTAAAACAATGAATGAAAATGCTCTTACAAGCTTAGAATTGGTAGTAATAAAAGGTTGAACCAAAATTAAACTTGCTTATTAAAATCAATTAATTTCTCTCCTAAAGTTTCTAATTATGGAGGGAAATAGAATTTAACATTTGAGTAAAACGCAATAGAAATAAATAACAATGTTATTTTAATCACATTTTTTTTTAATATTAAAGTTCTAAACAAAAGATATATAACATTTTAAATTTTTAAGGTTTTTTTTTTTTTGTTTGAGAATCATTAAGGTTTTATTTTATTTTAACTTTAACCTCCATCTTTTACTGTTTTACACCAGGTATTAACTGCTGTAAAAAAAAAAAAAAACAATTTCAAATTTTTACTGCTTTCTTAAAAATAAGTAGTACTATTTTTAATTTTTTATCAGGTGTTAAATTACCATTTTTTGTGTCTCATCAAAAACACAATTTTTGTTCTCTTCTTTCTATCTAAAGTCTAAACCCGCTCCGTTTGGTTTCCATGAAAACGTGGGAAAATAAAAAAGATTGAAAATTTGAAACTTTGAGTCTTGGGGCTGAAACCATCTTGAATTAAAATAAGATAAAAACTCTAACCAGAGCAATCCAAAATTGCTTTATTAAGAGTTTGGGTGAAAGGAGGGTTCTGATTTCTAGTGATTTCACCTTGATTTTCTCAGCAACATTTATTCAAACACCATGCTCTGAGAAAACCCATGTCAGGTATGGACTCAAGTTCTTATCTTTTTAAAGTTTCAATATGTATGGTTGTTGGGTTTTGCTAATTACTGTGTAAATTTGAGATTTTTTTGGCTTTGTAAAATGTATAGGCTGATAGTTTGTTTTGCAAAATTTGATTTTGCTACACCCTTCTGTGTTGTAATTGTAAAAAGCTATTGTTCAATCCCTCAAATTCACAATTTTGATATATAAATGTTCCCACCCTGCAGTTCTTCAGTAATTATTTCAGTTTTAAGAGGATTTTTACCTTCTTACTAACAACTAATAATGGATTAGGAAGTTCCATTTCATTTTTTGTTTTTTGTTTTTTTTTTCGTTTCTTGTTGCTACTCAACTAATGACTTGTATGATTTGTCTGTTCCCTTTATAATTGAAGAATTGTTGCATTATGTTGGGTTGTAGGTGTAATTCAAGTTGGCTTGCTTCTATATAATATTTGTTTCTTGATTTAATTTTTTTATTGGAAAGTCACACTTGCACCTCATGGGTGATCTTACCTTCCATCCATTATTAGGGAGGAGGAAATGTCATTTGAGTTAGAGCTCCTTGGCTTAATTAGGTTATACTCATGCTCTTAAATCTGGATTGCTTGTTTTACTTAAAACCTTGTCATTGCTTGTGGTTCTCTTTTGAAAGAACTCAAGTCTGTCGTGACAGAACCATGGAATCTTGCAGAAACTTGGGCTGGTTTCTACCTATAAAAAAGTCATTGTTGTATTAATAAGAAAAATATAAAAAGGTTTCTTATTTTGACATTTAAATAATGAAATTTTTATGCAATTAATACCATTTTTCTTGCTCGATTTTTTATTTGAAGAAAAGAGCTTTTCATATAAACTAACTGTCCTCTTTCTGAGTATTTTTTACTACTTATAGTAGAAATTGTATTAATATTCATAATATTAACATTAATTAATAAAATATGAATATTCGTATTTGCAGAAGCATACATGCATATGCATGTGTGTTCGGGGAATCAAGCACTCATGTATACACCGACATCCATCTTGCGTGCACAAAACATGCATTCAGGGTTACACTTACACCCTTACTTCTGTAACTACTAAAAGGTTGAATGAAGGCACGTGCAGTTTCTAGAAGTGAAAGTGAAACTTTAATGAATGTGACACGGGACATATTTAGAGAGTCTATCCACATTTGCTTGTGGTGGGCTTTTGGTTTGGAAAAGTTATGATCTCATGGTTAGTTATGGCAAGGGAAAGGCTTTAGGGTTTGAAAAGATTCAACTTATGGTGGCTGATGGAGCTGGGAATTGAGGAATAAAAAAAAAGATTAGGATTGTAGTTTTAGGGTTCTCTCAAGGGGTTATTTGATGGCTATTTGATTGAGAAAGTATGTAAGTTTTTAGGCATGTAAGGAGAAGGGCTTGATTTTGGTTTGTAAAGAATGAAAGATAGATAGTTTTTTGTTGTTTAAGGGCTGTATAAACAGTAATGGTGTGCCAAATAATAACAAGAGAAAAGACTCATAATTCCATGGTCTCTGAATTCGAGTACATCGAGCACATATATGACTTTTTCTTGTTCTAGTAGCATTGGAAATCCCAATTGGACTTGTAAACTAATGACAATAAAATCTAAATGAACGCTAGCTTGGACTTGAAGAAAATAAACCAAGACACTTCAAATCTCGTAAAAAATTCCAAACTTGACTCAGTTACCTAATATCTTTGTGATTAATTTGGATAGGAATATTTAAAGAGAAGGATTTTGTTTTTGATTTTTAGTTTAAATTAAAGTTGTAATTTTAAACCATTAATAACTGTTAATGTTTAGTCAAGAAAGGTGCATGCACAAGAATTATTGTCACCAGGAATGTAAGCTTTCTAAATCTTTTTTTACTTTATAAGAGTAAACTAAGAGCCTGATATTTTGCATTTAATAAATAGATGTGCTCTATGCTACTGTATTGTTCACCTATGGGCTGAAGTTGTGTTTGGCTATATGACAATTTAGTTCCACAAAACTTTGCAATTGCTACAATTTGATTGCCTAGAATTCAGAGTAAAAATGAATCGTTGAGGGTTCTTTAGATGGAACCCTAACTATTCACCCCCCCCCCCCACCCACTATGGTAACATCTGGCATTCTCATGATAGCAAGGTGCTCCCCTTTATTTTGAATACCCCCCCAATCTGATTTACTTCAGAAGCTACCAAGGAATTCATTAGAGGAATGTTTCCAATGGAAACCAAGCATCTCGTGGTTTAAAAATGCCGAATCTCGTAGTAAGGGTTGGAGAAGGGTAATCACTCATTCTTAAAACCAGCATTCTTAAGACCAAAGAGTCAGGAGGAAAGAGGGGGGGGGGGTGGAATGTAGCAGTTGATGTTTGTGTACTAATTGTGATAGGACCACCACTGGAAAAATTGTGATTTCCTCTAATAATCATTTTCTTATCTGCCTTGAGAATGATGCCTTTATTCTGTTTCACTATGATTTGCCAAATGCAGAATGCCTCATGTTTTGTTTTTCTGTTCTCATTAACTATGTTCTTGTGGCATCTTTGGTTTTTAATTTTATGCTAAGTTGTCCAATCTTTGTGAAGATATTGGAAATAGAGTTTCTCAGCAAAAAAAGATATTAGAAATAGTGTTGATTTAATATTACCTTCTGCCTGCAGCTTCATGATGGATTGGAAGCATATCTAAATCTGTTCTGGGAGGATAATGGAAAGCCCATCTAATCAAGCTTTTGATTCAGATGAGAGTGAAAAATGTTTGCAAATTGAAAGCTTTGTTGAGCATGAATTTGCTGATTATGATCTTTCAAAGGATGTTGATGCTTGTATAGGTGAAATTGATAAGATAGTAGAACAACCAAATGAAAGTTTTCCGTTAATAGGCAATGTGTTAGAACCATACATAGGCATGGAGTTCAAGTCAAGAGATGATGCTCGAGAATTTTATATTGCTTATGGTAGGCGTATTGGGTTTACTGTACGAATTCATCATAATCGGCGCTCACGAATGAATAACATGGTTATTGGTCAAGATTTTGTTTGTTCAAAAGAAGGTTTTCGTGAAAAGAAGTATGTGTACAGGAAAGATAGAGTTCTTCCTTCACCTCCTCTCACCAGAGAAGGTTGTCCTGCAATGCTGAGGCTAGCTTTAAGGGATGGAGAAAAGTGGGTTGTTACCAAATTTATACAAGAACACAATCATACATTATTATCTCCGAGTAAAGTTCCATGGAGAGGATCTGGGAAAAGTATGATAAGTGAGGTATGCTGTTTTTGAAATTTTCTATGATATGATAGGTATTGTTGCTTATTGTGATGTCAATTTGAATTTTTCAGTTGTACGGAGTCAATTGGTTATGACAAATTTTTTGTTACTGGTGGCAACCTGCTTGGCTCAAGCCAGATTGCTTTAGCCTGTTAAAAACAGGACAATTCAGTTGCAAACTTGTCTGAAGACCTCATGCACTGGTCTTGGTTTTCAAATTAAAGCCACAGCTCTGTGGAGCTGTTCAACATACTTTATACTGGGCTTCGGTTTTGTTAGCCCATTTGGGCTTTTGAAGTGTTGGCTGATGTGATATATGTCAACTTATATGCTTTGTTTATACTATTTCTATTGATCCCACTTGCTCAAATGCACCATGAACCATAGCATGTAGATATGTACAGCATAATACAATTTCATATGTTTTGCGCACACACACATACATATATGAACCCATTGAACTTACCCATCACCTCTTATTATCAATAATGTGATTAACAGGAAATCTCACACAAAGCTTACAAGAAAAGATTCTAACACATGCAATAGAAGGTAAAAAGAAAACCATAGTGATGAAAATCATGAACAGCTTATGCTTTCTATGTCTTATTTTTCATAGCATCTTGATTACGTATTGTTTTGGGAATTGTGAATCCCCTTGTCTTTTAGCTATCTATGTTATGTTTTGTTATGATTATGTCTTTAGTATTTTAAAGATGTGACTAGTATTTTAAAAGGTCATGTGACTAGCACGTGAATTTTAACAAACTGGATGTTAGGATTTCATTGTTCTATGTGAGATGGAGGATTAGGATTCTAGGGTTACTAAAGAGTATTATAAATAGCACTATTTTGGTTCATTGTAGGAGCCTTTGAAGTTGATATTTGATTGTTCCAACATCAATCCTATTATCTTTTCTATGCTAAATCTTGTTTTTTTGTTGGACTTTCGTCTTAAACTGTTCTACACTAGATCTAAGTTCTCTTGACTCCAGTTATGGCATATTTCTAATACAAAAGGTCCAAAATGCACATGTTTGTAATATAATATGCAGTCTAATTATTTTAATTACCCTGCTGCTTAAAATTTAAATATATTTGACATTATTCTACAGCTTCTATAGCTAACATTAATAAGATTTTTATTTTCTTCACCTTAAGAACATTAGGCATATTTTCAACCAAGCCATTTTTTTTGCTGAATAACCAAGCCATTTGATCTGTGATTGAGAGAACTTTTTTTTTTTTTTTAATTTCTTTATTGAAAGGTTCTCACTTCTTTCAAGAATGGGTTATAAACATTTGTTTTCTACCAAATTACATATTAGCAATAGATTTCATGATAAATCAAGGTGGTTTCTGATATTTGGAACAATTTGGACAAGGCATCATTTGATTCGGTGAGCAGACTTTTAATTTTGAATACATTTTTTAAAAATATATAGATTTTTGGATGATATGTCTTCTTGGCCATTGTATACCCTTCCACCTGTTGAACCATTTAGAAGAGGGTGAAGTAACAAAAGATTTGGTAGTGGGAACAAGATTAAATCAATTTGTAGCTCTCAACTCACTGAGGATACATGTAGCACTAGCAACGTTTTACCTTTTCCAACCTTTGATTAGATTTTTCTAGTACATGACTTGGGACAATTGATACAAAGAAATACAAAAATAAGGAGGTTATTAAGTAGTGCAATGTGTGGATTAAAACCGTTTCTGAAAAGGTAGTCAAGGCAACAAGCAAGCTCAGATGAAATATGTCAGATTGCAAGTTTGAAGGTTTTAATTCCATGGTCGTAAAAAAACTGTTTATTGCTATAAATTAAAATTGATGGATGCCTTCCCAAAATATCAGAATTGGCTGGATGGAAGAAAATGTATTTATCAAAGGGTAGGAGATTTACTCTTCTTAAGAGTACGTTGTCTAGAAGTCCGACAAATTTCCTGTTCTGTTTACTATTCCTACTAATGTGGCTAATAGGATAGCAAAGATCCAATGGAATTTCTTGTGGGGTAGGAGAGAAGGGGAATTTAAGTTCCAGTTGGTCAATTGGAACCTCATGTGTTCTCCAATAAATTTTGGTGGATTGGAAGTGAGGAAATTGAGCACCTTAATCATGCCTTATTGGATAAGTGATGATGGAGGTCTCACGTGGAGCACAATATGGGTAGGAGTGGGGTGAATGAATGTCAGAGCTGTTAGAAGCCTCATGGGTGTAGTTTATGGAAGGGTATTAGAGCTAACTGGGTGTTCTCTGTTTTCATTTTTCATACTGGAGGATGGTACGAGGATCAGATTTTGGCATGATGTATGGTTTGATGATTGTTTCCACTAAAAGACAAAATTTGGCATGGTTTGACAACACCAAAACACATGGACCTTACAGTTCCTGTAAAAATTTATATCCAGATTTACATTTGATTGTGGATAATGGGGATTCACCTATTGTACCCAATTTGTGATTTATATCCAGTTGAGGTGTGCTCTTATTATGAGTGTTTATGAGGGACCATTAGTACTCAATTCCTTTGTGTTAGGAGAGGTAATGTGCCTAAGAAGGTGGATTTCTTTGTATGGGACATGAGCCATGGGTAAAATTTGACAGTGGATAATCTAATTAAGCAGCACATTGTTCCGGTTAATTGGCATTGCATGTGTGAAGGTAGTTTTGAATCAGTGGATCATTTATTAATATATTGCCCATTTGACCGTGACTTGTGATCATTTGTGTTTTTGACTATTGGGATTTATTGGATGATGCCAAAGGATGTCATAGATGTTTACTTATGCTGGAGGGGATTGTATAGTCGGCATAAGAATAGTGTAATTTGGGATGCAATGCCTCATTTTCTTATGTGCACTATTGGGAGAAAGTTGGATAATTTTACCTTCAAAGGCATGGAGCTATTTGTTGTTAAGATTGTCTATTTCTTGCACTTTTTGATTCAATGTTGTACTATAATTAGGAGTACTACTACTTTAGTTTATTTCACGGATCTCTTTAATCTTCATTTTTTTTTTGCTGAGTCATTTGTTATTCTTTAGGAGTCTATAATAGTATAATGTGAGCTTTTCTGATTGAATAAAATTCTTTTTTAGTTTTATTTATATATATTTTTAAAAAGGTGTTAAAGGTAGGATGGCTAATATTGCTTGCTTACGGGAAACACATTAGAAAGGTCAAATACTTCCTATTCTAATGTAGTTCTCCTTAATCTAGTCCATATGTTTTTACCTTGCAGTTGTTACATGCAGGATGAGAAGGATCAAAGAATTCGAGAGCTGACCCTTGAACTTAGCAATGAGAGACAACGATGTAAACGTCGCTGTGCTGCTTACCAGGAACAGTTACATATGGTTTTGAAATATATTGAGGAGCACACTGACCACATGTCAAGAAGAGTTCAAGATATAGTTCAAAATGTAAGGGAACTTGAGGAGGAGCAGCAGGACTCTGATTTTTAATAGGATTTAGAACTTGAACATTTTTCTCTTTATTGACTTCATTGGGCCCTTTATATCACTAATTTAACAGGAATTACTTTAGGCCATTCTGTGTAGGTTTGATGGACACTTCTGAAGGATGAATGATGTCCATTTGTTGATGGTTCCTGTCTACTAACAGGAATCACGCTGTAAATTGCATGGAGAAATAATATACTGCGATCTATAACATTACTGCAGTTTGCTATTGATTGTATTTATGGAAAAGAATCTCGACTCTCAACTCTCCAAGTGCAATTTCCATGGTAGCCACTAAGTTACTCTACCTTTTTTCCCCTTACCTGATAAAAGTAGATGAGTCTGATTGAATCAAATCGGCTGCATCTTTCAATAGAGTCCTTTCACAAAACAAGGACTGTCTTACAACCGAACACCGGCTAAAGTTAGCAGCCTGAATTGCCTTGCTTTCCAACATGTGATGCCTTCCAATTCCTAAAGCACTAATAAGATGTATCTTATGTAGTTATGTATCTCATATATGTATTCTTCCTCTTATAGTGTGTGGATTTCATAATTGTGTGTGGCCTACACGCGCAAGAAGGGAGGATGCATATATCATGCATGAGATACCTTCTTAATACCAATGTCTTTTACTATAATGCTGGAATGCCCACAATTCATGTCGAACAAATTGCTTTGACCGTTGTCTTTGTTTCTATTTCCTCTGCTTCTTTCACCATCTTTTCTCTCATAGACTATTATAGACTGGCCATTTTATGTTGTATGATTGCTTCTACTCCTTTTCCACGAAGATCATGCAAAAAAATGCCCCATCCACATTGAGCTTATACTTTCCGTTTGGTGGTGTCCACTTGCTCCCCAACCTATTGGCCTTTTCTTATGTGTTATGTTATCCATCTATTCTTTCAAATACTCGTGCACTTTTTAGTGTTCTCTCTATTTTCTGGCTCTGCTTCTACCTTCACTTTAGAAGGTATTTTTCCCCCCATATACTTTACAAGGGAAAAGTTCTTTCCTCCCATTCCTTGCCTTCCCAAAAGATGTCCAAAAAAGGCAAAACTGAAGCGTAGGATATCTGGGTTTAAAGTTACAACGCTTAGAGTACATGTGGGAGAACACTGCTATTAGGTAGGATGTCTATTTGGAAAGAGTAACTGAAGCACACCTTTCACTTAGTTGAAGGTACTACAAAAAAGGTAGCTAACATTTGAAGCTTCAAGGCTCTGCCTAGATAGAAGCACATGCTAAAGACATAAAGAAAATGCTTCAAAAAATCATTGCCAAGCAAATATGTTCTTTTAGTTGTCTAAAAGCCAATCACAGGCCCCTAAGAAATTTAACTAGCGTGTGAAGGTTGCAATGCTTCTCAGAGATCTAAGCACGTTTTAAGATGCCTATTAGTTCTAATTCAAGTTGAACCATTTTGTCTTGTAGAAATAAAACAACGTGTGAAGTCATGACTTGAAGATCTACTGGATGAGAGTATAACTTAGAGATAAAGAGAAAGACCTTGGCGGTGATCACCCATCCAAAGCAACAAAGAAAATTTCCCTTGCAACCAAACACTACTTCTAAAGGAAAGAAAAAGAAGATTGAATTAGCATCTAATTAACCACATCAATACCAATCAGGCAATCATTCATAATTTAAAACCCTCTATCGTCTCCTTTTCTTTAAGAGTGAAGCAGCACGCAGAAATATACGATCAACCTCGTCAAAATTTGGTGAGTCAGAATCTTTCTCCCATGATTTGGCAGTTTTTGAGTCTGCAGATATTTGACGCAGGTGCTCCTCAAAATCTTCACATTCTCCATCACTTTCAACTGGGAATTTTTCAAACTTATCCAAATAAAGAGGTCGTTCCGCCTTATTCTCAGTCTCCGAATCAGATTCAGTCTCAAAAATATCTGATAGATCTTCAGAATCTGATGCCATACCTTTATCCATCATAGGATCATCCTCAGAGCATTCCTTGTTTCTATTCAAAATTTCTTTCAGCTTATCGGAATTGTTCACTTGGAAGTTTGAACTGCTCTCGGGATCAATTCTTCCTGTTTCAGTTCCTTCAATCTCTTGAATATTCTCAGGCACACTTTTAGCTTGTGCTTGGAGCAACTCAAGATCCTGTTCAAGTTTTGGAATATATTTTCTTACAGCTCGGAGGCCATCTCTATATTTGGATTTATCCAAAGCCTGCAGGTGAGTGAAGAGAGAAGAAAATGGAGTATGAGAACAAGCAATGATGTATGAAAGCCATTCATAGCAAAAAAAATGTTGAAAGGCTTTATAGATATATGACAATACTAGATTAGTAAGGTGCAGGCATGGGATTCAATCCACTTTGCATGTGGGATAATAAAACTTATCAACAGTTATTGAAAAGAAAAGATGAAAAATGTGGGTAAAAAGCTATTCTATCTTTCACAAACCACCCCCCCCCCCACAAAAAAAAGAAAGAAAGAAAAAACCCTTTATGTCAGTGAAGAGAGACATTTGAACAAGGACATAATTAAGCATCAAAGAGTCCAAGGGCAGCTTTAAACCCATTTCCAAATTTTAGATGCCTAAAACAGACACTCCACATAACCAAGGGCAACCCATTTATGCATGCAGTTTTCTTAAGTGATACCTTGGGATCCAACCAAATAGAAGGCTTACGTGACAACGGAACATGCTCTGAATTATTCCTGAACTTTAAAGGGCTTGATTATTAACCTTTCAGAAGAGTTCAAGCAATTTATTTTACAAGAGCATTTAGCAGCAAGAAATTGATCCAGACAATGTAAGAATACCGTTAGGGAATAACGACTTCAAAGACATAGATGGTTAGATGTTAGAATTAAGTTATTACAGTGGTTGTCATTTCCTATCCTCTTCTTTAATATTGCAGAAACACCTACCTTTTCCTTCCCCCCCCTTTTCTTTTGGGAAAGAAAGCTACCACAGCAACCCACCCAGAACTATGTTGAAAAATAAAAAAAGAAAAGATGTCCCAAACCCCAGAAATAAGAGTCGATACAAGATTGGACAAGAAGGATGCTTTGACATCTGAACCGATTTTACATCTCTAACAGTTCTGCATTTACATCTCTAACAGTTGATTTTACATCTCATATGTAATATAAAAGAAAGAGATCAGAACCTTCTTCCTGGAGAGAGTGATCCTGGGTGACATAATCTCTGTTGGCGGCTGAGAATAGTTCTTCCCCCTGTACATAATAATTGTGTTCTCTTCATGAATGTCAAGCACAATTCCTCCAGTCAATCTTGCCAGCTCAGCAGCAATCTCTCGGACCTCCTCTGGCGAAAATGTCTTGACCACCACCTGCAGAGTCTGGTGCTTTTTCCAATGCAGATGCATGTTCAAAATTACACCCTGGTAGATTCCCCGTCTTCCAACAGGCACGTAATTCTTGCATTTGAGACCCATCTTTAAAAAGAAAAAGTGTTCCTCTGGGGTCAATACCTCTGGATCATGAGTTGTTTCTGATGTCTCTTTAGGTTCAATCTTCTTAAGGCCATCAACAAATCTTTCCTCTTTCTTTCGAGCCTGGAAAAAGACCAAGCAAGCAATATAAATACATTTATAAAAAGAAGCTAGAGAAAGACATAGAGTAATGAGTTTTAAGATCAGTAAGTCATTTATGATTGATGCAGCCTCAATAAGTGAAAATCAATACTGAATTTACATAATATATTACTTGCAAATGTAGACAGAAGATCCCAAAAATCATGGAAATACTATCTAGGTTAAACTAAACAATTTAGTTTGTAAATTAGTGCGAGCTATTAATGTAAAGATAAAAAAAACAAAAAAAACTATAGAATCTTTGTACTTTGAAAATCAGATAAGTGTTTTAAATGTTCTAGGGTCCTTCCAAGTAAGCTAACTGGGTTAATAGTTCATTTTGCTACAAAAATATAAATAATATTTTATCCTATAGCTCTGGCCTTGACTTGTTAATGAGTAAATTTGTGTTAAAAATATTTTAGAACTACTGTCTAACAGAAGTATAGTCCGCTTTGAGCTTACAACATTAACTCCATTGCTAGAATTGTCTTATACAACACTCACTAATAAGACCTGAGACAAGTCTTAGGCCCAAAGCAGATGGATAAGAGCAAACATAACATCATGAAGTCTAAACCTCTACAATCTCCATCATTCAAAATTGAAATCTTGTATAGATTCTACACAACAGCAGTAAAGAACTACAACATGCCACTCAAACGAATGTAAGTCAGCCAAATAACGGACTCCACTGTCTATATATCAGAGACATTTCCACCAAATGCAAGATACCCTTTAGGTATCTCCCCATCCATCTGAATATCATATAATATAGAATAGCATAACTTATCCAAGCATAGCAACCTTCATAAATGTAATAGTTTAACCCAAAAAGCCAATTAGCTCCACTGAAACTCCTCCAGCCTCTAAGTTTAAGTTATGACATGTTAATACAACTCTAGCCACATATAAGTGCATATTAGGCTTGGAAAAAGTAAGATGACATGCAAGAGACCAACAGCTAGAAAGCAGTTAAGCAAGTGTGGAGCATATATCCCAAAAGTTTAAATTGTCAATGGTATGGATATTTTTTGCCCGTCCTTTTGATAAGCAAACCAAGTCACATAGTTTGTATAACAACAACACCCAAGAACACTCTCATTCCAAAGAAAAGTGATCTAAAACTCAAAAATCACATTCAAAACTGCATACATGGCTGCTACTCCACAAAAATAAGACTGTATCAAACTTTAAAATAATTGATATATGACATATTACTAAGTAAATAAAGAAGTATCATCCTGTTAAGAGCATTTATTACCTGTTGAAAAAATTTAGGGAATTTGATAGGTTCTGTTGTCTATCATATTGGGTAACTTAAATCATTCTAATCCATGATATATTTACATAATAATAAAAAGAATAGGAAGCTTTTCTTTTGGACTATAAAAATGGGGGGACAAGCAAAAAAATGGACTTACCTTACTCAATTTGTAAAGAATTTTTTCTTCCGCAGTCATTCTTTCATACTCTTTCTTCTTCTTCCACCTAAAAAACTTCAGCCACCTCACAACTGCTCTTTTACCCTTTAGCTTTTTTCTCTTCACTTTAGTATCAACAGTACCACCAACAATTGTGCTCTTCTCGGGCTGCTTTGGTGGTTCCAAAACTTTGTCAGCTGAACTTAAAAATGCGTCTGAATGAATCCATCGACGCCCCTCAATGGGAAAACTTTTAATATGACAGAGGATCCGAGTTGCAGATTGCTCCTGACCCAGGACCTTGCATATAAAATCACCCATGCTATTGCAGTGTGAGGTAATCTTTAAGCACATTGTTTTCCCGTAAGAGCTAAGTAATATATGAATTACCAAACTCACCAAAAATGGGGAAAAACATAACTTCAACCTCTAATTAAATTCTCACACACACACTCGATATCAAATATTTATCTAAATTCTTTAACTCAAACATTGCTCTAAGAATAATAATTCATGCCAACAAATTCTAAACACTTTCAGTAACTGAAATGCTCTGAGTCCTAAGTCTACAAAGAGACAGTAGTATACAAAGTCAAAATCTTTGTGAAACTGAAAGCCTCCCTTCTATTCATCCACTGAGTGGAGTAGAAGAAGAAGATGATGAAAAACCCATTACAAAATTTGAGTTGTAAATGTAAAGACTGAATCTTTGATGATTTGGGAGCTACCAAACAGAGCAAAAAAAAAAAAAAAAAACAGTTATTGAATGCAAAAACTCTATGTTACAGTAGAGAGAGATACCTTATTTTGCGAGGTGGGTATTTGGAAAAGACGAAGAAGGGAGTGAAGTAGAAAGCATTGGAGAATAGATTCTTGAAAGGATGAGACTTGGAGAGCGTCCCAGAAGCTAAAACCCTCGCAAACATTTTCTCTTCTATTTTATTAAATACTGTAGTATTTTCTTCACGAACCCACACCACCAACAACTATCAACCCACACCACGAACCTAGCAACCCAGCCACGAACCCAGACCAAACTTCGATCCAAAAGTAATGTGACTCCTAAGCCATGTGCGTTGTTGCTTGAGATGCCAGGTGTGACTTGTCTCTTCCCCTATGATAGGCTGCCATTGATGATGTTCAGATGAAGGCCTGGGTCTTACTCCCACGAACCCACCCCCCAAAAAAAAAAGAGACTAGAGAAAATATTTTTCTAAAAATAAATAAATAAATAAATATATATATATATCTTTTTTTCTTTTTTGGCACTTGTTGCTCCAATAGATTGCCAATGGTAGTTTACTGTGTAGCAAGGTTGTTAAATATTTTGAGGAGGGCACTATTGATGTAACATGTATTTTGCTGTTTGTGATGCTAAAAATGATAATTTAACTTTTTAGCACCACCAAATGCTCATGTTTATTAAACTGAAATGTATTGACTTTTATTTTTATTTTTTATTTTTTATTTTTTGAGAAAAGAGTATTGACTAATCTGGTTTTAGCTCTTTCTATGACATATTTTATATGAAAAGCAAGCGGTAACCAGTAAATTGTGGAAATTAACTCAAATAAAAAGTATAAGATATTTTTGGCATGCAACATAATAAAAAAAAAAAAAAAAAAAAAAAAATATATATATATATATATATATATATATATATATATATATATATATATGAGGCATTAGGCATGCAACATAATAAAAATACACAAAATCTACCATACGATTACGGTTTAATATGGAACCCATTTAAAATATTGAATGTACCCCTTTATTGCGTGTCTATATATATATATATATATATATATATATATTTAATTTTTTATAAAAAATTTAACACCCATTAAATTTATTAGTGAATTGTTCATACGATAACAAGTGGGCTGTTTTTTACAACACTCAATCGCAATCTAATAAGCATTTTATACATAAAACAGCAATGCAAGAGTTAAGTGTTGCGCAATGTTACCTCAAATTGGTTCAAATAAAAAGAAAATCAAGCACATGCCAATAATTGATGTTTAAATTACTACATGATATTAATAAGATATATCTATAAAAAGACAAATACTAATAATTACAACCCAAAAATGAATTTGGAAATATTTTCATGAAAAACAATCATCTAGGGGCAGAGATAGGAGTTTATGGGTTTTGTTTTCGAGGGAAGAGATGAGATTGGTTTGGCCTCTAATGACTCAAGAAAAAGCGCTAGCCACACTAACGAGGATGTTAGGGATTTAAGTGGGGAGATTGTGATGCCCTAATTTGATTGATTGTGTGACGTGTGTGAGTGTTTGATGAGTCCCGCATCAGGCATATATTGAATTATTAACAATTACAATGAGCTTTAATTGTAACTAGTCTTTTTGAGGTATAGTGCAGATATGACTAACATTTTTTCTTTGTTCATTACATATGGTATCAGAGTCAGCCCGATAATCCTGCGTAGGCTCGGAGACACTACCCCACAAAGTGGGCCCTGATGAGGATGCTAAAAATTTAAGTGGGGGATTGTAATGCCCCAATTTGATTGATTATGTGATGTGTGTGGGTGTGTGATGAGTCTCACATTGGGCATATACTGGGTTATTAACCAACTACAAGGAGCCTCATATATGTAACAACCCAAGAAAAAGCACTAGTCACATTTGTGCTATACCTCACATCTGGTTGTATCAATAGTTTGTAGATGCGTAATATTATTGGGCAAATGTGTAAATCTTAAATTGAGATTAGTGTAAAATTATGACACTAAAAAAAAGCATCATCTCACATACAAAGTGCATATGATTAGGCTAGTTTTTTTTTTTTGAATGGGCTAAGCACTAAATTATATATATATATATATATATATATATATATATATATATATATATATATATATATATATAAATTTTAGAAAAATTATAAGTGCGAAGGGGAATTATAATAGCCAATCAATAAATTTTAAATATTTTGTGTATTTTCATAATTAATTTTATTATAATTAATATATTTATATTTTTTTATTTGGTGATTTTATTGTAATTATACCTCTCTAAACGATTTTTTATAATCTTAATATTTTTTTTTTCTGTTTATGCCAGCTTTATTATATTTTGTTTTTCTTATTTAAGTTTTAGAAGTGTGTTTGAAAATTATTGAAATCTTTGTAAAATTTTTGAAAAAAGAGCACTAATTCACTAAATTTATTTGGAATTTAGTTGATAACTTGATATTAAATTAATCTATATATACTATAAAACTAAAACCTCTGACCTATGTTTGACTTTTTTTTTTTTTTTTTACTAGAGCTTGCCATGTAAGATTTTGAGTTCTCTCATTTTTTCATGTCAACACTATTTAAAAATAAAAAAATCAAATATAACTCTTACTTTCACAAAACGCGGGGTATCACGTTCACAAAACTTTACGTAAGGCTTTCTTTCTTTGTGAAAAAATTTCAAATCCATTCCATGGGTTTATCTCAAGTTTTTAAAACTGTTTAGCACTGTCAATAACATTGCATATGTGATAGCTTAAATTCTTCATTTATCATTGATTTTTTTATAGTCAATATTTTATCTGTGCATCACACGGTTTAGCAACTAGTTATGACATTTTGCGGTCCAATCTCCATAAAAGCCTTTTTTTTTTTTGATAATCTCCTCAAACCTTATACATCTTCATTTTTTTTTATTCTTAAATTGGCTCAATTATTAAAACCTTGTGTTTTCTAAAAGGACCCCAACATCTCGAAAAATTATTGGGTGTACAAGAGGATCACCACGTCACCCTTGTATACTGATATTCATGCCTAGTAAATGACGACAAAGATGACAATCAATCAAATGAGAATTATTGTCCACAAGTTCTCTATAATATCAGAATATGCAACAGAAGTATGAGAAGCATGAGAAGCAAGCATCAAGTCAAGCCTTGACAGAAGCAAGACCAAGTGAAGCTGCAGAATTACAAAATAAAGAAAACGACTAGTAGTTTTAGGACTGAAACTACATGTAGCATTGTATTTAATACTGTTAGTGACTTAATGCTGTTAGTTACCACACGTGAGCTAGTTGGTTACTTTAGTGTTCACACGTGCATAGTTCAGTTATTATAGTTTAGTTAGTTACTTAGTTTTACTTACTTTGTACTGTATATAAGCTGTAACTCTAATCTTTCTAATCATATTGAGAAGTATTTTTCCCAATTCTCTGATATGGTGTCAGAGCAAATTCCCAAATTCTAGGGTTCTTAGGGCTTATACTTCCTCAATTTTCTCTGAGAAAATTTCTTTCTTTCCCTAAGAAAATTCTTCATTGTTAACAATGGTTTCTACTGCAACTCAAGGTGCCACTACATCAGAGAATGTTGCATCTTTGTCTTCGCAAGATTCACCAATGGATGATCCTGTATTCTTGCATCACGCAGAGAGTCCGAGTACAGTTCTTGTGACTTAGCCTTTGATTGGTGGAGAGAACTACTCAGCATGGGCTTGAGCTGTGAGGAAAGTGTTACTCACCAAGAACAAACTGGGATTCATTGATGGTTCTCTCACTTTTTCATCTCCAATGGTGTCTACTCCTTCAGCTGTTCAGGCTTGGATTAGATGTGATAATATGGTTGGAACTTGGTTAACCAACTCACTGTTAACAAAACTTCAAACAAGTATCATTTATGAAGACACGACTTTGGAGATTTGGGCTGATTTGAGGAATCGATTTGCACAGAGCAATGGACCAAGAATCTACAATCTTCAGAAGGAAATTGCTGATCTACACCAAGGTGAAGTTTCTGTAACTGACTTCTTTACTCAATTGAAAGGGCTTTAGGACCAATTGCGAAGTTACAGTCCATTTCCTTCTTGTACATGTGGAAAATGTGTGTGCAATGTGAATAAGAGGCTTAGTGATTTGCAAGTTAGGGAATCAGTGTTGAAGTTTTTAATGGGTTTAAATGAATCTTTTTCCCAAGTGAGGTCTCAAGTGTTGCTCATGGATTCTTTACCTTTTGTTAACAAAGTCTATGCTTTGTTGATACAAGAAGCGATGCAAAGATCAGTTCCTCATCAATCTGGTGTGAAGGTTGATTCAACTGCTTTGGTTGCAAAGATGCAAACTTTTAATGCTGGTATTACCTCTGGTGGTAATGGTGTCAAGGGCAAGGACAAGCCTATTTGTACTCACTGTGGCAAGATTGGTCATATAGCAGACAAATGCTATTGATTACATGGCTTCCCTCCTAGTTTGAAGTTCAAAAATAAGCCTCCAATGGTTCATCAAGTCTCTGCCATTCAGTCACACGAGTTGATGCCTTGACCAAATCCCAACAGTTTAGCTTTTACCCAGAATAGTGTCAGCGGCTTCTTGCATTGATTACTCCATGTTCTCCTCTTGTGTTTGCTGTTCAAGGCATGGATATTCATGGCAAGGATGCTTCTTTAACATGTGTTCCTTCTTCTTCTTCTGCAATGGTAGGTATAGATGTTTCTCATTCTGTTTTTTTTGCAAAGGTGGTTAATAGAAGGGCTTACAATTCTGATGTTTGGGTTATTGATACTAGAGCTATTGACCACATTGCTTGCTCAATGAATCTTTTGTCTTCTATTATTGCTATTACTCAGTCTATAGTTGAATTGCCTAATGGTGAAACTGCCTCTGTCACACATATTGGAACTATTATACTTTCTTCTTCCCTCACACTTCATAATGTCTTATGTGTGTCTTTTTTCATCTTTAACCTTCTTTCTTTTAGCACCATCACTAAATCTCACCCTTGTTGCCTTCTTTTCTTATCTACCTTCTGTTTTATCCAAGACCTTACTTGTTGGAGAACGATTGGAGTGGGGCAAGCAAATGATGGTTTGTATCTATTACAATCTGGTAGCACTCATCAACATTCTTCAAGCTCTCTTGCTGAATTCCTGGCAAGTCATAATCTGAATACTGTTTCTAATTCTTTCTCAGTTGCAACTTCAGCAAACACACTTTCTTCCCTCTGGCATAGCAGATTAGGACATCCATCAGATTCTAGGTTACAAGCTTTAAGTCATGTTTTTCCTTTTCTGAAAACTTCTTGTAATAATGCTTGTAACATTTGTCCTTTGGCTAAACAAAAACGTTTGCCATTTCCTTTTAATAATAATCTCAGTGCTTCTGCATTTGATTTGTTGCATATAGATGTTTGGGGTCCATATTCTACTCCTACCTTGGATGGTTACAAGTACTTCTTGACTATTGTTGATGATGCAACTAGAGCTACATGGGTTTACTTAATGAAATCTAAGTCTAATGTGAAGTCTCTTATTATGACTTTTCATACCATGGTTTTTACTCAATTCAATGTTAAAATTAAGCAAATGAGGACTGATAATGCATTGGAATTTAATATGCCAGATTTCTTTGCTTCTAATGGCATTATTCACCAACACAGTTGTGTTTATACTCCACAACAAAATTCTGTTGTGGAGAGAAAACATCAACACTTACTTTCTATTGCTAGGACCTTACAATTTCAGTCAAATTTGCCTATTCCTTTTTGGGGTGACTATGTTAGGAACCTAGAGGTTCCCAATGGAGATGGGTATGAATTGTAGGGAGATTGGTGTGAATTGTAAGGAAATTGACTTAATTCGAGGTAGTCACCCTCCATAGAGAAAGAGAGATTAAGAGAGAAAGAGATGCACTAATGCACTAAGAAGTTGGTTTATTATTCAATTCATATCTAATATTGGATTACAATCATGTATTTATAGGAGACTCGCTCTAATTTCTTTGGCCCACATGACCTTATCCTATTGTAACTAATATTCTCCATGTGTATTAATAATTCCAACATGTGCTAAATGTGATTAACATTGGTTTTATTATTTCCCATGTGCATTAATATTTCCAACATGTGCTAAATGTGATTAACATGCTTAAAATTGTAACTAACTAACTAACTAAATCTCATTACAACAATTATTATCCCTATACTTATAGCATTCCTAACATTATTAACATGCTTGGAATTGTAACTAACTAAATCTCATTACAACAATTATTATCTCTATACTTATAGCATTCCTAACAGACTATGTGCTCACTGCTGCATACTTGATCAACAGACTTCCTTCTCCTTTGCTCAACAATAAGACCCCTTTTGAACTTCTTTTTCATAAACCTCCTTCTTATGATCACTTGAGAGTTTTTGGGTGTGAATGTTTTGCTTCAACCATTGCTAATACTAGGTCTAAGTTTGATCCTAGGTCTAGGAGATGTGTTTTCATTGGCTACCCTTTCAATGTCAAAGGTTATAAGGTTTTTGATTTGCACACTCATACTGTTTTTATTAGTAGAGATGTTGTCTTTCATGAATCAATTTTTCCTTTCCTTGCATCTGTTTCTCATTCTAAATCTGAGCTACCTGTTCCTTTACCTTGTACGTCTCCTCTTCCTTTTGATGATCTGCCTTCATCTTCCTCTTCTCATTTGGTTTCTCCATCTGCTTCTTCTATGGATGATACTATTTTTCAATTGCATCATGAGGTTGATGATGAATTTATGCATGATGTTCCTGTTGAACCTCCTAAACCCCTCATTGATCCCATTCCTTTAAGAAACTCTTCTAAAGTTCATAAAAGACCTTCTTATCTCCAAGCCTACCATTGTAACATGGTTACTTCCACTCCTACTACTGCTGTTCTTCACACAGGTACCTCTCATCCCTTAACATCTCATCCTTCCTGTAAGTCTCTTTCTCCTTCCTTCAAAACCTTTTGTTGTTCTATCTCTTCAATCGTTGAGCCCTTACACTACTATCAAGTAGTTTCTGATCCAAAGTGGCAAGATGTTAGGGCTGCTGAAATAGTTGCTTTAGAGGCTAATAACACTTGGACTTTGACTTCCTTGCCTCCCAACAAGAAGCCTATAGGCTGCAAATGGGTTTATAAAGTCAAGTACAAGTCTAATGGGTCAATTAAGAGGTATAAGGTAAGGCTGGTTGCCAAGGGGTTCACTAAAAAAGAAGGGATTGATTACACTGAGACTTTCTCCCTTGTTGCAAAAATGGTCTCAGTTAAGTGTCTTCTTGTTGTGGCAGCTGTTAAGGGCTGGTACCTTGGGCAATTGGACGTTAATAATGCATTCTTGCATGGGGATTTGACTAAGGAGGTCTATATGGCTCTTCCACCAGGGTTCCATAGCCAGGGGGAGATGGTTTCAAGCAAGCCTCAAGACAATGGTTTGCTAAGTTCTCAAGTACTTTGATTCAAGACTTGGGTTTTGTGCAGTCTAAGGCTGATTATTCTCTCTTCACTAGGTAGACAGGTCAGTCCTTCTTTATACTTTTGGTTTTATGTGGATGATGTTTTATTGGCTAGCAACAATAAGGCAGTAGTAGATGAGTTTAAGGTGTTGTTGAATCAGAAATTTAAACTCAAAGATTTGGGGGATTTGAGATTTTTCCTTGGACTTGAGGTTGCTAGGTCAGATCAAGGAATTGTATTGTGTAAAAGAAAATATATTCTTGAGGTGTTGAGTGATGCAAGGTTTCTAGGATGCAAGCCAGCCAAGACACCAATGGAACAAAATGTCAAGCTAAGTAAGTAGGCTATTGTACTTGATTATTACCAGGCTAGACATCACCTATGCAGTTCATAGGTTAAGTCAAAACATGGCAGACCCAAGGAAACCTCACCTAGATGTTATGTATAGAGTTTTGCAATACTTGAAGAATGAACCAAGAAAAAGAATATTGTTCTCATCAAAATCAGAGCTTCATGTTAAAGCTTTTGCTGATTCGGATTGGGCTTCATGCCTTGATACAAGGAGGTCAGTGACTGGTTTTAGTGTGTTTATTGGGGATTCACTAGTATCATGGAAGTCCAAGAAACAATGCACAGTGTCTAGGTCTTCTGCAGAAGCAGAGTATCGAGTTATGACTGTGGCTACTTGTCAGATTTTTTGGGTGTTGTATTTCCTTAGAGATATTGGGATTGAACACAAGAGGGAGGCCTTACTATTTTGTGACAGCTAGGTTGCATTGCATATTGGCTCAAATCCAGTTTTTCATGAAAGGACAAAGCATATTGAGATAGATTGCCATGAAGTGAGAGACAAGATGCTTGATAGAGTTATCAAGTTAATTCATGTGAGAACACACTGTCAGATAGCTGATTTGCTCACTAAGGCATTAGGATTTAATCAATTCTCTAATTTGGTTTGTAAAATAGGAATGGTTAATATACATTCTGCAGTTTCCCTTGAGGGGGAGTATCAAAATATGCAACAAAAGTATGAGAAGCATGAGAAGCAAGCATCAAGTCAAGCCTTGACAGAAGCAAGACCAAGTGAAGCTGCAGAATTACAAAACAGAGAAAACGACTAGTAGTTTTAGGACTGAAACTACATGTAGCATTGTATTTAATACTGTTAGTGACTTAATGTTGTTAATTACCACACGTGAGCTGGTTAGTTACTTTAGTGTTCACATGTGCATAGTTCAGTTAGTTACTTAGTTTTACTTATTTTGTACTGTATATAAGCTGTAAGTCTGATCTTTCTAATCATATTGAGAAGTATTTTTCCCAATTCTCTGATATATAACATTAACATACAGTCCAGGCACTCTATTAAATAAGCTCATGCAAATGTGTGTTTATTTTAGTACATGAATATATATATATATATATATATATATATATTATTTTACGTACTTTTTAAAATATCCTTTATCTTTTTTTTAATCCTTTATCTTTATGCCATATTTCATTGAAAATATTAAAATATTTTATTCTATTTTATTTTATCTTTTTTGACACACAAAAATCACTATTTCCTCTCTTCCTTCATTCTCCTAAAAAAAAAAAATAAATAAAAAATAAAAAATTAAATAGTGCTATTATTAATGTTATGTGTTTTTAAGTAATTTTACATAATTTGGGTGTATTTTGAGCCTAAAATGTGCTTATTTATTTATTATACAATCACAGTGCTTATTTATCTTCCAACAAAGTCAAATTACCTCTAACAGAATGAAAATTAATTATCTAAGTTAACAAACTGCAATAACAGCTGACTTAACCACAGTTAACTGATTACAGCACCAAGAAAATCCATGCTACATTTTAAATCTAAATCAACAAGTAGTTGAAAGAATATTCTCTAAAATGGCACGTCTCCCAGCCTTATAGCTTTGAAGCGGTAAAAAAAAAACAGCTTGGACCAATCCCTCGTAGTCATGAACAATTATCCCCCAACCCTGCTTTCAAGTCCGAATGACAGTGGCAACAAGCAAAATTTGCTTTAAATAACTATCGAGTATTCCTTAAAAGTGCTGAACTACTTGCTGAAGTATGACAGAATGATCTCGCCACAGCCCATCCACTCGGCACAGGTTTTGAACAGTCCAGATTTTCCATACAATTGTGCAGAACAAACACAGCTCATTGGACCGTAATTGATCAACTAGCTCATGAAGCAGCCACCAATGTAATCCCTTGATACTGGGTAATCCCTTGTATCAACTGAGCATGTATGACCGTAATGCATGAATAGGTTTATTGATGAGCCTTTCGATGTACACAGGTACTCTCCGTAAGGATCTTTCAACGTTGGAGGTTGTCTTTCGCTGGTAAAGCTCCCTTGCACACAAGTAGATGACAACTCTAATTTCATAAGCTCGTGCCCAATGAGCCAGTTAAGGAGGATTCAGCTTTAGACAAAGCTTCCCACACCAGAACTTCTATCTTCAATTCCAAACAATACTAAAACAGATGGGACTATTGGAATATTCTAAATATCAAGAGGCATAAATGACTGCCTTAAAAGATCAAGCCTCCAGAAATGAGTACCATATCTATCAACTCAGCAACCTTAGCTTCAGGAAGAAAGTAACTTCAGGTGATAGTATCTGATGAGATTCAGCAGCAGGAAGCCATCTATCTTTGAAAATACAGTTTCCCCATTTCCAATCCTCCAACACAGTCCCTGTTTCAGTATTTTCCTTCCAGCTAATACACTTTGTCAAGTATATGATGGAGCATGACCCAACTTGGCTTGACGGAAAGAACAGTGAGGATATTACATGGCCCTCCAAATTCTTGCTAAGAATGAGTCTGGATCATTCGAAATTTTCCACCCTTGCTTAGCCAACATAGCAAGATTAAAAGATTGCAGCTCCCTGACCCAATCAACCATTGCTTTTAGGAACACATAAGTTGTCCCATAGCCCAATGCATCTTCTTTTCTGAATGCTTCTGTCCCCACCAATAAGCAGCTGTCGTTTGAGTGAGTTCCTTGCATAACCTCACAGGTAGTTGGAAGAAGCTCATAACATAGGAAGGGATGGCTTGTATGACTGACTTTATCAGAACTTCCTTCCCAACAATAGGCAGATTCTTCTCCTTCCAACCATATAGTCTACTCCAAACTTGGGATTTTAAATCTTCAAATGCAGCACGTCTAGAGCAACCAATAAAAGCTGGAACCCCAAATAACAATCAAAACTATTTGTTAACAACCAGACCTGAAGGTTTCTCATGACAGCCAAAAACACGGAGAATCTCATCACAAGTCGGACTTGATGCTTTCCCAAAGACGACACAATTATCTGCAAAGAATAAATGATTCAAACAGGGACCTCCACAACTAGCAGCAGCTCCAGATAATCATTTGTCTTGCTAAGATTGTATTAATCGGCTTGATAGTCCTGCACAAAGAAGAAAGATATATGGGGAGATAAGGTCACCTTGGCGTAATCCTCTGCTGGAACTGAAAAGTCCTTTTGGAGAACCATTGATTAAAACCAAGTATGTAGGAGTAGAGATACACTCCAGAACCAAATTGATCCAGCTCTCACCAAAGCCTAACTTCTGCACCATCATTCATAGAAAAGACCACTGAACATTATTTAGACCACTGAAGGCAACCACTCAAGCAGCCTACGTGCTCTATATGATTAGCCGATTTATTCAATTACATGCACAAATTAAACAGGTTCCCTAAATTACCAGTGTATGTTGGCTGGAAATCTGTGGCAGGATTAACACTTGTATGCTGTCCCTGGCCACACCATATACAGCTTACCTTGAGTTCAAGACAACTACAGCTTACCTTGAGGCTGTGCTTGGACTTGTTGGAGGCGAAATTCATAAGCAGTCTGTCTATTTGGATGCAGAAAGAGGGCGGAGGTTGCAATACCAGATATTACCAATGCGAGTTGGGTTTTTTAACAGCGGGCGCAGCAGCATTATGGGATTTCACGCACCACAGCCACAGCCTAGGGAAAATGAGGAACAGGATGGCCTCAAGTATCCCAAGAAGAGAGCAGATGGATGGCAGGAGACTGAGTTGGGTGAGTTCTTCAAAGGATCAGGAGAAGATCATGAGGAACTTGAACTGAGCGTTTTGGAGGTCAAAGGTTGGTGACTAAAAGGGTGGCCTCATTCGTCAAGGGATTGATATAAAGCTAAACCATAATAGAATTTTGTTGTTTTGATTCAATTTAGTAAGGTGATTGAGGAAAAGGCAAAAGGAAAAAGGCAAAGAATGTGGTATGGGATGTCGGACGGCCTTGTGATGAAAAAAATATTAGGAGCCAGATATATAGCACTAGTACAGCACATTGTGATGGTACCAGGTGCAAAGATGACAAAAGCATGTCTAACACCTGTAGCTCAGAAATCATCTTGCGTGGGTGGATTTTAAAATTTTATGTCTCTCTGCTTATTGTTGTAATTGGAACATGGATTTCAGCCAATAAATTGAATGGAAGTCTATGCTTTATTCATCTATTTTAATTAATTTTTCTACTATAATCTTTCTTTAATATATAGATATTCATTAGTAAAGTAAAATGATTAATTTTTTGTTTGCACTGTGACTAGATTATTTTCATCGAGACAAAAATACAATTCAAATAAAATGTTATGTGTGTGTGTGTGTGTGTGCTTGTGTGAGGGAGAGAGAGAGAGAGAGAGAGAGACTGCAATATCAGGGATACACCTGGTTGAACGGGGTTGGACGTGTATAAGCTCTACTCATATCATCTCTCACCCTCGAGCACTGGCACCGCATTGTTTCTTCTTTGGCCAAAAAGTCTTCAATCTGCTTCTTTAGAGTGTTAGCTTGCACACCAATCACAGGATTGGGAGAATGATCAATAACCTGAAGTTCTTGTTCTCCTGTACGAATTTGATTTTAAATATGACCAAAGCAAGTCTCTGCCAACATCTTCTACAGGCCTACAAACGTTCACAAACTCTATACAAGGGGATGCCTATCACATTCACAGAAGTCCACACCTCCTCAATTAGTGCTTCACAACTTGGATTAGAAAATTAAGCCATTTCAAAACTAAAAGGCTTCCTTGTACATTGCTGAAGGAACAGAGTCAAGAGGAATAAAATTAACAGAGTGATCTGAACCAGTTGAAGGAACATGCTCAACAACAGTAGAAGGAAACATCTCAATCCAAGAGGCAGAAGCCAATGCTCTATCCAGGCGAGCACAAGTACATGTAAAATCAAAATCATTGTTAAACCAAGTGAGAGGGGAGCCTCTAAAGTCCAACTCAGACTTAGCACAGTCCTCATTACTCTGCTAAATAATTTAAATTGCCATGATGGTCTAACAGCACCTCCAAAGCTTCATGAGGCCCCAAGAGTTCTTTAAAATCACCTGCGCATAACAATGGCAAAGACTGAATTCCATGCAATGCCTTAACAGCGACTAACTCTCCTTATGTTTTGAGGAATCTGGTTGGCCTTAAAAACCAGTAAAGAAAGCACCTCCAACATCATTTATAACGGTATCAACATGAGACCGAGAATAAGATGAAACTGTATGATCCACATCTGCAGACCAATACAAAGCAAGGCCACCATAAAGACCAACTTATTCACATCAAAATCAATAGCAAGAAGTTTGTTTTGGATAAAAAAAGAACCTTGGGATCTTTTTCCTTTTTCAAGTTTTGGATGCTTCATCTCAGGCCGAGAAGAATTGTCCAACTCATTTGCATAAAAAAACGTTGCAGAGTAATATGTGAGCCCAAAAAACAATCAGAACATTCTCAGTACCCCTGACATCATCCATAGCCACCCTTTCATCAGTGTTTTCAACTGCTCCACTCAGAGAACCACCATCAGTAACGGTTGCAGGAACAGGAATTTCAGAAACAGCTTGGTTCATTGATGAAGAAGCACCATCCAGACCAGTGCGAGTTGCATTTTCAGAATCACACCCGTAATCATGGTCCATAATAAGGAGAAGCCTCAGAATGAAGAACCGAGAGACTCAAACAAAGAGAACAATCCTTTGCGTTGCCCCATGAAAGTAACTACAAGTGATAGTATTCGATGAGATTCAGCAGCAGGAAGCCATCTTATCTTTGAAAATATAGTCTCCCCATTTCCAATCCACCAACACAATCCCTATTTCAGTATTTTCCTTCCAGCTAATACCCTTCACTAAGTATATGATGGAGCATGACCCAACTTGGCTTGAAGGAAAGAACACTGAGGTTTGGATTTGGCCTTCCAAATTCTTGCTAAGATTGAGTCTGGATCATTCAAAAATTTCCACCCTTGCTTAGCCAACATAGCAAGATTAAAAGATTGCAGCTCCCTGAAACCCAACCCACCATTGCGCTTAGAAACACGTAAGTTGTCCCATTTAGCCCAATGCATCTTCAGTTTTGAATGCTTCTGCCCCCACCACTAAGCAGCTGTCATTTGAGTGAGTTCCTTAAATAACCTCAAAGGGAGTTCGAAGAAACACATAAGAAGGGATGGGCTTGTATGGCAGACTTTATCAAAACTTCCTTCACAGCAATACTTGGGATTTTAAACCTTCAAATGAAGCATGTCTAATAAAAGCTGGAACCCCAAATAACAACCAAAACTATTTGTTTCTTGACCAACCAACACAATTGTAAATGAATCACGGCAGATTTCTGCATATTTTAACTGAAGAAAACTTGGGTTTTTGCTCTGTTAGCAACCTGACAGTTTCTCATAACAGTCAAAAACACGAAGAATCTCATCACAAGTTAGACGTGATGCTTTCCCAAAGATGACACAATCGTCTGCAAAGAATAATTGATTCAAACAAGGATTTCTGCAACTAGCGGCAGCTTCAGATAATCGTTTGGATTGCTCAGATTGTGTTACTTGGCTTGATAGTCCTGCACAAAGAAGAAAGATATATGGGGAGATAGGGTCACCTTGGCTTAATTCTCTGCTGGAATGAAAAAACCTTTTGGAGAACCATCGATTAAAACAAAGTATGTAGCAGTAGAGATACACACAGAACCAAATTGATCCAGCTCTCACCAAAGCCTACTTTCTGCATCATCATTCTTAGAAAAAACTGCACAACATGATCATAAAGCTTTACTCATAATAATAATAATATGTAACTATTATTATAAGCACTCAGAATTTGTTGACAGAGTTTTGTGTCAATTTATTGAGTTCATTTAACTTATGTACGATTTTTTTTAGTATTACATTTTTTTTTAAAGTTTTGTCAAATTTAATTTTTAATCCAAAGAAGGCAACCACTCAAGCAGCATACTTGCCATATATGATTAGCTTATTTCTTCAATTACATGCACAAATTAAAAAGGCTCCCTACTGTGGCTGAGCTTATCAGTGTGAGTTGGCTGGAAATCCATGGCAAGATTAAAACTTGAATGCTGTCCCCGGCCACACTGTCTACGGCTTACCTTGTGTTCAAGACAACTACAGGGTGATATTTATTTGAATTCCAACCCATTGAGGCTGTGGTTGGACTTGTTGGATGCGAAATTCATAAGTAGACTGTCTATTTGGATGCAGAAAGAGAGCGGAGGTAGTGATACCAGATAGTACCAATGTGAGTTGGGTTTTTTAACAGTGACCGCAGCAGCATTCTGGTGTTTCAAGCACCACAGCCACAGCCTAGGGAAAACAAGGAGCTGGATGGCCTCAAGTATCCCACAGAGAGAGTAGATGGGGTGGCTGGAGACTGAGTTGGGTGAGTTCTGCAATGGATCAGGAGAAGATCATGGGGAACTTGAAATGAGCATTTTGGAGGTCAAAGGTGGTGACCGGAAGGGTGGCCTCATTCTTCAAGGGATTGAGATAAAGCTAAACCTCAATAGAATTTTGTTGTTTTGATTCAATTTAGTAAGGTGATTGCGGATAAGGCAAAGAATGTGGCATGGGATATCGGACAGCCTTGTGCTGAAAATAATATTAGGAGCGAGATATATAGATCTAGTACAGCACATTGTGATGGTACCAGGTGCAAAGATGACAAAAGCATTTCTAACACCTGTAACTCAGAAATCATCCTGCGTGGGTGGATTTTGAAATTGTCTCTCTGGTTATTGTTGTAATTGGAGCATGGATTTCTGCCAATAAATTGAATGGAAGTTTATGCTTTATTAATCTATTTTAATTACTTTTTTCTGTTAAAATTTTTCTTTTATATATAAATATTCATTAGTAAAGTAAAATGATTAACTTTTTGTTTGCACTGTGACTAGATTATTTTCATCTTGAGACAAAAATACAATTCATATAAAATGTTATACATGTGTGTGCGCATGTGCGTGTGAGAGAGAGAGAGAGACTGCAATATCAGGGATACACCTGGTTGAATGGGGTTGGACGTGTATATGCTCTACTCATATTGTCTCTCATCCTTGAGCACTGGCACCACATTGTTTCTTCTTTATCCAAAAAGTCTTCAATCTGATTCTTTAAAGTGTTAGCTTGCACGCCAATCGCAGGATTGGGAGAGTGATCTCTAACATAAAAGTTCTTGTTGTCCTGTAATAATTTGATTTTAAATATTACCAAAGCAAAGTCTCTGCCAATGTCTTCTACAGGCCTACAAACGTTCACGAACTCTATACAACGGGCTGCCCATCACATTCACAGAAGTCCACACCTCCTCAATTAGTGCTTCAAAACTTGGATCAGATAACCAAGCCATTTCAAAACTGAAAGGCTTCTTTGTACATTGCCGAAGGACCAGAGTCGAGAGGAATTAAAATAACAGAGTGGTCTTAACCAGTTGAAGGAACATGCTCAACAACAGTAGAAGGAAACAACTCAATCCAAGAGGCAGAAGCCAATGCTTTATCAAGGCGAGCACAAGTACATGAAGAATCAAAATCATTTTTACACTAAGCGAGAGGGGAGCCTCTAAAGTCCAACTCAGACTTAGCACAATCCTGCATTACTCTCCTAAATGATTCAAATTGCCATGATGGTCTAACAGCACCTCCAAAGCTTCATGAGGCCCCAAGAATTCTTTCCAATCACCTGCACATAACAATGGCAAAGACTGAATTCCATGCAATGCCTTAACAGCGACTAACTCTCCTTATGTTTTAAGGAATCTGGTTGGTCATAAAAACTAGTAAAGCGCAAAGCACCTCCAACATCATTTATAATGGTATTGACATGAGACTGAGAATAAGACGAAACTGTAAGATCCACATCTGCAGACCAATACAAAGCAAGACCACCAGAAAGACCAACTTATCAGAGAAAAAGCAATAGCAAGAAGTTTGTTTTGGATAAAAACAGAACCTTGGGATTTTTTTCCTTTTTCAAGTTTTGGATGCTTCATCTTAGGCTGAGAAGAATTTTCCAGCTCATTTGCATAAAAATACATTGCAGAGTAATATGTGAGCCTGAAAAACAACCAGAGCATTCTCAATATCCTGACATCATCCGTAGCCACTTGTCATCAGTGTTTTCAACTGCTCCAATCAGAGAACCACCATCAGTAGCGGTTGCTGGAACAGGAATTTCAGAAACTACTTGGTTCATTGATGAAGAAGCACCATCCAGACCAGTGTGAGTCGCATTTTCAGAATCACCCCATAATCATGGTCCATATTAAGGAGAAGCCTCAGAATGAAGAGCTGAGATACTCCAACAAAGAGAACAGTCCGCACCATGAAAGTAACTACAGGTGATAGTATCCAATGAGATTCAGCAGCAGGAAGCCATCTATCTTTGAAAATACAGTCTCCCCATTTCCAATCCACCAACACAATCCCTATTTCAGTATTTTCCTTCCGGCTAATACGCTTCACCAAGTATACGATGGAGCATGACCCAACTTGGCTTGAAGGAAAGAACAGTGAATATAGTATTTGGCCTTCCAGATTCTTGCTAAGATTGAGTCTGGATCATTCAAAATTTTCTACTCTTGCTTAGCCCACATAGCAAGATTAAATTATTGCAGCTACCTGAAACCCAATCCACCATTGCGTTTAGTAAGACATAAGTTGTCCCATTTAGCCCAATGCATCTTCAGTTCTGAATGCTTCTGCCCCCACCACTAAGCAGCTGTCATTTAAGTGACTTCCTTACATAACCTCACAGGGAGTTAGGAGAAACACATAAGAAGGGATGGGCTTGTATGACAGACTTTACCAAAACTTCCTTCCCAGCAGTACTTGGCATTTTAAACCTTCAAATGCAGCACGTATAGAGCGACCAATAAAAGCTGGAACCCCAAATAACGATCAAAATTGTTTGTTTCTTGACCAACCAACAGAGTTGTAAATGAATCACGGTCAGATTTCTGCACATTTGAACCGAAGAAAACTTGCGTTTTTGCTCTGTTAACAACCTGACAGTTTCTCATAGCAGTAAAAAACGCAAAGAATCTCATCACAAGTCAGACTTGATGCTTTCCCAAAGATGCAACAATCATCTGCAAAGAATAAATGATTCAAGCAAGGACCTCCACAACAAGCAGCAGCTCAGATAATCATTTGGTTTGCTAAGAATCTCTTCACTTTAGCTCTACAAACTTGGGCCGAACTGCTATCGCTCCTGAACGCAATTCATAGAAACGGTATCTGCATTCCTTAAGGTAGTTTGTCACAGCTGCTGGAATGACCGGAGCTCCTCGGCTATGTTTACCTCTACCTGTTATGACCCCTAATGGTTTTGGCCTCTGCCCTGATAGTTCAATTTGTTGCAGACGGCATTGCAAAGCTCGAATGGCTTCATTTGCATGAAGCCCATGCAAATCCAATCTCCATAAATCGTCTGTTCTATTCACGGATTTGAATATTTCCGTGGCTGCCCTAGCGTTGAGACAATTAGCAACGAATTGTGCTTCTTGAGCCATCAATGAGTAATGATGACCGGAAACACAATCACCTCTTCGATATGCATCATTGGCTGCTCTTGAGTACTGGGATACTGTCCTGTTAATGATAATCTCAGATGAGAAGAGAAGATTTTGTGGTATTTAATAACATAAAACTTAAATGGAAAAAAAAAAAATCATTATCATGCAAATACATGTTGCCATACTTACCTTATCATTTTCTGTGCATCTTTTCTGTGGAATTTGTAGACATCATCCCATTCACACTCAGAAAGCTTTCTAGTATCCATCATCTCAGCAATGATCCTGGTTCTCCACAGGGATAAACTTTTGTCTGTCATTTGTCACATGGAAAGTAATTAGTGTCACATGGCAAGTAATTAGAATTAGAATTTATTTTCACAAGTAATTAGAAGTAGAATTCATTTCCACATTGGTTGTTTGTTTATTCTCTTCAAAGCTGTCATTGGCAGGCCTTATCCATATTATTATTTGCAGCTGCAATGATGTTAGGAACCTAATGTGTTGTTGTGCTAAGGCTGAGTCTACTATGAGACATTAGCTTAGCTTACTATCATGCTTAGTGCTGGTGCTGTGCTATTGATGCTGCTGATTGGGCGGAGAGGCCACTGTGTCAGTGCCCTGATTCTGCTTTGTTGCTGTATGCTGTGTTAGTGACTGCAGTAGTGAGTTCGTGTGTGTGCAGTGTGCTGTGTATGCTGCTGCTCAATGGAGAATGTTAGTTGTTAGTGTCCTATTGTAAGTGCATAGTGTTCAAGTAATTCAAGTGTCATGAAACTTCAACTGTTAAGTTGCTGTGATGCCAAGTTACGGTTGCTATATGGTGCTGGAGCCCAATAAAGCAGTACTAAAGTCATAATTATAGCCTGTAGCAGTGGAGTATAAGTGGAGCAATGCCGCAGTGCAGAAGAGTTAGTGCAGCAGTATGCAGATTGGCACTGGTTAAGGTTGTGTATAGGTATCAGATATATGCGTGTGCTAGATGATAGCAAATCGGGGATATTGCCAATAACTAATTTGCTAATAGCACATATAATAATTCACATGAGCATGTGACTAACTAGTGAGTTGTTAGTGAGCTGTCAAAAAGCTAGGAGCTTGTTACTAATCAATTGAAATTTTTTTTTTTTTTTTTTGGTGGATAATTCAGAAAATTTTGATTGACACAAAGTTACAACTTGCAGACATATCAGCAAACCCCAACAAACAGAACAACAGTAACAGGAAATTGCAAATTCAGGTCAAATAGGCAAATTAACATTCAGAAAGATAGACTGACTAGTACATACAAGTAACTTATTGGCTTAGAACTTACAAGGTTTTTAAGTTAACCAAATTCCAATATTCTGGAGGGACTGTTCCAGAAAATTAATTTGCTTCAAGATTCTTACTTAAAAAAATTTTCCATTCAAATTGCTAGCAAGTTCATTTTAAAGTACACAAACTTACACATTTGCACAGACTCTTTTGTTCCATGAAAATAAATTCAACAGTGATGTGGGAATAAATATTTCCAGCTTTTGAGTTCCGACTTCCAAAGAGTAACCAATTACAGTTTAAGTGACAGAACAAAACAGGGAAAGTAGATAAGTCATAAGAAACACTGATCCAATTGCCCATACTTTCTGCTGCATTATACAACAGGTCAACTAATAGTCTAAAACCAGGCCTCAATTTCATGTACTAAAATTTCCATTACTATTTTTCTAAAATAAATGAAGGGCGACCACATAGCAACCAATAGTAAATGATAAAACAATCAACCAAAAAGAAACAGGATACGATAACCAAACAATGTTTCATATGTAGTTACTCCTCTAGTTTAAATTACATCACTTCTACAAAATATTAATCTTAAAGAGTTCCTGTGTATGACACACTCAAAACACTTTGGAAGATAGTGCTCAAGAAACCGCAGGCTTGCTATCATAGGCCTCTCTTGCTTCAAGTACATCTGGACGATACCGTTTGGAAAGGACTTCAACTTGTTCAGCAAATGACTTGTTTGAATGCTCACCGAGGTGTTTGACCATCTGGTCCCATCGCTTTTGACATACCTCTCCCGACCTATGCTCAAGCAAATCATCCCAGTCCACATCTTCTATGCAGCAAGCATCCAAGCTGTAAAGAGCATCCAGCAGGCGGTAGTCATCAGCATCAGCCCATAAACCTTCACTGACCATAGGTGATGTTAATTGGTTATACCACTTCATGCAGCAAAGCACATTGCTTCTGGTAGATAACTTATCACTAATGGCTTCCCAAGCGATATTATCTCGCAACATACCATGCTTAGATTTCTTTTCTTCACTGGCCTTCATTCGCAGATCCAAGTTTACTAAATCAAACAAGTTCTGATACTCCTCTTGGGACCAACGTCCTTTCTTCATATTGGGCAGTTTTATTCTACGCCATGTATCCTTTACATGAAACCTATGTTTGCCAAGCGCATCAGCCATCAATTTCCACTCTGACCCATGTTTTTTATGAAAAGATCGGATAAGTTCATACTCTTCTTGAGTCCATTTACGGTTCTCACCTCTTTCAAACAAAATATGGGCTCGATAATATACACTCTCAGTAGGCCTCCAAGGTAAGGCTGCTGCTATTTCCTTCCAACAATTTTTAGTCTTACGGTGAGATTTACAATGAAGAACCATGTTTAGGCCTTCATCACCTAACTGGTGTTCCTCTATGTAATCAAAAACAGCCTTTTTAACCATCTCATCTTCTTCTTGTGAAAACCTCTTACCTCGTACTAAGCTGTCATCTTGATCACTATTCCCTTCAATTGGAGCATCAGATGAAGGAAAAACCACCAAATTATCTGAGAAACTTACTCTCTTAGGTGTTCTCTTCAGTGGAGAATTTTCGTTATGATCACTGGTCTCAATATCTTTCCTTCCTTTCTTTTTTGTAGGCTCAACCTTTTCTGTGTTTTTCCTATCTGAGACCTCTCTTTCTTTTCCCATGTTGTTCTTCACAGTAACATCACCACCCTCTGTGTCCCTCTTCCTTTTCTTCCCCTTTTTGTCTACTACTTTACCATCCTTGGTTTCATCATCGTCTCTTTTCCCAATGCTATTTTGCCCCTTAACTAGCTCATCCACTTTGTTATTCTCAAGGGTTTCATTAGTACAAGAAGCTGTCTCAATTCCATCTTTGTTTTTTTCCTCCTTATGCTTCTTTTTCTTTTTCTCCTTTTCACCTGCTTCTTTCCCATACTTCATTTCATCATTGTCTCTTTTCCCAAAGCTATCCTGCCCCTTAACTAGCTCATCCACTTTGTTATCCTCAAGGATTTCATTCACATAAGAAGCTGTCACAATTCCATCTTTGTTCTTTTCCTCCCTATGCTTCTTTTTCTTCTTCTCCTTCTTTTCATTTGATTCTTTCCCATCCTTTTTTCCATCATCGTCTCTTTTCTTAAAGCTATCCTGCCCCTTAACTAGCTCATCCACTGTGTTGCCCTCAAGGATTTCATTCACATACGAAGCAGTCTCAATTCCATCTTTGCTCTTCTCCTTCTTATGCTTCTTTTTCTTTTCTTTTCTCTCTTCATTTCTCCTCTCATCCTCACTGCTCATTTTGATACCCTCCTCCACTCTCATAAGCACATCATTTTCACTTCCATTCACCTCCGATATATCAGCTTCATTTCCCCTGTCTTTCTTACTTTTATTGCCTTCCTTGCCAAGTGTTTTCTTACCCATGTAGCTAATAATCAACCTCCAACTTTTAACTCGTTGCTGCCAAAATCCCTGCTGCAGAAGCTGAAAAATAAAATAAAATGGCAGAAAATTAAAAAATATTTCCAACATATTTGTCATTTTTTAAAGTGAGCAAAGAGATTTGACAAAAAAAGGTTGTGAATGGGAAACAGATATAGATTGTGGTTGTCATTTTTTTTTTCTTCTTCCTACTCATTTGAACTAAATAGTTGACATTGTTATGCTTATAACCATGGTTTTGAAAACCGGACCAGACGGCCCGGCCGGTTCAACAGGGAACCAGGCACCAGTCCGGAAACCACCCCCCCCCCCTGGAAACCAGTCAAAACTGGGAACCAGAGACAAAAACGGTTTTGCCTTGGTCCAGTTTTTAAAACCATGCTTATAACGCTGCAATGTAAATGATGGTTTTTAATAGTAGAAACAAAAACTACTAGCAATAACTTAAAACACAGAACCCAACCAGCATTATGAAATAACCCTTCAACCCTCAAAGAGATTTTACGAAATTGCAATGATTGGTACAGTAACATACAATAACAATCAGAATTCAACTGAAACCAAAAAAACAATGAAGTGTAAGACTGTTAAACAATCAAGCGGCCACTTTGGAGACTCAAATATAGCCCAAAAATTCTTGGTTTTGTCTCTCCACAGCCCACATAAAGAAGTATAGATGGAATCCTAGAACATAAGGATACCAGCCATATAGGAGATTTTAATATTGAAACAGAGATAGGACACCCAAAACAACATAATTAAGCATCCATTTGATATCAGTTCAGTGTTGAGGGCATTTTTTGCAACATACCAAGGCTGTTGGTTTTGCAAAATTTGGCACCGAGACCAAACCAGAGGGGAGGAATAGTAAACCGAGCAAATTGTAATTCAATTGGTTCAGAATGGTCAGTTTCCAATCTGCTTCAAAAACTCTTGAATAAAGTTTCTAGTTGGGTTGCTGATACATAAAGATGGCAGGGGAAAAGGAACTTATTTAAACCCCTTAAAATGGTCATTTACAGAATACAACCCAATCACAATTTAATAAAATCTGTTTTTATAAGATAAAAAGCCCAAACAATGCAATAAGTAGCCAAAATTAAATATAAAGAACCAATCTTGAATGTTAAATATCGCATTAAGATTAAGACTGGAAGATATCCAAATCCTTACAATGGGTCTCAGTTAGCACAATTGACAATCTCCCAAATCCTCAACTTAACATAATACTAAATTTTCCACAAGAACTATTACATGTGGATTAAAATCTCAACCATCAAAGCTTCTTCTTTTTTTTTTCTTTTTTTTTTTTCAAAAAACAAAATTCTAATCAACAGTGCTACATACACAAAAAATGTCACAACTTTTTTTTACAACTTATTGAGATAGCAAACTATGATTAGTGTAGCATCACTTTCACTAGAAGCACCGTTGACATCACTTTTATAGTGCACCAATCACAATCTGTCATGTCAATAGTGCTGAAAAATATTGTGAAATTCGTTATGTCTTTATACTTATTGAATTCCAATCTCCAAACTCCTAAAAGCTCAAGGTAGTAGTAAATCAAAACTAGAAAATCCCAAAATGACCATAGTTTAAATAAAGAAAGAAAACCCATTAAAAAAAAAAAGTTTCAATCAAATGGGTCGCAAAATTTGAGTCAAATTCTCTTTTTATCAGAAGCCCAAAACTTCCCTCAACAACACTGGCCTGAGATAACAATCCTATTACTAATACTTAGAATATAGAGCTCTAATCCAAAAACAAAACTAAATATATCAATTTAGCATAGCTTTAGCTTCAGCTCAAGACTAACATTACCCAAATCAAAAAACCTCCAATCTCTCTCTCTCACACAGAAATAACTTCACAACAAAGCTGAAATGACCATGGTTTAATTAAGGTAGCAATAGAAAAACCCCAAAATGACCATAGTTTAAATTAATAAAGGAAACCCATTAATGAAAACAAGTTTCAGTCAAATGGGTCATCAAAATTTGAGTCAAATTCGATTTTTTTATCAAAAGCCCCAAAATTTTCCCTCAACACAACACTGACCTAACATAACAATCATATTACTATAACTATAGAATAGAACTCCAATCCAAAAACCTATAAATTTCATATTCAAATGACTACATATATCAGTGCTTTTAGCACATCTTTAGCTTCAGCTCAAGACAACTTTACACCAAATCATAAAACCTTCAATGTCTCATACAATCACACACACACACACACACAGATATAAATTCACAAAGCATACAAACATATCCATAATCATTCATACTCCAACAAAAATACCATATTAGAACAATTTTCAGAAAAAATCCAAAAAAAAAAAAAAAAAAACCCACAGATCCACAGATGACCATACCCAAACCCCACCTTTCAAACCCAAATAAAAAAAAAACAAAAATCACCAAATCTTTGTCACCCAACCAAGACCTGAACCAACAAAAGAGGAGGAGAACGATTGGTGGCGTTTTCCGGTGTGTGATTCGTTACCTGTGGTAGTTGTAGAGGCCGTGGGTCTCTCTCTGCCAAACGCACACAAACCTAGACTCAAACCCGAATCCAAACAGAAGCACAAATGCAAACTCTCTCTTCCATGGCTGTGGAAACACCAAAGCTAGTGTCGGTAGCACCCGATCGGAGCTTTCAGTGAGGAACCTTATTGGTAGGGATGGCCATGGGTAGGGTATGGGTATACCCGATCCATACCCGACCCGAAAAGCTTACCCATGGATACCCGAATATCAATATCCATTAATATCCATACCCGAATTATTATCCATGGATATCCATACCCTACCCGAAACCCGAAACCCTTTTTTTTTATGCAAATCATTTTAACTTAAAAACTAACCAATAGCTTTATCTTAAAAAATAAAAAACTAATCAATAAAAAATTAAAAAAATTTATTGATTAGTTTGTATCTACTTCTTTTTTTTTTTAGAGAGATATAGTTTCTTCCACCCTGCTCTTCTCCATTTTCTCAATGCCATTTCATGCACTATGAACTCTAAATGAAGATTCCAACACAATGTCCATAGATAGAGTAGAGACAATACATGATATCATGAAATTCAAGCACATTAATTATTCTTTTGCAAGCCCCTTGCACAAGATAAAATTAGAGTGCATAGATATTGAACTATCCTCTGGCTCTATGCCAAAGCCAAACAAAACATGGAAGGGAAATAGATGCACATGAATGTCACTCATCATCATTTGATAAGCCACAGTAGATCAGACATTTGAAGCACCCGAGTCAATGAGACAATAATCAAAATTATTGGTTGCACAATGCACAATTTTTAATCTTGGCATGGAGCAGCCCAAAATTAGTTGTACAACATTAATGAATTTCAAGTAGTATAATTTATTCAGCAATCTAACAACTCTAATTAGCTAAGTTGCATTATACTTTTAACAACATATAAAAGTATAATCTTATCATTCAACTCAGTAAGGATACATCATAGACATTTACGAATTTCAAGAAGAAAATAATTTTAAAAATGGCATCAGTAGTGGGAAAGTTTTGTCTGACAAATGACAAAAATATACATAAAATTGCATCATGAGCTGCTCTCTACCTACAGTGGAAACATGGCAAATGTTCATGACAATAGAGGTTACCTCGTCTCTTCTTCCACACTGGAAGGAAAAAGAAAATTGGTTATAGGACAGCATGGAAGGCAATACTGCAATACGCATCTAGAATTTAAATAAAATATATAAAATTGAGAATAGAAGGAATCAAACAATTGATATGTGGAAATGAAGAAATAAAGAATTAATCAATTGATTTGAGAACAAGAAAGAAAAATGAGAAGGCACACATACATTGACAGTAGTACAGGTATTGCCTATAGTGGTATATACCATAAGTTATGAAAACCCATGTAACTAAATTCTGTTTTCTTTATAATAAAAATTTAATAAAAAAAAAGAAAAAGATTCAGCATACACTGATGAGTTGAATCTAAAGTCCTGTGCTACATGACAGCAACTTTTGAGATTTCTCATGTCACTAAAAATGGAGGGAAGATATAAATTCAATGAAAGAAGAAGAAGAAAAAAAAAAAAAAAGCATAAACAAAAGTTTGGAAAGAAACATTCTATTGAATCTTGAGCAAAATCTGAAATTCTTTCCCCAACCCCAAATGGAAAATGATCTTAAAAAACAGATAGAAGTGTGCGGTTACCAATTGTGCACTTACCAAAGCCTTACCTGAGTACCTTCCATATAATCCATTTCACACAACTGGCCACACTGAAAATTGACTCAGAACCAACTAATTACACGAAAAATCATGAAAATGATATGCTGTAATATTCCTATATTCCGTCTTTCAATCGACACATACAGCCAAGCTCCAACACAACCAAATTAATTCAGTCCTTGACCATTTTCTTCTACACAGATTTGGATTGATAGCAAAACAACTTACTGGAATCTCATTCTTTCTTTGTATGAAATGAAAAGAGGCTAAAAGATTGAAATTAATCCAATCAGATATCATGCAAATTTAGAAAGGCAATGGAGCTATTCAATTGCTTTGTCATTGATATAATTTAACCATACGAGGATTACTCCCTTAGGCCTTAGGCCTTAGGCAAGCCAAATTTGTGGACTTGCAGAATTTGAGAAACAGAGCACAAGAAGAGACTATAACTTGGAAATTTTGTTTAGAGCTGGTCTGTCATATTATATACAAAATGAAAAGTACACCAATAGCCTAATTCATTTCATTTTCTTTTAAAATTTGAACTTCAAGTCTAGATAGAAATAATTAACCAAGCTGGGGGTCTGGGAATTTTGGCTTGCCTCTGTACAGAAATTCACTCCTCTATAAATAGACATATCCCCAAATAGAATCAAACACCTTAATGCAATCAAAAACCAAATCTAACACATACCCAGTTGATAAAATTCAATCAAAAACCAAATTCGACACATACCCAGCTGAATTCAAACTCTAAAACCAAAATCTAACACACACTAGTTGACAAATTCAATCTAGAAAAGTAAACAAAAGTTAATAATCAACTGAACCCAGATACCCACAGAAAAGATTTTTCTTTTGAAACCAAACAAGCAAAGAATGAGTCATTTACTTCAATACAACAATCCCAACAGAACCCATTTTCTAAAACCAAAAACGTATATCACTGTTTGTTCAACTGAAAAAATATTTGTGCAAAATAATAAATAAAACGAAGAAATTGGGCTTGCCTGAAATTATGATTTTGGAATCAGAAACGAAGAAATTGTTCCACTGTTTTTGGTCGCCGATTTCAGCTCCGAGAAGCTGAGCACTCGCAGAGTCGCAGATCGTTGGCTCAGGGACTCGTTGGCTCAGAAACACGGAGTCAGAACAGAGAGAGAGAGAGTGACGGTGAGAGAGAGTGACGGCAGAGCCTGTGAGAGAGAGAGATTTAGGTTTTTTTTTTAAATTTTTAAATACGGGTCGGGTAGATATTCTCCGTACCCTTCCCGAATAATTCGGTTAATATCTATACCCTACCCGTTAAGCTCTACCCATCAAAGACCGGGTATTTTTCGAAATATTTAAATTAGGTAGGGTTAGATATCTATTACCCAATGAGTATGACCATTCCTACTTATTAGGTTGAGTAGTCGGGTAAAGATGATTTTTGTTTGGTTTGAAATTAGGTTTTTACCCAACTATTTAAGTTTACTATTTAATTTATGATTACAATTTAAAAAGTTGATCATAATTTTTTAATTTTATTAAACCTAAATCTTAAAATATTAAAATAAATCAAACTAATAAATTTAAACAAAATTATAAAATATAAAACTATCAAATTTTAAAAAATACATAGTTAAAAAAAAAAATCAATAGCGCCAATTGGGTTGAGTTACTTGAGTTGAAAATTTTGACAATCCAAACTTAACCCTATCCAAGCTTCAAATTAAAATAAAATTTACAAACGAACTGAACTCATCAACCCACAAAAAACCAATTTGAGGTTTAGGGTCAAGTTGAGTTGGGTTGAACAAGTCAACTGGATGACATGAATACAAACTCCTAATTTCTCTAATCATAATGTTTATCTAATTGAATCATTTTAATAGATTGTGTGTATGTGTGTGTGTATATATAACTTATTTGATTAGAAGTAAGGTATATGTGATTAGTTGTTTAAAATGTCACATATAATTTTTTTTTTTAAAATCTCTTAGAAGGAAATTTTGTCCTACTTTTATATAATAAAATTTTTTTAAGATGAAAATACTATTTTGGGTTTACTTTCAATTTAGTTCTCACTTTTTTTTATAAGATTATTCTCACTTTTTTTAGTAATTAATTTGGTTCATATTATTTTTAACATGCTGTCCAGTTTGTCCCTATTGTCACACTTATGAAAAATGTCTACGTGGCAAATAATTTGCACTGTTGGCATGTCTAATGGCTAATATTAAAATATTAAATGAGATATTGATGTGTCCAAATTTTAGTCATCACGTTAGTGTTTTGTTGGGAAAAAAAAACCACATTAACTTTTAAATATATTTTTCTTTTCATTTGGATCTAATTGAGAAAAAAAAATTGTTAATTTGATATATTAGTTTATAATTAAGAAAAATAACAATAGAGGTATTATATATCACAATTTGAAGTTGTATTCACAACATGTTTGCCATACCCAATAATAAGTAATTATAATAATTAAAGTTCTTTATAATCACTTATATAGTTTTTTTTTTTTTTTTTTTTTGCTGAATTAATCACTTATATAGTTAAGATCAAACTAATACTTGTCCACAATTAGACTCAACAAACACCCACATAATCTCTTATACTCTAAAATCATATAATTTTTTTTATAGGTTTTGGCTAACCTCTGTTACTTTTTTTAACTGGATATCTCATTTTGTTTTAAATAACAATGGCAAGTGATTGTAGGGGTAATGTGACAATTTCTCATTAAAATAAAATGAGATTCCAGTTAAAAAAGTACTAGAGGTAAATCAAACATTTTTTTTTTATATTACATTATTGATATGCGCTCAAACATGTTTTTAATTAGGGTTATTAAAAAAATCATTTTTCTAAATCAACACTTGAAATTGACCTGATTTTAAAGTTTTGATTGGTTTTTCACCCGGTGGTTGCCAGTCGTTTTTATTTTTCAATTTTTCAGTTGGGTCTTTGAACTAATACATTATATTTATTTAAAAAAAAAAAGAAAAAAAAACTTTACCTATACCTCAATGCTTATATTTATTTTCACATTTTATTTGCTTGTCTTGAACTGAGAAAACTACCCACACTAAACCATGACTTTCTCGGTCAGTATTCTATTGTATTGGTTAGTGTTAGTTGTCCAAATGGCAAAATTGAAACCTTCGATTCAATACCAAATCTCCCCTTGGACTGATTGAACCAAACCACATTTCCCCCTAATTTTAACTATTAAAGTGTCATTTCCTCAAATAAAAACATAATTTAAAAAGAAAAAAAGTTATTTGTAAATTTTTGGGAAGTTCTAATTTACTTTTGGTCAATATGGTAATCCATAGAACAGTACTTTTGGTGGGATGAGAGTTGAGACTAACTAGCTTATTAATTTTTATGTAGTTTTTTTTTTTTTGTTTATAAAATTATTGAGTATTAATATAAGTAATATGATTTGATTTTTTGTAATGCAGACGAAACTAAAAATATATTTGAATTAATATTATAATATAAAGTGAACAATTCAATTGATTCCATTGAATTGTTCATAGAGAAATCCATAGATTCCATTTTGCCTATGTTCTCAAGAATACTTCCAATCAAGAGATTATATAACAAATTCAATGATTGTAATTCTCGAAGATTGGTTACTTCCTCAGGGATCTCCCTTGATAAATTATTATGAGAAAAGTCTACACTTTTTACCAATTGGAGAATTGTGCTATATTCAAGAATTCTCCCCTTTATCACAAGCAATGCACTTTCAAGGGGGAGTGATGCACCATAAAAATATTTTGAGGGCTCAACTTTCATGTGGTGGTGTGAATTATTATTTGTGGACATGACACTGAAATTTTTAACACATCTAGGTATTCTTCCAGATATTTTATTATGTGAAGGTCTAAGAGTTGGAGCGAAGTTAGAGTACAAAGTTCTTCCAATATGTGACCATGAAAATTATTTGAATAAAGGCTAAGAATCATTAAGCTTGAACATCTACGTCCTATCCATGAAGGTATACTTCCAGCAAACTCATTTTCACCAACATCAAGAATCACCAACTCTTCACAATTTTTCAAAGATGGCAACTTTCCAGAGAATTTGTTGTTGTATAAATGCAAAAATTCAAGAAAGAGTCAAAAATCCAATGGATTCAGGAAGGCTACCAGTGCAATTGTTGTTTACCAAATTCAACAACACTGACCTAAGATAACAATCATATTACTATCACTATAGAATAGAACTCTATCCAAAAACCTATAAGATTCATATTCAAATGACTAAATATATCAATTTTTTTAGCATATCTTTAGCTTCAGCTCAAGACAACTTTACACCAAATCATAAAACCTTCAATGTCTCGTACTATCACAAACACACACACATATAAATTCACAGAGCATACAAACATATCCATAATCATTCATACTCCAACAAAAACATTATATTAGACCAATTTTCAGACAAAATCCAAACAAAAAAATACCCAAACCCCACCTTTCAAACCCAAATTTAAAAAAAAAAAAAAATCACCAAATCTTCGTTACCTATGGTGGTTGCAGAGGTTGTGGGTCTCTCTCTGCCAAACATTCCCCTTGACATTTGACACACAAACTTAGACTTAAACCCAAATCCAAACATAAGCACAAATGCAAACTCTCTCTTCCATGGCTGTGGAACACCAAAGCTAGTGTCAATAGCACTCGATTAGAGCCTGCAGTGAGGAACTAGCAGTAGCGGTGGTGAGGAAAAGCTCGAAATTAGGTTCGGCCTAAAATTAGGTTTTTACTCAACTATTTAATTTATGATTACAATTTAAAAATTTGATCATAATATTCTAATTTTATTAAACCTAAATCTTAAAAAATTAAAATAAATCAAACTAATAAATTTAAACAAATTTTTATATATAAAACTATCAAATTTTAAAATACATAGTTTTAAAAAATATAATAGGAGAAATTACACTTTACACACCTGTGGTTTTCTCGAAAAACACTTTGCTTATTTGTGGTTTAAAAATTGGCACTTTATCCACCTAAGATAAGTTTTATCTGCCTCCAGTTACCCACTTTGTTAAAAATAGGAATAAATTTGTATTTTTGCTACCCTTTTATATCCTTCTCATCTCAAAACATAAAGAACTAAAAAATTCAAGAGAAAATAAGGTCTAAAAGCTAGGTTTTGTAAAAATTAAAACCTAATTTTTAGATATTTTTTTCTCTAACCTTCGAAGGAATTCATTGTCCCATGCTTGAAGTCTAAGAGTCTTCATGTTTCGAAGAACTTCTGAAGTGGATTTCATCCTATTGTCCTGGGCTTCCATGATCCTAGATTGGATCTCTTACGCACTATTGTAAGGGGTATATTGCAACCCATAACTTTTAATTCTCAGTTTTTGTGATGGGTTTGGCATTCTTAGATCCCTTTCTTGGCTTCTTCTTCAAGATCTTTGTGTCAAGCTTTTCCCATGAAACCATTCAATCTCCGTCCCACAGAAAACCCCAAATAAGAAGAGACTCAAAGAAAGAGGAGACAATACATTTCAGTAGAACAACAGATATGGAATTACCCAATTGCTTTCGCCAATAGGATCATCTTCATCAATCGTGTGATACGTTTTTGTAAGGACAGAATTCTTGAAAAACGGATTAGTATGAAAGAAGATTCCAGCTTAAAACCCTTTGGGACTTCAATTCTACACCACTTGATATCTTTGAGGAACTTAAGAGCCTCTTCATCACACTCCATGATCTAATCCAAGGAAACAACATATCATAGTTCCACAATCAATACAATATATAACAAAGAACCCTTAATCCCACAAATAAGGGAATATCCAAAATAGATCATAGTTCCTCCGCAGCTAGTATTTCATTAGTCTTCATTGCCGTAAGCCAGAAGTCAGGCACTCCTTTTTCTGCGTTCCCTGAGAAAATCATAAATCAAGTTCAAGCAATAATAGTTCTCAATCAAATGAAAACTTGAACTGTAAGCCAGAAGTCAGGTACCGCCTGTGGCTTTGTCCTCTTCTTGATCCACACCAGCTTCACTTGTAACTCCTTCTACTTCAACTACACCATTCACAATCTCGTGTCTCTGCAAGGACACAATCAACAAATTAACTGAAAAGATACATACACCAACCCTGCAGTTGAACAACACTGGAGTTGCAATCCAAATAAGATAACCCAAGGCTAAACTTAATTTATAAACCTCTAACCTGGAAAACATGCTAATGATAAAAATTTAGTAATATCAATAAATATGATGCAGAACTTAGGGTATGTTTGGATAAAACTTATTGCTGAAAACTGAAAACTGAAAATATTGTAGCAAAATAATTTTTAAATGTGTGAATAAGAGACCCATTTTTAATATATATATATATATATTTTTTTTTTTTGAAAAAGTGCTTGTGGGTCTCATGAACCATGCGTGAATAGTACATGAATAGTACCTTTGGTCTCCCGCATAGTAACTCCATGTGCATGAAGAGTACTCGTTATTGTTCACGCACTGGAGAAAAAAAAAACTGAAAATATAGCAGACTTAAAACGCAGCAGTAAAACATGGATCCAAACACATTCTTAGTGCCTGTCAATATGATGAATACCTTTGCGAAAAGTGGTTCATAAAGCTTCTGGTACTTAGCTTCCAATGCCCATCTCTCTCCTAAAAAAAATTTGCCTCTAGGTCATTATGCTAGTTCTTCTGCCAATTAAAAGTTAGGTTTTAATTTTTACAAAACCTAACTTTTAGATCTTTTTTGCTTTTGATTTTTTAATTTTTTTTATGTTTGGAGAGGAGAGAGACATAAAAGGCTAGCAAAAATATAAATTTACCCGTATTTTTAATAGAGGTGGGTAACGCTAGACTAATGGAACTTACCTCAGATGGATAAAGTGTCAATTTTTAAACCATAGATAAGTAAAGTGTTTTTTCGAGCAAACCACAGGTGGGCAAAGTGTTATTTTCCCAAAATAATTATAGCGTTACTTGAGTTGAAAAATTTGACAATCCGAACTTAACCCTATCCAAGCTTCAATTAAAAAAAAAAAAAATTTACACATGAACCGAACTCATCAACCCACAAAAAACCAATTTGAGGTTTAGGGTCAAGTTGAGTTGGGTTGAATTAGTCAATTTGGATGACATGAATACAAACTCCTAATTTCTCCAATCCCAATGTTTATCTAATTGAATCATTTTAATAGATTGTGTAAAGTGTGTGTGTATATAACTTATTTGATTTGAATTAAATTATATGTGACTAGTTGTTTAAAATGTCAGATATAATTTTTTTTTAATCTCTTAGAAGGAAATTTTGTCCTACTTTTATATAATAGAATTTTTTAAAGGTGAAAATACTATTTTGAGTTCACTTTCAATTTGGTTATCACCTTTTTTTTTTTTTTTCGATAAGATTGTTCTCACTTTTTTTAGTAATTAATTTGGTCCATATTATTTTTAACATGCTATCAAGTTTGTCCCTATTGTCACACTTATGAAAAATGCCTACATGGCAAATGATTTGCACTGTTGGCATGTTTAATGGCTAATATTAAATGAGATACTGATGTTTCCAAATTTTAGTGATCACATCAGTGTTTTGTTGGGAAAAAAAACCACATTAACTTTTAAAAATATTTTTCTTTTTGTTTGGATCTAATTGAGAAAAAAAATTGTTAATTTGATATATTAGTTTATAATTAAGAAAAATAATGATAGAAGTATTATATATATCACAATTTGTAGATGTATTCACAACATGTGTGTGATACCCAATAATAAGTAATTATAATAATTAAAGTTCTTTATAATCACTTATATAGTTAAGATCAAACTAATTAGGGATATGCTATTGTTTTAAAACTCGATTTTTAGTTTTGAAAAAATCTGCATGGAACTTGAGTTCCTTGAATGGAACTCGAGTTCATGGAACTCGAATTCCATGCAGATTTTTTTTTTTTTTTTAGTTTGATTGTCTATAACTAGATTTTCGCCAAATCAAGTTTTTCATTGAAACTTGATTTTTAGAAAATCGAGTTTAAAACAGAGAGCATTTTGTTAGAAAGTTTAGCTGAAAGGGGTATATCCCCATTTTTGCGGATTGTAAAAGGGGAAGTCACCTGCATTTTCTATTTCTTTTATTTTTGTGGATAAATGATAACCACGTTGCAAATAAAAAACAAGAAATTACAAATAGAAATTTACCTCAATTTTTTCAGGGATATTTTTCCTCCATTTCAGTTTGGAAAAATTTCATCCAACCCATTATGTAGTCAGTCATAAAACCATCCATGTCACCACAAGTGTATTACTTGAACAAAATACATGACGAATTATATAAGTCATGTAACTAAAACTACACATGAATAGGTTTATCAATTGCTATGCACATAATAGGTTTGAGCAATATTCTCCAACTAGTCTGGAGCTAAACTTATATTTTTATTTGACAAAAATACAAAACATACCCTCTAATTTTGACCAGAATTTATTTCAGGATTCTAATTTTACTTTTGTTCGATTGATTCCCCAAATTTTCAAAAATTTTCAATCAAAAGCTCCTTTAGTTTATGTTACACTACACCATTAAACACACCCAAAATGACATCAAAATTTTCAAGTATTTAATAACTAAAATTATTATTTTATCATTATGTCTAAATTAAAACTTATCTTAAAAAAGTTTTTTTTTCAAAAAAAAAATCTACAAACTTTCGTAGTATCTTTCATCATCTACCACGAAGCACAAACCGTAGATTATACTAAGAAATGTTGATGTGGAAACTACTGGATACTCAAAAAAAAAAAAAAAAGTAGCGTCGGCAAATAAAAAATTCCCAGGACGCAAAAACAAAAATGCTAGCTGAAAATCACCACTCGACCCACCAATTTTGATTGTTCTTGAGACAAATCTGCTGCCAACCACAAATCTTGAGACCAATCGCGCATATAGACCCTATGTTGTGCTGCATTTAGAACTTGCGACTGTAGGTGGGGTTTTGGCTGCGTTTTCAAAAAGCGGCTAAAAACTCCTACACAGTTTTTTTTTTTTTTTCTTTTTTTTTCCCTTGCTAAATCACAAATTCTTGCCCAAATTTACATAACCAAATACAAAACAGAAAATCACAAATTCCTGCCCAAATTTTCATAACCAAATACAAGACCAACTATAGTTGGTCTTGTACATCACAAACAGCTATATACGTAACCAAATTTTCATTGCCAAAACAGCTATATACATCACAAACGTTGCAGGTTCCCAAAACAGCTATATATACATCACAGCTGAACCAAATTGTCTAAATTTGGCAAGTTCCAACAAGTTTACAAGTTTTCAACTACAATAATCATTTCCATCCTAATGCTTAATTAACCATCTACACCCACAAAATACCCTTTGGTTGACTTCACAAAAGGCATGCCCTATAAATTTCAGCTATCTTGACATCTTCTACTTTCAAAATCACCAACATAATTGGTCACTTTCCTCCTCACTGCTTCTCCTCTGATGAGTGAGGTGCATCTGCTTAGAATGAGTGGTTAGTAGAGTCCAAAGAGTTAGTGAGTAGAGAATTTTAAATTACATTTAAAAAAGAGGACCACAGTTCTTAGAGTAGAGAATTTGCATAACACACTATGCATACCTTTGTGGAACAATTTTAACATCAAAGTTTCTTCTCCACATCTAAAGAATTTGCTCAAGGACATTTGTAGAACGGATCTCATACCCAAACAAAGATAAGCACCAGTTCAGTAAAGACTTTAAAGAAATTCATGAAAAGAGCACAAAATAATTAAAGGAAACCATCATGAAAGCTAATCAAAATATATGACAGAAAGAGTATATCTTAATGAATGAATACACAATTGACCACAACCAAGCACCAGCAATATGAAGCACTCCCCCTCCAAGATGATATGTGATGCATGAAGTTGAATCAAATCTCTATAAAATTATAAACTCACAATACTCATACCCAAAACTAATGGTAGGTCCTTTCACCATCAAGCTTATATCATAAATTCATTGAGATTTATGTAACACAGCAAACAAACTATAGAATAGAAGTGATCATGAAAGTGGCATCAAGCACTAAATAGAAATTTAAAAATAATGAGCACTCTCACTACTTGTATGGTTTGGAAAAACATGACAGTGTATATTTTTAGAGAAATTTTGTTTTACCTATGGATTCACAGTTTCATTCCCATTATTTTTGTACTACGGAGAGTCCCCATCAGGCATTGCCATCCTAAATATATTAAAGACATTGTATTAATATCATATAACAATGCATTGCAAAAAGTTGTGTATCGCTAAATAACATTTGTTTGCTACCTGAGAAGGATTTGAATCACACATTTGTGGGCTAAGTTGGGCAAACATTTCTCTCATGTGCGTCAACACTTCGGCCATTTGCTGTTGGTGCCTTGCTTCTGCTTGGGAGAGTTGTTCTTGATGTCTTGCTTCTGATTAAGAGAGTTGTTCTTGATACTTTGCTTCTAATTGGGCTAGTGATTGTGTGAGTTGCTCTTCATGCCTCGCCTCAAATTGAGCTAGTTGCTCCCTAAGGGAAGTCTTCAACTCCGAAATCCTTTAGGTCGTTCTGCTTGACGACGGTAGAGTCAATGTAAATCGTGAAAGGTTTGTGGCACTTTTTCCTAATGTGGTTCATCCAAAACCCACCCCACGTACACGTCTAGAGCGCTTTGGACCCATCACTTGGACTAGAGGATTCCACCACCAAGCTCTCCTTGTAATCGCATGTTGTATTCATTCAAAAGTTCTCTCATCCTAGCCTGTTTTTCCACAAGAACCAAATAACATATTACACACCATAAACAACACAAACACAAAATACACTAAAATTCTATTCAAATTGTGTTTACAATGTTCTCCTCTGCTTGGGGAGTAACAGCAGCCCCATCTTTGGTAGAGTATATTTTCTCATACACATTTGCGCGCTCGATTGGTACCCCTTTAGATTTCGCCTACATCATGAACATAATCCATACAATAAACACAATTGCTCTCATAATTGTCATGTTGTTTATCATTTGCATTGACTAAGGCGTTCATGAATTCTAGGTTTATAACTCCCATCAGTAAAAAAGTTAAAAATTATTTTCAACATTCAGTGTGATTCAAAAGCATAAAATCAGCTTATGTGATACATGAAAAAAGTAAATTAGGTAGTAATTATACATCAAAGTAAATTATAGGGAAATGCTAGCGAATGCCTTTGGGGCAATGATTAATAATCCATTTAAAGAAAGTTTTTATGGGAAAAAAAAAAAGAAAAACCAATTAATATTTTGACAGTTTTTTCATTTCCTATAAAAATGATGTCAAAATTTTTTTAAAATAGATTGTTAATCATTACCCTATGAACAACTATGAGTATTTTTATAAGTCATAAGTTCAATGAAATTACACGTCATCATGTTTCACATGGTATCTCAACTCTCAAGTACGCTTGGACTCATGTTTCACATAGTTATATCCCAAAACACACACCAAAATAAATAAATAATTAAAAGATAGTTTATTGAGAAGATCAATTTAAAAGCTTCCTTCTCAAAAAAAAAAAAAAAAAAAAAATCGAAAGCTGGAAAAATTATTATTGAGATCCAAGTGGCTTGTCAACGCCAGATTTGGACCTTTTATCTGTTTTTTTTTTTTTTGTTTTTTTGCTGAATATATAGATTTTGACCAAATATGATACTACTTTTATTTTTTTTCTTCGAATTATGATATTACTCTGCTTGAGATGTATAGGAGCTGAGGTGGTTTTGAGAAGAGAAATGATATGTCCACAATATTTTCATAACATTTTTACAACAAATCCTAAGTGACAGATTGTTATTGTTTATTATTGTTGGGACAAAAAAGTAATCTTAGTGTTAGGTTCAAATTTGAACCAATAACAACTAATTATTTGTGATTTGTTGTAAAAATGTTGTAAAAATATTGTGGACGTAACATCTCTCGTTTGAGAGTGAACAAAAACTAGTTGTAATTAATAAGAAAGTCAATATGGGATTTGGAATTTTGGATTATTGGAATTCTCACTCTTGAGGCTTCTCAAAATGGAAATTCCGATGCTTTTGAGAGTATTAAAGGACGTTAATATTGAAGAAGAAAGATGTTGCTCTTTTTATTTTATTTTTTGAAAAAAAGAAAGATGCTGCATGCTTAACTTTACAACGACATCGGATAAAGAGATTTGTTAAGTTAAAGCCATGTTTTTTCTTTTTCTTTTTCTTTTTGGGCTAATTAAAGCCATGTGAGATAAGACAAAGTTCAGTAAAGATAGGAATGTAAACGAGCCGAATTTTGTCGAGTAGTACATGTCCAAGCTTGGCTTGTCAAGAAAAATCAAAAGCTCGAGCTTGGCTTGAGATTGTGACAAGCCTAAAAATAGTATTTGAGCTTGAGCTTGTAGGAAAACCAAAAAGCTTGAGCTTGAGCTTGAGCTTGGCTTGACTTAACTTGATTAATTAGTCAAGCCAATATCAAGCTCAAACTCGAGCTCAAGTCAAGTTTTTGAGCTTGAGATCTAAAAAAATTACATTATTAAATGCTCAAATCTCTAAAATTAAGAAAAAAGAAAAAGAAAATAGTATACTCATTTTATCATGCATCTAGTCTTACTTATGATTAGCTATTATTCAAATTAATTATTTACATAATTAAATTTATTCATTCATCATTCATTATCTACAGTTTCAACAATTGTTCAAAATACAATTTTTACATTCACATTAGATGGTGAAAGACTAGAAAAATATCTGTTTGTAACTATTATGAATGAGAAAATATTGACATGTTTTATAACTTTACTTTAGATGATTGATATGGAAGGATCATATGTGACCTACTTAATTATTTATTTATTTTCAAATGTAACTAAAGTGGTTCTTTATCAGTTTAAAGGGAAGAAAAAAATTATGGTAATATAGGTAGTGATCTCATGCTGGCCATGTCATTATTAAGATATGTATAATGAATATATTTAGCTAACACATGTAAACTTATAAATGAGTCTATACTTGAATTGTTGTGTATCAAGCCTAATAACTCACGAGCTTGTTTGTGAACAATTGTTTTTGCTTGGGCTCAGCTTGTTTATTAAACAAGTCTAAAACTAAGGCTTAAACTTGACTTATTTATAAACAAACAAACAAGAACAAGATTTTTATCGAGCCGAGTCCGAGTTGTTTATGATCGGTTTAGTTCATTTACAGCCCTACGTAAAGATATTGGTCCCTGCCCCTACCTCTTTGCGGCAATGTCTTTTCACATTTGCTTTACAATATGAAATAAAAACGACGAGTTAGAACGTAGCAACAAAGCACATCTTGAATTGTCAATGGTTTTTGTTTGAGTAAACTCATGAGAGTTGAGAGTTGAGACACACACAAACATTGGAATCCTACACCATTTAACGCATTCCATGCCAATGAAACTTTGCCAGCATGCCTTAGATGTACCCATCCTATATTGGATTGATGCAATTATTATCAATGATTAAGATTGATAGTTGCAAAAAACAACTTTCAATCTCAACCATTGATTAAAAAAGATTTAAAAAAAATTAAAAAAAAAAAGTAAAAAAAAAAAAAAACTTTTGTGAAGGAAATAGATGAATTGCACCCGGAGGTAACTCGGACCCCAAAAGAAAATGAGTTAGGTGGTATACAATTGTTTATAATTTTTGTCAACAAATAAGTCAGTAACGGTGGAGTACAAGCCTAATCTTACAACAATATTATATAGATTGAAGATAGGTTTTCAATATCATAGTTGATTATAAATATAAAAATAGACTGTTTCTCATTTGTTTGTAGTCATATTTTCTTATTTCAAAGATCGTAAGAATATAATAAATAAGTTGCAATTTAAATTCTCAATACTAGAAATTGATTCACCTAGTCCGGTCCCAACTTATAAGAGTTTATAAACTAAAGCCTCAAATCCTTGAATATATAAGATGCAATTATAGATGAACTGAGCTGATCAAAATGTCCCATTTAGGCCATTGTAGTGGATTAAAAGCAATTTACTTCACACAAACTAAAAGCTAAAGGTGTGAGCACATAGGATAGGAAGGCTTTCATAAGGAGTCGACATGCATTACTATCATAGTCCATCGATTTGAACTTAACTATTTGCCACGTTCTTCTGTGATTATTCATTTTGTGATGCTTAGGGCTTGTTTGGTTAGCTGAAAAAAAAAACACACAATTTTTTGTTTTTATTTTCAGGTTTTAGTGGATCCTACCACTAAAAAAAACTGATTTAGTTTTAACATTTGTATTCATTTTTCATTTTCAGTATTATAAAAGTTAGATTTGAAAACAAAAGTTTAAAAACACATTATATATACGTCGGTGGAGTCCTTTCTTCCCTCACAAAGGGATGTGGGTCTCATTTGAGACCCATAAATGGAGCCCACACCTCTTATTAGAGGATTGGGAAATTGTGTATTAGTGTATTGTTTGCATCGTATCATAAAACTGCATATATAAAATAATGCATAGACATGTATATGTAGCAAATTATCTATTTACTGTCCCATACGTATCCATATCATATAATAATAACTATGATTGCAAAAAGCAATTATTGTATAAGATAACTAAGATTCTTGGACCCAAAAAATCCAAATAACTTCAATGGCGGGAGAAGCAAGAGCAATTAATTTGATCGAATAATAGCAACTTGTAGCATTACTAAAAACATTAGTATAACATAGGAAAAAAAAAAAACAAACAAGAAATATAATTTAAAAATATTATTCTCCAAACATGTGATGCAGTAGCGACATAAACTACTCGGCTTTAGCAACAACCACAGGAATGGCAACAAGTGCAACAGCCTTCTGTAATGTAAGTCCAAATTTGTCTTTTATGTCAATATCTTCTGGTGCCATTCGGTCAGGAAGCTTCCAATTAAAGTGGTGAATGAGAGAAGCTAGGAACAAGCTCAGCATTCTTACAGCAAGATCTAAACCTGGGCAAATCCGCCTCCCAGAACCAAATGGCATAAAAGAGAGGTTTGTGCCTCTGAAATCCACTTTAGAGTCGATGAAACTTTCTGGTTTAAATTGTGTTGGCTTGTCCCAGTACATGGGATCTCGTGCTATCGCCCATGCATTTACAATCACTTGGGTGTGTTTTGGAATGGTGTATCCACAAACTTCCACATCAATACGGGAACGAGGAAGAAGAAGAGGTGCTATTGGATGAAGCCGCATTGTTTCTTTAAGCACAGCTTGAAGATAGGGAAGTCGTGGGACGTCTTTTTCTTGTATGCTTTCTCCTATTCCAATTGTTTCAGTAAGTTCTTGTTTTGCCTTGGCCATTATGTCAGGATTGCGAAGAAGCTCAGTCATTGCCCATTCAATTGTAGCGCTAGTTGTATCAGTTCCTCCAATGAAAAAGTCCTGAAAAATTGTGAAGATGTAATTAGCCAAAGATGCAATAGAGGTTTTATAAGAAATTATGGAGCTCTTATATATATATATATATATTCGATAATTAGAAGTGAGGAGATTTAAACTACAAATAAATTTGTTAAGGTATCAACTAATAAAGCTACATGATTTTGACAAGTTTTGATATTACTTAAGCTAATTAGGTTTGCAAAACCGTAGTCTTGTTTTTACATCTAATATTTGAGTTCTTCTAAAACCGTACCATTTGACTCAAATTTTACTATATCTTGATGATATGTGCAATACTAATTAGTAAATCATCATTTGTTCACATGAATTAACTACTTTTTCTTCTCGACTTACACTCACACACACATTATCTTTGTATATTTTCAATACTTCAAAATTTCAAGATAATAAAAAATCTATAACTAGATCATCAATTAAATATTTAACTTTCAAGTTTTTTTAGTTAAAAATTATAAATCAAATATGAGTTTATGGATCAAATAGTAAATAAAGTTAGATTGTCGTGAAGTTTGATATGTGTGTTAAGAATATAGATAAAATGTAATCTAATGATGAGATTTTCAAATTATTTATTCTATAATAAAAAGTTATTAGGTGGTGTAATATTTCTTAAAATTATACCAAGTGTAACTTAAACTCATCTTTTTATATACGAGTTGGGTTTAAGTTACACCTGGTGTAACTCAAAATACAGTGTTACACCATCTAATAACTTATTATTAATTTCATATTTTGAAAATCTAACTATTGAATTACAAATTCTATATATTCTTAACATGCATGCCAATTGGATTTAATTGACCAATCGATCCATAAACTCATCTTTTATGATTTATTTTAAAATATAAAAATTTGAATTTAAACAATTGATTGATGATATAGTTATTGATCTTTAATCATTTTTAAATTTTATAAGCATAGAGAATAGTTGGTTCGTATCTAATTAAAAAATATTGGAAGTTGTAACATCAACCCACATATATATATATAGAGAGAGAGAGAGAGAGAGAGAGAGAGAGAGAGAGCCAGAACCGTCAGGAAAACTTTGATATTTAGACGGTTAAATTCCTCATGGCCCTGTTTATTGCTGAGGTCAAGGAGGACATCTAACAAGTCATCACACCTCGGTGATCCACATGCTCTAAATTCCAAACGTTGATCAATCATGTTGTCAATCAACCCATGCAGTCGATCGTAAGGAACCTTCGTACTCCGCCTTATACCTTGTAGATCAAACGCTTTAGCAAAGGAAAAAAGTCTGAAAGATTAGGCTTCCCTCCAAGCTCCATTTTACTCCAAATGAGCTCCTTTAGTTCTTGAATAGCATTCGATTTTGGATCAAATATGTCGACCGAAAAGATTGTATTCGATAGTGAATTCAATGTGGTTCCAAACACCAACGTCCCAATACTTATGGCCTCCCCAGCTTCACTAGCTTCATCCACACGCCTAAGTCCTAACCATACCGTCCACTGCTTGATGTCGCGAGCCTTGCAGTGCATCGAGTCTGTGCGTTGTGAAAATCTGACTTTTGAATATTTTTCTTAGGTTTCTCCATTTTTCATTGCCTGGTAACCATACCACTGACAAGTCGTAGTTAGTCTGTGCAGTCGCAGCATCTGGGATTGGTCTCCCTAGAAAAGCTTGATCATTCTTTTGGAGGATTTCCCTTGCCATTTCTGCAGATGAAGCAACCACAGTTACGTTGAAACCGAGTCTCACAGTCATGAGTGGACCGTACGTCTCAGCCAACTTGGTTATGGACTCGTGGGGCCTGTCACCTAGTGTAAGGAGGCTTCCGATGATGGGTTGGCCAGTTGGTCCCGGAGGAAGCTGAACCCTCTTCTTGAAAAGCCAGTCTTTAATATGAAGAAGGGCTTGCGTGAATATCAAGAGGAATAGTGAGTAAAGAAGAAGATTAAGGGTTCGTTTGGATAGAACTTATTGCTGAAAACTGAAAACTGAAAACTGAAAATACTGTAGTAAAATAATTTTAAAATGTATGAATAGTATCGCGGGACTCATTTTTAATGAAAAAGTTGCTGAAAAGTGAAATTTGTGGATCCGTAAACAGTGCACGAATGCACTGTTTACAGAAGATTGGGTCAACACTTGCGGCTGGAGGAAAAAAAAAAAAAAAAAAAAACTGAAAACGCAGACGCAGGAATAAGTGCAATCCAAACACCCTCTAGGTGGCTCCATTAGTAACTTCGAGCTATATTGAGTTTGTACTTGATAGGTTCTCACAATTGTTTCCTATTTTATAACCATAAGAGGAAGCCAGGCTGGCTAGCTTCTAGCAGTAGGCTAACTACGCAGGCCAAAAATTCTCCTAGATAGGCTCGTCGGCTATATTTATTTATTTGAAAAAATAAAAGTAATTTTGTCTTTTTTAGAAAATTTGGAACCATAATCTATTCCTTTTTAAAAGAGGGTGGAAATTTAGAACCACACTCTTTTTTTTTTTTTAAATTTTTATTAAGTCAAAAGATGCTCATTAGGTATCGTTTTTCATTTTTGAATATCGTTGCAATGGGGTCGAAAAGGACACTGAAAAAGAAAAGGCTGCCAAGACAAACTTTAGGTAGTCATAAGTCTAAATACATACTAGTTGAGAGAGATGCTAGTGATAATTCATAGCATTCGGGTTGAGAGAGATACTAGTCATAAGTCATAACACATCCTAATTAATGAGGCTCTAAAGGGAAATAAACAATTTAACACATTTAAATATTCATCATCATTTAGAGTAGCTGAAGTAATCAGTGAGCAATATGGGACTAAATGTTGGTTTTTTTAGCTTAATTTATTATTCAACTTATTTTTACTACTATTTATGGTCTTATTGCACTTTTTGGTATTATTCATGTGTTTTACTATATTATTTCAGTTAAGTTTTACCTTTATTTATAGTATTTTCAGTAAAAAAATTTCAGTTTCAGCAAAATAAGCGAATCACAAACAAACTTTGAATATACCCCAAAGAAACCATAAAGATGATCTTTCATATTGAAAGAGGACAGGCTCTAGAAACTTTAGACTATGTGGTGCATTACTACGTTACAATTTGGATGTCTATTTGGACAATTTGCCATTTTAATATTTATCAAACTATATGTATTAAAATATTTCGCAAGTTCAACTATTTTGACTATGTAACTAGTGCCTATTTGTAATCATTTATTTGGCAAATGTGAAATGTGGTATCATGAACTATTTGAATCGAGATTATGGTTGTCTTGAATCATGAGAAGTATTGTTGATTTTGATAATTTTTTATGCATGTTACTAACCAAATAATTTAGATAGTGCTCACCCGTAAGTGTCATTAGGTGCCTCATGCACGGCTAACATTACAACTTTTCACGGTATATGAGTTAGATGAGTTCATGAATATAAGGAAGACACATATTTGAAGGTACACTATTTTGCTATAAGTGGGGCTGGAATTAGATGTAATTATGTGAAGTCTTTGTAGAATGATGTAAAGTCTCTCTCTCACTCTCTCTCATGTAAAATTTCTATTTTACTAAAATAAAAATGAAACCATTACAAATGAAGCCAAGAGTCACATATGTGAAACTTTTGCACTTCAAAGTACTTCTTGGAAATGCATTGTTTGAAGATGAAGCAAATTTTCAATAACACGTAGTTATAAATCTATATATATCTAAAAGTTAAAGCATAGTATTTATTATTATTGTGCTTCAGTTAAGCCATATCAACGTCCATTTTATTATCTTTTTTATTTTCAATTTTCCTATAATTTTTTTGACATTACTCATTCACTCTTTTTTATTTTATTTTATTAATATTTGCACTTTCTCAAACCTTTCTCATTCCCTTACCTTTACATCTCCCCAGTACCCTTTACTTTAATATCATTCTCCATCTTTCTCTTTATTTTCTTTGTCTTATTTTTATTCTCACTCTCTTATTATAAATTTGTCATTTTCTCTTTCATTTTATGCATAGTTTTCCCTAACAAAAAAAATGTTATTTCTCTCTCTCTCTCTCTCTCTCTCTCTCTCTCTCTCTCTCTCTCTCTCAATTATTTCGTAGTTTTTTTTATAAAAAAAAATTGAGCCTTTATGATTATTTAGTGTAATTTATGGTCCAATTTACAAATGGTTTGATAATTTATGAACGATACAAGCTTAAAATGATAATTTCTATCATTTTTGTTTGTTGCAACATGGTGTCTCCAATGCAAAATTGATGAATATTAAAATTTCAGGCTCATGGGGGCTCAAGCGATGTTGGTACATTTGCAATTCAGATAGCTAAATACTATGGATCAAGTGTGTTTGTTATTGCAAGTTTGGTTTCCAAGTATCACTTTTCTTCTAACGCATAAGTTTGGTTTCCAAGTATTCATATATTTTTAGATTGTGATTGGCAATAAGTGATGAAAAATTGGTTGTTTTCAAGGATCTTGGAGTTGATGTTTGCATCAATTACAAGACAGAGGACTTTTTTAAAAGGGTGAAGGAAGTGTTCAGGGGCCTTTTTCGGTTGCTTGGCCATGTGTGGTCCTTTGGGGGGGTGACCTTGCTAGACCTGGGTTACTAGTGTATAGTAGTTGAAATACTCAACATTGGGCCACGTGGTCCAACGGCTACTAGTGTATTTTTAAGCCTACAAAACCATCAAAGCCAAAATCTAAGAATTACGATAATGGTTGAATAAATATGTAATATGTGTTTGATATAATAGGTTTGATTAGTAGTTGTAATAGTAGTTGAAATACAGTAGTATTTATTTAGAAGTAAAGTAATCATGTACTTAATGATGTAAATTTAAAAATATGGAAGCAAAGTTACTTATCTTTGTAGGGTTTGTAGCCCAGCTGTGTAGCATCAGTAAGCTGATAGGATTCCAGCCGAACGCCAGCAGTAGAGGCTAGTTAAGCTTGCCCCTCTTATCATGCATTTAAATGAGTTTAAGTATTGATTAATAGTTGTAATAATAGTTGGAATAAAGTAATATGTATTTAAATGTAAAGTAATTATGTACTCAATAATTTAAATTTAAAGATAAGGAAGCAAAGTCACTTATCTTTGTATGGTTTGTAGCTCCATCTATACAGCTTCTGTGAGTTGATAATATCTCAGCAGAGTGACCCCAGCGTTAGAGAGGCAGTTTGCCATGATAGTTTCAAGATTGAGGGGAAAAAATGAGTGCAACTGGAGGGAGAAAGAGTATGCCTAACTGTGTGTAGCAGCTGGTTAAGCTTGCCCCTCTTATCATGCACTTAAATGAGTTTTCCCCTTGACAATGCTCTTTTAGTTGTTGTGAAGTAATGAATAATGTTGCCTTCTATGAGAAGGGCTTTTGTATGGAGTATTTGTGCCTTCTAAGAGAAGGGCTTTATGTAAGATGGATTTGTGTCTTCCATGAGAAGAGCTTTGATATGAGATCTTAGTGCCTTCTAAGAGAAGGGCTTTAGCATTAAAAGTTTATGCCTTCTATGAGAATGGCTTTTGTAAGAGAGATGGAGAAGAGTATTGATATGTGTTTATGAGTAGCAAAACAGTAGAAATTCAGAGTGAAAGAGTATGAGAGTGGAGTTTAGAAGAGTGTAGTGTGTTATATGTAATAGTGTAATAAATATGTATGAGAATGTGTAAGAGAAGTGAAGAAAGAGATGTTTTGTGGGATGTAGTATGATATATGGAAGTATGAAAGATATAATGGTTAAAGATAGTAAAAATATGAGATTATAACCGTTGGAGAAGTTGTAGAGATTGCTTTCCAAGAAGAAAGATATTGTAAGAGAAGAGTATGGAGATGTGTTTAGGTATTCGGAGATAGGAGCAGTAAGATAGGTGTATTTTCTAAATATGACGAGTGAGAGAATAAGTATAAGAGAGGTAATAGGGTTGTAGTGTGTTTAACAAAACTGCTGGGATTTGTTGTTGGAATTTACTGCTGGGAGGATGGATGAGAGCTTATGAAGGCATTTATGAGCTAAGGGTTGGAGAGTTTTGTTCCTGACTTGGAAACTTAAATCTCAGAACTTCATTAAGAGCTTAGGGAGAGAGCATGGAGAGGTTTGTGAAAGATTTGTTCTTCTCCATTGGTGTTCCCCCTCGAGGTGTTGATGGGGGGGGGGGGGGTTCTATTTAGCTGAGTTCAATGGGGTATTTTAGCAAAGAATCTCAGCCAAAATCTGTCCCAAATAGCAATGAATTTTTAGAAAATCCAACTTAAGATTTGGGCAAAAATGGTATGTTTAGCTTTAAGGTATTCTTGCTGTTTTGGGTAAGAACTGCTGGGGAAAGAGCAATAGAAAAGGAAGGTATTTTGGTAAGAAAAAAATAGTTACTTTAGTTGGTTTTGGTTTTAGCCAAATGTGGAAAAAACAGTAATGCTCAGGCTACTGGGTCAGCTGTTACATCTGCTCTGTAAAAGCTGTCCCAGCTGTCAGGAAAAGCTATGACAGCTATCATGAGACAACTGTCCCAACTGTCATAAGACAACTGTTGCTTTGGGCAGAAGCAAATGAGGTCAGCTGGGTGATTTCAGACTGTTGGAGAGGAAATTCAGCATTTGTTGTATGGATATGGCTGAAAATGATAAGATCTCTATCAAGGGTATCTTGTTATTTTGTGTATAGCAACTGGAAGTTGGGATTTCAGCATTAAATGACTGGTGATATCACTTCCAGCCAGGTGTCAAGTGCTGAATACACTGCTGGGGTTCTGCTGGAAATGTTTCTCCTTTTGGGTGTTTGTGTTTTTGGTGTAAGGTTCCATTGCAACATATTTCTAGCAAGCAATAGAAGGATTGATTGAAAGTTAATGAAACTTTAGAGATTTAATCAAGGTCTCATTTTGTTGTGACTTAATCTTGGTGAGCAAGAAGAGTATTTAATGCTCTGCTCTAGCAGTAGGTAGATAAATATATGGTCAGATTGTAGCAGACAATAGCTGGGTATGAGATATATCATGAATATTTTGCATATAGTTGGAGATTAAAGATAACCAATCAAATTAGGCCATGTGTTTGAGTTGGATTTTAGCTGAAAGCAGTAATAAGATTTATGTAGAATAATATAATGAAGTTTCCAAATTTGTATAGCAACAGCTGGGGATTGAATGAACAGTTATATTCCCAGCAGTTAGATGGCTGGGGATATTGAATATAAGTTTTAGGAAAAGAGCAATGGGGAATTTTATCATCTAAAGTGTTATGTGACAAGAGATACTTACCATATGTTACCTGCTACACACGGACTCGTCAAATTTTAGGGAGTTGGAGAAGACACGCCAAGCAACATGTCTCTTTTATCAACTTTAAACCGTTGGAGCTTTACTGAACATACCACTTGGCCCTCCAAACCACGACTCCCACAGTTTCCCCAAAGAGACTCATGAGCTTGGATTATAAGCCGAAAATGAGATGACATACCTTGGGTTTTGTTATCGTTTTGTGTGAATATGGGTTTTTGTTGAAGAAGCCATTTTCCATGATATGAAAGAGGTGATATGGTTCGTGAGCTTTGATTCATTGTGTGAGCCCGATCCATATGTTGATGTTGATGATGTCGTGGGGTTATGATTCCAATTAATGAAAAGGAAATGTGGACCATGAATTCGCCTCTTGAAGTAAGGATCTTGTGGGCCATGTGAGCCCAATCCATGAGATATAAGGTTATTTTGGGCTTTATAGAGATTTACCTTAAAAAATCGATAATATTTTGATGTGGCATGGGTTGCCAATAAAGTAATGCCACGTGGGGCGAAAAAAGAGTCCTCAACAAGAAGAAACAAGTGGATTTAAAAAAAAAAAAAAATTGAAACCTCAATTTTCCTCAATGTTTATAGAGATTGATGTTTTTCATTATTCTTTTTGCAATGATTATTAGGTGATAAAAAAAACTAATTAAATGTTCAATGGTAGGAGTTTATGTTATCCTGGATCTTATTAGGCTCTATAGGCTTTTCTTGATTTTTTTTTTTGTCCATTTTTCTTTTTGCATTCACAATTATGCAATTTTGTTCTCCCACCATCTTTCATTATCCTTTAATTATTCATTATGTTTTTGTTTACATTTCAAATGGCATATCTACTATGGATAGCTCCACATCTAATGGTAAAAGTGATTTTGTAGAGAAAATGTCCTATTGAGAAGTGATTTTTTTTTTCTAAGTAAATAGTTTCTTCGTACATACTTTTTTTTAAAACCATTTTTCAACTTCCCATTTATTACTCCATCAAGCCAAATCTATTTCCATTTTCTATTCAACCACCTCTCTCTCTCTCTCTCTCTCTCTCTCTTAATTAATGTTTCCTAACTTTGAAACTTTCCATTTATTATTCCATCAAACCCAATCTAATTATAGTTCAAACTCCCTTCAATTTTACGACTCTCCTTCTCCCCAATCAAGCAGCTATAAAAACCGTTCAATTGTCAACCAATTAGTATTATATATATATATATATTTTTTTTTTGGTTGTTGTTGTGTGAGTGTGTGTGTGTGTGTATTTGCAATTACTCTAGTCTATTTCTACAAATTTGAGAAAGTCTCTCTAAAGTGAGTTCCCCCCCCCCCCTATATTTTGTAGGTTTTCCCGATTAATTTTGTTGGTGATGTGCCATCAAAGATCTCAAGTGCCAACAACATTGGTTCCCATAAACTAACCAAAACAATCTCAAGCCTATGGTGAAGAATATAGTAAAAGAATTGCAGTGGGGTTTGGCTACTATAGTTTATGTGATTGTTAACCATGTTTAGAAAGTTGTGTCTCAGATAGAAATGTATATTCAATTTTTGAGTAAATTGAAGATGTATTCACCATTATGGATAAAGTGTTCCCTTTATATATACGTAGCATAAATCTGTTTTGTTGTATGTACATATTAGTTGTAAGATGAATATATATGCATAACTTAGTATAAGATATGCTACTCTTTTTTTGGTTATGAATTGTAACAAATTTAGATTTTATTTTGGGATGCCTTTGCTGGAAGACTTTGCCTTAAAATCCACGAATACCAATTGGATTTGAGAAAATCCAAGAAGATGTATGCTTGGCTATTCAAAGAAATTTAATTTGGATAAAATATGAAGAAGACCAATTGAATTGAATTGAGTTCCCTTTCATAAGTCCTCTCTCTCCCTCTTATATTTTTAATTTAATTTTTGTTTGAGTTATTACTTAGTCATTTTGAAAGTGAGAATTTGAATTTATATCACAACACAATCTTGGCTATGTATTTGAATGCGTCTATAGGTTATTTGAGTAATATCAAGTGTATTTTTATAATGAGTTTTAATTATCATGATAATATCCTTTAAGAGAATGAGAAATTTGAATAATATATTTGAAACTTAAAAAGTTTAGTTGTAAATAAAAAAAATTGGGAAAACATAACGCACCATAACATAATTAGAAGAATACAAATCACCTAAAAATTGGATAAATTTCAATCAAATAAACCCAAAAACAATAGAATGATTTATTTGTAGAGATAGATAAGAAATCTACAAATTAATATTGGACAACTCATTTTGATAATATCTAATTAATTAAGAACTTATATTTTTCAAATTATTGTAGTATTAGACAGACAAGCCTTTTTTCCAAAATTTGTGTTGGAAAACCAAATTCTTACTTGGTTTTTCAATTTATATTGATGACATTAGTTGATTTACATAATATACATTTTTTACATGTTTTAAATTATACAAGGAATGCTAATAGTTTTTTGCACATACCAAACACCAGAAAACATTTTTCAGCTCATTTTCAAAGTTGTTACAAAATATAGGAAAATATAATAGTTAATCATAAAATAATTTTTTGAAAAATGATTCATTTTCCAAAACTCATTAATGTCTAAAAAAACAGAGTGTAAAGCAGAGAAGAATTCAATAGAGGAGGGCTCGCCAAGAGATGAGCTCGTTAAGAAGAGTTGAGCAAGAAGAGAATAATGGTATGTGGCAAAATAATATCATGAACACGACACCTACTTGTGAAAGAGATGATCGCAAGTCTCTTAGGCTTCGTTTGGTTGGAGGTGAAATAGGGAGAATGGAAAAAAATGAGAGAAAATAGGCGAGAGAGGTGTTTGGTTGGGAGGGAGAATGAAAGGAAAATTTGGTGGGGCCCATGTGTTTCCTCCCCTAGCCCACGAAAATCCTATCTCTCCAATTTGAAGAAAAAACTTGGGGGACTTTATTTAAACCCAATCAATTAAATTTTTGCCTCTCTTTTTGTTAAGTTGAATGTAGAAATCTCTGGTAACGTTGGCATTTGACTATGCTTCAACCAACTTAATAATATTTTCTTGTTTTTTGGTTCACATTGTTCATCACTTTTTGTTTTCACATTTTTTTTTTAATTTCTTTTTCTTCTTCTTGTTTTTGCCCCACCTTTTTATATTCCTATTTCTTCTATTCACTGTTCGTTCACTTCGTTGTTTCGGGTTTTTTTTTTTTTTTTTCCTCCAGTTTTGGATTCGGCTTTTGCCTTTTAAAATAATAACTTAAAAAAAATGAAGTGTTTGTATATAATTTTTTAAATATATAAGTGTATAAAAAATTGTGTTTTCTTTTGTTTTATTTAATAGAGACATAATTGCAAATTTATACCTACTTCATTTTTCATAGTTTTCTATCTTCCACTTTTCCATGCTCCCAACCAAATGCATAGAGAGAAAACTAAATTTTTTTCTATCCTCTCACTTTTCTATCATTTCCCCATTTTATGTCCTCCCACTTTCCATTCCTCAACCGAATAGACCTTTAATGAAGTGCCCATTTACTTCATTTTTAATATTCATATGCAACTAATTAGTTACATATGGGAAATTTTATTTTTGATATTGAAAACATGTCAAGCATGCATATTAATCACATGTGGGACTAAAATAATGAAACACATGTATGGTTTGATTAAGCATATGTCTCATTGTAGACACTACATTTTATACCCATAATTTAATCTTTTTATAGGGCAAGATGTTCATTTCTCCCATCCAAGGGCATGATTGTAATTTAGCCACTAACACATTAATCACATTCCATAAGAATAATCTTATGATTTCAATGATCACAACAAAACATTCAGTGCTTGAATTGGACGGTTGAATTGAAAAATATCGCAAGATCTAGTTTTAACGGTTAGCATGTATTGATTTGGTGAAACTAATTACACAAGATTAATGGTAATTAATTTTGATTGGACATTAAAATAAAAAATTAAAATTTATGAAATTTTGTGGTTGGTTGAGTTCATATTTTATATTGTAGCCGGATGTATTGAATTAAAATGAGTAAGTTGATAAAATTTAAAAATTGTCATATAATATGATTTTAAGGTTTTCCTGACCCCAAAGAAGTAATGAACAAGGAAGGATTTCGCTTACCTCGTCTCATCTTCCCTTCCCCCTTCTTGAATTTTTTTCTCTATTTTATATTTAAATGATTTCTACATAATTTTTTTTCTTTGTTATACATATGCTATTTACAATTTATTTTTTTATATACCATATTATCATCCCAAAAACACTTACTTTCTCTCGTTTTTACCACTCTCATGGCTATCCTATTGCCTCACTTTCATCTATACCTTATTAATGTCAAAGTTAACTCGTCAGAGATGGAAAAATACCTCTAGGGATGGAAGATGGGTCCAGCTGTCCAGGTGCCTTGTCTTTTCTAGTATGTTATAGTACTTATAGTTTTGTCCTCATCTCTTGAGAACTAATGGTGGCAGAAATTAAGAAAAAAAATATTATGACCATGGATTTTTGGTGTGAGATAACAATGGAAAATTACTGGATATTTTTAGTAGTTTCTCTTCTAGCCTGGTACCATTATAAGTTTTTTTTTTAAATTATTTGATTAGTGAGTAAGTGTTTAAAATTTTTTTTTAGATGATATCTAAGGATTTTAGAGGAAGTGTTAGAGAGAAGTTCTTTTGTGATGTGCTAGTTGAGGTAAGTAACCTTATCCTAATTGCTTATATTTTCACCTATTGTATTATATTTACAATTGTTACATTTTTATTTCAATTTTATTATTACATTGATTTAAAGTAAAGAATAAAGAATTATCATAAATACTTTTTATTATTGAATATATGATTTTATATATGTATTTGAATGAAATATATGAATTTGAATAGTGATTATATATATATATATATATAATTTTGAACAATCTGACTATGCTCTGACTCTAATACCTAGCGAATGGAGGTTATTCATTGTTACCGAAACTAATTCTATCTGGGCCATCACAAGCCTGTCGTGTTTCTGGACCTAGCTAATGGAGGATATATTTTAGCACAGAACTAGTTTCATTTGAATTTGATGCATAGTCAATGGGATATAGCATGACCATATATATATATATATATATATATATATATATATATATATATATATATATGTAGAAGATTGTTTAGAATGTGAATATTTTTGAATTTATGAACTACTTTAAGTCAATGAAACTTCTTTTGTTTATTTTTGAAACCCAAAATATATTATAACTTTTGACATATGTGAAATATTTAAACTTATATTATTTTGTCAATCTATATACTTGTTTCAACTAGTTTGGTATTTAATTACTTATTGAGTATTGAGTTGTCAACTCACCCTCCCACCCCCCCCCCCCTCTTTTCTTTTCCCTTTCAGACTCTGATCAAGAAGACTAGCATGTGTTTGGCCTTCCATGAGGATGTTTGTATGAGTGAAGTTTAAGAATCATTGGAATAAGATTTGAGTTTTTATGTTTAAAAATTATCTTTAGTTTAGACTCTTAGTCTTAAACGATTTAGTCTTTTTTTTTTTTGAGATGTTGGAAGATTATTATTATAGTTGGACTTTTGTACCTAATTGGATTTGATCAAATATGTCAATTGTTGAGGTTTATTAATACTCTTTGAAGCCCTTGCATGCTTGTAATGTGAAAACCTTATAAGTGCTATTATTGCGTGGCTAACCCTCTTAGTTAGGTTTGGGGTATGGCAGAAAGTGTGTGCAAAACAATGTTAGAAAAGCCTTTATTAGGATTTGAAAATGGAACATATTGGAGTCAAATTTCTCTATTCTCAATGGAGTCGCCACTATGGGCGCAAGCACCCCAACCGCGGGGAGTGGCAATGGTTTTCTCGTAGGAATTATGTCTCGGCCTAGGGTGGACCAGGTGAAGGGTGTAAATGGAGCCGCCACCTAAATTAGGTCTAGGAACCATAAATATATCGCCCTTGTGTTGATTAAGGTGAACTGGAACGCCCTAAATGATTGTGTTTGCAAGCGTGAACCAACTAGAATTCGAATATTGGTGAGAAAAGGACTTTCTTCAAATCAAGAAATCAGATTAATATAATCCTCAACCTTTCTACCCTTCTAGTCTTAAAACTTTAGGTTAGGTATTCTGAAAGAATTTTGGCAAAGTTTCCGTAGGGCTTCATTTTTTTTTTTTGGATGTTGGAAATGGGGGTATTTTTAGGGGAAATGGGTAGCTAGGTTTGATGACAAGTTTGGGAAGCCAGTTGATCGGGCTGGTTGCCCTAGAATCTCATCAAAATTGAAATTGGGTGATTTTAGGAGTGCGTACGCATCATATAAAAACTTAGCATCAATACAAAATAGAGTGCTTAAGCAAACCCCCCTCCTCACAGTGTTGAATGACAACATCGTCAGGAATACTATATTGGGCCTTAAAATTTGCCCTCACCTCATCGGTATTTACTAACTTAGCGTATCTACCCATTAAATCTTACAGAAAAAAATAAAAATAAATAAACAACAAAGAAGAATCAATGAGGAAAACCAACACACCTCTGAATGAACACTTAACTGCTCCTCGGGAGGTTCCTTTCCTTCAAATTGCCCAAAATGAGCCTTTGCTAGCCCCAGGTCTTGTTTATATAGAGGTAAAAATGCGCGGTAATTTTCCCGCTCATAAATGGGAGGAAAATCTGAACCGTACTATGTTGATTGAGTTGTAGAACTTGGGAAGACAGGGAGCTGCTTGACACCATAAATGATCAATCGTGGACTCCGAGGCGTTAGGAGCGTGTTATAGGAAGCGAAAAGATGCTAACACGTGGGAACGCAAGCAGCACGTGGGTAGCTATTTTGCGAAATTAAAACTAGGCTGTTAATTCAGAATTAACAGCATAAGTTTTAAGGGGCTCTTGTAGGGACCTGAGGACCAAGGATGAAGACCCGAGGACCAAAGATGAAGCTTAAAGAACAAAGGAGATGGTAATCAGGATGAAAGTCAAGGACTCGACAACTCGAGGATATAGAGGTGTAATTGTCTGGAAAAGTACAAGGGGTAAATTGGTGATACCTGGCAGAGGAAGTGAAAATATCGGGTTTGAGGGTAGATAGTTGTGAACGCCGCATTGAATACTCTACACCAAACTTTCTGGCCGCATTTAATAAAGAACATCAGCTTTATCAATTGCATTGATGTGAAGGTGACATGAATAGTGCAAGTCACAGCTAAGGTGCTTGTTTTCACTACCTTCTACAAGCAAATGTACAAGTGTCAACAAAAGAATAAAGTTAGGTGAGAGATGAAGGGTTGATATAACAAAGGCAAGGAGTATAAATAGGGAGGAAGATGGCTAGGAATGAAGGGGGTTGAAAAAAGGAGAAAGAGAGAGAGAATATTGATAGTTGAATGTACTAAGTTCTTCATCGGGAAAAATAAAGGGACTAGTGTTGTCTATTTCTTTTATCTACTGTGAAATCCTCAGGATATAGCCACTCTTTGTTGTTTGTTCCTTCTCTATAAATTCATTGGTTTGGGCCTTGAATTATTGGACTCAGTTTTGGGCTTTTAGTGCTGTGTGTGATTTTTGGTCCTTACATATATATATATATATATATATATATAATGAGAAACCATTATATATTTTAGAAATGTATAGTTTAAAAAAGTGTAAGTTAATATTATGTATAATTTGAACCTCTATTAAGAAACTGTATAATTTGAACAGTGTAATTAGGTGTGGCAATTTGTGTTCACATGTCAGGTTCATACCGTGTCAACTCATGAGTATTCGACTACATGAGTCAACCCTAACCCGATATGTTTATGAACTGGGTTAGAATTCCTTAACCCTAAAATTTTAGCACGAGGTAATATGAATACTCTTTTTATTTATATATATAAGATCACAAATAGTTGCATCCATTCTCTAAAAAAATAAAATCTTAATTGTATCCAACTTTCTCTTTTTCAAATGGAATACGAACAGAGTTCCTAGAAAATTTTTACAACAATTTTTTAACAATACAATAATACAAAGTTTCAATTTACTAACACACATAATAATAGAAACTAAAGTCTTTAGTCTTTATCAAGTAATAATACTAAATAATATAAGAACAAAGATTCTCTCCAAACTAGTTTGGAGAGAAACTCTACAAACTCCTCATATATCTCTATATTGAGTGTGAGTTTTGAAAATCTAACCATTAGATTGTATGTTCTTATTATATTCTTCATACATGTAAAATTTCAAGAAGATCAAAAATTAATTGCTATCTCATCAAACAAATGTAAAAATTTCAAATTTTTATGATCTAAAATTGTGTATAAAAAATAAGTTTATTGATCGAATAGTAAATAATATCCAATTTGAATGGAGTTTGATATGCATGTTAAAAACATAAGGAACATGAAATTCAACGGTTAGATTTTCAAAATTTATACAAAAAAGAGATATATGAGAAGTTTGAAAAGTTTATCTCTAAACTAGTTTGGAGAGAAACTTTGTTCATAATATAATCCAAATAAAAAATAAATTAGGTAATTTAAACTAACACCCTCGAAATATTCATGTTTTTGCAAGAGACACTGTGTGTGTGTATATATATATATTTTGGCAATTTGGTACAGTAACTTTGATACTTTAACATTTCAATCTCACGGAGCCTCTAAAAAACATGGATGGAGCTAGACGTGGCAAAATGGGTAGTTTGGGTAAATTAGGTTGTAAGTTTGGTTGAATTAGGTCGGAATGGCTGGTATTGTTTCACATGATTTTTTTTTATAAAATTTTTATATATAAAAACATGTATTTTTCATTGGGTAAGTCACGGAGCAAATTACATGGTATGAAATGCATTACTTTGAATTCACCAATCATATCAAAAAAGAGTTTAACTCAATAAATTGATACGTCCTCAATAATTATAAAATTATAAAATTCTAAAAAGATTGTCAACCAAAACAAAATAGCACAAAAACAAATGAGTCTAGTCTACCATTTGAATATCTAATTAAAACAAACACAAGTTTAATTTTTTCTCAATATGAACATTCCAAAACATTAAACAAAATTACAAATGCTCAATTGGATAGCTAATTTGAAAAAGAATAAAAACATAAAAGAAATTTACAATCTTGGAAACTAATTTCATAATCTACTATCTTGAAAAAAAAAATCTAATAATTGTGTTTAATTTTAAAAGCACTGTGGTTGACACTTTGTTTCAATTTGGAATATACATCAAATTTTGATTATTTATTTATTTATACATGGTCTCTTTTATGAATTTTATGTCATTGTTAAACAACACACACTTCAGAAATATTATTTTCTATTTTTAAAAGAAATTTATTTTGGCTATGAATTGTTTAAAAAATAGGCCTCAACATCTATAATTTATATCAATTTAATTGATATACTCCAGCTTCACTCTTTTTGTATTTATAGATGTTTCTCATACATGTTTATAATTTCAAATATATGCTTTTTGACTCTCTTGCAACTAGATTATTTTAGTGCGTACTTTGTCATTTGATATTTAAAAATCTTTACTTATCACGTTATTCAAGCTAAAAAAAATGCTTCAATCATTCATCTTTCAATTCGTTTGCATGCAACTAGATAAATATCTAAATTGTTTTCTTGAGGCCATTGTATTTGAATGTCATTTAATATTAATAAATATATAAAAATATATGTATGTGTGTATTGTAAGCGCACAATTGCACCTGGCCCCAAGAACAGTTACGGACTTAGGCCCAATGAGCCTTAAACAATATGAATTTGTAGAGTGTGGGCTTGAAACCCAAGTTAGAAGTGACTAAGGATTAAATGACAAGTCAAAGATTGCTAACACTTGAAAACAACAAGGAATATTGTAAATCAACCTGCTCGGACGCAAGCCGAGAGCTGTTCTTATATTATCTCTTTTTCTTTTTTCTTTTTTCCTTTAGATTACAAAAAAGGGAATCCCTCTTCCCGTTCTAGGTTGCTCCTTAAATACTCCTCTTTTTGATACTTTGTACACGTGTTGCCCCAACTCCCCCTTAGCCTAGATATTTCTTTTCTCAGTGCCTTTGAATAGTAACCAGAAGTTTCCCTTCCATTGTTCAGGTGTCACTTCCCCATTAATGCGGCCAGGGTGGTAGGTGCAGGGTCTTTAATGTGGAGGTGGCAGCCTTTATCTTTGGTATTTCCCTAACATCGGTGCTTCTAGGACATTCAAGGGTTCACCCCTTTTAACCATTGGTCTTGGCCGTGTCATTCCCTAACCTTTACCATGAAGTCCCTGGTTCTCCAGTGTCCGTCCGAGGAGAAATTCACCCTCGGCTGGATCCTCGGATCTTCGGCGTATGGGCCAACCCGTAGTACTAACAAATTCTAAATTCAAGAGCCGGTCGGCCTTCTTTAGCATGGCCCGAAGGCCCACATTCCCATCAGGGTCTTTTTACTCCCCATAATAGCCCCTCAAAACTCTAATTTTCAACGTCCGAGGAGAAAAATAGGGTTTTGATCTGATGAGAACCTACTCCACACACTTTGTGAATGATTGCACATGTAGAAATCGTTTCGCGTCCCAAAAGATGCCACTTGGCGGTTTCATTTTCAAAAACGCGCGCATTTATTACCGTAAGTTATACCTTGTCCCCCACGTTCAACGGTGAGATGAGCATCCAACGGTACTTATCATCCCACGAAAATTTGGGCGGGACGAACATAATTTCGGGGCCGCTTTTCCGCACATCGTGACGCATCTCTCTATTCTTAACCTTTTCTCCTCGGATATAGTCCTCGGCTGTCCTCGTAGACATTCTTCCCTTTAGAGTTTAGCCTTTCGTTCTTTTCTAATGGGTAGGTTTAAGTGTATAGTTGATACCGCCGCTGGAATGGAAGGCTTCAGAGCCAAGTATCACATTCCCGGCGATGTAGGGTTAAAGTATTGCCCGGTAGAAACCGTGGCCGGTTCTAGAAAAGAGGGAGAGGTTATCATCCCAATGATAGCCTTCATAGAGGGTGGGATGACCCTCCTAATGAAACTTGTAACCAGGGAGTACCTTCGCAACCACCGGTTGTGTCCCGATCAATGCCTCCCAAACGTTTTTAGAGTGTTGGGCAGCGTCGATGCTCTAAACGAGCAAATGGGTCTAAACCTCAGCTGGCACGACGTCGTCTTTCTGTACGAGTCCCATAAAATCTCCAAAGTAGGTTACTATATTAAGTCCCGTTCCAGCGTCGTTAGGCTAATCTCTTGTCTGCCCAAATCCAACAAAGGCATGAAGGATGACTACCTGATCGTTTCTGGAAACTGGCACGACGGCCTCCACTGCCCAGTTGAGTGGGGAAATCCAGGTGCGACGCCTTAGGATTAACCCCCCCCCCGCACAAACTCCTCTAACACTCACACAAATGCGTATTCACATTTATTTAGGTTTATTATATGTTGTGTGAATCTAACCATGTTCGTTTGATTTGGTGTCTTCTTTTGCAAATAAGCAACACGTGCGCCCATGCTTAAGCCACTGCAACGTTGCAGATCTTAACCGAGTACTGTGCTCCGAGGTGTTTGTCAGCGAGGACCTACAACTCAGAGCTGCCCATCTGATCCTAGGGTACAATCCCATCTCCTCGGACTTCCAAGAGATAGAAAACGCCATAGTAGCGGGTGACCGAAGGCGAAAGAAGATCAACATAGCCCGGCCCAACTTTTTGGACGACCACGATCTCCCTGACGCCCCTCACACCGTACTGCATCTACAACCGATTGCTGCGGTCCCTCTAGCTACACACTCCCAGGCGATTGTTGTCCCAGAGGAGCAAGTGTCTTCTTCAAACACGCTAGACGAGGAGATAGAACAGTTCCAATTCGAAGATACCGAAAGACCTCGAGGGAACCAATTCGTTGTGCTCTCTGACGAGGAAGAAGAAGCCACTGAGGCCTCTGGAATTGCAGGGTTTGTAGTTGCCCAACCGGAAGACGAAGCCGAGGAAGATATGGATAGGATGCAAGATCTCCTAATCAAGAAAGGTGCGAAGGTCGCCGAGAAAAAGACGGGGGCATCCCAAGCTCTTCAAACTTTGCCACCTCCCCCTCCTCCAGCCGAGCCAAAACTTCTAGCCGAAGATCCCAAAAAGAAGAGAAAGGGGGAGGCCGAGGGGACGATCAGCAAGGACCCCAAGAAACCACGACAACAACCTCCAGCGGCTCAGCAGCAGAAGCTGGATAAAGGCAAGGGTAGGGCCCGCTCAGTTGAAAGCGGGGAAATCAGGAACGTGGCCGAAGTGCGCCGAGCACCGACCACGTGGTCCCCCGACCTAAGACTGGACGGTGCACCCATCTCCTGCCAATTCAGTATAAGGGCGGTTCAGCAAGGCCATGCCCACCACTTGGCCGAAGTGTTGGAGCGCCCTCTTTTGCTGCCCAAGGACATGGAAACCTTGGAAAAAATAAGCCAGCCACAGCTATTCCTCTCTTTAAAAAGAGACTTAGCGCTGGTAAGTTTACCTCTTTTTAGGAAGATTCTACTTTTAACAATATTCATAAATTTTTTACTATTCCTGATTCCCTTATACTTTGTTACAGGCCATTCAGGAAGTCTTCGTAGCCGAGAAGTTTATAGAAGACACTCGGAAGAAGGCCAGAACTGAGCAGGAGATTAGGATGGAGACTGAGAAGTCCTTGGGCACAGCTCTTGCTGAAAATGAGAAGCTTACTTCGGAGGTGGCTGAGCTGAGGAGAGAGAAGAATGGGGTTGAGTCAAACTTGAAGACTATGAAGACCCAGATAGAAGGGCAGCGCAAGCTCCTTCGCGAAAAAGATGATGAGCTCGCCCGAGTGCAAAGGGAACGCTCGGATTTGGAAAAAGAACTTGCGCTGATGAAGGAAGAGGCTAGCTCATTTCAACGCTCTCTACAGGCTGCCAAGCAGACGAGCTACGAGAAAGGGGTAGCAACCACCGAGGAGCAGCTGACAGAGGCCTTCGCGGTTTTGTGCCGGGAGTACTGTCAGAAAGTCTGGGGGGAAGCCCTAAACGTAGCTGGAGTTCCTCTGTCCTCGGACCTGAGGAAATCCGAGAACGTTTGGCTTCCCCTAGAGATACAGGAGATTGAAGAGGCTCCTGCTGCTACTCCTGCCCCTGAGTCAACTCTCCCTGCTCTGCCTCCGGTGGTCCCACAGCAAATTCCTGATCCTACAGAACCTTCAGGTTCCAACAAAGAGAAGGAAGGAGGCGAGGATGCAGAGAAGGACTTGAGCCAGAAGGTGGAACCCAACGTCCTTCCAACTAAGACAGTAGACAAAGGGAAGCAAGTCATGACTCCCTTTGAGCTGGAGTTGAGAGAGACCGAGGACACCAGTACCTTTCAGCAAGACCCCCCTCCAAAAGTTTAGGACCTAGCTTTAGGACTTCTCTTTCTCTACATCTGTCTTAAATGTGTAATGTACTTTTGAATGATTAATGAAGAACAATTTCATCGGATTTTCGCCTATGTTGCATCCATGTTACTTTATTCTTTCCGTATTTGTCATAAAGACTGCCCTTAGTACATAATCAAAGAGGGACAGAACAAACAAATCTAACTCCAAACATCACACAATCATAACCTCCACATAGTCATTCGCATGTTTTAGCATTAAAAATTTAACAGCAGATGACAAGGTTGAGATATTTTAAACAATGCCTTGATAAAAAGAAATCTCATATAACGGTTAAATCCTTATAATGTGTGGTATTGTGTTTAGTAGGATGTAAGATCTGAGGACCATTCCTTACCTAAATTTGCTTAACGCTTAAAGATATAAAACTTAAGAGCTGAGTTAATGACCAGTAAGGCACTAATTTCCAGACGCAATGAGAAATTAACTCTAGTCAAGCCTGGGGGTCCGAGGACTGGACTTAATCAATTTCCTATTTGATTCTTAAATATCGTAACTTCAAATGTTAATTTTCCCAAAGTAGGAGGTCTGAGGACCCGGCATAACTTAGGTTATGTTTAACAAATGTTAAGACATCAATTTCCACAAGGTTTGTGGTCCGAGGACTACACTTAACCAAGTTTCTGTTTGATTCTTAAAGATAGTAGCTTCAAATGTTAATTTTCCCAAAGTAGGAGGTTTGAGGACCCGGCATAACTAAGGTTCTGTTTAACAAATGACAAGACATCAATTTCCACAAGGTTTGTGGTCCGAGGACTGCACTTAACCAAGTTTCTGTTTGATTCTTAAGAATAGTAACTTCAAATGTTAATTTCCCCAAAGTAGGAGGTCTGAAGACCCGGCATAACTAAGGTTCTGTTTAACAAATGACAAGACATCAATTTCCACAAGGTTTGTGGTCTGAGGACTGCACTTAACCAAGTTTCTGTTTGATTCTTAAGAACAGTAACTTCAAATGTTAATTTCCCCAAAGTAGGAGGTCCGAAGACCCGGCATAACTAAGGTTCTGTTTAACAAATGACAAGACATCAATTTCCACAAGGTTTGTGGTCCGAGGACTGCACTTAACCAAGTTTCTGTTTGATTCTTAAGAACAGTAACTTCAAATGTTAATTTTCCCAAAGTAGGAGGTCCGAAGACCCGGCATAACTAAGGTTCTGTTTAACAAATGACAAGACATCAATTTCTACAAGGTTTGTGGTCCGAGGACTGCACTTAACCAAGTTTCTGTTTGATTCTTAAGAACAGTAACTTCAAATGTTAATTTCTCCAAAGTAGGAGGTCCAAAGACCCGGCATAACAAAGGTTCTGTTTAACAAATGACAAGACATCAATTTCCACAAGGTTTGTGGTCCGAGGACTGCATTTAACCAAGTTTCTGTTTGATTCTTAAGGATAACTGCTGCAAGCATCAGAGGTACTCATAACTTTGAAATATTAACTGACAAAAGCATATTCTATTAATAATAATATCTTCTAAGGTTATTTACATTCCATGGTCGTGGTACAATTCGTTCGTCCAGGTCAGCTAGCCGATACGACCCTATGCCCGCTACTGACACAATGCGATAGGGGTCTTCCCAGTTGGGTCCTAGCTTACCCCAGGCTGGGTTTTTAGAGGTGCCAACAACTTTTCTTAGCACAAGATCACCAGGTGCAAGTGGCCTTAGCCTCACGTGGGCATCATATCCTCGTTTTAGCTTTTGTTGATAGTAAGCCATTTGAACCATAGCTGCCTCGCGTCGTTCCTCAAGTAAATCAAGACCTTTCTCCAGGAGTCCATCGTTGTTCTCCGGGCTAAAAGAGCTTGTCTTTAGGGTAGGAAAACCGTATTCCAAATGTATCACCGCCTCAGCCCCATAAGTCATAGAGAATGGCGTTTCTCCAGTGGACCTGCGCGGTGTGGTCCGATACGTCCACAGAACATGAGGGAGCTCTTCTACCCATTTGCCTTTCGCATCGTCCAACCTTTTCTTCAGCCCACTAACAATGACCTTGTTAACGGCCTCGGCTTGCCCATTTCCTTGAGGATAAACTGGAGTGGAATATCTATTTATGATACCCATGTCACCACAATACTTTCTAAAAGCCTTACTATCGAACTGAACACCATTGTCTGAGATGAGTGTGTGTGGTATACCGAATCTAGTGACGATATTTTTCCAGACAAACTTCTTGGAGTCAACATCTCTAATGTTTGCTAAGGGCTCGGCCTCAACCCATTTAGTAAAATAGTCTGTTCCCACGAGGAGCCATCTTTTGTTACCTGTTGCCCTCGGGAATGGCCCAACTATGTCTAGTCCCCACTGTGCGAAGGGCCAAGGACTGGAAAGGGGGTTAAGAACTCCTCCAGGTTGATGAATATTAGGGGCAAACCTCTAACATTGATCGCATTTCCTGGCATAGTCTTGAGCCTTCCTTTGCATATTGGGCCACCAATAACCCCGAGTCGAGCTCGTGGGCTAAGGATCTTCCCCAAAGGTGGCTGCCACAAATCTCTTCATGCGGCTTCTTCCGAAGCCCTTCCGTTGAGTCGGGGTGTACACACAACAAGTACGGTCCCGAAAAGGATCGTTTGTACGGCTACGGTCCCTCGGACAACCAGAAACGCGGCGCCTTTCGGCGTATCTTATCTGCTTTAGATTTGTCCTCAGGAAGGACATCATTCCTAAGAAAAGATATGACCGGGTCAATCCAACTAGGTCCAGGCCTTATTAGATGGATGCGAGGTGCGTTGGTAATGACAACAGAGGGTTCTAGTAAATCCTCAACGAGGATAACCCTAGGTAAGCCTTGAGCCGAGGTAGTTGCCAGCATAGCTAAGGAGTCTGCATGGGTGTTTCCGCTCCGAGAGATATGAGTTAAGGCGAAGGAGTCAAATTCAGGTTGCTGGCGCTTAATCTCGGCCAAATATTCCTGCATTTTGGGGTCTCTAGCCTCCATGGTCCCCATGACCTGGCCGACCACCAGTTGAGAGTCCGAGAAGACATGGACTTCCTTTCCATCCATCTTACGTACCATCTGCATACCTACCAAGACTGTTTCGTACTCGGCCTCATTGTTAGTAGTCGAGAAGGCCAATCTTAAAGATTTTTCAAAGACAATTCCTTCAGGGGACATTAGAACAAGTCCAATACCAGACCCTCTCTGATTAGCAGCCCCATCCACATACACTTTCCAGACCGAGGGCACTGCGGCCGTGATCACTCCAACTGATTTTGCATCCATGTGTGCTTCCTTCAGAGCTTCTTCTAGCAATGGTTCAGTAAACCCTGCCACCAAGTCAGCAAGGACCTGGCCCTTCACCGAGGTGCGAGGCTTGTACTTAACATCAAAAGCCCCCAGGATGGTCCCCCACTTTGCTATCCTTCCTGAGTAGTCGGCGCTACGCAGCACTACCTTAAGGGGCAATTGAGTCAAAACAACCACTGTGTGAGACAGAAAATAATGGGGAAGCTTTCGCGTGGCATGAACCACGGCCAGGAGCGCTTTCTCTAAGGGTTGATAACGCACCTCGACATCACCTAAAGACTTACTAACATAATATACCGGTCTTTGCACCCCGTTATCATCTCTTATCAGGACCAGGCTGACCGCGTGGACGGCCACTGCCAGATAAGCAAACAAAATCTCATGTGCCTTCGGACGAGACAGAATGAGTGGCCGAGATAGATACTGCTTGAGCTGTTGAAAAGCTAATTCGCAGTCCTTGGTCCATCGAAACCCTTTCCACTTATTCAACAGTTGGAAGAAAGGACGACACCGGTCAGCTGACCGAGATATGAACCTATTCAGGGCGGCAATCATTCCCGTTAACTTTTGAATCTCTTTTGGGTTCCGAGGAGGCTGCAAGTCCTGAATAGCCTTGACCTGCACCGGATTTACCTCTATGCCTCTATGAGTAATCATGTATCCCAGAAATTTTCCAGACCCCACGCCGAAAGAGCACTTTGAGGCGTTGAGGCGCAACTTGTACTTTCTCAGTATCTGAAAAGTGTCGGCCAAATCTTTCACGTGTGAGGGTATTGTTTTGCTTTTCACCACCATATCGTCGACATATACTTCAATGGTTTTCCCCATTTGCTGTTCGAACATTCTGGTCATCATCCTTTGATAGGTAGCCCCGACATTCTTCAAGCCGAATGGCATGACCTTATAATGATAATTCCCCGTCGGTGTAATAAAGGCAGTCTTCTCCTGATCCTCTAATGCCAAGGGAATCTGGTGGTAACCCTGGAAGGCGTCCAAAAAACTCATCCGAGGATGTCCGACAGTGGCATCCACCAATTGATCAATACGTGGCATTGGGAACGAATCTTTAGGACAGGCCTTGTTCAGATCAGTGAAGTCCACACATACCCTCCACGTTCCATTCTTCTTTTTGACAACAACCGTATGGGCCAACCACTCAGGGTAGAAAACCTCTTCGATAGCACCAGCCCTTTTAAGTTTAAGAACCTCTTCCTTCACAGCCTCGGAATGTTCCCTAGAAGATCGCCGAGGTGGCTGCCTTCTCGGAACGATAGCTGGGTTGACATTTAAGTGATGACAAATGAAGCTCGGATCAACGCCTGGAGCTTCATAAGGATCCCACGCAAAAACATCAACATTGTCCTTCAAGAATTCTAACAATTCAACATTCTCTTGGTGTGGCAAAAGTACACCGACTTGGAAGAATATCTCTGGGTCATCGGCTACTGGAAATTTCTCTAACTCCTCACAATATGTCTCCTCCTCTGTCGCCATCCCAGATGAACCGGGAGCAGTTAATTGCTATAAACCTTTGGTGATCAGAGCCGAAGATTCGGCCTTCGTCTGATGAAGGACAGCAGCCGATATGCATTGCCTGGCCACCGATTGACTGCCGAGGACCTCTTCAACACATTCCCTTGAGGGAAATTTAACTTTAACATGCAAGGTAGAGGAGACAGCTCCAAGAGCGTGCAGCCATGGCCTGGCAAGGATGGCTGTATATGGAGAGTACGCGTCAACCACAATAAAGTCCACCTCAACCGTTTCTGAGCCGGATTGAACGGGCAAACGAATCTGTCCCTTCGGCACAACGGCTCTCCCTTCAAAACTTATGAGCGGCGAATCATAAGGAGTAAGATCTTCCAACTTCAACCTTAACCCCTTGAATAGATCAAGGTACATGATATCTGCACCGCTGCCCTGGTCTATCATCACCTTTCTCACATCATAGTTCCCTATCCTGAGGGTGACCACAAGAGCATCGTCATGGGGCTGGATAGTCCCTACCTTATCCTCATCGGAGAAACCTAGGACGGGCAAAGTGCCCTTCAACCTCTTCGGCCGCTACCCACATCCTCAACCCGAGGATGGGAACCGCCATCACCCTAGTGGGACCCGAGCCGGTCCTACCAGTGCCGAAGATAACATTAATTGTTCCTAATGCCGGCCGAGATGAATTGTTCCTCTCGGTTGTTCGAGCCAACTTGACCGACTCCGCCACAGCCGACACAAGTGTTGCTTTAACTTTCCCTCACCACGAGCTGCTCTAGATGGTTCCACAAGGTTCGACGCTCTCGGTAGTGTGGCCCACATCCCGGTGGTACCTGGCAAAAGAGGTTATGATTCCTCTTCGCAGTCTCCTCGCCATCTTATCGTGCCATTTAAAGAAGGGTTCCTTACGAACTTTCTCCCACAGCTCGATGTACCGGTTCCCGAATACGTTGTTCACGGCTCCGAGGTGCTGCCGAGGCGGACTGTCCAACGTAATCTCTCCTCGGCCTGTTATTGTGGTATCTGTCCGACCTGAAATCCCTTCTCTCCTGCGGGATAACCTTCTCCTTTCCCTTTCCTTGCTGTTGGTCTTCCTCCACTCTCTTATACTCGTCAATACGGTCCATGAGGCGACGCACACTGCGAACAGGCTTTTTAGTCAAAGACTTTCTTAGGTCGTGATCAGGAGGGAGGCCTACCTTAAAGGTATTAAGCGCCACCTCATCAAAGTCACCATCTATTTCGTTAAACATCTCCCAATAACGATCGGAGTATGCTTTCAACGTCTCCCCTTCCCTCATGGTCATGGATAACAGCGAGTCCAATGGCCAAGGTACTCTGCTACACGTAATGAACCGCGAAGCGAATGCCCTAGTTAGCTCCCCGAATGAGCCCATAGACCCCGATTTGAGACCGTTAAACCATCTCATAGCCACAGGTCCCAAGCTGGAGGGAAAAACTTTACACATCAGAGTCTCGTTGTGAGAGTGCATTGCCATCCTCTGGTTGAAGTGGCTCGCGTGCTCCACCGGATCAGTCCGGCCATTGTAGATGGTAAAGGTGGGCTGGGTAAACCTCCTGAGAAGCCTTCCTTTTTCAATCCTTCGTGTGAATGGAGACTTAGAGAGTTGGTGCAACGCCCTACTCATAGCGTCGTTGCCTAAGCCCCTAGAATGAAGCTTCTTACGTCTGCGAGTTGGCTGGTCGTCTTCCTCACCGGAGGACGTTGCACTGGTGGGGGAGCGCGACCTCGAGCTGTAGCCATCTCCCCTATCCTCGTCAGAGGAAGGATTAGACGAGGACGGTGAAAACCTGCGTTTAGCACAGCGTAACTTCCTCTTCAAACGATTAATTTCCTTCTGCATGGATTTAGAACCCTCCTCGTGAGTGGTGCTACCCCCACCATGAGTATGGCTGGCGCCTGGGTACTCTGTGTGGACGCTTCCCTCACGATCCCTTCGATGTTCAAGACGCTCGAAATGGTCCTCCGGTTGTGATCCCCGTGACCTCGCATGGTAAGAGCCTAAGCCTGCCATAATATCCCTACCTTTTCTAGACTAGATGTCCCACAGACGGCGCCAATTGTAAGCGCACAATTGCACCTCGCCCCAAGAACAAGCGTTACGGGCTCAGGCCCAATGAGCCTTAAACAATATGAATTTGTAGAGTGTGGGCTTGAAACCCAGGTTAGAAGTGACTAAGGATTAAATGACAAGTCAAAGATTGCTAACACTTGAAAACAACAAGGAATATTGTAAATCAACCTGCTCGGACGCAAGCCGAGAGCTGTTCTTATATTATCTTTTTTTCTTTTTTCTTTTTTTCTTTAGATTACAAAAAAGGGAATCCCTCTTCCCGTTCTAGGTTGCTCCTTAAATACTCATCTTTTTGATACTTTGTACACGTGTTGCCCCAACTCCCCCTTAGCCTAGATATTTCTTTTCTCAGTGCCTTTGAATAGTAACCAGAAGTTTCCCTTCCACTGTTCAGGTGTCACTTCCCCATTAATGCGGCCAGGGTAGTAGGTGCAGGGTCTTTAATGTGGAGGTGGCAGCCTTTATCTTTGGTATTTCCCTAACATCGGTGCTTCCAGGACATTCAAGGGTTCACCCCTTTTAACCATTGGTCTTGGCCGTGTCATTCCCTAACCTTTACCATGAAGTCCCTGGTTCTCCAGTGTCCGTCCGAGGAGAAATTCACCCTCGGCTGGATCCTCGGATCTTCGGCGTATGGGCCGACCCGTAGTACTAACAAATTCTAAACTCAAGAGCAAGTCGGCCTTCTTTAGCATGGCCCGAAGACCCACATTCCCATCAGGGTCTTTTTACTCCCCACATGTATATAACCGGGATTTTTTTTTTCTTGTTGTTTCATATGGTGTAATTAAAGTGAAGCTATAAGTAGGTGCACTGTGTGATGAGTTTCTTAATTTGATTAGAGGAGTATTTGATTAATAGTCTTAGAGGAGTATTTTATACAGGGAATTTTGCTGTAATTTGGGTTCTCTTTTGTTATAACGGTATCAGTCTTTGTGTTGTATATGGAGGTTGTAGCTAAAGCTGCAATATGCTGTACAGAATGATGCAGAGCTTGCTCTGCTGTCTGGTTGTCTGGCTTGCGCCAGTGTTTTTTTGTTAGACAAGGATTATTTAAAGATTTTGAGTTTATATAAGTTGCATGCATCATGTGAGCCTACATTTTTAAGGTGTAATTAATTGTCATTTATAGGTATTATTTGCATGCAATTTATGGAAACTTCAGGAGTGAGGGAATGGCTAGTGGTGGTGATGGTGTGTCAGTTGTTGGTGGAATGTCAGAGAAAGGTGTGGGAGAGAGAAGGGATTTGGGGGAGAAACTTGGGGGGAGTTGAAGAGAATGGTTCTCTTGTCTTTTGAGTGCAAATGGGGAAGACCAGATGGGGAAATTGGGACCATTGAGGTTCCAATTGAGGATATGGGTGTGAACAAGGAGATGGAGATGGAGATGGAAGAAGGGAGCATGGATACTCAGGAAAAAGATAATAAGGATGGAGGTGTGGCTGAAAAAGAAGAGACAAACTTAGGCAAATTGGCATCATCATCTGGGTGGAAGAAAAGGAAAGGTACTGGCAGTCTAATGCTCATTTGGGTATTGAGGCAACTTCTGTAACAAGGACCAAGAGAAAGGACAAAGTGGTAACTAATGATGAACCTGTGTCAACAAAAAGGAAGAAGAAGAAGAAGAGCAAGTATATTGGGGTGCAAAAGAAGAAAGACAGAGAAGTAGAAGAGCCGCGAACTGGAGTCAAACTCAAATCAGGCTAAGCCAAAGAAAGCTGCTGAAATACCAGATGCGAAGTTAAAAAAAGCCCGAGTAAAAAGACCAAGGTGCTTGAACATCTGTATCTGATATGAAGACAAGTGATAAGGAGAATGAGGAGGGGGAAGCTTCTGCTGCAGTGCTTTTTGCGACATTTGGACCAGGATCCTGTTTGCCTACTAAGCTGATCTTATCAGTATTTATGGTAAATTTTGCGAGCTAAATAAAATGAAAACAAAGATGTTCAATGACGGTTTCTGTGCTCATATTGGCTTTATAAATCTTGGTGATGCCTTGGAAACCTTCAAGGAGTCACTATGAAAGAACACTTTTACAAATCCCCGTTTGTATAAAAAGAACAAATCCCCCATGTCACTTTCCGCCGCCTTTATCCTGAACCTGAGCATGTGAATCTGTTTCCGACTATTGAAGCTTGGAATGACCTCTTTTCCATGCTGTCTTCCAGATCTCGCACATTTGTTTCCACCTCCTAAAGATTGCAATCTCTGTAGTTCTGTACCTCTATTCCGACTATTAAAGATTGCGATGTCAGTACCTCTTTTCTCTGAGAAACTGAGCATTTTAGTACTACACACAGACAGATATACATTGATCCTCTTTTGTGCGTGCTTTGAGTTGCAGAGGATGTAAGAGTTAATTCTCTCACTGTTGTTTTGTGAGTAGGTATTAACTTGATTTAGGTGGGCTAGTCTTTTTGGTGTTATAAGTAAGCTAGTTGCATTAGCATATGCTCACCGATATAGAGATTATCACCTTTTAATTCCCTCTTTTGCTGTCTGTCTCAGTTAGTATGGCAAGAAGCTATTTTCCAAAAATCTTTCTTAATAGAAAAGTGGAGATCGCATATTTATTCCAAGTGCCAATCCCTCTATATTTGAACTTTTGTTTGTGGTTTGCATAATTGAATCACAATGATCAAGAGCGACGGGCTAATTTGGAGAAATACCAAACTCTAATTAAATTCCGGATGCAGAAGTTTCTGGTGTTTGATACGGATTGGAGTAAGTTTTCAGTGCATGACATGGATTGGAGTGTCTATGCTTCTTAGAATGTAGGTATTTTTGATGATTTTAGTCAGATTTTTGGTTTGAATTGATTTGTAATGATCAAACTTAAGTTCCGGTTTTTTTAATTTAATGATTTTGAATAGAGTTCTCCTAATTTTTAAGAAATTTTTTGTAAAATTGCTGATGGATTTGGTTCGAATCCTTCTTGAATTGAAAAATCCTGGGTAATTTTGCAGGGCCTGGTTGAAATTTTCTTATTTTTGAGACACAGTCCGGTCGGAAAAAGACATTTAAAAGAGAAACACCCGTTTGGAATCAGTGTTGTTTCTCTAATTTACTGGGACGAAATGATTAGTTTAAAGTTTCTGAATCCTAGAATTAGGAAGATTTATTAAGAAAGTCTAAAAAAAATTGTCTTTCAACTTAGAAGTGCCTTTCACTTGTCACAACTCACAACTCACAACTTCTCCATATAGAAACCTAATTATATATTACTTAAAAGTGTTGAAAAAGGTAAAACAATAGAAAAGCCAAGTTTTTCAAACTTCGTAAAGTTAACTAGCTCAAGAAGAGTGTATAGACCAATTCACCTGAGAATTTTACAATATGAATTACCATGTAGCACGTAGGACTATGCTTTTAACAATTGCTAAAGACTCTTTGTGGGGGTGGTTGGGCTTTGACATCTACCATCAGGAGCAACTTAGTAAGAATTTTGCTCACAAACTCTTGGGCATAGTCTTCTGTATCTAAAGAAAAATGCTAACGCTATCACTCATATCTAAAGGTTGTCTACGTTTGTTTTTATTTATCTAATTTTTAAAATTTAGAGTATTTATTTTATATTTTCATTTTTTTTAAAGTTACTTAATTACATGTAATAGTAAATCCACATGGCTTGATTTAATTGGATTAATTAGCACATGTGACAGGCTTAAATGTCACTTAACAGACACATCAACACTGACATTAACATAGGGCTACCAATCAAAATAAACCCCTAATATTAGCGAAACGAATCAAAATTTTTATACATTAGGGAAAAAATCAAAATGATCCCAAGTTTCAGGGTGTATTTTTACACTTTAATCTATATCTAAAAACATTCAGCTTTAGATAAATACCCTATTTCAATGGACTCAATTATTTAAAACTTGCTTGGGACCATTCTGTTGAACACACTCAGTCGGTGGGCCAATTTGACAAGGTTTATGATCACCCTTACTCAAAAGCTTCAAATTCTTAAATTTAGCTTAAAATTTCGTTTTGGTATTCCGTAGATTCCAGTAACGTATTTACACGGCCTTTATCATAAGATACATAACTTGTTGGTTTATTTTTATAAAGCAAAAATATAATTTATTTAAAATAAAAAATATCTGAGACAAAAAGTTAAGAACATAAATAGTTAAAAATTAAAAGTTTTTTCCCAAATGCACATTAAAGGGACATTTACGTGATCACATCTACCAATCGAGTGGGGCATTTATACAAACACATCAACGAAATGGTTTCTCAAAGATGATATGGCAGGGTAAAACACCGAGGAGATTTCTAAACCAATAAGTCTGTTGCTGGGAATGCATTTAGTCTTTATTTTTGGAAGAGCGCTCCTTCCTATGTCCACCGAGAATATGTGAAATCTGTATACCTCTGTTGAGTGCTTGGTTGAAGAGTATTCGTGTTTGGATATCTGAAATAAACGGTAACCAAGACAAGAGTGTAACTGGAGTGAGTAGAAGCAAGCCCATGTTTGATTCATAGCCACGAGCAAGTTCCCTGACTGATCCCCAAAATCCAGCTCGTACAATTAATGGCTTACAAGCTTTTGCAATCTAAATCAAACAAAACATCAACAAATGAAAAGCTTGACTTGGAGTTGAAACACATGTTGTAATTGATTAGAGCAGATGTCCAAATAGTTAGGAATTAGTTAGACATTGTACATGTAACACATTGAACACATGGAAATTTATTGAAGCACATGTCGAATTAATTAGATAAGCAATGGGTTTTAATATAAGAGTCATGTTAATGGATGCCATAAGGGCAATTATTAATGAAATATAAAAGGAAAATTTTGACTTTATTTTTATGAGAAATATAAAAAGCTGTTAACAACATTTATTGTTTTATCATTCTTTTAATAAAATGTTTCTAAAAATATCTCTTAAACCATAGTAACATTTTCCTTAATATAAAGATACATCACAAACACTACTAAAAAACCATGGTAATTTTTAACTTTTAAGGGAAGGTCAAAGGTCTGCGTTTGTTTCTCAAAAAAAAAAAAAAAACACTTAGATAAACAAGATCCAAAAGAAATAAATCATGTAATAGACAATGAGAATCGGACATGAAGTGTACAAATAGGACATTGTAATCAAGTACTAGTCATAAATGAATATTTATGAATTCTCTCTCTCTCTCTCTCTCTCTCTCTCTCTCTCATTAGGAACCACTTGAAATACTCAAAATCCTATGATCCTGAAACACCCAAGCACTCTTAATTCAAGAACCTACTTGAAACATCAAGATTCCCTTAATTGAGGCAAGGAAGTGTGATGGATTGTATATATAGAACTAAATGGGATGTTATTTTCTTAGTACAAATTGATAGGTGGTTAGACATATCTAAAAAGAACACAAAAGTTCTCAAAGAAAAGCTCTTAAGGGTTGTATCATATATCAAAACCAGTTATAAATAGGATACCAATTGATATTTATACATATTGTTTTGACTTAGCAGCCACTTGATTGGTTCGGACCAACCTAATTCCTATTGGTCTAAGCTATGTTAACTAGCTAACTTCTTATCTAATTAGTTACAGGTGAGTCTCATTGGCTGTTGCACAACTAACAACTTGCAGCCTTGTAGATGCTCCTGCATCACAAACCATATTAGAGCATCTTTAGTTGTCTTTTAATATGTTGTTGTAATCTATATCGTTGATAGTAGCTATTTTTGTTGGCGTTGCCTGTGGACGTAGGTATGGAGTTGGCTGGACCACATTAAATATTGTTGTCTCTTGTGAATGTTTTATTTTCTTGTTCATGTGAATACGCTTTCGCTAGCCCTAAATCACAATAATTGATGTTAGAGCCTTTGTTGTTGCACAACAATTGGTATTAGAGCTCAAGGTTAGATCTTGGTGAAGTTCAAGAGAAGATCATATCTAGTGCAAATTTGACATTGGTTCAAGGTAGATGTACACATAAGTTTGTTTTTAGATGTGGAATCAATGATCAGATTGTTCAAGGAAAACTTGCTTGGATTAAGGTGGAGTTCCTTCAATGAAGAATGAATATTGGTTGATGAAATTTGAGTCAATGTGGAGATCTATCGAATATTGCATCAAATTTTTAATTAGTTTTGGTTTGAGTTTCCTTGGCATAGAAGGAAAGGTTTTTCCTTAGTGTGGAAGACAAGGATTCTCTTTGTCACAGAAAGAAAAATATTACTTATTGAAGAAGTAATTTTTATTCCTTGTTCACTAAGGAATAAGTTTGAAATTTTATAAATATGCATTGTTGCAAAGGGTTTGATGGTTTTTCCCCAAGGTTCCTCCTATGTGGGAAGAGGTGAAAACTCGTAAAAGAACATAGTGGGTATTTGAAAAGTAGTTGGTAAATTATTTGGGGTTAAAAATTACCCATGGTTGTGTGTTGAGAGTTGTTTGTTTTGTTAGTGTAAGAGAGTTATTGGGTGTTTGGGGCTTTGGGTTTGTGGGTTTATGTTGGTGAGGTTTTGTGAGTGTTGTTTGTATGAGTTATGAGTGTTGATTAATATGTTGTTGTAATCCATATCGTTGATAGTGGATATTTTTGTTTGCATTACCCATGAACGTAGGCATGGAGTTGGCTAAATCACATTAAATATTGTTGTTTCTTATGGATGTTTTATTTTCTTGTTAGTGTGAATGTGCTTTCGCTAGCCCCAAATCACAATAATTGATGTTAGAGCTTCCGCTATTGCACATCTTTGAAGGAAATTGTGGAATCCAAGATATGAAGCAACATAACATATGGCCAATAGGTCTGTGCTCTAAGTCCTAAAGCTCATGAAGCTCAAATTTCCTAAATTTCGAGGTAAAGATGTGATTTCCCAAATTGATAGGATATTGAACTGAATTAGTTAAAGTGTATGTTGTGTGAGCATGTGTGCTAAGTCCCACAATGGGCATGTTTTGGTCAATTTGGGCTTTATAAACAACTAAAAGAAGCTTAAATTTTTCCTTGGGTCATTACTAATGATATTAGAGCCAACTTGGTAATTCCTTGTAGCTCAGAATCACTGGAGCACAACATGGGCCCTGTTAAGGACATTAGGAATTTAAGTGGGGAAGAATGCAATACCTTAAATTATATGCGTATTTATATAATTGGTTTGGATTGTATGACTGTAAGTTGTGTGAGTGAGTATTGAGTCACACATTGAGTATTAAATAGGTGGATCTTAAGTAATTAGTGATTAAGAAGAGCCTTAATTGTAACTTTACTAGTCATCAAAGTGGGATATAATGCAGATGTGACTAGTGTTTTTCCTTGAGTCATAACATATGGTATAAGAGCCAACTTGGTAACCCTGTTTGGGTTTAGAGACACTACACCACAACTTGAGATCTAACGAGGGTGTCATGGATTCAAGTGGGGAAGAGTGTGATTCCCCAAATTGATTGGATCTTAAATTGAATTAGTTGAGCATGTGTTGTGAAGGAGTGTGTCTTGAGTCCTATATTGGGCATGTATTTGGTTGATTGGGATATTTTATAAACAACTGTATGATACCTTATTTGTGACTAGACTAGTCCTTTTGGGTGTAGTGTAGATGCCTTACGTGGCTACACTAGTCCTTTTAGGGTATAGTGCTGATATGACTAACATTTTTCCTTAGATTGTTACTAGTTGCATCATAGCTAACTTGATAGCATCATGTGACTTGGGCATTGCAACAAACATGGTCCCTAACGAGGTTGTTAAGAATTTAAATGGAGGAAATTGTGATACTTCAAATTATACGGAATGGATTGTATGAGTGTGTGCAACACAAATGTTGCAAAGTATTTTTCTTGGGTTGCTAAGGATTCTTCGATGGGACTTGCAAGGCTATCCAATTTTAATTACCAAAATCCCCTTCAAGAAAGAATTCCATGGTCCTCTTTACTACATGGAAGGAGAACCCATCATTTGTTATCAAGACACGGGAGAATCTTTGACGACATGGGTCAGCTTCACTAAAGCCTTGGAAGTTAGGTTTGGTTTGATGGCGTACGATGATTTGATAAAGAGTCTTACCAAACTAAGGCAAGTTTCATTGGTCTTTTCATATAAAAAAGAATTCGAGGCCTTGTCTAATTGAATCAAGGGCTATCCAAAAGGCACAAGTTTAGTTTCTTTCTTAGTGGCTTTAAAGACAAAATAAGGCTTCCCTTAAGAATCCTCAGCACTTCCTTACTCTTTGGAGTCGCAAAGATAGAAGAGGAGTACATCATAGTCAGCAAGAAGACTCTCAAACCTATGCATGACCAAGGGAAACCTTCCATCCTTACCTTCCATCCTTGCCTTCCCGCCCAAAAATGGCCAGTCACTGAGCAGAGTCCCAAGATAATTAACCATCCAAAAGATCTCTCCAGCTCAAATAGAAGAAATATGTAAGAAGGATTTGTGCAACAATTACGATAACAAGTGGCATGTACGTCTCTTCTTGATGGAGGGAAACTTAGCCCATTTCAAAGTGCACAAGATGTAGTCTATGTTGAAGAAGTGAATAAATAGGGCACTATAATCATATATGATGATTAGTAAATTGTTTCCTTATTTCTTTAATTCTCTCCAAGTCTTTCTCATTTTCTTACGGAGATTGTGGCTTCCTTGAAGTAGTCACATTCTTTCTCTTAACGGAGATTCACTACAACAAAATGTATTTTTAGTGACGAAAATTAGTGAGGAAATATTTTTCGTCGCTAAAAATACAGCTTTAGTGACGAAATATTCATTTCGTCACTAATGGTGAAAAAAATTATAACATTTAGTGACGAAAAATAAATTTCGTCTAGCTGTGTGATACTGAAAAATGGGCGCAAGGAGAGTGAAACTTTGGCGCGAATTTAATGAAACTATAGTGACGAAATATTTCGTCACTATAGGTTTTGCACCTACATGTTTTTAGTGACGAAATCACAATTCGTCACAAAAAGTATGCTTTAGTGACGAAATATGAATTTCGTCTCTAAAAACCTTAACAAAGCCTTGGTTCTATAGTGACGAAATTGACATTCGCCACTAAAAACATAAAAACCTGATATTTTTAGCGACGACAAAATAGGCATTAGCGACTGAAAAGGTTCGTCGCTAAAAGCCTAAGTGTACAAGGTACCTTAACCCTTTCCTCATTGTCATTTCTCTCTTTTATTTCAGCTCCCACACAAACCTTCAGACCAAATACCAAAACCTTTAGATCAAATACCAAATACAAATACAATCGGCGACGGTTCCTGTTGATGACGGTGACGCTTCCTGTCGGCAACGGCGACGCTTCCATTTGGCGACAACGGCGCTTCCATTCGGCGACGGCACGCTTCCAATCGCGACGGCACGATTCTCTTTAGCTCACCGTCGCTGATTCAACCCCAATCGCGACGGTTCTCTTCAGCTCGCCGTCGCCGATTCAACCCCAATCGCGACGGTTCTCTTCATCTCGCCGTCGCCGATTCAACCCCAATCGCGACGGTTCTCTTCAGCTCGCCGTCGCCGATTCAACCCCATTCGCGACGAGACGATTCAGCTCGCCGTCGCCGATTCAACCCCATTCGCGACGAGACGATTCAGCTTGCCGTCGCCGATTCAACCCCGTTCGCGACGATTCTCCGGCGACGCTTCCTCCCAGTCGCGACTCTTCAGCTCGCCGTCGCCGATTCAACCCCAATCGCGACGATTCAACTCTCCGGCGAAGCTTCTCTCCCAATCGCGATGATTCTCCGGCGACGCTTCTCTCCCAATCTGTACGCTTTTCTCTTTTGTTGTTTTTTACAGTTTTTTTTTTTTTTTTTTTGCTTGATTCTTTAAGTTCTATTTGGCAACACTTGATTTTGATGGACTTTTCAGATTCTATGCTCACCCAAGACTGAAGTTGGTCTCTCATCTTCCACCTTGACATTAAGAAGTATCAACCCCAAGCTCATTCTTATACTATTGTGCTGCTACAAATTCCTTGGTACTCTCTTATACTATTGTACTGCACTGTGCCACTTGTATAGTTGTATTGATTGATTTCTCTATATATAGGCTCCCATTTCTTAAAGACTACACTTGGGTTTGGTTGCTTAATTGTTATCAATTTGCTAGTTTAAGTGCTTGAAGACAAAGACATTGAACTATAAAATGATGCTTGACAGGGAGTTTCATATGAAAAGGGAAAAAACTTATGTTAGGCTGTATATTTCAACAGATAAGACACACAAAGATAGCTTAAAGGTTGCAACAAAATAACCCTTTTCAGTAGAGAAAGAAGCTCTAATTTTCTGCAGCAAAACAAGGACTCCAGACCTAATTTTTTATTTTTTTAAGTTCTTTAACCCCATATCTAATTTAAAATATAAAAGAACTGACTTGATAGCTAAAAGATGATCAGTATTAACATCATAGGAAATGATGGTTAGCTTATTTTTTGTGAGGGAAGAGAGATATGGGTTTTGTTTGAATTTGAATCATGATCTTGGCTGGTTTTGTTAATGAATTCTGCTTATTGTAATTGGATATAATTTTTAAGCAACTTATTGTGTGATAAGTTTTTAATTGAAAGCTTGGAATTTTTGCCCTTTGTGGGATTTTGTTTTTGTTGGGGGGGGGGGGGGGGGGAATTGGAATTTTGCACTGGTGGTGACATTAGCACGTGAAGTGTTGGGATTTGTTGGGTTTGAATGGGTTTTGTTTTTGTTTGTTTCCTCTAATGGGTTTTGTTTTTGTTTTTTCTTTTTCATTATATATATATATATAAAAAATCTTTTATTGCAGAGAAATAGAACATTTATGGAGGTCTGATCAGCCCTGAAGAAGGTATTATGTAATCTAGTAAATTGGAAGTCAAGAATGGTGTTGTTGATAGAGGGAGGTTTAAGAACTTTGTTTTTAATAGAGTGTGGGAAAAATTCTTATGGAGTTAGGATCACTTTTAATCCAATCTCTCTTTGGTTCTTGAGTGAACATGGGAAATTTAGATGTATGACTATGATAGATTGTTAATTAGATAGTTAAAGGACTCTCATTTGTCTTTTTGTTTGGGTAAGAAATTATGTTTTTAAAAAGGTGGAGCTGTGTTAACTAAGCTGATAAATTGAAAGAACTAGACTTAGGAGAGTGGATGATTCTGTTTGATGGCTGAAACACTGAATAAATTTAGTTAATATTTTCTGTTTGAGATTTGTTCTCTGTGGTGGGACGGTTTGTCTAAGTTTGAATAGAGACCGTTCTCATTTTGTATAGATTGTTTTGGATGAGGGCTGTGTTGTTGTTGTTTGTGAACTGGAATGGTGGTTGTGGTTGTGGAATGGTGATTGTTTTAACATTTTGGTGACTTTGATGGTACCCTTTTTGGGTTACCTGAAATTGTTGTGAAATGTTTTTGGGTCTCAGTTTTGGGTCTTCACTTTGATAAAGCTAGATTATTGTTTTATGGTTTAGTTAGTTATTTTAAATTATTTTTTGTGCTCCTCAATTTTCAATTTTGTTTCTCTTTCTGCAGGAAAGCATTTTGACAGTAAGTGTACCTTTGGCAAAAACTAGTGATTGATCACTCCTGGCCTAGTGCCTTTGCTTCTTTTTATTATGAGGATCATTTTCAAGATTGAAGTATTTATAAATTTAACTTTTCTTTTGCAGGTTAAATACACATTGTTTGCAATAATTTTGGATTTTTTCTGAAAGTTGTAAGCTTAGCTTGAGCAAAGTAAGTAAATTTTAGTAGAAAACCTTATAAACCTGTTTAGTTAAAACATGTTTTGGTTTGTATTTTCTTTTAGCAATTGACCCATATTACATGGTGTGACTACTCTTAATGTATTGTTAGAAATGTTTCTTCTAACATAATTAATGTTTTTACTTTATGATTTTAATGTAGTATTGGTTTTATATTTGTGCAGATTTCTTATTGGTGGTTTTAAGAAGATTTACTTTTGGCATTACTTGAAGACATATGAGGACATCTTCCGTTAGTTCTAATTATATTATACTACACTTTTTGTATTGTTATAAAACATCTTGAGTTATTTTATATGTTGAAAACAATTATTGTATGGAAGGAGTTTGAATTAGATACTTGTTTTATTTTTTACTTGTGGAATGTATGGATCTTTTTTTATAAATGCGTTGTTGAAATAAATGTATTATTCAAATGTGAGGTTTTAGTAATGTAAAAACAGGTTACAGGTTAATATCAAAACCATGAAAAAAATAAAAACAGAAAATAAGTTTTAGTGACGAAATATTTCGTCACTAAATGTAACAAAATTTTGTAAGAAATGGTTTTAGTGACGAAAATTTTCATATTATATGTACATGGATTTTCTTAAAAATAGTTTTAGTGACGAACTTTTTCGTCACTATATGTACCCGATAAATAGTTTTAGTGACGAAATTATTCGTCACTAAATATGATTTAATAAACTAAAGTGTTTTTAGGGACGAAATATTTTCGTCACTGAATGGTGTTTTTAGTGAGGAAAACATTTAGTGACGAAACGTTTTCGTCTCTAAAAGTTTAAAAAAAAAAAATCAAATCGGACTTTTAGTGACGAAATTTTTCGTCACCAGGACTTTTAGTGACGGGGTTTCAGCGACGAAATGAATTTCGTCACTAAAAGTCCAATTTCGTCACTAAAAGTTTTTAGTGACGAAATACTGAAATTTTAGTGACGAATTTTTTCGTCACTGAAAATACATTTTGTTGTAGTGATTGTGACACCCTCGAAGAAATCACTCTCAACCATTTTATCCTCACATTTTTATGCAAACCATTTTATAAATGTTAGAGATATATTAACCCATTAATTAACATAGGCCAAAACCTAATTCTACTTTGCATGCAAGCAAAGTCTTTTACTTGTACTAGAAATCTATTAGTCTAGGGCTTAGTCTACTATATAGACCCATGTTATGGTTTATAGTAGCATAAGTTTTATACTACACTCTTATATAATAAAAAAGTAGCCCTTAATTAAAAGTTTTCTTCATAGACATAGGCCGTAAGGCCGAACAATGTAACCATTATGTTCTTGTGTTCCTATTTTATACTTTCCTTTTTCGCATATATTCAAGTATATTCAACATGGAATATATCATAGCTAATATTTAATAATAAATATAGCCATAGGATCCCCAAACGGCAACCTTCAAATCACTCCCCCCCCCCCCACCCCCAACACACAAAAAAATAAATAAATAAGAAGAAGAACTAACCCTTCCATCGTTAAGAACCACTTGAAATACCAAATAGCCAAGCCTTAACACTCGTAATCCAAGAAATCACTTGAAACATTAGAATTACCCTAACCTTAACCGTGCTCTAAACATGATGACCTGGATTTATGTTTCACTATTTCCAAATGATTCTCCCTTGTAATTATTCTAATAACTAATTTGGATTGAGAGAGAGAGAGAAGGAATAGAGTAGAGTTAGCTGAAAATTGCAATCCTAAACATGCACATCCATGTTAGCAATGGGGGAAAAAATAAAGAAATAAAAAAGGCACATGGAAGAGGACTAAGAAGGTTTACTGACCTGGAGCAATCCCCATCCTGTTGGTACGAATGCTAGAATGCAGACTATTATGTCCTGAAGTGTCAAATGGGGAACTGCTATTAAAGGAATGAAAACAGAAACGAATACCAAGGAAATTAGACCCGCGATAAGTCGAAACAAAAGCTGGAACTTTGCACTTAAACGTCGCCTTCCAATGGACCCAACCTGTAAAAGTTCAACGAAAATTATATATACTATATTATAAAGTTTTTTTTTTTTGGTAAACATATTATAAAGTTTGGATCATAGAAGTCAAGGTTGTAGAAAATGACTATCTTGTTGCACCAAATGGTAAATTACATAATTTTCGTATAAAAAATTGTGATTAAAACATATTCTAAACACAAATAATGCTTCCATATGACTTAAGACCTTTGATACTTTATAGGAGTGTTAAGTTCTATAAAAATTAGTCATTTAGTTAGTAAAGGTCATAATAAAATTACATATGATATAAACTTATGTTAAAATCATATCATATAAAATATATTTTATGTATATATAAAGACTATATCTGTCATATTCGGTATAGTACATGTCATGTTCTATCAAAATATCAATTTTATACCTAAATAAAAATTTGTATAAAAATTGAAGCACAATTATTTACCGAGAATCTCCTATAAGCATCATATTAAAATTTGTGTAACAAGTGATGTTCTTGGGTTTACATATATGCATAATGGCTGTTATTGTTATCATTGAAATTGAAAAGGATTTCTTTATTGATTAATTAGTTATGTAGCCATTTGAATTTTCTTATATCATTACTAAAACAATTAAAACACAATTTTCTATTTAAACCCTGGAATCATTCCTAAATTTTAATTCACATTTAATAGTTAATGGTTTGGTTTGAATTTTTGCTTTGTAACTGAAAATACACAATTGGTAAGTATGTTATAATTATAATCATAATTACTGTCAAGTGAAACTCTACTGCAAATTTTTTTTATTTATAAAAAAATACTACTCCAATTAAAATTCCAATATCAAGAGTTTTAGAGTTTTGGAAGAAATTTCAATATTTATTTTATAGTATTTTAATAATCTATCATAAATTTTTTGCTTTGTTTTAATGATAAATGTTAGGTCTTACATGTTTTACTTGCATTATGTGGTTCAGTGTAAGAATTACAAGTATATGACATCCTTTTGCCATATGACTCATAATAAGTATGTTAAAATCATTAACCTATTTGCCTTTTAAGTGAAATTCTATTACTAAAGTTTTTTTTATATAAAATTTTTAAAATACTACTCCAATTAAAAGTTTCTTGAAATGTAAAAGGAGTTTCATTCATTCATATATATATATATATATATATATATATATATGTTTTCTGTTTGGTTTTAATAATAAAAGTTAGGCCTTACACATTTTACTTGTATTATGTGGCTCAATATAAATATTAAAATTGTATGACATCCTTTTGACATTTTATTTTTTATAAGTAAAATAAAATTATTATCATAATTACTTTAATAAAAACACTATTACCAAAGTTTTAAAATGATTAAACAGTACTCTAACTAAAACTCAATTATACAAAATTTCAAAAAATTTAAAATAAGTTTCATTCTTCAATTTAAACTCAATTATAGTTATTAGTTTTTAATTAAAAAAAAATTGGTCTAAACGATGTGATTTAATTATGTAACTTGAATTTTTTTTTTCTTCAATATCTAGTACTATATAATAAATGTTGCATCTCATACATTGTGTTTGCGCTAAATGACTCAACACAAATTAATATTACGAGCCTTACGATATGCTTTATCTATGTAGCACATGCACCTTAGGTACATAAAAATTATTGACATATTTTTCCTGAAATGATATATATATATTTTTTGTTGTTGTTAGAGTCAGTATAGAAAACTACTCGGACGATCAACTAAAAGTCTTTAGAAATTTAACAAAACTTTCACTATTTGTTTAAATTATTTTAAACATTTGCTACATTTAAAATAAAATAAAAATAAAAGTTGTGTCTAATACATCATACTTGTATTATGTGGCACAGAGTAAATGTTACACATCCTATAATGTGCTTTCACCGTTTGGAGCCCTTAATTTAAGTATATTAAAAATAATGAAAATAATTGTTCAAAGTAAAACTCCATTACTATACAAAAGTTTGAAGAAAGTTATAGGCTTAGAATACTACTTTAATCAAAACAATAGACCAAAAAATTTCAAAAAAATCAAAAGGAGTTTCATTATATATATATTGACCTCATCACATGGCTTTGTGCGTGGATGAGACCTTTTTTTATTTATTGATTTTGGATTTAGTGAAATAATGTTTAAAAGTAAGATAGAAATAGTATCCTAATTTTAAAGATTTTTCTCTATGTGAGACTGTGAGAGTTAATAAAAGTTTGAAAGTCTAAAACTTAGGAACTCTTTAAAAAATTGATAAATTACTTTTTTAACCAATTTTTGTTTTTAAATTTAAAATTATCTAACTAAAAAATAGGGGTATTTTAGAGGGTTTAGGAAGTTGTGTGAAGATATTTTAGTACGCAAAATGATGAAACCCAAATAAAGAATCCTCTTATTAGTAGTATAAATATAATAAAAAAAATTATAATTTTAATAGAAATTTGGTCTAGCACAATGTATATTCACCATGAATTTGAAGTAATTTTTGTTATTTTATTTTACATTTCAATTATTGAAATATTTTCTTGATTTCTCATCAATAGTGCTAATATAATTAAATAATTCAACATGAGGCATGCATTTTTCAAACCTTTTATCCAAAAACAAAAACCATATCACGAGGCATGCATTTAATAAATTTTAAGCATCAAAAACTCGTTGCTGATGTGATGTGGTATCAGGCCGTAGAGCGTTCTATGATATTTTCCTCAATCAAAGAAGAAAGGTATTAATCTAGGAGTCTAAAGGCTTATGCCACTCACCTTCATCACCAAAAATATGACAATGATCACGAGCCATGAAACTCCATAAACCTGTTAATCATCTTAAATTAATTAGAATTATTGTCCCAGTTAATTATCATAAATATCAAATGCATTTCAAAAAGAGTAATATTACTAAGGTGACAAGTTGAGGTATCTAAAAATGTGGGTTCCTCGTTAATATCACATTTTTATCCACATTATAACTTGTCATCCTAATAAGTTGTGAAATTGTGAACATCAATTTACTCTTTTTGATATTATTGTTGAAGAAAAACATAGTATATACCCGAAAGCTTTTGGTTTTCTTGGTAATGTTCAAATGGTATAGAAGCCCATACTGATAGATGAAAAAGCGCAATGATAACAATATCTCAACAATAAAACTACCTTTCCCTGAATAACGGAGATATTCTTGGTCCTTTTCCCACCAAGATTCCCAACTTTTTTCTGGAGGTACACCTATCCCTCCTTGGTTGCTTATCCATTTATTCCAATCTGCCCAGTCATCAACAATTTTTTGCCATTCAAACCCTAATGGATTGAAGAGGAAAGGAGCAAAAAGCCATGTTCCCACCATGAACCATATTGATAAAATGATCAGGAAATGGGAAACTGCACCTCTATGTGATTGGCCCAATATTTGGTACACAAGAAGCAGAATCGTCAGTTCAACGCCCTTAATAAAATGGCTGCGAGAATAGAGCCTGTAGTTCTCAGAAAATTTAACATGGGCCGTTACAAAACCTCGACCTGAACCACTGAATAGTTTTATCGCATGAAGCAATGAATGTCCATAATAGTGGGTCTTTGTTGCCAAAGAAAATGTGAAGAAGACAGGAGCCAACTGTAAGTGCATTAATATGAAATCCGTCAACGGCAATTGCATTAATATGAAATCAGTTAACGCACTATGGAATCCACTTTCCAAACTAGTTTGCATCATCATTGGCAAGGACAGAAGAAATCCAATTTGCACAAAAGACTGAGAAGCAAGCGCTTCCTTAAGAGGCTTATTTTGAAGATCTCGCTCAGTACTCAGCTCCTTTTCAAGTTCACTGAGAATGAGATAAAGGCGGCCATAAAGAAACACATAGACTGCGCGCACAGTCAGCTGTCAAAACCAGAAACAGAGTGATTCACAGAATTATATGGGATCACACACACACACACACACACGTGTGTGTGTGTGTGTGTGTGTGTAGGAAAATATATTAAATATCATACATACCAAGGTACTGAAATAGAAACCAACGGTGGTGAAATAAACTGACAACATTCGGAAGAAATCAAATCGTTGCCCAAGCCTGTATATGTCACGACTCAATGTCTGCTCACCATTTCCATCAGCCATCTTTGCCTCAAACATTGTGATCTGTCCAAGGCCAACATCCCTCCCTTTACCAACTTGAATATATTCATGATGAGTAACACGTCCTTCACGTAATGTAGTACTGAAACCTGCAGACCACAGACAGATGGAAAGACATTTGTCAGCCTAATTAATATCACATAAGGATTCTAGTATGAAACAAGTTCTCCAGCTAGAAAATGCCTGCAAATATGTCCTCGCTTAAATGGATGCCTTTTGAAGCTTTGCTAACGCCCCCTCTAGTAAGGTGGAACAGCCTATCAAATACATCTGGATGACCATAGTGGAACCGTACTCTGAATGAGAAGCAGAAAATTATGGATTCAGACCATCAGACTCGAACATTAACTAACCAAAAGGCATGACAAAATGGAAAAATGTGACTGAAAAATATGTAAAATTTGGGTACAGAAACTTCCATTGACATTTTAATTTCATACAGGAATGCAAACTTAAGAATGCTATTAACCGCTGAATTAAGAACTCAATAGTTGAAGATGAAGGCTCAAGTGTTATACAATCCGCAGTTTATAACTTGTAAATATTTTCCTACAAGTCTTTTAGTTCAGTACTGATGTATTAAAGATAGCTTTAGTAAGACATGTAATTACATCATTGGTTCATTAGTGATGTACAGTAAAATTAGTTAGTCAAAGAATCAGTTTCTCTGTTTGACTTTAGCTGAACTCTGCATCTTGCATAAATAAGCAGGAGATTGTATTTATAACAGAATGAATGAGAGTTACGATTAGTTTTTCTCCCAAGACTGTTTCTCTCAAATTTAACATGGTATTAGAACGAAACTAGCCCAATTTTCCTTGGTTTCCTAGTTCTTTTTTTTTTTCAATGAATTAGCAATTTTTTTTTTTCCAAATAACATTAAATATCAAAAAATTTAGTTAGTTGTCACATTTCAAAATAATGTTGAAAACTAGCATCTCGAGTGTCTAAAACTTGAGTTTTAAGATAAAACTCGAGTTTTTAAGTCTCGATTTGTAAATGGTGGTGGCTGATATGGAAGAAAAATTCACGTGGAACTTGAGTTTGTAAGACTCGAGTTTCACTTTTAAGACTCAAGTTTTAAAGACTCGAGTTTCACCATCTGATTTTTCTTCTTCTTCCTCAAGCTCTTCTGACCCAGTGTTGTTCTTCTTCGTTCTTCGACACTGCAGATCATTCCTCTTTAGATCGGAGCTCCAGCATTCAATCAACCAGCGTTCTTCGTTCAATCGACCAGATCGGAGCTCCAACGTTCTTCGTTCTTCCTTTGTTCTCCTCTTCAGTTCTTCCTCTGTTCTTTGTTCTTCATAAGATCTTCGAAGTTGCACATCGTTCCTCTTCAGATCGGAGCTCCAGCGTTCAATCAACCAGATCAAGGCTCCAATGTCTGCGTTCTTCCTTTGTTCTCCTCTTCAGTTCTTCCCCTGTTCTCTGTTCTTCTCTATTTCCTCTATTCTCTATTCTTCGTCAGAACGTTGCTCTTCGTCTTCAAGTACCAAGACTCGATTTTGCTTTTTAGAACTCAAGTCTATAAGACTTGAGATCTATCTGGCAAAAACTAATCAGATCAGCCAGCGGAATTTGAGTATTTGAAATTCGATTTTTAGATTGAAATTGACCCTTTTAAACTCGAGATGCTAGTTTGCAGCATTGTTTCTAACGCATGTCAACTTATTATTTTCCTTCCCTCACCAACGTTATTTTGCAAATATCCTCATGAATTAGCACAGCAAACAAATTCATTACTGATTTCCTAATTTTATCCCACTCAATTGCAGTCCTTATATATATTTAGTTGTAGGAGGATGGGTTTCAATTTTTAGTATAAATCTTTGTGTGTTGAGTCGCAATAGCAAACTACGACTACGCTACATGTAGAACCAAGATACACAAGGAGAAAAGATTGTGAGAAAGGAGTTGAAAGACATTGGCGACTCCGGCAACATCTCCAGTCTTTGATTGGCAGTGCCTCTAGCAGATGTGATCGATGGCTCAATTGTAGGAGGATGGATTTAAATTTTTGGTTGAGTTTTGATTTTCTAAATAAATAGGTATTAATGGGGAAGGATTGTGTGTGATAGACCCTATTTATTAATTTGGAAAATGCTAATATGTTGTGCTGGTATAAGAAGGTGTAAACAATGGGGTCTACACAAGCTCCTTATCAAATTTACACTCTAAAAAAAATAGTACATAGTATAAAGCAGTTGTTTTTGTTCTACAATTTAATTTTTTTATTGTAATTATTATATTTTAAAGATAGAGTTTATTTTAATCACTAAATTTGTAGTAGAGAGAGATATCTTACTTTAGAAGGTTAGCTAACAATCGTTGCCCAATAGTTTCCAAACAATTCTCCTGAGTTGACATAAACCATGCCAAACACGAAACACTGCATTAACAACGAAAACATGATGAACCACAGAAAAATCATTATTAGTCTTATTTACCAGCAGCAATACAACCACAATCCATTTTAAGATTACCAACACCAATTAAAATTACCTGCCAGTGAATATATGCTCCCGAAGTCCAAGGATGGTTGGAAGTCTCACGCCATCATGTTTTTTAAGAAATTCTTGCAGCAAGTTCCTCATTTTGAAGGCTTCCTCCATATAATTATCCTGATGAACAATTTGTTATAAATATAGGTATAAATGAAGTAGGTTGCAAAATACATATAAATAATTTTACTTTAAGAAGTATAGAAAATAGAGAGAATTTTTAAAATTTTAAATTCTGGATTTAGTGATATCCGCTCAAGCAAACCCTGTGTGATTCAATGAATAATCGGTATTTTTAAAGTGTCGATTGGCACACTGAGCAATATTTGAAGTGTTGATTCATTGAAGAGATAGTTTCGCTTAGGTGAGAGTCAGGCGAGGGTCAAGTGAAGTTTAAGCCACTCAAGCATATTGACAATAGAGGTCAGGAATCTCTGCTTGAGGCTCGGTTGACAAGCTGCTCGAGTGGCTCATCAAAGCTCGATCGAGTAGACCTTGGACTTGGAGCAAGGTTGGACCCAGGATTTTAATCTAGCAAGGGCCGGAGTATAAAGGGAAAAAAAAAAACTCCAAATAAGTATTCATATAGTATTAAAAAATTATAAATACTCAAAATCGTTGTTTTTAAATACTTTAAAATGCAATTATTTACCAACAAAGTCAAAACAAAAACAAAAAATATATATATATATATATTTTTAATAATAGGCTGACTAGGATTTTTTTTTGTTTGTTGTTGTTGTAGTTAAAGCATTCACAGTGGTGGTGCTAAAAATTTTAGTTTTTAGTATCTCAAAAAATTACTTTATCTATTTTACTACATCACTTTACAATACATCTAATATCAAAATTTTTTTTTTTTTATCACTTCATCAATAATATAAACAACACATTAAAATAATAAAGGAAGAGAGGGAATTTGACTTTTGTAATTGAAAGAAGAGATATAATCTTAATAAAATATGCATTTTATTTATAACAACTTGCTGCAATAAACTAATATTTGGGTTGGATAGTTGCTATTTGGATGATGTTAGTTAGGCTTATTGAGGAGAAGGGAGGCTTAAGGTTTTGGAAGAGGACCCAACTACAAAAATTAAACGTATAATAACTATAAAAAAAAAAAAAAATTTGGACCCAAGGGGGTTTGGACCCCCTTGGGCCCACCTGGGTCCGTCCTTGCCTTGGAGATAGTTTTTCTACAGCATTTTTCATGAAACGATTTTGTAGTCTCAAACTGCTCGTTAATGTGTTAAACAATTTTTAATGTTTGAATCAACCAATTTGACATTCCAAGTTTGTCTATTGAAGGACCACACCCTATCCATATCTATATTTATATCTACATATATAATATAAAAGCAAAAAGTTTGATTTTTTGTTGACCACTCCTCATTACACCCTTAGATTTTTTTTTTTTTTTTTTTTTTTTTTTTTTTTTGTGATTGGAAAAAGTAGAAATTCCAAATTATAATAAATGCAAATTATTAATCTTTACCCAAAAAATTGATCACGCGCGTGCTCAAAGACTAGTATATATTAAAACAAAAAACTGTGGTAAAGAAGAATGCAAAAGTAAGGAGTAAGGAGGAAAAAAAAGAACGGGAAATATAAGGGACTTACTACCGTCAAGAAATCATTCCCGTTCAGGCCAGCACCCCACAACCGGAACTGGTAAAGGTATTTTAAATGGACAAATTTAGATTTGGTTATTTTGGTTAGATTGATCTAATGGTATCTGTGATGATTTTATAATTTTGGTCTCTCTTCTTCTTTTTCTTTTTTTATCTTTGCTTTCATGTTGCCTCTTATTCTTCGTTTTTACCAAAATCCATTGGTATGCTCTGCTCTGCATCTTCTTCTTTACTTTCTCCCTCCCTATCTCTCTCCTTATTGTTTTTCTCTCTTTTTCATGTGAAAGATGAAACTAGACTCCTCGATAAAAGAAGTGCATCGTTCACATTTACTTTTGAGAAACGTGTAGCATTGAAAGAGGATAAGACTTCTATTTTGATTAAAAGATAAGAGTAGAATGAAATATGATAAGACAAAAAAAGAAGAAATACGTTGAAGAGATAAACTAAAACAAAGAAAAAAAATTAAAATAATAGTGAATGCGTGGAGGACAATAATGCTTCGTTTGGGAGTTTATAAAGAAATGAAATTGAATGATTATAAAAGAATGGAATGGAATAGAATGTATTTAAGTAAGGGAAAGGAATGGAAAAGAAATGAATGCAATAGAATTAAGTAATATTGTTTGAATGCTTTAAAATAAAGTAATGGAAAAGAATGCAAATAAATAAATGTAAGTAACCTTGTTTGAGAGTAATATAGAGCGATATGAATAGAATTATTATATGAAAGTATTACTATTAGACCTGTAAGTGCACAATTTGTACCCGGTCTAGTCACCAGATGGACTCAGGCCCAGAGAGACTTATACAATAAAATTTGTAGAATATGAGCTTGAAACCTAGACTATGGATATTGGATAAAGAGGAAAATCTGGCTAGATTGCCGTTATCCGTGTGTTCAATAGATGAGAATAGCAAAAAAACTCTCCTCGGATGTAAGCCGAGGATCATTTGTATTGCTTTTCTTTCTTTAAGAATAATATTACAACTACAGTTCAAGTATTCAAAAATCCTCCCCACTTTTCTTCTGCCCTCCTCCACCTTTTATATCTCTCTTGTTCTCTTGTATCTATCTTCTTCTTCCTTTTTTCTTCCACGTGTATCACAAATCTTCTAATTAGATATTTGTCCCATCCAACACCTTCTTGAAATCTTCAAATACTAGCTGAAAGGTTGAACCTTACTGTTCAGAGGTCATTTCTCTATTAATGAGGCTAGGGAGGTAGGTGTAATGTCTTTAATGCGGTGGTAGCAGTTTTTTCTCCTCTAATATTTCTCACACGTTCTTCCTTTCAACAACTGTGTGGATCACGCCTATACCCAACAGCTCTTCCGGAATTCTGTTCCCAACACCTTGGCATGTCCTATGACCTTTACTTGACCCATTCGAGGAGATCCTCCTCGGACAGATCCTCCAGCTCTTTTAGCATGAACTGGCTTGCGGGCCTCAAAGGCTCTGCTTGGACAGGCTTACTCCACCAAATCAAGCCTAAGGCCTAAATGCATATTTTAATTATTTTACCCCCACAAGACCCTTATTATAAAATAAATGGCTAAATATATAGAGGTATTTTGAGAGTTTTAGTAACACATTCATTAAATTTAATTCTATTCCCTCAAATTCCTCTCAATTTCAAGGGGAATGAAAATTTAAAGTTTCAATGGAATAGAGAGGAATGAGTGTTCCCTTTCTCTTATTCTATTCCCTTCTACTAAAACTCCCAAACAGGAATATAAATTTTTTATTCATTCCATTAAAACTTCCAAACAAAGAAAGGAAATATTCTAAAAATATTCTTTTTATTATTCCATTCTCTCCTTCTAAAAGAGGGCTAAATGAGAGTAAAAAAAAAAAAAAATTCTTTAAGACTAGATTATTAGAAGATGCGAGAAGTTGAAATTTTGCAAGAATAAATTTATAAGATGTATATATTAAAACAAAAAATTGTCATTGAGAAGAAAAACATCGATAAGACGTAGGGAAGAGAATGAGAAATTTGAGAAAAAAAGCATCTATAAAACGTTTAAAGAAAGATGAAAGAGAAGAGGTTACCAAATGAATATGAACTACTATTTATATCCAAAGAATTATGTTCCTTTAATAGAAATCTTTCATTCAATATGCACATTTTCAGTCAATAGACACATTTTCATTCAATAGACTCATTTTTGGTTAATAGGCACATTTTCGTTCAATAGACACATTTTCGTTCAATAGGATCATTTTCATTCAATAGGCACCATTAATATATATCTAATATGAAGGATTATAACCTTTTAATAAACACCTTTTGGTATATCTAATATAAAAAGGTTATCACATTTCAATAGATACCTTTTGGTATATCCAACTTGAAGTGTTATGGCCTTTCAATAGGCACCTTCTGGTATATATATTATAACAAATCTTGTATATAAATATACACAAACTAAACTAGAGACGCAACATTTTGTCTCTTATTCATTCCCACAAAAAACTAATTAATAAAACAACATTGTTTTCTATTGGCTAACAAATAAAAATTTATGCTATTTCTTTTAATATTATTTTTTAAAAATTTCATGCATTTTTGCCTACTCAAACTCAAAAATAATTATTATTTTTTTCTTCCTAAAACTCATCCAATAGCTATTCCTATGCATCACACCGATTAGCGACTAGTATATCTAAAAGCTAAAGCGTAATATTTATTATTATTATATTTCTATTGAGTTATATTAGCAGACATGTCATTATTATTATTATTTTTTTGGGTTTCCATCTTTATTAATTATCTATTGCAAAATTATTTTTTTCTGGCTAACGTGATGCACTACACGCCATCATAAACTCTAATTATCTATTGTCTATATTGAAAACTCTTTCAACATTGAGTGTCATTTAAATATAAAATAAATTTTGCTACTCAATCATTAAGCCACATCATTCACTTATTTTCTACCTCTTCTTCTTCTATTTTAAACTTTTCTTCTCATTACTCTCAACAAAAAAAATACTTAACAAATACAAAAACAAAAACATCTTCTTCTTCCTGTTAGTCCTACGGTTACAATTCCTCCAACATTTCCCTTCACTCTTTGCCTTTTTATCTCCTCACTACTCTCTACTTCACCGTTACACTTCTTTCATCATTTTCTCTTTTTTATAATTTAACTCTTTTTCTTTATATTTTAATTTATTTAAACATGATATCATTTCTCTCATTCAATCCATATTTCTCCTACACAAAAATGATGAGTATTCTCTCTCTCTCTCTCTCTCGGTAAATTTTTGTTCTTTCTTATATCTCTAAATAAGGTTGATGATTTTTTTAAAATGTGTTTTGGTCTTGTGTTTTTTTAATTTCTCATCACAAAGTCTCATCTCTCTCTTTTACAACTTTGGTTGAATTTTGGTTTGAGTTAATACTATTTTATTTTTTGGATATAGGAATTTGAGTTTATATCAAAATACAATCTACATGGCTATGAGTTTGAATATACATATTGTTGGAATAATAAATTATTATAAAGTCTATCTTTTATTCAAAAGCTGAAGCATAGCATTTATTGTTGTTACGTTCCTGTTAAGCCACATCAGGGGACACATCATTATTATTATTATTATTAGGGTTTTTCATCTTTATTGATTGTCTATTGCAAAATTAATTCTTTGTGGCCAACGTGATGCACTACACGCCATCATAAACTCTAGTTTTCTATTGTCAATATTGAAAGCTCTTTCAACATTGAGTGTCATTTCTCTATATGAGAGGTGCTACGTCCACAACATTTTTACAACAATTTTACAACAAATCATAGGTGGTTAGTTGTTATAGGTTCAAATTTGAATCTAACACTAAGATTACTTTTTTGTCCCAACAATAACAACCAGTAACAACTTGCCACTTAGGATTTGTTGTAAAAATGTTGTGGACATATCATTTCTCTATATATATATATGTGTGTGTGTGTGTGTGTGTGCGCGCAATAAATTTTGCTACTCAATCATTAAGTCATTTCATCCACTTATTTTATACCTCTTCTTTTCTATTTTAAACTTTTCTTCTCACTACTCTAAAAAAAAAAAAAAAAAAAAACTTAAATAACAAAAACCTCTTCTTCTCCCTGTTACAGTCCTATGGTTACACTTCCTCAAACCCTTCCCTTCCCTCTTTTCCTTTTTACCTCCCCACTACTCTCTACTTCATTGCTACACTTCCTCCATCAATGTTACTTTTTATATATTACATCCTATTACATAATATTTATATATATTCTGATGCATTGCGTGGGTACGGTGTTAGTTGTTTATAAACAATGATTCTATTTTTATCTTTTATAGAATTTTTCACCATTAGAGCATTCATATCTGAGTTTATAAAAAAAAAACCCATTTTACACTCTAAGAAGTTACTTTAGCTATTTTACGAAATTATTTAACAATACAACTAACATCTCATTTCTTAGTTTTACACAATAAAATATATAAACTACATAATAAAGTAAGATAAAACTAACTTATCTCTCTTCTCTCTTTGATTTTTGTCTCTCTTCCTCTTTATGTGTGTGTGTCTCAACCACCCACCACCAAACTCAAACCCAAAACCAAAACAACCTAGAACCACAACCAGTTGAAACTGAAACCACCACCACTACCATCAACAACCAAAACAACCCCAACAACCACAATCGACAGCACTACATCACAATCAACAACTACCACCAAAACCTATTAAACCTGCAACCACCAAAACCTAGAACCCACACCACCACCATCGGAATCCACCACAACCACCACAAAATCTATCAAGAAAAAAAATCATCAATCTCCACCATCAAAATCCCCCCATCTATATATTACTAAAAGCTAAAGCGTAGCGTTTAATGCTAATGTATTCACGTTGAGTCACATTAACGTCCACGTCATTATTTATTTATTTTTTTTTTCCATTTTCTTATAATTATTTTGAATATTTTTTTATTTCATATTTACACTTCTCCAACCTTTCTCCCTCCCTTACCTTTTCATCTCCCCACTACTTCTCCAGCCTCTCTTCTTCCCTCACCTTCTCATCTCTCCACTACCCTCTACATTAATATCATTCTTCATCTTTCCTTTCATCTTCTTCTATTTTTGTCTCTTCTTATTCACACTTTCTTATTATAAATTTCTCACTATCTTTTTCATTTTATACAAAATTTTCCCTTACAAAAAAAAGGTTCTCTCTCTCTCTCTCTCTCTCTCTCTCTCTCTCTCTCACACACACACACACACACACACACACACACACACACACAATTTTTGGTGGATTTTTATTTTTTATTTTTCTTGCATCTTTGCTTTAGGTTGATAATTTTTTATATTTTTTAATCTACTTTAGGTTAATGCGATTCTGTTTTGTTTGTTTTAATTGTTGTTTTTTTTTTTTCTCTTTGACTGTTAAATGTTATCCTATTGCGTTATAAATGATTAAATATAGCATATTAAAATATAATATTATTCTACTACGTAGCATGATTTGGATAATTTAATTTAGTAGTTATTGTAATCTGATAGCATGATTTTTATAGTGCTCAATTTAGATATTGAACTATGAGATTTTAATAATTTTTTATATTTTTTTAATCATTTGTGGTGGATAAAGTACTTTTAATAATTATATTAGAAGTACTCTATAATGCCATTTATTTAGAGAAAAGTAAAGGTTGGCTAAACAAAAATTATTGGATGAGAAACAAATTTTATCTTTCGCAATTTTACTGTAATTATTTTTAATATATTTTTATTTCATATTTAAACTTCTCCAACCTTTCTCCCTCCCTTACCTTTTCATCTTCCCACTACTTCTCCAACCTTTCTTCCTACCTCACCTTCTCATATCTCCACTACCCTTTACATTAATATCATTCTTCATTTTTCCCTTCATCTTCCTCTATTTTTGTCTTTTCTTATTTACATACTCTTACTATAAATTTGTCACTATCTCTTTCATTCTATGCATAACTTTCCCTTACAAAAAAAAGTTCACTCTCTCTCTCTCTCTCTCTCTCTCTCTCTCTCTCACACACACACACACAATTTTTGGGTGGATTTTTAATTTTTATTTTTCTTGCATCTTCGCTTTAGGTTGATAATTTTTTTATATTTTTTAATCTACTTTAGGTTAATGCGATTCAGTTTTGTTTTTTTTAATCGTTGTGTTTTTTTTCTCTCTCTCTTTGATTGTTAAATGTTATCATATTGCGTTATAAATGATTAAATACAGCATATTAAAATATAATATTATTCTACTACATAGCATGATTTGGATAATTTAATTTGGTAGTTATTGTAATTTGATAGCATGATTTTTATAGTGCTCAATTTAGATATTAAACTATGAGACTTTAATTTTTATATTTTTTTAATCATTTGTGGTGGACAAAGTACTCTTACTAATTATATTAGAAGTACTCTATAATGCCATTTATTTAGAGAAAAGCAAAGGTTGGCTAAACAAAAATTATTGGATGAGAAACAAATTTTATCATTCGCAATTTTACTTTTTTTATTATTATTACTAGTATTATTTCATAACAATGCATATATAGAAATTTAATTCTTAGATTTTAATAATAATTCTTTATTTGATAATTTGTTTTGGGTGGACGAAGTTACAATTTCTACAAAGAAAATAACCTTAGCAGATTATAAACAACAAATTGTTTTCCTAATTGGTCCAATTAATCATAGTTAAGTTTTATTAATTTTTTTAGTTACGTTTTTCAGTGTTTTGGATTGTAGGCAAAAAATAATAATAATAAGTTTGAGAAAATTTGTTTAAAACTAAAAGAATAATTTTCAAATTTTATATTCTTTTTAATGGTTCACAAAATGTTATAAATAACTTTTATTAAAAAATAAATATTTTCGTTAACTTGCCTTTTGAATTTCTGAGAAAATTTGTATTTTTTTTAAAATTTTAGTACAACAAAAATGATTAAATTTATGATTTATAATTGTTCCTATATTACATTTATGATTATTTTTATAATGAATAAAAATATAAGTATAAAATACATTACTCTTTATTAAATTAGTTTAAATTGTATAAAAAAATTTAATAAAACCATTATAAAAATAATTATCATGTGCAATGCGCAGGTTTGCGGCTAGTACTCATAAACCCACAAACCTAAACCAACAAAAATCACAACCAACAAGCCCACCATTGGAATCCGCTATTACCTATGTCCATAACGACATCCATCACCAATTTGAGAGATAAATAGATAAAACCTAAAAAAAAAAAAAACCATTCGTCTGGCCCTTATTCCCAAACAATATTCCTTTTCTTGACCTAAATTCTATCTCACTCTCAAATCACAAACTGAAAAAAAAAAAAAAAAACTAATAGAAATTATTTTACCAAAACATGCTACAAAATTAGAGGCATGAATGGCAACAACAGTAATGATCCAATCGTCCTCCTTGTGATTCTTGCTGAGTGAGACCAATTGCAAGATCGATATAGTCGTTGATCTTTCGTGTGTGTGTGTTAAATACTTAGTATTCTCAACAAAAAAAAAAAAATAAAGCTCATCCCACTTCCCAATAGTTTATTAGCTCAATTAGCTATACATCAGGCATGGAACTTACTTTATTTGTGGTGATTGGAGTAGGAAATTTGTGCTATAAATGGTTGGTGACTCAATTTACTTAATTTAACGAGGCCATAGTTAATCCTATTGGAGGTTGGACTCTTGACGTTTGTTAGCTTTGGATATGGTAGGCCTATATTCTCTGCTGAGGTTGTATATTTTAGAAAGAACTATGATTATCCATTTGGAGTTTTGAAATATAGTCATGTATTATATGGGGCACATAATTTTTGGTTATTGTTTGTAAATATTTTATAGAGCTCTGGCTTGTAATGCAGAGATTTTAGTGTGTTAATGTTTTATCATCCAGATATGTTGTTTACTTGTTGAAAGAAGAAGAAAAAAAAAGCTCCTATAGTTTCTTGATAGTTCATTTCTCTTTCTTTGGAAACTTTTGAGTTTGGGATGTGACAAGATGTGTATTATAGTGAATTAATCTTTTAACTCTAAAAACAATTATACAATTACTGTTGACAACCATAAAATTTTAAATTAAATCTGTGATTATATGGTAAATAAATCCATCCATTATTTCAATTATTAGCACTTATTTGTTTGAAGGAAAATGCTAGAGATACAAATTTTTTTTGAAAAACTTTTACAAACTGCTGATATTGTGAGTAATTGGTATATAAAAGAGTAATATTATTGATAGGTCTAAATGAGAACTAATAAAAAGTTGGTCATAATAACAATTTATAAAAAATATTGTAAAATAGTTTGTGGCTATAGCATCACTTTTGTTTTGTTTTGTTTTTTTTTTTTTTCTTGGAGAAAAGCATTACTCTTGTTTGAAATATATGATTTAGATAAATAAAGGCATAACATTATTATAAATAACAACGACCAAAAAATAAAAGACATAGCAGTAAGGGTCATAAGTTCTGGGGATAGATAAGCGAAATACCTCAATATAGTAACTGAACGCTAATTTTGATAAAATCAGGAGAACCCAAAACATAGCGTACCTAGAAATTAGAGAATTTAGAAGCTGATCAGTAATAGAATTGATGAACCTCATTCAAGCCATACTAACACAAAAAACCCAACTCTGCTCTTGCTGTTGGGTATGCTTTAAAAATTATTGGGTATGTTCAAATTTCAAAACTTAAGTTGAAAAGCCCAAGCCCATGCTCTAGAATTCCACAATTATCTCCTTTTTCCTTAGCAACAGGTCAGCCCGCACTTCCTCCTCTTTTGCAGAAAATACACAATGACTTGCGGGATCAATGGGAAACAGAAATTCCAATAATATCACCCGAATCACCTTTGATTACTTCCTTTTTTAAGAGCCTAAGAACTTTCAAATTCTCTGTATTACTGTTGGAATGTGAGGATTACTAAGTTGAGGATTCTCTCTCTCAACGCGCCAAAATCGTAAGTACAGCTATTTTCCTTCTCTATGTTCATGAGTTTATCCATATAATATTAGTTGCTAAAGATCAATAGAGACACTTCCATGATATTCTTCCTCTGTGTCTTATACTAGAAAACTTTCTCTTTGGCCATTTGAGACAAGTTCGAAACTCTGTTTATGAGTGCACACTGTCAGAGTTGTTATTGTATCTAGAGAGCAACCGCCTGAGGTAATTGCATTGACAAAATCATTCCATTGGGGGCAAAATCACTACTTATTGACAACGGATTTAGTTCCGTGCCCCTCTCAACAGTTCGATAAGCTTCTATTTCTTTGCTTTCATATTTTACGGCACTGATATATAATTAAATCTTATTTATATTTTGTTAATTAATTTGAGCAAACCTTGAAACTATATTTCCAACACTTACTTGATAAGAGAAATCGGCTTCTCATCCATTGCCCTTCCAACATACAGCCGAGGCTGCAAGATATCAAAAATGTGAAAGAAAGAAAAATATAATTTGGTAGAGCTACTGTACAGACTGAAAAGAAATTATACAGCTAGCTAAAAATCAGCTTCAGGTATCATATCCATAGGCATATATGAAGTAACGGCTTTTTAGCTTTAAACACAACTATCACTTTAAAAAGCTTAAAAACATGCATCTGCATACCTCATACCACCACATAATGAGCATCACAATCTTATTATTGGACCTTTCAAGATGTCGGCGAATGAATGGGAACAAAGACAACACTGTGGAGAGCATGTTTGGTGATAAGTAAATGAGGACAGCCAAAATGAACAAAGAAGGTGAACCCGGACTATTGCCAAAGGTCTTGATGGTCTGTGCAAACCCAGGAGGAATTTTCCAACTATAAGCATAAGTTACTGGTAAAACTATGAGCCATGCTGCAGCAGAAACAGCTTTCAAAATGTATCTTAGCTTGACATATATCGGCATGCTGTGCCTCGCTTTCCAGCTCAGGATTATATCAAGGACAGCTGCAATATTCCCCCCCAAAAAAATTTTATATATATAATACAAAGAATAATATTTTCATGTTGATAATTGAATGTATAAATGTATGTCAAGTACATGGTAGGCTTCTCCATATTACTGAGTCATTAGCCCGAACTTTTGGCAAAACTAAAATGTGCTTGAAAATGAAACTGAAAAACCTAGACAGATTTTAGAGAGAGAGAGAGAGAGAGAGAGAGAGAGAGAGAGAGAGAGAGAGAGAGAGAGAGAGAAAAAAAAAAAAAAAAAAAAAAAAAAAAAAAAAAAAAAAAACAAAAAAGAGAGAGAAAGAGCGCCATGCCCACGAAATAGTTGGAGAAACCCCATACGTCCATGTAGAAAAAGTGCCATTGAAGAGGGGACACAGTAGCATTCAAAACTATGAAGGTGATCAAAGAGAAAAAATCAGTAAGATCCAATTAATATAGCTTGTCCTTCTTATGCCCTAATTAAACCAATCATCCTCTTGGTCTTGTGCTCATAAAAAAATACATGAACTGGAATAAAAGGTGATGGGAAATGATAAGGTTTTTGTAAATTACTAAAAGAAAGCAAATTAAAGGGAACATATATTAGTGTTTGGGACTAGCTTATAAGGAGTCTAACTCTACTGACCCAACTTATATGCTCCACACTATACTCTACCAAAAAAATCAATCCATGTGGATATTATTTAATAAACATAAATAGAAGAGTTAAGCAAAGTCAATCTCCTCAACCTCCCAACTCACGTTCCAAACCCAAAAAATTTATAAAAAAAAAATTCACAGCACCACCATCAAAATACCCAACCACCATTGGATTCCACCACCAATTCCACTACTAGAGAAGATGACGAGATTGAATCTCGTCAACCACCTACACCTATTCCAGTACAACCAGCGCCAGTGTTGGAGAAGATGACAACCCTAATCCATTCATTGAGACAATTCATCTACCCACAGTTGTCTTCTTGGCCAAAAATCTACCAACCAAAAAAAAAAAATCCCAAAGCAAAGGATAGAAAGAAAAGGAGCCCATTAGTTAACTTTTGTTTTATACACCATATAAAGCAAAGGAGCGCACAAATCTCTTAAGTCCAAATCAGTACAGTGGAGAAAGCAAAGGAGATTGTTTCTTTATGCAAGAAACAATCTCATATGGATTTTGTGAGAGAGAATAAAAAAAATCAGAGGGCTGGCTTTAATGTCGTGGAAGCTTGAAGAAAGCAAACATGATGCTCTCTTTGATGGACAAAAACTAAACTGTTGGTTTTTTGGTAGTAAACCTCGAGTCCACAAGGGGTTCCTTGAATCCACTAAGAGATAAACTAGAATCCACTAGAGAGAAGTTTAAGAAAATTCTGAAATTTTATAATAATAGTCTGTATTGCCTCTGATGGCTACAAAACATATAAATACTGAGAAAAACGTGTAAAACCTTAATTCACATTAATTACGTGATTAAGTGACAAAATACCGAAATTTACCAAAAATGGAGAAATTGAGTTTAATGCAGAATTATAAATACTGACCTTAAGAGTTGTCCTAAAACAAGTGGGAGATTATTTTGACTTTTGAGCAAAAAGTTAGTAAGAGAAAAAAATTACTATAAATGACAAAAACGCAATTTTCAGGGCCTAAATGAAGGAATTTGCTATTTTCAGGGAGAACTTCATCGCAAAGCCATGATTATTGCTCAAAAGGCCGTTTCACTTTAGTCAGCCAAATTTCATGCAATTCCGACTCAGAGACCCATGATTTCTACTAGTGCTTTTTTTTCTTGCGCAATGATTTCAGGCGTGCGTGAGAGTCCAGAAAGGCAATGACGGTCTGTTCTACATCAAGCTTGATCATTGAGGCTTGCAAGCTCTTTCTTTGCTGTAATATCACCCTCCTCATCCTCTCGAACTTAGGCTTTGGTGGTGGAATCAGGCGGTGGCTGGGTATTTTGATTATGGAGCTTCGCTTTATTTTACGTTTGTAATGTGAGTTGGGAGGTTGAGGAGATTGACTCCATCTAACTCTTCCATTTGTATTTAACATATAATGTTCACGTGCCTTGACTTGACAAGTGGAACATAGAATGGAGCATATAAGTTGGTACAAAAGATTTAGACTCACTTATAAGATAGTTTTTTGTTTTTCATCTTTTATGTATAGGTTTTAAAGCCTCTTTTTTTTTTCTTTTTCTTTTTTTAAATATAAATATACTTTAACTCACTTTAAACAAAAAGTTTTCAATAAAAAGTTAAATAAGTTGGTCTCAAATGTAGAAAGTTAAAGGTAATCACTTGGTGGGATGAAGAACACATTTCCCAATAATAGGCCGATAATAACCATCAAATAAACAATATGGTGTTTAATAGGGTGCAAATGAGATAGGATCATAGGAGACTTAATCTAAGAAGCAAGAAAACAGGCATGATGCAACAGAAGACATGGTAATTCTTAAAAACTAGTCGTTAACCCATGCGACGCATGGGATAGTTAACAAATGTTAAATAATTTTAGGCATCTATTACCTCTAGCTTATTTTTAGTATTTACTCCGTTTGTAATTTGCATAGAAGTCTCAAACATGTTGTCACAATCCATAAATGAAAAAATAAATAACATTATTAATCATGTAAAATTTTAGTTAAGTTCATAGAATCTATACATTGTTAAATATTCTAAACCTTACCTCTATATATTTTTCTAGCCTTATCCACCAAAACCCACACTCCAAATAACCCTAATTCCTTCCATAAACTTATAAACTACGGAAACATTTCAGAAGTATGAAACAACAAATAACAAATCAACTATTTATACCTAAGTTTTCTATTTCCTACTTGGACAACAAAATACACAATACCCGAAATACTCACAATATTGTAAGATTTTGACCTGGACCATAGAATAAAAACAAAAGTCCAAAAACTCTCTAGTCTCCTCTATCGACTTCTTGTCATGTTGCTACTCATTAAGCCATGTTTTCCACATGCCCAAAACCTTTTTAAACTCCTCAACCTCTATTTTATAATAAGTGATTGTATCTCTAAGTAATTATATCTCAATTGCATATGAGGACCAGATTTCCCAACTAACCCATGCTTGATAAACCAATAAAAATCTCAACTTGATAATAAAAATAATCAAAGCTGACATTGAAGACCCTCTCAAATTTGAATCAGAGGCTGAGTATTACATATGATGCTAAATACTTTGTACCACAAATTTCATGGGAGCTAAACAAAGACTAAAACTAATGAAAAGCACACAAAAAAAAAAAAAAAAAAAGGTAACAATATTTGATCAATTTGGTTGCATTGGTCTAACATTTCTATCAACCATTTGCATTAGTCAGTAATGATATTGTTACATGTAGTAATTTGTTTAAAAAAATGATAATGATGAGTTTGAGTTTAAGTTAGACTTATTAGAGAGATAGAGTTTTATTCCTTGTTAAGTTTGGATTAATAAAAATAATTTTATTTAAATAAAATGATAATTTTATTTAAATATTATGCTGATGTGAAAAATTGTAAGAATTTCAAAGATTTTAATTAATTAATATTATAAGTATATTTTCGATTTTAAAACATGTTTTATGCAAGGATTTTGTTAATGAGTTCTCAAAATGCACCAATTAAGGTTCATTTAATACTCAATAAAATGTTTTTTTTTAGAATAATTATTAAATTCATCATCTCTTAATATTTTAATTTTTTTAGTACAATACATAATTTATCATTGAATCATAAGTGATTTTAAGTTCAATCCTTCTATCCAGTGCCTAAGAGGACCATGTTCCCAAAAAAAATAAAAATAAAAAACCATAAGACACCGCGTGGACATGCTAGTAGCCATGTTCAAGGTGTGTTTGACGCGGACGCTAGGATTTTTTTTCCATGACCGCCGTGCTTCTTACGAGGTGGGAGTTTTTTTTCTTTTTTTTGGTTAAAAGGAAGTTGCATTAATAATTAACTAGCCAAAATGGACAAAGTAGTAGTAATTCTTTCTACCGTAATACAGACCATAGGTATCCACCTTGTAAACTGAAATATATTGCTAAAAAAATAAGTGTTGCTTTTTTATTTTATTTAATGGGAACATAAATGTAAATTTATACCAATTTTACTTTTTTATCTTCTTACTTTTCTTTTTAACAAAATAAATAAATTTTTTATCTCTTCACTTTTTCATCCTCCTAACCAAACACAAAATCTAAATCTTTTATATTTTCTCCTTATTTTCTATTCTCTCACATTTTTACTTCTCCTACTAAATGAACCCTTATCTAGCACCTTATGTTAACAAAGAAAAGTTGGCAGTCACATAAAGTAAGAATTGATAAGAAGTGACGGTGGGCGGAGAAAACGAAGAAAGATATAAAAGGAAAAAGCCAAAAGATAAAAGAAGAAGACTCAAATGAAGTGAAAATTATCTGATGAAGAAGAAGGTGATGGGTATGGTCCTTGGCTAATGGTGAGTCGTAGGAAACTTGGACCAAAACCTAATAGAAGTAACTATCCAATCCAAATTGAACTAAAGGCTGAACAGAATCATGTCCGTGGCATTTCTTCCACATTGGACTTAACTAAAGCCCAGCTCCATGCTAACGAGAATAAGATGGGCCCAGTTAAGAAGTCAGCACATTTGGAGGAAAAAGGTTTTGGGAAGAACATGGGTGCTTTGGAAATAGACCCTAAAGTCATGGCTTGGACTGCAGTGCAGGATAAGTCAAATCAAGAGGGTAACGTGTCTAAGGCTCAAGCAATGGCGTATGGAGGTGGAAGTGACATGTTAGTGTGGCTAGCCAGGCATGGGAGTGTGAAAAAGACTAAAGCGATGCATAGGAAAAAACTCAAAACAATCTCTACTGGTGTGGCTCAGCCGAAAGCCAAGAAAAGCAATTCTCTATCAATTGCTGCAGCGTTCCAAGGAAAGGCAAAAAAGATCAGAAGTTCTGATGGAGTCAAGGGAATGGGCAATCAATTCCCAGGGCAAGGTGGTGATCATTCCCAGTCTTGTGATAAGCCAGAGAAGAGCGAATCCAACTTTGGTGTGGGGTTGGTTCATCCCAAAGTTAAGGGAAGCATGGCGCAGCCATTTTTTGATGAACTTAGAGAGTCAGAGCTCCGATGCCCCCCTTCCGCCCCAGGGAAGGCTACTAACTTGGAGAACCTTTCCTCTGACTTCTCCAAAGCCGGTCTTGTGCGTATCGGGGCTGGCAGCAGACCCAGAAGAAAGAAGGATGCTAGAGGGTCCCCCAATAGCATCCAGCTAGTTTGGAAACAGGGCGTCAAAAAGGTGGATTCAAGTGTTCGACTCGATCAACAGGGTCAATCTTCTGATCATTTCTTGTGTGAGAGAGATGGAAGTCATCAAACATGCAATGGTCATGATGACAGGAACAGGGAAATCGTTTGCCCTATTGAGGGAGATGGTATGGAGCTTAGTGACATAGGGGAAGACTCTACCTCTCCTAGATTAGTGCCTAACACCCGACCATATTTTATCAATGAATATAATCGTGTGGAATTGTCGTGGGGCTCTCAGCCCAAACTTTTGTAGTTCTATTTTGAGTTGGTTAGAGATCTTTCTCCAGCTATTTTGATTGTTATGGAGACCCGAGTTGGAGGGGATAGGGCAAAATCTATCACCGATCGTCTTCCTTTTGATGGGGCAATTCATGCGGACACCATTGGATTTTCCGGTGGATTTGGATGCTGTGGAACTCTGATGTTGTTGAGGTGACCCAGCTTTCCTCAACAGAATAAGAAATTCATGCCTTAATCAAGGCCTGTTGTTCAAACCTTTCTTGGATTCTATCAGCTATTTATACCAGTCCTAGGCTAGTAGAGAGATGAGTGTTATGGAAAAATCTATCTGTGGTAGCTAGTATTCATGACCTACCGCGGATGATGCGTGGGAACTTTAATGAAGTGTTGTGTAGTGATGAGAAACTTGGGGGTAGACTAGTTACTTGTAGTAGGGCTCTTAAGTTTCAACCGAGTATTAACAATTGTAGTATGATAGATATGGGTTTTAGTGGCCCTAGATTTACATGGACAAATTTGAAAGGCATCTCAGATCTTATTCTGGAAAAGCTTGACAGGGGTTTTTGTAATGCCAGCTGGAGGTTGTTATATCCTGAAGCTAGTGTTCAGCATCTTACTCGCATAAATTTTGATCATTGTCCGGTTCTTGTTTGTTGTGACAAACCAGTGAGTAGGAGTCATGAGAGACCTTTTCGGTTCCAACCTAGGTGGCTATCTCACCCTTGGTTTCCTGGGTTGGTTCGTGATGCTTAGGCTGGTAATATTTCCTCGATCAATGTGGTGGAGTCATTTACCGTAACTGCAAAAAAGTGGAATAAAGAAGTTTTTGGGAATCTTTCTACAGGAAAAGAAGGGTGGAAGCTTAGTTGAAAGGTGTTCAGTCTGCCCTTGCCTCTGGTCCGAATAACTTCCTCCTAGAATTGGAGTATAGTCTTAGAAAGGAGTATGCGGAGGTTAAATGCCTTGAAGAGGAGTTTTGGGCAATGAAGTCTAGGCTGAATTATTTAGTCCATGGGGGAGAGAAGGAGAGAAACACAGCCTATTTTCACACCTCTATTATTAATAGAAGGAGAAGGAATAAAATATCTTTTATCAAGGATAGTGTTGGCAATTGCATCTCTGATGAGAATGAAATAGCAGAATATATTAGGAAGTGGTACTTTGATCTCTTCACTATTGAGATGGGGGATTCTCAGTTAAGGATGTGGGACATCTCTAATTGGCCTGTGAGAATTAATGATAAGAATGTTGATTACCTGTCGAGACCTATCTCTGACGAAGAAATTAGAGATGCTTTATGGGTTCTAAAGGCTTTCAAGGCTCCCGAACCAGATAGGCTTCATGCAGGGTTTTTTCAAAGGTTTTGGTTATTAGTTGGGGACTCTGTGAAGAAGACGATCAAAGAGGTGTTCTCTTTCGGTAGCATGCCTGCCCACTTAAACCAAACACTTATAACCTTCATTCCCAAACATAATGGTGCAGATTCTCTTAGTAACTTTAGACCCATTAGCCTTTGTAATATTGTGTATCAAATGGTGTCTAAGGAGATTGTGGCTAGATTAAGTCCATTTTTAGGTGAGCTCATTTCTCCCGCTCAAGCTACATTTATTCCTGGTCGCAAAGGTGTTGATAATGCAATTATAGTCCAAGAGTTGTTACACACTTTAGGATTAAAGAGAGGTAAAATAGGATTTATGGCTTTAAAGATAGATTTAGAGAAAGCTTATGACAGATTGGAGTGGAGCTTCATTAGAGACACTTTGACTCTTTTTAACATTCCTCATTTCTTTAGCAATGTTATCATGAGCTGCATTTCTTCGTCTAGTATTGCTCACCGAGAGGAATTAGACAAGGTGACCCATTGTCTCCATATATTTTTATTATGTGCATGGAAGTGTTGGGATTTCTTATTAAAGATAAATGTGACTCCAAAATTTGGGATCCAGTTAAGGCTTCTAGGGGTGGGTTGGATTTTTCCCATCTCTTTTTTGCAGACGACCTTGTGTTATTTGCCAAGGCAGATAGGAAGAATTGTCTGAGTATTAGTGAGGTGCTGGAAGTTTTTGGTGATGTTTCCGGTCAAAAATTAATAAGCTAAAATCTAGAGTTCCCCCTAACGTTACAACTGAAACTCGAGAGGAGTTATGCGGTATTTTGGGGTTCCATTCCACCCTAATCTTGGGAAGTATTTAGGTTTTTCCCTTAAGCAACTTGGATCTACAAATCAAGAGTTTGATTTTATTGTTGAGCGTGTGAAAGCCAAGCTTACGGGCTGGAAGGGACACCTTTCTTTTGCTAGGAGGATTATTCTAACCCAATTGGTGTTGTCCTCTATTCCTACTTATGTCATGTAGACCAACCTTCTCCCGGGGAGGATTCTTGATTCCTTGGACAGAATTAGCAAGGATTTCATTTGGGGCTCTACCCCAGAAAAGAAGAAACTTCATATGGTGAGTTGGAAGAAAATCACTAGACCTAAGGCGGAAGGGAGTTTAGGTATTCAAGCATCTAAACCAAAAAATTTAGCTCTCCTTGCAAAGTTGAATTGGAGGTACCATACGGAGGAGGATAAAGATTAGGTTAAGGTGATTAAGAACAAGTACAGGAATTCAAGGAAAGCTGGATCTAGCACTTGGACTGCCTTGAAGCATGGTGAGAAGGTGTTTGCTCAAGGTTCTAAGTGGATGGTGGGGTCCAATAGTAACTTAAACTTTTGGCATAACAATTGGTTAGTTGTGGGGAATGTTAGAAGCCTCATATCTAGCCCAATTCCTTTAGATGAAGGTAGCTTCTAGTGAAAGATGTGAGAAGAGGAGGAAGCTGGGATTTTTCCCTAATCTCATTTGATCTCCCCTCAAGCATCTCCCTAGTGTTAAAAGCTATCCCATTTCTTACTTGTGTTAACTGTGATGATAAGATTTCTTGGTCCTCTCCCTCCTCAGGCTCCTTTGAGCCGAAAAATGCTTATCAAATTGCTAATGGTGATGTGAATTCTAACTCTACCTTTTGCTAGGAATTGGATTTGGAAGGTTGATACAATGCCAAAAATTCAGACATTTTTATCAAATTGCTAATGGTGATGTGAATTCTAACTCTACCTTTTGCTGGGAATTGGATTTGGAAGGTTGATACAATGCCAAAAATTCAGACATTTTTATGAAAATTCTTTCTTCACAATATTCCCACAACAGATACTTTGGAAAAAAGAGGATTTATAGGTGATGTCAATTGTCAAATTTGTAGAAGTAATAAAGAAACCATTATGCATGTGTTAAGAGACTGCCCCTATGCTAAAAGCTTTTGGGATAATACCAAAGCTCATGATCTCCTCCATGATTTTTATTCTTTGGACCTGTGTTCTTGGCTAGAGAAAAATGCTGCCAATACCTCTACTTGGCATGTTTTAAATGTGCCTTGGAACATGTTTTTTTTCTTTTGCTATTTAGAGCCTTTGGCTACACAGAAACAAGGTTGTCTTCAAGGGGTCTTTCCCTAACCGTGAGATTGATAAGGAGGTCCAGGCTATGGCCAGTGAATTTTTATTTCGTGTTGCTCGATCAGCTGTGGTGAGAAGGAAAAGAGTTACTAAATTTAGGTGGAACAAACCCGCTCTTGGTTGGTATAAGCTAAATACTGATGGCTCTTCCTTGGGCAACCCGAGGTTGGCTAGTGGAGGAGGCCTTATTTGAGACCACAATGGGGCTTGGATTAAAGGCTTTTCTCATGCTATTGGTGTGTCCACCAATGTGGATGCGGAGCTGTGGGCGCTTAGGGAAGGGTTATTAATGTGTAGAAATCTGAATCTTGTGGCTGTGGAAATTGAACTAGATGCTAAAGTAGTGAGTGGTTGGATATCTGAGGAGTATAATAGCAATTTACAACATGCTGCTCTTATTTTGGATTGCAGGACCTTAATCAGCCAGATTCCCCAAGTAAGGATGAGTCACTATTTCCGGGAAGCAAATAAATGTGCCGACGCTTTAGCAAGGAAAGGTCCAGAACTAGACCAAGACATTGTGTATTTTGATAGTCCACCTGTGGACTTAAATATGTTGTTGTTTTATGACTATTTGGGTTTGTATTATGAGAGGCTATGCCCTCTAAACTCTGTTGCTTTTGATTTTGTTCTTTAATGAAATCCAGTTTACCAAAAAAAAAATTATACTGGATAAATGGAGAAGACACAAATAAAGTGAAAATTATACTGGCACGTATAATACGAAATCCACTTCCTTGAATAAAACAGACTGATACTAGACCATGTGGTCACTGAATCGAGTTGTCTATATTGACAATATTAGGTCATAGGTCAATACAATGTCATGTTGACATCAACATCCTTTGTTATCTAAGGAGCTTGTATGAACAAAAGATTCAACATCTAATTATATGTATTCAGGGGTGAATCTAGAATTTTTTGCTTGGGGTCAAATTATGTTTGGCCCTCACACATACACAAATATAAACATTAATATTTTGAAACTAGAGTAGGTCATAATTTTATAAATATATTGTGTATAAAATTAACAAATTTCATACATGTATATTCGCAAGATAATTTTTTAAGAGAACTTATCATCTTTTAAACTTCAATATTATACAACAGTAGTCTAGTTTGATATCAAACATGTATAAAAAATGAAATAGAGAAAACAAAAACTACCTTGTCTCTATAACTACTAGACTAATTGACAAATTCTATTGGTTTTTAAGAGAATCATTGAACTAACTCAAACATTTGGAGGGGCCAACTTCTATTTTTGTAGCTAAATATTTAAATTTTTTAATACTTATGAATAATATTAAATAATTTTTTAAAATTTTGGGGGGGGCCACTTGCTATAGCTCCTCCCCTGTATGTACTTATGTGTGTAGTCAAATAAAGAAAACCTAATTGTGGCCTTATGGATAGAACCTACTAGTTGTTGGGCCTAAAGACCTACTAAGATTAATCATTTACTAAATAGGATTCTTTTTAAGTATTTTGACTTGTATTTTCTAGTTGGTGAAAAGTTTAATATTTTTTTCTTGTAAGCAAAGTAAGGTTTTGCGTTCTATTTATGAACCTTTGGTTTCAATTTTGTGAGACAGAGTTTGATTGATAATAAGTTTTTTTTTTTTGTGGGTTTATTGTTGACTATTAGTTGGTTTTCTTTGCTTAATACAAACTCCAAGTAGACCTAGGTGCTAACTCCTACGTTCTATCACTTGTTTTCCTATTGTATAATGTTTCAACTACATTGTTCTGACTTATCCTATGTCATGAGTGAGGATGACTTCTAGATTGCTTTAATTGGTTCAAGGGTTGGATATGTATGCTCTAATACTAATTTAAGATATAAAATATGAGGCATTAGGTTTGAAGGAGATAGAAGAGTGGAGAGAGAAATTTGAGAAAAGGTTTAGCACTCAGGAATGACTTCACCATATAGGCAACTTAGACCACTGCTTACGGCCCCAAATAAAAAAATGCTTCTCTATTAATTAACACAATATATCTATATTTATCTATCTCAACATTTTAATTAAGATTGGCTTCACAAAATAAATAAACAAATCAAAATTAAGGTTCCCTCTATTGTCTAATAAAATGCATTGTATACGACCACCGAGGGGTGTGGTCTAGTGGTTTTGGGTGATCCATAAAATGCACTGAGTGTGAGGTTCAAGGTTTGAGTCTGAATATGAACTCATTTGGGTTGCTTTCCACAGTAGATCAAGATTCACTAGTGTTCCATGGGGGATTGAGAAGTTATAGCTCACCGTAGTCCCCCTACATCCCAGCAAGGCCCTAGACCCAGCGAGTAGGGTACTATTATACTCATGCCCAAGTAGAATTGCCACATTGGTCATCCCCAACCCTTTTTCGTTTAGCGAAAAATGCATTATATATTAAAAAGAGCCCTATCCCACAAAAAAAAAGAAAAAAGAAAAAGAAAAAAAAACTTGAAGTGAGAAGATTAAGGCCCAATGTAGCCCACTTTTTATATCTTTAATTCAACTTCTTCTTCTTCTTTCTTTTTAAACTCTCCACACAAGTTTACACCTTTGTACCTATTATCACATTTCTATCATTTTGAACAAAACTTATCACCCTATCCACACACATCACTAGTTTACTCCTCTGTACTATTATCACATGGGTTGACGTGATACATCAATCCTCTTTTGTTACTCTGTTACCATTTTTAATGTAATTAGTATTTAAGAAAAAAACAAAAATTTAGTTTTAACTTTTCCAATTATACCATTTGATTTTTTTTAGAGAGTTTTTTTAGAGGGTTTCAACTTATGGCGTTTGTTCCTAATGATCACTCTTTATCATCAAACCAAAACACCAATCAGTTTTTGGTGCAAGCAGTGATTGAACCCCAGATCTCTTATACAACCATTAGAGACTTTACTAGTTGAGCTAATTGGAACCCACGATTTTTTTTAAAATAATAGCATAGAATCGGTCCTTTTTATTTTGAGTAAGTTATTTAATTTGTATATGTTGGGTAACATTACTTGTTATAGTTGCATATGTAGAAATAAAATTTTCAAAATTAAAATTAATTAAAATCCTATTATGTCAAAAGAAAGATCAATTGGATTCACCGTATTATCAATCGAAAAGGAAATATTAGTGAAACTTGAATACAAAAAATTAATTAGTAATTTTGAATTTCAAAAAGCAAGACACCAAAAACACAAGACCACCACTAGTCAATCGGATCAAAAGGGATTGTGCGAGAGAGAACATAAGAGGGAGGGCTTTGTGCAAGGAAGAGAAAGTGATGAAGGTTGGCAACACCGATGATGGTGACGCCGGTCAGTGGGTGGCGTCTATACGTGACACTAGTCGTTGGGTGGCATTGGTGCGAGATGGTAGTGCAAGATATGTGTGGGAGATGGATTGTGAAAGATGGTGAGAGAGCTAGAAGGGTTGTGGCCTTATGGGTGAGAGACTCTAGAGATAGAGGGGGAGAGAAGAATCAAGAGATGGAGAGAGAAGAATCGAGAGTGAAAGAGGGGGAGAAAGAGTAAATGTTTTACCTCTGTTTCAAGCGTAAAACATTAACAAACTTTTGTCTTTGGTATTTCCTTTAACCGAAAAATATTTTACAATTGACCAATTATTTTACTTCTTGACAAACAGTAAAATATGAATTGTTTTTCTAAAAATATTTTACTTTAAAACAAATAAAAGTTGGAATAATATGACAAGAGCACAAGAGTATCCCAAAACAAATATAAAATAATAACATGCCAGCATAAATATAACAATAAGGAGGATAACTTTAACACAGAAAAATGTGAAAATAAAATGGAATTTGTTTCAATCAAAACAAGTAATCATACTTTCAAAAGTTCAAGAAAAGAGAAGAAATGTGCAGAAAAAAACTGCAGTTAACAGGTTTTCTACCTTGTACAAACTTCAATATTGCAGCAGATATGAAGATACTCAGCACCTTCTTGAAAACACCACCCTCAAATATGGAACTTAATTTCCCTGACCCATTCGAAGCAATGATGACCATCGCCTAAATTCGACAGAATATTGTGAGCGTTGTTCATAAGATCAAATAGACATAAAATGAAGGAAACACAAATAGGAAAAGTAGAAGAGGAATACCTGTAAACACAAAATATAAAAGCTCCACATTCTGTCAAAACTTCTAAAGATTTGCCAAAATGAGCGTATTTCGACAAAACCTGTTTTCCCAATCCATTTACCCCCAGTATACGGTTTCTCATCCTGAACATCAATAGAAGAATTTCCACAGTTAAATATATATTTTTACCAAATGACAAAATTTAAATACAATTCCTTATATACTGTTTCTTAGATTCTCCTCTTAAAAATCTAACACCTGCCTATGTGAATAACTAAACAAATGGGGTTTTAACGCCATTCTTTTTTCTACTTTTTTTCCCCTCTTATGTCTTTGAGAAAACCCGACTGTAAATCTCTCAAAACTTCTCCCAAACAATATCAGGAAAAAAAAAAAATCTAGCTCCAGAAGAACAAGCATGTAATGATCTTCTCCATTAATCCCACTATTTTCATTAGAAGACTAGTTGATTTGTGCATACTTCGTATCCTAGACAAATTTCTTTTTAAATAATGAAAAAGAAAATTAAAAAAAAAAAAAAGTAGAAGAAGAAGAAGAAGACGGCCATAATCTAAGCCTCATAAGTTTGGAACAAATAGCCATTAGAACAGTAATAGCAGCTCCATCACATTCATTTCCAATAACACAAATTTGAGAGAAAAAATAAGGGGCAAAACTACCCTCCCCCTCAAAGCCTACTCTGCTACAATTCCACCCAAACCCATTCATCTTCATGCTGCAACCACTTCTATAATCTCCTTCGCGTCATTGTTCTCTCCTAGTTAGACCCAAGCGATTGTGTGTGAGAAATCAAATCTAAAGCCAATGGTTTTCTCACAAAACAGGGAAAAAATATAATAGGAAGTTACGGTACTTTAATGGTGATTGTTTAGTTATTCATTTAGACAGATGACAAATTTTTAATAAGAAAACTTAAAGAACAGTATATGAGGAACTTTCCACCCTTTACGAAAAATCAAGTTGACAAAATTAGTACGGATAAAATGGTTAACTTGCTAAAAAAAACCATTAGACTGAGTGATACATATCTGCCATATGAATCCCGAAATTTTTTTTAAAAAATGTTGATTATTATGTAAATTATAAAAATAAGATTGACAAATAAAATGCACTATTGGTAAATTGTGTACAACAGATCTATATAAATTTACTTTTTTATTTTTTGAGAGAGAAAAAGATGTATAATTGAAGAAACAAAATGGACTAGTGAGATGAGAAGAAGAGTGTCAAGCGAGTCTCTCTGTGGGTCTTTGTCTAAAATTAGCCGGACCGAGATGTCAGGCAACTAGGCAAGCCTGACGCAATGTGTTTTTTCTGTAGAAATTCTCCAGATTTTCTAATCTAATTGACATGGTTTCATGTGATCAATAGTCAAGTAGTTTCAACCAATTTTTGAAAGGGTGTAACATTTATTCAATGTCCTTTTATGATGCCTATTCATTTAAAATCTTCACTACATCTATAAATTGAGAGGTTGTTCGGTCATTTCATGCAGTTTTTCCATTATTTTATTGCAAAACACCTTATATAGAAGTTCGTTAGTACTTCTAGAATTACTAGCTATATATCAATAGATACTTAGGCTTTGTTGTATCAGGGAGACTAGTTGCTTGTAACCCTCGGCAAACTCTTTGGAGTTGGGGCATTTCTAGTCTTAAAGATAGCGAGTTCAACCTATAAGACTTCATTGTTGTTCTTCCCTATATACATAATTATCCTCTCTCTCTCTCATTTTCTTTTTTCTTTTTTCTATTTGAACACATCGAAACAACTCTTCTATTCATTAAAAAAATTCAGATTCATATGTTGGAAAGCACAAAGATACTATTCTACTACCAAACAAGCAACATATAACCCAAATTACAACATGCCTCATTTTTGTCAACTCGAAGCTGCTCCAGAGGCTGGCAAAAGAAATCAGCGTCAGCACGCATAGGCCAACCTAGCCGAAAACAATCAACTGACCTACAATTCACACGAACATAATTTTTATTAAACTACATTCTGTACAAATGAAATGCATATAAACAAAGAAACACATAATACCAGAAGTATTCATTTAAATCGTCATAATTTCTCCACTGAGAATGCTTTGCTTTTCCATAATTGCTCCTTTTGGCTTCCTGTAATACACAAAATAAGTGGCGACACAAAGCAATCAAATATCAATTTAATAACATTAAATTTTATGGACCAAAAAGAACATGCAGAAGCAACACCTTCGCTATCGTCTCATATATTGGAGTTACTATTTGCTTTAAAAAAGCCTCATCATCACCACCATATACAGGCTCATCAGTCATTGGACTTCCAGCCAGTATCCCACACAACTCAAGTGCCATCTATATAGATTGAAGTACAACTAAATGATTACGCTTAAGTCAATAGAACCTTAAATTATACTCAATGATCAATAAAATTAGAGTGTCTCATTTGAACATCCATAATTTATATTTAAAATTAATCGAAGTTGAACACCACTATTGGAGATATTAGGTTTATTTGTATAAGCACAAAGGCCCAATTGTATTACTCAATACAAATGAGATTATTACAGTGAAAATCCTCTATCAAATATAGTGACAAACTGCTTATTTACTAGGAAATTATAAATTTAATAATTAAATCATTATACTAATATTTTCCCACCGCATGAGGGAACAAGTATTAAGAATTTTTTTTGAGATAATTACAAAATGTTGAACTCTGCAATTTGAATCATTTTTCTCTTAAATCTTCAAACATTTTGTTTATAAAGAAGTGCCAATTAAGTTAAAGACTCTTGGCTGAAGCTATTAAGAAGTAAAGTTTAAAATACTAGGAAATTGTAAATCTAAGCATTAAACCATTATTTTATAACATATTCCACAACTTAATCAAAGCAATTTTTAAAAATTTTCAAAGCATAATGTCAACCTAGCCAAATTAGTTTATGGAAAATTCTAATGTAGATCATGGTCAAAGTTATAGAAAATTTGCTACTTGGAATTAAAACCCTTGCATTATCCAAATTAATTTCCCCTTGTTCACCTTCACTCCAAAACGGTTTGGATTAAATAGATCAATCTCCAAGACTACCCAAATCAGGCTTCTTATATAAGGCCCACAAAGCTTGGAGCATGCAATGCTATAATATAGTCAGACTTCTTGCTACTAAAATATCCTTGTTGACTGACCACTGTTCAAATTACAATACGGCAATATCTCATATATAATTTGAAAAAACCACTAAAGCTTTATTTATGTTACCGGTACATATAAATGTTTTTTGGATGAATAGCCCAAACCAGCTTACAGATGAATAGATTTATCAGAGACGTACTTAGCTTGCAAAATTGAAACTACCCATAAAGATTACGAGAGCAACTTAAATGAAGTTTGTGGTGGTACCACCATGATATTTTACAAAATAACTAACAGAAAAACCACCAAATCAGTGAGTTGACTTGCATATTCTTGCAGCCTATTCAACTTATCTTCCGAACGTTTCCTAACAGTAGATAATAAAATTGCAAATAGGAACAAAGTTTGAAGCTCTTGACATCATAAAAGCTTGGGGTGCTCACTATAGTACATCAAAATGTACATGAAAACAAAAAACAAAAAAAAATGATGCATAATTTTTTCAGTTAATATAAAAATTCTAGTAAAATTATATGAACAGTTTTTTTTTTTTTTGGTATTTTGATTCCTCAACTTTTCTGACCATACACATGGCATTGGCAATATCCCCACACAAGAGCTATGTCTCGTTAAGTATTTAAATCTGTAATTTAGAGCCCCAAAAAAATGGAAAGAAAAATTAATTGTTTAAATCTCTCTTTGCATTCTCAAGAACAATCATAACTGTACATACATGATGATAAATATAGCAAAGGCATTCTGGCATGAATCTCAAGTTTGCAGCTTCTCCCCATATAAGAAGATATAAACCCATGTATAGTAATTTTCTCTGCTGCACTTCCTGTTGAAGTGCCGGTTCCCTGCCAATTAGGGCAAAAAAAAAAAACCACAAAGTAAAACAAATGTTTCAAAGCATAAAAGAGTACCTGAATATATTGTATCAACTAGCAAGAAAAAGAGTATGAAATACACAAACAGTGAAAATAAGGTGCCAACTAAACTAAGGGTGTGTTTGTTTGGAGGTGAAATAAAGTTGAAGGAAAACTTTGGAGAGAAAATAAGAAGAAAAACTTTTTTAAATGTGTTTGGTTGGGTGGAGAGGAAGGAAAATAAATTGTGAGGCCTGTGTATTTTCTTCTCGGGCCCACCAAAAATTCTCTCTCCAAAATTGAGAAAAAACTAAAGAAAAAAATTGGGCTGATTAATTAATAGATAAAAATGTCCATGTGTGCAATTCATCCAATTCCTTTCTTTTTTTATGTTTTTCTTTTTCTTTTTTTTTTTGTGCTTTTGTGGGCATGCAATTGCCTCTTCCTTTTCTTTTTTCTTTTTTCTTTCTTTTTTTTTCTTTTCTTTTTTTTTTCTTTTTTTGATTTCTTGGCCTGTGGGTGTGATAGTTTTTTTTTTTTTTTTGGTTATTTGTCACCTTTTTGTTTTAATTGGCCATTATTTTTTAACAATGATGTATGAGTAAATTTATACAAATTTATTTTTTCCATCCCTCTATTTTTCCACTCTCAACCAAACAAAAAGGAGATGAATTAATATCTTTTCTATCCTCTCACTTTTTCATTCTTCCACCATTTTCTATGCTTCCATTTTTCTACTTCTCGAACCAAAGGAACCCTTAGTACCCAGCTACCGCAGCAAAAGAAAGCAGTCAAGCGCTGTCGCATGTAACACTAACAGTCTAAGACTAATCCAACTGGCACTTCCAAAAATATATATAATTTTTCAGAATAAATTTCTTAATAAAAAATAGGTAGGCTCACCGAAGGCTACTTTTGCGATCCAAATACTTGCACCACTTTCTGTAGTTTTTGAGAAGTTTCTTCATCACTTCTGTCAGAGCACGATCATCCAACTAAAGAAACAAAAAGTATCGTATGCTATGACAACATAAGACTCGCTCAAAAGATAAAAATACAAGCCAGAGCATTAATCTAAGAAGAATAAGACCTTGGGTTGCTGATCAGGCTTTGGGAATTGACGTATTTGCACATTTGCCAGCAACATAATCAAGTGCTCCCTTTGATTTACAACATTGTCCTTCTACATGTTAATAAATGGAAAGTAGCCTGTTGAGTAGCCATGAAACACTAGCTAATGGACAACAAACGATTTAGTAAGTCACCTGAAAACCAAACTGACTCTGAAGCCAGTCTAGAATGTCTTCATTAACTTTCATCCGGTGGTCCGTTGGCCATGGCAAACCGCTGGTGTTACGAAGTGCAGAAACTGTAGCTTGAATCTGCAAACAAAAAAAAAAAATCAAAAATCAAAAGCAAACTCGAACGAAAGAACTAAGGAAAATCAACTATTCCACACAAGAAACCTGGAACAAATTACCTCAGGATATCTCATAATAGCCTGATTTTGACTCTCTGGATCAAGAGGAAGAATATTATAAGGCATACATAACTGTATCTTCTCCTCAACCGCAGTGTGAGCTTGCAAAATCTACAATAGAAAAAGTGTTAAAAGACAATAATTTCCCAAGAGGGCTAATTAGGGCTAATCCTAGCTCCTGATCTATATTCGTAAACAATAATTGAAAATATGTGAAATATAGCCTTCAAACCTGACAGAGATATATTAGATATATTAGCCTAATATAATATACCCAAATTCACTCTTAGCTACTTGTACTAGTAATTTAAGATTTAGTTGTCTATGGATACTCATATGAAGGTTCATTGTAACACAAGATATTGTAATATACACTTACATAATAAAGATATAATCCCTAAAGGTTTCCTTCGTAAACGTAAGCCAACAAAGATGAACCATGTAACTGTCGCGTTCTTATTTTATACTTCTCTTTCAGTATCCATTCTAGCATATACAATATAGTATAACACATCGCATTGCTAATATATTTAACAAAGCCAAATAATTCTACATGTTCTTTCTCCATGGCTTTTGTGTCTAATTTCGTTTTCTCCTTGAATCTTAAACACTTATGCAGGTCATTCCTCTCCATTTCAAATCTGTCATTTCCCGGACACTATTTGAAGAAAACAATCACATAAATGATAGAACACTACTATGATGTCCAAAGAACAGAACCCAACTTTTTCAATCGTCAAATTCTCCCCACACGCCCCCTAAAGATTCCAACATGGCTTCACTCCGTCATAGGCACTGGTCTTCTTCAGTCACATGCCTCAACATGTGACACACGTCACACACAAAGTTTAGCCTTCGGTGATGTCAACCATGCACGTGTCACACTTTGGTCACGTATGCCACATAAACCCTAGGGTACTGCACTTGATGCAATTCACCAACTTTCTCTCACAAATTTTTTTACATTTTTTAACTTTAACTTTTTAACTTTCCTTTAATATAATTTAACGGTTGAAATTGAAAGTTGCTTTTTTAATTCTTTCAATCTCAGCTATTAATTACAATTATATCAGGTGCGATACCCTAAGTATTGCACCTGATCTCAATCCTGTCACTTACCATGTCAACACCCACTGCCACATCAGCGGGCTCTCTTTTCGGTATTAACTGAACCAATTTCAACTTGGATCTGGTACCATTGACTTTCTTTGACCCATCTAATAGTTGAATTTTGACCCTTTGACCATTGACCAAGGTAAACTTTTTTTTCAATTATTACGTAAAGAGAAATACTATATTTTCAATATTTTCACAACAAATCTTAGATGACAGGTTTTTACGTGTTAGTAGTTAAGAAAGTAATTTAAGTAATAGATTCAAATTAAAAATCAATAACTTACCATCTAGAATTTGTTGGGAAAATATTGTCAACGTAACAGTTCTCTTCCATAAATTCTAATATAAAGTCTATTTGGAATAGTTTATTTTGGTTAAAAAAAAATTGTTGAAAGTACTGTAGATAAAACTAAAATAGTACAGTGAGACTCATAAATAGTAACAAAAGTGCAATGAGACTCATCAACAATACCAAAAATAAGCTGAATAATAAAATAAATAAGCTAAATAATAATAAAAATATGTCTTTTTCAACCAATACCAAACGCAATTGTAGCCTTTCTTCTCTTATAAGACTCCAAAAACATTTAATTTGGCCCATTTCGGTCCCATATACACTAAATTTGCCAATTTAGTTACAAAATTATTCCAAATTGTGCCAGCCCAATCCATCATCCGATTAATTTGGTCATTTATAAGTCATCTTCTAGCTAGGGATCTTCAAAAACTTCTATCCTAAGTTTGCCGAGAGTATTAAAGATAATAATTTACAATATTTTCTTACATAATGGCCCATGAGACCATATTTGGTGTGTCTTTGGCATAAATTATTTTTGCCAACTTATTTTACTATTCAACTTATTTTTACAATCATTCATGAGTCCCACTGCATTTTTTGGTACCATTCATGGGTCCTCCTGTACTATTTCAACCAATTTTTACTTTTATCTACAGCACTTTCAGCAAAAAATTTTCAGTTTCAACAAAATAAGCGAATCTCAAACAGACACTTTGGTGGCGTTTAGATTCAGCATTTATGAGCTGCATTTGCGTTTCTTGCATTTTTTTTTTTTCAGCTGAGCGCCTCTTGCACTGTTCATTGTCCATGAACAGTGATTTCAGGCGTATGAAAAATGCCAAGCACGTGAACAGTAAATTTTTTATTACTTTTTAATTGTTTTCAGTTTTTAGCAAAATAACTAGTATCCAAACGGACCCTTAATATAAAGCCTAATTAGGACCAACCCTAGCTTTTACTCTCTATAAATACTCACCTTAGGTTTCATCGTAAACAAAGCCGACCCATGTAACACACTCTCTCTCTCTCTCTCTCTCTCTCTCTCTCTCTCTCTCTCTCTATATATATATATATATATATATATATATATATATATATATATATATATATATATATCCATTTTGCTTTCTCCTTTAGTTTCAACATGACATTAAACCATATTCAATGAATATTCTTTCAAATTACGCCAACAAAAGAGAACAAAGAAAATAATTAATACAAGTCTACAACTACATATATAAGACAGTAACCACAAAACATGAAGGTTCCTGGACAAAAATGTATTATTCTCAGCAAGTTCCAATAAAATGATATCATTTAGAAGTAAGATAAATTATTCAGTTTCACCTCATCTGTCATTTCAACAGCCTCTGTCTGATTTACAGCCTTCAAAACCTCAAAGAGGACCGCAGAAGTTTGATATGCTTTAGTAAGTTGGGCACTGATTCAGGAACAAGAATTTATCAAATATAATATTGAGTAGTTATGCACTTCTTTTTACATACTCACCATACACACACTGTTATATGACTGAAAATTGTGTGTAAGGAGTATGCAACAGGAAATGTGTAATAAGATTTTCAGCAAAATATAATGCACTAGAGCCAACTGTCAAGAATGCAATTATGCAAACTACTAGAAATCAATTCTCTTAGAGAACCAACCGGTCATGTTTATCAGTGGCATTCTGCAAAGCTTGAATGTTATTTTTGTAGTAATAATGATAAAAACTCTGCATTTCACGCGCATCACTCTTTGCCCTACCTGCCAACGTCATTTCATTTTCCTGAAAAGAATTATAGGGAATGAATTAATATTTCTTCAGAATTCCAAACGGAGTTGATGAAAAGTTTCTAGGACATTAAATCCAGAAACTGGTCATGAACACAAATTTAACGTAGCACAAATTAATTTTCCTTAAAAAGAACAGAGAAAAAAACAAAACATTTTGTGAAAGCAATAGAAGGCACTGAACATTTATGCTATTTAAAGTCAGCCATCACACAAAAGCAGTATTTGAGATGAAAATAGCAAATCACCATTGAGATTATTAAGCAAGCGGTAGATGAGTTCGAAATGCTATCTGGTTTGATAGCAAATGCAAGTAAAAGGGAGGCGTCTTCTGCAGGAGCACCAGATGATTTTGTACAATCGAATTTTGATTGCGTTTGAAAATAAAGAAGGAAAGCTACCAAAGAGATACTTCAATATTCCTTTGATATTGTTCTAAGGACTATGGTTGATTAAATTTTCAAAATATATAGCATATTAGATTTTTTTTAGTGAGAGTTTAAAGAGTTTCTCTCTAAACTAATATGAAAAGAAACTGTCCAAATAATAACAAGTTAATCTTCCATGGGTGCATTATTAAATTAAGTCTTTCTTAATAGGTTAAACTTTTGGCGTAAGTAATATTTTATCAACTACAAAACACTTGAGGTTAAACTTCGCCCTCTCACAAAGTTGTTTCCCCTCCCTCTAACATTCCACCTGAGGCCACGGTAGCCTCTCTGATTGATGCAGAAGAAGGAGTATGGAAGCAGGAGGTTGTCCAAAGTCTTTTTCTTCCTCATGAAGCAGAGGTGATATAAGGAATAGCATTGAGCTCCAAAGTGCCAGATGATAGACAGGTTTGGGCCCCAACAGCAAATGGACATTTCAGTGTGAAAAGCGCATACAAGTTGGCTGTAGAGATGAACTGTGGGGCTGCTTATGGGGCGGTTTCTGATGATAGTAATCTCAGGAAATTTTGGAAATACATTTGGAAGGTAAATGTTCCCCATAAAATCCACCATTTTACATGGAGAGCATGCAAGAACGTTCTACCTACTAAAGTTAATTTAGTGAGAAGGAAGGTCTTATCAGATGGCAGCTGTCATGAGTGTAAAGCAGAGGTGGAATCATCGGGTCATTTGTTTTGGGCTTGCCCAAGGACTCGTGACATTTGGGCACTGGCAAATTTGATACCTGTGAATACGAATCTTCTTTTCAATTCTTTCCTGGACCTACTGTGGTATGCAGTCATGATAGCCAATGGGAACAAGAATTGGTAGAGAAGATCATCATGATATCTTGGATGCTTTGGACTAATAGGAATGAAGTAAGGAATGGTGGAGTGAAGAAACCTGGGCAGGCAGTCATTCATAGTGCTTTAAATTATTTAGGGGAGTATCAATCCAGTCAAACTGTCAAGATTATGCAGACAACGAAAGCCCTCGCCTCACGGACACCCCCCCCCCCCCCCCCCACCTCCAAATTCTTATAAGATCAACGTGGATGGAGCTGTCTTTGCAGCTAATAAATCGGCTGGTGTGGGCATTCTCATCCGAGATGAATATGGGAGGCTGGTTGGAGCTTGCAGTAAGAAGCTAAGAGCCCCCCTTGCTGCTATTGAAGCCGAAGCTAAGGCCATAGAATGTGGTCTTCAGTTTGCAAAAAGATATGTTCATCCAAGACTTTGTGCTTGAATCTGATTCTCAAATCCTAGTTAACGCCCTGAAGGAATTGTCCCCCCCCCCCCCCCCCCAACCCACGACAGTGGCTGCTCTAGTGTATGGCTCACTGTCTGCATCACATGAGGTTAGGAAGGTAGTTTTCTCACATGTAGGGAGGCAAGGCAATAGGCCTGCTCACTTTTTAGCAAAATATGCTTCTAGCATTGTTGATTTCTCTATATGGATCGAAGAGACTCTTTATTTTCTTGAACAAGCTCTTTTTCATGATGTTATTATTGGTTTGAGGTATTAATGAAGTTAAAAGTTTCCCATCAAAAAAAAAAACTACTAAACACTTGTTGACGAGAAAGCTGCAACAACTAAAATATCAAAATCTACCTTTCTCAACCGTTGCTATAGGTCTCCAAAGCGTCGGTATAGATCTGTTGGGCTATACTAACAGTTTTGCTAACTGCCCAATATAATAGTTCTGCTAACCGCCCAATATGTCACGAAGGTTTTGAATACCCATACTGGTGATTTCTATCAAGTGACGGAATAGACCAGATCTGGCTATCCTAGAGGTTCTTGTTTTATAAATCATATTTGTTTATGAAATGACCTATATCGGCGATTTTGAACTACCGCTATAAGTGAACTATATATTGAGGAGGTTTATGTAACCGCCGCTACAACTACAACCTTGGTCTATAGTGGTGGTTTGTCTAACTACCAGAATTATACATGCTATAGTGGCAATTTTTGAAACCGCCATTAAAAAAATGTCTGTAATCTCAAAGCCATCACTCCCCCACTCTTTATTGCTCATTTTGTAGAAACAACTAGAACTTGACCCGATTTTAGGTGTGGTAAGTTTTTGGCTATACATACATTTGCACAAATAAACTACCCAAGGCTAATTATACAAGATGCTTCTTCACCATAATTATGATGAAAAAAAATTCCAAATCAAATTCAATTGATTCAAATAACATTGATTGCAATATGGAGGAAGTTTCCATCAGGCAACAACGATTCTACTTGTCCCTACTTAAGCATGCATAATATTAGTCAAGATTTGGTGTAAAGCCTTAGAGCTTACGTTAGAAGAGGAAAAGGCCTAGGGCTAGGTTGAGCTAAGGGGTGACATCATTAGTGAGTTCATCGGGGAGGAGCATGGCGAATTGTAAGAAAATTTTTGATTAGTTTCCTTTTTCATAATTTTTGTAATCCCCAGTGTATGATACATTTCACCAAAAGCAAGCAAGACAACTTCATTCTGGTTTCATTGATCTAGAGGAAAAGGAACTGTCTACTAGTTGGGAAGCTAGACATCAAGTAAGTGGCTTGATGAGGATAGCTAAGCTGACATCAAAGTTGGCTGCTGGCACCACAGGGTGGTGCCTTACCACACCGCAAGTGCACGCGTGGTAGCATTTGTGGTGGTGCCATTACTTCATCAAGACATAAATACAGGCAATGTCGTTGCCCAATTGAAGTATGGTACTGATATTTACAATTTTACTTCTCTATTATATTACTCAATAACTCCCGATAGATTTACCTATACTAACTATGTTTTATTTTATTTTTCTTTGAATTAACCCAATAAAAAATCCTTCATTCTCAAATCAAAAGAGAATAGAAAAAATCATACTTTTATACAATATTTTAATTGAATTGTATGTAATGATCAATAAATGTCGCCCCTTTCATTCTAGGGTGACGAAGGGATTGTCCACTTCCGGTTTTTATTTATATAAATATAAATAACTCTGTTTTGTGTGTATTGAATGATGTAATGAATAGAGCTGCAAAACACTATTGGATCAAATGACAAAGATATTGTTGAAAAAAAGATGGCTTTTCTAGGATGAAACGAAAATTAAATTCATGTAACAAGAGAAAGGCTTTTTAATTCATATTCGAGGAAGGCATGCCACACTAGGAATAGTTTGTGGATAAGAAGTATTGTCAAGTAGAGGAAATGCTTTATCAACTCCTTACACTTTGTTTCAATTGTTACATATCAAATATTTACAATTATTCATGCTCACGCTCTCCACCTAGTAACCCCTCCCTTGATATGATAGTAGGAGTCCTTGCGATGACACTTTCTGACGTTAAGACAATACTAGTTGTAGCTTTGTAGAGCGGCTAGAATTTTGCTAATATAATATCAAGTAAAGGGAACTCAATTTGCAGGGTTTTACAATTGCTGCAATGCGTTTTATACGGTATCCAAGTTTACTGTCAAGATTATTCATACTTCCTAAAAGAGTAATTTAGCTGACAAAGAAGAAAATTAATGCATGCCTTTCTTTGTACTGGCAATGATGACAAAGCTATGGGTATAAAAGTCTCTTGGGACTTGGGTTGTGTGCCTAAAATAAAAAGTAGCTTGGGTTTAAGGTGGAAGAGTGGAACAAAGCTGCAGGTATGGGGCATATATGAACTCTCTATGCTCGGACAGGTTCTATTGAGGTTGCATTCAGAACAGGGTTCCACACCGTGGGTGGCATATTCCTTATCTAAACTGTCAAGTTTCTTAGTCTTTAGCAATATAAATTGTCAATTTTTTATGCAGTTCATACTAATAGCATGTTTATACTGTCCTAACAGTTTCTCGTTTTTTATTTCTCCATTTGTTTGAATAAAATAACTAATTCATAATGTGGCGAAAGTTTAAATTCTCAACAAAATAATAATAATAATAATAATAATAATAATAATAATAATAATAATAATAATTCATCCTAAAAGAAACACTTCTTTATTTAAATTTTTAACCGTTTGATTGAGATACTTCAAGAATAATATTGCGTACCAGAGAAAAATGATGTAATGGGCAAGTGATTTTAGAGCGTACCCTTTCTAGGCGTTGAAGAAGTGCAGTTTTGAATTGGCGAACACCACGTCCACTAGATGTTGGATCTAGTCTGAGAGCTTTTTCAAAGGCATAAAACCGACCTAATTCCAGCATTGACATAAATATGCATTTGCTTTCAGATACATATCAATTCAGAAAATTCCCATTATTGCATTCGTTCAGAGATATGCAACATGTTAAATTCTGCTAGGGCATGACATATCATATATATACAAATAGACAAAACCAAATGCAGTGATTCATTAGTTTGGAGAAACAATAGTAGCAATGAAAAAAACAATGCCTCGCAATTGAATTTAACTAAAATGAGATTGATTGTAGAAAAACCCAAATAAACAATATAAATGTGAGATAAGGAGAAAAGGCCAGTATTTCCCGATATAAATTATAAAGGGTAAAAAAACAAAAACAACAAAATAAATAAAGATACAGATAACAAAAACAACTAATTAGAGCCTTGGTCTAATGATTTGTGTGGCTTGCGTCTTCCTCCGAAAGCAACTAGTTGCAGATTTAAGTATAGGAATTAGCCTCTCCAATAATTTAAAGATAAGGCTAAGTACTATGATCTCTCAAAACCTGCAAAAGTTTGGGAACTATGAAAAAATAAATCAATCAAACAAACAAACAGAATAGATGCTGTAACACCATGACCTAACTGAATATTCAGTTGATTAAGTAATTAACCATTGCCTCCAGCAAAAGACCAAACGCATTCATATCTGCAGGGTATCATTATAGGATAAAAGGTGCATGGTAGTATGAATTATAAAGCACCCATCCCTCTGAAGTCTTGTGCAGGACAAAATATTTACCTCACATAAATTTAGATACATACATACATAAAGTGTGTGTGTGTGTCTATATATATATATATATATATATAGGGAATATTTTCACTAGTTAGAAAATTTTTTCTAACACCCTAGAGTCTTCGGTCACCAAAAGTATCATGAGCTTACCAAAAGAATCTTCAGTCACCAAAAGTATTATCGGTCACAAAAGGAGCGTGGCACCATGCGCCACACTCCGTCCTGACGGTCGTCACATATCAATGGGTCATTAGGTATCAAGGGGTTGCCAGGTACCAAGGGGTTGTCAATTACCCAACGGTCGTCAGGCACCTTCCCTGACACTACGCGACACGTTCCGCCCTAACAGTCGTCACATATCAATGAGTCGTCAAGTACCCAACGATCGTCAGGTACCTTCCCTAACACCACGCAACACGCTTCGCCCTGACGGTCGTCACGTATCAATGGGTCGTCAAGTACCAAAGAGTCGTCAAGTACCTTCCTTAACACTGCCTGACACACTCCGCCTTGATGGTCTTTACATATCAAGGGGTCGTCGGGTACCCTACTCATCGCCCAGAACATGCAGACACTAATAAGGGCTAGCACTTTGACCCATCAGGATGGAATACTCCGCCACTAACCTATCCAGGTTTGTGCCTCTTCTGGTGGGACTTGCCAACTACAAACCTGTCGAGATGAACTCCTCATTTGACTTCCTTGAAGTCTCTGCAAATCAATGCTCCACGTATGTGCCCGACGGATGGTTGCATATATACCCGATGGATGGTCATGTCTTATCCTATGTATTCATACCAACGAACAGATGGTGATACCGACGGACAAATGGTCATACCGATGGTTAAGTAACTGGGTCCCACAAACCTTTACATATTCTCCACTTATGCATCCCTATATGAAAATAACTTGCATTACATGCCCAAAGACCATACTCCATGCTCGTGTCTTCCCCATATAGGAAGAAAAGCTCAAGTTCTTAGGGTCTTAACTCCAAATTTTTTCTACAAGGAAAAATCATATATTCAAGAGATCTTGGTCAGCTCTACACCACTATATAAGCACTTGGCCTCCTTTTCCTTAAGGTACATGCAATTTCCTAGCTCTTGCACTTTTGAGTTATTGGAAATTCTTCTATCACTAACTTAACTTTCGGAAGGTCTTTGGTCGGCACCCCACCAGTGCTCTCTATAGGTTCTTCATCTTCTTCGTTCTTCAAGTACCTCATTCGAAACGTGTGTGGACGATTAACTCACTGACGATTTTATGCATCATCAGTTGGCGCCGTTTGTGGGATATCGAGTGACTAGCCATATCACCGCTTCTAAGACAAAGAGTTGCATGGTCCAAACGCAGTTAATGACTACCACCAACCTAGAAGTTGGAAACCCCTTCAATGCCTTGGGGAGGCAAGTGCAAACCCTCGTCGCAGCCATCAAACAGCTTACTCAGCAAAATAAGGATCTCGAAGAACAGATGAACCTGATGAATGAACGTCGCGCCCAAACCAAGAATCAACTCAATGACAAGCACGACGATAGTCATCTCCTAATAGGTGACTAACACGGAAGAGAAGATCAAGAAGAAAGCAATGTTGCCAACAAGCGCAACCAACGGAAGGACACTGACTGTCAATTAGAGCTGAAGGGTGGCACAATACGGATGGCGCAAGATATACAGATTATGAAAGAAAAGATGGACATGATGATGAATACCATGAGAGGATGAGTGTCCACTAACTTAGATGAACTGATTCACCATACTAACTCCCCCTTCACGACACAGGTCATATCTAGTCCCCTTTCGCCCAAGTTCCAAATGCCCCAAGTTGAGACATACAACGGGTCAAAAGATCCGCTCAATTACCTAGAGTCATTAAAAACTCTCATGCACCTACATGGCGTGCTCGATGAAATAATGTGCAGAGCATTCCCAACCACGCTCAAAGGACCAGCTAGGGTATGGTTCAGCAAGATTACTCCAAGCTTCGTCTCAAATTTTAAGGAGCTGAGTGGGCACTTCGTCACGCACTTCATTGGCGAAAAAAGATACAAGAGGTCCTCAATAAGTCTCCTGAACATCAAGCAGTGAGAAGATGAGAATTTGAGGTCCTATGTGGCTCGATTCAATAAGGAAGTCCTCTTGATTGACGAAGCCAATGATAAGGTGTTGGTCACAGCCTTCACCAACGGGCTATGCTCTGGAGAATTCTTCTCCTCCGTCTACGAGAATGACCTAACGATGATGACAGACATGCTATTCAGAGCCACCAAGTATATGAATGCCGAAAATGCTATGATAGGCCGAGGGGGCAAGACAAAGAAAAGGGAAAGACAGAGCAACCCCCATTCGGACAAATGACCAAAGTCACCTATGGGTGGACAAACAGACAAAGTCACCTATGGGTGGACGGTCCAACATAAAGTTATCCCTAAAAGGGAATGACAACGACCAAAGTCGCCTACGAATGGACAGACAACTAAAGTCGCCTAAGGGTGGACGATCCAACATAAAGTGTTAGGAATGCTATAAGCATATGGATAATAATCGTTGTATTGAGATTTAGTTAGTTAATTAGTTAGTTACAATTCCAAGCATGTTAATCACATTTAGCACATGTTGAAATTATTAATGCACATGAGGAATAATAGAACCAATAGAATGAGGTCATGTAGGCCAATGAGATTAGAGCTAGTCTCCTATAAATGCATGATTGTAATTCAACATTAGATATCAATTGAAGAATAAACCAGTTTCTTAGTGCATTTGTGCATCTTTCTCTCTCTCCCTTAATCTTTATCTTTCTCTATAGAGGGTGACTACCTCGAATTAAGTCAATTTTCCTACAATTCCCATCAATCTCCCTATAATTCCTATCCATCCCCATTAGGAACCACCAGATTTCTAACATAAAGTCATCCCTAAAAGGGAAGGACAGCAACCAAACTCGCCTATGGGTGGATGGACAACTAAGTCACCTACGGGTTGACAGAAAACTAAGGTTGCCTATGGGTGAACGGCCCAAAGTAAAGACACCCCCAAGATGGAAGGACAACAAACAAAGTCACCTACAGGTGGACAAATGACTAAAGTCGCCTATGGGTGGACGGTCCAACATAAAGTCATCCCCAAAAGGGAGGGACAACGACTAAAGTCGCCTACGAGTGGACAAACGACTAAAGTCGCCTACGAGTGGACGATCCAACATAAAGTCAACCCCAAGAGGGAAGGACAACAACTAAAGTCGCCTATGGGTGGACGGATGACTAAAGTTGCCTACGGGTGGACAGAAAACTAAGGTTGCCTACGGGTGAACATTCCAAAGTAAAGTCATCCCCAAGATGGAAAGACAACAACTAAAGTCACCCACGGGTGGACAGACGACTAATGTTGCCTACGGGTGGACGGTCCAACACAAAGCCATCCCCAAGAGGGAAGTACAACAACCAAAATTGCCTATGGGTGGACGAGTGACTAAAGTCGCCTATAGGCGGACATAAAACCAAAGTCGCCTATGGGTGGATAGCCCAACACAAAGCTATCCCCAAGAGGGAAGGACAATAACCAAAGTCGCCTATGGGTGGACAGATGACTAAAGTCACCTATGGGTGGACGGACAACTAAAGTCGCCTACGAGTGGACAGAAAACCAATGTCGCCTACGATGGATGGTCCAAAGTAAATTCATCCCCAAGAGGGAATAACAATGACCAAAGTCACTCACAGGTGGATAGAAGAACAAAGCCAACCACTAGTGCCTTGGTCAAAAATCTAAATCTTCCTACTTACGGGTGGACGGATAAACCAAGCCACCCACAAGTGCCTTGGTAAAAAATTTAAGTCTTCCTACCGATGAGTAGATAGATGAACCAAGCCACTCATGAGTGCCTTGGCAAAAAATTTAAGTCCTCCTACCTATAGGGTGGATAGAAGAACAAAACCACCCACAAGTGTCTTAGTCAAAAGTCTAAGTCTTCCTACCTAAAAGTGGACGGACGAACTAAACCACTCACGAGTGCCTTAATCAAAATTAAAATCCTCCTACCTATGCGTGGACGGACAAACCAAGCTACCCATGAGTGCCTTGGTTAAAATATAAGTCTTCATACCTATGGGAGGACGGAGGAACCAAGCCATTCATGAGTGCCTTGGTAAAAAAGTTTTAAGTCCTCTTACCCACGGGTGGATTGACGAACCAAGCCACCCACGAATACCTTAGTAAAAAATCTAATTCTTCCTACTTATGGAAGGACGGACGAACCAAGCCACTCACAAGTGCCTTGGTAAAAAATTTAAATCCTACCTACGAATGGAGAGATGAACCAATCCACCCAAGAGTGCCTTGGTCAAAAATCTAAGTCTTCCTACCTATGAGTAGATAGACGAACTAAGCCACCCATGAGTGCCTTGATCAAAAGTTGAAGCCCTTTTGCCTATGGGGTGGATGAACGAACCAAGCCATCCACAACTACCTTGGTCAAAAATCTAAGTCTTCCTACCTATGGGTGGACGGATGAACTAAGCCGCTCACGAGTGCCTTGGTAAAAAATCTAAGTCCTTTTACCTACGGGGTGGATGGACAAACCAAGCCACCAACGACTACCTTGGTCAATAGTCTAAGTCTTCCTACCTATGGGTGGACGAACGAACTAAGCCACTCACGAGTGCCTTGGTAAAAGATCTAAGTCTTCCTACCTACTAGAGGACGGACGAACCAAGCCACCCATGACTACCTTGGTCAATAGTCTAAGTCTTCCTATCTACGGGTGGACGAATGAACTAAGCCACTCACGAGTGCCTTGGTAAAAGATCTAAGTCTTCCTACCTACTAGAGGACGGAGGAACCAAGCTAGTCACAAGTGTCTTGGTAAAAACTTTTAAGTCCTTCTACTTACGGGTGGACCAACGAACCAATCCACTAACAAGTGCCTTAGTAAAAGATCTAAATCTTCCTACCTACAGGGTGACGAATAATTTAGGTTACCAAGGTGACAAACGATCCAAGTGATCCTCCCAAGATGATTGACTCAAGTAGAGATCATCTAACCAAGTCACCAAGGTGATGAACGATCCAAGCGATCCTCCAAAGATGATTGACTCAAATAGAAATCATTGAACCAAGTCACCAAGGTGACAAACAACTCTCCAAAGATGATTGAGTCAAGTAGCACAAGCCTTCGTATAACACAAGCCTTCATATTCTGCACTCGTCCACTTACGTGACGACTACAAAATGGGGGGCAACTAATAGGGAATATTTTCACTAGTTAGAAAATTTTTTCTAACACCCTAGAGTCTTCGGTCACCAAAAGTATCATGAGCTTACCAAAAGAATTTTCAGTCACCAAAAGTATCATCGGTCACAAAGGGAGCGTGGCACCATGCACCACACTCTATCCTGAAGGTCGTCACATATCAATGGGTCGTTAAGTACCAAAGGGTTGTCAGGTAGCACAAGCCTTCGTATAACACAAGCCTTCATATTCTGCACTTGTCCACTTACGTGACGACTACAAAATGGGGGGCAACTGATAGGGAATATTTTCACTAGTTAGAAAATTTTTTCTAACACCCTAGAGTCTTCGGTCACCAAAAGTATCATGAGCTTACCAAAAGAATTTTCAGTCACCAAAAGTATCATCGGTCACAAAGGGAGCATGGCACCATGCACCACACTCTATCCTGAAGGTCGTCACATATCAATGGGTCGTTAAGTACCAAAGGGTCGTCAGGTACTCAGCAATCGTCAGGTACCTTCCATAACACCATGCGACACGTTCCGCCCAGACAGTCGTTACGTATCAAAGGGTCGTCTGGTACCCTACTCATCGCCTAGAACATGTAGACACTAATAAGGGTATTTTCGTCCAATAAAGTCCTTCGAGCACTTTGACCCATCAAGATGGAATACTCTGCCACTAACCAACCAAGGTTTGTGCCTCTTCTGGTGGGACCTGCCAATTACGGACCCGTTGGGGTGAACTCCTCATTTGACTTCCTTGAAGCCTCTACAAATCAGTGCTCCATATATGTGCCCAACGAATGGTTGCATATGTACCCGACGGATGGTCACATCTTATCCTCCATATTCATACTAACAGACAGATGGTGATACCAATGAACAAATGGTCATACCAATGCTTGAGCAACTAGGTCCCACAAACCTTTACGTATTCTCCACTCATGCATCCATATATGGAAATAACTTGCACTACACACCCAAAGACCATATTCCACGCTCATGTCTTCCCTATATGGGAAGAAAAGCTCAAGATCTCGGGGTCTTAACTTCAAATCTTCTCTACAAGGAAAAACCCTATATTCAAGAGATCTTAGTTAGCTCTATACCACTATGTAAGCACTAGGCCTGCTCTTCCTTAAGGTACGTGCAATTTTCTAACTCTTGCACTTTTGAGTTATTGGAAATTCTTCTATCACTAACTTAACCTTCGAAGGGTCTTTGGTCGGCACCCCACCGATGCTCTCTATAGGTTCTTCATCTTCTTTATTCTTTTGGTACCTCATTCGACGCATGTGTGGACGATTAACTCACTAATGATTTTATACATCATATATATATATATATATATATATATATATATATATATGGTTGGGTTCAAGTTACACCTGGTGTAACTCTAAGTAATATTACACCATCAGATAATTTGTTATCGAATTAATATTTTGAAACTCCAAACATTGAAATACATGTTCTATATGTTCTTAACATGCATGCCCATTTTTCATATCAATCAGATGTTATTTACCATTTGATCCATAAACTCATATTTTATGCATTATTTTAAAATACAAAAACTTGAATTTTAACAATTGATTGATGACATGGCTATTAATCTTTGATCACCTTGAAATTTTGCAAGCATGGAGAATATATAAAGATAATGTAATCTAAAGGTGGATTTGTCAATATTTGCATCCAATTAAAAAAATATTGAGCAGTGTAACATTACTTAGAATTACACTAGGTGTAACTTGATATATATATTCTTTGGAATCTACCATAAATAAATAAACTACAAACTTTTTATTGAAAGAAAATTATTATTTCATTTTATAGATTACAAGCTTATTTAAAGGCTATATAAACCTTATTTATTTCTTTTGAGAATCAAACACACACACACACACACACACACACACACACATACAAGGACGAGAGAATATAGTTTCAGCACAAATATAACAAATTCCACTCAAAAGTCATGATAACTTTTAAAGTTACAAAAGCTTATTTTACTAGTAAAAATATTCCTTAACTTATCCTAATTGATATAATTCCATAATAGACTATAATTTGACTTGGAAAGTATTAAAATCTATAATCAAGATAATAAAATCATAAGCCCTAGATTTTTGAAAATTATATAAAAAATTTCAAAAATTAAGAAACAATAAAATTTAACACCCATATTTTGTTCTGCATCCGATCCCTCCACTTTAATGAAACTTGGCCTTAAGTTTTTGTCTAAAATTGAAATATTCAGCAATAAATAAGAAGCTACTTTAAATATTTCAATAATTGGATCTAGTTAAAGCTTTGTATCCTTGGGAAAATGTAACATAAAATTTCTTTTCATTAACTTTTCAATTGATTTGCAACATCAGTACAAAGGATTAATGACAAACTTTACAATTCCTACTCCAAAAAAATCAATATCTTTGATACATTGTTAATGGGATCTTGAGACCTTAGGATTATACCCTCATATTTAATTTCAACTAAATCTTCCATAGTATTTATTATAATCTCTTACTTATGATTTTTGTCAATCTCCTTAATTAACTCCGTATTTTCTTTTTTGAAAATATTATCTTATTTTCAAATTTTTGTCTTCTAACTTGTCAACCTTTGTCAAAACATGATCTTTTTCGACTTCTTTAATAATAAAATTATTCTAATAATTGGAAATCCCTCTCCAAGAATGACATGCAAATTTTGATTGTCCCAAATGAATAAATATTGAGATTATCGCCTCAATCCCCTTCAAATAGTTATTTTTGCTATTATTATAATTTGTGTAAAATAATGTTTCACCATAATCACGAGTAAAAAAAATAATCATCAATCTTTTTATTCTTACCCATGAAGCTAGGCCTACCTCTTTGCATTCTAAATTATTGCATATTGTTCCACCAATCTATTACAAAGCCTTCCAAAATTCTTGATACAAGTTGTACTTGAAATCCTCCAGCATCTTTGCAGAATCAAATAAGCTTAAAGGACAAGGTTATAAATATGAAGTCTTATTTGCATGATACACCATTTAAGTATGAAATATCATTGAAATTTAGAACAAATTTAAAATATATAATTAAAGGAAAAAAAATCTTTAGCCATTAGAAATGTTTTGGAAACCATTACTATATTATATTTATATCATTTGATTTTTTGGAGCAAGTAAGAAGAATGAATGAAAATAAAGAGGAAGAGAACATGAGCAACCAATATCGATTGATAACAATTAATTGGAAATACCAAACGGCAAGTAAGAGCAAAATATAAGAGAGATAATATAAATTTATGCACAATATTTTGTAAGTTTATATTATTTAGAAATGAATCTTTCCTTACCTTACTTTTTTTTTTTTTTTTTTTTGATATAAGATAGAATTCCTCCTCTAGCCTAATTTGAATGTATATGTGTGTGAAGCTCCCTTCTAAAGACTTGAATCCGGGCTCTTGCCCCTCACGCTCCACAAGCATTTATACATGTGGAGTGACCATCGCACCAAGGGTATGCGGTGGTCCTTACATTTTGATTCCTTAAGAAAGTGTTTAAAAAAAAGTTTTTTCTTTTTTTTTTTAATAGGAAAAATTGATTTTTTTTTTTTTTAATTATTAAGAGTGTATACATATTAGTGTCTAGTATAAATAAAACTGCAACTTACAGAGATAAGCAACTCTCGGACTGCTAGCCTCGACTTCATTAGCCACACGACGAATTGGAGCAATCTCGAGCAAGGAAGAAGGCAGCACCTCACTATCCAAGATCGGCTCTCCTAAATTGCCGGCAGTCTGAGTCCTCAAAATCCGCACAGGCGGTGGCTGATCAGACCCCCTTCTATGTGACATCTCCAGACCCAAACAAATATAACTCAAGCCACTTTGTATACCTGTCAGAACCAATCAAATATTATTCTTCACGTAAAGTATAAACCATGGAATTCAAAAACTTCATCCAACTGATCAACTGAGCATAATTCAATATTTGACTCCATTTTTTCACAAATTCAAAATATTAAAAAACACCAAAAAAGCAAAAGAGTTAAAAAAAATAATAAAATAAAATAATAAACTCTATCGAATTATCTACTATTCTTTAGGTTCACTTCCTAATGCAGCGGAATACCTATAAAAAGACAGAACACGACTATTTCAAAAAAAATAGAAATAAAATTTATTTGTTTCAGGAAAATAACCTCAAATTCACAAAGTCCTTGAATCTATAAGAAAAAAATAAAATAAAATCCACCACAAAGTAACAGAGAAAAACTCTTATTTTTATTTATTGAAATTTAAATTATTTAAAATTATAGACTTCAAGACCTATTTAAAAGCTCTATAAAACTTGACACACAAGAAAATAAATTCTAAGTAATACTTAACCATTATAGAAGCCTAATTTCACTTAAAATCATTAAAACCATTGGAAATAAATAATCTAAACCTAAAATAACAAGGAAAATTTTGTAGACTCTGTCCTACAACACTTCGTTAGCATCAAACAAAGTGGAATTGAATTTTTTTTTTCTATAATTAAGGAAAGAAAACCAAAGTGCAGAAACAAAGAATTAATGAAGTCTAATATATGTTTCCAATTTCAAATGTAAAACATACCTCAACTATCCCACACAAAAAAAAACCCTATATGTACCTCACAATGCTCACATGTACACAGAACTATATGTCTCCACTTTCAGTCAGTAAACAATTAAGCAAAAGACAAAATCTTCAAATTCAAGAATTGGGTTCTAGGTAGTCAACAGAAACAGGAACAGAGAGATGTGGAAGTAAAAGACAGTCCAAGATGACTTTAGACTTTAGTTAACAAAAATGGTTCCAAACAATAATTGCTAATAAATAAAAATATTTAATGGGAAACTCTTAGTTGGTGAGTGCGGAATCTTTTATTTATATATTCAGTGTGTGAGAGTGAGACAAGAGCAGTTGGCGACTGCTTTAAGACTGGCGGTGTGAATGTGAGTAAAAAAGTCAATTGCTTTCTCTCCATGCTGCTTTTTCTGTCCAATTAGAAGACGAATTCATTATTTTTTGCTGCTTGTTTCTAGTTTATCCTCTTCTTCTGTGAAATAGACTTCTCCTTTTTTCTCTTTTTTCTTTTTTTATGGGAGTGAAATATACATATTTAATTTCACACTGACCTCCTTTAAAAAAAATGATAATAAAATAAAATTGGAGCAGGTAGGACTTAGGAGATCAAATGTCATGCAGAAAAAGTTGATTTTCTTAGTAGTTACCTGGGGGAGGCAATGACTGATTAATGACACCATTAATTTAGATGGGATTGAGCACAGCTAATTCTTCTCCCTTGAAAATTTAAGATATTCTTGTCTTGATCTCATATCATATAAATATTTCATGACCAAAAAAAAAATATATATATATATATATATATATATTGTAACAACCTCAACCCAACTATGTAGAGTTGTCCACTTTGAGAGCTATACTCCTTACGGGCACACACGTCCTCATGTGTGGGGCCCACACTTCTGGCTAGGATATGATTTTAATACCATTAAATTGTCACGCCTCAAATTCGACCATTAAGATAGGTATATGACAACAACTGAACGCTTATAAAGTTTTCACTTTACAAGCGTGCAAGACTTTCGTAACAACTAAAAATTTACCCTCGAAAAACAATTACATCAATAAAATTCAAAAATATCCTCAATAATGCAATTGTCAAAAGATCTTCAAAGTACCAATAGAAACAACAATCCAAACCTCATACCATTAAATATAAAAAATAAATACTAGTTATTACAAGATCGTCTAATGGATAAACCCACTCCACCACCACCCCACCATCATTTTCCAGCAGGATTATCAGAAAACTCCATAGGAACCTCTAAGGCTCCATGAACAAGAAATTAATTAAAAAAACTAAAAAAAATATTTCATCTGAACAAATTAGAAGAATAGATTTTAAGTAAAATATATATTATTTAATTAAATTGAAATATATAAAATGCTTCAATTTAAACATCCCCTTAAGCTCAAAATTCTCTTGGGCCACCTTGCTCGATCGCATTGGTCACAACTCACAAACTTTCACTATAGAAACCTTATTCTATAGTACCTAAATGTTAATTAAAAAGGTAAAACAATAGAAAAGCCAAGTTTTTCAAATTTTGTATAGTTGACAGGCTCAAGTCAAGAGGAGTATAGACCAAGGTAGTCAATACCGTACCGATATCGACTCTACCGGCCGGTATATACCGTATCAGTTTAAATACCGGGCATACCAGCCATACCGGGTGTACCGGCCATGTAGCACGTAGGACAAGGCTTTCAACAATTGCTAAAGACTCTCTTTGTTGTGGGGTTGGTTAAGCTGTAACATCCATCATCAAAAGCAACTTAGTAAGAAATTTGCCAACAAACGCTTGGACATAGTAGCATCCAAAGAAAAATGTTAACCTTGTCACAATATCACTCATATCAAAAGCTTGTCTTCTTTCCTAGCTTCTTTCCTAGAAGAAATGGCTATTTAGCCTTAATTTTTGAACTATGTAGCCAAATAACTTATTTTTCAAATTATATAGCAAAATGCTCTTATTTTGGAACTTGATATTGTTGATGTTGAGTTCTTCCTAAAATTCAATATTAAAAATATTGAGTTCTATGCATGTTTTTAAATGGAACTCAACATTTCTGATGTCAATTTTTGTACAAAATTTTCAACAAAAAAAAAATAGCAAAATACACAACTAACTCAACATAAACAATGTCAAGTTCCAAAACAGGCAATTTTACTACATAGTTTGAAAATGAAGGTATTTAACTACTAAGTTCAAAAATTAAGCCTAAACAATTATTTTTCCCTTCCTTGGAAAAATAGAAAAATGGCTTTCCGTAAGAGAATCACTGCACTACTTTCTCTCTCACAAGAATTCAAAGAAGTATCCGTTCTAAAAAGGCACATTTAAGCATTATTTAAAAAATAAATAAAAATGAAGACAAAGAAAGACAAAGAAAAAGAAATGATAGGAAGAAAATAATAAATTTACTTCAATTGTTCCTACAGTGTCTTTAATAGGCCAAAATTTAATTAATGAATACACATGCTAAATACTAAAATATGCATATAAAGCGATAAAAAAATCTGGTCACAATCCTATCAATACAACTATAAAAATAAAAAATAAATAAATAAAATAAATAAAAACCTACTGAAAAAACCAAACATGTTTTATAAAATATATATATATATATATATATATATATATATATATATTAATATAGATAAAAACATTCATGTTGAAAAATGCGAGTGCAGACAAACATGCTGAGCCAAATCGCGATTTTAAGTAGCCCAACCCGGTCAGCCTTAAATCATCTTGGGTTGGGTCAAATCCAACCCAGCCCGTAATATATATGTATTTGGGCCCATCATGAAACCCTCAACCCATCAACTTTAGGGCCTGGCCCGAATAAGTCTCTAGACCCATTTTTATTAAGGTTTACATCAACTCACACAAGCCCACACACTCCGGGCCTTATATTTTAAGCCTCAACCAGCCCAATTTTAAACAAAACCAAGTCCAGTCCAAAACCCTTACAGCCCAACTCGAAAAACATCAGGATTTAAACTCAAACAAGTCCAATTTCTAACCCCAAACATATTTAGCCAGCCCAATTTTTCTAGTTATAATTATTTATTATCAAACATACTTTACGAGTGATTGAGTAGAATTGTTCCTTATGTTTAAAAAATTAGGTCTATTAATCATTTTATTGTATTTGGGGATTTTTTTTTTTTTTTCATATTTGAATTGAATTTTTGAGGATGAAACCTTACTGTTTCATAAGGTGTAATTAAAGTGACACTGAAAGTAGGTGCTCTGTGTTATGGGTTTCTTAATTGATGATGAACCTGTGTCAACAAAAAGGAGAAAGACAGAGAAGTAGAACAGCCCCTTAACAAGGAACTGGAGTCAAACTCAAAGCAGGCTAAACCAAAGAAAGCTGCTGAAATACCAGATGCAAAGTTAAAAAAAGCCCAAGTCAAAAAACCAAGGTGCTTGAACATCTGTTTCTGATATGATGACAAGTGATAAGGAGCATGAGGAGGGGGAAGCTTCTGCTGCAGTGCTTTTTGTGACATTTGGACCAGGATCCTGTTTGCCTACTAAAGCTGATCTTATCAGAATTTATGGTAAGTTTGGTGAGCTAAATAAAGCAAAAATAGAGATGTTCAATGACAGTTTCTGTGCTCAAATTGGCTTTAGAAGTCTCAGTGATGCCTTAGAAGCCTTCAAGGAGTTGCTATGAAAGAACACTTTTACAAATCCCTGTTTCTATAAAAAAGAACGAATCCCCCTTTATCCTGCACCTGAGCTTGTAAATCTGTTTCTGACTACTAAAGCTTGGAATGGCCTCTTTTCCATGTTGTCTTCTAGATCTCGCACATTTGTTTCTGCCTCCTAAAGATTGCAATCTCTGTGGTTCTTTACCTCTATGCCGCACCTGAGCATGTGAATCAGTTTCTGACTATTAAAGATTGCAATGTCAGTGCCTCTTTTCTCTGAGAAACTGAATATTTTGGTACTACACACAGACAGATATACATTGATCCATGTCTAGGTTTAGAAATATATATTATGCTTCTTTTTTGCGTGCTTGGAGTTGCTGAGGATGTAGGAGTTAATTCTCTCGCTGTTGTTTTTATGAGTAGGTATTAACTTGATTTAGGTGGGCTAGTCTTTTTAGTGTTTTAAGTAAGCTAGTTGCATTAGCATATGCTCACCGATATAGAGATTATCACCTTTTTAGTCCCTCTTTTTCTATCTGTCTCAGTTAGTATGGCAAGAAGCTATTTCCCTACAATTTTTCTTAATAGAAAAGTGGAGATTACATTTTTTTTTTCCAAGTGCGAATCCCTCTATATTTGAACTTTTGTTTGTGTTTTGCATATTTCCTAATGAAAGAATCAGAATGATCACGAGCAATGGACTAGTTTGGAGAAAGAAGACCCTGAAATTTCTATAGTTAGGCTACTTATTTTGTCTCAAGATTGCATTCAGTTTATTTTTACTTTTTTAGTTAGTATCATACAGTTTTTCTTCCAATTATTTTACTTCTGAATGGTAAGGTTTCACCACACCTTTTTTCCTCCAACTATTATTGTAGGGGCTCAAGTGGCCAATTTCTTAAAACTTCTAAATTAGGCTTCACCAGAGCCATTTTTAGTATTTAGTAGCTCAACTATAAGTGTGTATAAGCACCTTTTGAGGTAATACTTGATTCTGAAATGCCGTTTTCACCCATAAAATATTTTTAAAAATGCATATTTTCAATCACTTCTATCAATTTGATCAACTTGTCGTAAATTTGAAAAGATTGACCTTATTGCTGTGGCCTTCCAGGTGTCCTAGTTCCTAAAGAGCAAATCATAACCAATTCTGGTCCATCATAACTGTTTTCTTCGACAATACAATAAAGAATCTGATATTAGATTTATTGGGCAACACACTTGATCATTCTAGATTGTTGTCAAAATCCTACTTCTACACGAGACCCAATTGGCATCTAGGAGGCCTAATGCTTGTATCCAGAATACATCTATGAACTTTTTGCCAAGAATTTCCCCAACATGGGCACCACTCTTTAGTGCCCTTTTGGTCTCAGAATAATGCAATTACTTCTGTAGCTTTGCTTCATGCCTTTGATAGACATATATGAGACATTATTTGCTCACTTGGTCATGAATGCAATTGGTGGATTAATGCAAGATTTTGCCAGAGCCTACATCAAACCACTACCTCTTCACCTTATAAACCTAAGGAAAGTTCTATTTAAAAAAATAATCGATCCATGTCACGGAGGAGATGTCACAGAATCCATACAAGCTAAAATTACAGAGATCACGGTTAAGAGAGAGCTTCAAAAAGGAGTCTACAAAGCAAGAGGAAGACAACATAGAAAAACAGAGTTTTTCCCTATAAATATTTTCATGTATACAAAATCTCTACAATGAGCAATTCTTGCAATTGTTTTTTGTATTATGGTATAATGCATTGATCCATGTTTTGAAATAATAGTGTTTTTTTTTTTTAACTATGAAAGGATCACAAAAGATTGTGTATAACTGTATACTTCAAGTCTTGCGGTTGGCTCTGCCACATCGTGTCTTAACACAGTCACTCGTGACTATAACTTTTTCACATCCACCAGTAACTCTGTCACGTAGGGAAGTGACTCCATGATTTTTGGTTTTAGCCTATAGTCCTTGGAAAACCTAAAATAAGGTCTTGGATATTAAGAGTTGGCATGCTTTAGTAGACCACATTTACAAGATTGCTACAATGGTGTTGATATCAAGGGTTGGCTGGGCCTTTGAATATAAATACGTATGCTTTATGTACTTGGAAAAGTAAATGATAATACAGTGTTTGTTTGGTTGATTTCTTTTGAATTTGCAAGTTTAGAATGTTCACATTAGTCTCAAGTCTCAACAAACTAACTTGAGGTTAAAAATGTAAGCTAAAAACCCACAAAAAGCTCACGCATCAGTCTCAACAAACTACCAAAAAATTTTAACATTCAATTTTAGTGCATTCTGTCCAAAATAGCGTTTGCTTAAAATGATTTTCGCATACCACTTTGATACCAGCGTACACAATAATGTATTGGCTCAAGCAGGTTATATGTGATCTCACATACCTCTATATATATAACCAGAGCAAATAGAAGGTTATGCTAAAAACTTTGGTCGGTAATGAATATTTGAAGAAGTGAATTTTCCTCAAAATTAAACCACAGTACCAGTAAGTGTGTGTACCGTATGAGTCGAGTGTCAATGTGAGTCTTAGTTCTAGCTTTAAAGCCCCAAGAGTTAGGTAAGGAGCAAGTAGCGGTCGAGGGTGTGATGCCTCAGATTAACTGGATTGGATGTTAATTAAGTGTGTGGGTATGTCATGAGTCCTACATCAGGCTTTATCAACAACTATAAAGAACTTCAATTATAACTAGACTAGTCCTTTTTTTAAAGATGTATGAACTACATTAATATTGAAAAGAGTAAGGTGTTCTATGCAGACTTTAATGGGAAAAGTAAGATATTTATTTTCAAATGGAACGATGGGCTTTAATCAGATATGCCTTTGATTCTAGAAAGATTATGCACGAGTGTAAACCCTTTCTTCAATAGCTTGTAGGAAGAATTCAGTCTTGGATTGCAAAAGATTTATCTTTTGCCCGGAAGTTTGCAACATTTCATATTGCCTAAAAGTTTGTTAAAAGCATTGAGCAATATCTTATATGCAAATTTTGCTGAGAAAGCCAATATTGGCGCTGAGGTTTATGCGGGTGAAAGATTGAAATAAGGTGCTGCTTTGAAAAACATTACTCGGCCTGGCTCTCCGTATGTGCCTTGGGTGAAAAACTAAAAGCTTCTTTACAAGAAAAAAAAAATTGGGCTTGCCCGTATACCTTCATATTGCGCATTGTGGAAGACGGAAAACACTAAAATCAAGATCTCTAGATGTGCATACACGAAACCATTAAGCGCAAAGCAGAAAGTGCAGGAAATGACTCCTGGTTTCATCAAGATACCATCACACCATCACTCAAACTTGAAGATAGAGTCAATTAATTTGTCCTCAAAAGATAAAATTTTGATTCCACAACTACTTGCAAAGAGTTGAGAGTACCTAATTTGGTCCTGATATCACTTTTTTTGGCACCTTCTAGTCCGAAACATTGCTTTGTAGAGGGGTTGGCTTTAATAAGAGGTTTTCCAAACAAGGTTGAGCAAATTAAATTGGAAAATAACAGGTAAGGCAACCTTGGTGTTTTACTTGCATGTCTCTTAATGAGAGCAGATATCATACGCAGTATACTTGGCCTATTTGGGTCACAAATCATTATACTCTCAAAGTCCAGGAGATAATCGGTCTAGAAGACAAATTTGGTATTTCCATAGGTAACACAGATTTATATATATATATATATATATATATATATATTGGTAAAGATAACATATGGATATCCTAGGTTTTAAACTCATGACTTCACTCTCAAATTGGTCTTACAAGGGAAAAATGCATCATTCAAGTTAAATGGGTCATTTTCCAAGGATTGTTTCCTATACTGTTCGTCCACCATAAGTCAGGCTTGTAGAAGAAAAGCTGCAAATTCATACCTTTATCACCTACAACACATTGAGAGCGTAAAACTAGATTAATGCAACATATTATAATCCATAGTAATCAGATGCTCCAAATGCTTAGCAATCTAAATGTACACATCTCTAGATTACCATTTTGGATAATTCAAGGCACGGATTAGTAATGGAGGCTATATTCCTTCTATTCTCCAGCCTAATATGCAGTTTTTTAACTTGGGGGAGGGGGGGTGTCTTATATGTTTTCACCTCTCTTTAAATGGTAATATACAATATCAATGAAATGATTAGAGAAGGAAGTTCATTACATAAATCTACAATATCATGATATGCTTTAGTAAGATATTGACAGGAAAAAAAAAATCTAACTTAATTTTTCCAAATAAGTGAAAGATATGTGTCATGGCCAGTAAATACGGACCAACAGGAAAACTGCTGAGGCCAACAATAATTACTCTTTGAAGCAATCCTTTAGCTGACCACTATCACTACAGTAAACCCTATACATCAAACAGATAAGATCTAAGATCATATTCAATGAGTGGAAACAAATGCAACCCTTACAAAAAAACACAAGAACTATGGTAAAAAGAGAGGATAAAACAATCAAGTGTCCGAAGTATGAGGAATGTTTTATCACCAAAAAAGCCAGGGTATATTAATATAGATAGCTCATATAGCTTAGCTCCTAAACAAAATTTCCAGCCAATCTAATCATGTTTTTTTATTTTCCATGTGGGGGCAATCCAATGGGGCATAAAATCAGAAATGTATTTTAAGATACTATGAACAAAAGAAATTTACACTGAATAACAGTTAACTTCTTATTGAAACAAGAGTATCTTACCTTTTGAATGGCTTAACAACGAGGCAAGCTGAAAGAAGACTATTCTCTACAAAAGTAACATAAGAATGCATGCTATCGCTGACTTCAGGAAATGTATATTGCAATCCAGCAAGGATCGACACATGTTGAGTCTGAAGATGTTCTACTAATAAATGCTTCCCTTTGTTACTCTGGAATTTCTATTTTCTAACTCCATTGTAGCATGCAAATATACCCTTTTATTGTTGCCAAAAAAATAATGAAACCACAGAAAGAATTACATGACCAAGAATAAATGTTATAAAGAACTAGATGAAAGAAGGGGAAATATACGCTTCAGTTTTCTTAAAGAAGGGGAAAGAACTACTGACAATTGCACAAGAGCATAATAGTTAATCACATATCTATTGTTATGGAAGGAAGTTAAGCAAGTGGAATACAACTCACCCCAGTTATTGACACAACCATCTCATCCTATATGCCAGTGTTCTCATCCCTGTAATAGTACAGAGATCAAGTACCATAGAAACAAATTTATTTTGCTATGATATGTTCTATAAATATATGGCTCCACTCAACTAGAAGGAGATCATATGGATAGGTTTAAATAGGATGAAAACACATTCTTAAAAGCAAAAAACACAACAAGCAATGAAGGCCCTTGGAATTTCTTTTTCCTCATCATTGGGTGTGGGGGATGCTCAAAGAAGTTCCATCATCACGTAATTTTCCCTTTCAAAACCTTTTTTTTTTTTTAAGTAGTAAATGATTCGTTAAAGAGCAGGGTCATGCAACCAATGTACATGGGAAGTATACATGAGATACACTAATAACTATTGATGCTAAGTACAAAGATCAAGCATCTCAAGTAAATTTGAAATGAAAAATTGTCCTGAAGCTGATATCCCCTCATATAAGGATCTAAGAAAGGGAAAATTCTTAGAGTTTTGAAGGACAATGCCTTTGCAATATTTGATGAATCCTCAGTCATTTCAATATTTTGTTTTTCCAGGCCAAACTTAGTTAACACACTTTGTTTCCATTCTGCTCACCAATTAAACATAAAATTTCTGACCAGTAAGTCCATCCATGTTCACGCCTAAACTTTAGACATACCTTTAGCAGTTCACCCAGTGCATTGCTCAATTTTTGTTACCAAGACACCCTTACCATTGTTCTTATAATTCCTCTTTTTCTCTCAAATGCAGAACTGCCATGAATGAGCTGCATAAACTACATACACATTATTCTTATATGTGCAACCCATTTTCAACCAAACAATTCTCCGCTGTATAACTGATCACTTAATGAATTACCACACTGACACTATTCACTGAAAAAATGTTTCAAACACCCATACAGTTAACTGTCTCATTTTGGTTATCTGCTTGGCTGTAACAGGAAATTTCTAATAATTAATAATAAACAATATCATTATAGAAAAAATAAATCAATATATATATATAAAAGCAGATACCTCATGTGAGAGTGCACGAGATCCTGCCATGTGGCATTCTAATATTGCATTTAACATTTTTATCTTTTTTCATTAAATTTTTTTTTACTGTTACCTAATAAATCATAGTAACTTATTTTTACTATTATATAAATTTAGCATTTTTTTACCTCTTTTTATTAAGTTTTTTTTTACTATTACTCAATAGATTATAGTAACTTATTGCATTTGACCTTTTTTACCTTTTTTCATTAAGTTTTTTTTACTGTTACCCATCAATATCAATATATATATAAAAGCAGAGACCTCATGTGAGAGTGCATGAGGTCCTGCCACGTAGCATTCTAATATTGCATTTAACCTTTTTCACCTTTTTTCATTAAGTTTTTTTTTACTGTTACCCAATAAATCATAGTAACTTATTTTTACTATTATATAAACTAGTAAGTTTCTCGTGCAATGCACGGATAATTTTATAATGTTTTATGTAAATTTTTTTTTGAAAAATATTATACATATATTATAGCATTTTTATTATAAAACTTTGTCAGTAATGAGTTCATAATAAAAAGTAACAATTATAAATTACACACATATATCTATTATAATTATTTTGTTCAAGTAATGAGCAATAATGAAAACAACTTGGAGTAATATTGTATAATAAAAGTTGATAAAAGCATATTAATCTATTCTATATTATTGATTTTTATTATGTGATGTAATAAAAAACTTCATTACGAATTTTCTTTTCTTCAATGCTTTGTTATTGTGGTATGGTGACGCTTGTTGTCATCATTAGTTTCTCCATCTTCAACATTTGAAATTTAGTCCGTCCATATTTGCTCAATTTTTGAGCTTTCATCATTTTTTCCTTTTGTTGCATCATTTGTGTTAATTATTAATGAATTGGCACTGAGAGATTCTTGATTAGATCTTACAAAATTTGGACTTTGTCGCTAAGATTTTTCATAGGTATTTGCATTTATATTAAATTTCAATGATGTGACAGTTTTTTGTAAATTTTTTATTTTTGTTAATTTTGAAATAGTGCAGCAAAAAGAATTAACATATTAAGTTGAATTGTGTTTTTTTTTCTTCCATACCTTTTTATCATTTGAATGCGCATAAAAAATCTTAGCAACTATGTAATTTTCAAAACCATCTTTTAGATTGAATTCATTCAAATGAAGTAGAGAAATCTATTTTTTTCCTAATTTTTTTTCTTCAAATCACGTGGAATTCCTTCTCCAATATCAATATTTTTACAATAATTTAAATAAGTTGTACCTTAATTTATTTTTCAGCAAGATCTCGATCTTGTAGATTTATTTAGGATTTTCTCGGCATCTCAATCAAATATCACAAACTTTATTTTGTTAGTTGCACTGAAAACTTCAATTTGAATCTTGTATCTAAAGTAGTTTGCAATTGTGTGTGTGTATATATATATATATAGTAGTTATAGTGAGATAAATATATTATAAATATTTGGAGATAAATATATTATGTATTTGCTTCTTCTCTCTTTTTGTGTCATACTCTGTAGTCTGTACAACAACCCCTAAACACAACAAAAACCTCTTTTTTAGTTCTGGAGGATATGATGGAAAGGATTACTTGAAGTAAGATGAAATTTTAATTTCGATATTTGTTGCTTAAATATTTACTTATTTGTTGGATGAGTAGTTCTCTCATCTCTGCCACTTATTCAAAAAAATAATAATAAAAGGCCGAGTAGTTATCTGTCACCAGTAAGCAGAGTTCATCTACACTTGCTGCATAATAAATGTAGTGGACCTGTTTGAAATCAATAATAAAAGACCGAGTAGATATCTGTCACCAGTCAGCAGAGTTCATCTACACTTGTTGCATAATAAATGTAGTGGACATGTTTGAAATCAATAATAAAAGACCGAGTAGTTATCTGTCACCAGTCAGCAGAGTTCATCTACACTTGTTGCATAATAAATGTAGTGGACCTATTTGAAATCAATCTATTGTGCCATACTTGAGTTGTGAAGAACAGTTCAAATATAAATATCTCATGTGTCTAAAATATAAGCCAATGCTGTAAACATAAATGCACACCAAAATGATCCTGTTTGTAATTTGACATTCTTTTCATAAAGTACGCACAAAATGTAATACCAACCCATTGTTATATCAATGTTACTTATTATTGCAATACCCTAACAATTCACATCTTGCAACCTATTGTTATACCAACCTATTGTTGTATTTATGTCCTATGTGAATCATGATGCCAAGAAAGTGCATTAAAAATAACTATTGCAATGTCATTTGATGAATTTCTTGCACCAAAATTATGTGGACCAAGTCTAGTATAAAAATCACATTTGTCATTTCCATAAACAAGGCCTGTGCAAGTTGAAATTACATGGGGCACATTGGTAGATAGATTCTATACAGGGATGGCCACATTTGTGACAAGTAGGATGGTCCTTTGTTTTCTCAATGAAAGTAAGGGGGTGTGGGTGACAATAAAATGAGTAAACACTTCCAAACTTAATATTTGGGTAGTTTCCAAGAATACATTTTGGATGAGTAGGATAACTACAATCTGCACAGTAGTAGAACCAATGCTTTGGGTCTCGTTCCTCTTCACATATATCACAATAATATTCACCAGAATCATCTTCAACAGCATAACTGAGAGTGAAGGGATGCTCATGTTGTTTGTACCTAGCAGTAAGGGGTAGTGTAGCACATTTAAAGTCTAATGCAAATTCACAAGTAATACAACGATATACTTGGAAACTTTCAAAGTCACAACTACTACAACTCTGTTCATATCTTGTGTTGGAGAGGTAAAGATGATGCTCATGACCTTTATGGATAAGGATGTCCAACATCAAACTACATTGAACATCAAGATCAAAGTTGCATTCCTCACAATGGTAGGTGAAGCCATTGCAATCTTGGCAACAAGCATCACACCTAAACAACTTACTCCTATAAGGTGCCTTTGGGAGAAGGTTGAGTGGATGTCGATGAAGTGGGTGTCGTTTTTTTCTAGGTAATTCAATACAAGATTTATGAAGAAAGAAGTTGCACTTGGTACAACTATAAAATGGAGGGAGAATGACTCGTAAGCAACCATCACATCTTTTGTTATTCTCAACCTCATCTGTAAGCTTTAAGTCATGCTCATGACTGAGGTGTTCGATTTCTGTAGCAATTTCAATTCCATCCTCACCTACATTGATTTTTTTGACTATGTAAGTTTTTGAGTTTATAGATCCATCCAGCTCTAGATCATCATTTTTGGACTCATCTGTTAGTTTTAGCAAATTTATGTCCTCCCTATTTTCCTTGTCCGTAGCACAGTCAAGGTGGGCGACAAAATTGCAACTTGAGCAATAGTAAAACCCATAATCTGTGTCCACTTTCTGAACACAGAGGCGACAAAATCGGGAAACAGATTGACTAACTTCAAGAGAAGAAATGGTAAGGTGGAGGATGTGGTCATGACGTATAACTTTGACACTGCGTATGTAAGACGCACAACTTGGATGAATACAGAAATTGCATGGTGCACAAAGAAAGGGCACATTGCCTTCTTTGCCACAAAGGTCACAAGTGAACTTTATCGACTTCCACATGCGTGTTAATGGGTGGTCATGGACTTCAGTTTCTATGGTGAGCGGTAAAGAAGCGCATTTGCTATGAAGGTTAAAGTTGCAATGGGAACAGCCGTAAGTGTATTCCTCAAGAAATTCTTTGCAGACTTCGCATTTGCTATACTCTTTGTTGCAAACACGTTTCCATTCCGCAAAGAGAAAAAGAGAATGTTTTGGATGCAAAGGATGTTGCAACTCACGAGGTAGTTCTGCACACGATTTATGATGGTGAAACTTGTTGCATTTTATGCAACTATAACTAGGACCCAATACTGGTTCCCTGCATGCCCAACAAAGAATTCCTCTTTTCTCGTCTTCATTGAATACCAAAGAATGCTCATTGTTGCAAGCATGTTGATTTTCCATCTTTACAACGTGAAACAAAAAACAAAAACAAAAAAACATCCTAACTTGTTTAGGAAAAAAGAAAAGGAATTTATAGATTAACCAAATGTAGAGAAAAATTGTTGGAGATGGACTCATACCTTGATATAGATTATCTGAGAGTCAGATGAGCAGCAAAGTCTTCAATAATCTCTGCTGCTAGAGCCTAAAAGGTTCAGACACTTTTTGTGGAGAGAGATGAAACTTGCCTTTTGGTTTGGTTGGTGTGTGGACTGGGAGGGATGGTAGGGTAGCTTCTTTTTTGGGTCAACAATAATAGGACTATACTTATACAGCTATACACACTTCTTTAATTCTTTCGACTAGAAAAGTAGTTAGTTCAACTTTGGATTTTTCTTTAGAGACCATAGATCTTCTAGTCTTTTTTCTTTTTCTTTTATTTTATTTATTTTTTTTGTGTGGAATACTAGTCTCCTTTAGACTTTGGCTTTTATCTTTTTCTAGATATTTGGGTAGAAAGCTCGAACAGCACATAAAACTGTGCCAATTTTTATGGTTGATACTTGGGCTTTTAATTTTTTGTTGAAGGATAATGTTTGGTAGGCCGAAATTATTTTTTGTGATTAATGTTAGAATACAACAAAATGACACCACAATTTTACAACATTTCTAAATTAGCATATCGAAAATTTTAAATTAATTAAATTATTTTTAAAAAATTAATGATTGTGATGGACCCATAAGTGAGTTGATATGCTAAATTAAGAACGTTGTAAAATTGTTGTGTCATTTTGTTGTATCCCTAACATTACTCTAATTTTTGTTGAACCCAAATTCTTGAGATTCTCAAGTTAAAATGTTCAATATTTTATTTAGGTAGACAAAATATGTATAATTATGTATATAGTTTTCTTTTTTTGCAAGTATATTATATATATATATTTTTATTTTGACTATTTATTTTAAATTGTTCCTATGAACATCTTGGGTTTATGTAAAATTTCTCTTGGAATCAAAAGTATTGTACCTATGTTTTACGTATTGCAGCATTTTCATATTAAATCATTAACAAATAAAACCAGAAGTTGAGGTTCAATTGAAATTCAGGTTTCATTTTTACCATCGTTATTGATTCCGTTCCGTTCCGGCCGGAACGGCCGGAATTTTTCGTTCCGGTATGCAAACCGGTACCAGGATACTCAACGTTCTACCTCGGGCCAGATTTCGGGCCATTCCGGTCCATTCCGGCCATTCCGGTCCATTCCGGCCAATTCCGGCCGAGATGTGAATTCCGGCCGGTACATGATTTGGCCTATGGAAAAAAAAAAAAAAAATTTTGATGGCTAATATTATGTTATAAATTTTGTTGGCTTATTAGTTATTAATTATTATGGGCTTATGTAATGAGTAATGACTTGTTATAAATCTTCTTATTGTTTGATGTTGTATTGAGGTTTAAGACATAAAAGTTAAGACTAAATGTTTTGTATTATTTGATGTTTAGTTATTGTCTTGTAAATTTTCTTATTGTGTGATGTTAAATAGATGTTATATTGATGTTTAAGACTTAAGAGTTAAGACTAAATGATTTGTATTATTTGAAATTTAGTTATTTATTTATTAGAATTGACAATTTTATGTTTTACAAGAATATATATAATTTAATTTTTAAGAACCCGAAACACCTTAAAACGGTACGCCGAAATCGGCCGGTACTGAAATATTCCATTCCACTGGACAAACCGAAACGGGGTCCGAAACGGTATTAATAACAATGATTTTTACACAAAGAATTGAAGTTGATACCAAGTAAAGAGTCCAGCTAAGCTTGCTTTCATATTTGTTTATGGTTAATTCTCTATGCAAATGTAGCTTAAGACCATATTTAATAAATTTGGAAATATCTCACCAAAATATCTTGAGTCAATTTTCTTGGCCGCATGTTCAAAAGCTGACCCTTTGATAATCGTCAAGTTGACAAAAATGGGTATTTCCATAGGCAACAAAGATATTTATAAAAGTCATTTTTCTTGGCCACATGTTCAAAAGTGGACCCTTTGATAATCGTCTAGAGACAAAAATGGGTATTTCCATAGGCAACACAAATATTTTTTTAAATTTTTTTTATGGGAAATAAATATAGTAAAGTTAACACATGGATATTCTGGGTTTTAAAATCATTGTGTCATTTTAAGTTCAATGGACCTTAACTTTTGACTTCACCCCCTCTCCACCTTGCTCTTATGAAGTGCTATTTGAGCCATACCTTATTGATCATATTCAGCATATTATTCTAATCCCATAGCTCATCATATACTTTACTGAAATAATATTATGACCTTGATACCAACCTAGTACTTCAAGAGCACCAGCAAATTGACAAAAGCATTAAACAATTATGATGGCACTTAGCATACTGAGGAATTCAAGTATAGAATATACACTATAATTCCATTAATATTCCAAACAACAGCACTAAAAGGAGAAAAGATCCAGATTTCTTCACTTCATGTTATTTTACTTCAAAAAATGACACACACCCAAAAGATAGACAAGAAAAAAAAAATGCCCAGTTTTTTAGTTTTTCAAACACAAATTGTTCTCCCGGTAAATATGTTTTGCATCACTCTCCCTATTTTATCTGGTTTGCAAATCATTCAAATATAATCTCAGACCAATTTGATAGTACTACACGCACTTTTTTTTGTGACAGTATTGTAAATATGTTACATGTATCCAACTAAATTAACTAATGTGCCCATAAGGTCAGTGTAAAATAGACCATTGGTCAAGTAAGTTGGGAATTGCAAGTTTTGTTAGAAACTGATTGGATCGCGGTATTAGTAAATCTAGATCCAATCAAGAAGCTGTACGTTGCTTTGTTCACTTATTGGTATTTGCTTCAAAACAAGAAGCACAAGCACACCCAAAAAAAAACGACATAATGAAAGTAACGTTGATGGCGGTAATGGTACTTACATAAATTGTGGTACTAACACAGTTGCTGCATGTGTGTTCCTCTATCTCAAGGTTAGATTAGAGGTATTTATATAGACGGGGAATGGGTGACAGTCAAATGTGTAGGCACCAATAATTACAATTTGTATAGTAGTAGAACTAATGTATTGGGTCTTGTTCTTCACAAATATCATAATAATATTTGTTAGAATCATATTTAACAACATAACTAAGAGTGTTGGGGTGCTCGTGTTGTTTCTACCTTGTAAGATGTGGTAATGTAGCACATTCAAAGTGTAGTGAAATTCACAAGTGATACAACAAAATACTTGGAAGCTTTCAAAGTCACAACTAGTGCAGTTTGGTTTATATCTTGTGTTGGAGAAGCTAAGTGCAATGTAACACTGACATATTTCAACGCAAGAAGATTCTACAAGTATTTTCTAAACTAAGCCCTTAACTTATCGGACAAGATTTAAAGAAGTCTCTATGCAAAGCAAGGTTTTAAGTCCTGTTTGGTTTGAGATTTCTAGTAACGTCGTTTGTATTTTTTAGAAATACGTGTGAGTAAAAATAGGTATAATCTATATCTATATATATCTAAAAGCAAAAGCGTAACATTTATTATTGCTACACTCCAATTGAACCACATCAGCATTCACATCATTATCTTTTTTATTTCCAATTTTCCTATAATTGTTTTTAACAATTATTTTTTTAATATTTACACTTTTCTAACCTTTCTTCCTTCCTTACCTTTTTATCTCCCCACTACTTCTCCAACCTTTCTCCCTCCCTTACCTTTTCATCTCCCCACTACCCTCTACATTAATATCATTTTTCCTATTTCTCTTCATATTTCTCTATTTTTGTCTCTTCTTATTCACACCCTCTACTACAAATTTATCACTATCTCTTCTATTTTATGCATAGTTTTCCCTCACAACTGATATCAATTGATAACAATTAATTGGAAATACCAAACGGCTAGTAAGAGTAAAATATAAGAGAGATGATGTAAATTTATGCACAATATTTTGTAAGTTTATATTATTATTATTATTATTATTATTATTATTATTATTATTATAGAAACAAAACAGAACTTTATATTATTTAGAAATGAATATTTCCTTACCTTACTTTTTGATTTCTTAAGAAAGTGTTAAAAAAAAATTAGGTTAACTATATATTTGGTCCGTATCCATCCTTTACACCATATTTCAATTTGGTCTTTAACCTTTTAATTGTGTCAATTTAGTCCCTAATCTTTTAGTGTCATATCAATTTAATCTCTGTCATTATTTCTTGGATAAAAATTGTTGACATGGCAAACGGCCAAAATAAAATTGTAGTTTATTCTCACATCAACGAAAGCTAATTTTTTATTTTGGCCATTAAACATATCATCAATTTTCATCCAAAAGATAATAGTATAGATTAAATTGACATAATACTGAGAGTTTAGAGACTAAATTGACATAATTGAAAAGTTAAGGGTCAAATTGAAATTTAGTATATAGGTTAAGGACCGAAAATCTAGTTTACCAAAAAAGTTTTTTCTTTTTCTTTTTTTATAAGAAAAATTGATATTTTTTATTTAATTGTTATGAGTTTGGACAGATTACTGTCTACTGTGTAGTATAAATAAAACTGCAACTTACAGAGATAAGCAACTCTTGGATTGCTAGCCTCGACTTCATTGGCCACACGAAGAATTGAAGCAATCTCGAGCAAGGAAGAAGGCAGCACCTCACTGTCCAAGATCGACTCTCCTAAATTCCCGGCAGTCTGAGTCCTCAAAATCCGCACAGGCGGTGGCTGATCAGACCCCCTTCTATGTGACATCTCCAGACCCAAACAAATATAACTCAAGCCACTTTGTATACCTGTCAGAACCAATCAAATATTATTCTTCACATAAAGTATAAACCATGGAATTCAAAAACTTCATCCAACTGATCAGCTGAGCATAATTCAATATTTGACTCCATTTTTTCACAAATTCAAAATATTAAAAAACACCGAAAAAGCAAAAGATTTGAAAAAAAAAAAAAAAACTCTCTATCCAGTTATCCACTATTCTTTAGGTTCACTTCCTAAAATATGCAGCAGAATGCCTATAAAAAATAAAACACGTCTATTTCAAAAAAATAATAATAATAAAATATGTTTGTTTCAAGAAAATAATCTCGAATTCACGAGGTCCTTGAATCCATAAGGGAAAAAAATGAAATCCACCACAAAGTAATTGATAGGCCTAGAATGTATTGACCCCTTATGATGAATTAATCAATTAATTAGTCAAGTGAATTAATTAGATTCAATTACATGCAATGAGCGTGATAACACAAACAAATCGCCAAATAACTAAAAATGCAACAGAAATTAAATAACATGGTGATTTGTTTACGAGTGGGGAATACCTACATGGCAAAAACCCATCGGGTAATTTTAAGGTCACCACTCTCGAGAATCTACTATTATCAAAACAAGAGATTACAAGTAAAAGAATCCCAGTACCTTATATCAACCTACAGTTGAACTCTTACCCCATTATCCAATTGGATCTGTTCTGTAGTGACAATTTCTTATTTGTATTGCACGGCTCCAAGTACGTGACTAACCAATAGATGTGCGGATCCTAGTACGCAACTTGATCACCAACTTAAGAATGATGTTGGCTGCAAAGTTCTTCTGTTCTTTAACACATGAAGATCATGAAGTTGCTTCGTCACAAAACCCTAAGGTGGACAAACACAGCAACTTCTTCAAGAACTAGGGCAAACTAGGTTTTCGGCCACACTTAAAGAATTATGCTCTTGTGCAATTATGCTCTAGGTTGTACAACCTAACACGACTCTTAACATAATCCTAATATACGTTTAGGGTTGTGAGAAAAGAAAGTCCAAACACATAATCACGAATTGGATGAAAATCAGTCCAGAAAAACTAAGTTTCATAAACCTCGACAGATACCTCAGCTGTCGAACAGTTGTCGAGCCTCGGGCTTAAACAGCTTTTTTAAACCTCGATAGATGCTAGATGTCGAGTTTTAATGAACAACACTTTTTCACTTGTTTCTTGGACAGACTTGCATGGCTTTAACACTTAAACTTGAAACTTTGTTTTTTGAAGTATTAAATACATCTTAGATCTATCCAATTACAAGTAAAGTGAGTTTTGTCAAAGGATTAGTCAATACATAAAATGTTGACATATGTTCCTAACATCCAATCGCATATGTCCTAACAGTAATAGAGGAAAACTCTTATTTTTATTTATTGAATTTTGAATTATTTAAAATTATAGACTTCAAGACCTATTTAAAAGCTCCATAAAACTTAACTCACAAGAAAATATATTCTAAAATAAATTCTAAATAATACTTAACCATAATAGAAGCCTAATTTCACTTAAAATCATTAAAATCACTTGAAATAAATAATCTAAACTTAAAATAACAAGGAAAATTTTGTAGACTTTGTCCTACATCACTTCGTTAGCATCAAACAAAGTGGAATAAGATTTTTTTTTTTTTCTATAATTAAGGAAAGAAAACCAAAGTACAGAAACAAAGAATTAATGAAGTCTAATATATGTATCCAAATTCACATGTAAAACATACCTCAACTAAGCCCTATATTACACACACAAAGAAAACCTTATATGTACCTCACATATACACAGAATTATATGTCTCCACCTTCAGTCAGTAAACAATGAAGCAAAAGACAAAATCTTCAAATTCCAGTTCTCGGTAGTCAACAGAAACAGGAACAGAGAAGTGGAAGTAAAAGACAGTCCAAGATGACTTTAGTTAACAAAAATGGTTCCAAACAATTATTGCTAATAAATAAAAATACGGCGAAAACCATATTTTCATCCCTATATTTTCACGCAATTTTTACTTATGTTTTTAACTTTTATTTACACTGTTTTTAGTCTCTATCCTAAAAAACGCGTCTTGTTTTTGTTCCTGCCGTTACATAAGAGACAAAAAATGCACACGTGACAAACGGAGTGCATTGTTGGCACAATAAAAGCTAACGTGTCTATTAAAATAATAATAAAAAATGTTATTTGGCATTAACGTCAACATTTAAATTTAAAAAAAAAATTAAAAACCAAAAATCACATGAATTGAGATCTAAGTGTGTCTTGAACAAGAACAACAAGAACACAAACTCAGATCTAATAACACAAACCCATAAATTTTTTTTTTAGAAAAAAAAAAACTCCAAAACAAAAATAAATAAATAAATAAAAGAGTTCACAATGAAACAATTGCACAAGCAATCGAATGCGAACCACAGAAGAGACGACAAGATCCCAATGGGTGCGGGGCAAAATGCGCTGTACTTGCCAAAAGCCTTCAAGCCAACTCGATCTCTCCCTCAATCCATCAACTACCTCTTCAAAGAACAGAGGCTTCTTTTCATCCTAGTCAGCATTCTCATCGACCCGACATTCTTCATTCTCCAACCCACGCTCTCTTGACTCGGCCCATTGGAGCCCAGTTCGACGACAGTCCCACGCACAATCTCGACTATCGACCAAGTCTCGACTCGATTTCACGTCGTTCTGGCCAAGGTCGGGCGGGTCCCAACTGGGATTTGTTGATTTTCCAAATCTAATTTGCATTTTGTTGCAATTAGCTTAGATCTGTAAATTTTTTTATTTTTTATATTCATTCTTGGAGAGTGATTTTGATCTTTTTTTGGTTATTCAGTTGATTCGAAGATGTTTCAACAGTTAGATCAATTTGTAAATAAAAAAAAAAGGAATATAAACTTATTTGTTTGTGGAAAGAGATTAAATGAAGTAATATTTTTTGGAATGTTTTTGTTGAATATAAACTTATTTGTTTTGGAGTTTTTTTTTAATTTTTTTTTTAATTTCTGGGTTTGTGTTCTTAGATCTGAGTTTGTGTTCTTGTTCTCAATTCTTGTGATTTTTTGTTTTTAATTCTGCTTTTGATTTTTTTTTTAAATTTCAATGCTGACGTAACATTTTTAATGCCAAATAACTTTTTTTTTTAATGGTCACATCAGCTTTTAGTGTACCAACAGTGCACTCTTTTTGCCATGTGTGCATTTTTCGTCTCTAATGTAACGGCAGGGACAAAAATGAAATGCGTTTTTTAGGATAGGGACTAAAAGCGGTGCAAATAAACTTAGGGACCAAAGTGAAAATCGCGTAAAAATATAGAGATGAAAATGTGGTTTTCGCCTAAAAATATTTAATGAGAAACTCTTAGAGTCCGTCTGCTTGGGTGGAAAATAGATAGTGGAAAATATAGTGAAAAATACTGTTTTCTACTGTTTGTTTGGAGAAGAAAAATAGGAAGGAGAGAAAACCCGGGAGAAAGTTTTCTCTCCAAGCCCTTTTTTTTTTCTTCCAAATCGGAAGAAAAATCTGGAGAAAAAAGTGTTATGGTAGCTGTGGGGAGTAAAAAGATCCTGATGGGTATATGGGCCTCTGGGCCATGCTAAGGAATGCCGACCTGCTCCTGGGTTTAGAACTTGGTAGTACTACGGGTCGGCCCATTCGCCGAGGATCCGAGGGTATGGCCGAGGATGATTTTTCCCCTCGGACGGACATCGGAGATTCCGGGACTTCATTGTAAAGGTTAGGGAATGACACAATAAGGACCAATGGTAAAAGGGGGTGAACCCTTGAATGTCCTAGAAGCATCGATGCTAGAGAAATACCAAGGATAAAGGCTGCCACATCCGCATTAAAGACCCTGCACCTACCACCCTGGCCGCATTAATGGGGAAGTGACACCTGAACAGTGGAAGGGAAACTTCTGGTTACTATTCAAAGGCACTGAGAAAAGAAATATCTAGGCTAAGGGGGAGATGGGACAACACGTGTACAAAGTATTCAAAAGAGTAGTATTTAAAGAGCAATCTAAGACAGGAAGTGGGGACGGACTTTTTGTAACCTAAAAAGAAAAGAAACAAAGAGAGAGAGATAATATAAGAACAATTCTCGACTTACGTCCGAGGAAGCTGATTTACTATATTCCTTGTTGTTTCCAAGTATTTGCAATCTTTAGTTTGTCATTTAATCCACACACACTTCTAACCTAGGTTTCAAGCCCACACTCTACAAATTCATATTGTTTAAGGCTCATTGGGTCTAAGCCCATAACTGTTCTTGGGGCCAGGTGCAATTGTGCACTTACAATTGGCGCCGTCTGTGGGAAATCTAGTCTAGAAGAGGTAGGAATATTATGGCAGGCTTAGGCTCTCACCATGCAGAGTCACAGGGATCACAACCGGAAGACCATTTCGAACGTCTTGAACGTCGAAGGGATCGTGAAGGGAGTGTCCATACAGAATACCCTAGCGCTAGCCATACTCATGGCGAGGGTAGTACCACCCACGAGGAGGGTTCTAAATCCATGCAGGAGGAAATCAATCGTTTGAGGAGAAAGTTGCGCCGTGCTAAACGTAAGTTTTCACCGTCCTCGTCTAATTCTTCCTTGGAGAATGATAGGGGAAGTGGCTACGGTTCAAGGTCGCGCTCCCCCACCAATGCAACATCCTCCGGTGAGGACGACGACCAGCCAACCCGCAGACGTAAGAAGCTTCGTTCTAGGGGCTTAGGCAACGATGCCATGAGTAGGGCGTTGCACCAACTCTCTAAATCTCCGTTTTCACGGAGGATTGAGAGGGGGAGGCTTCCCAGAAGGTTCACCCAGCCCACCTTTACCATCTATAATGGCCGGACTGATCCGGTGGAGCACGTGAGTCACTTCAACCGTAGGATGGCGCGTACTCTCACAACGAGACTCTCGATGTGTAAGGTTTTCCCCTCCAGCTTGGGACCTCGTGGCTACGAGATGGTTTAACGGTCTCAAATCGTGTCCGTAGGCTCGTTTGGGGAGCTAACTGTGGCATTTCGCTCGCGGTTCATTACGTGTAGCGCAGTCCCCCGCCATTGGACTCCCCGTTATCCATGGCCATGAAGGAAGGGGAGACACCGAAAGCATATTCCGACCGATACTCGGGAGATGTTTAACGAGATAGATGGTGACTTTGATGAGGTGGCGCTTAATACCTTTAAAGTGGGTCGTCCTACTGACCACGACCTACGAAAGTCTTTGACGAAAAAGCCTGTCCGCAGCGTACGCTGCCTTATGGATCGTATTGATGAGTACAAGAGGGTAGAAGAAGACCAGCAGCAGGGGAAGGGAAAGGAGAAGGTTATCCGCAGAGAGAAGGGATTTCGTGCTCGGACGATACCACAACAACAAGCCGAGGAGGGATTACTTCGGCCAATCCGCCAAGAAGACTCGGGCAAGAATACCGTGTTCCGAGAACCAAGGCATCGCCATCGGAGAAAGTTCGTAAAGAGCCCTTCTTCGATGGCCGTGAAAGATGGCAGGGGACCCCGCGAAGAAACCAAAACCTCTTTTGTCGTTACCATCAGATGTGGGCCACACTACTCGAGAATTTTCGGACCCTCCGGAACCACTTGGAACAGCTTGTCGTTGAGGGAAAACCTGAAGCAAAGACTCGTGCTACCCTAATGGGCGGGCTCAACCCGTTTCGAACAACCAGAGGAACAATTCATCTCGGCATCGCATTAGGAACAATTAATGTTATCTTCGCTGCGCGTTCGGTAGGACCGGCTCGGGTCCCACTAGAGTGATGGTGGTTTCCCATCCTCGTGCCGAGGACGGGTAGCAGCAGGCCGAAAAGGTTGAAGGGCACCTTGCCCATCCTAGGTTTCTCCGAGTGAGGGATAAGGTAGGGACTATTCAGCCCCATGATGATGCTCTTGTGGTCACCCTCGAATAGGGAACTATGATGTGAGAAGGGTGATGATAGACTGTGGCACGTGCGGTATATCATGTACCTTGATCTATTCAAGGGGTTAAGGTCGAGGTTGGAAGATCTTACTCCTTATGATTCGCCGCTCATAAGTTTTGAAGGGAGAGTCAAGTTGTGCCGAAGGGACAAATTCATTTGCCCGTTCAATCCGGCCTCGAAACGATTGAGGTGGACTTTATTGTGGTTGACGCGTACTTCTCCGTATACGCCATCCTTGCTGTGCCATGGCTGCACGCTCTGAGCCGTCTCCTCTACCTTGCACGTTAAAGTTAAATTTCCTCGGGGGAATGTGTTGAAGAGGTCCCCGGCAACCAATCGGTGGCCGGCGCAAAGGCATATCGGCCGCTGTCCCGCATCGGGACGGAGGCCGAATCTTCGGCCCCGATCACCGAGGAATTATAGCAATTAACCGCTCCCGGTTCATCCGGGATGGTGACAGGGAGGAGACATATTGCGAGGGGTTGGAGAAGTTTCCGCAGCCGATGACCCAGAGGTTCTTCCAAGTCGGTGTACTTTTGCCACACCAAGAGAAGATGGAATTGTTAGAATTCTTGAAGGACAATGTTGATGTTTTTGCGTGGGATCCTTATGAAGCTACCGTGCGTTGATCCGAGCTTCATTTGTCATCACTTAAATGTCAATCCAAACCTATCGTTCCGAGAAGCTGCGCCCACCTCGGCGATCCTCCATGGAACATTCCGAGGCCGTCAGAAGGAAGAGGTTCTTAAGCTTAAAAGGGTCGGTGCTATCAAAGAGGTTTTCTACCCCGAGTGGTTGGCCCATACGGTTGTTGTGAAAAAGAAGAATGGAACGTGGAGGGTATGTGTGGACTTCACTGATCTGAACAAGGCATGTCCTAAAGATTCGTTCCCAATGCCGCATATTGATCAACTGGTGGATGCCACTGTCGGACATCCTCGGATGAGTTTTTTTGGACGCCTTCCAGGGTTACCACCAGATTCCCTTAGCATTAGAGGACCAGGAGAAAACTGCCTTCATAACACCGACGGGGAATTATCATTATAAGGTCATGCCATTCGGCTTAAAGAATGCTGGGACTACCTATCAAAGAATGATGACCAGAATGTTCGAACAGCAAATGGGGAAAACCGTTGAGGTATATGTTGACGATATGGTGGTGAAAAGCAAAGCAATATCCTCACACATGAAAGATTTGGCCGACACTTTTCAGATACTGAGAAAGTACAAGTTGCGCCTTAACGCCTCCAAGTGTTCTTTTGGCGTGGGGTCTGGAAAGTTCTTGGGATATATGATTACTCATAGAGGCATAGAGGTAAATCCGGTGCAGGTCAAGGCTATTCAGACTTCCCTCCTCGTAACCCAAAAGAAATCCAAGTTAACGGAATGATTGTCGCCTTGAATAGATTCATATCTCGGTCGGCTGACCGGTGTCGCCCTTTCTTCCAACTGTTGAATAAGTGGAAAGGGTTTCAATGGATTGAGGACTGCGAGTTAGCTTTTCAACGGCTCAAGCAATATCTTTCTCGGCCACCTATTCTGTCTCGTCCGAAGGCACATGAGATTTTGTTTGCTTACCTGGCAGTGGCCGTCCACGCGGTCAGCCTGGTCCTGATAAGAGATGATGACGGGGTGCAAAGACCGGTATATTATGTTAGTAAGTCTTTAGGTGATGCCGAAGTGCGTTATCAACCTTTAGAGAAAGCGCTCCTAGCCGTGGTTCATGCCACGCGAAAGCTTCCCCATTATTTTCAGTCCCACACGATGGTTGTTCTGACTCAGTTGCCCCTCAAGGCAGTGCTGCGTAGTGCCGACTACTCAGGAAGGGTGGCAAAGTGGGGGACCATCCCTTGGGCTTTCGATGTTAAATACAAGCCTCGCACCTCGGTAGCGGCCAAAGTCCTCGCCGACCCGGTGGCGGAATTTGCCGAGCCATTGCCGGAAGAAACTCTAAAAGGGGCCCACATGGGTGAAAAATCGCCGAGGCACCGCGCTTGCGGTGTCTCCGATTTGGGAAGTGTATGTGGATGGGGCTGCTAATCGAGAAGGTCCGGTATTGGACTCGTTCTAATGTCCCCTGAAGGAATTGTCTTTGAAAAATCTTTAAGATTGGCCTTCTCAGCTACTAACAATGAGGCCGAGTATGAAGCAGTCTTGGTAGGCATGCAGATGGTACGTAAGATGGGTGGTAAGGAAGTCCATATCTTCTCGGACTCTCAACTGGTGGTCGGCCAGGTCATGAGGACCATGGAGGCTAGAGACCCCTGCGTGTGAATATCCGTTCCCGTATCAAACGCCAGCAAACTAAGTTTGGTTCCTTCGCTTTAACCCATATCTCTCGGAGCGGGAACACCCATGCAGACTCCCTAGCCACGCTGGTAACTACCTCGGCTCAAGGTTTACCTAGGGTTATCCTCATTGAGGATTTACTAAAACCCTCTGTTGTCATTGCCGACGCACCCCGCATCCATCTAATAAGGCCTGGACCTAGCTGGATGGACTCGATCGTATCCTTTCTTAAGAATGACATCCTTCCCGGGGACAGGGCTGAAACAGAAAAGATACGTCGAAAGGCGCCGCGTTTCTGGTTGTCCGAGGACCAGAAGCTATACAAACGATCCTTTTCAGGACCGTACTTGTCAGGTGTGCACCCCGAATCAACCGTACGCATTACCGGAGGAACTCGCATGAGGGAATTTGTGGGAGCCACACTCTGGGAAGGTCCTTAGCCCATGCAGCCCCGACTCGTGTTATTGGTGGCCCAATATGCGAGGGAGGCTCAGACTATGCCGAAATGTGATCAACTGTCGAGGTTCGCCCCTAATATTCACCAACCTCGAGGGTTCTCAACCTCTCTCCGGCCTCTTGGCCTTTCGCACAATGGGGCTTAGACATTGTAGGACCATTTCCGAGGGCGCTCGGAAACAAAAGATGGCTTCTCGTGGGAAATCGTACTATTTCACCAAGTGGGTTCGAGGCCGAGCCCTTGGCAAATATTAGAGATGTTGACTCCAAGAAGTTCGTCCGGAAAAATATCGTCACTAGATTCGGAATACCACACACACTCATCTCTCGGACAATGGTGTCCAGTTCGATAGTAAGGCTTTTAGGAAGTATTGTGGTGACATGGGTATCATAAATAGATATTCCACCCCGCTTATCCTCAAGGAAATGGACAAGCCGAGGCCGTTAACAAGGTCATAGTCAACGGGCTCGGCGAAGAGGTTGGACGATGCGAAAGGCAGATGGGTAGAAGAGCTCCCTCATGTTCTGTGGACGTATCGGACCACACCGCGCAGGTCCACTGGAGAAACGCCATTCTCAATGACTTATGGAGCTGAGGCGGTGATACCACTGGAATCTGGTTTTCCTACTTTAAAGACAAGTTCTTTTAGCCTAGAGAATAACAAGGGACTTCTAGAGAAAGATCTTGATTTACTTGAGGAACGGCGTGAGGCAGCTATGGTCCAAATGGCTTATTATCAGCAGAAGCTAAAACGAGGATATGATGCCCACGTGAAGCTAAGGCCACTTGCGCCTGGTGATCTTGTATTAAGGAAAGTTGTAGGCACTTCTAAGAACCCATCTTGGGGTAAGCTGGGACCTAACTGGGAAGGCCCCTATCGCATTGTTTCAATAGCAGGCATAGGGTCGTATAGGCTAGCTGACCTGGACGAACGAATTGTACCACGTCCATGGAATGTAAATAATCTTAGAAGGTATTATTATTAATGAAATGTGCTTTTGTCAGTTAATATTTCAAAGTTATGAGTAGCTCTGATGCTCGCAGCCGTTATTCTAAAGAATCAAACAGAAACTTGGTTAAGTGTAGTCCTCGGACCACCAACCTTGTGGAAATTGATGTCTGGTCATTTGTTAAACAGAACCTTAGTTATGCCGGGTCTTCGGACCTCCTGCTTTGGGAAAATTAACATTTGAAGTTATCATTTTTAAGAATCAAACAGAAACTTGGTTAAGTGTAGTCCTCGGACCACCAACCTTGTGGAAATTGATGTCTGGTCATTTGTTAAACAGAACCTTAGTTATGCCGGGTCTTCGGACCTCCTGCTTTGGAAAAATTAACATTTGAAGTTATCATTCTAAAGAATCAAACAGAAACTTGGTTAAGTGTAGTCCTCGGACCACCAACCTTGTGGAAATTGATGTCTGGTCATTTGTTAAACAGAACCTTAGTTATGCCGGGTCTTCGGACCTCCTGCTTTGGGAAAATTAACATTTGAAGTTATCATTCTAAAGAATCAAACAGAAACTTGGTTAAGTGTAGTCCTCGGACCACCAACCTTGTGAAAATTGATGTCTGGTCATTTGTTAAACAGAACCTTAGTTATGCCGGGTCTTCGGACCTCCTGCTTTGGAAAAATTAACATTTGAAGTTATCATTCTAAAGAATCAAACAGAAACTTGGTTAAGTGTAGTCCTCGGACCACCAACCTTGTGGAAATTGATGTCTGGTCATTTGTTAAACAGAACCCTAGTTATGCCGGGTCTTCGGACCTCCTGCTTTGGGAAAATTAACATTTGAAGTTATCATTCTAAAGAATCAAACAGAAACTTGGTTAAGTGTAGTCCTCGGACCACCAACCTTGTGGAAATTGATGTCTGGTCATTTGTTAAACAGAACCTTAGTTATGCCGGGTCTTCGGACCTCCTGCTTTGGGAAAATTAACATTTGAAGTTATCATTCTAAAGAATCAAACAGAAACTTGGTTAAGTGTAGTCCTCGGACCACCAACCTTGTGGAAATTGATGTCTGGTCATTTGTTAAACAGAACCTTAGTTATGCCGGGTCTTCGGACCTCCTGCTTTGGGAAAATTAACATTTGAAGTTATCATTTTTAAGGATCAAACAGAAACTTGGTTAAGTGTAGTCCTCGGACCACCAACCTTGTGGAAATTGATGTCTGGTCATTTGTTAAACAGAACCTTAGTTATGCCGGGTCTTCGGACCTCCTGCTTTGGGAAAATTAACATTTGAAGTTATCATTCTAAAGAATCAAACAGAAACTTGGTTAAGTGTAGTCCTCGGACCACCAACCTTGTGGAAATTGATGTCTGGTCATTTGTTAAACAGAACCTTAGTTATGCCGGGTCTTCGGACCTCCTGCTTTGGGAAAATTAACATTTGAAGTTATCATTCTAAAGAATTAAACAGAAACTTGGTTAAGTGTAGTCCTCGGACCACAAACCTTGTGGAAATTGATGCCTGGTCATTTGTTAAACAAAACCTTAGTTATGCCGGGTCTTCGGACCTCCTGCTTTGGGAAAATTAACATTTGAAGTTATAATTTTTAAGAATCAAACGGAAAATTGGTTAAGTCTTATCGTCGGACCACGATTTTGATCAAAGTTAACTCCATATTATGTCTGGGTGTTAATGCGTTACTGTTTATTAACTCGGATCTTAAACTTTATATCTTTAAGTGTTAAGCAAGTTTGTGTAAGGAATGATCCTCGGACCTTACATCCTACTAGAAACGGTGCTATGCATTACAAGGGTTCAATCGTTATATGAGGTCTTCTCCTCTTTTTAATCGAGGCATTGTTCAAATGTATCAACCATGCCACCTTTTGTTAAATCTTTAATAATATGCGCATGATTATGTGGAAGTTATGATTGTGCAGTCCTTGGAGTTAGATTTATTTACTCTGAGAAACTTTTGCTATGTATTAATGGGAAACTTCTGTAATAAGTACAAAAAGAATAAAGTAAAGACAGATACAACCCAAGTGAAAAGCAAATGAAATTGTTCTTCATTAATCATTCAAATATACATTACATATAATTCAAATATGGAAAAAGAGAAGTCCTAAAGATGGGTCCTAAGCTTTTGGAGGGGGGTCTTGCTGAGAGGTACTGGTGCCCTCGGTCTTTCTCAACTCTAGCTCAAAAGGAGTCAAGACTTGCTTTCCTTTATCTGCTATCTTCGTTGGAAGGACGTTGGGTTCCACTGTCTGGCTCAAGTCTTTCTCTACATCCCCTCCTCCTTCCTTCTCTTTGTTGGAACCTGAAGGTTCTGTAGGATCAGGAATTTGCTGTGGGACCATCAGAGGCAGAGCAGGGAGAGTTGGCTCAGGGGTAGGAGTAGCAGCAGGAGCCTCTTCAATCTCCTGTATTTCCAGGGGAAGCCAAACGTTCTCGGACTTCCTCAGATACGAAGATTGAGGAACTCCTGCTACGTTTAAAGCTTCCCCCCAAACTTTTTGAAAGTATTCTCGGCACAAAGCCGCGAACTCCTCTGTCAGTTGCTCCTCAGTGGTTGCTACCCCTTCCTCGAAACTCGCCTGCTTGGTAGCTTGTAGAGAGAGTTGGAATGAGCTGGCTTCTTCCTTCATCAGCGCCAGTTCCTTTTTCAGATCCGAGCACTCCCTTTTGGCTTGGGAAAGCTCTTCATCTCTTTCGCGGAGGAGCTTGCGCTGCCCTTCTATCTGGGTCTTCATAGTCTTCAAGTTTGACTCGACCCCATTTTTCTCTCTCCTCAGCTCAGCCACCTCCGAGGTAAGCTTTTCGTTCTCGCGCAAGAGGCCGTGCCTGTGGTCTTCTTCGTCTCCAAATTTAATCTCCATCTCGTCCCGGCCTTCTTCCGAGTATCTTCTATAAATTTCTCGGCTGCAAAGACCTCCTAAATGGCCTGTAACAAAGTGTGATGGAATTAGGAATAGTAAACAAACTTATGAATATTGTTAAATGTGGAATCTTCCTAAAAAAGGGTAAACTTACCAGCGCTAAATCCCTTTTTAAAGAGAGGAATAGTTGCGGCTAGCTCATTTTTTCCAAGGTCTCCATGTCCTTGGGCAACAGGAGAGGGCGCTCCAACGCTTCGGCCAAGTGGTGGGCATGACCTTGTTGAACCACCCTTATACTGGATTGGCAGGAGATGGGTGCGCCGTCCAGTCTTAATTCGGGGGACCAGGTGGTCGGCGCTCGGCGCACTTCAGCCTCGTCCCCGATCTCCCCGCTTTCAACTGAGCGGGCCCTACCCTTGCCTTTGTCCAACTTCTTCTGCTGAACCGGTGGAGGTTGTTGCCTTGGTTTCTTGGGGTCTTTACTGATCGTCCCCTCAGTATCCCCCTTTCTCTTCTTCTTGGGATCCTCGGCTAGAGGTTTTGGCTCAGCTGGAAGAGGGGGAGGTGGTAAAGATGGGGGAACTTGGGACGTCCCCGTCTTCTTCTCCACAACCTTCGCAGCTCTATTGGTAAGGAGACCCTGCATCCTGCCCATATCTTCCTCATATTCGTCCTCGGGTAGGGCAACCACAAACCCTACAATTTCGGAGGCCTCGGTAGCTTCTTCCTCCTCGTCTGAAAGCACGACGAACTGATTCCCGCGAGGTCTCTCGGTGTCTTCGAAATGGAATTGATCTATCTCGTCGTCTAGTGTATGCGAAGAAGACACCTGTTCTTCTGGAACGACAGTTGCCTGTGAGTGCACGGCGAGGGGAATTGCTGCTATAAGCTGGTTGTACAAAACGGTGTTAGGGGCGTCCGGGAGGTCGCGGTCGTCCAGAAGGCGAGGCCGGGCTACGTTTATCTTCCTTCGTCTTCGGTCACCCGCAACTATGGCGTTTTCTATCTCCTGGAAGTCTGAGGAAATGGGAGTGTACCCCAGAATGAGATGAGCAGCCCGGAGTTGTAAGTCTTCGCTAACGAACACCTCGGAGCGAAGTACTCGGTTTAGGTCCGCGACGTTACAGTGACTCAAACGAGGACGCACGTGTTGCTTATCTGCAAAAAAGACATCAAAACAAACAAACCTAGTCAGATTCACACAGATATTTAATAAGTTTAAGTAAGTATGAATACGCATTTCTGTGTGTGTTATAGGAAGTTGTGTTGTGGGGAGATTAATCCTACGGCATCGCACCTGGATCCCCCACTCAACCGGCGTGTAAGCCGTCGTCAGCTCGCAGACGATCAAAGTGGTCGTCCTTCATGCCTTTGTTGGATTTGGGCGGCAGAGATTAACCTAACGACACTAGAACGGACTTAATGTAGTAACCTACGTTGGAAAGTTTACATGGGACTCATAGCGTAAAGACGACATCGTGCCGTAAGGTTCGACTCATTTGCTCATTTAGAGCATCGACACTACCCAAAACTCTAAAAACGTTTCAGCACTCGGGTCGGGGCACAACCGGTGGCCGCGAAGGTACTCCCTAGTTACAGGTTTCATTAGGAGGGTCATCCCACCCTCTATAAAGGCTATCATTGGGATGATAACCTCTCCCTCTTTCCTAGAATCAGCCACTGCTTCCGCCGGACAATACTTTAGACCTACGTCGCTGGGAATGCGATACTTGGCCCTAAAGCCTTCCATCCCAAATACGTATCAACTAGACACTAGAATCTTCCCATTACAGAGGAACGAGAGATTAAACTCTAAGAGGGAGAATGTTTGTAGTGACAGCCGAGGACAAAGGCCGAGGAGAAAAGGTTAAGAATAGAAAGAGCAAGAACTTACAAGGTTGAAAGTGTGCAAATTTCCACGGTTTTCTGCAGGTAAGGTATGATGGTTGATGTTTTGATGGGATTAGCCCCTGAGGAATTAAATGAAGGCGCAGGTTCCCGAAGCGTCACGACGTGCGAAGAGGCGGCCTCGAAATTATATTTGTCCCGCCTAAAGTTTCGTGGAGTAACGAGGACCGTTCGATGCCCATCTCACCGTTGAATGTGGGAGACAAAGTGTAACTTACAGTAATAAATGCGCGCGTTTTTGAAAATAAAACCGCCAAGTGGCATCTTCTGGGACGCGAAACGATTTCCACACGTGCCGTAACTCACAAAGTGTGTGGAGTAAGTTCTCGTCAGATCAAAACCCTATTTTTCTCCTCGGACGTTGAAAATTAGAGTTTTGAGGGGCTATTGTGGGGAGTAAAAAGATCTTGATGGGTATATGGGCCTCTGGGCCATGCTAAGGAAGGCCGACCTGCTCCTGGGTTTAGAACTTGGTAGTACTACGGGTCGGCCCATTCGCCGAGGATCCGAGGGTATGGCCGAGGATGATTTTTCCCCTCGGACGGACATCGGAGATTCCGGGACTTCATTGTAAAGGTTAGGGAATGACACGATAAGGACCAATGGTAAAAGGGGGTAAACCCTTGAATGTCCTAGAAGCATCGATGCTAGAGAAATACCAAGGATAAAGGCTGCCACATCCACATTAAAAGACCCCGCACCTACCACCCCGGCCGCATTAATGGGAAGTGACACCGAACAAATTGGAAGGGAAACTCTCGGTTACTATTCAAAGGACCGAGAAAAAGAAATATCTAGCCAGGGGGAGATGGGACAATACGTGTACAAAGTATTCAAAAGAAGTAGTATTTAAAGAGAATCTAAGACAGAAGTGGGGACGTACTTTGTAACCTAAAAGAAAAGAAACAAAGAGAGAGAAATAATATAAGAACAATTTCGCTTACGTCCGAGGAAGTTCGATTTACTATATTGTTTCCAAGTATTTCAATCTTTAGTTTGTCATTTAATCCACACACACTTCTAACTCCTGGGTTTCAAACCCACACTCTACAAATTCATATTGTTTAAGGCTTATCGAGCCTGGAAATTAATCGTTTTTTGCATAAAGTAATCGTGCACTTACAAGAAGACTTTTACAAAAATGTCCTATTCCCACTTATTTTTTTTCAACGTTTTTTTTTTTCATCTTGACTTGACGTTCTTCTTTTTTTTTTTTTTTCATCTTGACCTGACGTTCTTTTTTTTTTTTTTTTTTCAACTTGACCTAACTTTCTTTCTTTTTTTAATCTTTTTTTTTCTTTTTTCTTTTTTTCACAACATGACCTGACGTTTTTTTTTTCCAACATGACCCTATTCAACGTTTTCTTCTTCTTTTTTTATATTATAATAATAATAATAATAATAATAATATAAATTTATATATATGATGTGATAAATTTTATATTATGTAATGAGTACAAATAAAACTATTTCTTACCTATTATGTAACAAGGATATAATAATCAATTTATATAAATTACATTTTCCATCATTCTCTTTTTCTCTCCAACCAAACAAAAGAGTTTTTCACCTTCCCACTTTTTCACCCCTTCAACCAAAACACAAGAGGAAAAACTAAATATTTTCTATCCTCCTCTTTTTTCATCTATCACTTTTCTACTCCTCCAAGACGGACCCTTAGTTGGTGAGAGCGGAATCTTTTATTTATATATTCAGTGTGTGAGAGAGTGAGACAGGAGCAGTTGGCGACTGCTTTAAGACCGGCGGTGTGAATGTGAGTAAAAGGGTCAATTGCTTTCTTTCCAGGCTGCTTTTTCTGTCCAATTAGAAGATGAATTCATTATTTTTTGCTGCTTGTTTCTAGTTTATCCTCTTCTTCTGTGAAATAGACTTTTTTTTTTTTTTAATGGGAGTGAAATAGACATATTAGTTTCACACTGACCTCCTTTTAAAAAAATGATAATAAAATAAAATTGGAGCAGGTAGGATTTAGGAGATCAAATGTCATGCAAAAAAAGTTGATTTTCTTAGTAGTTACCTGGGGGGGCAATGACTGATTAATGACACCATTAATTTAGATGGGATTGAGCACAGCTAATCCTTCTCCCTTGAAAATTTAAGATGATTCTTGTCTTGATCTCATATCATATAAATATTTCATGACCAAAAATATATATATTATATTGTAACAACCTCACCCCAACTATGTAGAATTGTCCACTTTAAGGGCTATACTCCTTACAGGCACACACGTCCTCATGTGTGGGGCCCACACTTCTGGATACGGTTTGAGTATAATACTATTAAATTGTCACGCCCCAAACCCAACTATTAAGATAGGTATGTGACAACGACTGCACGCTTATAAAGTTTTCACCCTACAAGTGTGCAAGACTTTCGTAACAACTAAAAATTATCCTCAAGAAACAATTACATCAATAAAATCCAAAAATATCTCCAATAATGTAATTGACAAAAGATCTCCAAAGAAACAACAATCCAAACCTCATACCATTAAATAAAAAATAAATAAATACTAATTATTACAAGATCGTCTTATGGATAAACTCCTTCTACCACCACCCCACCATCATTTTCTAGCAAGATTTTCAAAAAAAACTCCATAGGAACCTCAAAGGCTCCATGAACAAGAAATTCATTAAAAAATCTAAAAAAAATTTACATCTAAACAAATTAGAAGAATAGATTTTAAGTAAAAATATATATATATTTTATTTAAATTTAAATATATAAAATGCCCCAATTTAAACATCGCCTTAAGCTCAAAATTCTCTTTGGCCACCTTGCTAGATCGCATTGGTCACAACTCACAAACTTTCAATATAGAAACCTTATTCAATAGTACCTAAATGATAATTAAAAAGGTAAAACAATAGAAAAGCCAAGTTTTTCAAATTTTGTATAGTTGACTGGCTCAAGTCTAGAGGAATATAGACCAATACACCTGAAAATTCAACAATATCAATTGCCATGTAGCACACGTAGGACAAGGCTTTCAACAATTGCTAAAGACTCTCTTTGTTGTTGGGGTGGTTAAGCTGTAACATCCATCATCAAGAGCAACTTTGTAAGAAATTTGCTAACAAACGCTTGGACATAGTAGCATCCAAAGAAAAATGTTAACCTTGTCACAATATTACTCATATCAAAAGCTTGTCTTCTTTCCTAGCTTCTTTCCAGGAAAAAATGGCTATTTAGTCTTAATTTTTGAACTATGTAGCCAAATAATTTATTTTTCAAATTATATAGCAAAATGCTTTTATTTTGGAACTTGATATTGTTGATGTTGAGTTATGCTTAAAATTCAACATTAGCAATATTGAGTTTTATGCATGTTTTTAAATGAAACTCAACATTCCTAATGTCAATTTTTGCACAAAATTTTCAAAAAAATTAAATAAATAGCAAAATATGCATAGAAATCGACATAAACAATGTCAAGTTTCAAAACAAGGTATTTTACTACATAGTTTGAAAATGAGGGTGTTTGACTACATAATTCAAAAATTAAGGCTAAACAACTATTTTTCCATTGGAAAAGTAGAAAAATGGCTTGCCCATAGGAGAATCACTGCACTACTTTGTCTATCATAAGAATTTAAATAAGTATCCATTCTAAAAAGGCACATTTAAGCTTTATTTAAAATAATAATAAAAATGAAAACAAAGAAAGACAAAGAAAAAAAATGATAGGAAGAATAATAAATTTACTTCAATTGTTCCTACAGTGTCTTTAATAGGCCAAAATTGAATTAATGAATACACATGCTAAATACTAAAATATGCATATAAAGCTAAAAAAAAATCTGGTCACAATCTATCAATACAACTATAAAAATAAATAAATAAATAAATAACCTACTGAACAAACCAGACATGTTTTATAAAAAAAGATATATCAATATAGATAAAAACATTCATGTTGAAAAATGCGAGGACAGACAAACATGCTGAGCCAAATCGCGAATTTAATTAGCCCCAACCCGGTCAGCCTTAAATCATCTTGGGTTGGGTCAAATCAACCCAGCCCGTAATATATGTATTTGGGCCATCACGAAACCCTCAACCCATCAAATTTAGGGCCTGGCTCAAATAAGTCCTATCCCCATTTTTATTAAGGTCCACATCAACTCACACAACCCCACACACTCCAATCCTTAAATTTAAACCTCAACCAGCCCAATTTCAAGCAAAACCAAGTCCAGTCCAAAACCCATACAGCCCAACTCGAAAAACATCAGAATTTAGACTCAAACAAGTCCAATTTCTAACCCCCAAACATATTTAGCCAGCCCACTTTTAAACAAGAAAATAAACAATAAAGCCAAAATACACTATTTGGTCCAGTATACCTAATGAGTGACTGAGCGCACCTTATGTTTAAAAAATTAGCTCTATTAGTCATTTTATTGTATTTGGGGATTTTTTTTCATGTTTGAATTGAATTTTTGAGGTTGTAACCTTTATTGTTTCATATGGTGTAATTAAAGTGAAGCTGTAAGTAGGTAATCTGTGTGATGAGTTTCTTAATTTGATTACAGGAGTATTTGATTAAAATAGGCATATGATTGACACATCCTCTTAGTGATTAGCATTGTGATAGAACTGTTAAGAACTACTTAATTACTGACACATATATGAATGAACACACTTATATGTTAACATAGTCTTAAGATATCAATTGATCAAATTGCATGATAACTAATGTTTGTAATTCCATAGTTTTACCATTTCATTTTTTCATCTATGGTACTTACTTAATAGAGGGCAGCGTGGTCCCATTTATTCAATTCTTAGTAGTCTTATGCAGAATTTGAGTCTCAATTCTAATATCCCTTAAGTCCAAGTAATGGAATGGACTTAATTCATCTGAATAGTTTTGTACAGGAGATTTTGCTGTAATTTGGGTTCTCCTTCACTGTAACAGTATCAGTCTATGTGTTGTATATGGAGGTTGCAGCCCAAGCTGCAGTATGCTTTGCAGAATGATGCAGAGCTTGCTCTGCTGTCTAGTTATTTGGCTTGCGCCAGTGTTCTTTTGTTAGACAAGGATTTATTTAAAGATTTTGATTTTATATACGTTGCATGCGTCACGTGAGCCTACATTTTTAAGGTGTAATTAATTGTCATTTATGGGTATTATATGAATGCAATGTATGGAAACTTCAGGAGTTTAGGGAATGGCTAGTGGTGGTGATGGCGTGTCAATTGTTGGTGGAATGTCAAAGAAAGGTGTGGGAGAGAGAAGGGATTTGGGGGAGAAACTTGGGGGGAGTTGAAGAGGATGGTCCTCTTTTAAGCGAAAATGGGGAAGACCCAGATGGGTAAATTGGGACTGTTGAGGTTCCAATTGAAGATATGGGTGTGAACAAGGAGATGGAGATGGAAGAAGGGAGCATGGATACTCAGGAAAAAGGTAAGAAGGATGGAGGTGTGGCTGAAAAAGAAGAGACAAACTTAGGCAAATTGGCATCATCATCTGGTTGGAAGAAAAGAAAAGGTACTAGCAGTGACCATGAAACTAATGCTCATTTGGGTATTGAGGCAACTTCCCACACCTGTGTAACAAGGACTAAGAGGAAGGACAAAGTGGTAATTGATGATGAACCTGTGTCAACAAAAAGGAAGAAGAAGAAGAATATATTGGGGTGCAAAAGAAGAAAGACAGAAGTAGAAGAGCCCCTTAACAAGGAACTGGAGTCAAAACTCAAATCAGGCTAAACCAAAGAAAGCTGCTGAAATACCAGATGCAAAGTTAAAAACAGCCCAAGTCAAAAAACCAAGCTGCTTGAACATCTGTTTCTGATATGGAGACAAGTGATAAGGAGAATGAGGGGGAAGCTTCTGCTGTAGTGCTTTATGTGACATTTGGACCAGGATCCTATTTGACTACTAAAGCTGATCATATCAGAATTTATGGTAAGTTTGGTGAGCTAAATAAAGCAAAAATAGAGATGTTCAATGAGAGTTTCTGTGCTCAAATTGGCTTTAGAAGTCTCAGTGATGCCTTAGAAGCCTTCAAGGAGTTGCTATAAAAGAAAACTTTTACAAATCCCTGTTTCTATAAAAAAGAACGAATCCCCCTTTATCCTGCACCTGAGCTTGTAAATCTGATTCCGACTACTAAAGCTTGGAATGGCCTCTTTTCCATGTTGTCTCCTAGATCTCGCACATTTGTTTCTGTGATGTAGGACAACCACAATATTATAATAGAACAAAAAAATAATAGGATAAACTTTAGGAGTCAACATCTAAGGGCTGCTTGGAGTCAGCACCAAGTAAACTGGAGTCGGCACCAGTGTAAAAGAAAACAAACATTTTTTTATAATTCTCAAACGCTGTCTTACAATAATCAGAAAAAGTGTTTAAATAGCTAACAACACAATGCATAAAGAAACCTTAATTATTAAATGTTCGGGCTTGCTTAATCTCAAGCCCAATAACTAATAGGCTCCATCCATAAAGCCACAGGTTGGACCGTCTTCTTTTTGCTCTTCCTCTCATACGTGTGTATAATTGGGGGCCTGTATCTTGTGTCCGCACCATTCTGCCTCCTAAAGGTTGCAATCTCTGTGGTTCTTTATCTCTATGCTGCACCTGAGCATGTGAATCAGTTTCTAACTATTAAGGGCCAGTTTGGTGAGTAATCCCAACTAAATTAACTAATGTGCCCATAAGGTCAGTGTAAAATAGACCATTGGTCGAGTAAGTTGGGAATTGCAAGTTTAGTTAGAAACTGATTGGATCGCGGTATTAGTAAATCTAGATCCAATCAAGAAGTTGTACCTTGCTTTGTTCACTTACTGGTATTTGCTTCAAAACAAGCAGCACAAGCAAACCAAAAAAAGAAAAAACCGACATAATGAAAGTTACGTTGATGGTGGTAATGGTACTTAACATAAATCGTGGTACTAACATAGTTGCTGCATGTGTTTGCCTCTATCTCAAAGTTAGATTAGAGGTATTTATATAGATTGGGCGTGGGTGACAGTCAAATGTGTAGACACCAATAATTACAATTTGCATGGTAGTAGAATTAATGCATTGGGTCTTGTTCTTCACAAATATCACAATAATATTTGTTGGAATCATATTTAACAACATAACTAAGAGTGATGGGGTGCTCGTGTTGTTTCTACCTTGTAGGATGTGGTAATGTAGCACATTCAAAGTGTAGTGAAATTCACAAGTGATACAACGAAATACTTGGAAGCTTTCAAAGTCACAACTAGTGCAGTTTGGTTTATATCTTGTGTTGGAGAAGCTAAATGCAATGTAACATTGACATAGTTCAAAGCAAGAAGATTCTACAAGTATTTTCTAAACTAAGCCCTTAACTTATCAGACAAGATTTAAAGAAGTCTATGCACAGCAAGGTTTTAACTTTTAAAGATCACCAAGAGAAATTCAATTACAATATATAACTCAACCAGCCAAGTTATCAACAATTATTGCTCCGAAATAACCATGCTCCTAACATCAACATTTACAAAGTGCATAGTGTGCCTTCAAATTAAGATATCAGGCCAAAATTTTTACTATGCTGATGTATAAAACTTATGTTGCCAAAAGATAGAAGAATTGAACCTCACCATCTATGATAAGAGCATAATTTCACTTTCATAGAATTAACAGTAACAACAATAATAACAATTAAGTAAAACTAATAACATAAAAGATGTTGACAAATATGTAAATATTTAATATCCTAAAATGCTGTTGAATCTTGGCATAGCATGTTCTGCATTCACTGCTAGCCGATTTGGTGTGGTAGAGGACAGTAATGTTCAGACAATTTTAATGAGAAAAGAAACACAAAGAGAGAAAGGCCTGGGAAATGAGAATTACTTTTCTTCTTTTTTTGGTTTTATTTTTTGGAAAAATATAAAATTATGAATTGCTTTATGGTTAGTGGTTGTCCAAGTAATGAATAGAAAGATTTTCGTATCCTCTTCTTTGTGGTCTGTCTCCGAAGCATGAAGGCATGACCAGAGAAATGAAGGAAGATAGCAATTTCTACATGGGCCCCATTTACTTCTGTAATCCTCGACCTATTTGTTTCCCTTGGCTTTGGGAAACATCTACATCAATCCTTAAGAAAAAAAAACCAACCTCGTTTTTCTGGTCTGTTTCCAATAGTTGCAGATTCCACTAATAAGGCAATAAAAAAAACATTCCCATGTTTTAAAAAGAGAATGGACATCCATTTGATCTCTAATTTTGCAAAGGTAACATAACAGTTTTCTTCATTGTCTATAAGATTTTTATGTAGGACAATCAAGTATTAAACTTGTCCACAAAATCGATCACACTCATCGGCAATTCGACTAAGTGTTAATTAACATTTCCAGATGCATTTCAGGAAATCAAGAGCTTGTTCTTAGTACTTCTTTTTTCAACTATTTTCCCCAGTCCGATTTTGCCTTAATCAAGAATTTCTGGTTATTTCCGTATGTTTAATGGCTTATTCCTCCAAAAACAGTTTAATAAGTTAGTTTTAAGAAAACTAACTAACTATTTACCTACAAATGATAAGATCAATAGTAATCAATTTCATTATATTTCTAAATCAATTCAATGCGTTTCTTCTTCTTATCATCAAAATTGTTAAGAACACAAATGCCCAATTTTTTAGTTTTTCAAACACAAGTCAAAACATCGATTCAATTCACTTTTTTGTGACAGTATTTTATTTATGTATCCAACTAATGTGCCAATAAGGTCAGTGTAAAATAGACCATTGATCAAGTTGGGAAATTCTAGCACATAAAATATATAAACTAGAATCGCATTCTCACTATTGCAAACGAAGAAATTGCCTCAAAACATTCGTAAAAAACACGGTTTAGGGACAGAGTGCGTTTGCTAACACATTACAAATACATTACTCAAAATTTCATTTTTCACAATAATGAAAATCTCTATAAAGAGAAAATGTGGCAGTAATAAAAGGGTCTGAACAATCAAATAGAGGGTCAAGTTCAGGCGAGTGATACTGGCTAAGTTGAATGTTGCAAGGTCTGTAAAAAGAAATTGATTGGATCGTGGTATTAGATCCAACCAAGAAGCTGTACCTTGCGTATTTCACTTCCTTATTTTTGCTTCAAAACAAGAAAAAAACACACACACACACACATAACGAAATGAAAAAACTACAGAACGAAAAAGAAAAAAAAAACATAGATTGTAGTACATGTTTTTTTTATGGGTAAGAAACATAGATTGTGATACTAACATATGTAGCACGCAGTGTGTGTTCCTCTCTCTGAGAGTTAGAGGTATTTATATAGATAGGGTTAAGTGAAGCGAAGATTAGGGTTTTGCAAGGGGAGAGGAGTAATGAGTGGTCTTTTTGTCATTTGGGCATGGACTGGTTTGTCTTTGTTCTAACCCAAATCAGTGGGAGGGCTCTGCTTCGTATGATACTAAAGGCCCACCAGGTGATAACAAGAAAGAGACAATTTTAGTTGGGTACTTTTTTTCTTTTCTTTTTTATTTGTATTCTATTTTTTTATTTCCAATAAATCAATGAAAATAACAATTATTTCACCCAAAGTCACCATGTTTCTAACCTCAATATATACAAAGTACATAGTGTGTCTTCAAATTAAGATACCGGGCTAATATATTTATTGTGATGATGTATAAAATATATGTTGAGAAAAGAAAATAAAAGAACCTCACCATCTATGATAAGAGGAAGGGCACCTGTTAATCTAATGCATAAAAAAAGAGATGGACAATTTAATATGAGTTCAAGAAAAATGAATGCAGTCTAAATTGCATAGAAACAGAAAAGAGAGAGATATAGTCCTACAAGGCTACAAATAACAAGATATAGTTCCACTATCGTTCATCATTCCTGAATCAATGTTCCACATTGAGGACCAACTTCCCGTTCTAAATATTGTACCATAAAACATTAAAAACTGAAAATTCATATCATCTAGATGCTTATTGTTTCTAAGAGATTAGGACAAGGTAGGGTACAACTAGACAACTATGAGTTTTTTTTTTTTTTTTTTTTTCGAGGAAGTAGACAACCATGAGTTGGTATAATGCATTTGTGTCCTATTTGAATCATGATGCCAAGGAAGAGCATTGAAAATAATTATTGCATTGTCATTTGATGAATTTCTCACACTAGAAATTACGTGCACTAAGTCTAGTCTATATTCTATATCTAATATTTAATCTAATCTAATCTAATATCTATAAATATATAAACAGAAGCCTTCAAAAAGGTGCTGCCACTTAAAATGCTGCAGTAAAAAGCGATACTTTACATTGTTTCCAACGTTAACACCCTTTGATGGTCTTTGTGTATATATATAAATTAAAAAACGGTTAAATTAAAATTAAAAAAAACGATTGCCACTTAAAAAAACCCTAGCGCACATTACCAAAAAAAAAAACCTCTCGACACTGCGATATAGAGAAAGCGAAGGAGAAAAAAAAAAAAAAAAAACCTTGCGCCACACTGGAGATTCGTATGGCCGGCCATCGCCATTCGCTTTTGAGTTTTTTCAGGTACGTTCTTCTCTCTCTCCCTCTCTTTCTCTCTATGTGTTTTTGTTGTTTTGATTCGGTTTTGAAACTTTCCTGTGATTTCGGGATAAGTTTCCCCTGTTTCCGTGAATTTGCGGAATATTCTAGATCTGTTTTGCGAGTTTTGACTTTGAATGCTCGTGCGCGTGATTCTAGGGTTTTGTTATAATCGCCATTTGAAAATTCTTTGAATATATATCTATATATATACTAATTTTCGTTTAGGATTTTGTTGTTCTCTGTTACGATTGGCTTAGTTTTCGTAAAAAAGTCTATTTTTTTGTTCAGGGATTCAAAGTTAAATACGATTAGGGAGAGGCGTTGAAAGTAGAGAAAGAAGCAGATGAAAGGGAGAGGCGATGAAAGAAGCAGAGAAAGCGCCAGAGTTTGATAAACCATATTAAGGGTTTGCACTAAACACCATTTAAAGAAATATGAGAGATTTGTTTTCTTATTAAGGTTTTGCTTTAAAATTGGTTTTGATCAACGGTCACAATCATAATTAGAGAAGAAGGAAGAGAAAGGCGGTGGAGCAAACACAGGCAAAGCAGGGGAAATATTGCCAACAAAATTGAAAAACAAAATTGTTGGATGTTGTTGCGTTTTGCTATATAAAATTATGAATGAAATAATTAATTTTTAAATGTGAGTTTTAAATTTTTTTTAATGTATTTTTCTTTTATTTAATACAACTCAATTACTGGATATGTAAATTCAAGTGCTATTTGGGAAGTTAGGAAGTAGTTTGTTCCTCTTAATATTTCCCAAGTTTTTTCTTTTTTAATTTTTTAAATTTAAACATGCTTGATTAGTCTTTTTCCTCCTATAACTGATGCTTTGATTTTAGTATTTTGTCTGTTTATTTGTTATTAATTTTTCAATCTACCTAGAGAGGTTTAATTAATTTTTGGTTGGTTAGAGTGCTTGGTTGACCCCATAGCATTTGCTGCTAAACATGTTGAAATTCTTCTTCTCCTTTCTTATATGAGACATTCGGCAATTTTTCCTATTTGTTTGTAGGACCAATTTTTCTATCTGTGTATAGAGCAGAAAGTAGAAAAGGTGAAGAGAGAATCAAAAGCATGTCCAACAAAGGATGTAATTTCACCATGATTGGTTGGAGATTTGGAATTGATGGAATACCCCTTCACTTTCTTTAAAACAATCTATCACTAGCACAGGTTGTATTTCTTCTTCACCTTTCTTATATGAGACACACTGTACTTTTTTCTATTTGTTTTTAGGACTTCTATTGCTTCTGTTAAATACCTCTTCACACTGATCTTATTTTAAAATAATTTTTAATGCCTTTTTTTAGTGTATACTGCCATGAACAGCATGATGATTAGTTTTCTGTTGCTTATTAATTATATGTTACTGAATCACACTTAATACATAATACTTCTTTGGCCTTCAAATAGTGGCATGCATTGATCTCACAACTGATATGATTTATGTATATTTTTTATCTTAATTTTTTTTTTACAAATTGTTTTATCTTAATTGATTGCACCTTGAATTTTACATATGATGTGTTTGTTAGATTACCAAAATCTTCAGTTTTTTTCATTTTTTTCTCTGATTTTTAATTCAGTTACTTCTTTATTCTGCAGCCTTTGAAATGAATTGGTTTTGCTTGGAATATTTGGATTCATTTTTTTAGGGTACTCCAAACTTATAATTCAAAGGCTACGATATTTAGATTGTTTTAATAGTTGGGCTTCTAATTAATCTCTTATCCTATTCTCTTCAATTAGGTTTGTTGTCAATTTAGGGATTTCATTGAAATAAGGGAAACAACCTAGAAGATCAAATTCTAATTGAATTGTTCTTAGGAATTTTCAGTTTTGGGGTTTTGTTCCTTTGCTTTCATGAATTTTGGTTTCATATTTTGTTTTGTTTCTGTTTTTTTGGCTTGCTATTTGGGTCATTAGAGAAGAAGGGTTATTAGATAAGAAGAGAAAGGTAGTGGAACAAACACAGGCCAATAAGGGAAAAGGTTTTTATGGTGATTGTTGGACAATCGGCATTTTACATGCCCAACAACATGGTTTTTATGCCCTGAATTGCCACACCCTTAATCAAACGGCACCCACCTCAAAAAAAAAGATAAATCCCCTTCATTCGGTGAAAGAAAAAACAGCAAAATAAAATCTCTTCCTCCTTCCAATTTTCAATTTTCAATCTCACCACTGCATTTCCTTTCTATCCGTTATGTATATATTGTTTGAATTACCTCTGTTTAGACAGATTTATAGCATTCACCAGGTGTTCTCAAGAAACATTGCTGAATAAAGCTGACAGGTTAGGACTGACTAACTATCATTCTTATCCATTTGACTTCAACTCTTTTTAATTCCATATTAATCTGATAAGATTTTTTAATGGGAGTTGGAAAAAAATTGGGTGATTGAGCTTTTGTTTTGGGTAATGATTTTTATTTACCGATTTCGGCTGAATAATTTAAATTGAAGTATTTCACTATATGTGCTAGAAAACCATCTTCACTTGGAATTGATGACTGATACTTTGTACCTGTTGGATGGACATTTTGTGGGTTTGGATGGTTGTTTATGACGTAATCCAGAAGAATTACCCCATACTAGCTTCTTATCTTAGCATTAAAATTTTATTTTGAAATTTTAATTTAGATCTCAAGTGTCAGAGAATACACCTGAATTAATTTTATCTTTACACTAAATTTCATGATTTTAAACATATTTAGCACACCCACTTCTATTCTTGCCTTTGTTTTTTTCCTTCTTAGTATTTAATTTTACTATTATTTCTCTTTTGATTTACTGGAATGCTTACTATTTTTTTTTCCCTTCTTGATATTTATTTCAAAATTGTTCTATTAGACTTGGTATCTATTATTTTTTGAACTGCTCAGGCTATTAGGTTCAGTTTATTGGCAGTGTTTTTAAATATGTTATTGTTGTTGGAGATTTACAGAATATCCATCCATCCTAGCTCTTCTCAAATTTGCTTTTGACCTATGTAAGATAGTACACTTCCAAAGTTTCTTATTTAGTTAAAATAAAGGAAGACATTATGAAATTGAGAAGTTGATTTGCTGTCATATTTAACAGCATAATGTGTAATAGAAAGAGAATGTGTAATACAGAATTCAATTTAATTTGCAGTTTCTGTTTTCCATCCTACCTGTTCTGCTGTTTTTGAAGAGTGATTGAAATTGTAGAACTTTGAAATCTGAAAGTGTAATGTTTTTTTATACAAAGTTGATTATCTCTTAGATTTTAGTTAATATTCTACTCTATCTGCATAATTACGTTTATTTTTGGGCTGCTACACCAATAAAATATGGACATCTACTCATGGTTAAAGACCATTTTAAAATCTGTCTGTCAATGGTCATATGGAATAGTAAATGTGGGTACTGTTAAAGAGAATATGATATTTTGTGTGTGTGTGTGTGTGTGTGTATATATATATATATATATATATGGCTTGCAGAAAATTGTGTGTTGAATGAATGGTCCAAACTCCATATTTTGGGCAAAAATCCAGGTTGAAGAAGGGACATAAACGTGGTATTAATTAGTACTTTAGTAGTGCTTCATAAGTAATAGTAATCTTTAAAGTTTGCAAAATGAACCAATTTGATTGCTATGCCAATCTGTCAATGATCATATGGAATTTTCAACTTAGTACTATTTTCCCCATTTTTTTAACATGTGAAAGCAATCAGCTGGATGGTGTGGAATCGTAAATATGGGTACTGTTAGAGAGAATGTGATATTTTGTGTGTGTGTGTGTGTGTGTGTGTCTATATATATATATATATATGTGGCTTGCAGAAAATTGTGTGTTGAATGAATGGTCCAAACTCCATATTTTGGGCAACCCCTGTGCTTTAAACTTGCGCTCATGGTCAGCTTTATCAGCTTGGTATAGTGCATCTGGGTTCACTTCTAGGACAACCTTTAGAACTGGGTTGAGTCTGCTTATTTGTTTAAGGTAAAGCTCAATGAGTTTCCTGGAGGTGAGTTGGTTTTACTTGAAAGCTAGCTGGATATCATGCATGGTGGCTTCTTTGATTGATGAGAAGCCATGGGCGGTCTTGATGGCTTGGGCACTGGATGATGTTGTGGCTAGAAGAATCAAGAGCAGTGACACATTTTCATGTTTTTTTTTTAAAGGTGACATTAAAATATTGTTAGCAGATTGCTTTAGTAGCCTCACTTACGATTACAAGATTTTTTTTTATGATATGAACAAATTGTATATATAAACCTTCTAATCTGTAGTAACCATTGATTATGATTTATGTTCGTCCAGCATAATATTCATTACACATATAGACATAGACATACTCGTATAAAATGCTGTGTAATTAGGATACATCAAGAACCTTGCTTTCATGTAACAATGATAGAGGATACTTGGCATATCTTGCTTGGGTTTTCTCAAATAATAGGTTTTTAGTGCTTATGAAGTGATTTTTTTTTTTTTTAATAATAATTCAGCCAAAAAAATTTATTGAGATGTATAATTATCATGCATGCATTTTTTTTTATTATTAAAAAAATTGATCAATTTTATTTAGGTAGTTCTTGAATACAAACCTTGAACCAATTAGTTAGAACTTATAAGATTTCAATTAACATTTTCTCTAGATCATGTGATGATGCTAAGTTATGTTTGTCTTTTACAAGAACGCCTACACATTAACATCATTATCTGAACAACTAGCCATCCACCCCCTTCCCTATTTTAAGTTGATGTTTTCTAATTCATAAAATGATCCCGCGCAATACGCGGGTTAAACACTAGTATATATAATATCAGAAGTTGAGAGAAAGTTGGTTCCTATGATTAAGGAAGAACTGACAAATGGAAAAAGTGTCTATCTAAAATTTAGACACGTATACAACGGTGCATTGTTTGGAAACGCTTTCTATCACAGCTTTAAAACAGTCAGACGGTCTTAAAATTAGACACGTGTCAGTTAAAAAGCAATAAGATATATTCTTTTCACAATTTGGACCCCGTTTGATAGTTTGTCAGTATATAAACAAAAGAATAACCGGTTAAAAAGAAAGGCTTGCGATATAGAGATAGAGAAGGGTAAAAAAGAAAAAGAAAAGAAGCTTGCGATACGAAGATGAGAAGGAGACAGTTCATACAGCTGGCCGGCTATAACCATCATTTTCCCACCACCATCAGTCCTTTGCCAGACTTAGACCACCGGAACCGGCACTGGCACCGATAACCTAAAGGTGCACGGAGGATTTGAGATATGGACATAGAGAGAACTACCATTGGTAAGGTTTTTTTTTTTTTCCATTCTTTCTTAGATCTGGGTATGAAATATAAATTAGTTTTGAGAAACTTGGTTGGGTTGATTTGTATTTAGGTATTTGGGTTACATTAGGTTTTGATTTGATTTAGTTTCTCAGTATACTAACAACTTTTGGGACTATTTGGATTCAATTAATTTTGTGTTTGATTTTGGTTTAGTTTTAGGGTATCTATAATTGGCTTTGGATAATCAAGGTTTAGAGGCCAAAAGTTTGAGAACGGTAGAGAGAGAGTCGGTTAGACACAAAGTGCAGAGAGATCGGTCGATTGGAGTTTTTTTTTTTGAAGAGGAAGAATAATCGTTAGACTGTTAAGTCAATGCGCTATGGATTGAGAGAGGGGCACCATCACAAATTCTATCATCACTGTAAGCCTCCCCCCACTATCAGACTACCGAAATTGCTACTGGTAAAATTCTGTTTTAAACTGAAAAGTTAAGGGTTTTTGGTTTTTATTTGGAGAATCAATTGGGGGTAAATTATGATTTAGATTAGTATTTTGGGCAAGGTTTGGTTTTGATTAAGGGCTTTTGGTTAGAAGAAGTTTTTTTTTAGGGTATTTGGCTTGGCTCAATGTTTTGGGTATTTAGAATCGATTTTGAATATTTGGGTTGCTTTGATTTTGAGTTCACATAAAATGAAGATTTGCTTTTTTACTCAAAGCGCAAACCTTTGAGTAATCAAAACTACACTAAAGTTTTATTTTAAATTTTAAAGTTTTTGCATTTGTTGTTTCTGAATGGTCCCTTTTTTAAAGCCATTGGAACTATCCAGATTAATCTTGAACCACTATGAGTACTGTTAAGAATGTACCTTCATTTGAAATTGAAATTGAAAAGAGAGAAATAAATTAGAGAAGAAGATAACTATTTGAAGTGGTAATTCTGGATCTAACGCTATCCAAGTTGCATTGGCAAGTGTATCTGCTGTATAGATATGGTTGAATTCCTAGTTTATTGTAGAGAAACTTGGTACAAATTATACTATAATTGATTGCACCAGTTTCATTTAACAGCTCCTTATGGTGATTGTTAGGAAACCTTATCTAGGACATTAGGTGAACTGCCCTGTTTCTTAAATTCTTCTCCTATTGCTTTCTTTCTCTGCCACATATCTCTGCTTTGTTCATTATATGCATGTTTAAATTTATTTAGTTTTACTGATCTGTTAATGTTGATAATTGCTTTAGTATGAGTGTTGTTGGTTTCTAAATTCAATTTGGATTACACGAGTCTAAACTGTTCCTAATTAAGAATTTATAAATTTGATTGGGTTTCTTTCCACCTCATTATTTCTTTATGTAATTTATTAGCCCATCAGGAGCTTAAATATAATTGCAATCTCATGATTTTTTTTTTCCTAAAGGTGGTACAATAAAGATTGAGGAAGCAAAGAGCACATACTCCTAAGGAAATGTAAGTAAATTCTTTTTCCTTTCTTTTAGTGAAATTTTTGTTCTTGAATAATTGTAATATTATTTTTCTATGATTAATGTTGCATGTTTGTTTTCTGTTTGATAACAAGATCGCATCTTCTTTTTTTTAAATCTTTTTTGGCTTGAGAACAAGTTAGTATCCTTATTTGAAATCTGATTTCGGGTTCTTTTTTTTCTCCATTTTTTGAGGGTTGCATGTGGAACGATTTTTGGGTTTGTGAGGATTTGTGAAATTAAAGGGTTTTTATTTTATTTTTTCCCTCAACAAAAGATATATAGTGGTACTTCATGTTGGTGCTTTTGCTCCTAAGATTGGCCTTTTGATATAATTGAAAGGCACTCTTTAGGAACTTTGCTTTTCTCCTAATAATTTTTCTGTTGTGTGACATTCATGCTAAGAAAATGGTCCTATTATATTCCTTTCATACTTGGGATGTTTTCTGTGTTACCAATATGTTAATGTTCCTATTAAGAAGTTGGCTTAGTTTGCATTTCATCTGAGTTAAACTTCTCCTAAAGGAAAGTAAGTGTTGTTGTCTCCAAGTTTCCAATTGTAACTCACACCAAAGTCCTTTTTCTTCTTCTTTTTTCCCCCCCTTTTTTTTGGGTTTTGTTTGCAAATGGGAATTGGGGGTTCCTTTTGGTGTTGGGATAATTTTAGAATTTAGAGATTTTAAAGATTGGTTCATTTAGGAAATTTTTGGGACTTCCGTTTTTTTGTTTTGTTTTGATCACTATTACATTTGTAGAAGTTTTTATGTCGATATCAATTTCCAATCATTAGATTCGATCCGTATGTTGAACCCTAAGCATGTAATAATTCTAATAAATTTATTGTGAAAATAGGTAGGAGGGTGATTACTAATTTACTATCAACACTTGGTTCATTTACACTTCAAATACATGTTGCATTGAGTGATTTATTTTGAAACATTACTAATTTTCTCAAAATTTGCTATAACCTTAGTGATTTTTTCCCCTGGGGATAAGCAAATATGGGGTTTTTGGATGTCACCCTTGATGTACTCATAAAACATGATACTGATTAATAAGTTCTTTTTTATAGAGTTTTGATCAAAGTAAATTCTTAAATTACCTATCTGTGTCTTTCTTTTTGGTGTTTTGTCAAAGTTACATTGACACTTATGGTTTTTGTAAACTCAACGGAATGACTGGGATTCAAAGTTTTGAAGTATGACTTTTTCCAACATGCATGTCAATATTTGATAGGCATAAGAGCATTGATAGGCTTAATCAATGAAGCCGGAACCTATGTTGCAATAATGTAGAAATTAAAAAAACTATTAATGTTGCAATCAATATTAAAAAAAAAAAAAACTATGAAATTAATGTAGAAATAATAGTCTATCTGAAGTGAAGGAACTGTCTATACTTAGTGAAAAGAAGGAATTTTAGCATCAATTCTGTTCTCTAACGTATAACTCTAACTAATTGATGTGGTCAAATTTGTCCAAAACGAGATTTTAGATGCAATTCCTCTAGCATGTATGCGCTTCAACATTGGACATCAATTTAGTAAAAATTTCCAAAAAACTATTTGATTTACAACTAATCAAAAAAAAAAAAAAAAAACTGCTTGAATTGCAAGAATTATGTGCTTTTAATTATTAATAAAAATTTGCTTGACACTATAGTGCTTATGACAATTACACATTTGAAACTTCCATAGTGGAAATTTGGTGGCTGGGATTGTAAGATGCATTCTTAGAATTCGAACTACAAAAGATGCAAAGTGTAACTTGGAAGGAAAAAAATATGTATTTATTTTTCTTTTCCAATTTTGTTTAGGTTCTTTTGTTCTTTTATGGCTTTTAGGTATTTAATTTAGATACTGTTTGTGTATTAAAAATTGCAACTATTAACTATGTTCAATGCATTTTTTATCTATTTAAGAATAGAACATCAATCTAGGGCATCTACATTACAATTTGGATTTCCCAAGCAGAGGTGTAAGTGATTCTGTTGGTTAGTGCTAAGTGTTAGCTATAAAAGATTTTATAATACTTTTAAGGACATCTGAATTCCTTTGAGCTATCAGCTATGCTTTCTCTTATCAATTAGTTACTCTATCAGAGTCATTTAGATTCAAACCACCAAATTTAGAGAATTTAAGGTGGTGTTTTTCCATAAAGGTTTGGTTTTGGTTTTTCCACATTTAAATTTTGCTTCTTAAAGTGTTTCTACTGACAGAAATTAAAAGATTGTTTCTTTGTATCTATACATTGGAATTTTTCCTTATAATATTACAAGTGAGACAGAGTTGGCACTTACAATGCATCAGGGCCAGAATATGGCTAAGCTTACTAAATTGTTTTTTGGTTAATGAGTTCTTGGACTTAATCTTCTGCTATGGGGAATTTTGGACTTTTGGCATTGTTATTGAACCTGACTCCATATCACACATTGTCATTTTTGTTTTTTGAAGTGATTGGCATTAACAAGCCTTTATTGAAAATATTAACTGTTGTACATCATGCTGAGTGCCTTAAATATTATTAGAAGCTCAAAAACAATTTTGTTCTACAAAAAACACGTAGAATTCCATGAAAAGCGTTAATCATGATGTATGTATGTATACTTTCTTAAATTTATGAGTTCTTACATTCTCTTCTTTCCTACTACTAACCAATCATAAAAAGCTGGTGCTTGGGGGCTCTCTAATTTGGAGATCAGATAGGTAGCCCTTGCATTGGGATTTTGCTGAGTGCTGAGTGGGTTCATTATGGATTTGCATACAAGTATTGATCGATCCCTGTAGAGCTGAGTTGTGCTGTAAGCCTGTAAGGTTGGCCATTGAGTTTTGTTTTCAAGAACATTCTTTACATGGCTTGAAATATGAGGATCTAGGGTGATCCCTTGAGAACATATCTCAAAATTAGGTAGATGTGTGACATTGTATTAAAAAGAAATAACAAGCTCAGACACTAAGATTGTTTTTTATTGGAGTGATCATTTCAAAAGTTGAAGTGAACATTAAAATAGAGGGCAGAAACTTGAAGATATAAAATACAATTTCCTGATAATTAATGTTACCCTTTGAATTTGTCATAATATTACATAGTCTGATGCATATTAGTTACTATGCACATCTGCTTGGTACATAAGAAATTCTCATGAAATTAAAAATAATATATTAGACCTTCTTATGATACCTTGAAAGCCAATATAATACAAAAAAGCAATATTAACTTCGTTTATAAGAGAACTGTAACCTATTGTTTAAGGATTTATTAGATGCTTGTGAATTTTTGAAGCACATTTTACTTAAGTGAATTATTACAGGACACAAAAGACGAATTTGTAAGAAAGACAAAAGAGGACAGCAATTCTCTATTTGCAGCTTCCATTCTTGCTGAAGATGGAAAATGAGATGATGATAGCATGCCTATTCAAATGCTCCACAAACGAAACAATGCTACTAAACAAAATGCATCAAAGAAGAAGAAAAATTGAAGAAGGAAAAATAGCAACTACAGAATTCAATTTAATTTTCAATTTTTGTTTTCCCTCCTACCTGTTCTACTCTTTTTAAAGAGGGATTGAAACTGTAGAACTTTGAAATCTGAAAGTGTAATGTTCTTTATACAAAGTTGATTATTTCATAGATTTTAGTCAATATTTCACCCTATCTGCATAATTACCAGGGTTAGCTACATTAAAATTTTATTTTAATGTTAGACAATTGCAGAAAATGTATTTTGTTATTGTAACTTTATGGTTGCTAGTGTGTGAATTTTCATTAATAAAACAATGAATGCGATTGCTATCAAGTTGACAGGAATTGCATGTAATTCATTTAGTAGGCAATGTTTGGTTGGAGGACACCTCTTTTTCTTTGAGTTTCACACTATAGAATACATTCAAAGATTGTATGTGCAGCAGCCAATGTGGCATGACCACAAAGCTGAAGCTGCAAAGGAGTATCAAACATTTGCAGTGTGAATTACTCTTTAATCAGCATTTGGCTGCTATAAGATTCACATTCAAATAAATCATTGTAAGATACTGAATTCCAAAAGAAAATAAAAAATTTTAAATACATCAAGTTATGATTAAGCCTTAAATGAAATCTAATTGATAAGGAACATAAATGTCATGCAAATTGAAACCAAATGGACCCCAAAGCGCTATTCATGGTAATTTGACAAAAACACAAAAACATTTAAATTGAATATTGCAGTAGTTCTATTACTAAAGTTCTACAGTTTTTCTAAGTCCTACAATATGTCAAACGGGCAAATAATGCTGTCATAAAATAAATAAATAAAAAATTCAAGTTTTTATCAAGACTTATATTACTTGACAAGACAAATTTTTATCTAGCTTGATAACCATTTGGATTAGCTTCTAGCTTTTGACTTTAAGCTTTATAACTTATTTGCTTACGTACCTTCTCATGAAGTCCCAAGATTTTCTAGATACAAATATATTACTGTCTTTTTTCAAAAAAATAATAATAATAATAAAAAAATTAAAAAAATGCAAAGATGCTTGATTCATGTACTTCTTCTCTACTAGGTACAATATTATTCTAATAATTTGTCAGGCTCCTCTATAAATACCACCAAAGTTTGGGTTGTGATGATTGAGAATGAAGCCGTTGGAAAATATTGGACCAGTTCTAGGAATAATGAATGCTAGCTAACTTAAGAATTTTTAATCCTATGTGATAGAGATACCAAGGGAAGAGATTAAGTTTCAAATAAATGTTGTTAGGACAACTTTTAATACAAGAGGAAAATCTTTATTGATCATGCAAATCTCTGTGTTCATAACCAAATTTCAACATGCCTGCTTTAGAATGTATAGTAATAATAATTTTTTTGTAAATAGAATTATGGAATTTTTTGGGTTAATTACTGCATTTTAAAATAATAAACAAACAGATTGATAACTAACGTATCTTATACATTTTGCAACAAATTTTTTCTTTACAGATTGATTTTATTAGCCAAATTTCTCTCACACTTATTTCATACTTCAATAACTATATTCTCTCGAACCCACAACCTTTAAAAAAACCTTGAACCAATTAGTTATAACTTATGAAATTTCAATTAACATTTTTTCTAGATTATGTGTTGATGTCAGGTTATGTTTGTCTTTTAGAAGAACACCTACACATTAGCATCATTATCTGAACAACTAACCATTCATCCCCTTCCATATTTTACCATCACATTAAGTATAATATATGAAGTTGATTTTTTTCTAACTCATAAAATGATCCCGCGCATTGCGCGGGTTAAAAGCTAGTATTACTAAAAGCTGAAGTGTGTCATTTATTATTACTGAGCTCCTGTTGAGCCACCTCATCGCTATATCATTCGTTACATAATTATTATTTATTCCTATTTTTTTTTACAAAAAAATATATCTATAAATAGATTATTGACTTTGTGGGGGGCAAAAAGATCCTGATGGGAACGTGGGCCTTTTGGGCCGTGTTAAGGAAGGCCGACCTGACCCTGGGTTTGGAAGTTGTTAGTGCTATGGGTCGGCCCATACGCCGAGGATACGAGGATCCAGCCGAGGGTGAACTTACCCTCGGATGAGCACCTAAGAACTCGGGATTTCATAGTAAAGGTTAGGGGATGACACAGTTAAGGCCAATGGTTAAAAGGGGTGAACCCTAGAACGCCCCAGAAGCACCGGTGTTGAAGAAATGTCAAAGATAAAGGCTGCTACCTCCACATTAAAGACCCTGCACCTACCACCCTGGCCGCATTTATGGGGAAGTGACACCTGAACAGTGGAAGAGAAACTTCTGGTTACTATTCAAAGGCACTGAGAAAAGAAATATCTAGGCTAAGGGGGAGGTGAGGCAACACGTGTACAAAGCATTCAAAAGAGTAGTATATAAAGAGAAATTTAAGACAGAAAGGGGGAGGACTTTTTGTAACCTAAAAAGAGAGAAAAGACGAAGAAAGGGATATAATATAAGAACAGCTCTCGGTTTACGTCCGAGGAGGCCAATTTACAATATTCCTTATTGTTTCCAAGTATTCGAAATCCTTAGTTTGTCATTTAATCCCCACATACTTCTAACCTGGGTTTCAAGCCCACGCTCTACAAATTCATATTGTTTAAGGCTCATTGGGCCTGGGCCCGTAACTGTTCTTGGGGCCAGGTGCAATTGTGCACCTACAGACTTTACATATTCATCTTTATCGGTTTTAACATCTATATATATTTCTTTTTTATTTCCAATTTTCCTATAATTTTTTTACATTCACTTATTTTTTAAATATTTACACTTTTCCTATTTTACATTCCAATTATCCTATAATCTTTGATTGTTAAATTTTATCCAATTACATTATAAAAAATTAAAGATAATAGATAAAAATAAAATAGTATTCAATTACATACCATAATTTGGATAATTTAGTGTTTATTGTTATATCTTTTAATTTTTCTTTTTTTTTTCTTCTCTTCTATTTTACTCAATATTAAAATTTAACCACATCCTCCTTATCATTAAATTATTTATATTTTCTCTCTTTTTAAAACAAAATAAAAAAATGTAATTTTTTATTGTGCTCATCAAATTGTACTCTTTTTATTTTTATTTTTAAATTTGCACTTTCTCCAACTTTTCCCTTCTCTTCACCTTTTCATCTCTCCAAACATTCTACCTTGATATCACTCTTCCTCTTTTCTTTTATCTTCCTTTATTTTGTTTCTTTTTATTATCATCCTCTTAGTATAAATTTGTCATTCACTCTTTCATTCTTTACATAATTTTCTCTCACAAAAAAATGGTTATTTCCCACTCTTTCTACCTCAATTTTTTGGTGAATTTTTATTTTTATTTTTCTTGCATCTCTATTTTAGCTTGATAAAGTTTTGTATTCTTTAAAACTCTATTTTGGTTGATGGGATTTAGTTTTGTGTTTTAAGTTTTTTATTTATTTATTTTTGATGATTTTGATTGTTAAATATTATCATATTGCATTATAAATAATTAAAAATAGTATAAAAGAATGTACTATTATTATATTACATAGAATTATTTGGATAAGTTAGTGTTTATTGTTATGTATTTTTTTTTCTCATATAATTGTATTTAACATTTAAATTCAGCCACATCACCCATAAAAAAAAAAAAAAATTGACATACCACTAACATAACTACATTTATAACTATTTAAGTCATCAATGATATCTATTTCTTATTAATAACCATAAAATTTACAACTAGCAAGGGAACATACTAAGTAATAAAGAATAAATGAAAGAAAAAAAAATGAAATCAAACGACAATTAATAATTGTTATTTGGAAAATAAAAAGGTTGTAAAGAGGAGTAAGAAATAAAATAGAGATGGCTAACAGAGGACATTAAAAACTTTATAGTGCAATAAAATCAACAAATAAATATAATAATACAAAATTTAAACTTAAAATTAATCAAACTCTAACTAGGGAAATTATATATATATATATAATCATAATTTTCATACACCATGACTTAAAAAAAATTATTGAATAGTTCTACCTCTCATTTAATGTCTATTTTATACAAATCATCAACCAATAAATATATGATAATGGTAAAAAATGTTATAGATAAGATTATGAAAAATATGATAAGACTATTATTTTTTTTTAAATCTTTATAAAGTCTAAAGACTAAAATAGTATTTTATCTAAAAAATTATCACTCGCAACACACAAGTCTGCAACTAGTATAAAATATAAATTAAAACCATATTTTTCTTTTCTATAAACAATACGTGTGCCCGTTGAAATTACATGACACACAATGGTAGAAAAACTCTTCATTACAGGGATTGTCACATCTGTGACATGCATGGTGGTCTTTATTTTTCTAAATGATAGTAAGAGAGTGTGGGTGACAGTCAAATGTGTAAGAAACTCCTAATTTAATATTTGGATATTTCCTAAGAATACATTTTGAATGAGTAGGATAACTACAATATGCACAGTAGTAGAACCATTGTTTTGGGTCTCTTCCTTCTTCACATTATCACAATAATATTTACCAGAGTCATCTTCAATAGCATAACTAAGAATGAAGGGATGCTCATGTTGTTTGTACCTTGCAATAAGTGGTACTGTAGCGCATTTAAAGTCTAGTGCAAATTCACAAGTGATACAACGGAATCCTTGGGACCTTTCAAAGTTACAACAACTACACGTCTGACTATATCTTGTGTTGGAGAGGCAAAGACAATGTTCATGACCTTTGTGGGTAAGAATATCCAAGATCAAACTACATTGAACATTAAGATCAAAATCACATTTATTACACTTGTAGGTGAAGCCATTGCAAAGTTGGCCACAAGCATCACACCAAAACAACATAGACCTACAAGGTGCCTTTGGGAAGAGAGTAAGTGAGTGCCGATGAAGAGGGTGTCAACTTTTTCTAAGTAATTCAATACAAAATTTATGAAGAACGAAGTTGCACTTGACGCAATTGTAAAATGGAGGGAGAATGGCTCGTAAACACTCATCGCATTGTTTGTTATTCTCAACCCTATCAATAAGCTTTAAGTTATGCTCATGACTGAAGTGTTTGATTTCTTTGGCAATTTCAATTCCTTCCTTAAATACAATGATTTTTTTGACTATGTAAGTTGTTGAGTCATTAGATTCATCAAGCTCTAAATCTTCATTTTCTGACTTACTAGACTCTCCATCTTTAAGTTTCATCAAACTTATGTTTTCCCTATTTTCCTCGTCCATAGCACAATCAAGATGGGCAGCAAAATCGCAACTCAAGCAATAGTAAAACCCATAGTCTGTCTACTTTTTGACCACAAAGTTGGCAAAATTGGGAAATAGATAGATGGTCTTCAAGAGAAGAATAAGTGAGGTGGAGGAGGTGGTGGTGACGTATAACTTTCACACTACATGGGCAAGAAGTGCAACTTTTATGAATACAAAAATTGCATGGGACACAAAGATAGGGCACATTACCTTCTTTGCCACAAAAGTCGCAAGTGAACTTCTTCGACCTCCAAATGCGAGTTAATAGGTGCTCATGGACTTTAGATTCTATGGTGAGCGGTAAAGAAGTACATTTGTTATGAAGGTTAAAGTTGCAATGAGGACAACCATAATTGTTTGCAAATTTTGCATTTGTTATATTTTTTGTCCTTAAAAAAATTCATTTCGTTAAAGAGAATAAGAGGGTATTTTGGGTGTGAGGGATGTTGCAACTCACGAATAGTTCAACACATGATTTATGATGGTAGTATCTTTAGCTTTTTATACAACTGTAGCTTGGACCCAATATTGGTTCGTTGCACACCCAACAACAAGGCCCTCCTCTCTCATCTTCATTTAAGACCAAGTGGCAAAAATGTTGAATTTCCATCTCTATCACATGAACATATAAGAATAACACCCAATTGTTTAGAAAAAAAAAAGAGAAATTTATAGAACACTAGGTGGTACCCTAAATCCAAATTAGGGATGGCAATTTTTCCCCTCCCCGCTTCACCCCGCACAGGTTTTCCCCGCCCCGCAAATGTGGTGGGGCAGGGATAGAGTAAGATTTTAGCCCCATACCACGAGGTGGGGCAGGGATAAGTTTAAACTTTTTAGAACCTCCCCGTCCCCACCCCTCCCCGTCCCCACCTAGCTTCGCTTAACTAAGGGTTATAATTGTAAATTTTTTATACTTTAAAACCCTAATATTTAAACAAACATATTAATATTAGCATATTTTATTTTACCAAATATGGTTCTTTGTCTTTATTTTGTTTTGTGTTATACTATGAGAATTTTTTTTTTATGATTATCTTGTTAAACACTTGGATATATTATTCAATTTTTTTCTAAAAATTGATTTAATTTGATGGGATAAATTTAGTTGTAATTTCAAGTATATTTTTATTAATGAAATAAATTTCATTAAAAAATTGTACTAGTTATAGGGAAAATTAACAAAAAATAGAGTTTTACGAGATGGAGTGGGGCTTTGCAAGGCCCCAAGGGACGGGGATGGAGTGAGAAAGTTTTCTCCGTCATGCGGGGAGGGGCGGGGCGGAGCGGAGATGGGGCAAAACAAAACTATGCGGGGCGGGGACGAAGACCCCATCCTTCGGCCCTACCACGCCCCATTGCCATCCCTAATCCAAATCCAAATGTAGATCAAAGAGGTTTAACAATTGGAGATGGACACATACCCTTCGTAGATTACGGCAGCACACGCCAAACTCTGCTCACAAAAGTTTTCAATAATCTCCACTGCTAGCCGATTTGGTAAAATCCATGTCCAACCAAGAAGCTTTAACTTGCCTTTTTCACCTCCTTATTTTTGTTTCAAGATAAGAAATACACGAACAACAAAAAGAAAAACTCTCCTTCGAAAGAGTGAGAAGAAATTCCTTTCGTTCTTTTCACATCCCATTTTTGTTACTTTCTAATGCTTACGTACCTTGCGAGAAGGTATTATGTGTTAAAGAAATGCCCAGAAGACAAAGACCAAGACGCAAGACCAGTATCATATAGCTCTTTGATTTGGAATTTCATTAGATACATGACCACATCGTCAATCTTGCCCTATGAGAGTTGTCGAGTCTATCGGTCAATAAGCTCTTCAAGAAGGCAGTCACGCCACGAATTAAAATAATAATAATAATAAATAAAAAATATATATATATATTTTTTATAAAAAAGTTGGCTAGGAGTAAACTTTAAGAATTGGGGTATTTACTATATAATGAAGACTTCTGTAGAAAGAGAATGGAAATGTCTAACCATTTGCTTTGTTGGTATCAAAAAATAAAAGGACAAAAAGCCCAGTTCTTTCTTGCTTTCTTTTTGTTTGGGGTTGAGAAGCCCAGTAGTTTCTGCTGACTCAGTTTAACAAGTGTTAATTTTTTTTTTTTAATCATAAACTGAGTCAGTAATTTAAAAAAAGAAAAAAGAGAAGTGAAAGTCTTAGTGAAATGATGAACAAGTAACATAGTCCACCATGAGAGCTGTATAATTTCTCCAATAATAGGGAGTGTATTCCATAAAACATTATACTAATCTCATAGATCATCATATTTTATGCTGAAAAAATATCATAATCTAGCTACCATACTTCAAAAGCACCAGAATTTTGACAAAAGCATTAAACAATCGTGATGGCACTAGGTCTACTGATGATATATTGTGACAGTATTATGTACCCAACCCAGGTGCCAACAAGGTTAGTGAATAATAGTCCATTGGTCGATAGGCTGGGAAATTCAAGTATAGAATATATACCAGAATTTCATTAATATCACAAACAAGGACATTGCCTAGAATATTGTTAAAAAGACAGTTCTGCTACAAAGTGCATTTGCTAATGATACAAAGACATTACCCAAATGATATTTATGTGGTCACACAAACTGAAGGTATAAATAAACTGCACCAAAAGGAGAACTGTTAAAAGTCTAAAACATATATTTTCTCAAAAATTTTAAACATATCCTTAACAGTAAGAGTAGAGCACCCAAGTGATAGGGAAAAAATTAAAAAGAAAAAAGAAGTAACAATATAAGAAGGTCCTGAAAAACCAGAATGATGGTTGATGATGCCGAAAATATCACCAGTGAGTTGCAAGCGCTCCTCAAACGAAAGCAATACCTGCAAAGAGAAAACAAAGGACCTAGAAGAGAGCACCGGTGTGGTGTCGGCCGAATACCCTCCGAAGGTCAAGTTAGAATATTGTTCCTTTAACCCTAGAGTGCCAGAGTTAAGAATATTATGCGTACCTTCGTACCTAGGTTTTCTGGGGTATTTATATTGAGTAGAATTACCTTTCTTTTAGGATACAACTTCCTTCTCAAGCTCCTTTCCATATAGGAGTCTTCCCAAACGTGTGTCGCAAGAAGTCTAAGTATACACGTTTGCGTGGGGATAAAGCAAAAGCTTATTTGAAATATATCAAGTGACATGCCACGTGGAGTCCACAATTAATTTATACAAGACGGATATTCAGCAACATTCAACCGTCATAGCTGAGTCACTTATGGTGTCGATCCGTCCTCATTACCTTCGTCCCTTTACTATTTTTATCCCCTTCAGTTGCCCCCTTCAGTCCTTGGATCCGTCCTTATAATCTGACGGATCCATGGAATGACTAAAAGCAATGTATTAAATGGGGACGGCCTTGACATACTACGACGGATGACACGTGGCCTGTATTTCTGACGAAGAGCACGTGGCCCTCGTGGATTGGCTATTTCCCCAAAACGAGGCGTCGCTTCGTATTCCGTGCCCTTTGTTCTATAAAAGGCCAGATATTTCTCCCTTCATTTCTTCTTCTTATAAAAAATTTGTGAGCAGAGCGCAACCGTCACAGCTATAGTGCCTTCCTGTCGTTCAGCAGATCCGTCCGTCGTTCCTCGTCAGAAACCATCTCGATCCAGTATGTATTCCAAACCTTTCTCCGTCTTTCTTTGAATTTCATTGTTTTAAGTATATGCACTTTCTTTAGAACCGTCGGTATCTTAGGTTATACCGTCATAAATGTAGGTAATGTCTAGTGCGTCAAGTAACCAGTCGTTTGCCCGCGAGGGGGCGGGCTACGATGAAAAGTTTCCGTCAGGTCCAAGAGATCCTGACACTTCAAGTGAAGAGAGGAATTCGTCAAGTACCTCTTCTTCCCTTGACAGTGGTATAGAGACAGAGAGTTCAGAGTCGTCCAGTAGTAGCTTGGACGGTGTTGATCCCCCCATCCAGTCAGTAATTGGCCCAGATGGCCTTAGGGAGTTCGTCATGCTGCCTCTCTGGACGGTAAGCGATTTTAGGTCGTCCATGACTGAATCTCAACTCAACTCACTTAGGACCAAGTATCAAATACCAGATAACATCCGTCTACGTCTTCCCAAAAAATCCGAGAAATGCTACTACAAGGGAGTAGACGGTGTTGGGATCTACGAGCAAGCTTTAAAGGCGGGGCTCAAATTTCCATTAAGTTCTCTTCACCGTCGACTTCTTCAATACCTTGGTCTGTCCGTCACCCAAATCTCCCCCAATGCCTGGAGAGTGTTCATTGGGGTTGAGGTTTTGTACGGGGCAATGTCTGACGGTTCCCGAAGGTTGACGGTGGAAGAATTTTTCCATTGTTACCGTCCGACAGAGATTGTTAAGTCCAAGGGGATGTATAGCTTCGCAGCTAGAAGTCCTTTATTGAGGCTCGTCAGTGACACTCCAGACTCGAACAGAGACTGGAAGAGCCGTTACTTCTTTTTAGAAGGGGACGAATGGATGTGTCATCCAGGAGATGTAACTAATATGCCCGTCGACACAACATGGGGCATAATGCCTCCGTCGGGTATGTGTATCCCTTTTGCTTCCGTCCAGTCTTTGAAGTTAATTTATTTTTTTAGGTCTAACCGTCCTTTATTGCAGCGCGGGACCGTCCACAGGTTGATTTGGAGCAGTGGAATTTTTTGGAGAAAATTTTCAACAAAACAAAACTGCAAGAGAGGACTTGGGCTCAACTCGTCACACTCGATACGCTTCACTGGTATTGTGACGGACCAGAACCTTCATCCGCTGCCCGTCTATACGATAACAGAATTCGAAAACGTAAGTTCATCAAAACTATACCCGTCTTTCATTTTTCCCTTGTTTTACTTTTACCTTTCCTTTATCATCCGTCTTTGATTTGCAGAGATGGACGCCGCCAGGAGGAAAGCATTCATTAAACAACAGGCGGCGAAGAAAAAGCAAGAGGGGGGTCAAACAAAGGGGACGGTCCCACCTATACCGTCAAAACGGACTCAAGTTGAGAAAACGGATCGTCCTCCCAAGAAGCAAAAGACCTCCACTGAACCCGTTGTGGCCTTGGAGGCAGAGAAGACGGCCGTCAAGCATGGGAAGGGCAAAGGCTTGATGAAAGGCCCAGCAGCCTCCAAGGAGAAACCACCCGTCCTCTTTCGAGAGGATTCAAGCTACGCCCTCGAGAAGATGTCGTCTATGCTGACAGCTGACGACTACGCAGACCTTGGCAACCATTCAATGGAGGCGATGGGTGAGACGGGTCTTTTCACCCTTGCGCAGGTAATTTTGAATCCGTCTAGTATTGTTGCTTAGTTCCTTTACATCCGTCATGACGTTGTATTTTGCTTCCAGGCCATGGTGATGATGAAAGGGCTCTTTGGCCGTTGTCTCAATCATGAGACATCTATGGACCGTCTGAGAAAGAAAAGCCAGACGATGGAGGATGAGCTGCACGAGCTGAAGACCTACAAGATCAACATGGACAGAAAACTCAAATGCTCGGAGCAGGTCAGAGAGGAGGTGGAAAAGGAGAACGGGCATCTTCGTGAGATCCTGAAGGACAAAGAGAAGCAGCTGACGGAGACCACATCCAAGCTTCACAGCGCAAAGGAGATAGCCATTTTAGAATATCGTGATTCTGAACTCCTTTTGACGGAGCTGGGGAGCTCCTTTGCTGACGGGTTCGATGACGCCATCCGTCAGGTGAAGTCATCGTACCCTGACCTGGACGTATCCCATATATCTATTGACGCTCAAGGGCAAACGCTTGCACAATCCGTCCGTTCAAAAAGTACAGATGAAGTGTTTGCCGTCACTGCTCCAGCTGACGAAGGCGAAGTTCCTCCTCCTAGCCAGCCAAATGACGGTCCATTGGTCGAGAACTCTCCTCCAAAGAATGAATAGGATACTTGCTTTTTTGTAAAAATTTTTACCGTTGTAAGAGAACTTTATTTAAACCGTCATTTGTAATTATTAAACTTTGACTTATCAAATCTTTTATTGCATGTTGCTTGCTCATTATCCGTCGTACTTTCAGTTAACCCGTCCACTTTGTGAATGGCCTTTCAAATGTATTTTTGCTAACCGTCCATTTTGTGAACCAGAATTTTTTTTTTTTTTTTTTTACCCTTTGGGTGATCCGTCCACTTTGTGGACTTGTAGGTTTCTCACCCTGTGGGTGATCCGTCCACTTTGTGGACTTTAGATTTTTCACCCTTTGGGTGATCCGTCCACTTTGTGGACTTGTAGGTTTCTCACCCTATGGGTGATCCGTCCACTTTGTGGACTTTAGGTTTTTCACCCTTTGGGTGATCCGTCCACTTTGTAGGTTTCTCACCCTGTGGGTGATCCGTCCACTTTGTGAACTTGTAGATTTCTTCGATTTTGATTGACCGTCCACTTTTGGACTTGTAGATTTTCATCAGCATGCATTTTTTTGAAAAAATTCCTCCCATAAGTTCAATAAACCAAATTGTTCATGAAAAAGAAAAACTGAGCTCTAAAAAGTAAAAGCTATAACTGTCTAAAATTAAACTGAAAAGTAAGGCAGCCTAGGTATTGTGACTGCTGCACTATTGGTAGTACTTCTTCAGGTGCTCCGTGTTCCAGGGATGGCTCAACTTCTTTCCGTCTAATGTCTCCAAGTAGTACGTTCCCTTCCTGCGCCATGAGATGATTCGGTACGGGCCTTCCCAGTTGGGACCCAGCTTTCCCAGGGATGCATCTTTCGTAGCGCCAAGCACTTTTCGTAACACTAGATCTCCAACTTTGAAGTCCCGGTGCCGAACCTTAGAGTTGTAGTGTTTTGCCATCATGTCCTGGTACCGCGCCAGTCTTTGGGCCGCTGTTGCCCTGACTTCATCAACAAGGTCAAGCTCTAGACGTAATGCTTCAGCATTCTTACTCTCGTCATAGCTTTCCACGCGGTAGCTCGTCAACCCCACTTCTGCCGGTATGAGGGCTTCGGCACCAAAAGCCAATCGAAACGGTGTCTCTCCCGTTGGCGTTCTTGCCGTTGTTCTGTACGCCCATAGGACACTTGGTAGTTCGTCCGGCCATATGCCTTTTGCCCCCTCGAGCCGGGTCTTGATGATCTTTAACAAGGACCGGTTCGTGACTTCGACTTGTCCGTTGGCCTGCGGATGAGCGGGCGACGAGTAGTGATTCTTGATTCCTAGCTGAGAACAAAAGTCTCGGAACGCATCGTTGTCGAATTGCTTCCCGTTGTTTGACACGAGCACTCTCGGGATCCCATATCGGCAAATAATATTTCTCCATACAAAGTTACGAATATTTTTCTCTGTGATAGTGGCAAGAGCTTCTGCTTCTACCCACTTGGTGAAGTAGTCGATTCCAACTACCAAGAACTTCAGTTGTCTTGCCGCCATTGGAAATGGACCCATGATGTCCAACCCCCATTGTGCGAACGGCCATGGGGCCGTCATGGGTGTGAGTTCCTCCGTTGGCAGCCTAATAAGATTGCCGAACCGCTGACACTTATCGCAGGCTCTCACGTATATATGGGCATCCTTCTGCATTGTTGGCCAGTAATACCCAGCTCTGAGTAGCTTGTGTACCAGAGACCTTGATCCTGAGTGGTTTCCACAAATCCCTTCATGAACTTCCCTCATTACATAGTCTGCTTCGTCATGGCCCAGGCATCTTAAATATGGTCGGGAGAATCCCCTTTTGTAGAGGACGCCTTTGATCAGTATGAATCGGGCAGCCCTAACCTTCAATTTCCTAGCTTCTTCCTTCCCGTCTGGCAGCTTGCCGTCCTTGAGGTATGCCACAATTGGAATCGTCCAATCGTCTTCAGTGGTTAATTCCTGCACCTGAACGTTATCTAGCAACGACGAATATTGGACGAAGGACAACACTTGTTCTGGGACGACCATAGGTTCGGCCGAAGCAGCCTTTGCGAGTCGATCCGCTTCTTGATTTTCTTCTCTCGGGATTTGAGTTATTGTGAATTGGAGGTCACTCGTTCGACCCTTCACTTCTCCGAGGTACTTTCTCATTCGTTCACTCCTACAATCATAACTCCCATTCACTTGGCTAGCTACGATTTGGGAATCAGAGTAGACCACTGCCTTCCTGGCCCCAGCCGCTATTGCAAGCTCCAATCCCGCCATCAGGGCCTCATACTCCGCTTCATTATTTGTAGTAGGGAACTCCAGACGGATCATACATTCAATCTTATCTCCTTCAGGGGTATGGAGTACAACTCCGACTCCTCCCGCATGCTTATTGGAGGACCCGTCTGTGTGAATTCTCCATATGGGCTTTTCTGGTGCCCCCTGCTCCTCATGTGTAGTGAATTCCGCAATAAAGTCTGCCAATATTTGTCCTTTCACAGCTGTTCGTGGCTGGTATTGGATATCGTACTCATTTAGCTCAATGGCCCACAAAGCCATCCGTCCGGCGGCTTCAGGATTGTTCATTGCTCTCCGTAATGGCTGATCCGTCAGGACTACTATTGTGTGTGCTTGAAAATATGGCTTCAGTTTTCGGGCTGCAGTTATAAGAGCGAAGGCGAGTTTCTCCATCCGTGGGTACCTCTCCTCTGCACCTTGCATCGCCCGGCTTACAAAGTAGACGGGCTTCTGTACCTTATCTTCCTCTCTAATGAGAGCCGCACTTACCGCTACCGATGAGACAGCAAGGTACAGGAATAATTCCTCCCCCGGTGTAGACGGGCTAAGCAATGGCGGGGCAGAGAGGTATGCCTTCAACTCTTCAAATGCCCTTTGGCATTCGTCCGTCCATTCGAAAGATCTCCTTAGCGTCCTAAAGAAAGGGAGACACTTGTCTGTTGCTCTTGATACAAACCTATTCAAGGCTGCTATCTTCCCTGTCAGGCTTTGCACTTCCTTCACCGTCCTCGGAGGAGATAGATCCATAATTGCCTTCACTTTCTCGGGGTTGACCTCAATACCCCGCTGGGACACCATGAACCCTAAGAACTTTCCAAAGAAGCATTCGAATGCGCATTTGCTTGGGTTCGCCTTCATTTTGTACGTTCGAAGAGTGTCGAAAGTCTCCCGGAGGTCCTTCGGATGATCCGACGCCTTTACGCTTTTTACCAACATGTCATCTACGTAGACCTGGACGTTCCGACCAATCTGGTGCTCGAACATCTTGTTCATTAATCGCTGGTATGTGGCTCCTGCATTCTTGAGCCCGAATGGCATCACCTTGTAGCAAAAAAGCCCTTGACTCGTCACAAATGATGTCTTCTCTTGATCTGTCTTTTCCAACTTAATCTGGTTGTACCCCGAGAAGGCGTCCATGAAGCTCAACAACTCATGTTTTGCGGTAGAGTCGACTAAGGCGTCAATCCGTGGGAGCGGGTAACTGTCTTTAGGGCACGCTTTATTTAGATCCGTGAAATCAACGCACATTCTCCACTTCCCATTTGACTTTTTGACCATTACCACATTTGCCAGCCAGTCTGGGTAGTACACCTCTCGTATGAAGTCCGCTTCTCGTAGCTTCTGTACTTCCTCTGCTGCGGCTCGATCCCGCTCAGGGGCAAACACGCGTTTCTTTTGTCGGACTGGGGGGAAGGAAGGTGATACATTCAATTTATGAACTATGACTGCTGGATCTATTCCGGGCATGTCGTCATGGCTCCATGCGAACACGTCTTGGTTTTCTTTGAGGAACAGTAGGAGCGCATGTCGAATTGTTTGGTCGATCGAGGTTCCCATCCTGGTGGTTCGATCGGGCCTTAAATCATCTAGTTGGACTTCTTCCAATGTCTCCACGGGCTCTGCCACTGTTCTCTGTTCTTCGATGCTCATTGTCTGTACATGGTCATCCATCTCCATCATGGCCACGTAGCATTCCCGTGCAGTTACCTGATTTCCGCGCAGTTCCCCAACCCCATGTTCAGTGGGAAACTTGATCATCAGATGGTAGGTTGAAGTGATGGCTTTCCATGCGTTGAGTGTAGGACGTCCGAGTATGGCGTTGTATGCTGAGGAGCAATCAACCACTAGAAAGGAGACATTTTTAGTTATCTGTTGTGGGTAGTCTCCTACCGTCACTGCCAATGTGATGGATCCTAAAGGATGGACCCGGGTTCCCCCAAAGCCGACGAGGGGCGCGCACGCCGGGATCAAGCGCTCCTTTGCAATCCCCATCTGCTGGAACGCCGGATAGTAAAGGATGTCTGCTGAGCTCCCGTTGTCTACTAGAACTCGGTGGACGTTGAAGTCTCCTACCTGTATACTAACCACAAGTGCGTCGTCATGGGGGTGGTGAAGGCGCCGGGCCTCGTCTTCGAAAAACTCGATACTGGAGTCGTTCCGCCGTATTCTTTCCAATGAAGGTCCCGTCGACTGGACACTTTGCACCGTCCGTAAATAAGTCTTTCTGGCCTTCTTGGACGATCCTACTGAAGCGTTGCCCCCCATTATCATCCGTATGTCTGCTACCGGTGGTCTGGGACGCTCGTTTTCCCGTCTAGGATTCTGCTCCTGGGGCTGATCAGTTCTTTCCTTCCTTACGAACCTTTGCAACCTTCCCTGCCTTATAAGGGCTTCAATCTGTTGTTTCAAGTCATAACAGTCCGTCGTATCATGGCCGTGGTCACGGTGAAAGCGGCAATATCTATCCCTTGGCCTCTTGTTCGGATCTCCCTTCAACTTGCCCGGGAATGTCAAGCTTCCTTTATCTTTGATTTGCATAAGCACTTGGTCAATTGGGGCTGTGAGGGGGGTGAAACTTGTAAACCTCCCTGAAGGTGGTTTGGGTCTCCGGTCTTCTCGTCGATCTCTGGTTCTAGCCGCTTTTCGTCCGTTGTCTGGTTTCATATCTTCCTCTCTCTCCCTTTTCCTTGGTTTATAGTCGTCTCTGGCCAGCAAGGCATCCTCCGCGTTCATATACTTCGTCGCCCTGTAATAGACATCGGACATAGTCTTTGGGTCATTCTTACATAGGGAAAATAAGAACTTACCCTCTTGTAACCCGTTTGTGAATGCTGCCACAAGTGTCTTGTCGTCTGCCTCGTCTATCGAGAGGGATTCCTTGTTAAAGCGGGCTATATAAGACCTTAATATCTCTCCTTCTCGTTGTTTAATTCCCAGTATACATGCAATGGACCTCTTGTGCCGATGACTTCCAATGAAGTGTGATACAAATTGCGCACCTAATTCCTTAAAAGTGCCGATGGAATTAGGCGTCAACTTGCTGTACCAATCCCTCGCAGGCCCTTTCAAAGTGGTGAGGAAAGCCCTGCACATGATTTCGTCCGGTACACCCTGAAGATGCATTAGTGTTCTGAAAGACTCCAGGTGATCCAACGGGTCCTTGGATCCGTCATAGTTTTCCACATGGGGCATTTTAAACTTTGAAGGGACGGGGCATGAATTCACCAACGCCGTGAATGGTGAATCCGTTCTATGGACTAGGTCGTCCAGATTGCTGGATACCCGTCCCTTAAGGGCGTTCATCATGGCATCCATACGTTCCCTCATCTCCTGCATCTCGGTGGCTATGTGAGTCGGCACAGCGTCTAAAGCAAGTGGTGGATTGGTTTCTTGTCGCTCGGGTCTAGTCGGAGCGTTGCTGCCCTCAGGTCTTTCTGCGTTCCTTCCTTCGGGGCTAGCGCCCTCCTGATCTTCCTATGGTGCACTCTGATGTGCGGTTATTTGCCGCAACTGTTCTTCCAAATCATGATTCTGCTTAGTGAGGCGCTCAACCGCCGCCGCAAGCGTTTGGACCTGCCTTTCCAAAGCGGTGGCGCGTGGTTCGTCGCCTTGATTGTTGTTCGTCGCCATCGATCGGGTGAGTGCCATGCAACTCTTTGTCTCAGGGATAGAGCGAGGCTAAAAATAATCAGAAGATTTTCTTCCTCTTTTTCCCCACAGACGGCGCCAACTGATGATGCCGAAAATATCACCAGTGAGTTGCAAACGCTCCTCAAACGAAAGCAATACCTGCAAAGAGAAAACAAAGGACCTAGAAGAGAGCACCGGTGTGGTGTCGGCCGAATACCCTCCGAAGGTCAAGTTAGAATATTGTTCCTTTAACCCTAGAGTGCCAGAGTTAAGAATATTATGCGTACCTTCGTACCTAGGTTTTCTGGGGTATTTATATTGAGTAGAATTACCTTTCTTTTAGGATACAACTTCCTTCTCAAGCTCCTTTCCATATAGGAGTCTTCCCAAACGTGTGTCGCAAGAAGTCCAAGTATACACGTTTGCGTGGGGATAAAGCAAAAGCTTATTTGAAATATATCAAGTGACATGCCACGTGGAGTCCACAATTAATTTATACAAGACGGATATTCAGCAACATTCAACCGTCATAGCTGAGTCACTTATGGTGTCGATCCGTCCTCATTACCTTCGTCCCTTTACTATTTTTATCCCCTTCAATGGTCAAGTTAAGGTGAGTGATACTGGCGAGTTGAATATCGCAAGTTTGTATTGAATCAACTGGATTGTAAAAACAATCAAGAGGCTGTCCTTGATTTCTTCACTCCATGTTATTTTACTTCAAAGAATGACATACACACACCTCATAAATATAGAAAGGGAAAATGCAGATGAAACGGAAATGAAAGTAAGAGGATTTGGGGAAGAGGCTGAAACATTCAGAAAGCAAAATCCAGAGCTTGAGGTTTTTATCGGGTACCAAAGACTTGTGTAGAGGCCTTTAACCAAATCCAGAGCTTAGGTTTAAACCAAAGCCAAATCCAAATGTTATCTATTTTGTACCAAAGCTTCATACGGTCCATGTCTTTTTCATCCAAATCATTCCACTGGAGCTACCCATAATAGTTAAGCTACAAAATTATTTGAACAGTAGTCCCACAAAATTTAGGAACAAGCAAATAATACCCATGCGGGTCAAATAACAAGACAACCTAACTTCCAAATTGAAGGTTTTTATTCTTCATTTGCTAAATCTTTCAACAACCAAGAAGTCACAATATAATCAAAACTTTCATCCCTAATGGGCCTCGAGTTTTCTCCAGCAATAAATCAAACAAACTGAATTCAGATATAAAAAATTATAAAAATTATAAATAAAAAAAATAAAAAATAAAAAGAAGAGAAAGAAAGAAAGAGTCAACATCTGACTATGGCTCTAATCTTGCCCAAGGTGGGATGTTTGTGTGAAAAGATGCTTAGAAAATATAGTTAGAGAGTGCAAGTAAATGTTAGAGATTTGAACAATCTAGTGTGAAAATGGGTAAAATTTGGCCCACTCAGAAGAAAACAACCACTCATTTGATCATTGTATCATCATTGAGGTGTCTTATAGGACAATAAATACTCCATCCCTATTCTGCTTCCAACATGACCCAGGTCTTGTCAAGTGTATTGATGCCTCTTTGTGCTTGGTGGATTCATGAGAATTGCCACCAGCATAGAACAAAGAAGCAACTCTTAAGCTCAACATTAAGCTTTAAAGCATCAAACTACTCTCATATCCAATTTCTTCACACACTCTTTCTACTGGGCCTTCCAAAGAAGATAACAAAGTAACGAACAAAAATTATGACTGTTACATCCTTGGTAACTAGTTAAATACACACCTGAACAACAATTTGAATCACCACCAAAGGTGTATCTGTATTACTGTTTTGGCATTACAACAACAAAGAAAAGCTTTTAGAATTTTACTCTTCAGTACATATCTTAAAAAAGAGTGCATCATAGGATTAAAGAAGTTTTAAACTTTCAATTGCACATATTCTAATACTGCTACCCTATTATCTAACACATAACTGGGGTAAAAAAATCTCTGAAATGTTTGAATGGGATTTCTTCTTTAAACTTCCCTGTTCAAGGAATGAATTCATACAGTTCTGACATTGGCAGCCATACTAACAACTCATTGAAGTGAAAGGAATTTCCTAGTGCTAACTATAAGTTAGGTTTTCAAATCAAGCAGTTGCCATCTATATATAAAGCTGAAGTGAATGTAGGCCTCTCTCTACTCAGGTCTCAAAACATTTTTTCCACATGACTCAGACCCAATCCTTACAATCCCCAAGCAATGACATAGAACATAATTATCCCACAATTCTTTAGTTGATTGGTAACTTATACACACACACACACGCCTCCTGGATCTTGAACCCATGACTCTGCCTTCCATCATAGGATTAAAGAAGTTCCAAACTTTCAATTGCACATATTTTATATATATCATTGTCGATATAAGGCTTCAAAACTCCCCTTTTTCATTCATCTGTTGTGCTTCATAGTAACAGCCACTATGACCACATTATCACCACCTCATGCCACTATTGCTCCACAAACATACCATGAACATGCATCTAAGCTACATTCCAAGTGAGTGAATTATCTCTTTTTCCAGCTTTACATAAGCTTCATTTGTTGTAAAATCCTGACACCATGTTGAATAATTTACTTTGCAAACTAGTCTTTCAACCAAATTGAGGGAGGGGGAAAGAACTCAATGGGACCCCCCTCAAATCAAATAAATGAAAACCAATAAAAAAACATATCACAAGGACAGGGGGAAAGAACTTAACGGGATCCCTCTCAAATTCAATAAAATGCAAACAAATAAAAAAAAATATTGCGGGTCTTGGACATCAAATTAGCATGATAGAACACAAAAATCATTACCTATATGTTGCATATATTCCCAAAGCTTTCCAACACAAGTATATTTCAAGTTTCCTTATATGCTTCAAATTTTCATTTCACACAAATGCAAGACTACAAAATAGACTTACGCTATAATATCAATCTTAAAAACCACCCAATAATCAGGTAAGAGAAAAAAAAAAATCATCTAATTAAGAATTAGAAACTCAGCTCTCACTCTTAGCAATGTGACATGGTTCCTATTATGGGGAAAAGGCAATCATCAAATCACATTTCCCTTCTGTTGTGATTAGAAAATTGATTCTCCATTAGTAAACAAATTCCAATACTCTAATACTGCTAACCTATAACCCAACACATAACTAGGGTAAGAAATCTCAGAAAGGATGGGGTTTAAATTTTCTTGCTGAAGATATGAATTCATATAGTTCTGACTTATAACATTGGCAGCCATAGTGGTAACCCATTGAAGTCAAATGAATTCATAGTGCTAACCATAAGTTAGGTTTTCAGATCAAGCAGTTGCCATCTATATATAAAGCTGAACTGAATGTAGGCCTCTCTCTACTCATGTCCCAAAATATTTTTTCAACATATGACTCAGACCCAATTCTTACAATTCACAAGCAATGATATAGAACACAATAATCCCACAATTCTTTAGTTTATTGGTAACTTATACTTATACACACACACCACCCTGGGTCTCATGATCTTGCCTTCCATCTCCTGGTTATGTAAGAAAGAAGCCCCATTGGCTATATCATCCTAAACCACCATGACTAAGTACCATTCCCTCAAAATGTTATTTTGTGTCAATGAATTGCATGTCAGCTTACTCTTAAAAGTTGTAAAAAAAAACAGAATGTGAGATACTATCTGCCAGAATCAGTAATATCTATACCTTTCTTGTTTAGCAGCCCATTGAAAGGATCAAAAATAGCTTTGTTCTACACCAAGGTTGCCAAAAACTGTCGATTAAATCACTATTACCCCTGACCAAGTGAAAGAAACAGCTTTCATTTTCTTTTCCTGCCCCAAAAGTACCCCAACAGCTATAACATAGCCTTAAGTGTATACTACAGTTACAACACTCGCAAACCTCTGTTATTGAACAAAAAATTCTACAAGTATGATCAAAAGGGACATAAAGAGTGGATGTTATAGAACAAAAACTTCAAAATTACAAGTAACAAAAGCCTGATAATTTGGAAGTGCTATGCAACAATGGCATTGCTCAAAGGAGGAAGGTTCCACTAACATTTTCTAAACTACACCCTTAACTTATCAAATAAGAGTTGAAGTAGCTTCTACGCCTAGCAAGGCTTTAAAGATTACCCAGGAGTACAATCAATTAGACAATATAACTCAACCAGCCAATTTATTAACAATAATTACTCCCTAGTCAACATTTTTTTTTTGATAAGTTAATCAACAATCAACATTTACAAAGTATGTAGCGTGCCGTCAAATTAAGATACCAAGCCAATATTCTTATTGTGACGATGTAGAAAATTTATGTTGAGAAAAGACAAAAGAAAAGAACCTCACCATATATGATAAGAGAAGGGCACTTTTTAATCATGGATAACCGCGCTTTCATAGAAATAATAGTAACAATGATAATAACAATAACTAAAACTAATGACATAATAGATGTTGATAAACATGTAAATATATAATAACCTGAAATGTTGTTGAATCTTTGCATTCATGTTTTGCATCTAATTGCACATTTATCTCTTCAAAATAATGGCCACCCACCTAATACAGGAGAAGAAGAGATGGACAATATAATATGAGAGCAAGTAAAATGAATGGAGTCTAAATTGTATAGAAACAGAAAAGAGAGGAAAAAGAAGTGCTACACAATTGATAATAAATACCTGAAGTTTGCCTATAAACTCCATTATTGTTCATCATCACTGAACTCAATGTTCCGCACTAAGCGCCAACTTCCCATTCTAAATATTGTACCCTAAAACATTAAAAAATTGGAAAATCCTATAATCTACACACTTCTTATTTCTAAGAAATGAGGACACGGGAGGGTACAGGCAGACACAAACAACCATGAGTTGGTTCAATGTATTTATCTCCTATCTGAATCATGATGCCATGAAAGAGCATTAAAAATAACTACTGCATTCGCATTTGACGAATTTCTCGGACCAAAAGTTATGTGGACTAAGTGTAGTACAAAATGAAAATGAAAATGAAAATTACATCAACCATTCTCATACACAATATACGTGAATGCTGAAATTACACATGGCACATTGGTAGAAAAACTCTTCGCAAGGCTTAGCACATTTGTGACATTCAAAGTGGTCTTTAGTTTTCTCAATGATAGTGAGTGGGTGTGGGTGCAAGTCAAAAGAATAAGCACCTCCAAACTTAATATTTGGGTATTTCCCAAGAATACATTCACGATGAGCAGGATAGCTACAATCTGCACAATAATAAAACCAATGCTTTGGGACTCGTTCTTCTTCACAGATATCACAATAATAGTCACCGGAGTCATCTTCAACAGCATAGCTAAGTTTAAAGGGATGCTCATGTTGTTTGTATCTTGTAGTTAGCGGTAGTGTAGCACATTCAAAGTCCAGCGCAAATTCACAAGTGATACAACGTAATACTTGGAAACTTTTAGAGTCACAACTACTGCAATTCTGACGATAACTTGTGGTGGAGAGGCGAAGAAGATGCTCGTGACCTTTGTGGGAAAGGCTTTCCAAGATCAAACTACATTGAACATCAAGATCAAAGTCGCATTTCTCACAATGGTAGGTTAAGCCATTGCAAGATTGGTAACAAGCATTGCACCCAAATGACTTACTCCTATAAGGTGCCTTTGCGAGGAGGGTGAGTGGATGTTCATGAAGTGGATGTCGCTTTTTTCTAGATAATTCAATACAAGATTTATGAAGAAAGAAATTGCACTTGGCACATCTGTAAAACGGAGGGAGAATGGCTCGTACGCACCCATCACATTTTTTGTTATTCTCAACCTCGTCAGAAAGCTTTAAATCATGCTCATGACTGAAGTGTTTGATTTCTGTGGGAATTTCAATTCCATCCTCACCTACATTGATTTTTTTGACTATGTAAGTTGCCAAGTCAACAGATCCATCCAGCTCTAAATCTTCATTTTCTAGCTCATTGGACTCCCCATCTGTAAGTTTAAGCAAATTTATGTCCTCCCTATTTCTCTCGTCCACAGCACAATCAAGGTGGGCAACATAATCGCAACTCAAACAATAGTAGAACCCGTAGTCTGCGTCCACTTTTCGAACACAGAGTTGACAAAATGGGGAATCAGATTGAGGTACTTCACGAGAAGAATAGGTGAGATGGAGGGGGTGGTCGTGACGTATAGCTTTGACTCTGCGTAGATAAGAAGAAGCACAAGTTTTATGAATACAGAAATTGCATTGGGCACAAAGAAAGGGCACATTGCCTTCTTTGCCACAAAGGTCGCAAGTGAACTTCATAAACTTCCAAATGCGAGTTAATGGGTGGTCGTGAACTTCAGATTCTAAGGTGAGCCGTAAAGAAGCACATGTGCTGTGAATGTAAAAGTTACAACGGAAACATCCATAACTGTATTCCCAACGATTTTCTTTGCAAACTTCGCATTTGCTATATTCTTTGTCTTCATAAAATTTCGATTCGTCAAAGAGAATAAGAGGATGTTTTGGGTGCAAGGGATGTTGCAACTCACGGGGTAGTTCCGCACATGATTTATGATGGTAGTACTTTTTGCATTTTATACAGCTGTAGCTCGGACCCAACACAGGCTTCCTGCACCCCCTACAAAGTTTTCCTACTGCCTTGTCTTCATTGAAGACCAAGGGATGCTCATCGTGGCAAAAATGTTGAATTTCCATCTATATCACATCAACATATAACAGGATATAACAACACCCAATTTGTTTAGAAAAAAATAAAAAATAAAAAAAGGAATTTATTTATAGAACGCTAGATGGTAGCCAAAATCCAGATCCAAATCAAAATATAGATCAAAATAATTGGAGATTGGACACATACCCTTTATAGATTATGGCAGCACAAGTCAAACTCTCCTCACAAAATGAAAAAGTCTTCAATGATCTCCGCGGCTAGCTGATTTGCTAAAATCAACACCCAAAGTTTGAAGATGCTGTAAGTAACTTGCTTTTCTAGATCGTGGAACTGCTGCTTTTGTGTGTGTTCGTGTTCCTCCTTTTTTTTATAGGGAGGTATTTATATAGAGAGAGGATAGGGAACCAAAAATTAGGATTTTGGATTGGATTTGATTGGATCGGATTGAATTGGATTGGTAGGGTAAGGAAAAGGAAAATTATTTAGTTTAAGCTAAACTTAATTATTAGGGCGGGAAATATTGCTAGACACCGCCCTAAATTTTAATATGAGAGGACGTAGTTTCATTCTACAACTAACTTATAATTAGTCGGAGAGTTGAGGATTTAGAAGGGGTGTTTTTGTCATTTCGGCATGGCCTGGTTTTGTTTTAGCCCTAGGCCCAAAGAAAGGCCCAAGAAAGACTTGATTTTATTGGGCTTTTCTTATATATAATTTTTTTTTTAATTTTCATTTTTTTATACGTATAGTTGTATTTTTATTCATTTTATTATTTTTTTATATAAAATCAACCAATTGGAAATAATTATACCAAATGAGCAAGCATATTTTTATTACCAGTATTCAATCCAATTAAAGTCAATTTTTTTTTTTTCACAATTTGTGGTGGTGGTAAATCATAATTGGTGTTAAATAAGTCTTTCATGTTAGGTGTATGTTTAGCCAAAAAATTTTAATTTTTAACTTTTAGGTTTTTGCTTTTTATCTCACCTTTTCTTTTTGAAACAAAATAGCAAAACTAGTTTTTTTGAAAATAAGGCTAATTTTTAGCTTTTTGTCACACATTTAACATAAAAAGTTACCAAAAACTATATCTTCTGATAAATACTATGCAAATAGGCTATAAAAAAAACTATATTTGGAAACGGACACTAAAGATCAACTAGACCCATCAAATTGTTTTAATAGCCTTAAGTTTCTATAGTTTGTTTGCTTTTGTGTACTTGGTTTATCTTTATTGAAAGTTGGAAAAATATGGTTATACATAAATAAATAAATTATATAAAATAAATAAATAAAAACCACTAATCCAGACTCACATAGTTTATTGGCTTTTAGTCATTTTCTTCTTCACTTTAAGCAAATGAAGTACAAAATCCAAAGCAACATTGGCCTCTCGGCCCTCTCCTTCCTGGAAGAAGAAACTATATATTTTTGTTTTGACAAATCCTGGGAGATAAAACTTATATATACATTCATTAAACAATTTGCCAAGATAATAAGTTGTAATTAATGTTCCAAAACATTGGTGACGGTAAGAGTTGTAAGAGGATTAGCGTTTTTTTTATTTTATATATTTATTCCTTCAAATTTATTGTTATTATCATTAGATTGGTAACAACCTAGATCAGTTTCAATTCATTTCATGAAGTTTTTAAGGAGTAGGATTTTTAAAAAAGAAATGTATGGCCTACATATAAATAACGAAAAGAGTAAGATGTTCTATGCTGAGATGTTAATGGGAAAACTAAGATACTTATTCTCAAAGATAATGATATCTGAGAATGCCTTTGATCCTTGGAAGATTAACCATGCACAAGTGTAAACCCTTTTTTCATGAGATTGTAGGAAGAATTCAGTATTGGAGAGCAAAACATTTATCTTTTGCTTCAACCTTCAACTTTGCAAGGTCCAGTCAATTTTTTTGACTCAAGATATGCAGTAGATATCGAACCTCAGAAAACACCTACCTACATATCTTGAGTCAAAAAAATTGACTGGACCTTGCAAAGTTGAAGGTTGAAGCAAAAGATATATCTACTGCTCTTTGGCATGACGACTTTTACCCAGCGAGCATAGATTTGATTTCCTATGTGTTGTTCTCGTTTTTGTGTTTGAACCTTGACACTATGAATTCGCTCAAACATTCCATTTGTAAACAGAAAGTGCACAAAACGACTCATGGTTTTATAGCCAGAACATAAAATACCATCATACCATCACTCAAGCTTGAAACACTTGAGTTTTCCTAAAAAATATAGAACTTCAATTCCACAACAACTTGCAGAGATTTAAAAGAGTACCTAATAAGAATCAATAAAAATTTGGACGCAACAACAGTTTGTAAAAATATTATAAAATAATTTGTGGTTGTAGCATTGAAAATAAAAACTATTGAAAAAAATAATAAATACTATAAGTTTTACGATAATATGGGCATGAAACGAAATAGTCGTTAAATATTTCCTAATACATATCATACAACCCAATACTAAATTCTATGAATTTGGCTTAAGAAGAACGTAATAGAACACTTGACATAACCATATATTTTCACATAATAATAATAATTAATATACTTAATATATAATCCAACATATTAATATTTATTTTTTAATTTGTAAAAATTTGATGTGGCATATTGGTATTGGAAAGTGTAAATTGAGATTTTTACATATGATCATTATTAAAATTATGTTGCACATATATAACGTCACATGTCCTTTAAAATCACTTTCCATCATTTTTCAACACTTATTTTATTTTATTTTATCAATTATCAACCCTTATTTATTAGTGGAATGTGACAATGCGGTCTTAGAATGTTACATCATGTACACATAAACAAATGTTTTCTAGCTTTTACTTTTAAAAAAAATACATAATCAAATGTAATTTTTTTTTTAAATTTCAAAGTAAAGTAGAAAAGGCTTTAATCCACTTAATTGTATGCTTTATTCTTTTATGGAAAAAGTTTGTGTAGTGCTCCGATAATTTGTCTTCAAACTAGTTTGGAGGAATCTCTCTCACCTCTGTGTAATGGTTGAAAATACCATCCATGTATACTTTTAAACTTTTAGTTGCATGAATTTTTTAATGAGTTATGTGAATTATTTAAATAATATACATGGATAATGTTATAAATTATAAATTGACACATAGTCGGTTGAGGGATATTCTTTCAAACTGATTAAGAGGTAAACTTTGCCGTAATTTTTGTATTACTTTATAAGCTTCTTTTTTTTTCCCTTTAAAAGACGTAACATCTTTAAAAATGTAATATGAATTATCTGTTAGCCTTTCTCCCCTCGTTATACAGAATGATGATGAAAGGAAAATGTTTGACTTCAAACTGGATTAGAATTATTATTTTTAACTCATTATGTGACTTTTTTTTTTGTTGAATAACTCATTATGTGATCATTTATAAAACTATCCATATGCATGTGTATTACATATATATTACTTAAATAAGTTATATGTCTCATTTAAAAAATTATGTGACTAAAACTATACATAAATATAATATTTTTAATCATCACATAATAAGTTGTAGCAAGATAACTCCTAGCCGGTTTGGAGTCAAACTTTTTTGCCAAGAAAACAATAATATGCTCTTATCATCTTTGATGACTTCAAATTCTATATTTTAAAAAAAAGACTTTAGAAGTTTAACTTTTTTGACTTGCAAACAATAATTTGCGCTTATCATCTTTGATGATTTCAGATTCTATCTCAAAAAAAGACTTTTGATTCTCAACATGGCAATAGTGGGATAATGCAAAAGTGGCAGGCAATAACCAGTAGGCAATGGCCAAGCCCACGTGATCACCTTTGCTTTTTGTTTCTATAATTCTATTGATTCTCTTATTTGAAACACTATGGAAAAATCACGTTTTTTTGTCCTCTTCAATCGATTGTTTTCATTTTCCCATTCACCTTTTCCATTATTACCTTTCATTCATTGGCCATCAAATTATCAATCATGTTGCTTTTAGTTTGGCCAATCACATAATAAAGGGAACTGCAAAGTTCCTAATCATTCAATCCAAGAATGGCAACCAGCTGGACTACGTCAATCACGCTTTTTTTTTTTTTTTGATATGCTACGTGAATCATGCTAAACAACAATTAACAAGGGAATTAAATAGCAATTCTCGAACTTTCTTACGAAGTTTTTTTTTCTCGTGTTTCCACTTTCCATACTTTTTCTCATTGTCATAACATCAACCTTATTTATTTTAGTATGATATTAATAAAGTTCTTCTTTTTTAGTATCTGGCTATTTTTTAGGTGTATATAGTCTTATGTCTAATACACATTATGTATTAAAATGAAGAATCTTTTAAAAGTGACCCATGCTTCTTTTTTTTTTAGAGATTTCGAATACAGAATCTCATAATCAATTTGCATGATCCATGTATAATGAAAAATCATATGCTAAAAAAGTATATATATATATATATATATATATATATATATATATATATATATATATATATAATCTTATATTAATCACTAATAAATGAAGAATAATTTTTGTAAAGTATCCCTGGGGTGCCCGCTCTTAAAGACAATTATAATCCAACGACATGGATGTTAGAAGTTACTTCAAATTCTTTGTTGAATTTGAACTGTGTAAGTTTAATGAGATTACATAAAAGCAAAAGGGTCCTTATAATTGTCACCCAACATACTCGGTTTCTTGATGCATCCTAATTGCATAGCATTTTCATATTCACACGTGTATGCAAGTTATGTCACATTCTTTGCAAAGTATATAAATCATGATCAATGGATACTTCATATTTTTTTTTTAAAAAATTATTATCTTCATTATTTTGCAGTTGTTTGCAAATTTAGGTCTCCATGGATTTTTAAATTCTTTAGCCTAATTTCCCCTTTGTCACTTTTATTTTTAAATGAATCTCCACTTCATTTGTTAATGCTTGATAAAAAAAAAATTTAAAAAAACAATATAAAAAGATTTTTAAATGTGTACTCTTTGTGTAAAAATAAAAATAGTTAAAATTATTGTTGGTACTTCACTATGTTATAATAGAAAAAAATATTTGGATAATGCAAGAGGAGCCCGACAAAAAAATCATGGGTGATAGAAATGGTCCTACCTAAGCTAGGAAATACAAGAATGGTCATGGCTCAATAGGATTCTCACAATTCTCATCACAGCATTATAACTCTTTTTTTAGAGAGAGTGTCAACTTATGACGTCCGCTTTTAATGATAATTCTTTAGTATCAGACCAAGATACCAATCGGATTTCGGTGTAAGTAGAGATTGAACCTGAAATCTCTTACTTAATTATCAGAGATTTTACCAATTAAATTAACTGAAACTTACCACATTATTATAGCCTTCATAAGGGGATAAAGCAAAAGCGGTGGGCAATGGCCAAACACTTTTGATTATTTATTTGCATTTCTTTTTCTCCTTTTAGCAATTTTGTCTTCATTTTAGCAGTCATTTTTCCATTATTAACTTTCATTTTCATCCTACTTTAGTTTTGGCCAATCAATCAGTTGACGTGGGGACTGCAATGTTCCTATCATTCAATTCAATGATTGCAACCTCCGAATATCTTACAAAAAAAAAAAGTAAAATTCATATCTTTCATATCCTCAATTGATAAAGGAATTGCATAACAATTCACAAAATTAACTTATTTTTAAACAACTCTACTATACTTCCCTCCATTCCCCCTCATTTTCCCTCCATCCAAACAGGCCATTACTTTGTTACCTTAAATCTAGTCCAAAACCTTGCTTTGTAAAATGATTGGTTTAACAAGAGATTGCCCAACAAGGTTGAACAAATTACATTGGCAAATAACCGTTAAGGCAAACTTGGTGTTTTGCACTTTTGCTTGCATTGCATGTCTTTTTGGGTCACTAATCATGAAACTATGTCTAGGAGACAAACTGGGTATTTCCATGGGTAACAGATTAATCTCTCACACATATAAATATGCACATATGCACGTGTCTGAACTCATGATGTCATCCTTCTCAACCTCAGTCTTTATAAAGGAAGGAGGTCACTCATTTGAGCTAAAGTTCATTTGGTGAGATTTATCATATTTATTTACACTAATTCCATAGCTCATCATATCTTGTTCTGAAAATAATATTATGACCACAATACCAAACAATTACAATGGTTTAATAGACCATTGGTCGATAGGCTGGGAAATTAAAGTATAGAATCTCTAACAGAATTTCATTAACATCACAAACAAGGAAATTACCTAGGAACATTTTCAGAAAGACAGTTCCAAATGGACTAAGTGCGTTTGCTAATCATACAACGGCATTACTCAAATCATATTATGTTGTTTATGCACAAACTAAAGGAATAAAATAACAGCACCAAACAGACAACTATCATCAATTCCAAACAATACTAAAACAAATATTTATTCAAAATTTTAAAGAAATCCCTAAATATAAGAATAATGCCTCCAAGTGATTAGGGAAAATTTTGAAAAGAAAGAAAAGAAATACTAACATAAGATGTTCCAGCACAAGCAGTAAAAGGACCTAAAATCAGAAAGATGATCCAAGTTAAGATAAGTGATGATAGTGAGTTGAATGACAGTAGTTTAAATTGACTGGATCTTACTAACAACCAAGATCCAATCAAGAGGACACACACCAAAAAGACAGAAAAGAAAGACGGAGATGAAACAAAATTCAAAGTAACTGAGTTTGGGAAAAAAACTGAAACATTCAGAGAAGTAAAAGACATTAATGGAGAGCAAGTCAGGCTTGCTGGTTGTGTTTCTTGAGGTATTCATACAGGGTACTGAAGATTTGTGTAGAGGTCTTTTAACCAAATCCAGTGCTTAGATTTAAACCAATGCCAAATCCAAATGCTTCCTGTTTTAAACCAAAGCTTCATAAGGTCGATGTCTAGCCAAATCATCCCAGTAGAGAAGCTAAAAAATTGTTTGGATAGTCTTCCCACAGAATTATGGAAAAAGCAAATATATTTGTGGAGGTTATATGACAGGACAATCCAACTCCCAAATTTAAAATTTTCATCTTTCAATGAAGCATTATTACTGATTAAACAACCAAGAAGTCACAAAAAAAAAAAAAAAAATCATAACTTTTATCTCCGACAAACTTCAAGAGTTTCTCCAGCAGTAATTCAAACAAACCAAGTTCAAAAATAAATTTTTTATTTTTTTAAAAAGTCTATATCTGATTGTGGGCTCTAACCTTGCTCAAGATGAGATTTTAGTGTGAAAAGATGTTTAGAGAAATAGTTAGTGTGAGCAAGTAATCTTTAAGGATTTGAACGACCTAGTGTGTGAAAAGGGGTAAAATTTGGCCAACTGTAAAATCTAGGGAGAAGAAAACAACCACCCAATTGATCATCATATCATCCCTGAGGTGACTCATAGGAACAGATAAATAATTCTCTCCCTCTTTCATTTCAAAGTTCCAACATGTCCCAAGTCTTGTCAAGTATGTCTCTTTGTGCTTGGTGGATTCAAAAGGATTGCCACCAACATAGAGCAAAGCACCAACTCTTAGGCTCAAAACTTTAAAGCATCAAATTCTTCCCTTATCCAGTTTCTTAAAGTACTCTTTTTAGTGGGCCTTCCCCAGATAATAAATAACTAACAACAATTATGATGAGTATTATTACATCCTCAGGAACTAGCTCAGACACCCCTGAACAACAATTAAATCGCTACCAAATGTGGATCTGTGTTACTGTTTGGCATCATAACCCCAAAGACAAGCTTTCAGATTTTTCTCTTTTGCACATATCTTCAGTGGGACTATGACCACACTATCACTACCTCATGCCACTATTGATCCACATACCTACCATGAACATGAAACAATCTATTTGTCCAGATTTATAAAGCTTAGTTTCATGCATTGTTAAATTCTGCCACTATGTTGACTAACCTGCTGTACAAAATGGTCTTTGAACCATTGAGCCTCTCCTTCCCCACAAGGGGTGGAGGAAAGAACTCAAAATGGAAAATCAGATAAACAAAGAGAAGGTAGGTCCTAGAAAATCAACTTAAGAACACACCTCATTTTCATAGGAGCTTTCATTCCTCCCCCTTGCGCACGTATCTACCCCAATATCTTAATCAATTTATATTAGCCCATCAATTACCACAAGTAAAAGGAATAAAATAATCTCTTTCCTTTTTAACGTGGGATTAAATATTTTCACTAATTTTTCATCTTTCATATTAACTCTTCCATCTTTACATTTATGTTATAAAATAAATCAATTTTAATTATATAATATTAAAATGCTCCAACAGAAATTCCACTATCATTCTCAGGCAATTTGACAAAGTACCTATAATGGAAAAAAGGTAATCATCAAATCACATTTCGCTTCTGTTGTGATTAGAACCTAGATTCTCCTTCAGAAAAACAAAACCCAATATTTATTAGTACTAGCCTATATTTTAACACTAAACTAGGGAAAAAATCCTCAAAAATTAAAGTGAAATTTTTTTTCTTATGCTAACTGTAAGGTCACAATTTGCACCCAAACCCAATAATGTGAAGGGAACAGGCCCAAAAAGCCCAATACAATGAAATTTGTAGAGAGTGTGCTTGAAATCTAAGTTCTAGGGATGCTAGATAGCTACAATGATGGCCTAGATTACCAAGTCACCTGCAATAAAATTTTTTATGTAACAAAATTTCTTCTCGAACGCAAGTCGAGGACAATTTGTATTATATTTCCTTATTCCACAAATAGATTACAATTAAGGGTGGTGGTATGTACAGTGTTTTTTCTATTCTTCTCCAATCCCCCCTCTTGAATGCTTTTCTTTTCCTTTTATATCATCCTCCTTCTTCCCTCCATCTTCCACGTATGGATCAGATCACTAATCAAAATACTTGTCTCATCCACTGCCCTCTTGAAGTCTTCAAACATTAGCTGTAAGGCTGATCACCACTATTCAGTTGTCATTTCCTCATTAATGCAGCCAGAGAGGTAGGTGCAGAGTCTTTAATGCGATGGTAGCAGTTTTCTCTAAGATATTTCCCATTCATTCTTCCTCTCTATGCCCTTGTGGAACACATCTTCATCCATAGGACCTTCTAGAATATCATTCTTATCACCATGACGTACTATCTGACCTTCACTTCACTTAGCTGAGGAGTTGCCCCTCCTCAGACTATTTCCAACAGCCTCTTTTGCAACAATTTGCTTATGGGCTTTTAAGTTCGGTATCGTTACTGCCACCAAACCCTCCTCGGACAAGTTAATACCCTCGGATCAAGCCCAAGGCCCAAGAGCAAGCCCTGGACCTTTTGCCCCCACACGAACTATAAATTAGATTCTCAAATCAAGCAGTCCCCATCCGTAAATAAAGCTTGAAGTGAATGGAGGCCTCTCTCTCTCTATCTACTTAGGTCCCATAACAATTTTTTAAAATATGACTTTGAGTCTCTATCCCAACTCTTACAATCCCCAAGCAATAACATAAAACATCATAAACCCATAACAATTCTCTAGTCTATTGGTAAGTTACACATGCATCTACTAGTCTTGAATCCATAACCTCACCCTCCATCCCATTATTAAAAAACCAAGACCCCATTTGAACTAAACCCACCCCATTGGCTAGCACATCATAAACCACCATGTCTAAGTACCATTCCTTATTTTTTTTATAGACAACATCTGCCCAATCAAGTTTCCTCTCTATTGTCAGGCGAATAGCTTTTTTTCCCTCATATAGGTAGAATTCTAACCCAAATCTCTTATTTAAGCAACTTTAAAAGTTGAGCTAACTAGAACCTAATACCATTCCTCATTTCCTCTCCAAAACATACAAGTAATTAAATCATGTAAAGTTGTAAAAACTCATAATAATAATATTTAACAAAATAATAAAATAAACTTGTCCACAAAATCTTTCACACTCGTCGGCAGGCCACAAAATAATAATAATAATAATAATAAAAACATTCCTATGTATTAAACTTGTCCACAAAATATTTCACACTCATTGGCAGGCTAAAATGGCCAAATACCACTTTTTTTGAAAATATTTTGCAATCTACCACTGTTTGCGAAATATTTAACAATTTACAACTTTTTTGAAACTCGATTTTGTGAAAATCGAGTTTTTCATAGTACCCAAGTTCCATAGATCTATACATATTTTCTCAAACAGCGGTATATGACCATTTTGGCCCTCATCGGCATTTCAACTAAGTGACAAAGTGCATTTCCATATGCATTTCAGGAAATCAGGGGCTTATTCTTAGAATTTCCTCTTTTTCAACTACTTTCCTTGGTCCAAATTTGCCTTAGGAAATTTTTCATGAATTTCTGGTTATTTCCGTATGTTTAATGGATTATTAAACCAAAAATAGTTCAATAAGTTAGTTTTATGAAAACTAACTAATTATTTACCTACAAATGATAAGATCAATAGCAATCCATTTCATCCTATTTCTTAATCAATTCAATGCATTTCTTCTTCTTATCATCAAAATTCTTAACACAAATGCCCAATTTACTAGTTTTTCAATCACAGATCAAAACATCGATTGAATTCACTTTTTTGTGACAGTATTTATTTTTGTATCCAAACAATGTGCCAATAAGGTCAGTGTAAAATAGACCATTGGTCAAGTAAGTTGGGAAATTCTAGCACATAAAAAAATATATACCATAATCTCATTCTTACTACTGCAAACGAAGAAATTGCCTCAAAACATTCGTAAAAACACAGTTTAGGGACAGAGTGTGTTTGCTAACATATTACAAATATGTTACTCAAAATTTCATTTTTCACAGAAATGAAAATCTCTATGAAGAAAAAAATATGCCAGTAATAAAAGAGTAAGGGCACTTGTTAATCAAAATATTAGGCTCCCACCTAATGCAAAAAAAGAAAAAAGAAAAAAAAAAAAGAGAGATGGACAATTTAATATGAGCTCAAGAAAAATGAATGCAGTCTAAATTGCATAGAAACAGAAAAGAGAGAGATATAGTCCTACAAGGCTACAAAGAACAAGATATAGTTCCACTATCGTTCATCATCCCTAAATCAATGTTCCACATTGAGGGTCAACTTCCCGTTCTAAATATTGTACCATTAAACATAAAAAAAACTGAAAATTCATATTATCTTTGCCTTTTAAGTCAAAAAAAAAATCATATTATCATTGAAAATAACTATTGCATTGTCATTTGACGAATTTCTCACACTAGAAATTACGTGCACTAAGTCTAGTCTATATCTATATATTACTAAAAGCTGAAACGTAGTGTTTAATGCTGCTGCGCTCACGTTGAGCCATGTCAGCGTCTACGTCATTATTTTTTTCTTTCCATTTTCTTATAATTATTTTAATATTTTTTTATTTCAAATCTATATCTATATATTACTAAAAGCTGAAGCGTAGCGTTCAATGCTGCTATGCTCACGTTGAGCCACGTCAGCGTCCACGTCATTATTTTTTTCTTTCCATTTTCTTATAATTATTTTAATATTTTTTATTTCAAATCTATATCTATCTATATATTACTAAAAGCTTAAGCGTAGCGTTCAATGCTGTTGCACTCACGTTGAGCCACGTCAGCGTCCACATCATTATTTTTTTCTTTCCATTTTCTTATAATTATTTTTTTATTTTTTTATTTCAAATTTATACTTCTCCAACCTTTCTCCCTCCCATACATTTTCATCTCCCCACTACTTCTCCAACATTTCTCATTCCCTCACCTTTTCATCTCCCCACTACTCTCTACATTAATATCATTCTTCATTTTTCCCTTCACTTCCTCTATTTTTGTCTCTTTTTATTCACACTCTCTTACTATAAATTTGTCACTATTTATTTAATTCTATGCATAGTTTTCCCTTATAAAAAAAAGGTCATCTCTCTCTCTCTCTCTCTCTCTCTCACACACACACACACACACTCAAGTTTTGGGTGGATTTTTATTTTTTATTTTTCTTGCATCTTCACTTTAGGTTGATAATTTTTTATATTCTTTGATCTACTTTGGGTTAATGCGATTCAATTTTTTTTTAACCGTTGTGGTTTTTTTTTTTCCTCTCTTTGATTGTTAAATGTTATCCTATTGTGTTATAAATGATTAAATCTATATATTACTAAAAGTTAAAGCGTAGCGTTTGATGCTGTTGCGCTCATGTTGAGCCACGTCAGCGTCCACATCATTATTTTTTTCTTTCCATTTTCTTATAATTATTTTAATTTATTTTATTTCAAATTTATACTTCTCCAACCTTTCTCCCTCCCATACATTTTCATCTCCCCACTAATTCTCCAACCTTTCTCCTTCCCTCACCTTCTCATCTCCTCACTACCCTCTACATTAATATCATTCTTCATCTTTCCCTTCATCTTCCTCTATTTTTGTCTCTTCTTATTCATACTTTCTTACTATAAATTTGTCACTATATATTTCATTCTATGCATAGTTTTCCCTTACACAAAAAAAAAAAAAGGTTCTCTCTCTCTCTCTCTCTCTCTCTCTCTCTCTCTCTCTCTCTCTCTCAATTTTTGGGGTGAATTTTTATTTTTTATTTTTCTTGCATCTTCGCTTTAGGTTGATAATTTTTTATATTCTTTAATCTACTTTAGGTTAATGCGATTCAGTTTTTTTTTTAATTGTCGTGTTTTTTTTTTCTTTGATTGTTAAATGTTATCCTATTGCGTTATAAAAGATTAAATATAAAAATATAATATTATCTCACTACATAGCATGATTTGGATAATTTAATTTGATAATTCAATTTAGATGTTAAACTATGAGACTTTAATCATTTTTTTTATTTTTTAATCATTTGTGGTGGAAAAAGTACTCGTAATAATTGTATTAGAAGTACTCTATAATGTCATTTATTTAGAGAAAAGCAAAGGTTGGCTAAACAATAATTATTGGATGAGAGACAAATTTTATCTTTCGCAATTTTTATTTTAATTATTATTATTATTTTGTAACAATGCATAAATAGAAATTTAATTCTTAGATTTTGTTAATAATTGTTTATTTGATAATATGTTTTGGATGGCCGAAATTACAATTTCTACAAAGAAAATAACCTTAGTAGATTATAAATAACAAATTGTTTTCTTAATTGGTCCAATTAATCATTGCTAAGTTTTATTATTTTTTTTAGTTACTATTTTCAGTGTTTTGGATGTAGGTAGAAAAAATAAGTTTGAGAAAGTTTGTTTAAAACTAAAAGAATAATTTCCAGATTTTATATTGTTTTTAATGATTCAAAAAATGTTATAAATAAATTTTATTAAAAAAAATATTTTCGTTAACTTGCTGTAGAGAGGGAAAATTCCTAGCCTATCACAAGCTGACACATCATGCTACTGAGTCCACAAAATATGGCTAATTACAAAGCATCATGTATTGTATCTAGAAATTTTCCAAGTTTCATTAAAGTAAAAACATGAAAAGCATGCAAAATGTTAATCACACATAGGCACGTGTAAGCGATGACATAAGCGATCTTGCACGTGTAAGCAATGACACATGCAGACCAATCAAGCTGTGACATGTGTCACCAATCAGACTCCGCCACGTATCACTCACCTATCCCCAAACTCCTATAAATAGAAGCCTTCCTAAGGCATTTGAACACACCAAGCCATCTAGAGCACAAGCAGCATCAAAGAAGATTCAAGAGTACGGAAGCTCTGCTGGAATCAAGCCCTGAAGCTCTGCTGGAATCAAGCCCTGAAGCCTCCAGGAACTTCAAGAACTTCAACCTCGAATACGAAGAACATTCAAAGCAAAATCATCCAAACTACCTGTCTAGATCTCAAAGGTCACTGGAATCCAGCTCGAAAGCCTCCAAAAACCTCAATAAACCACAAATCAATGAAGCTCTATGGATTCAAGCCTCCAAAGCCTCGAAGAACTTCCACCACAGACCTTCAAATACGAAGAACATTCGAAGAGGAATCATCCAAATCATATTCCTAGATCTCAAGGTTCATTGGAATCAAACTCAAAAGCCTCTAGAAACCTCAACAAACCACGAATCAGTGAAGCTCTACGGATTCAAGCCTCTAAAGCCCCGAAGAACTTCCACCACAAACCTTCGAGCATGAAGAATGCACGAAGAACATGAAGAACGCGTGAAGAACACGAAGAACACACAAAGAACAAACAATTTCTAACAAACTCATAGCCGGAGATTCATTGTAATTCTGTTTCAAAGATCTTCGATCCATTCTTCAGCCAAAATTGAAGTATATTCGGTGTTCAAATCAAAATCACATTACCACAATTCCAATAAAAAAATCTTTCAAGGAGATCAAATTAGAGAATCATTATTTTGTAATTTCAGAGAATTATACCACACATTCATCAATACAATTTCGCATTTGTGAAACTATTTTACTTGTTTAATTTATTTCAAACCAAGAACTTTAGTCGTCCACAAATTCTGGCACGCCCGGTGGGACATCTCTGCCTCTCATCTCATTCTCCTTCAAAGAAATTTTTTTTCATCATCTTGCTACCAACCTCAATGGCCTCTAGTATAAAAATTCAAGCTTTAACAATAGCTACTTCAATTAGACTTGGCATGGCTACCACCATAAACTGCATTGGTACAATCAATTGTAGCCAACCTAAAGCTCATAATCAACTTCAATCTCAATCAACCAAGGAAGCCAAGGTCCAGACAATCATCTCCTTAGACATTCTTACAAGAAACAAGGTCATCAACGAGAACAACTCCACCTTGGAACACCTTAAGTATGAGGCAAATCCCCTTCTTCCTTCACAAGAAGTTGGTCGCATGATTTCTCTCCCATCAAAGGGAATCCAAAAAATGAGATTTCACGTGCTCACTTCAATTCACTTCCTTCTCCATCATCTTGGGAAGTTGTGTCAATCATGATGACTAACACCTCTACCATGGAAGAAAAGATGGCTGAAATGGAGCAAAAGGTCGTCCTTCTCACAAAAGCACTTGAAAATAAGGACCTCCAAATCGCAACTCTAATGAATAAACTTGAAATACAAGATCTTGGTGAATCAAGCCATGATCCTAAGTTCCCATTTGGCTTCACTTCTTCAAAAGATGACAAAGGGAAAAAAAATCAAGACACTCCTCAACAAGAACAATCTACTTCACTTGCTTTGTTATCAGTTCAACAATTACAAGACATGATAGAAAATACCATCCGAGCACAATATGGAGGTTCTTCTACAAGTTCTCTCACATATTCAAAACCCTACACAAAGCGCATCGACAACATGAGAATGCCAAATGGGTATCAACCCCCCAAGTTCTTACAGTTTGATGGCAAAGGAAATCCTAAGTAACACGTTGCTCACTTTGTAGAAAGTTGTGAGAATGCAAGGACTCAAAGAGGCCTCCTTATAAAGCAGTTTGTCCGTTCACTCAAGGGGAATGCCTTTGATTGGTATACAGATTTAGAACCCGAGTCAATCGATAGTTGGGAACAACTTGAAAGAGGGTTTCTTGACCAATTCTATAGCACGCGTCGCACGGTAAGCATGATAGAGCTTACCAATACTAAGCAGTGGAAAGATGAGCCCGTTGTTGACTATATCAATCAATGGCGTTTTTTGAGTTTGGATTGCAAGGATAGACTTTTTGAAATTTCTGCTATAGAGATATGCATCCAAGGCATGCATTAAGGACTTCTCTACATCCTTCAAGGGATAAAGTCTCGAACATTTGAAGAGCTAGCAACTCGTGCACATGACATAGAGCTGAGCATTACTAGCCATGGGAATACAAGCCCTCCCATACCTGAGGAAATGAGAAAGGAAGTAAGGAGGAATGACAAGAATGCAAAAAGAAATCTCAAAAACCCAGTGGTTGTTAACACTGCTGTAGTTAAGGTTCCAAGAAAAGGAGCAAAGGCAAATGAAAAACAGCTTGAAGGATGGCAAAAGAACGAAGTGCGTCGTCTGACCTTTAAGGAACGTGAGCAAAAAGCATATCCATTCCCCGATGAAGATGTGCCAAACATCTTAGAACAACTATTGTAATTGAAGCTGATTGAATTGCTAGAATGCAAGCGACTAGAAGACATGGGAAAAGTTAATGACCCTAACTACTGCAAATATCATCGCATCATTGGCCACCCAATCCAAAAATGTTTCGTCTTCAAAGAACAAATCATGAAGCTTGCCAAAGAAAACAAGATTGATCTAGACCTTGATGAAGTTGTTGGGTCAAACCATGTGACCGTTGCTTGTGATGTACTTCCGATTCTCAGGCAAGGGGCAAATACCAACAAGGCTTACAAATTGGTTGACGATGATGGCATAAGGATCGGCTCTATCAATGGGAAGTTCCTCAAACACTTCTATGCTTGAAAACCGAGGACTGCTCCTCGGTAAGAGTTTAAACTGCCCACTGCAGTGCTACAAGGGTACATGATGTCTTCCCATTACCTTTGAAAGCATACAAATAAAGAGAAATTAATCCCACTCTATGTCACCATTTGCGAGTGTGGCGTAGTGGCTGGATGTCGTTGTCGCCCTTGAAGCCGAGGTCTCAGGTTCGATTAGTGGTGATACCCACTATTGTCCAATTGGTACCCATGAAATTTCATGGGGTGTGGGGCGAGGATTACACACGTGAGCCCTCCCTTTTTGTAAAAACAAAAAACAAAAAAAAAATTAAAAAAAAATCTGTTGAACTTTTAATGACTTGATCCCTCTCCGGGGTACGTAGCCAGCTTAGTACTTTTCACTAAGTTCAGTCACATGAAAAGAAGAAGGATTGCCAGTCTAGCTTAAGGAGTTTTTCAAAGATCGTTGTAATAGAAAATGAAGACTGTAAGGAGTTGACGTTGCTTAGCTTTCCTTGAAATGATGATAAATATAAGTTGTTTCTTGGTTGAGGAGTAAAATAAATTCTTCAACTTGTTTTGCAAGAAATAGAGTCTGCAAGGCATTGCCCATCTTCTTTGGACATTCTCCCACGTTTATGAAGTTGTGCCACTTCATAGCTCCGAAATTGGAACCACATCATCTCCCTTCTGAGTGGTGTCATTTCACATCATGTCTCTGAAATCTAGTCGATGTCAACTTCCTCCAGAATGATAATAGATCATGTATCTGAAGTCGGTGTTGCATCACCTTACCTCTGTGGGCATGTTTGTGCAATGTTGATTTCTTGGTGGCATGTTTTGACATCTTCAAAGTCTTAGCAGCGTACTCTGGCGTCTTCAAAGTATTGGTGTCATTTTTTCCCGGATCCTCAAGGTCTTGTTGGCACTTTGTTGCATCTTCAAAGTCTTGATAGGGACTCCTTGCATCTTCAAAATCTTGATAGGGACTCCTTGCATCTTCAACATCTTGTTGGCATCTTTGAAATCCTGATGTCTAGCTACAGTGTTACGCATCCTCGATGTCTGAGCTATGTTGCCTCTGAAAATTGGTGTTGTTTTAGCTTTATTATAAAGATCAATATTGGTGCAACTTCAAGGTGAGTGCAAGTGCTAATGTCTAATGTGGAGTGTTGTCATGGCTTCATGGCAAAAATGGATGTTGGCACGGCTTCAGTGCGAATGAAGTATTGACGTGGCTTCATGGTAAAGATAAATATTGACATGGCTTCAATGCAAATAAAATGTCGAGGCAGCTTTATGGCAAAAAAAGAGTGCTAGTGCAACTTCATTACAAAGGCAAATGATGATGCGAATTCATAGCATATGCAAGTGCAAATATTGCGTCAATAGACAAAGATAAGTGGTGATATGATTTCGATGCAAAGAAAAATACGGAGGCAGCTTCATTGTCAAGGGAAAGAATGTGACAACATGAAGGCATACGTCACAGCAAGAATGTTGCTATCAATGAAATACAAAGTCACCAAATGAAGGCAAAAACTTCTACGAGAACATCAGTGTGAAGTTTGATGTCAAAATCCAAAGACCAAGGAAACTGTGCTGCAAAACAAAAACAAGCAACAAAGAACTTGTTAGAAAAAAATCTCATGGCACAGCTAAAAAAAAAATCGACAAAGAGAGAGAGTTTCAATTTTAATCTGTAGCCTATCAAAAAAAAGAAGAAGACAGTTAGTGCAAACAAAGCATGTGAATGAAAAAAAAAAAAAAAAAAAAAAAAAGAGAGAAAAGGGGGCATAATTTCTCTACGTATTATGTTACCCACTGGAGGATAGATTTGTGCAACTTAAGGCATGCTCTGGGTGCCCCTTATATAGGGGTCTTTGGAAGCTAATGGACAAAGGGAAAAAGATGCGTAAACCAAACTTTCAAAAAATATTGCACCAAACCTTGAAAAAAAAGAAGAAGAGAGAAAGTGTCGTAGAAAGATCATGTTTTCAAAAAGAAATTACCTCACTAGAGCTTAGAGAAGGCTTATAGGTATGTAAAGAGTAACATATCCTCTAGAAGAATTGTTGCACTAGACCTTGAAGGAAGATCTAGGCCAGCAAAAAGTACCATATTGTTCAAAGAAATTGTGCCACCAACCCTTGAGAACAGTAGAAGCACTCAGTGGTTACCCTAAACCTACATCCTGCCTGGGTTGCCACATGCTGTCAGAATGGCCACCGCCAAAATAGACCAAGAAGACTATAGGTCCAACAATGCCAGCGGACTTCTCTTTTAGACTCGTGGAAATCCAGACCTCATTTCACAAAACTAAATCCACAGAGATCTTAAACCAACAAAAATCGACAAAACCCAAGAAATCTCAATCTCGCCGAGGAAAACACGCGCCTCCACGTGCCTACACAAGCTTCGAAGATCGTAGGCTCCTCCTTCACTTCTATGCAAATTCAGAAAACAGAAATTGCCACTTGATCCAGCAAGCACCGATCTACAAAACCTGAAAATTTCAAGCCCAAACGATGAGCCACACGTTGCCACGTGCCACCAGAAGATCCGGTAATCATAGCTTCAGTTGCACGCGTTCCCACGCGCCGCTAGATGAGACCACGCGCTCACACGCGCCCCCATGATGTCATCGATGACGTCATCCTCCACTAACCGGTTTGACCCGGACTGACCCGAAACGCTACCCAAATCCGAACCGCCTGATATAAAATTTTTAAAAAAAAAAAAAGGAGAAGGGCTTTGACCAAGTTGGACCTTTGACTTTGACCAAAAAGTCAAAATTTTCAAAATGGACCTATCCCACTCGGTTTTTGGAGTACATTCCAATTTTAGGATCCGTTTCTTCATCTGAAACTCGAAAATTGCACGAACGTCCAATTTTCAAGAGGGACCTATCTTGCTTAGTTTTTCGCATAGATTCCAATTTTGGGGTCTATTTATTTAGTTGAGAATCCAAAATTATTGAAACAATATGATTCTATAGCTGTTGGCTTTGATGTGAACTTTGACCAAGAATCAAGATGTCCGAGCAAAACTTGTCCTATTCAAATTTTCACAAAGATTCCGATTTTGAAATTCGCTTATTTTTTTTGAACTTGGAAACCACCAATCTACCCACTTCTCTAAAGTACTAGCCGTGTCCAAAACTTAAGCTCCTAAGATCAAAATTTGAGGTTCATCCATTTGGTCTGGATTCCCTCAAGATTATCCTCCAGACTTCATCAAAGCTTCCATTTCAAAGAACAAACGAACTCTCACAAGTATGTCTCGAACTTGAAATTGCATTGAGTCACTACCAGTCTCCAACCTACCATTCCCATTCGGTGCCTACCGTTCTCATCCACCTTTCTCACCAAAAAGTCTCATTCGCCATTCTCAACTACCCGACTACCGTTCTTAATCTCTCTGCTATAAATAGAAGGGTCGGATTCGTCGAAAACTCATCAAGAAAAACACACCGAATCATGAAATGAAGATTTGCTTCTTTCAAATTTTTAATTCCTCCTTCTCACAGCCATTCCTCACTATAGCCTCATCATTCTCAATACCTAGCAACCAATATTGCTTTGTAATCAGCTTAAACTCAACCTTCTCATGGTTCAGTAGAAACCCTTCTCATAACATCATCGCTGTTTTAAAGATCCAAAAAAACTTTGTTTCCCCACTTAACAACCTCAATTGTCCATAAAGTTATTCATAACAAGGCTGGTATCGTCGTTCCATGCTTCCTTGGATTTGGTTGGCTAGGAAATCTAAGCCTAGCAGAGACGCCTATTCCTAAAATCTGGGCTCCCGTAGTCTCTCTCTCCAACTACTTGGTCTCCCATTAGAAGTAGCGATTCAGAACAAACTGCAACTTGGCTGGTTTCTAAAACAAGGATCACAAGTTAACTCCACCTTTCATTTTTTTTGTGCTTTGCCAACAAGTGGCATTAGGTGAAGGTGGTAAAAGGTGTTGGGATATCCTACAAATTGTCTCCCATCCAACACTTACGATGACCTTCAAGGTACCAACTCATCAGAAATCAGCCTTTGGTGTCGGTAAATGGTCGCTAAAGCCTCATTCCATGTTCCCACCAGCGTGGGGCCCGAAAGTCATCGTTGCTGGTACCTCAAAACACACTTTCTAGAATTACTCCAACTTAAAATCAGCTTGAAGAATTTCAGAAAATATACTTCTGAAATTACTTCAACTTAATGTCCGTTAGCATGGTCCCGTCACACAAGCACATTCAACGACTTGCTGCGGGACCTCATTCAGCATGCAGTCAGTCCCATATCCCAAGGTGTACTTCCCAAAAACATCTACACCAGAAGGTCCCTAATATACAGGGCCAACGCCATGGTGTCATATATTTCACCCATTCACTTTGCTTCGTCTCCATCTTCTTCACCATCACCACCAGTAGACCCAAAATACATAAGCTTCTGAAATTACCTCAACTTAACCTGAGTGATTTAATAACACATGCGCATTCAACCACTCTCCCACATGTCATCGCCATAATCCAAAGTATATTCTTCGGAAATTACTTTGCCTGGACTTCTTAAAAATGGGAGGCTAGCCCCATAGCTCTACATGCTATACCCAGCCAACATTCTCACTTCTTCTCCATCTTCTACACCCTGTGATTGCCACCAACGATCCAAAATACTCTTTTGAAATTACTTCAACTTAACCTCTGTAGAGAAGGCCAGGTCGTGCGAATACATTGAAATACTCGCAGACCTCTTTTTGGTCTCATCAAAGCCTTTCATATGGGTGGGTCTACTCTTCTGAAATTACTTCATGCTGCTGAAAGCTTCACCACTTTCAGCCGCTACACTTGAAGAGTCAAGTGTCAAAATACATTCTTTTCGAGACTCATTCCCTCACCACACTCTAAAGCTGTGTATGTGAACGAGTCTCGAGGGGGCATTTGTAGAGAGGGAAAATTCTCGCCTTATCACAAGCTGACACATCATGCTACCGAGTCCACAAAATACGGCTAGTTACAAAGCATCATGTATTGTATCTAGAAATTTGCCAAGTTTCATTAAAGTAAAAACATGAAAAGCATGCAAAATGTTAATCACACATAGGCACGTGTAAGCGATGACATAAGCGACCCTGCACGTGTAAGCGATGACACAAGCAATCCAGCACGTGTAAGCGATGACACAAGCAGACCAATCAAGCTGTGGCATGTGTCACCAATCAGACTCTGCCACGTATCGCTCACCTACCCCGAAACTCCTATAAATAGAAGCCTTCTTAAGGCATTTGAACACACCAAGCCATCTAGAGCACAACCAGCATCAAAGAAAATTCAGAAGTACGAAAGCTCTGCTGGAATCAAGCCCTGAAGCCTCCAGGAACTTCAAGAACTTCAACCTCGATTACAAAGAACATTCGAAGCAAAATCATCCAAACTACCTGCCTAGATCTCAAAGGTCACTGGAATCAAACTCGAAAGCCTCCAGAAACCTCAACAAACCACAAATCAACGAAGCTCTACGGATTCAAGCCTCCAAAGCCCGAAGAACTTCCACCACAAACCTTTAAATACGAAGAACATTCGAAGAGGAATCATCCGAATCATATTCCTAGATCTCAAAGTTCATTGGAATCAAGTTCAAAAGCCTCTAGAAACCTCAACAAACCACGAATCAGTGAAGCTCTACGGATTCAAGCCTCTAAAGCCCCAAAGAACTTCCACCACAAACCTTCAAGCACGAAGAACGCACGAAGAACACGAAGAATGCATGAAGAACACGAAGAACACAAAAAGAACAAAGAATTTCTAACAAGCTCATAGCCAGAGATTCATTGTAATTCTGTTTCAGAGATCTTCGATCCATTCTTCAGCCAAAATTGAAGTATATTCGGTGTCCAAATCAAAATCACATTACCACAATCCCAATCAACAAATCTTTCAAGGAGATCGAATCAGAAGATCACTCTTTTGTAATTACAGAGAATTGTACCACACATTCATCAATACAAATTCACATTTGTGAAACTATTTTACTTGTTTGATTTATTTCGAACCAAGAAATTTAGTCGTCCACACTTGCCTTTTGAATTTTTGAGAAAAATTGTATTTTTTTCATTTTAGTATGAGAAAAATTATTGAATTTATGATTTATGATTGTTCCTATATTACATTCATGATTATTCTTATAATAAATAAAAATATAATTATAAAATACATTACTTTTTATTAAATTAGTTTAAATTGTATAAAAAAATTTAATAAAATTGCCATAAAAATAAATATCATGCGCAACGCGCAGGTTCGCGGCTAGTATAAAATAAAAATTAAAGCCATATTTGTCTTTTCTATAAACAATACGTGTGCACGTTGAAATTACATGATACACATTGGTAGAAAAACTCTTCATCGCAAGGACCGTCACATTTGTGACATGCATGGTGGTCTTTAGTTTTATGAATCATAGTAAGGGGGTGTGGGTGACAGCCAAATGTGTAAGAAACTCCAAATTTAAAATTTGGATATTTCCCAAGAATACATTTCAGATGAGCAGGACAACTACAATATGCACAGTATTAAAACCATTGTTTTGGGTCTCTTTCTTCTTCACATATATCACAATAATATTCACCAGAGTCATTTTCAACAGCATAACTAAGAATGAAGGAATGCTCATGCTATTTATACCTTGCAATAAGTGGTAGTGTAGCACATTTAAAGTCTAGTGCAAATTCACAAGTGATACAACAGAATCCTTGGGACCTTTCAAAGTTAAAACTACTGCACCTTTGACTATATCTTGTGCTAGAGAGGCGAAGACAATGCTCGTGACCTTTGTGGGTAAGAATATCCAAGATCAAACTACATTGAACATCGAGATCAAAATAGCATTTATTACACTTGTAGGTGAAGCCATTGCAAAGCTGGCCACAAGCATCACACCAAAACAACATAGACCTACAAGGTGCCTTTGGGAAGAGAGTGAGTGAGTGCCAATGAAGAGGGTGTCGCTTTTTTCTAGGTAATTCAATACAAGATTTTTGAAGAAAAAAACTGCACTTGACACAACTATAAAATGGAGGGAGAATGGCTCTTAAACACCCATCTCATTATTTGTTATTTTCAACCTCATCAATAAGCTTTAAGTCATGCTCATGATTGAAGTGTTTGATTTCTTTGGTAATTTCAATTCTGTCCCCACCTATAATGATTTTTTTGACTACATAAGTTGCTGATTCATTAGATTCATCGAGCTCTGAATCTTCATTTTCCAACTCACTAGACTCTCCATCTTTAAGTTTCATCAAATTTATGTCCTCCTTATTTTCCTCGTCCAAAGCACAATCAAGATGGACAACAAATCGCAACTCAAGCAATAGTAAAACCCATAGTCTGTGTCTACTCTTTGGACACAAAGTTGACAAAATTGGGAAATAGATTGATGGACTTCAAGAGAAGAATAAGTGAGATGAAGGAGGTGGTCGTGACGTATAGCTTTTACACTGCGTGGGTAAGAAGTGCAACTTTTTTGAATACAAAAATTGCATGGGACACAAAGATAGGGCACATTACCTTCTTTGCCACAAAGGTCGCAAGTGAACTTCATCAACCTCCAAATGCGAGTTAGTGGGTGCTCATGGACTTTAGATTCTATGGTGAGCGGTAAAGAAGCACATTTGTTGTGAAGGTTAAAGTTGCAAAGAGAACATCCATAAGTTTATTGGCCACGATACTGTTTGCAAACTTCGCATTTGCTATATTTTTTGTCCTTAAAAAATATTCATTTCGTTAAAGAGAATAAGATCGTGTTTTGGGTGCAAGGTATGTTGCAACTCACGGGGTAGTTCGGCACATGATTTATGATGGTAGTATCTTTCGCATTTTATACAACTGTAGCTAGGACCCAATATTGGCTCGTTGCACGCCCAACAATGAGGTCCTCTTCTCTCCTCTTCATTGAAGACCAACGGATGCTCATCATGGCAAAAATGTTGAATTTTCATCTCTATCACATGAACATATAAGATATAAAACCCAATTTGTTTAGAAAAAGAGGAATTTATAGGACGCTAGATTGCACCCCAAATCCAAATCCAAATATAGATCAAAGAGGTAAAATAATTGGAGAAGGAGACATGCCCTTGATAGATTACGGCAGCACAAGTCAAACTCTGCCCACAAAAGTCTTCAATAATCTCCGCTGCTAGCCGATTTGGTAAATTCCATATCCAACCAAGAAGCTTTAACTTGCCTTTTTCACTTCCTTATTTTTGTTTCAAAGTAAGAAACACACGACCAACAAAAAGAAAAACTCTCCTTCGACAGAGTGAGAAGAAATTCTTTTGTTATTTTCACATCCCATTTCTGTTACTTTCTCCAATATATATATATATATATATATACTCACCAGATAAATGCTAATGCACGTTGCGAGAAGGTATTATGTGTTAAAGAAATGCCCAGAAGACATAGTCCAAGACGCAAGACCAGTATCTTATAGCTCTTTGATTTGGATTTTCATTAGATACATGACCACATACACTCTAAGCAATTCCCATAGGGCAAGATGACTTTGACCTTGTAATTTTAACCTCTATTAAGAATTCCTAGACGGCACATGTGCATGTGCATTGCTCAAGACTTGTTCCTCATATATTATATAATTTTACACCCACAGGAAAAAAAAAAAAACATATTCTATGGACAATTTTATATTTTGACTGATTGGCCAAGTGTACATAATAAACAAAAATGAGAATTGTTAAGTCTATCGGTCAATAAGCTCTTCAAAAAGGCAGTCACGCCACGCATTAAAAAAAAATAATAATAATAAATAAATACATTTTTATAAAAAATTTGACCAGGTGTAAACTTTAAGAATTGGGGCATTTACCATTGATGAGGAGTGAAGAAAAATAAAGTACTCCAGACCGTCTATGGTCATCCACACCAGCAGTCATCCACAAGAAAGCATTAGGACGAGTCAAACATTCACAGTCGTCCATAGACAAAAGCACACTCGCAGTCAAATTTGGCACAACTATATCTACTTGTCCTAGGGGGCTATCAACCTCGTCCTGAAGGGCCTTGTTCATAAGAGGAACAGCCTCCTTTAGAGTCCAAATCTTCTGTCCTACTTTTCCAGCTCCACTCTATACTCCACCAATAAAAACTTGCCACGTGTTCACTTAATTAATTAAATACTACTATTAATTAATAACCGTAGCATTAATAAGTCAATAATGATAGTATTTAATTAATTAGGTGAACACATGACAAGTTTTTATTAGTGGAGTATAGAGTGGAGCAGGAAATGTGAGACAGAAGATTTGGACTCCCTCCTTTAGAAGCGAGGTACATGTAACAAAAGGACCCCTGGACGAGTCCTTGACGCTAAGGAAAATTCCTGAGTGCGTATCACCACTCCGTAACATACGCATAACTTCCAGTGACCGTTATATGAGAAAAATATAACTCCTAAACGGTTGTGGAAGTTATCCTTGAACCCTCGCACCTCCTCGAATCTAGGGGAGGTTACAAGTCTAGTAACTGTTTCCAAGATACTATATAAACACTCATTTAGATTAGAAAAAAGTACGCTTTTATGTTTCCTGAAAAGTTGGAACTCCAAAACTAGAGAAAGAAAACTAACTTTGCCATCAAAGGGTTCTTGGCCGGCAATCCCGGTCACCTTTGGTTGTTGTCCTTTCTTTTTCAGGCTTTCAAGACAGTCACCCCACACTACTTTCAAAATCTGGATCATCCAGTCTAATGATTTTCTTCGCATCATTAGTTGGCGCCGTCTGTGGGAAAATGAGGAGATTTGGATTGTCTCGCAATTTATCTTTTCATGACAAAATACTGAATGGTTTGGACCAGATCAAGGGCTACTAGCCCAGGCCATCAGGAGAGTAGAGATGCTTCTAATCCCCTCCGCGATCATTAATCAGCGCCTGTCATGCAACCGCCTTCTGTTCAACATATATAGTCCATGGCGGCCGCTATGGCGGAGTTGACTCATCAGAATCAAGAGTTGAACAGGGAGATCAATCTAAAGAGGCAGCGCCATAATGGGCACGCGGAATGACAAGCCCAAAGTCAGGAAGGTGGAGGAGAAAATGCTGAGTCCGAAAATCAGACTAGGACGAAATTAGCTTCGACTAGTGAATTCGCCATTGGTGGGATTCGGAGGAATGAAGGTGCAACCAGTGGGCACCATCACATTACCAGTGGTGGTTGGAGCGTACCCACAGCAGATAACCAAAGAGGTAAATTTCCTTGTTGTTGATTATGCATCGTCATATAATGCTATTATTGGAAGACCGACTCTGAATAGTTGGAGGGCGGTAATCTCTACCTACCACTTGTCCATCAAATTCCCGACCGAGCACGGAGTGAGCCAAGTACAAGGAGATTAGTTGGCCGCCAGAGAGTGCTACCTAGCCATACTGGCGATGGACGAGCATATACAGGCAATAAGTATAGACGATAGAAGGATCGTAGTAGAACCCATTAAGGTGTTAGAAGACGTCCCTTTGGACGAGAGCAGACCTGAGAAGTTCACTAGAATTGGGGTGAGCATAGAAGAAGAGGCAAAGCATGCTTTGGTCTAGTTTTTAAAGAAAAGCCTCGATGTCTTTGCATGGAGTCATGAAGACATGTCTAGTATTGATCTAAGTGTTATTACTCACAGCATGAATGTGTGTCCCTATTCCAAACCAGTGCATCAAAAGAAGAGGGTTTTTGCTCCTGAGCGAGACAATGCCATCAAAGAAGAAGTCCAGAAGTTGATTACTGGGGAATTCATCCGAGAAGTTTATTATCTAGACTGGTTGGCGAATGTAGTTATGGTAAAGAAGGTCAACAGCAAGTGGCGAATGTGCGCGGACTTTATCGACTTAAACAAGGCTTGCCCCAAGGATAGTTATCCATTACCACGTATTGACCAGCTAGTGGACTTGACGGCAGGTCACAAGTTGCTGAGCTTCATGGACGCCTTCTCAAGCTACAACTAGATAAAGATGGACAAGGCAGATCAAGAAAAGACCTCATTTATTACTACTCAAGGGTTATTTTGCTACAAGGTAATGCCCTTTGGTTTGAAGAATGCTGGGGCGACTTACCAAAGACTGGTTAACCATATGTTCCGTTCTCAAATCAGGCAAAATATGGAGGTTTATGTGGATGATATGCTGGTGAAGAGCCTGGACGAGGGAAAGCATTTAGGCGACCTTCAAGAGACCTTTGATACACTTCGGCGGTATAACATGAAATTAAATCTGAGCAAGTGTGCTTTCGGAGTTTCGTAGGGAAAGTTTTTGGGGTTTATGGTTTCACACAAAGGAATTGAAGCAAATCCGAAAAAAATTCAGGCGATACTAAATATGGAACCACCGAAGAACATCAGAGAAGTCTAGTCTCTTACCGGACGAGTTGCTGCCCTCAACAGGTTTGTTTCGAAAGCCACTGACAAGTGTTTGCCATTCTTTAAAGTCCTCAGGAAGGCATTTGAGTGGACGAACGAGTGTCAAAGGGCCTTTTAAGACCTGAAGACTTACCTCACTACAGCACCTTTGCTGACCCCATTTGTACCTGGTGAAGAACTATATTTGTATTTGGCAATGTCTCCGCACGCTGTGAGTTCGGCCTTGGTTAGAGAAGAAGGACGAGTTCAGAAACCGGTGTACTATACAAGCCACGCATTAAGAGGGGCGGAAGGACGATATCCGATGATGGAAAAGCTAGCCTTTGCCTTGATCACGGCTTCTAGGAAGCTAAGGCATTATTTTCAAGCAAATGTTATCAATGTCTTAACGGATCATCCCCTAAAAAAAGCAATGAAAAAGTTGGAAGTTGCAGGGCAACTTATTCAATGGGCAATGGAGCTTAATGAATTTGACGTCAGATACTAGCCAAGAAGTGCAATAAAGGCACAAGCGTTGGCGGATTTCATTGCAGATTTCACCCCCAGCCAGGATGAGCTGGATAAAGACAACAGTGTTGAAAAGTGGGTTATCAGTGTAGATGGATCAACCACGCTATATGTAGGAGGGATTGGAGTTATACTCAAGTCCCTAGAGGGTGATAAGTTGGAATATGCAGCCCGTCTACAGTACCAAACCACTAACAACAAGGTTGAGTATGAAACTCTACTCAAAGGGCTGGAATTGGCTAAGTCCCTAGGGGCGGAGTCAATAATAGTCAAAGGAGATTCTTAGCTAGTCATCAACCAATTGAATGGAATGTGTGATGCTAAGAAAGATCGAATGAAAAAATACCTCAGCAAAGTGAGGCAGCTTGCCCAAAAGTTTACAAAAGTGAGTTTTGTTTAACTCCCAAGGGAGGAAAATATGGAAGCAGATGCCTTGGCGAAAGCAGCTTCAGGAGGAGTTATGGACAAGTACGACAGAATCCAGTACATGCCGAGTATAGACCTCCTAGACGTACAACAAATAGGAGGAGGAGAAAATTGGATGAGCCTAATAGTAATTTATCTTCAGGATGGAAGGCTCCCAGAAGAAGGACGAGGCTAGAAAGTTGAGGGTAGGGCTGCCAAATACGTCCTCATAAACAAAGTACTATACAAGCAAGGCTTTTCTCAGCCCTACCTAAGGTGCCTGGCACCGGACAAGTCAAACTATGTTTTGAGGGAGGTTCATGAAGGAGTATGTGGGAATCACTCAAGAGCAAGATCATTATCCATAAGATCGTCCGTGTGGGCTATTATTGGCCTACAATTCAAGCAGATGCTAAAGCTTATTTCAAGGTGTGTGATCAGTGCCAGCGCTATAGCAACGTCCCTAGACAGCCGTCAAAGTACCAGACCCCAGTGATGGCCCTATGGCCTTTGACACAGTGGGGACTGGATATCCTGGGTCCTTTCCCCCTAGGAACGAGACAAATGAAATTTTTGGTAGTAGGGATTGACTACTTTACCAAGTGGGTGGAGGCCGAACCTCTTGCAAAAATTACTTAGCAAAACGTTAAGAATTTTGTTTGGAAGAATATTCTATACAGGTTTGAAGTACCTAGGGTATTAGTATCTGACAACAGACGACAGTTTGACAACGCACCTTTCAGGGACTTTTGTGAATAGTTCAGAATCAAGAATCATTATTCCTCGCCCTCCCACCCACAAGCGAACGGACAGGCAAAAGTGGCGAATCGATCCCTGCTGAAAATCATCAAGACTTGGCTCGAGGGGGCAAAGGGGATATGGCCAGACGAGTTACCTGGTGTTCTTTGGGCCTACAGGACGACTGTAAGAACCCCAACAGGAAAAACCCCATTCAAGCTAGCCTATGGGAGTAAGCAGTCATACCTGCAGAAGTTCATATGGCTAATCATCGAGTGATGAAATATCAGGAGAGTGAAAATGAGGAACAACTCCGTCTTAACCTCGATCTCGTTGATGAGGTAAGGATGGATGTGGAGCAAAGAACAGCAAGATACAAGAATCTTATGGCTAGGCAGCATGATGCCATGGTAAAACCCAGGCGTTTCAACGTCGGGGACCTCGTTCTTAAAAGGGTGTCCTTGGCAACCAGGAACCCAGCCCATGGAAAATTAGGACCCAATTGGGAAGGACCCTATAGGGTAATTAACTGTAAAAGATAGGGCTCGTACTACTTAGAAGCTTTGGATGGACAAAAGTTAGAGCATCCCTAGAATGTGGAGCACCTGAGGAGGTACTATCAGTAATACGCTGGGACGAGGGGAAGAAAAGACGAGGTTGATGTTATGGACAGTTACAACTATGGCCTATGTGTTTACTCATATCTACTGTTGTGTTCTTATTGCTATTATGGTGTGATATAAGAATAAAAAGTGCACTAGTTCTTAAAATTTGGCACCGTCTCCAAGCACTTGTGTTAAAAACGAGGTTATGTGTAAGCACTTTCCTAAGTATTTTCGTAAGGCACTAGCTTCTAGGCAGGTACCATATTTGTGAACATTGTTTAAATAATAATATGTTTTGGGTTTCCAATATATTTCATGCATAAATCTAGTATCCATAACAATACCCACAAGGAGGGCAAAAGCCTAAGACGATTGAAAATCTCTAGACGCAGGGATGTAACGTTCATAAGCCTTCCTCGAAATGAGGATAAAGCAAAAAATAAGCTAAGGCATACTCATCTAAGCCTTCCTCGAAATGAGGATAAAGCAAAAAATAAGCTAAGGCATACTTGTCTAGGCTTTCCTGGAAATGAGGATAAAGCAAAGAAAAAGCTAAGGCATACGTTAAAGCATAAAATTCCAAAGACGAGCATCTAACCAAGATTCCTCAATGTTTTAGGACGAATAAAACATTAGAAGCGTCTTGCAAAAAGATGAGTGATAATTGCCCAAAGAACAAGGTAAAAGACTGGCGAAGTCATCATTGTTGTCCTAAGACGAGTTACACTTGGAAAGATTTAAATGGCTAACAAAGAAGTCCATGCTTAGGTGGGTCGTCCATAAGAAAAACGCATGGACGACCATTCAACACTTGGAACACAGATTGTTTAAAAGCCAATGACATTAATGATGAAAATAGTGGGTAAACTCGTCCATACAATAAATAATGGATAAAAGTAAATATTCATCAAAGTCTAAAGAGGGTAGACGACCACCGTCCAAAAACCCTTACAAAATAAGCCTTAAAAGGCAACTGTAAATAAACTCGTCCAGAATACTCTAGACGAGATAATTGTACTAAAATACATCTAAATAAGGGTCCAAAAAACAATGGACCAAACCAAAAGAAAAACAAAACAACAATAGCATTCTAAGTTAAAAATTTCATCTTCAAGAAGGAGGGGCATCAATATTGGGGTCGTCCTGAGATGGCTTTGTAGTGGCATCATCCTCAATATTAACATCGTCTAAGCCTGTTTGGAGGAGAGAACTTATAGCAACGCCAATGTTGAGTTTAATAGTGCTAAAGTCAACTCTAGGGAAGTTTTCCATAGCATCCATTCTAAAATCTTCAAACCCTGTTGCATAATTGGTGTCCAACAGGTTAGTAAACTCCTTGGACGCTTTGAACTCCTCCACTGCATCGTCTTTAGCCTTCTTGAGAAGGGAACTCAGCTCATCGTTCTTCTTTTGAAGAAGGTCAAGACAATCATCCTTCTTAGCATCATCAGATTTTAGCTCCCCCACTAAAGTGTTCAACCCTATAACCTCGTCCTTGGCCTTGTTCGCCACCTCAGCCCAAGTTCTACAGTCGTCTTTATTCTCCTTTATTCTTTTTTCGAGAAGGATCCTCGTCTTGTCCATCTCCGTGGCCTATGTGGACGCGGCTATGAACTTCGACATTGCCTGCGTAGAAGATAAAAAGGTTAAAGAGATAAAAATGACAATAGATAACATTGCTAAAGCAAGACAAGACAAAGGTGCTCACCTTAAAAAGATCGTGGACACCGGAGTGCTCAAACTCCCTCAAAGACATATCATAGCACGCAGCCACGTTCTCACCTGTTACAGCCTTTTGAAATCGTTCCCAGGCTAAATCCTCATTCTCCAATAAGTTCATAGAAATCCTTTGAGGAGGCTCGGATGAAGTGGGAGCATGGGTTTTGGACGGAGTAACGTCAACGAGCGTAGACGAGTCAACATCAACAACTGTGATGGATGGCAAAGAGGAAGGAGGGTCAGACTTAACAATTTCAAGCCTGGACGACCCGTGCTTGGTCTTCTTTCCTTGACGACTGGGTAAGCTTCCCAAGTCCAAGTTCTTGGACAAGCTTTTCCTTTAGTCTCCAGCAGCAGAATGAGGCTGAGATTGAACCTCAAGTCTGGTCGTCTCATCAATCACTTCCTTCCCTTTGTTTTCTTTCATGGTTGTCATTCCTGAAAAATACATGTACATATATAAAAAAAATATATAAAATTTTTTTCAAAATTCAAGTAAGAAAGGCACTCACGTCTACGGACAGTTTGCTCGTGTGCAAGGGCTTTAGCAGATGGATTAGGGCCAAGTCCCCACTTGTGCAAACGTCGAAGAGTCACCAACGAGTAAAAATTTCTCTTGGAATGTAGACGAGCTCTGTGGACACGGTCACGGTGAAACTTACTTAGAGAAAGACATCTAATAGCTAAGGAAAAGAGAGGAAAATTAAGGTTAGACGACTGTATAAAGATAAAATAAAGCAAAACAAATAAAAAGACAATGAAGGAAAAACATAACATACCTTCTTGACGAAGGTTCCCTAACTCTCCAGTATAAGGGGCAAATGTATCTCTACCAACCTCAACAGGATGCCCCGCCCAGAAACCGGAGACAAAGAAAAACTCTGTCTTCCAGTTTCTATTAGACGAAAGCAAAGACTTAATCAACCTACAATCATTGCCCCTAGCTGTGAATTGATAAAAACCCAAAGATTGACTTATCTCAGAGGGTTTATAACAGTACAGAAACTCGTCCACGGTAATAGGACGGTTCCCATAAAATACCTCCCTCCATAAGATTTGCATAAAGACAAGAAGTCTCCACGTGTTACGGTTAAACTGACAAACTCCCAAGCCCAGCCTAGTAAGTAATTCTCTAGCGAAGGCATTTAAAGGTGATCTAAGCCCCTCTAGCAAATAAGCTTCGAAAATACCTATCCCTAAATGGGGTTGGCAACACCATTCCCCTTGGACGGCTAACCTAGGGTTCAGATCGTCTAGGATTTGGAACCAACTCCTAAGAGCGTCTAACCTTTTCTCGTCCGTCTTAGAAGGAATTTCTATAGCACAACTATATACAGTTTCTTCTTCATTCAAAGGGGAAGATGGCGGGACGCTCGTCAAGGTACCAACTCCAGAGGCTGCCCTCATCCCAAGATTTTCTTGTAAGGTTTCAACGAGAATTTCAGAAACACTAGAGGTATATTCCTCCTTTGTATGGCCACTACTACTACTACTACTATCGTTACTGGAAGTGCTACAGCTAGAAGAATCACGATACTCATCTATGGCTTTGTCTACACTGTCGCTAGACGAACAGGTAGCCATTTCAGACGTCCTAAAGCTTAAAAAGGAAACCGAGAGTGAGAATAAGGGGAATACAGGGCTCTAGATGAAAGATACTAAGGACGCTGAGAACACTCCTAGACGAGGCGACGGACAAGAAGTGTCAAAGTAGAAAATCTGAAAAAATGAGAGGGGCACGAGAGGGAAACTACTATTTATAGGTAGAAAAGTCTCAATATTCACAATGACGAGACCAACAAGAGAGCGACACGTGGCACCTGCCTTGAGTAAGTAGATCGACGTGACCAGTCACCTATGAAAGCATGACACGTGGCACGCTGTCTGAAAAACAAATAAAATAAAAAATAAAATAATAATAATACATAAATAATAACAATGTTCTTGGAAAACTCGTCCCAAAGCTTAGTGATATGCTAAATGACCCCTGGACGAAGGGACAACTGATGAGGAGTGAAGAAAAATAAAGTACTCCAGACCATTTATAGTCATCCACACCAGCAGTCGTCCACAAGAAAGCACCAGGACGAGTCAAACATTCACGGTCGTCCATAGACAAAAGCACACTCGCAGTCAAATTTGGCACAACTGCATCTACTCGTCCTAGGGGGCTATCAACCTCGTCCTGAAGGGCCTCATCCATAAGAGGAACAACCTCCTTTAGAAGTGAGGTACATGTAACAAAAGGACCCCTGGACGAGTCCTTGACGCTTAGGAAAATTCTTGAGTGCGTATCACCACTCAGTAACATACGCATAACTTCCGGTGACCGTTATATGAGAAAAATATAACTCCTAAACGGTTGTGGAAGTTATCCTTGAACCCTCGCACCTCCTCGAATCCAAGGGAGGTTACAAGCCTAATAACTGTTTCCAAGACACTATATAAACACTCATTCAGATCAAACAAAGGTACGCTTTTATGTTTCCTAAAAAGTTGGAACTCCAAAACTAGAGAGAGAAAACTAACTTTGCCATCGAAGGGTTCTTGGCCGGCAATCCCGGTCACCTTTGGTTATTGTCCTTTCTTTTTCAGGCTTTCAAGACAGTCACCCCGCACTACTTTTGAAATCCGGATCATCCAGTCTACTGATTTTCTTCGTATTATCAACCATATAATGAAGACTTCTGTAGAAAGAGAATGGAAATGTCTAACCATTTGCTTTGTTGGTATCAAAAATTAAAAGGACGAAAAGCCCGGTTGTTTCTTTATTTCTTATTGTTTTTTGGGGTTGAGAAAGCCCAGTACCAGTAGTCAAGTCTAATAAATTTTTTTTTTTGGCATAAACTAACTAGACAATTTAAAAAAAAGTAAGAGTCTTAGTAGAATAATGAACAAGTGTCATGGTCCACTATAAGAACTATATAATTTCTCCAATAGTGGGGAGAGTGTATTCCATAAGACATCTATATTCTATATCATATTATATTATATGTAATAAAAGTTGGGCTTAGAAGCCGTGGTTGCACCAAGTGGCTTCACCAAATTGCATAAATTTTTTAAAAAAAATTAGATTAATTTTTTTTCTTTTCCTATAATTTCTAAATTAATAAAAATCTTAATTTGATTACAATCCAAATTCTTCATTAAATCATTTTATTAATATAAGTTAGAAGTTGATAAAAAAAATCTTAATTAATAAAAAAACTGGGTACTTATCAATTTGCCATACGTTCTACTTCAATCCTTCTTATCTTTTTTGATAAAAATTCTTCAATCAATTGATTCACTTCTTTTTCCATCCACCAAGGGACCAACACTACGTTTAGTAAGTTTATATATTAGTATATACACGGTTTTTCATTTATTTATTATCAATAAAAATAGATTAATTTATTAGGGTATATTCTTAAAAATGAATTCCTTGATTATTTCTAAGTACTTTGTTAAGTGATTGTTGCAACATCACATGATTATTTTGATATTTTGTTAAATGATTGTTGTTGTTGACCTCACATGAATAACTCTAGAAATATTTAGATTAAACTCTTCACGATTTACATATTTATTTCTAATATATCCGTACATCTCACGTCTAATTAAAAATTATATGTTCTACACTTCTATTATATGAGAACATTTTACTTTTTAAAAATTTTGGTATGCATCAAGGGATTAGGTATTTTTTTCATATATTTTTTTTACCAATATCATGAAAACATGCAAGTCTATAACGACTTTCCCATTATATTTCGAATCTTAAATTTCAATGTCTTGCAAATTTAGTATATGTTAGCTATGATTTATGTTGATTCATATTGGTGGGAGCAGATGCCCTAATATATGGTTTATACTCTATAACCTTTTCCTAGCAGGTTGGAGACTCAACTATATATATATATTTTGGGCATGCATAACTTTACCAAAAGGTATCACTTCTTAATTTTCATCATATCTAAATGCTAATGAAGTTATTTTCAATTTGGATCTCCTGTTATATTAGTTATATAATTATCAACCATCTTCCATTCAATTAATTTTGGACTTATATATGATTTTTTTAATAGAAAAACTTTACTTTAGTTTTATTATCTATTTTAATATAATTGCTATTAAATTAATAAAATATTTTCTTTAGTATACAGATGATTCTTCATTAAGCCATGCATCGCACCGGCACAATACTAGTTATATCTAAAAACTGAAACGTAGCATTTATTATTGCTACGCTCAAGTTGAGCCACGTCAGCGTCCACGTTATTATCTTTTTTCTTTTCAGTTTTCCTATAACTTTTTTTAACATTTATTTTTTTAATATTTACACTTCTCCAACCTTTCTCTCTCCCTTACATTTTCATCTCCCCACTACCCTCTACATTAATATCATTCTTCTTCTTTTCCTTCATCTTTTATTATTTTTGTCTATTCTTATTCACATCTACATCTATATCTATATATATCTAAAATCTAAAGTATAGCATTTATTATTGCTATGCTCTAATTGAGCCACATCAGCGTCCATGTTATTATCTTTTTTTCTTTTCAGTTTTCCTATAATTGTTTTTAATATTTTTTTTTTAATATTTACACTTCTTCAATATTTCTTCTTCCCTTACCTTTTCATCTCCCGCTACCCTCTACGTTAATATCATTCTTCCTCTTTTCCTTCATTTTCCTTTTTTTTTTTTGTCTGTTTTTATTCACACCTTATTACTATAAATTCATCACTATCTCTTCCATTCTATGCAAAGTTTTCCCTCACAAAAAAAGGTTTTTCTCTCTCTCTCTCTCTCTCTCTCTCTCTCTCTCTCTCATTTTTTGGTGAATTTTTTATTTTTCTTGTATCTCTGCTTTAGGTTGATAATTTTTTATATTCTTTAAAACTCTACTTTAGGTTAATGCGATTTAGCTTTATTTTTAAAGTTGTTGTTTTCTTTTTTCTCTTTGATTGTTAAATTTTATCCTATTGTGTTATAAGGAATTAAATATAACATTTAAAAATATAATATTATTCTATTACATAGAATGTTTTGGATAATTTGGTATTGATTGTTTTTTTTTTTTTTTGGCTTTATTTGATTGTTAAATTTTATCCTATTATGTTATAAAGAATTAAATTATAAATATAGCATATTAAAATATAATATTATTCTATTATATAACATGATTTGGATAATTTGGTATTTATTCTATTACACATCATGATTTTTTATAATGATCAATTTAGATGTTAAACTATGAGACTTTCTTAATTTTTGTTTTTTTTTTAATAATTTTTTGTGGACAAAATACTTTTAATAATTGTATTAGAAATACTCTATAATGCCATTTATTTAGAGAAAAGCAAAGGTTAGCCAAACGAAAATAATCATATGGGCGACAAATTTCAACTTTTACAATTTTACTTTAGTTGTTATTATTAATTTATAACAATGCATATATAGATATTTAATTATTAAATTTTGCTAATAATAGTTTATTTGATAATATGTTTTGGGTGGTTGAAATTACTATTATTGCAAAGAAATAAAAATAATAAATTATCAACAACAAATTGTTTTTCCTAATTAGTCCAATTAATCATTGTTAAGTTTATTAATTTTCTTAGTTACGTTTTTCGGTGTTTTGGATTGTAGGCAGAAAAAAAAAAAAAAAAAAAAGGTTTGAGAAAGATTTTTTAAAACTAAAAGAATAATTTCTAAATTTTATATTCTTTTTAATAATTCACAAAATGTTATAAATAACTTTTATTAAAAAATGAATATTTTCATTAACTTGCCTTTTGAATTTCTAAGAAAAATCGTATTGTTTTCATTTTAGTACAACAAGATTTATATTTATGATTTATGATTATTCCTATATTACATTTTTTATTGTTCCTATAATAAATAAAAATATGATTATAAAATACATAATTCTTTATTAAATTAGTTTATATTGTAAAAAAAATTAATAAAACCGCCATAAAAATTATTATTACGCGAAACATGTGGGTTCGCGGCTAGTTATACTAATCCCATAGATCATCATGTTTTATGCTGAAAAAATATCATAACCTTGCTACCAGACTTCATAAGCACCAGAAATTTGACAAAAGCATTAAACATTCGTGATGGCACTATGTCTACTGAGAATATATTGTGATAGTATTATGTACCCAACCCTGGTCCCAATACGGTTAGTGAATAATAGTCCATTGATCGATAGGCTGGGAATTCAAGTATAGAATATATATATACCAGAATTTCATTAATATCACAAACAAGGAAATAGCCCCAGAACATTGTTAAAAAGAGAGTTCTGGTACAAAGTGCATTTGCTAATGATACAAAGAGTCAAAGACATTACCCAAATGATTTTATGCGGTCACACAAACTAAAGGTATAAAACTACTGCACCAAAAGGAGAACTGTTAAAAGTCTAAAACATATTTTTTCTCAAAAAATTTAAACATATCCTTAATAGTAAGAGTAGTGCCCCCAAGTGATTGGGAAAAAATTAAAAAGAAAGAAGTAACAATATAAGAAGGTCCTGAAAAACCAGAATGATGGTCAAGTTAAGGCGAGTGATACTGGCGAGTTGAATATCGCAAGTTTGTATTGAATCAACTGGATTGTAAAAACAATCAAGATCCAGTCACTGAGGCTGTCCTTGATTTCTTCACTCCATGTTATTTTACTTCAAAGAATGAGACACACATACACACACCTAAAATATAGAAAAGGAAAATGGAGATGAAACAGAAATGAAAGTAAGAGGATTTGGGGAAGAGACTGAAACATTCAGAGAAGCAAAATCCAGAGCTTGAGGTTTTTAAATAGTGTACCAAAGACCTGTGTAGAGGTCTTTAACCAAATCCAGAGCTAAGGTTTAAACCAAAGCCAAATCCAAATGTTACCTATTTTATACCAAAGCTTAATATGGTCCATGTCTTTTTTATCCAAATCATTCCACTGGAGCTACTCCTAATAGTTAAGCTACAAAATTATTTGAACAGTATTCCCACAAAATTAAGGAATGAGCAAATATCCCCATGCAGATCAAATAACAAGACAACCTAACTTCCAAATTGAAGGTTTTTATTCTTCATTTGCTAAATCTTTCAACAACCAATAAGTCAAAATAAAATCAAAACTTTCATCCCTAACGGGCTGCGAGAGTTTTCTCCAACAATAAATCAAACAATCTGAATTCAGATATATACGAGAGAGAGAGAGAGAGTCAACATCTGACTATGGCTCTAACCTTGCTCAAGGTGGGATGTTTGTGTGAAAAGATGCTTAGAAAAAATAGTTAGAGAGTGCATATAAATGTTAGAGATTTGAAGTTTTGAACAACCTAGTGTGAAAATGGGTAAAATTTGGCCCATGACAAATCTGGGGAGAAGAAAACAACCACTCAGTTGATCATTGTATCATCATTGAGGTGTCTTATAGGACAAGATAAATACTCCATCCCAATTCTGCTTCCAACATGTCCCAGGTCTTGTCAAGTGCATTGATGCCTCTTTGTGCTTGGTGGATTCATGAGAATTGCCACCAGCATAGAACAAAGCAGCAACTCTTAAGCTCAACATTAAGCTTTAAAGCATCAAACTACTCTCCTATTCAATTTCTTCACATACTCTTTTTACTGAGCCTTCCAAAGATGATAACAAAGTAACAAACAACAATTATGACTGTATTATGACATCCTCGGCAACTAGTTAAATACACACCTGAACAACAATTTGAATCACCACCAAAAGCATATCTATATTACTGTTTTGGCATTACAACCACAAAGAAAAACTTTTAGAATTTTATTCTTTAGTATATATCTTAAAAAAGAGTGCATCATAGGATTAAAGAAGTTTAAACTTTCAATTGCACATATTCTAATGCTGCTACCCCATGATCTAACACATAACTGGGGTAAAAAAATCTCTGAAACGTTCGAATGGGATTTCTTCTTTAAATTTCCCTGTTCAAGGAATGAATTCATACAGTTCTGACATTGGCAACCATACTAACAACTCATTGAAGCGAAAGGAATTTCCTAGTGCTAACTATAAGTTAGGTTTTCAAATCAAGCAGTTGCCATCTATTTTTTTTTTTTTTTTTTTTGATAGGTAGCAGTTGCCATCTATATATAAAGCTGAAGTGAATGTAGGCCTCTCTCTACTCAGGTCCCAAAACATTTTTTCAACATGACTCAGACCCAATCCTTACAATCACCAAGCAATGACATAGAACATAATTATCCCACAATTCTTTAGTTGATTGGTAACTTATACACACGCACACACCCCCTGGATCTTGAACCCATGACCCTGCCTTCCATTCCATCATAGGATTAAAGAAGTTCCAAACTTTCAATTGTACATATTTTATATGTATCATTGTTAATATAAGGCTTCAAAATTCCCCTTTTTCATTCATCTGTTGTGCTTCATAGTAACAGCCACTATGACCACATTATCACCACCTCATGCCACTATTGCTCCACAAACATACCATGAACATGCATCTAAGCTACATTTCAAGTGAGTGAATTATCTCTTTTTCCAGCTTTACATAAGCTTTTTTCGTTGTTAAATCCTGACACCATGTTGGATAATTTACTTTGCAAACTAGTCTTTCAACCAAATTGGGGGAGGGGGAAAGAACTCAATGGGATCCCCCTCAAATCAAATAAAGTGAAAACCAATAAAAAACATATCACAAGGACAGGGGGAAAGAACTTAACGGGATCCCCCTCAATTTAAATAAAATGCAAACAAATAAAAAAATATTGTGGGCCTTGGACATCAAATTAGCATGATAGAACACAAAAATCATTACCTATATGTTGCATATATTCCCAAAGCTTTCCAACACAAGAATATTTCAAGTTTCCATATATGCTTCAAATTTTCATTTCACACAAATGCAAGACTACAAAATAGACTTACGCTATAATATGAATCTTAAATACCACCCAATAACCTGGTAAGAGAAAAAAAAAATCATCTAATTAAGTATTAGAAACTCAGCTCTCACTCTTAGCAATGTAACATGGTACCTATTATGGGGAAAAGGCAATCATCAAATCACATTTCCCTTCTGTTGTGATTTGAAAATTGATTCTCCATTAGTAAACAAATTCCAATACTCTAATACTGCTAACCTATAACCCAACACATAACTAGGGTAAGAAATCTCAGAAAGGTTGGGGTTTTAATTTTCCTGCTGAAGATATGAATTCATACAGTTCTGACTTATAACATTGGCAGCTGTAGTGGTAACCCATTGAAGTCAAATGAATTCATACTGCTAACCATAAGTTAGGTTTTCAGATCAAGCAGTTTCCATCTATATATAAAGCTGAACTGAATGTAGGCCTCTCTCTACTCATGTCCCAAAATAATTTTTCAACATATGACTCAGAACCAATTCTTACAATTCACAAGCAATGATATAGAACACAATAATCCCACAATTCTTTAGTTTATTGGTAACTTATACACACACACACACACCACCCTGGGTCTCATGATCTTGCCTTCCATCCCATGGTTATGCAAGAAAGAAGCCCCATTGGCTACATCATCCTAAACCACCATGTCTAATTACCATTTCCTCAAAATGTTATTTTGTGTCAATGAATTGCATGTCAGCTTACTCTTAAAAGTTGTAAAAAAAAACCAGAATGTGAGATACTCTCTGCCAGAATCAGCGATATCTATACCTGTCTTGTTTAGCAGCCCATTGAAAGGATCAAGAACAACTTTGTTCTACAACAAGGTTGCCAAAAAACTGTCAATTAAATCACTATTACCCCTGACCGAGTGAAAGAAACAGCTTTCATTTTCTTTTCCTGCCCCAAAAGTACCCCAACAGCTATAACATAACCTTATGTGTATACTACAGTTGCAACACTTGCAAACCTCTGTTATTGAACAAAAAATTCTACAAGTATGATAAAAAATGACATAAAGAGTGGATGTTATAGAACAAAAACTTCAAAATTACAAGTAACAATAGCCTGAAATTTTGGAAGTGCTATGCAACAACGGCATTGCTCAAAGAAGGAAGGTTCGACTAACATTTTCTAAACTACACCCTTAACTTATCAAATAAGAGTTGAAGTAGTTTCTATGCCTAGCAAGGCTTTAAAGATTACCTAGGAGTACATTCAATTAGACAAAATAACTCAACCAGCCAATTTATTAACAATAATTACTCCCTAGTCAATAAGTTCTTAACATCAACATTTACAAAGTATGTAGTGTGCCGTCGAATTAAGATACCAAGCCAATATTCTTATTGTGACGATGTAGAAAATTTATGCTGAGAAAAGACAAAAGAAAAGAAACTCACCATATATGATAAGAGAAGGGCACTTTTTAATCATGGATAATCGCGCTTTCATAGAAATAATTGTAACAATGATAATAACAATAACTAAAACTAATGACATAATAGATGTTGATAAACATGTAAATATATAATAACCTAAAATGTTGTTGAATCTTTGCATTCATGTTTTGCATCTAATTGCACATTTATCTCTTCAAAATAAAGGCCACCCACCTAATATAGGAGAAGAAGAGATGGAGAATTCAATATGGGATCAAGCAAAATGAATGGAGTCTGAATTGTATAGAAACAGAAAAGAAAGGAAAAAGGAGTGCTACACAATTGATAATAATTACCTGAAGTTTGCCTATTAGCTCCATTATTGTTCATCATCCCTGAACTCAATGTTCCGCACTAAGCGCTAACTTCCCATTCTAAATATTGTACCCTAAAACAGTAAAAAAATTGGAAAATCCTATAATCTACACACTTCTTATTTCTAAGGAATGAGGACACGGGAGGGTACAGCCAGACACAAACAACCATGAGTTGGTTCAATGTATTTATCTCCTATATGAATCATGATGCCATGAAAGAGCATTGAAAATAACTACTGCATTCTCATTTGATGAATTTCTCAGACCAAAAATCATGTGGCCTAAGTGTAGTACAAAATGAAAATTACATCTGTCATTTTCAGAAACAATTTATGTGAAAGCTGAAATTACACATGGCACATTGGTAGAAAAACTCTTTGCAAGGCTCACCACATCTGTGACATTCAGGGTGGTCTTTAGTTTTCTCAATGATAGTGAGTGGGTGTGGGTGACCGTCAAAAGTACAAGCACCTCCAAACTTAATATTTGGGTATTTCCCAAGAATACATTCAGGATGAGCAGGATAGCTACAATCTGCACAATAATAAAACCAATGCTTTGGGTCTCGTTCTTCTTCACAGATATCACAATAATAGTCACCGGAGTCATCTTCAACAGCATAACTAAGAGTAAAGGGATGCTCATGTTGTTTGTACCTTGTAGTTAGTGGTAGTGTAGCACATTTAAAGTCCAGTGCAAATTCACAAGTGATACAACGTAATACTTGGAATCTTTCAGAGTCTTGGAGTCTTTCAGAGTCTTGGAAACTTTCAGAGTCACAACTACTGCAATTCTGAGCATAACTTGTGGTGGAGAGGTGGAAACTTTCATAGTCACAACTACTGCAATTCTGAGCATAACTTGTGGTGGAGAGGTGAAGAAGATGCTCGTGACCTTTGTGGGAAAGGCTTTCTAAGATCAAACTACATTGAACATCAAGATCAAAGTCGCATTCCTCACAACAGTAGGTGAAGCCATTGCAAAGCTGGTCACAAGCATCACACTCAAATGACTTACTCCAACAAGGTGCCTTTGCGAGGAGGGTGAGTAGATGTTGATGAAGTGGGTGTCGCTTTTTTCTAGGTAATTCAATACAAGATTTATGAAGAAAGAAATTGCACTTGGCACATCTGTAAAACGGAGGGAAAATGGCTCGTACGCACCCATCACATTTTTTGTTATTCTCAACCTCGTCAGAAAGCTTTAAATCATGCTCATGACTGAAGTGTTTGATTTCTGTGAGAATTTCAATTCCATCCTCACCTACATTGATTTTTTTGACTATGTAAGTTGCTAAGTCAACAGATCCATCCAGCTCTAAATCTTCATTTTCTAGCTCATTGGACTCTCCATCTGTAAGTTCAAGCAAATTTATGTCCTCCCTATTTCTCTCGTCCATAGAACAATCAAGGTGGGCAACATAATCGCAACTCGAACAATAGTAGAACCCGTAGTCTATGTCCACTTTTCGAACACAGAGTTGACAAAATGGGGAATCAGATTGAGGTACTTCAAGAGAAGAATAGGTGAGATGGAGGGGGTGGTTGTGACGTACAGCTTTGACTCTGCGTAGATAAGAAGAAGCGCAAGTTTTATGAATACAGAAATTGCATTGGGCACAAAGAAAGGGCAAATCGCCTTCTTTGCCACAAAGGTCGCAAGTGAACTTCATAAACTTCCAAATGCGAGTTAATGGGTGGTCGTGGACTTCAGATTCTAAGGTGAGCGGTAAGTAAGCACACTTGTTGTGAAGGTTAAAGTTACAACGGAAACATCCATAAGTGTATTCCTCACGATATTCTTTGCAAACTTTGCATTTGCTATATTCTTCGTCTTCATAAAATTTCGATTCGTCAAAGAGAATAAGAGGATGTTTTGGGTGCAAGGGATGTTGCAACTCACGGGGTAGTTCCGCACATGATTTATGATGGTAGTACCCAGTGCATTTTATACAACTGTAGCTAGGACCAAATACAAGTTTCCCGCACGCCCAACAAGGAGATCCTCTTCTCTCGAATTTATTGAAGACCAAGGGATGCTGATCGTGGCAAAAATGTTGAATGTCCATCTATATCACATCAACATATAACAAGATATAACAACACCCAATTTGTTTAGAAAAAAGAACAGGAATTTATTTATAGAACGCTAGATGGTACCCAAAATCCAAATCCAAATCAAAATATAGATCAAAATAATTGGAGATTGGACACATACCCTTTATAGATTATGGCAGCACAAGTCAAACTCTCCTCACAAAATGAAAAAGTCTTCAGTGATCTCCACCGCTTGCTGATTTGGTAAAGTCAACGTCAAAAGTTTGAAGATGCTGGAACTTGCTTTTGTGTGGAAAATTATTTGGGTTTAAGCTAAACAAGATTAATTAGTGGGATCTGAGATCTGACTATGAGAGGACAGAGAGTTTTACTGTTTAACTAGGAGAAAATAGTAAAATAGCAATAATTTTCAAACAATATAATTAGTAGTTAAGGTTTACAAACTATATTTTTTACTAGCATCTCGAGTCTAAAAAACTCGATTTTGGGGCTATAAATCGAGTCTTTAATGCTCGATTTTTATGGTCTGATTCTGTCCGATGTGGCATTTTTTCTACGTGGCGACTACTTGGAAATCGAGTTTTTAAGACTCGATTTACAAGCCAAAAAACATTTGCTCTAAGTCCATCCATTCCCAGAGCAAAACTCACCACAAAAAAAAAAAAAAAAGCCCACCTGGGTCGAGCGCGCGACCTGGGCGCGCTGCCTGGGTCGCGTGGCCTGCCTGGGTCCCAGGTCGTGCGCCCAGGCAACACGCCCAGGTCGCGCGACCCAGGCAGCGTGACTCAGGTGGGGTTTTTTTTTTTTTTGGTGGTGGGTTTTGCTCTGGGAATGGATGGACTTAGATCAAATTTTTTTTGGCTTGTAAATCGAGTCTTAGAGACTCAATTTCTAAGTAATCGTCACATGGAAAAAATGCCACATCGGACAGAATCAGACCATAAAAATCGAGCATTAAAGACTCGATTTATAGCCCCAAAATCGAGTCTTTCAGACTCGAGATGTTAATAAAAAATATAGTTTGTAAACTGTAACTACTAATTATATTGTTTGGAAATTATGGCTAATTTGATATTTTCTCCCTTCAACTAACTAATAATTAGTCGTCGGAAAGTTGACGATTAGGAAGTGGTGTTTTTGTCATTTCGGCATGGCCTGGTTTTGTCTTAGTCCTAGGCCCAAGAAAGACTTGATTTTATTGGGCTTATCTTTTGTATAATTTTTAATATTTTTTATATACATATAGTTGTATTTTTATCAATTGTATTTTTTATATAAAATGAACCAATTGGAAATAATTATACCAAATAAGCAAGCCTTTTTTTATTACTAGTATTCAATCCAATAAAAGCCAATATTTTTTTCACAATTTGTGGTAGTGGTAAATCATAATTGATGTATAATTAGTCTTTCACTCTAGGGGTACGTTTGGCCGAAATTTTTTAATTTTTAATTTTTAGGTTTTTGCTTTTTATTTCAGCTTTTCTTTGTAAAACAAGATAGCAAAACCAGTTTTTTGAAAATAAAGCTAATTTTTAGATTTTGTTTTCATACATTTAACATCAAAAAGTTACTAAAAATTATATATTTTGATGAATATTATGCAAATAAACTACAAAAAAAAAAAAAAAACACTACAGGTTTCTAAATGGATGCTATAGATCAACTGGACCCATCAAATTGTTTTAATTGGCTTAAGTTTCTATAGTTTGTTTGCTTTTGTGTGTACTTGGATTATCTTTTATTGAAAGTTGGAAAAATATGGTTATACATAAATAAAAAAATTTTAAAAAAAACCCACTAATCCAAACTCACATAGTTTATTAACTTTTAGCCATTTTCTTCTTCACTTTAAGCAAATAAAGTTCAAAATCCAAATCAACATTAGCCTCTCCTTCCCGATAGAAGAAACTATATATTTTTGTTTTGATAAATCCTAGGAGATGAAACTTTTATATATGTTCTGTAAGTGCACAATTTGTACCGGTCCAATCACTAGACGGACTCAGACCCAAAGAGCCTTATACAATAAAATTTGTAGAGTGTGAGTTTGAAACTCAAGTTATGGATATTAGATAAAGGGAAAAACAGGCTGGATTGCCGTTATCCACGTATTCAATATATAAAAATAGCAAAGAAACTCTCCTCGAACGTAAGCCGAGGACCACTTGTATTGCCTTTCTTTCTTTAAGGAAAATATTACAATTACAATTACAGTTCAAGTATTCAACCCTTTCTCTCTCCTCCTCCTTCTTCTTCTTCTGCGATCCCCTTTTTCATACCTCTCTTTTTCTCTTATATCCATGTTATTCTTCCTTTCTTCTTCCATGTATAACACAGATCTTCCAATTAGATACTTGTCTCATCCAGCACCTTCTTGAAATCTTCAAACACTAGCTGGAAGGCTAAACATTACTGTTTAGAGGTTATTTCTCCATTAATGCGGCTAGAGAGGTAGGTGCAGAGTTTTTAATGTGGTGGTAGCAGCATTTTTCCTCTGATATTTCTCATACGTTCTTCCTTCCAATAACTGTGTGGATTACGCATTTACCCAACAGATCTCCCGAAATTCTCTCTCCAAACACCATGACATGTCCTATGACTTTTCCTTGACCCATCAGAGGAGATACTCCTCCTCGGACAACTCCTCCAACCCTTGTAGCATGAACTGGCTTGCGAGCCTCAAATGCTCTGCTTGGATAGGCTTACTCCACCAAATCAGGCTTAAGGCTCAAATGCATATTTTAATCATTTTACCCCAGATGTTCATTGAACAATTTGCCAAGATAATAAGTTGTAATTAATGGTCCATAACATTGGTGACGGTAAGAGTCATAAGAGGATTAGATTTTTTTTATTTATTTTATATATTTATTCCTTTAAATTTATTGTTATTGTCGTTGGATTGGTAACAGCCTAGATCAGTTTCAATTCATTTCATGAAAGTTTTTAGGGAGGGGATTTTTAAAAAAGAAATGTATGGCCTACATATAAATATTGAAAAAAGTAAGGCGTTAATGGGAAAAGGAAAACTAAGATATTTATTGTCAAATATAATGATATCTTAGAATGCCTTTGATCCTTGGAAGATTAACCATGCACAAGTGTAGACCCTTTCTTCAAGAGATTGCAGGAAGAATTCAGTCTTGGGGTGCAAAATATTAATCTATTGCTTCAACTTTGCAAGGTCCAGCCAATTTTTTGAATCAGGATATGTAGCTAGGTGTTTTCTGAAGTTCGATATCTACTTCTCTTTGGCATGATGACTATCACCCAGCAAGCATAGATTTGATTTCCTATGCGCTGTTCTCGTTTTGTGTTTGTACCTTGACACAATAAATTCGCTCAAACATTCCATTTGTAAACAGAAAGTGCACAAAACGACTCTTGGTTTTATAGCCAGAACATCAAATTACCATCAAACCATCACTCAAGCTTGAAGACACTGTTTCCACAACTTGTTGCAAAGAGTTCAAAGAGCACCTAATTTGCATTGATATCACTCACTTTGTTACCTTAAATCTAGGCCAAAACATTGCTTTGTAAAATGATTGGTTTAACAAGAGATTGCCGAACAAGGTTGAGCAAATTAAATTGGCAAATAACTGTTAAGGAAAACTTCGTGTCTTGCACTTTTGCTTGCATTGCATGTCTTTTTGGGTCACTAATTATGAAACTAAGTCTAGGAGATGAACTGGGTATTTCCATGGGAGCATCCATGTGGAAATTTTTTTCCATTTTGCACGTCTAAAACCTACTTTTTCTATTTTACTCACCATTTTTTACAAAACACTTATATCAGTTTATCTATTATACACATTTATTCAAATAAAATATTCATTTCTTTACACAGTGAACAGTGTAAAATATTCAAATAAAATATTATACACATTTCTTTACACTGTGAGGTGAGTCAGAGGTAGAGAGAGGAGGGAGAAAAAAAGGATAAAAAAGTCATTTACACGATGAACAAGAACAATAACCGTGCATATGCATATATGCATGGTTATTGTTCATATACACGGTCATGGTGTATATTTGCACATTTTTACAAAGACTGATGTGAATTTTTTTTGGGTTAAAATGTGTAAAATTAGTACTTTTTTATTTTAGAATATTATAAATGGACTGATGTGGTTGCTTTAACAGATTAATCTCTCACACTCACATATAAGTATGAAACATATGCACGTGTCTATCTCATGATCTCATCCTCCTCAATCTCAGTCTTATAAAGGAAGGAGGTCAATCATGTGAGCAAAAGTTCATTTGGCCAGAGTTATCATATTTATTTATGCTAATTCCATAGCTCATCATATCTTGTTCTGAAAATAATATTATAACCATAATACCAAACAATTACAATGGTTTAATAGAGCATTGGTCGATAGGCTGGGAAATTAAAGTACAGAATCTATAACAGAATTTCATTAACATCACAAACAAGGAAATTGCCTCGGAACATTTTCAAAAAGACAGTTCCAAATGGACCAAGTGCGTTTGCTAATCATACAACGACATTACTCAAATCATATTATGTGGTTTATGCACAAACTAAAGGAATAAAATAACAGCACCAAATGGACAACTATCATCAATTCAAACAATACTAAAACAAATATTTATCCAAAATTTTAAAGAAGTCACTTAATATAAGAATAATGCCCCCAAGTGACTGGGGAAAAATTTGAAAAGAAAGAAAAGAAATACTAACATAAGATGTGCCAGCACAAGCAGTCAAAGGACCTAAAATCAGAATGATGATCAAGTTAAGACAAATGATAGTAGTGAGTTGGATAACACGAGTTTAAACTGACTGGATCTTACTAACAACCAAGATCCAGTCAAGAGGACACGCACCAAAAAGATAGAAGAAAGACGGAGATGAAACAAAAATCAAAGTAACTGAGTTTGGGAATAAAACTGAAACATTCAGAGAAGCGAAAGACATTAGTGGAGGGCAAGACAGGCTTGCTGGTTGTGTTTCTTGAGGTATTCATACAGGCTACTGAAGATTTGTGTAGAGATCTTTTAACCAAATCCAGAGCTTAGGTTTAAACGAAAGGCAAATCCAAATGCTCCCAATTTTAAACCAAAGCTTCATAAGGTCCATGCCTAGCCAAATCATCCCAATAGAACTACCCCCAATAGATGAGCTAAAAAATTATTTGGATAGTCTTCCCACAGAATTATGGAAAAAGCATATATATATTTGTGCAGGTTATATGACAAGACAATCTAACTTCCAAATTTAAAATTTTCATTTTTCAATGAAGCATTATTACTGATAAAACAAACAAGAAGTCACAAAAAAAAAATCATAACTTTTATCTCCAACAGACTTCAAGAGTTTCTCCAGAAGTAAATCAAACAGAGTTCAGAAATAGATTTTATATTTTTTTAAAAGTCAATATCTGACTCTGGGCTCTAACCTTGCTCAAGATGAGATTTTTGTGTGAATATATGTTTTGAGAAATAGTTAGTGTGAACAAGTAATTTTTAAGGATTCGAACAACCTAATGTGTGAATAGGGGTAAAATTTGGCCAACTATAAAATTTAGGGAGAAGAAAACAACCACCCAATTGATCATCATATCATCCCTGAGGTGACTCATAGGAACAGATAAATAACTCTCTCCCTCTTTCACTTCAAAGTTCCAACATGTCCCAAGTCTTGTCAAGTGCATTGATGTCTCTTTGTGCTTGGTGGATTCATAAGGATTGCTAACATAGAGCAAAGCACCAACTCCTAGGCTCAAAACTTTAAAGCATCAAATTCGTCTCTTATTCAATTTCTTAAAGTACTCTTTTAAGTGGGCCTTTCCCAGATAATAAATAACTAACAACAATTATGATGAGTATTATTACATCCTCAGGAACTAGCTCAGACACACCTGAACAACAATTAAACCGCTACCAAAGGTGGATCTGTGTTACTGTTTGGCATCATAACCACAAAGACAAGCTTTCAGGTTTTTCTCTTTTGCACATATCTTCAGGCAGAGTGAATTGTGGGACTAAGACCATACTATCACTACCTCATGTCACTATTGCTCCACATACCTACCATGAACATGCATCTAAGCTACTTTCCAAGTGTGACCAAACAATCTCTTTGTCCAGATTTATATTAGCTTAATTTCATGCATTGTTAAATCCTGCCACCATGTTGACAAACCTGCTGTACAAAATGGTCTTTGAACCACTGGGCATCTCCTCCCCCACAATGGGTGGAGGAAAGAACTCAATGGAAAATCAGATAAACAAAGAGAAGGTAGGTCCTAGAAAATCAACTCAAGAACACACCTCATTTTCATAGGAGCTTTCATTTTTTAATTCAGGCTCCACATAGTGTGTGTGCGTGCGCGTGTATGTGTGTGCATGTCAACTAACCTAGTAGTACTACTTTTTATAATCAATAATGGGGAAAAAATTGCAAACAAGTATACATTGGGTTGTGGACACCAAATTAGCATTGATAGAACATCATTACCTAATTTTGTATGGGTCCAGTTAATGTATGCCCTTAGGGCATTCATTTTCCCATAAAAGGTTTCTTAAAATGGTTTACTAATGTATGCCCTAAGGATATACGTTAGTAAAAGCCATTTTGTATATACTCCCAGACTTTCTAACACAAGTAGATTTCAAGTTTCCTCATCTTGTTTGAATTTTCATTCTATACACAAGCAAGACTACAAAATAGAATTACAATATGATATCAATCTTAAAAACCACTCAATAATCTTCTAAAAGAAAAAAACTGCTTCTATTTAAGTATTAGAATTTAGAAACTCCACTATCATTCTTAAGCAGTTTGACAAAGTACCTATCATGGACAAAAGGCAATCATAAATCACATTTCGCTTCTATTGTGATTAGAACCTAGATTCTCCTTCAGGAAAACAAAACCCAATATTTAATAGTACTAGCCTATATTTTAACACTAAACTGGGGGAAAAATCCTCAGAAATGTTTGAATGGAATGAATTCATATAATTTGGAGATTTGCAGCCATACTTGTAGCCCATTGAAGCGAAACAAATTTTCTTATGCTAACTATAAGTTAGATTTTCAAATCAAGCAGTTTCCATCCATAAATAAAGCTTGAAGTGAATGGAGGCCTCTCTCTCTTTATCTACTCAGGTCCCATAACAATTTTTTAAAATATGACTATAAGTTAGATTTTCAAATCAAGCAGTTTCCATCCATAAATAAAGCTTGAAGTGAATGGAGGCCCCTCTCTCTATCTACTCAGGTCCCATAACAATTTTTTAAAATATGACTCTTGAGTCTCTGACCCAACTCTTACAATCCCCAAGCAATGACATAAAACATCATAAACAAACAACAATCCTTTAGTCTATTGGTAAGTTACGCATGCACCCACTAGTCCTGAACTCATAACCTCACCCTCCATCCAATTACTAAAAAACAAATACCCCATTTGAGCTAAACCCACCCCATTGGGGAGCACATCATAAACCACCATGTCTAAATACCATCCCTCATTTTTTTGATAGACATGATAGTATTTGAACCTATGACATCTGCACAATCAAGTTTCCTCTCTATTGTCAGGCAAAGACACCAATAGCATTTTTTCCCCCATATAGGTAGAATTCTAACCCAAATCCCTTATTTGAGCAACTTTAAAAGTTGAGCTAACTAGAACCCAATACCATTCCTCATTTCCTGTCCAAAACGTACAAGTAATTACATCATGTAAAGTTGAAAAAAACTCATAAAACAGAGAAAAAAATAATAATAATAACCAAACTTTGAGATAGCCAAATTCATAAAAATCTTGAAATGATAATTCTTAAATCAAAAGGGTTCTTTTTGGTATAGGCAATAAGAGACTTTATCAATTGAGCTAACTAGAACCCATGTCCCTAATTCAACAATCAAAGACTTTAACAATTAAGCTAACTAGAACCCAATACCATCCCTCATTTGCTCTCCAGAACATACAAGTAATTACATCATGCAAAGTTGTAAAAACCTATAAAACAGAACAAATAATCAAACTTGGAGATACCCAAATTCATATAAATCTCAAAATTCCAGTTCTTCAACCTAAAAAGCAAAAAACCCAGAGGGAAATTTTCAAAGTCTTAATCTTTTGTTTGAAATTATTGAATGGAAAAACCAAAAACAACACGAAACCAAATCTGGGTTTCAACCCATTTCCTTTAAGGAATATCCCAAGCCTTTGGTTCAGGGACAGCCACAACCATACATTGAACCTCAGGAGAAAGAACAACCATGTCTAAGTACCATTCCTCAAGAAATTTTTTTTTTATAGATACGATAGTATTTAAACCTATGATGTCCACTCTATAATAATGTCCAAAGAGGGTTTTCTTTGGTATATGCAAAATTCACAACCAGCCTATTCAATTATAAGAAACTTTACTAGAACCTAGGCACCTAATTCAATGATAAAAGACTTTAATAGTTGAGCTAACTCATTTGCTCTCCAAAACGTACAAGTAATTACAAAATGTAAAGTTGTAAAAAACCCATAAAACACAACAAATAATCAAACTTGGAATACCCAATTTCACATAATTCTTGAAATGACAGATCTTTAACCAATAATACAAAAAACCCAGATGGAAATTCCAAAGTCTAAGTCATTTGTTCCAAATTATTGAATTGAAAAAAACAGAAAACAGCAAGAACCAAATCTGAGTTTCAACCATTTTTTTTCCCCTTAAGGAATATCCCAAGGCTTTGGTTCAGGGACAGCCACAATCATACCTTGAAGCTCAGGAGTGAGAACAACCTGACAAGCAAGACGAGAATGCGTGTTCATAATACGTGTACGCGAGCTTCTCTTCAAGATGTACTCCTCATCGTAGGTGCGAGGTGGGAGCATGTCGAGCCATTTTTGACCGATGTTGACCTCACACTCAGCTGAGCAAGCGTCGATGTCTTCGAGCCTGTGAGAGGCAGGGTCGATGAGACCGGTGTTGGTTAAGGCTTTGAGAAGAGTCTGACCAGTTAGACCCACCACCTCGTGCTTTTTCCCATCTGGGTCCAGCGCTGCGAGCTTCACTATGCGATCGGAGACTTTGGAAGAGAATGAGAGATGGGAGTTTGGGATTAGAGATTTGGAGAGGTGGGTTTGGGAGGAGAGTTTTTGACGAAGGCTTGATCTCATCAGTGTCATCGCCATTGTTGTGTTTGTTTGGGGGAGAAATGTGAGAAAAATGGCTTCTTTTCTCCTGATGGAGTTTTCGGTTTTTGTGGCCTTTTTGCTATTCCTTTTTTTTTTTTTTTTTTTAATATTGTTTTTGTACCTAAATTTTTATGAATTTTTATTTTCATCCTTAAATTGTAAAAATTCTTTTTTTTTTCTTAAACTATTGAAAACTCTTATACTTTAATAAGGTTTTTTTTTTTCATTCTTAAACTATTAAAACAAAACCAAAAAAGAAAGTTATTTATATATATATATATATATATATATATAATTTGAGTACAAAAAGAATTTTTCGAAGTTTTTGGCCATTTTTGCTATTTTTTTAATATTATTTTTATTTTAAACTTTACTTGGATTTATATTTTCATCCCTGAAAAACAAAAAGAAAACTTTTATTTCTTGGGCTTTTTGATAAGCTGATGGCCTTTAATGCAGATCAAAACATGCCACTACTCAACCCCATTACCATAATTTTTGGATATTAAGAAGTGTGAGTCAATAACTTAAACTCACTATCTCTTGACACTTGTTCGAAGTGATAAGTATTTTGGAGAGATTTTTACCGCTACATCACACTCGCCAGTGATAAAAGAAAACTTTTTAAAGTTAAAAAAAAAAAAAAAAAAAACTTCTTCAAAACTTTAGAAATAAAAAAAAAAAATCATTTTTTTTAATAATTTGATAGTTACAACTATAGAGGTGGCAATTGAAACCTTGGTTTTCCTCTAAAGAGCCAACAATAACGTTTCTAATAAATAAATAAATAATCAACAATAACACTCAACCACAAGACTCTTGCTATAATTTTATGACCTATGTATCGTCCAACACGCATAACTTTCCCGATTTAACTCAACCCATACATATTTGGTCGGATTTGCTCACTTACTCTATTGGCAAAAAGTTGAAAATTTGAAGAAAATAGGCTTTTAATAAGGTGTTGGAATCAAGGTTTTGTAGTCAAGGTCAGCTCAATATATTATGGGGCCTAAGACAATAACATTAAGATTTTGGGTAAATTCTATTAACTTACCTTAATATTTTAGCTAATGTAAACTAGATCCAAGACATTTAGTCCCTAATGCCAATTTAGTCCCTAAGGGTCTAAATGCCATTAGGCTCGTTAGTCATTTTATCATCTCTGTCTTAAGGAACAAATTAGTTTGTTTTGAAATTTCTAAGACCTAGTTAGCATTAACCCAAAACTCAGGGTAATTTGATACAACTTTACTTGTGATTATGAATGCACTAGATAAAGTAATTCAATACAACTTTACTTAACCATAAAAGTATTTGATAGTCTCTGCCTTAAGAGATACGAATCCATTATATTACTTAATAAATTAGATAAATCAATATAATATAACTATATAAAAAAAAATACTATTTATTAGGCTAAGCAACCACAAACTAACTATTATGGTTGAAATTTTTTAATAAAATTATATTTTTATATCTCTAAATAATTTTGATTATAAATAAAATGAAAAAGTTCAGTTACAAAATTAGTTGTAGCCTAAGGCTACAATCTTACTCAATAAAAACAAACATTACTACTTATTTTGAAAATCTAACCGTTGAATTGCATATTACTTATGCTCTTAATACATGTCAAATTTTGTGTCAATCAAATATTGTTTACTATATGATTTATAAGTTTATATTTTATACATAATTTTAAACAATTTATTGATGACAAAACTATTAATCTTTAATTTTTTAAAAATTTTACAAGCATGGAGAATATAAAAAGAAGATGTAATCCAATTATAGATTTGTCAAAATTTACCTTCAATAAAAAGATATTGAGTAAGATTTTAGTCTAAGGTTACAATCAATTTTATAACTAAAATTTTTCCTAAATTTAATTACTAATAATTAGTTATACATTTATTTAAAAATTTTCACAAAATTTTATTTTTTCGCTAGCTACTAAAATATTACATATAAAGAAAAAAAAAAAAACCAAATAGAGAAATATATAGAACTGTAAACATAGACCCTCTCTCTCTCTCTCTCTCTCTCTCTCTCTCTCTCTCTCTCTCTCTCTCTCTCTCTCTCTCTCTCTATATATATATATATATATATAAAGAAACAAAAGAAAAATTGAAAGTAAAAATTTATTTAAAAAGTTTAACAAAAAGGCTATTATGCTACTATATGTCTTGGCCTTTTTTTGTTGACCATTTATTTGATTTTTGCAAATAATTCCTTTAAATAGTCTCAACCAAAATTATTTTGCTAAGTAATCTCAATTGAACTCAAGTATCCGAAAGTATTCTCGGAGTACCATAAATATGTGTTTCCCCTCTTACATAACTCTGGGTCTCACTAATTAAATTTATTGTGAGACCCACAATTCATGTAAGAGGAGAGAGTACGCATTTATGGTACTCCAAGGTATTTAATAATTTTTCCATACACACACACACACACACACACACACACACACACATATATATATATATATATATATATATATATATTAACTCAGGTTCTTCATCAAAAAAAAAAAAAAACTTAGGTTCAAAATGAGATTACATAATGAAATAATTTCGTTTGAGGCTACTTAAAGAAATTGTTTGTGAAAATCAAATAAATAGCAAAAAAGGCCTTATGCCCCGTTCCATTCCCACCCCAATTTTTAGATGAAAGAACAAGAATGAGCTTACTCCTGTGCTTGTCTGGAGTGTAAAGAAAGTATAAAGAACAAAAAATGAGAAAGTTAAACAAAGTACCAAGGATAAAGCAAAGAGAAATTGAGAAAGTAAAGCAAGGAAGAAACAAAGCTTTTAAAGAAGTGCCAATTCCAAACCTTAAAGAACGGACGCAATGCTAATTGGAGAAGAAGGTCTGAACTGTAGCAGCTACAAAGGAGCTTTTAAAAAAATAAAAATCTCTTTTTTATTCTTTAAATGAAGAGTGTCAAAATTTCCAGTGATCTGTGGCAAAAAAATTGAGGTTTAGGATTAAATATTTTTTTGGATGTTTGAATTCAGTTTTATTTTGTTGTGATTTTTCAGTTTCTTGTGTGGGAGATTAATAAGTTTCAAAGTCTTACAAATTCTCTAGAGAAAACGAAGGATTAGAAGCACATCCAACAAAAAGAATTTTTTTTTTTTTCAAAAAAAATGTTAAAGCAATAAAGCTGCTACATATTTTACTACATAAAGTTGACAAATTGACATGTTAATAAATGTGATCGGTTAGATTCAAGTAACTAATAAATAAATATTTGAATTTTATTTTAAAATAAACAACACATTAATCTCTAAGCTCTGTGTTATAAAATTTGTCATATCCATAGCATCTCTATGGGTTAAAATTTGGGGCCTTCCTTCGCTTGGAGTCTGGAGACGATGAGCAATTGCAAGTAGACTAACAAAAAAAAGGATGAAAGAGAATCTATATATTTTCTGGTGACAATTTTTTTTTTTGAAAGAATTTCAACTTATGACGTCCGCTCCTAATGATGCTCTTTATCATCAGACCAAGACACCAATTGATTTTTGGTGTAAAAGAAAATTGAACCCCAAATTTTTTATTTAACCATCAAAAAATTTACTAATTAAACTAACTGTAATCCAGTTTCTGGTGATAATATTATAAAACAATGCACATATAGTCAGGGATGTAGTTAGGACTTAGAGTTAGGGGGGTGGGTCTGATGTTGGCTATGTGCGGCGGCTCCAACCTTTGGCTCTACTACTACTTAGCTGTTTGAGGAATTTGTTTTTGGTGTGTGTGACTTTGAGATTGGGTAAGGACAAAATAATTTTATTTAAAATTTTTAAAGGGCGGCCGGGTTTTTTGTGTTGGGTAAAATTGGTTAATTGGGCTTATTTTGTTTTAGATTTACTATTGGAAATTTTTGTTGTTGTGCTAATTTTTTGGGCTTGTATATTTTGTTTTAGATTTTAGATCTATTGACTTTTTTATAGTCTTTACGAGGAGGAATGCTAAAGCTACAAATTTTTTACAAATTGCTAATGTAGTGAGTGGTTATTGGTAAGTCAAAAAAGGGTGTAAGCAGTGGGCCAAGCGTGAACTAATATGAATTTTTTATCTCAATAATTTGTAAAAATATTGTAAAAAATTTGTGGCAATAGCATTATTCTTAAAAGAATTAATGATATTATTAAAGGGGGACAAAGTGTAATTTTATAGAACAAAATTGCTAAAATTAATACCCAAATATATACTAAAATTTTTTGTGGAATAAGTTCCAAAGGAATCCTCTAAATTTGTGAGGATCCATTAGGATTTAGATGAACATAAGAACATGTGTATAAGTGGGGAGATAATGATCGCAATCCCACTAAGAAAAGACTATAAGAAGGAGAAGAGGTAAGAGGAATGGGGGTTGAAAAACTGATGGGGGGTAAGAGTGTTAGAAGATAGAGAGGGAAAATACTAGGAAACACTGGGGGAAACACAGAGGAATCAATGCATGTTTTGGGCCTAAGTCATAGGATTGACTATTGAGAGTGATCCCACTTATAAATAAATTATGACCCCATTACTTTGGCGGAGACCGTTTTGGGTGCACACAATTGGTGCCGTCTGTGGAAATGGTCAAAGCTTGCCTCCGTCCCTGCATATAGTTATGGTCTATATTAGCCTAGAGGATCTTGATCAGACTAAAATTAAGGACAATTAATATTCCTTACAATAAGTCTCAATTAAAAATATCAACCTGTGTTGAACATGATAAATACATGTGATATACTAATACTAATATCTCCTCTCAAACTCAAGATTGCATGGATGATGCTATCTTGAGTTTGAAGATAAGATCACAAAGGAGTTCCAATGGATATGACTTGGTGAACACATCAACAAAGGTGAGTGCAAGTGAAGACTACCCTGCTCAAAATGATGCCAAATGAAGTGACAAGTAATCTCAAATATGCTTGGTGTGCTCATGGAAGTATCATTATGGGCTGTAAATTATAAGCTACCATGAGCTACTGCGAACAAGGCGAAAATGGTATATATGAACTGTGGTACACTACCATCATCTGATACAATACCAATTTTTTTAAAAAAGAAAATGGGGGCACGAGCAAGAAACTTAAGCCCCATCAATCTTGATTAGCATACTCAAAAATAGAAAAGGAAAAAAGCCATCCACAAGCAAGCCTTGAAACAAAAAGGAAGACATATATATTATGGGTTGTGCTCATGGGCACCTTATGGTGCCCATTAACGACAGCTTTTTACATGTCTTTTTTTTTTTATACTTTTTATAGCTTTTTGTCATTTTTGATCATTTTTTAGCAATTTTTTTTAATAACATTTTGTCTTTTTTATTATTAACACAACCTATTAAGAAAAATGTTAACAAGCACCACAAGGTGCTTGTTAACATTTCCCATATATTATTATGTTTGAGCTTCACTACATCTCTCAAACAAAATGTTCACTCCTCTTTCTCACAATCATTCTTTCTTACACTCACAAACATTTCGTACGAGAATAATTCTCTAATAGAAACTGAAGATGCCGAAAATCGTCAGTAAGCCACACGGTCCTCACGTGTCTTTGACTAGAACCTGCACAACACAAAAGCTGAAGACCTTAAGAGGTGTACCGGTGTGGTACCGGCCAAATACCCTCCGACAGTCAAGTTAGAGAAATCTCTTATTCACAACTCTAGAATACCAGAGCTGTGATGAATCATGCGTACCTTATTTTGTGAGGGTTTTGGGGTATTTATAGTAGTGTAGGGCCGAAATTCATGCATTGGTCAAGAAGTTCTTTCCTTCTAGGAGAGTAACTCGTGGATTTTGTGTATCTCTTAGAGTTCTTTTTCTTATAGGAATCTTCTTAATTAGGGTTAGATGTGTAGCGCAAGAACTCTCCTTATACACGTATGTGTGGAGATCAAGTAAGGCTATGGATGGAAGTTTAATTGACCTCTTCAGCTTATTCTCATCAGCCTAGAACATCGTCCATTTTCAGGGTCGTCAGCTTATAATTAAAGTCATCTCCTCTATTATGAAGCTGTAGACTTTGAGATGCAGTCCCTCGCGGCAAGCAAGCCCAACGGAATCATTGGGCTCGACGTCAGACTCATCGAAGATTCATGTATCCCATTCAGCTTACTACCTTCAGCTTGATGTCTTCAGCTTATCCTTCAACTTACTATTGTAAGCTTACTATGCCCAAGATGCAGCTGTCAAGTATGAGGTGAAGCTGTAGACTTTGCAAGAAGGTAGTTTCATAGGAGTGAAGCTGACGACCTTATTATATCCGTTGCTCTTTGTTTCGTCACGGGCTAATTACAAAATTATCCTTATCAGAAACTATACTGTTGAAATATGATGCAGTACCTCAACTGTGAGACTGATGTTTGTATTCTTTGTTTGCTTGTATATACCCCCCTCCCAATCAACATGAGTTTCAGACAAATTCTGTAAAAGAGGACTTCACGTGAACTAGCCCAAAAAGTTGTACCACAAACCTTCTGCACCGTACCAACTACAATATAACATGTTTAGTCCTGTCCATAAATGTTTTTAAAATCTTAGGCATTTTGGGATAAACCACACACGCAAGAAAGGTATAGAATCAAATGCATAGCCAAAAAACAAAGGTAAGAACATGTTTAACTTTTCCATGCAGTCATTCCCCACATCACAAATTCTTCCAGAGTTAATACAAAAACTCATTCTGAGAGAGACACCCCAACTAGAAAGATTGTGTTAAACCAGGTAAAACAACATGGTAAGCAAATGCTTATTATGCTCTTGTTTACAAGATTATGTAAGTGCTATTAGAGGCAAAGTTACTAGTGAGTCAAGTGGAAAAACTAAATCTTCGACTACCATCATCAAGGGGGAAGTTGTTATCATCCGTCATGGGGAATCGGATCCTGAAAAATCAGTTTTCGTTCAGATCTGTAGTTGCACTGAGGACAAGCCAGGTAAGTTCATTTTAATCATTAGGCTATATGTTATCTCAAAATGACTGCATTTGTTTCTTTTAGAAATCAATGGAAAACAATGCCTTCTTTTTTGTATCATAAAAGAGTCCTCTCAATTTGTTTTTAGGATGGAGACAATCTATTTTATGGTAATGATTTAGTTTCTTTTTTTTGGAATTTAAGAGTTTCTATGGTGACATGTAATTTAAAATAAGTTATTTATCATTGTTATTTTGGCATAATAGAATTTTAAATGATGAAGCACCATCCTTAAATATGTGAATATTATCTCTTAACCACAAAATGAATCCTATTTATATTAAAATGGAGGGAAAGGATCTTAGGAACTTTTAATTTGGCCAAATATCAACTTACAGTGCTGTGATTTATTATGTCAAAAGGACCCCAAGAAATGTCTATGTTGCTGAGCAAACAAATCAACTTCTCCAAGGCAGATATCTTCTTTTTCCTTTTTAAAAATAAATTTCCATGATCTAGCTAGGCAAATATATTGCATTATTATATGTTTATGTGGATTAAAAATGTTTTAATTGAGAATTGAACATCAAAACGGGACCATAACTGATTTGGGATACGTTCCTTGACAACCAAGTATGTGTGTATTTGTTTGTTGAAAAAAAGAAGTTAAAGACTTTTTATTAGAGCAAGATAAGAAAAATAGAGAGGAAAGAAAAAATCTTAAGACTTGAAATACTTTCATAAGTATAAATACTTGTAAGATGTGAGAGATAAGGATCGGAGTTCAATTCATTTATTTTAAAACATCCAAATAAGATTACTTAATTTTCTTCTTTATTCCAATTCTTTCCATTACTTTAATACATTTCATTCTATTGTTTTCATTTTCATTTCTTTATAATTTACACATTTCATTTCATTCATTTATGAACTTTTTAGAAGAGAAAAAACCCATAATATCACTTTGATGACATGCCCTCCTATCCTAGTTTCTTCCTAAAAAATTCTATGAGAAACATGATTATGGTTTAAGGATGGGGAAGAGAACATGATTGATTTGGAATGGGTAAATGCATGGAAGATAAGGAAAATTGACCCTTTTTTTGTGGAATTAAAAAATATGTTTAGAGCCTCTTTGATCTCCTCACTATTCCCTCTAGTGTCTGGAGCTCTTCAAGGTAGTCACCCTCTATAGAATAAGAAAGAGGGACTAAAAAGAGAACTTAAATAGGAAATCGAGAAAATCACATCAAGTTCAATTATGAGTAATGAGAATGAATACTCGGGTGTCTAGTATTATACTCAGATTTTACAAGGCTAGCATAAAAAAGAACTTTGAAGATTGGTTCTTTATCCAACTAACGACATTTACAGCACCTTATAAACAAACTAACTATTCTTTGTTTCTTTTTTTAAGGAAAAACCAAGATTTTTCAGTGCTCATTACTATGATGAAAAAGATACATTTAGTTGCAATTGTTCTCTAAGAGCATCCACAGCAGTGGAGCTAAAAATTTAGCAATTTAGCTCCACTAAAAGTTACTTTATCTATTTTACCTACACACATGCTGCAGCAGTGGATCTATTTTAGCTTTCAATACAATAAAACAATATAAACATCACAATAAAATAATATATCTACCACAATAAAATAATACATCTCACTACAATAAAAACACTACAATAAAAAAGGTAATGTGAACACAAAATAAAAAATTAATTTTTTTTTTAGCTCTCATGAACAGTGCACATCTATCTATAGATGTGCACTGTAGCAATGAATTTAAAAAAATATAGATTTAAACCGTCAATGCTTCTTTTTGGTGTTTTGGTGGAGCTAAAATAGCTATATAGCTATTTAGCTCCACTGCTACAAGTGCTCTAAGAAACTTATTGCTATCTTCTAACAAGCTACCTATTCTTGGCTGGTATTTTTTTTTTTTTTCCCCCACTTCACAAGTGTATTGTGCACTGTTGGGCTAGTCTTGAGCTGGTTTGCAGCATTGGGCTAATTAAATTTTACTTACAAGTGAATTTTTGTCGTTAAAAAACAAATTTATTGAATACACACACAGCTTTACTCTTTCACATGACAGTTTAATTTTTTTTACTTCATATGGCATCCTACAGGATCTGGCAAAGGGAAGATGAGTGAACAGAGGAGCCTCAAAGGTGGAAAGAGCTACGATTTTAATGGCATGAAAGCCACAAAATACAGAATTAAGTTCCGGGTTGAGCTAGATTTTGGAATTCCAGGAGCTTTAGTCATTAAAAGCCAAAATAAGCAAAAATTCTTCCTTCTGTCTGCAACTCTCCAAACTTTGCATCAGATCCACTTCCACTGCAACTCTTGGATATACCCTTTCCAACTGACCAAAGCTGATCGAGTTTTTTTCTCAAACACAGTAAGTCATGGAACAAATTTAATTTAGGGGGAAAAAAAAATACAAAACCCCTCTATGGTTTCTCCGTAAAACACAAAACCCCATTGAAGTTCTGAATATAACATTCCTATTGGAGTTGTTGAGTATAACACAAAAACTGCATGTATTGGTTTATATGAAAAAGATGCAACACTAACTATGGACAAGTGTTTATCACATGAACCACTCACATTTTATTTTCACAGATGTTTTACCGGTTTACACAAAAAACAATACCACAGGTTAAGTTTTACATTAAAAACTTAGGGAGAATTGTGTTTTAAAGAGAAACCACGTGGGGTTTGTATAATTTTTACCTTTCATTTATCAGACTGCTTTATCATCTTAAGGTACTAATAAGTAATGGAAAAAAAAAATGATGTTGCTATTGTAGAGTCATCTTCCAAACCAAACACCAGGTGGTCTAAGACATTTGAGGCAGGAGGAACTTAAAAGCTTGAGGGGCAATAAAACTGGAGAGAGGAAGGAATGGGACCGAATCTACGACTATGACATTTACAATGATCTGGGCAATCCTGATAAAGGTCGAGAACATGTGAGACCTGTCTTGGGTGGGTCTAGATCACATCCATATCCTCGTCGAGGAAGAACAGGTCGTCCTCCTTGCAAAGCAGGTATACACTACTTCATAATTCTTCTCAGGGTTGGCAAAAGGCATTGAATTAACTAAAGTGAAGCATGAGAAATGCATGTTGCTTTTTAATTACCTCCCTTGTTAAACAATAGGATTTGAACTGCTACATAGTGCTATCATTTGTCATTAGGCCAAAACTACCCTGTCTATTGGAATGTTTAAGGTCACCAAGTCTGTATTCCAGGTATTCTAATTAGCATCAATGGAGAACTAATTTGTACATGAATATATTAGGCAAAAAAGGAGAAGAGGGTTCTTGAATTCAGGATGCACAATATTGTTGTGTCAACTCTAGGCAAGGTTTCAGATATTGATGCTCTATCTCTACCATGGGTCAAAATTTGACACCCAATGTCCTTTTTTTTCCCTTTCTCACAGTAATAAGATACTCCTCTAATGCAAAATTATGTTGCAATTTCTAAATGACTAATCTGTAGATCCTTTAACCGAGAGCCGGCCAGAAAAAATCAACTTAGACATATATGTTCCTCCGGATGAGCGGTTCAGCCCGAAGAAACTATCTGAGTTTATATCAAATTCAATCCAGGCTACTGTACATTTGCTTATCCCTGAAGCAAAATTACTGTTCAGAAAAGATTCTGGTAGTTTCCGTTCATTTGAAGAGACAAGTAGCTTTTTTTCCGGCAATAAAAACCAAGTGGTGGAGGGACAGGTTAAAGAGGTATTGAAGAGTATGGTACCAGAAAAGCTTTTCAATGAAGTAATTCATGCAAGCAATCAAAACCCAGTAAAATTTCCATTGCCTCAAATTATTGCAGGTGAATAACATAACTGTCACAATTTATAAGCTAGCACAATTACTAAACTTCATTTTTCATTAAATATTGTTTTCTATTTTCAGAAAACGAATTGGCATGGTTGGATGACGAAGAGTTTGGGCGACAAATGATTGCAGGAATTAATCCAGCAAAAATCCAGTGCTTGGAGGTACCTTCTACCCCCTCTAGGGACAAAGTTTGAGCAATTGTAAGCTCAGGTCATGGCCTAGGTCAGAACCACCAATGTCACACCCACACTTACCTGCCCTAAAAATATTAATAAGGAAGAAGGGATATCGTTACAATGGGAATGAATTGCATGCAAAAAACTAAGCTTGGAACTTAATTCTTTTCAAGATCATTTTAACAGTTAGAGAGCACAAAAGGAAGCAACCAGAAAATGGGAGCGAGTAGTGCAGCCAATAATTGAAACATAATAGAGGAAATCAGTTTGCACACAATAGAAAAGATAAATTGTGTCAAGACACATCAGAATAGTTAACATACATGGAGTGAACCTATATATGCAATTGAATACTTTACTAGGAAATTCATTGCATGAAAACGGTTCACGCAGGAAATTTTGAGAACAAATTTATCAATTAAAAATACTCTTATGAAACCATTTTCCTTAAAAATCTGATAATTTTTCTGTCAACTGAATTAATGAAATTTTGATCTATTGAGCTCTATTATAGAAAGAAAAAAATTAAAAAAAAAAATATATATATATATATATATATGGTCTAAGCCAAAATTTAATCCATTCTTAAACTTTTTACTTGCTAATATTAAGATTTCTGAGTCTGAAAATAAAAAGTTAAATTACTTCTAATAACCATTGTCAAAAAATATATATGCTAAATAAAAGTCTACTTTCCCTTGAGAATGTCCAAGAAACAGACCTAGATCGGCTGTAATACCTGGTGTATTGCATTTGATGCAATACATATGGATGGCTAAGGACTCCTCAGCCCGTTTGATTATGCAAAAAACAATAAAAAGTTACTTTATCTTTCTGGTCGGACAGCTGAAGAGAAAAGTTAATAAAAAAGGACTCCTCAGCTGTCCAAAGTATTTTACCGGGAGCAATACACTAGGTATTATAACTTAGTCTGAATCCCCACAAAACATTTATTAACTCTCCTTAATTGGGAATGAACACTTAAAAGGAGGTTAACTACACTTCCATACATTTTTTCCTCAAGAATGGTGCGTGAATTAAGGTGTGAACTACTAAGAATTCTTCTATTATGCCAATTCAGCCATCAAAGATCAAACTAAGATCTTTTCTCCCATCTCCAAAAAAAAAAAAAAAACCTCTATCAAATTTATGCTTGTTTTAGATTTATACAATTGTAACAATTTCTAGAGGCTAGAAGTATCTCAACCATACTCTTTGGCATTCTCACCACTCTTGGGTATTTTTTTTTTGATAATATGATAGTCACAAAGGGGGAGGGCGGATTTGAATCTTAGACGTCTCCATTGAAAACACTAAGCTATGCCAGTTGAGCTACGAGGCTCTTGGCTTTCAAAATTTGGTTAAATTGATTGATTTCATTCTTACCACTCTTGGGTATTGCATTATAAGTATGCCTGATTGTTTGAAATATTCTATATGACTTTTACATTGCAGGTGTTTCCACCAAAGTGCAAAAATGGAGTGAGTAGTTCAATAAAGGAATCAGACATAGAGAACAACCTCGATGGCCTGAGTCTTACTGAGGTACCAACATCACTTTGGCTCTCTTCTCCTAACCCCCCACCCCTGCATGGGACCAGTCTGCCTGTCAAATTAATGGATCAATGGATAAACACAACCTATTTATGTTATGGATGAGGCAGCTAGCTACTATTTCACAGAAAGCAATACAAATACCAAGGGTTCCATCCAATTTTCTTCAACATACTAATAGGAGACAATGTAACATGCCAAATTGCCAACCTTATAATTAGAGCAGATAGACTGCTTGGAGCATCTTTCCTTTGAAGCAAGGCTTAAAGCCTTCAAAGAATAGGTCTGATGTCTCAAAAGTCTACTGAGTTTATTTCAAAGTAAAATTATAGCAGATTAATAGAGAATAATTGTTGACTCAGAAAATTATATCAACTTTTCAAGTAAATTTTCAGGCATTGACTTTATTCTTTTCGACTTCCAATGTGTCACAGGCAATGAACGGATGGAAGATACTCATCCTGGATCATCATGACGACCTGATGCCATTTTTAAACAGAATAAACACAAAGGGTGTTTGTGCCTATGCATCTCGAACGCTACTGTTCCGAAGAAGTGATGACACACTAAAGCCAATAGCAATAGAACTTAGCATGCCTGGCTCCTCTTATGCCAGTGAAATTAATATGGTGCTTCTTCCAGCAAGTCATGGCAACGAAGCAGCATTGTGGCAACTTGCTAAAGCTCATGTTGTAGCTAATGACTCTGTTCATCATCAACTAATCAGCCATTGGTGAGTTGAACAATTCTGTTTACTCTGTAATCCAAATTTCAGAAAACTCATGATATATTTCCTACTTTTATGCTTGTCCATCCGCATAGTGTGCAGTGCTATTCACAGCTAATGGTTCATATATTTTTTTATCCTTCATTGTACGCTGGTGCCAAATATTTCTAATAAGATATTTATGACCATATAATAGTGAGTAGTTGCTATGTGATGCATTGTTTAGGTTACAAACCCATGCAGTAGTTGAACCCTTCATCATTGCCACTAGGAGGCAATTGAGTGTGATGCATCCAATCCACCGATTACTAGATCCTCATTTCAAAGACACCATGCACATAAATGCATTGGCTCGGAGTATCCTCATTAACTCTGGAGGAATCCTTGAGAAAATATTGCTGTCTGGTGATATCTCCATGGAGCTGTCTTCTGAAGTTTACAAGGAGTGGAGATTTGATCAGCAGGGCCTTCCCGAGGATCTAATCAAGAGGTATTTCATACAATTATATTGATTTTACATATGTGCAAGCTTAATTTGCAAGAAAATTTACAAGAACTGGGACATAGCACCCAAAAACTCTGTTTTTCTAGTACCTCCTAGGTTTGATATCTGTTTGCTGAATTTCTTTCTTGTTAACATTCTAGTGAGTCTAATTAAATATCTATGAGATCGAAGTTCAAAGTATTTTTTTTTTCAACCTATGAATGCCATGGGAAAAAGCTACAAGTATTTTGATACACAGTAACTTCTACACTATCATATTCTGATATCAGACCTTCATGGCAAAATTTCTCCAGAGGCATGGCCATAAAAGATTCAAATCCCACTGGAGTTCGGCTCCTCTTTGAGGACTATCCCTATGGAGCAGATGGACTTGAGATATGGACCGCCATCAAGACCTGGGTCACAGATTTTTGCTCAATCTTCTATAAAGATGATAATTCTGTCAAGTCTGACATTGAACTCCAAGCATGGTGGTCAGAAATAAAAAATACGGGTCATGGTGATAAGCGTAATGAGACATGGTGGTACAAAATGAAAGAATTTTCAGAACTAACAGAGGCTTTGACAACTCTCATATGGATTGCATCTGCCCTCCATGCTTCAGTGAACTTTGGGCAATATGCATATGCTGGTTACCCTCTGAACCGTCCCACACTATGTCGAAAGTTTATTCCAAAGGAAGGAACTATTGAATATGCCGAGTTCCTCGAGGATCCAGACAAATACTATTTTAAGATGTTGCCTGAAAGATTTGAGATGAGCCTTACTGTAGCATTAGTAGAGGTCCTCTCTCAGCACACATCAGATGAAGTGTACTTGGGTCAGAGGCCATCAGAGTGGACAGACAATGAGGAGGTTAAGCATAAATTTGACAAGTTCAATGCTGAACTTCAAAAGATAGAGAGAAAAATCATGGAGAGGAATAAAGATCCCAGGCTTAAGAACAGATACGGTCCTGTGAAGATTCCATACCAACTTTTGTATCCTGACACATCCAGTAATGGACCCAAAGAGGGTATAACGGGAAAGGGAATCCCTAACAGTATATCTATTTGAAATGTTTTGAGACATTATACCATATCGACTCAAAGAGCATTACCTTGCAAATGATCCTTTCTTATTTATTTTAATAAGTAGATTACCTTAATACCATGAACTTGCTTGGTAAAGCTAATATGTATTAGTTTACAATTTATTCGATCAATACCTCATGCTACAGGAGTGAAAGTTCCACTTCCTGCAAAAGAGTTGCCCCCAGCTCTACAGGTTTGTGTGTAATACACCGATTCTCTCCCTCTCTCTTTCTTTTTTTCTCTTCCAACTGAATCACAGTTTTTCATTTAATTAGTTTGTTAGCTGCACAGTCTCAATATTATTCCTAAAATCACTATAAAATCTACCTTTGGGTTAAATAAAAAATTATTTGTTTGGGGTGTGAGGGGGGAGCTTCTGTAACTTTTAATCATTTAGACCACACAAGAAGCACTCCACCGTAAGAAACCTGCAGATATGTTAATAACTAAAGCTAAAATACAAAAGCAAGAAACAAGCATGCTTAACCGAAATATGATGACTGAGAGAAACACAGTAAACATGGGAACTGAGCATCAACCTGCAGGCAGATATGACTGTACATAACACATGAAATGTACTGCGCATCTGTGAAGGAGTGACTATACAACTGCCCCAGAAAATGAACCAGTATGCTGATGTACAAATTTTCCAATGTTTATCCTGATTGACACATTTTCTCAACAACATCGGCCTTGAACGACAAAGGGTGCATGATCAATTGTCCCAGGATTTCCCAACACCATATCAGCAACCATTTCAGCAGTCCCTAGAGCCTGGAAATTGGACAAAAATAATGAATGGTTCTTATGTTGCTTTCAAACATGATGGAACTCGCAATAAATTATGGCATCTGCTAAATAGAGTCTAACTTTTAACACACGATTAATCACTTTGGCAATACCCACCAACAATGTGGATAGACCTGCATGCATAGTAGGGCAATTTATTCCTCTGCAATTTTTTTGATTTCCTTTAAATTTTTAGCAGAATAAGAGAGTGAAAATTAACTACCCAGAGAGAGAGAGAGAGAGTGAATTTTACCATTGAAAGTCCTCCTCCTTCATGCCCAGTTGCAAGGAACACATTTGACAAGCCAGGCACCGAGCCAATCACTGGCTTTCCATCAAGCACTGAACAGGAATATCTTATATGTCATTTCAAATCCTCAAACTCAACTATGTTTATATATATAGTCTTGATTAATAAACTTGATTACTTAATGCTCATGATGACAAGCATTCCGTAACCTAAAAGAATTACAACAAAATTATGCACAAAATAGAAGCAATACTGTAAAATCTATAAATAAAAAAAAAAGTGTTACTAAGTGTAAGACCCTACACACAGGACCAATCAAACAGAATACGAAGAAGCAATGCTTCCAACTGATTCTTTGACCGACAGCATCTCCAAAACTCAACTATTTAAAATACATTTTTCTGTTTGACAAGGTTTTGAGGGATATTGGGACTCACTGTAAGGTCTTAACCCTATTCTCACTTTTCTGCTCTTACTGAAACATGAAAGGGGAAAATCTTGTAATTTTGGAAAAAAAACCTCCCCAGCCCACTTCCATATATGATTAGTGATTGACTCATCCACTTCAGAGCTGAACCCTACAAATTGTTGGCTGCTTCCTGTAAACACAGAAATTGGATCGATGATTAGTGGTGACATGCATGGATTTGTCCCAAATGATAATAATGATAAATTTAATTTAGAACCAACAATTCATATTGCAGACCCTTATATTTCTGAAGAGAGGTTTAAAGAGGGAAAGCAGGACTGCCATATTTGCAATTTGATACATCCATTTTAGGTCCACTAAATGCATATGGTAGCAACTTATCATAAAATCACCATCTGATTACACCAGGCTCAATTACCCTATGTTGTGTAAAAGAGTCAACCTTAAAGCTCACAACAAATGTGAAAGCCTTTGTCCAATACAAAAATAAAAAACATGAGAAAAAGATAACAAATATATAGGTTGATGATGCCGAAAATATCACCAGTGAGTTGCTAGCACTCCTCAAACTAAAGCAATACCTGCAAAAAGAAAATAAAAGACCCAAAAGAGAGCACCGGTGTGGTGCCGGCCAAAAACCCTCCGAAGGTCAAGTTAGAATTTTGTTTCTTTAACCCTAGAGTGCCAGAGTTAAGAATATTGTGCGTACCTTCATATCTAGGGTTTCTGGGGTATTTATATTGGGTAGAATTGCCTTTCTTTTAGGATACAACTTCCCCCTCAAGTTCCTTTCCATATAGGAATCTTTTCAAACGTGTGTCGCAAGAAGTCCAAGTATGCACGCTTGCGTGGGAATAAAGCAAAAGTTGATTTAAAGCATATCAGATGACACACAACCTGGAATCTTCAATTAATTCGTACATGACGGATTCTCAGTTAAATTTAACCGTCATAGTTGCGTCACCTACGGTGTCGATCCGTCTACATGCCCTCCGTCCCTTCGTGTTCTATGGGAATACCCGTCTCCTATTTTTATCCCCTTCAGTCCTTGGATCCGTCTTTGAAACCTGACGGATTCATGGAATGACTAAAAGCAATGTATTGAGAGGGGACGGTCTTAGTATACCATAACGGATGACACGTGGCCTGCATTTCTGACGAAGAACACGTGGTCCTTGTGGATTGGCTATTTCCCCAAAACGAGGCGTCGCTTCGTATCCCGCGCCCTTTGTTCTATAAAAAGCCAGACATTTCTCCCTTCATTTTTTCTTCTTATCAAAAATTTGTGAGCAGAGCGCAACCGTCACAGCTATCGTGCCTTCCTGTCGTTCAGCAAATCCGTCAGTCGTTCCTCGTCAGAAACCATCTCGATCCGGTATGTATTCCAAACCTTTCTCCGTCTTTCTTTTAATTTCATTGTTTCACATATATGCGCTTTCTTTAGATCCGTCGGTGTCTCAGGTTATACCGTCATAAATGTAGGTAATGTCTAGTGCGTCAAGTAACCAGTCGTTTGTCCGCGAGGAGGCGGGCTACGATGAAAAGTTTCCATCAGGTCCAAGAGATCCTGACACTTCAAGTGAAGAGAGGAATCCGTCCAGTACCTCTTCTTCCCTTGATGGTGGTCTGGAGACGGAGAGTTCAGAGTCGTCAAGTAGTAGCTTGAACGGTGTGGATCCCCCCCTCCAGTCAGTAATCGGCCCAGATGGCCTTAGAGAGTTCGTCATGCTACCTCTTTGGACGGTAAATGATTTTAGGTCATCTATGACTGAATCTCAACTCAACACACTTAGGACCAAGTGCCAAATACCAGACAACATCCATCTACATCTTCCCGAAAAATCCTAAAAATGTTACCATAGGGGGGTAGACGGTGTTGGGATCTACGAGCAAGCTTTAAAGGCGGGGCTCAGATTTCCATTAAGTTCTCTTCACCGTCACCTTCTTCAGTACCTTGGCCTGTCCATCACCCAAATCTCCCCAAACGCCTGGAGGGTGTTCATTGGGGTTGAAGTTTTGTATGGGGCAATGTCTGACGATGCCCGAAGGTTGACGGTGGAAGAATTCTTCCATTGCTATCATCCAACGGAGATTGTCAAGTCCAAGGGGATGTATAGTTTTGCGGCTAGAAGCCCATTATTGAGGCTCGTCAGTGATACTCCAAACTCAAACAAAGACTGGAAGAGTCGTTATTTCTTTTTGGAAGGGGACGAATGGATGTGTCGTCCAGGAGATATAACTTACATGCCCGTCGACACAACATGGGGCATAATGCCTCCGTCGGGTATGTATCCCTTTTGTTTCCGTCCAGTCAGTCTTCGGAGTTGATTTATTTTTTTAAGGTCTAACCGTTTTTTGCTGCAGCTCGGGACCGTCCACAAGTTAACTTGGAGCAGTGGAGTTTTCTGGAGAAAATTTTTAACAAGACAAAACTGCAAGAGAGGACTTGGGCTCAACTCGTCACACTTGATACTCTACACTGGTATTGTGACGGACCCGAACCTTTATCCGCTGCCCGTCGATACGATAACAGAATTCGAAAACGTAAGTTCGTCGAAACTCTACCCGTCTTTCTTCTCTTTTTTTTTTTTTTACCTTACCTTTCCGTTCACATCCGTCTTTGATTTGCAGAGATGGACGCCGCCAAGAGGAGAGCCTTCATTAAACAACAGGCAGCGAAGAAAAAGCAAGAGGGGGGTCAAACAAAGGGGACAGTCCCACCTGTACCGTCAAAACGAACTCAACATGAAAAAATGGACCGTCCTCCAAAGAAGCAAAAGACCACCACTGAACCCGTCGTGGCCTTGGAGGCAGAGAAAACGCCCGTCAAGCATGGAAAGGGCAAAGGCTTGATGAAGGGTCCAGTACCCTCCGGGGAGAAACCACCCGTTCTCTTCCGGGAGGATTCAAGCTATGCCCTCGAGAAGCTATCGTCTATCCTGACAGCTGACGACTACGCAGACCTTGGCAACCATTCAACAGAGGCGATGGGTGAGACTGGCCTTTTCACCCTTGCACAGGTAATTTTGAATCCGTCTACTAGTGTTGCTAAGTTCCTTCACACCCGTCATTATCATGACGTTGTATTTCGCTTCCAGGCCATGGTGATGATGAAAGGGCTCTTTGGCCGTTGTCTCAATCACGAGACAACCATGGACCGTCTGAGAAAGAAAAACAAGACGATGGAGGATGAGCTTTACGAGCTGAAAACTTACAAGATCAATGTGGACAGAAAGGTCAAGTGCTCGGAGCAAGTCAGAAGTGAGGTGGAAAAGGAGAATGGGCATTTGCGCGAGATTTTGAAGGACAAGGAGAAGCAGTTGACGGAGACAATGTCCAAACTCGACAACGCAAAAGAGATAGCTGTCCAGGAATATCGCGATTCTGAACTCCTTCTGACGGAGCTTAGGAGCTCCTTTGCTGACGGATTCGATGACGCCATCCGTCAGGTGAAGTCATTGTATCCTGATCTGGACGTATCCCACATATCCATTGAAGCTCAAGGGCAAACACTTGCACAGTCCGTCCGCTCAGAAAGTACAGACGAAGTGTTTGCCGTCACTGCTCCAGCTGACGAAGGTGAAGCTCTTTCTCCTAGTCAGCCAAACGACGGTCCATTGGTCGGGAACTCTTCTCCAAAGAATGAGTAGGATACTTTTCTTTTTTGTAAAAAAAAATTCTTACCGTTGTAAGAGAACTTTGTTGAACCATCGTTTGTAATTATTAAATTTAACTTATCAAATCTTTTATTGCATGTTGCTTATTATCCGTCGTATATTGTATGCTCGTTTATCTCATTCAGATAACCCGTCTACAAAGAAAATTTTAGGCATCCGTCCTTTATTCGGACTTGGACTTTCAAATGTATTTTTAAGACCCGTCCACTTAGTGAACTAGATTTTTCATCCCTTTGGGGTGATTCGTCCATTTTATGGACTTGAAGGTTTCCATCCCTTTGGGACAATCCGTCCACTTTGTGGACTTGTAGGTTTTCATCCCTTTAGGACAATCCGTCCACTTTGTGGACTTGTAGGTTTTCATCCTTTGGATGATCCGCCCACCTTGTGGACTTGTAGGTTTTCATCCTTTGGATGATCCGTCCACTTTGTGGACTTGTAGGTTTTCATCCTTTGGATGATTCGTCCACCTTGTGGACTTGTAGGTTTTCATCCCTTTGGGGACAATCCGTCCACTTTGTGGACTTGTAGGTTTTCATCCCTTTGGGGACAATCTGTCCACTTTGTGGACTTGTAGGTTTTCATCCTTTGGATGATCCGTCCACTTTGTGGACTTGTAGGTTTTCATCCTTTGGATGATCCGTCCATTTTGTGGACTTATAGATTTTCCAACAGCATGCATTTCGTCTAAATAAAAATTCCTCTCATAAGTTCAACAAACCAAATTGTCAATGGAAAAGAAAACTTGAGTTTTAAAAAGTAAAAACCATGACTGTCTAAAATTAAACTAAAAATAAGGCGATAGGCATCCGTCTGATGACTTCTGTACTACTGGTAGTACTTCTTCAGGTGCTCTGCATTCCATGGGTGGCTCAACTTCCTTCCGTCTAATGTCTCCAAGTAGTATGTTCCTTTCCTGCGCCATGAGATGATTCTGTATGGGCCTTCCCAGTTAGGACCCAGCTTTCCTAATGATGCATCTTTCGTAGCGCCAAGCACTTTTCGTAACACTAGATCTCCAACCTTGAAGTCTCGGTTCCGGACCTTGGAGTTGTAGTGTTTTGCCATCATGTTTTGGTACCGTGCCGACTGGCCGGGCTGCTCGCCCTAACTTCATCTACAAGGTCAAGCTCAGACGTAATGCTTCAATATTCTTACTCTCGTCATAGCCTTCCACGCGGTAGCTCGTCAATCCCACTTCTCGCTCGCAGGCCTCTGCACCAAACGCCAATCGAAACGGTGTCTATCCTGTTGGCGTTCTTGCCGTTGTTCTGTACGCCCATAGCACACTTGGTAGTTCGTCTGGCCATATGCCCTTTGTCCCCTCGAGCCGGGTCTTGATAATCTTTAACAAGGACCGATTCGTGACTTCAACTTGTCCGTTGGCCTGTGGATGAGCGGGCGACGAGTAGTGATTCTTGATTCCCAGCTGAGAACAAAAGTCTCGGAATGCATCGTTGTTGAATTGCTTCCCATTGTCTGAAACGAGCACTCTCGGGATCCCGTATCGGCAAATAATACTTCTCCATACAAAGTTGCGAATGTTTTTCTCCGTGATAGTAGCAAGAGCTTCTGCTTCCACCCACTTGGTGAAGTAGTCGATACCAACCACCAAGAACTTCAGTTGTCTTGCCGCTATTGGAAATGGACCCATGATGTCTAACCCCCATTGTGCGAACGGCCATGGGGCCGTCATGGTTGTGAGTTCCTTCGTTGGCTGTCTAATAAGATTGCCAAACCGTTGACATTTATCACAGGCTCTAACGTACATGTGGGCATCCTTCTGCATTATCGGCCAATAGTACCCTGCTCGGAGTAGCTTGTGCACCAGAGACCTTGATCCGGAGTGGTTTCCACAAATTCCTTCATGAACTTCCCTCATCACGTAGTTTGCTTCGTCATGGCTAAGGCATCTCAAATATGGTCAGGAGAATCCTCTTTTGTAGAGGACGTCTTTTATCAATACGAATCGGGCAGCCCTAACCTTCAATTTCCTTGCGTCTTCCTTCCTGTCTGGCAGCTTGCCGTCCTTTAGGTACGCCACAATTGGAACCATCCAATCGTCTTTAGTGCTTAATTCCTGCACTCGAACGTTATCTAGCAGCGATGAATGTTGGACGAAGGACAATACCTGCTCTGGGACGATCATAGGTTCGGCCGAAGCAGCCTTTGCGAGTCGATCCGCCTCTTGATTCTCTTCTCTCGGGATCTGAGCTATCGTGAATTGGAGTTCACTCGTTCGACCCTTCACTTCTCCGAGGTACCTTCTCATTCGTTCACTCCTACAATCATAGCTCCCATTAACTTGGCTAGCTACGATTTGGGAATCGAAGTAGACCACTGCCTTCCTGGCCCCAGCCGCTATTGCAAGCTCCAATCCCACCATCAGGGCCTCATACTCCGCTTCGTTATTCGTAGTAGGAAACTCCAGACGGATCATGCATTTAATCTTATCTCCTTCCGGGGTGTGGAGTACAACTCCGACTCCTCCTGTTTGCTTATTGGAGGATCCGTCTATGTGAATTCTCCATGTGGGCGTCTCTTCTGCCCCCTGCTCCTCGGGTGTAGTGAATTCCACGATGAAGTCTGCCAATATTTGTCCTTTCACAGCTGTTCGTGGCTGGTATTGGATATCGTACTCACTCAGCTCGACAGCCCATAAAGCCATCCGTCCGGCAGTTTCAGGATTGTTCATTGCCCTCCGCAGGGCCGATCCGTCGTGACTATAGTATGTGCTTGAAAATAGGGCTTCGCTTTTCGAGCTGCCGAACAAGAGCGAAGGCAAGTTTCTCCATCCATGGGTATCTCTCCTCTCTGCGCTCTTAGCGCCGCTAACAAAGTACACGGGCTTTTGTATCTTCCCTTCCTCTCTGATGAGAGCTGCACTTACCGCTACTAATGAGATGGCAAGGTACAGGAACAATTCCTCCCCCGGCGTGGACGGACTAAGCAATGGCAGGGCAGAGAGATGCTTTTAACTCCTCAAATGCCCTTTGGCATTCGTCCGTCCACTCGAAAGATCTTCTTAGTGTTCTGAAGAAAGGTATACACTTGTCCGTTGCTCTCGATACGAACCTGTTTAGGGCTGCTATCTTCCCTGTCAAGCTTTGTACTTCCTTCACCGTCCTCGGAGGAGATAGCTCCATAATTGCTTTCACTTTCTCGGGGTTGACCTCAATGCCCCGCTAGGACACCATGAATCCTAGGAATTTTCCAGCGGTTACTCCAAATGCGCATTTGCTTGGATTCAGCTTCATTTTGTACTTTCGAAGAGTGTTGAAAGTCTCCTGGAGGTCCCTCAGATGATCCGACACCTTTACGCTTTTCACCAACATGTCATCTACGTAGACCTGGACGTTCCGGCCAATCTGGTGCGCGAACATTTTGTTCATTAATCGTTGGTATGTGGCTCCTGCATTCTTGAGCCCGAATGGCATCACCTTGTAGCAAAAAAGCCCTTGGCTCGTCACAAATGATGTTTTCTCTTGATCTGTTTTCTCCAACTTAATCTGATTATACCCCGAGAAGGCGTCCATGAAGCTCAACAACTCATGTCTTGCGGTGGAGTCCACTAAGGCGTCAATGCGTGGGAGCGGGTAACTGTCTTTAGGGCACGCTTTATTCAGATCCGTGAAGTCAACGCACATTCTCCACTTCCCATTTGACTTTTTGACCATTACCACATTTGTCAGCCAGTCTGAGTAGTACACCTCTCGTATGAAGTTCGCTTCTCGTAGCTTCCGCACTTCCTCTGCTGCGGCTCGATCCCGTTCGGGGGCAAACACGCGCTTCTTTTGTCGAACTGGAGGGAAGGAAGGTGATACGTTCAATTTATGAACTATGACTGCTGGATCTATTCCCGGCATGTCGTCATGGCTCCATGCAAACACGTCTTGGTTCTCTTTGAGGAATAGTAGGAGCGCATGTCGAACCGTTTGGTTGACCGAGGTCCCTATTCTGGTGGTCCGGTCGGGCTTCGAATCATCCAGTTGTACCTCTTCCAATTTCTCCACGGGTTCTGCTATTGCTCCCTGTTCTTCGATGTTCATTGCTTGTACATGGTCATCCATCTCCATCATGGCAACATAACATTCCCGCGCAGCCACCTGATTTCCGCGCAGTTCTCCAACTCCATATTCGGTGGGAAACTTGATCATCAAATGGTAGGTAGAAGTGACGGCCCTCCATGCATTAAGGGTGGGTCGCCCGATTATGGCGTTATACACCGAGGAGCAATCGACCACGATAAAGGAAACATCCTTGACTATTTGCTGCGGGTAGTCTCCTACTGTCACTGCCAATGTGACGGACCCTAAAGGATAGACCCGAGTTCCACCAAAGCCAATGAGGGGCGTGCATGTCGGAATCAGGCGCTCTTTGGCAATCCCCATCTGCTGGAACGCGGGGTAGTAAAGGATATCCGCCGAGCTCCCGTTATCCACTAAGACTCGGTGGATGTTGAAGTCTCCTACCTGTATACTAACAACAAGCGCGTCGTCATGGGGGTGGTGAAGGCGTCGGGCCTCTTCTTCAGAAAACTCGATACGGGAGTTGTTCTGTCCTGTTCTTTCTAGTGAAGGGCCCTTCGACTGGACACTTTGTACCGTCCGTAAATAGGTCTTTCTAGCCTTTTTGGACGATTCCGTTGAAGTACTGCCCCCTATTATCATCCGTATGTCTGCTACCGGTGGTCTAGGACGTTCATTTTCTCGTCTAGGATTCTGCTCCTGGGGTTGATCCGTTCTCTCCTTCCTTACGAACCTCTGCAACCTTCCTTGCCTTATAAGGGCTTCGATCTGTTGTTTCAGGTCATAACAGTCCGTCGTATCATAGCCGTGGTCACGATGAAAACGGCAGTACCTATCTCTTGGCCTCTTGTTCGGATCTCCCTTCAACTTGCCCGGGAACGTCAAGCTTCCTTCATCTTTGATTTGCATTAACACTTGGTCAATTGGGGCTGTGAGGGGGGTGAAACTTGTAAACCTCCCTGAAGGTGGTTTGGATCTCCGGTCTTCTTGTCGATCTCTGGTTCTTGCCATTTTTCGTCCATTATCTGGTTTCATATCTTCCTGTCTTTCCCTTTTTCTTGGCTTATAGTCGTCTTTGGCCAGCAAGGCATCCTCCGCGTTCATATACTTCGTCGCCCTGTAATATACATCGGACATTGTCTTTGGGTCATTCTTGCATAGAGAAAACAAGAACTTACCCTCTCGTAACCCGTTCGTGAATGCTGCCACAAGTATCTTGTCATCTGCTTCGTCAATCGAGAGGGATTCCTTGTTAAAGCGGGCTATATAAGACCTTAATGTCTCGCCTTCGCGTTTCTTAATACCCAGTATACATGCAATAGACCTCTTGTGTCGATGACTTCCAATAAAGTGTGATACGAACTGTGCGCCTAGTTCCTTAAAAGTGCCGATGGAATTAAAGGCGTCACTCCTCGTACCAATCTCTCGCAGGCCCTTTCAAGGTGGTGAGAAAAGCCCTGCACATGATTTCATCCGGTACACCCTGAAGATGCATTAGGGTTCTGAAAGACTCCAGGTGATCCAACGGGTCTTTGGATCCGTCGTAGTTTTCCACGTGGGGCATGCGGAACTTTGGAGGAACGGGGCACGAATTCACCAACGCTGTGAATGGTGAATCCGTTCTATGGACGAGGTCGTCCAGGTTGCTGGATACCCGTCCTCTAAGGGCGTTCATCATCACATCCATGCGTTCCCTCATCTCCTGCATTTCGGCGGCTATGTGAGTCGGTACAGCGTCTGAGACCGATGGTTGATTGTTTTCTTGTCGCTCGGGTCTGGTTGGAGCGTTGCTGCCCTCAGGTCTTTCTGCGTTCCTTCCTTCCGGACTAGCGCCCTCCTGGTCTTCCTGTGGTGCACTTGGGTGTGCGGTCCTTTGTCGTAACTGTTCTTCCAAATCATGATTCTGCTTGGTGAGGCGCTCAACCGCCGCCGCAAGCGTTTGGACCTGCCTCTCTAGAGCGGTGGCGCGCGGTTCGTCGTCTTGATTGTTGTTCGTTGCCATCGATCGAGTGAGTACCATGCAACTCTTTGTCTCAGGAATAGAGCGAGGCTAAAGTAATCGGAAGATTTTCTAGTTCCCACAGACGGCACCAACTGATGATGCCGAAAATATCACCAGTGAGTTGCTAGCACTCCTCAAACTAAAGCAATACCTGCAAAAAGAAAATAAATGACCCAAAAGAGAGCACCGGTGTGGTGCCGGCCAAAAACCCTCCGAAGGTCAAGTTAGAATCTTGTTTCTTTAACCCTAGAGTGCCAGAGTTAAGAATATTGTGTGTACCTTCATATCTAGGGTTTCTGGGGTATTTATATGGGGTAGAATTGTCTTTCTTTTAGGATACAACTTCCCCCTCAAGTTCCTTTCCATATAGGAGTCTTTTCAAACGTGTGTCGCAAGAAGTCCAAGTATGCACGCTTGCGTGGGGATAAAGCAAAAGTTGATTTAAAGCATATCAGATGACACATAACCTGGAATCTTCAATTAATTCGTACATGACGGATACTCAGTTAAATTTAACCGTCATAGTCGCGTCACCTACGGTGTCGATCCGTCTACATGCCCTCCGTCCCTTCGTGTTCTATAGGAATACCCGTCTCCTATTTTTGTAATTTTGGAAAAAACTCCCCAGCCCACTTCCATATATGATTAGTGATTGACTCATCCACTTCAGAGCTGAACCCTACAAATTGTTGGCTGCTTCCTGTAAATACAGAAATTGGATCGATGATTAGTAGTGACATGCATGGATTTGTCCCAAATGATAATAATGATAAATTTAATTTAGAACCAACAATTCATATTGCAGACCCATATTTTTGAAGAGAGGTTTAAAGAGGGAAAGCAGGACTGCCATATTTGCAATTTGATACATCCATTTTAGGTCCACTAAATGCATATGGTAGCAACTTATCATAAAATCACCATCTGATTACACCAGGCTCAATTACCCTATGTTGTGTAAAAGAGTCAACCTTAAAGCTCACAACAAATGTGAAAGCCTTTGTCCAATACAAAAATAAAAAACATGAGAAAAAGATAACAAATATATAGGTAAATGTTATTTCACTGAATTATACTCATGAAACATAACGATTTTTTAACCTCAAAGAAACTCTTGCAAAAGCTTTGGTAACGTAGGTTTAGAATCAACATGGACAACTAAATCAGAAAAGGTCATGGATCACCTCTCTGTCTAACTTCTTTTTGATTGGTCTAGGGCTTAGGGACTCAATCTAGTGATTCTCTCTCTTTGTTTCTTAGCTCTCTTTTTCTTTGTAATTAGTTTTTCCTTGTTGTTTATGCTTTTCTTTCCTTTTTTGTAATCTTTGTTTTGCTTTGTGCTACTTTGCATGAAGCAGTTTTTTATTTTTATTTTTTTTTTATATACAAGATAAAATTCTATTCTAACTTAATCTAAGTCTATATGTGTGTGAAACTCCTTCCTAGAAACTTGAACTCCGGCCTTTGACCCTCACACCTCACAAGCACTTATATTTGTGAAGTGACAATTGCACTAAGGATGTGCAGTGGTATAAAGCAGTTTTTTGAATATACATCTTTCTTACTTATCAAAAATATATATATATATATATATATATATATATATATATATATAACAGTAAAAATAGTGAAACTAAAATAAAATCACACAAAACAACACGTAAATACAGAAAATTACCAAAAAAAGGGGCATTATTTGTAAATATTAAATGCAATCAAACTCAAATGGCAACTTCTCCCCTTGTAAAAGCAAGGTAGAGGGTAGAGAACAAAACCAACATAACATAGCATTAATGCTAGCACAAGACATACAGGATAATACATATATATAAAAGTCCCCTCCCTACCATATAATTGGTGACAGATAAAAGAGAGTATGGGAGAACAGAGAGCAAAGGTAAAAGGCTTTATCAAGAACAAGGTTTCCCATAGCATCCATTTCTACTTCATTATTTTGTCCGTTATGGGGTCCATGTGTGAAGTCCAACCGAATTATTAAAAATAAATAAATAATTGTGTGAAGTCCAACAGAAACAAGAGTCATATGGTTATAACGGTCTAGGTGTCTTGAGATTATTTTCCTTTAAATCAAATTCATCTCTTATTACCTCGATTAAATTTTTAGTTTAGTCGTCAAATCAGAAATGTTAATATACTGTTACAAGAAAGACTCCTCATAAATTTGTAGTTCATTCTACAAACCCTAACCTTTCTTGTAATTCTTTTTTTTTATTTTTGGATAGGTAACGAAAAACTTTATCAAGAATAAATAACCAACCCAAGTACATTGTGGATGTACTATGGGGGCAAAAAGTAAGAACCAAACTTACAATAATCAAGTAAAACAGGAAGGGAAAAATAAGAAAAATGCGACACAGCCACACTCCAAGCAAGGAGAGTATGTAAGAAAAATGACTTAATCTCTAGCAAGGATCGTTCGCATCCTTTAAAGCATCTAGCATTTATTTCACTCCAAATACACCACATCAAGCAATGCAACACAAGTCTCCAAAAATCTATATTGCGATGTCACTTGGATTTACCTTGCCAAGACTCAAACAACTCAATTACCTTACGAGGCATAACCCACTGAAGTCCAAACAAACAAAACACCAAAGACCACAACTCAAAAGCTATGGGGCAATGAAGCAAAATATGATCCACCGACTCCCCCACAGCTCTTACACATGTAACACCAATCAAGAACAATAACATGCCTTTTGCGAAAGTTATCAATTGTAAGAATCTTATTTAAAGAAGTTAACCATGAAAAGAAAGCCACCCTTGGAGGAACATTCAATTGCCACACCAACCTCCAAGGGAAAGAAAGAGTAGGAGGGTAGAAAGAAAGATAAAAACCTCTAACCTCAAAAACTCTACTCCTTGCTAGGTTAGGGTTTATGGAATGAACAAGAGTTTTCACAAATGATCCTAACCCTACGCCCACAAGCCATATAAATACATTTCTCCAATATGTCCTAAGTCAAGTTCTCCATTTGCGACATTAAGATAAGTTTTTCATTAAGTCAAAAGTCCCCTGGTTATCATATTCCTTTCCTAAATTTAGCTATTTTCTTGGAATTCCTTGATAATTTAAAATTTGGAGTTTAAGCTTGCATTTTTCTTGCTCTTTCAATACAGACCTAGTGTGGTAGTGATTTTGGCAAGATCTATCTACACTAAGTAATATGTAAACCACCTTCTTTCCTTTGAAGAGGGGAATAACCATATATTAAGATCATGAGTTGGCACATGGCCAGATAACTCTCCCATACAACGGTCACTTCAAGCCCTAGACATCAAAAGACTTGGAACACCATGAATAAAAGGATACATGAAACAAAGGAAAAACAAGGACAATAAATGAAGGGATAAAATTTTTGAATAACCCTCTGTTTATGCAAGGAAAGTGGACAGGTCCCAAAAAAATCAATATATATTTAAAAGCAGAGATCTCATGCGGAAGTGCATGAAGTTTTGCCATGTGGTGCTTTGTATGAGTACTTTTTCATTTAGTCTTTCACCTCCCATCCTCTTATTAATGATTAGTATAAGCCATAAATGTAGAAAATTAAAAGATTTGGTTCCACTCCCTTTTCCAACTTTTTGAACTCTTCCACTTTTAATTTCATTAATTTAAAAAATGAAAGGTTTTCTTTATTCAATGTTAGTTTTCCTGTTCTTTTATATATTCTAGTTTCACAAAATATCAAAAGGCCAAAAGAAAAATAGGACTAAAGAAATAGAGAGACAAAGAGTGAGAAATTAGTGTAAAAAAGAGTATGAAGTTGGCTTTGGTTTCGGATGCATATGATCTAAACTTCTTAACAACACTATCAAAGCTTGATGCAATGCTTTAACAACATATGAAGTTTCTAATAGGTATGTGTTTTTTGTCTTTATTTATATGTTTGGAAAGTGTTTAATCTTTATAAGTGATTAAAGTACTCAGGTATAAGTAAAATTATACGTAAGATATGAAATAGTATAAATTTATATTTCCCTGTTCAATTATTGTTTTATTTTTAATCTTTTGGTATGAATATTTAGTTCTGAGAAATTATAAACCTTAAATCTTAGATGTTTAGCTTTCAAAAGTTCATATGTTTTCTTTTTTTTTTTTAAATACCTCTAAAAAAAAGAAAAGGAAATAATAAAAAATTTTAAATTGGAAACGGTCAAATGTAAGAACTAAATATACATTACACTTTTTTTTTAGAGATAATTACAACATGCTGTTAACCCTGCATCTTGAACCTTTTCCCCCCAAGACTCCCAAGCACTTTGTGTATAGGGAGGTGTCAATTCAACTACAAGTCCTTTAGCAAATATATATGTACACCTGATCAGACAAAAAAGGTCATATAGTGGCATTTTTAGAGCCTAATTAATTAAGGTTAGTCATAAATATATTGTGTTACAATTTTTTTTCATTCATTATCATATTGACGTATAATACATATGAGTATTATAAAATAACTAATAACAAATACGCGCTTCGCGCTAGACATCCACTAATTACAATAAAGCTAGTATCATAACAAAAATTCACAAAACCCCCCAATTTGCCTACCACCTAACATATGGGCCCACCATAATCTGCAATTTAAATCTAGACTCTTGATCAAGGCTGTTCATAGGCCCAGGGATAGGCCCACAAATCAGTATAAAATGTGCCTAGCCATTACAAACTACAATACTAATCCCCTGCCTTAGGAGATGTCTAGTAGCAACCCAAGGGTTAAAAATGGATGTGAAGAACTGCCCATGCAGAAGAGACTTAGCTTTTATATGTCTAGCCCAGGCCAGCTCAAGTTGCGTCACAAATCTCCAAGCCCATTTGACAAGCAGTTGAGGCAATGGAATTTTGCATCTGAAATCAAGAAGAGTTGACTGGAAAAGAGCTTCCCACCACATTATGTTAATGTCCCATATGTGAGGTGGTAAGCAAAGTGGAGGGTGTTATGAAATTGTTGTGACCCTAGCTTTATTGAAAAAATTAAGAGGAAATAAAAAGGCTTCTGCAAATTCCTTACTAAAAGCATCATACTCAACTTGTCTCAAAAGTTAACCCCTTCAATAGGAGTAATTCTAAGTTTGTGTCAATACTTGACATGAGCTCCTCATGGAAAATATTAATTATCAATGTTTTTGCAACTTAAATTAAAGAGAAAATAGGCATGCCCCAGGAATGAGCAACTTTGAATCAGAGTACTGAACTTGATTTGCCATCTCCAGAAATTTGTGCCTATTTTATATTATGATAAAAGAATTCCCAATTTTCATGTTCTAATAAATACAATTATGCTGCTATAAATAAAGCTTTAATTACGATTTGTGCACTAAAAAAAATACTTTTTTTTTTTAAATTTTATCTATCTTGATTTTGATATTAGAATGGGAAAAAAAATCCTCTTGCCATGAAGCAATTAAAGGCTTATATAGAGCCAGAGAGACAGCAGCTAAGCTATGATATTTCGTAGTTCCAAATAGCAATAGTCATAAATGCCCAAACAATAGTGGCTGCAGCAGCCAAGATAGCCACGATATTTTCACTGCCTACAACCTTGTCAACCACCGCGACAGAAAGATCCGACCCGATTAAAAACTGTCGGGCCATAGTCAACCCGATTATTCCGGCTCCGACTAGCACCACATCGAACGAAGTGAGGCTCCGCGGATATCGGGTACGACCCGGACAAGGTAACGGGTTCGGGTCGGGTTGTGATTCATACCAATATGGAGCCCAGAAAGATGCAGCTATTTTTGGTGTCAAATAGCAGCTTGTTTGAAGATGAGACGACGCCGTTTTTGGGAGAGATGGGATTTGGGTTTGGGCAGTAGAAGATGGATGAGGCTTGAATAACCCATTTTTTTGTGACTTTTTTTGGGTCGGATGTGAGGAGTCAAGGAAGTAAAGACCCAAAGTAAACGTTGAATTTCTTGTTTTAATTTTTGAACACATTTTAATGGTTATTTTTGAAAAATCAAAAGCACTTTTCAATTTTTATTATTTTTTATTTATTTTATCTTCCACAAAATATTACTTATACCTGTTTTTGGGTTTTTTTTTTTTTTTTTTTTCCATTTTCAACCTTATAATTAAGTTACTTCCAATTTATTTTGTAAGTGTAAAAAAAGGACATAATATTACTAATTTTTAGTTTTTTTTTACAATAACGGCTTTTGAGTATACAAGTGGTTCGCCACATACTATCTAAGGTTGTAAATGAAAAAAAAATCATTTATGAATTACTTGAACTCAACTATTAAATGAGTCAAGCATAAATATTATAGTGTATTTGTGAACATGAAATTTAATTTAATTATATATAATACTATATATCTTTTATGTACACTTGCTTAAAAATATACTTATATAAACTTAAGTATGGATTGTGTAAGTGTGTAAAGAGATCCATATTGTAAATGCACAATTTGTACTCGGACCCAACCGCGTGGTGAGTTCAGGCTCAAAAAATCTTATACAATCAAATTTGTAGAGTGTAGGTTTGAAACTTAGGTTATATGGATATTGGACAACAAATATGTGGGCTAAATTGCCACTATCTACATAATAAATAGATAAAAATAACAGAAATTCTCCTCGGACGTAAGCTAAAGATGACTTGTATTGTCTTTCCTTCTCCAAACAATAGATTAAAATTGAAGATGATGTGTATAGTGCTTTCTTTCTTTTTCTCTTTTTTCCCCCTCTTTCTAATGCCTTTATCTTCCTTTTATATCTCTTTTTTTTTTCCCTCTATCTTCCACGTATGGCACAAATCACCAATCCAGATACTTGTCCCATCCACCATCCTCTTGAAGTCTTCAAATAATAGCTGTAAGGCTTATCACTACTATTCAGAGGTCATTTCCCCATTAATGCGGCCAAAGAGGTACGTGCAGAGTCTTTAATGCGGTGGTAGCAGCTTTTTCCATGATATTTCTTATGCGTTCTTCCTCTTTTTAACTGTGTGGAACATATCTTTACCCAACAGACCTTCCAGCATTCTCCTCTATACATTATGACACATCGTTCGACCTCCACTTGACCTGGCCGAGGAGATGCCCCTCCTCAGACAACCCCACCAACTCTTTCAGCAAGAGTTTGCTTATGGACTTCAAGGTTCTGCTCAGACGAATTAATACCTCTAAATCAAGCCTAAGGCCCAAAAACATTTTTTGACCATTTTGCCCCCCACACATATGATATTGTTAAAACTGCAGGGCATACTACAGGGCAGAGTGGCATGAGACAAGCTGCAAGTCTGCTAAGTGATGTGGTAGTTGCTGAGACAAAGAGCACTAGCCAAGACACAAACGTGCTAGGATGTGCAGCACTTGCTGATGAGCAATGTAGGGATCAAGCCACACAGCAAGCATCAAAGACTGACTTGATTAGCATTGAGTTTTTGGAAGTAATTGAAGCAATGCCACATCATGTTTTGTTCACTCAATAGCACTGAAGACTTAGATTCCGTAATTTTAGGAGGTTGTTAGTTTTGGTTGCCACGTGTACATTCTAGAAGATTCAGTAACTGATTGTAACTGTCTTTGGCGCCATTTCTTCTGGTTGATAGTTGTTCACTGTGTATATAAACAGGGCAATATGTATTATTTAGTTTTTTTTTTCCATTCGTGTCTTCTCTTCTTCAATCAATGAAATTCTCTCAGTTTATTTAGATTTCTCTCAGTTTTTTCATGGTATCAGAGCAGCTAGCACAGGTTACACTGATTTCCTAGCTTTTTCTTCCATTCCAAACAAGAATTTTCCTCGAGAAAATTTCTTTTGTTCTGAGAAATCTTTTGGAGAATTTCTTTTCTTTTCTTTTCTTTCTTCAATCTTGAAATTCATTCATGGCTTCTGCTGAAAGAAGTGATCACTCCGATCCTACAAACACTCAAACCACGCATCCAGTCTCCAATTCCAATACATAGACCAATTCGCCCAATCCTTTTTTGCTAAGTGCAAGTGAGAATCCAGGTCATGTCTTGGTCACTCAGCCATTGTTGGGGATGAAGAACTATCAATCTTGGTCTAGGGCTATGGTTCTAGCACTCACAGCCAAGAAAAAGATAGGCTTCGTGAATGGAAAGATTGAGAAACCTGAAATTGATTCTTCGGTGTATGAAGATTGGGAAAGCTGTAATACAATGGTGCTGTCTTGGTTGATCAATTCCATGCATGTGGATGTTTCAAGCAGCATCATGTATTGTGAGACTGCGAGGGAGATGTGGCTTGAGTTGCAGCGAGTATTCTCACAGGGAAATGGACCAAAAATTTATAATCTTTAGCAAGAAATCTCACAGATAACTCAGTGCCAATTGTCAGTAACTGAGTATTATTCTAAGTTCAAGAAGCTTTAGGATCAATTGCTTCATTATGAGCCTTTACCAGCTTGTACCTGTGGTGCAATGAAAATACTCCGTACTGCTCATGAGAAGTCTTATGTGATGAGGTTTCTAATGGGGCTCAATGAGAATTTTGAGACTGTAAGGAGTCACATTCTCATGCTTGAGCCATTCCCATCAATGAGCAAGGTGTATGCTTTGATCCTTCAAGAGGAATCACACAAAGGCATTGGTCATGGTCAGGGTTCTACCTTCACACCTAAGCCTGACTCAGTGGCAATGTATGTCAATACTAGAGGAAATTCTGGCAATAAAGGTGGCCCTAAGAAGGATAGGCCCTTATGCACCCATTGTAACATGCTTGGACACACGGTGGACAAGTGTTATAAGCTCCATGGCTATCCACCAGGTTACAAGCACAAAGGGAAGATCAATGCCAGTGCAAATCAAGTCACCTATCCACAAGGTGCTTCTAATGCATCTGCTCAGTGTCTCATTACCAAGGCACAGTGTGAGCAGTTGCTTGCCTTTTTCAACTCTGGTTTGGTTACTGATCAAGGTTACAATAATCATGCTGCATCTGTTAGTACAAGTGGAGGTGTCTCTGGCTTGGTTACTGAAGCTTGTGGTGTGTCTGCTGCAACTGGTGTGTCTTCCCCATCAGATCATGCCAATTCCAATTTTATTAACACTATGTCAGGTATCACCTCAAATTTTTCCTTCAAACCTACTTTGCAACATTCTATATTTTCTGCCAAAGTAGTTGATAGAGATCATTTCCATACCTCTAATTGGGTCATAGACACAGGGGCTACTGACCATATGGTGCATTCTGTCACTTGTTTTACTTCTATCACCACTACTTTGAACACTCATGTTAATCTGCCTAATGGTGAAACAAATGTACTTTAGTCACACACATTGGTACCGTGAAGATTTCAAAGCAAAACTCACTCTTTACAATGTGTTGTGTGTACCATCATTTAGTTTTAACCTCATCTCTGTCGCCCGCTTAGCAAAGTCTACTTCTTGTTGTCTTATCTTCTTTGGGACATTGTGTTTCATCCAGACCTTGCTCATTGGAGCACACTTGTCCGGTAAGGAATGCAATGGACTCTACTTGCCGGAAAGAGGGAACTCCACTTCACATTCCATATCTCGCTTCGTTTCGCTTAACTTCTTTAGTGCATAACACTCATGTCTGGCATTCTAGATTAGGACATATGTCTAATGACAAATTAGTTTCAATTAGGAACAATGGTGAACCACTTTGTACTTCTATTGAGAACTTTGCTTGTGAGATATGTCCCCTTGCAAAACAAAAACGTTTGCCTTTCAATAAAAGCTCTCAAATTTCTACTGCTTGTTTTGATTTGATACATTGTGACTTGTGGGGACCTTTCTCAGTGTCTACCATTGATAATTGCAAATACTTCTTGACAATTGTAGATGATTGTTCAAGGTGTACTTGGGTTTATTTGTTGAAACATAAGTCCCAAACTTAGTCTGCTTTGGAAGGTTTTTGTACCATGGTGGAGACTCAATTTTCAAAAAAGGTAAAGACCATTAGGTCTGATAATGGTACAAAATTTTTCATGAGGGATTTCTTTACTCAAAAGAGTATTTGTCATCAATTGAGTTGTGTTGAAACCCCTCAACAAAATGGTGTTGTTGAGAGGAAACATCAACACATCTTGAATGTAGCTAGGGCTCTCATGTTTCACTCTCATTTACCTTTATACCTATGGGGACATGCTGTTCTTACTGCTGTTTACCTGATAAATAGAACCCCCTCCTCAGTTTTATCAAATAAAACTCCTTTTGAGATTTTGTTTGGTCATCCACCCACTTATGTCCATTTAAGAATTTTTGGATGTTTATGTTTTGCTTCTACCCTTTCAAATCACAGAACAAAGTTTGCTCCTAGGGCCAAAAGGTGTGTCTTTTTGGGATATCCTTTTGGGGTAAAAGGCTATAAGGTTTTATACCTTGCCACTAACAGTGTGTTTCTCTCTAGGGATGTTACCTTTCATGAACATTCTTTTCCTTTTGCATTTGTCTTTGGTCCGTTTCTAGTCCCGTTGGCATCCTTTTGAGGATGTTGTTGCTCCCTCTTCTTCAACAGGTAATGATTCCTTTGTTACTCCTATTAGCATCCCCGATCTTGGTCCTTCTACTACTCCTACTACCTCATTTCCTCAATCTACCTATAATGATATCATTACCGTTGACCCTATTACTTCTTTCATGTCTACCGATGTTCCAAATAGTACTAGTCGGGTTTTGCCTATCCCTCGCTTCCTCTCCACCAGCTTGTATCGCACCTCCAATGCCTCTCGGGAAGTCAACTAGAGACATCGTACCTCCCCGCCTACTTGCAGGACTATGCCCGTGCTACATTTGCTTCTGGTGCTCCATATGACCTTGATGAGTGCCTCACCTATTCACACTTGGACCCTAGTTATCAATCTTACTTGATGGCCAAGCTTGGTTCTAGTCCTCAAGAACCTACATGCTTCTCCTGCAGTTCAAGACCCTCTTTGAGAGTCAGCCATGGACAAAGAGATTCATGCACTTGAGAACAATCATACTTGAGATGTGACCGCCTTACCTCCCCGGTAAATCTCCCATTGGCTGCAAGTGGGTCTATAAGATCAAATTCAATCCAGATGGCAAGTGTTGAGAGGTATAAAGATAGATTGGTGGCTAAAGGCTATACCCAAAGAGAAGGTCTTGATTTTTTGGAAACCTTTTCCCCCGTTGCTAAAAACTGTTTCAAGAAGAGTTTTAATTGCACTTCTTTGCTAGATCATGGCCTTTACATCAATTAGATATCAACAATGCCTTCCTCCATAGGGACTTGGATGAGGAAGTTTACATGACTTTGCCTCCTGGTTTTCACGAAGGGGAGTGTTCGTCTCTTCTTCACAGCCTACTCCAAAGAAATACTCCTCAAGTATGTAAGTTGGTAAAATCCCTTTATGGTTTGAGACAGGCTTCTAGGCAATGGTACACAAAATTGTCAAGAACAATCACACGCTTGGTTTTGTGCAGTCCAAAGACCATTCCTTATTTGTTTATAGCAAAGGACCTTTGTTCACCGCCTTATTAGTTTATGTAGATGATATGATCATTAGAGGTAATGATCTTGATTGTGTTATCGTGAAGTCACTAGATCAAAGGTTTGGGATTAAAGACTTGGGATCACTCAAGTATTTTTTGGGCCTAGAAATTGCAAGAAACAAACCGGCATCGCTTTAACACAAAGAAAGTATGCTCTTGAAGTTCTTAAAGAGATCGGAATGACAAAGTTGCAAACCAATTCAAACACCAATGGAGCGGAATTGAAATTGTCTAAAGGTAATGGAGATTTGATTTCTAATCCCGGGGTCAAGACAAGGCTCATTGGGAAGCTAATGTATCGACTTTGAAAGCAAAGGCCGAGATATCACATATGCAAGACATAGGCTTAGCCAATTTTTGGCACAACCTAGAGTACCACATATGAAGGCAAAACTGTACCAGATACTTCAATATATTAAAGGCACACCGGACAAGGTGTTTTCTTTCCCAAAGACTCGATCTACACCTAAAAGCATATTGTGATGCGATTGGGCAAGCAGATGCCCGTACACAAGGAAGTCCTTGACAGTTATTGTGTGTTTTTAGGCAATGCTTTGGTGTCTTGGAGGTCTAAAAAACAAAGCATTGTGTCTAGATCAAGTGCAGGCAGAGTACGGCAATGGCCACTACTACTTGTGAATTGACTTGGGTCCTACATTTATTGCAAGATTTACATGTTAAGCATGATAAACTCCGTGTTGTTATACCGTGATAACCAGCAAAGACTTCACATAGCAAGAAATCCTGTGTTTCATGAGAGGTCCAAGCACATAGAAGCTGATTGCCATGTTGTGAGGAATAAAATCATTGATGGTACATTGAAGACCTTCTATGTCTCAACCAAAAACCAGTTGGCAGATGTGTTTACAAAAGCATTAGGGGTTGAGAACTATTTGAGGTTGATCACTAGGTTGGGTGTTATCAATATATTTGCTCATGTAGTGGATTATCCTTACTCACCTATACCAAGTAAAATGGCAAGAGCTATGCTCTTGAGGGGGAGTGTTAAAACTGCAGGGCATACTACAGGGCAGAGTGGCATGAGACAAGCTGCAAGTCTGCTAAGTGATGTGGCAGTTGCTGAGACAAAGAGCACTAGCCAAGACACAAACGTGCTAGGATGTGCAGCACTTGCTGATGAGCAATGCAGGGATCAAGCCACACAGCAAGCATCAAAGACTGACTTGATTAGCATTGAGTTTTTGGAAGTAATTGAAGCAATGCCACATCATGTTTTGTTCACTCAATAGCACTGAAGACTTAGATTCCGTAATTTTAGGAGGTTGTTAGTTTTGGTTGCCACGTGTACATTCTAGAAGATTCAGTAACTGATTGTAACTGTCTTTGGCGCCATTTCTTCTGGTTGATAGTTGTTCACTGTGTATATAAACAGGGCAATATGTATTATTTAGTTTTTTTTTTCCATTCGTGTCTTCTCTTCTTCAATCAATGAAATTCTCTCAGTTTATTTAGATTTCTCTCAGTTTTTTCATCAAATTATTATTTATTGATAATATAAAGTCTATTTGTAGTAGAAATTAATGAAATAGTAAAGGGATAATAAATTTTACTCATGATTTTATTATATATAGGAAAAGAACAATTTAATCAAGTAGAGCTTGTTTGACAAGAAAATCAATCAAAGCTTAAACATGTAATCTTGTTTGTTAATAAGCTCTAGCTCAACTTGACTTTGACATAAAACTAAATAAACAAGCCTAAACTTTTAAGACCAAACTCGGCTAAGCACATTTACCTCCCTTTAGTATTCATGTCAACCCTAGCTTAAGCAACACAAGAAGTTAAGGGAATGTATAACTACCAATTTTGAAATTATCAGGATGATTGTTATTTCTTAACATAAGGGCTAAAAATTAAGAAATATTTCTTAATAATAAGCCACCAACCTAATATTAATTGGATTACATGCATCAATCAAGATTGTCGCCGGGGGTTGTTGTTGCTTGAAAGTTTTTTTTCTTAAACATGAAAACCTTAATTTGGATTGAAAAGCAAACTAGGAGCATAAGCCTTGCCAAACACCTTGATTTGACGAAAGTTAACCAAATTAGTCAAATTATTCATTATTTTAACCCAAAAAAACCCAAGTGTTTGATCAAAGCAAATCTTGGACTGTCACAACTAAATTTCAGTTTAAATAAGTGTTCAATCATGAAGATTAGATGTAAATTGAACGAGATATAGCAAAAACATTAAAAATTTCACAAACTCAACCATTTTTTTAGGAGTTTGGGAAAGTTTGACTTAGGTTTGACTTTGGTCAAATGATCTTGGAATCGTTTTTTTTTTTTTAAAGGATCTCGGAATCTTTTTGATCTATCATTTTTTGGAAAGCTCATGTGAATGGTTTTATTTTGAGGGGTCGTAGGCAACCAAATTCCAAGCAAAAATGAACATAAATTATCGAGGACAATGAAACCTCAAAACATGTGTGAATTGGCACATTGTTACACTTGTAAACCTCTTGAAACAAAAGCTATTTCAACTAAATCAAAAGCTAAAGCAAAATGTCGGTGTTGCAAGCTTTCCAACAATGTCTCGTTCACTCAATATCAAGCTTGAGAAAGCTCTTGAAACACATGCACCAACTTGTATCATGACAAAACGTAAGTTTGAAATGTTTATAAGGCACCTATTCCTGAGGCCATAACTTTTGATTCAGACCCCTGGTTGAGGCAAACTTGGTATTGTTGGATATATAATTTCATAAAATTTCCAATGGTCCATTGTTTAAGAAATTTCAAGACTTGAAAGCTCCAAAAAAGCTATCAAAGTCAATGACCAAATTGGAAATGACAAGGTTTCTCTCCCAACTAATTTAGAGGAAAACCCTTCACATTCCTTCTTTATCTTTTTATTGAATGTGAATTTTGAAAATTTAACCGTTAAATTGCATTTTCTTTATGTTGTTTGATGATGCAAAGAAGATCAGTAGGCTAGATGCTTCGGACTTAAAAGGACCACTTGCTCTCTCAACGGCCTAAAGAAAGAAAGAAAAGCAATCAAAGGTGACTGGGGCTGCCGGCCAAGAACCCTCCAATGGCAAAGTTAGTTTTTCTCTCTATATTTTTGGAGTTCCAACTTTTTGGGAGCAAATTCAAAACGTACCTTTGCTTTGTCTAAATCAGCGTTTATATAGTGTTCTAATAGACGGTTATCGAAATTGGAATCTCCCCTAGATTCAAGGAGGCGCAAGGATTAAACGTAACTTCCATAACCGTTTAGGAGTCATGCTTTTATTTCACAACAGATACCCGACAGTTATGCGTGGGATAAGGAATTATCACATTATATTCGGAGATTTTCCTAAGTATGATACCCTCGTCCTGGAATTCCCTCGTCAAGTGTACTTTGGCACATGAGCAGGGGCCGTCTCGTCTAACGGACGAATTCCTTCAGGACAAGATTGTCAGCACTCTGGACGAGCGCCTCATTCTCTGGTGGCACTTACCTCGTCCTCAGCACTCTGGACGAGCGCCTCATTCTCCGGTGGCGCTTACCTCGTCCAAGGCTCTTCCTCCTTGGACGAGGTAGTTACAAGTAGGTTTCCGAAGGTGCTTACAATTCCAGCTGGGTTACGGACGACCTATATGGACGACTTCGAGATAAGCAAAATCAGTACCCTATCATTGTTAATACACATGTAAAATTTCATTCAAATAAAATGTTATTTACTATTTGATCAATAAAATTATTTTTTATCCATAATTTTATACCATAAAAACTTGAAATTTAAACATTTGATTGATAACATAACTATTGATCTTTGATATATTTAAAAACTTGCAAGTATAGAGGATATAATAAAAATACGCAATCCAACAATTAGATTTTCAAAATTTATAAAAAAAAAGTTTAAACTAGTTGAGAACAAGTAAAAAATGAATTTGTAAATAGATTTGAGGTCAATCTAGTATGACCCAAGAAAATCACTAACCATATCTACACTATACCGTCCATAAAAAAAAAAATTTAATCAAGTTGTAATTGAGACTTTTTGTAATCCCACATCGATGTAATAAACAATCGATGTGGGATTCAACACAAGTCCACACACCACGCTTGTTTAATTCAATCCACATAATATGAGGTAATACACACTCGACAACATAGCAAGGCCGTTCCCAGTTCCAACTGCAAAGTTTTGGCAACGTTGAGAAAATGGACATTTGTAGGAACATAGGGACGAAGTCGAGTTGAAAACAATTAATTATTTGGGTAAAAAACAATATATATACATACATACATACATACATACATACATACATATATATAGTCCGTTTAGAAACAACTTATTTAACTGAAATTGAAAGTTTTTTACTAAAAGTATTATAGATAAAGCTAAAAGTTAGTTGAAATTGTATAGTAAAATTGAGTTGCATACACAGCCTTTTCTAGAAACAAGAAAACTTTTTTGGTAAATAAAATCAAAGACTATATATATATTGTCCATTTGGCAACAGCTTATCTATATATATAACGAAAGCCTTTGAAACTCCCACAATTTTCCACATCAGCACAATATTAAAAAAAATAATTAAAAAAAAACGCAATTCAACTTTTCTAAAACCCGATTCTGCCTTTCCCTTTCACGAAGACTCTGCCTTTACCTTACACGATATTGTACCTTCTCTTCCCTGCCTTCCGTCTACCAGCTCCTCCTCTTCTAGCTCCTCGTTGATCAGACCCATGGCAAGCCAATCAGACCCATGGCAAGCCAACAAAAAAGCATCGCATCTGAAAACCCACCATACCCACCAACAGACATCTTCTTCCTCTGAATCGATCTCCTTCCTCAGACCACCCATTTGCCACAAACCACCCACATCCAACCTCTACAACTAGGGGTGGCAAAATAAGCCCAAACTCATTTGCCCACCCAAACCCACCCACTCTAATTGAACCCAAACCCATCCAATTATTAGTTGGATTAAATGGGCATCAACCCAATTAGACCCAGTGATTATTGGGTTTTAACTAAAGACCCAATGAGACCCATTTAACCCAAAAATAATTACCTAAATTCAAACCAGCCATTCCCCTAAAAAAAAAAAAAAAAACTCAAACATTTCAGTGTTTTAGGGATTTCATTTTCCTTCATTTTCTCAGCCTCCAAACTCTTCTCTCCCTCTCGCTTGCTCTCTCTCTCTCTCTGATCTTTCATTATTCTTCTCTACACAAAACCTCATCAGGTCAGTTTCTATTCTCTAATCTTTTGAACCTGTTTCATTTGTTCTAGTTCGATTCTGTAACTTAGAACTTGTTTCTAAGATTTTCTTTTCCCTGTTTGTTTCTCGAGAAAATTTCAGACACAAATGGAGAACGGCGCGTCTCCTCCATCAACCACCAGCATGCCACCGTGTAAAGAAATTGTCAAAATCACCATTACCGAACACCACCACCACTCGATCTCCCTCATGAGCAGCCCATCCACGTGTTCCTTCTCCATCGACGACTCTGTTTCGTCCACTCAGAACTACCTCAACCAAGGTCAATTGATCCTCCAGTACCAAGAACTTAACGACCACTACAATCTCTGCCGAGCTCGCCTCATCGATCTTCTCTCTAAGGCCGAGTCTCTCCGCCACGAGAACGCTGAGCTCCGCCTCGCTAACACCGAGCTCCGCCTCGCTAACACCGAGCTTCTCAAGCTTCTCTCATCCCAAGCCTCATTCCACAATCTCCTCCTCTCTTCTTCTTATCCAACTAAGGCCATTGTAAAGAAAAGTTTTTTCTTTGTTTTTTCTTTTTTTCGGGAAAGTTTTGAGCTTGAAATGTCATTTCTTTGTATTTGTTGTACTGTTTGGTTGCCAAGAAAGTGAGAGAAAATAGAAAAGAAAAGAAAATATTTTTTTTATTTGGAATTTTAATATAATTGCTAATGTGGAATTTTTTTAATTCCAAGAATGGAGACTAAAGAGAGTGTAAAAGGAAATCCAAGAAAGTGTTGGTGTTTTTACTTTAATGGCATTTTAGTAATTTAGATAATTGGGTAATTGGTGAGTTGGATTTACCCATTATAATTGGGTTAGGTTGGATTTAGGTTAGATGCAATTAGTTAAATAAATTTTAATAGATAAATAAGTTTTATATACCCAACCCAATTATGTCAAACTCAAACCCAATCATTTAACACCCCTATCTACAACCCAGAAACACACTTTTAACAAACCGGCGAGCGTGGGGCATGTGAGAAACGGCCAAATGGAAGCGTAGTCTTTTACCCTTTGTTCTATTTTGGGGTTTGGGAAAGTAGATAGGTGCTGATAGTTTCACTTTCAAGGATGGGATCAGATCATCTTTAGTTGGTGACTGAAGCAAATTGTAATCTCAAAACTGTTAAAAAAAAAAAAAATCTTGCCTTGGGACTTGGATAGTGGACTTCAAATCTTGCATATTGGAACGGTGGGATGAAGAGTAAAGTAGGGAAAAAAATAAAATAGCAAACCAGACCAAAGAATTGAGAGAGGAGTGAGAAAAAGAGTCAAAAACTCATCTATGAGAATGTGATGTGGACCATGTGGTTGGCGCCAGCATGTTGCCTATTTGCCAAGATGCAAATCTGTTGGAGATTCATCTGCAAAGCAGTGATGTAATTTATTGAGGATGAAGAAGACTTTCCCACCGTAAACTCCAAAGTGAGTCAAAGAGGTTTTCCAACAAGGACGGAGCAAAAATTATAATTTTTTTCTTCTTTTCTTTCACAGTTTATTACTATTTTTTTTTTTTGATAGCCACTAACACGATTGTAATCCTATTTATGAATGTAAATACTTTCTTATAAAATCAAATTAATAATATTTATAAATACTTATAAACAACCGAACAGTTGTGACTTTTCATTTTTAATAGGCACTTTTTAGGTCAATAGGTACATTTTCAATCAATAGGTACATTGTCATTCAATAGACACTTTTATTCAATAGATACGTTTTCGGTTAATAGACACATTTTCATTCAATATGCACATTTTCGACCAATAAAAACTTTGTGTTATTTTTTTCAATATATATATTTTTTAAATTATGCATTTTTGCTTACTACTCCAATTTTTTTTCTTAAAACTTATTTCAAACTTATTTAGTAGTTATTCCCGTGCATCACACAAGCTAGCAACTAGTTTAACTAAAATTGAAAGCTTCTTACTAAAAGTACTATAAATAAAGTTAAAAGTTAACTGAAATAATACAGTGAAATTGAGTTGCAAACACAGCCTTTTCTGGAAAAATAAAACTTTTTTGGTAAATAAAATCAAAGACTATTTATATATTGCCCATTTGGAAATAACTTATTTAATTGAAATTGAAAACTTCTTGCTAAAAATACTATAGATAAAACTAAAAGTACTATAGATAAAACTAAAAGTTAGCTGAAATAGTACAGGGAAACTCATAAATATTACCAAAAAAGTACAGTGAAACCCATAAATAGTACTAAAAATAAGTTGAATAATAACAAAAATAACCTAAATAATTAAAAAACAGGCTTTTTCAACCAATACCAAACACAACCTAAGATGAAAATTAGCCACCTTTTAAAATCAAATGTGAATTTACAATTCCATTATTTTATCCAAAAAATGAAAATTGTGATTGTTGGATAAAGAGTTTAAACCCCTTGTCAACTTCCATGTAAATAAAATTCTTTCATCTAAGCACACAATTAATCTAGCTCGATCGACAACTCTACCTTCTCTACATATCTGGAGACTGAAGAAAGTGGTACTAGAGAGGTTGAATAGTTGGAGGACTTTTCTTCTCACTTGCCCTGAAGCTCATTTCATTTAAAACCTATCGCAATCACAGAATTGAGGAAATGAATAGTAGTTATTTTCTTTATTACCTTGCACTTGAATTGAATGAAACAGGTAGACATTCCATATCGTATAATTACATATTGCGTCTCATATACTGTGACACATTATCCCGACATGAAAATATAAGAACAGGCAGCAGGGCAGGAAATAAATTAGAGGCCACATGAAGAATTATATATAAATTAGCAACAAAAATTGGCTGACATAGCTTCATTTCGTGAGACCTATTCTCATATGAACCTGTTATTCAAAAACCTTTGCTTTTATTCTTTTGTGAGTTCACAACTGCGTCAAGCCTATAAACCCAGGATCCCCAACAGCATATCTATTTGACAAAATACCATATCAGTTCAACAAGCATTACCTTGCAAATGATCCTTTCTTATTTATTTTAAAAATTAGCTTACCTTAATAGCATGAACTTGTTTTATAAAGCTAATTTATTATTAGTTTACAATTTACTCGACTAATACATCATCCTATAAATGCTACAGAAGTTTTCATTTAACCAGTTGATTAGCCGCGCAATCTTGATTTATCAGCTTTCCTAAAATCACTAGAAACCAGCACTATCATTGAGTTAAATAAAAAAGTATTTTGTTTGTGGTGGGGAAGAGGGTTGTTTGTGGTGGGGAAGAGGGAAGGGGGGGGGGGGGGGGGGGGGTTTGGGTGGTTCTATAACTTTTCAATCATTTAGACCATACAAAGAGGCACTGCACTGTAAGAAACCTGCAGATATGTTCAGGACATTTTGTTCAAGATAATAACTAAAGCTAGAATACAAAAACAAGAAACAAGCATGTTAAACGGAAACATGATGACTGATAGAAGCACAGAAAACATGGAAATTGAGCATCATCCACAGGCATATATGACTTGCACACAGGACGTGACTATTTATTATGCTTCTGTGATGGAGTACCATACAACTGCCCCAGAAAAACATGCTGATTTACGCATGAAATGAACCAGATGAAAAAATGTTCCCATTTTTTTTTTTCCTGATTGGCACACATTTTGTCAACATCGGCCATGAACAGCAAAGGGTGCATGATCAATTGTCCCAGGATTTCCCAAGACCATATCAGCAACCATTTCAGCAGTCCCCAGAGCCTGCAAATTGGACCAAATATTGAATGGTTCTTATCTTACTTTCTCACATAATGGAAACAGCAATAATATAACGTTTAACACACGATTAAAAGTTAACTACCCAGAGAGAGAGAGAGAGAGTGAAAATTACCAATGTAAGTCCTACTCCTTCATGCCCAGTTGCAAGGAACACATTTGGCAAGCCAGGCACCGAGCCAATTATTGGCTTCCCATCAAACACTGGACAGTAACATGTTATGTCATTTCAAACCCTCAAAACTCAAATATTTTAAATACATTTTCTGTTTGACAAGGATTTGAGAAATATTTGGGACTCACTGTAAGGTCGTAAACCTATTCTCACTTTTCTGCCCTTACTGAAACGTGAAAGGGGCAAATCTCGTAATTTTGGAAAAAACTCCCCAGCCCGTGTCCATATATGATTAATGGTGGACTCCTCGACTTCAGAGCTGAACCCTACAAATTGGCGGCTGCTTCCTGAAAATACAGAAAATGGATTGATGGTTAGTGATGATATATATGGATTTTCCCAAATGATAATAAAGGAAGTAAATTGGGGGAAGGGGTGGGCATTGGAGGTTAGACAAGCATTTTTCCAAGAACCAACAATATATATTGCAGACCCATATATTTCTGAAGAGAGATTTGAAGAGATAAAGCAGGACTGCTATATTTACATTTGATACATACTTCTAGTTTAGGTCCACTAAATGAATGTGGTAGCGACTTGTCATAAAATCACCATCAGGTTTCATCAGGCTCAATTACCCATCTTATATGTAGGGTGTAAAAGCATCAATTTTAAAGCTCACGACTGTGAAAGCCTTTGTCCATTACTAAAATAAAGAACATGAGGAAATGATAGTAAAGAAATTGAGCAGAAATGTACAGGTAAATGTTATTTCACTAAATTATACTAATGAAGCATTGTGATTTTAAACTCAAAGAAACTTTTACTAAAGCTTTGGTAATGTAGATTCAGAATCAACATGGACAACTATATATATGTAAATCCAGAATAGTAAGGTAATGAACTAAAATAAAATCACACAAAACAACGCTCAGGGCACAGAAAATTATGAAAAAAAGAGGTCCTTTGTAAATGTTAAATGCACTCTAGCTCAAAGGGACCTTCTACCCTTGAAAAAGTAAGGCGGACGGTCAGTCATGGATTCAAAATCCACTGAGTGCATGTGTCACTTAACAATCAATAAAATATGTATTGAAAGAGCAAAAGCAACATAATGTAGCATTAATAGCACTGGACATGCAGAATAATTGCAACTGATTAGAGAAGGAACTGTCTAAGAAAAATTTAAAATCATATGATAAAAAGTTCCCTGTCTACCACGCAATTGGTGAAAGATAAATAAGATAGTATTGGTACACAGAGAAAAGGTAACAGATTTTACCAAGAACAAGGTTTCCCATAGCATCCAAGGTGGCTGTCATTGATACAGACAAGTCTTGCCCACAATCATGTGGTTCTGAAGCCGAAATGGTGGCAAGCCGATTAACAGTTTGATGATCAACATAACCCATCTCCATTAGACCATGATTCAGTTTAAGGGGCATGACATTCTCAAGTACAAGGAGGTGACCCTATCATGCGGATCAAAGGAAAGGTGGCTCTCAAATAAAATATAGGAAATTAACACAACTCGTGTATAAGGCCAAAACACATAAAGAGAATATCAAGGAAATAGAATCAATCACTCCAACAATGAAATAGAATCATTACTAAAGATCACTTTACATTTAAATGGTACTTTATTCCCATGTGTTTATGTTCCTGGAAACATAACTTCTCTCCCTTGTTTCAAGGACTTGGATACACATGTCAGGCGTACATGTATTCCTATATGCATATTTGCTAAGGGTTTATATTCATCTAATTTCAAGTCCTTTGGGAGGGGGGGGGAGAGAGAACTAAGGGCATATTTGGTACACTGTAATAATTATTACATGGGAATAAGAATAAGTATTACAAGGAATACATTAAGTTGGAATGTAATAAGTATTACTATTCATTAATTTGGTGACCACTTAGGAATAGAATTCTGAATATGCATCCACAATTTAGTAGAGTATAAAAAGAAGGTGTAATTAAATCATTTTAAAGTCAAATTTTCTAAAATACACTTATTTTAGGGTGTTCAAAATAGAGCTAATAATTAACAAGAAGGAAAATTTCTTTTCTTTTCTTTTGAAGATGTGGCAACTAATGACTTTATAGGAAATTTTTTTAAAAAGTGAAGAAATAGATATTCAGTACTTTTGATAAGGAATAGTTATTCCTGATTTTGAAAAATAGCTATTCATAAAGAATAACTATTCATTATAATAAAAACATAACCAAACAACTGAATAATTATGCTATAGGAATATCTATTACATTATAGTGTCTATTACAGTCTACCAAACGTGCCCTAAGAAAAAAAACTCATTTATATACCTTCACCTTTTGCTTCTACCATAAAGCTCAGATGAAGAAATACATGTAAGTTTCTTCACATAGATATTTTAAAGTAACAAAACATGTAATAGAAGTAACTTAGAGATATTTTTCTTAACTAAGAATGTGTTAACATACCCATGTCATGTCAATCTACTCCATATGTTTTGAAGAATCCAAGCAAGTTGGCTTCTATCTTATCACAATATTATAGCAGAGAACATATAAAAAGCATGACAGGTAGGCAGCCATATCCCCCCCCCCCCCTTCAGGTCCCTTTTTTTGTTGAGAGAGGCTAATTTCCGGAGTCAAACCCACAACTTGTCATTTTTGGTGGTAGGAACTTGCCATTGCACCAAGGCCCGACCCTTGTCCCAAAAATTTACAAGGGGAAAGAAGGGGGGGGGGGAACAAAGGCTTCAGCAGAGTCCTTACTGAAAGCATTTTTCTCGACTCCTCTCAAAAGTTTACCCCTTCAATAGGAGTAATTCTAAGTGGAATTTTTTATGGGTTGGGGATGAAAGCTTCCTCCATCTTTCTGTTGTCCATCCTTCTTACCACAAGAAATGAGTAAAGCAAATGAAGAATTCTGTTGATATGCATGCTTTCCTTCCCTTTTTTCTAATTAAGTGCAGGAACAATACATATTTGGCAGAAAAAAATAAAACAATCTGAAGATAAGCAAGAATAAGTCAGTTCACATTGTAGACTTACCTTTTGAGGCTTTACAGGGACATCCAACAAAATATCTGAGTCTCTAAGCAGGTCATGCATTAAAGATCCACTCCAACTACCAGCTGCAACTACAATTGCCTTACTGTACAAGGTATTTTTGGAGGTCTGGACACCTTCAACCTCCCAACTACTTACAGATCTGAGTATGCAAAAATTATTATAGTTAACCTGTCAACCAATATCATCTTCAAAATGCAATTCCACTCCTGTGCAGTGGTTTCATGTAACTAACGTATAGTTTAGCAGAAAAAGGATGACAACAAACCTTAATAGACAGTTCACTGGGTCATTATAGAACTCTGCATATCTGCCTTTTGATGCAAAATGTCTGTTAGCCTACATATTATCCATATTTACCTATCTCAATTAAACGCCATAAAAAGGGCAGATAATTTAGTGCATAGAAAAAACGGAAAAATGCTAATTGGTTACAAATTACAGAAAAGTAACTTACCTTTTCAATGAATGAGGCAGTACGTTGAGCATCGAACTGGCAGTCATCAGGTACAAAGGCAGCTCCACCATCTTCCCCAACCGCAAGTTCAGGCTCCTCTAAAAGCAAATCACTGCTGTACAAGCACTCCGCTTGTAACCCAGCTTCAGATAGCTGCTTCACCCTCCTTTTTAACATGTCCAGCTCTTCAGTGGTCCTGCCAACCAACAAGCTTCCTGTAGATTTGAATACCATACCTTTTTTTTTTAATAATATTTTTTTTTTTTTTTTGAAAAAAAAAAAGAAAAAAAAAGGGGTACCACTTATACTTTTAGCCCTGAGTAACATTGAGTCAATACTTAACATAAGCTCCTTATGGACATTATTAAATGTCAATGTGTTTACAAGCTAAATTAAAAAGAAAATGGGTCTGCCTTGGGAATGAGTAACTTTGAATCAGAGTGCTGAACCTGATTGCCATCTCTTAAAATGACTTGAGGAGAAACATAAGGCAGCCAGTTTCAAGAAATTTGTACCTATATTTATATTATGACAGAAGTATCTTCCCAATTTTTGCTATGTTGTAATAAATACGATTATGCTGAAATATATAAAGCTTTTAATATATTTATTATGCATTAGGAAGTAAATTTTCATTTAAATATCTTATTTCTTGATTGTGATACTAAAAAAACACCTTGCCATGAAGCAATTAAGGTTTATGACAAAGCCAGAGTGGCCGTGGCTAAGATAGCCAAGATATTTACAATTTCTATTGAGTTTTCAATACCTACAGCAGCAAAGTGATGTCTGCTTAAGGAATTCCCAATGTTCTTACTTCTTAGTAAGCACAAAAATAAGCAAGTAATTAAGGACATTTTTTGGTATATAAATCTAAACTATCTCTGCATTCTACCTAACTTTTTTTGTTATTCTGAGGCTGTTTGTTAATTGCAGTGTTCTGTTCACTCTAATCCCTCATCACTCAACTCCTAATCCTAATCCAAGCTCTCAAGTACCCCTTCATAAATCCTGCGAATATAGCATGGTTTATCAGCATAAGAGGCTGTCCCGCCTTTCTTAGTGTCTATGCCGCATAAAATTTGGGCATTGGTCCCATCTTCAACATGGAGGATGTTACTGCATGTAATGGTGCCTGTAAGCTGTAATAATAATTCATTCCAATCATTAGCTCCACATATGCCACAAATTTCAAAGAACTCGCAACCCATTGAAGATGTGTTGCGCAATCAAATTGGTTCTACTAAAGATTGAGACAGTCGGAAATTTATTGTGAAGTGGGAAGGTCACCCTAGAATCAGATAGCGTCATAGCACTTGGATAGTAGAAGAAGAATTTCAAAGAGTCAACCCAGGGAAACATGCACGAGAAGTACCTTGCCCTTCAGTTGCCAGGTTCGAGTGCCATCAACCCTAAGAGACATTATAGGGTAGTAACGAGACCTGTACAAGTATTGTTACAAGTTTATAAAATAAGAAAATCTGTTTTGATATGACATAGAACAGAAGAGGGATTGAATTGGAAACTTGAATAGGACTGGATTTAAATGCATTTTGTAGTTTAATGGAACAAAGGGGGCATTTTTTAAAATGAAAATTTTAAGAAAGACTGACTGCTTAGTCAGCAGCTTGTTTATGTAGCAGGTAATTAGCCGTAAGGTACTTCACCATGAAGCGATCTGGTATGACTTAAACAAGAAGTACTTCAAAATAAGTGACCTCGTTAGTATGCTGGGCTGCAATTTTAGAAGAAATTGTAGCCATAGCTGGATTATGTGTGAGAGATGCCATGCTTCCACTTGTGGTGAGACTGCACAAGAATGTAGCATAAGAAGTGAGACTTCTTGTTCTAGTGAAATGTTACGTCTTGAACAGTCTCTGCCTTTGCATCTAACTTTTGTTCTCTTATTCCGCTATCATTTGTAGACTTGAACTCTCTCCTATTCAATCTAACCCCTTGTTACTCAAGTCCTAACCCAATCTCACCGCTAGCTTGTCACTGCTAGAGCATGGTTTATTACCATAAGAGGTTATCTAACATCCTTTAGGGTGTCCACCCTGCATTCGTTCCATGTATATACTTTATTTTGATGAACATATAAGTAATTTTTACACCAAGCGTTAGAACTACTAGACTGACAGGACAAGATGAAAGGAAAATTTAAATACTACTAAAAATTATAGTCTGTATGATCAGTGGTTTTTAAGCACAATGACCACTAGACAGAGTTAGAATTAATTATTCCAAAATGACTGCATAGAAAGGCTTGACTGAATTTTATGAAAATCAAACTTTCATAAAGTTATATAAATAATTTAAACTCATTACATTTGTTTTTTTTTTGATAGGTAAGAAATATACTATTAAAGAAATGAAGTAGGCAAAGAAAATATGTACAAGCAGCAAAAAGAAAACAGAAAATTATGTACATGAGGAAAAGTAATCTAAAAACAGTGGACTCATTACATTGAGAAAACAAAAGTTAAGAAAAGCAAATCCATATATTTTTATCTGATCAAGGAAGGGCATAGTTTGATTACCTGTCTTCTTCCAACCCAACACTTCTAGAGGATTCAAACCCTGATCACGTATGCTTTCCGCCAACATCTGCCACAGTTTGTAGCTTCTCATTTCAAGCTCCCATTTATCACTTCCAGGTGTTTTGTGTACCATCCATATATAACCCTGTCCTAGAACCAGGTCAAATGCCATACCAAAGGTGAAGATATCCTACAGTCAATCAGAGTTCAGGAAAAAAAGGAGGGGGGGTGGGGTGGAAGGAAAAATGCACATGCACACACTCAATAGACTAATTTCTTCAAATTTTCAAACCACCACAGAATTAATTCATATAATCCAGATGAACAAAAGTAATGAAAAACTGAGAATGAGTTTATCATCCAATCCATATTTACTTTGCCAACCACTACTAACAATAAAGAATATTATGGAAAAATAATTTTTGCGACAAAAAACACAAACAATACTAATGCTCACTAACTTATAAGTTTAGTTGACTAAAAGAAGTAAACAATGGTGGCCAAACTAGAAGGCAGGGCCTTCCCAATATTGTAATTATTCAATGGAACCGTAGAGAGTTTGGCAATGTCGTCTAAAGAAAGAATTACTGGGGGCTTTAGATTTATTAGATGCTAAGGAGGGGGATCTTGGACTCTCTGAGGCAAAGATCACTAACAGAAATGTAGTGAGGTCTCAAGTAAAGCATCTTCTTTCTCTAGAGGAGATCTCATGGAGATAGAAATCGATAATGTTGTGTATCAAGGAGGGTGATAATAATACTAAGTTTTTCCATAAGGTGGCTAATTCCCATAGAAGGTATGATCATTTGAGATTTTTAGAAGTAGATGGGGTGATTTATGAGGAGGGAGTAGAAGTGGCAGCTCAGGTTTTTCAATTTTATAAAACCTTGTATCAGGAGTCAAAATAGTGGAGGCCGTTTGTGGAAGGTCTAGAGTTTGCTCAAATCGAGGGGATGGAGAGGGGCTTGCTAGAAAGGAGGTTTGAGAATGAGGAGATTCTATCAGTTGTCACGGAAGGGGATAAAGCTCCAGGTCCAGATGGCTTCTCTATCAGCACTATAAGTTTGAAAAATCTCTTAATGATACCTTTATAGCCTTAATTCCTAAGAAGAATGATGCCTCTAATATTCGAGATTTCAGACTTATTAGCTTGGTGGGGAGCATTTATAAGATCTTGGCCAAGGTTTTGGCAAATCGTTTGAAAGTGTTGCTAGATCAGTTGATATTTGAATCTAAGAATAGTTTTGTGGGAGCTAGACAAATCCTTGACTCAATTTTTATTGCCAATGAGTCTGTTGACAATCAGGTGAAGAGTAAGATTTCGGAGGTGATTTGGAAGCTAGATATTGAGAAAACTTATGACCATGTGAATTGAGAGGCTCTTCTAAAATTGTTGAAGAAAATGGGCTTTAGGGAGAAATGGAATAGATGAATTCGTACCTATATATCCACAGTCCAATTACCTGTGTCGATCAATGAGTCTCAAGCTAATTTCTTTGGTAGTTCAAGAGGTTTGAGATAAGAAGATCCGCTGTCTCCCATGTTATTTTTGGTTATGATGGAGGTGTTTAGTAAGATGGTGAAGGGAATGAAGGGGGCAAGAAGCTCTAGGGCTAATGGCAGGAAGGGTGGAGAAGAATGCGTCTCGCACTTGTTGTTTGCAGATGATACTATTCTATTTTGTGATGCAGATGTGGAGCAAATCCTACATGTTTGGTTGTTACTAATTTGTTTTCAGGCTGTGACTGGCTTGAAGGTTAACGTTTTTAAGAGTGAAATGGTTCCTATAGGGGAGGTGAATAATATGCATGCTTTGGCAAAGATTTTGGGTTGTGGGGTTGGGTCTTTGCCAATGACTTATTTTGGTATGCCGTTGGGGGCATCTCATAATTCCCCCTCTATTTGGAATCCTATATAAGAAAAAACTAAACGGAAGTTAACTGGGTGGAAGAAGCTATATTTGTCGAAAGGAGGTAGATTGACATTGCTTAAGAGTACATTATCAAGTCTTCCTACTTATTTTCTATCTCTTTTCACCATTCCTACTCATGTGGCTAATAAAATTGAGAAGTTGCAAAGGGATTTTTTACGAGGTGATTCCAAGACACATTTGTTGGCATGGGATAAGGTGTGTATGCCTATTACCAATGGCAGTCTAGGGATTAGGAAACTAACCATCTTCAATAAAGTCCTACTAGGAAAATGGCTTTGGCGTTTCAGGGTCAAGGAGACTCGGCTTTGGAGGAGGGTGGTAGCTTTGAAATTTAGGGAGGAATGGGGCAGGGGGGGACCTCCAAACTGGGAAAGGGTGGTTTGTGGAGAAGTATCCGGATGGGTTGGAAAGCTTTTAGCAAAAACATCCAAATTAAAGTTAGGGATGGGAATATAGTGAAATTTTGGATGGACCAGTGGTGTGGGGTCTTCCTCTTCATTTGACTTTTCCAGTCTTGTACAATTTTTCTACTAATATAGTGGCATTTGTAGACTCTTCTTTAATATGGCAAGGAGTAGGGGACAGAGGAAGTTGGGATATTCGTTTCATTCAAGGTCCTAATGATTGAGAGGCTGATGTGATGGATGATTTCTTTCATTTCTTGGCATACAATTTACCTTCAGCAGATGATGGTGATCGAATGAGATGGAAGTTGACAAAGAATGGGGATTTTACTATCCATTTGTTTTATCATAAGTTACATGGTTCTTCTTCCATTTTTTTTCCCTAGAAAGGTATTTGGAAGGTTAAGGTAACCCGACGTGTCTCTTTCTTTGTTTGGACAGTTGCATGGGATAGGATTCTCAAAGGTGATAACTTGCGGAGTAAGGGCTTTGATTTCATTGACTAGTGCATTATGTGTTGTCGTTGTGGGAGAGACAGTGGATCATTTATTATTACATTGTGGAAAGACTCATCAGTTATGGAGTTTTATCTTTAGAACTTTTGGGATTTCATGGGTTCTCTCAAAATCGGTAGCAGAATTCCTCTTTGATTGGTGGAATTGGTTGGGAAAGCATTGATCTAACATTTGGAATTTAATTCCGTTGTGTTTGATGTGGTGTATTTGGAAGGAATGCAATCGGTGGACTTTTGAGGACTTAGATAGACCCGATGACCAGTTGTTTGCTCTTTTTATTAGTCCCCTTTATGATTGGTCTACGGCTTAAGAACTCACATCTAGTGATTCTCTCCCTTTATTCCTTAGCTCTCTCTTTCTTCCTAATTAACTTCTATTTTCTGTTTCTACTTTTCTCTCTCTTTTTGTAACATTTGATATGCTTTGTGCTCCTTAGCAAAGGAGCACAAAGCAGTTTTTTAATATATATATTGTAATTTGCTTTATATAGTTCACAAAACCTAATAAAATATAATTATATCATACACTTAGAATCATTTTCTACATTTTCTTCCCAACAAATTATCCATTATTTTACCTATTTGATATGCTAAACAAGACCTACTTATTAATAATTTTTTATATTTGATTGAGTCGTTGACATGATTTTTTTTTCTAAGGAACTAAAGGTCTGTCCAGCTCTATTGAGCTGAAAAGCTCTTTAAGCAAAAAATGAGGATATCTTGCAACCCAATAAAAATTAGCTTTAAGGGGTCCTTGAAATTGAAAACAACTTTAAGACCAAAGCTGAAATTTGGAGCTTTAGGGAAAAACTATACAATTCCTTGTTCCTACTTCATAAATCCAAACCTTTAAAGCATTATTCATCATCATTCGCCAAACTCAAAAAACTAAATAGCTTTTCGGTTAAAGCTCTACTTCCTATAGCAACTGCCAAACAGGCACTAATTCTAGGACCTTTTTTTTTCCTTAACCTCATTATTGCTTCTCTCTCTTTCTAACCCTTTCCCCTCTTGTTTTTAACATATTAGTAGAAGAAATAAAAATGCACTCTACACAAGAAGACCAAAAGTACCCGTCCCCATTTAAGTCTAGGGTCATAAAGTTTTCATAAATCTTTTTTCACAATTATTAAGGTGACATATTGTAATTAGTATTAATAAAGTTACTGTTAGTAGTGAAGCTATGTGAAAATGAGATTATTCTAATCACAATTTGCCATGTGAATAGTTGTGAAAATGATTGTAGTGTTGGTCCTTATGTTTTATTTTCAACATAGAAATCCATCCTATATTGTATTGTTGGTCCTCTAGTTTATTGTGTGATGTCCCAAAATGTGATCTTTTTAAAAGGCAGTGGATACATTTATTTTAAGAGAATCCTAAAGGTATTACCAATTTGATTTCCTCTAGCACAACAAAAACTCACAATATTTTTTTAAAAAGAAGCAGAAGCGTTCCAAATAAAATGATATAAACTAAAAAAAATTATGTAAGAACCCACTACAACTTAAAACAAGACTATTATAAAAATGCTGTGAGATTTTGTCGTGCCTATTCTTCCTCTACCAATTCTGCTGCAAAAGGTTTACAAACTAACATGACATTTAGATTCAGTTTGGAAACAACTTATTTAGCTGAAACTGAAAACTTTTTGCTGAAAGTACTATAAATAAAACTAAAAACTAGCTGAAATAACCTATAAATAGTACCAAAAAGTGCAATGAAACCCATAAATAGTAGCAAAATAAGTTAAATAGTAAAAGAAACTGCATTTTCTCAGCATATCCCATACGGAACCTTAATGTGCTTAGCAACATATCAACAACTTAATCAGCAATCTTCCATAAAAATAAAAAATATAAATTTAAATAAATCCTTAATCAACAATCTTCTTAATTACTTTTTTTTATTGTATTTAAATTTTCATACATCAATTTATAAAATTTATATAGTAAAAGAGTAATGATAGCCGCACACTTTGTATTACACACGGCCACATTCACTAAAAAATATATTTTTAAGGTGTGTATGTCTATTTAGTTGTGTTGTTTAAACAACAATTTTCAATACTTAAACAACCCAATACGTATTTTCATAACATTTTTTTGTCCACACGGTATTTTCATCCTAATGCTTAAACAACATTACCAGGCCAAAAAATTGTGAAATTGTAAAAATCTTTAAAATTTATAGCATCCCTATCTCCACTTTTTACTTACTTTAATTTGAAAAGTCAATATCTATTTTCATTAGTTTTGTTTGACTTTAGAAACTTCTACCACCTTTTCTAAACAAAGACTGACAAAAGGAGCAGTTTGTACTTTGTATTGCACTTTCATTTTTTTTCTCGGGAAACAAACAGAGAGCACAAGAAGAGAAGGATCCAACTGACAGAGAATGTTACCTGCTCCAGTAGCACCTGAACAAGGTACGGCCTTGTCGACCACTGCGACGGAAAGATCCGACCCGATTAAAAACTGTCGGGCTATAGTCAACCCGATTATTCCAGCTCCGATTATCACCACGTCGAAAGAACGAGACTCCGCGGATATCGGGTACGACACGGAGAATGAAACGGGTTCGGGTCGGGTTGTGATTCTTGTGGCCTTGGATACCAATTTGGAGCCCAGAAAGAAGCCATTTTTGGTACCAAATAGTCTGTTTGAATATGAGACGACGCCGTTTGAAAGAGAAATTGGATTTAGGTTTGGGCAGCAGAAGATGGACGACGCTGAATAAGCCATTGTTTTTTTGAGTGTTTTTCGGTCGGAAATGAGATTGAAGGATGGAAAGAAGGAAATAAACCAACGTTGAATTTTGTAGGAGGGTTTAGTGGCAAATTCTTTTTTAATTTTTTTTTTGGATACATTTGATTTGATGGGGGATTATTTTTAACAAATCAAACCTTTTAAAAAAAAAAAAAAAATTGTTTTATATTCCTTTGAGTTATTGTAATGGGAAAGTTTGAATTATTATAATGGCAAAATTTTCAATTACATAGTAGACACATAATAAAAATAAAAATTAAAAAAAAGGCCGAAATGTTGTACTCATTTGAAAAAAAAAATGGTGTAATCTCTATATATTGAAAGGATTTTTTTTTTTTTTAGAAATCTAAATGAATTTAGGAAATTAATTATGATTTTAAAAAATGTCAAAAATAGATAACTCTTATTCTTAAAAAATAAAAAATAGGGTAAAAATTGTAATTCAACAAAATTATAAATAAATAAAAAACTACCGGAGAAAATTACAGAGTTTTGAAAACTGAAAACACATTTTTTCCATAACTCATCACTCAAAAATTAGAGAATTGAGTAATGAAAACAAAAACAAGAAACAAATCCAAACCAAGTTTTTTTTTGTGGAACTCACATGTACTAAGTTATGGTTGATGGAAATAGAATTATGAGTTATGGAAACAGCAAATCTAAACACCCCCTACCACACTTTCTATTTAATATATCTCACACACGTTTAATACATTTTTTTTCCCAAAAAATATCACACACTAATGTCTAAACTCAATAATTTACTTCATTTCAAATCCTAAATTTTAGTTTCTTAAAAATTCATTTCTCTGTAACATCACTAACAGTAAATAAATTCAAATTAAAAAATTACATTAAGCTCAAAATAAATAAATAAAATCTCATCGCACGTGCGAAACGCGTGTGATGGGGCTATATTTATAATTAAAGAAAAAATGTATATAATATTTGTCACTATTTGTGTCTTTTACAATATATTTTATAGTGTATTTTACAATGTAAATTTACATTACCAGAACATTGTAAACATATTAAAGTTTTATTATAATTTATACCTTAAGATTAGTCTGTTTTCATTTTTGTCCTTATAATTGTATCTTCTTTTCAATTGAATCTTTCAATTTCAAACTCTTAACTCTATTCCAATGTAATTTTTCTGTCCACTTTCAACTTCTAACTCTTTACCAAATTTGGTCGAGTTCATGTATGTTTGACCAAATCTTAACCAAGTCTAATTGAAAAATAAAATTGTCTGATATATTTTCAATTCCTTTTAAAACGAGTGGCTGATTGTGAAAATCAAATGTAAATCAAATGAGATATTGCAAAGCCTGTTTGATTAGTTGAAAAAAGTACCATTTTTTTGTTTTCATTTTTAGTTATTAGTGGGTCCTACCACTAAAAACTAGTTTAGTTTTAGCATCTGTAATTAGTTTTCATTTTCAGTATCTTAAGATCCGTTTGGTACAGTTGTTTAAATACATGTTTTCAGTTTTTAAATAATATTACACGTATTTTTATATACTTTTTCACTCATAGGTATTTTCAAAAAAATTGAAAACTGTTGTTTAAACACACATACCAAACATACCCTTAAAAGTTAGATTTGAATACAAAAAATGAATACAACTTTATAGCATTTTTGTTTTCTATGAATACAAATACAGTGGCATATTCATAAATATTGTGAAAACAAAAAGTTATTGTTTATAGTGATTTGATGTGTGTAAGTGAGAAATTTTTTTTTAAGGAAAACAATAACCAAACCCAGGAATGATGTATTCTATATACAAATTATGTATTCAAAACTACTTACCAAACACTACCAAATGTAAAAATAAGTTTTTTTTTTTTTTCTATAATCAAATTCAAGTTTTGATGTATAAAATAAAGAAAATGAAAAGTGAATACACCACTTTTTGAAACCAAATAGCACCTTAAAATTTCACAAACTCATGGCCAATTTTGTCTTGGACACATGACAATACGTAATTACATTTATAATCTTATTTATAATCTATTATATTAATTGATGTGTGGCTTTATAGTAGATTAGTTTACAAATATTAAAGTTTCAAACTATTAGGGAGATTAATCATCATTAATGATCTAACATAGTTGCAATTTTTTTTAAAGCCTTGTTTGAAATAAAAAAAGAAAATGTTAAAGGTATTACAAAATATTCACAAGATAATATGACAATAATGGTGATTGGAACTTCAATAATGTAATTAATGAATATTTAAAATACTTTTTTGTGATCGGTAACATGTTAGTTTGTAAATCTATAATACAATTTGTGATATCCCTCATGTCACTAATAATAAAAAATGCACGATTATGTGAAAAAATTCATATTTTTTTAATAAAATTTTGGACCTTTTACAATGAGATGTACTTTTTTTGTAAAAGGTAAATATTTTTTGTGGTGGAGCCTTAGACCTAGGCCTTGGGCCGGCCTGCATAACATAATCTCGAGGCCATAATTTATGATCCAAACCTCCAATTAATGCAACTTTGGTACTGTTGAGAAGATAACTTCATAAGGCTTTCAACTACATATTGTTTACAGAATTTAAAGAGCTAGTAGATCTCCCAAAAGGTTGGCAAAGACAATGAAAATATTGACAAAGGCTTGAATTATAGTGTTGGGCTCGCAAGAGATCATGTGAGACTCCTAGCCCACATAAACTGGGCATTACATGAGCAACATTAAATTTTCACAACAAAAACAAGGGCAATCCTAGTTCTTGGTTTTTTACTGCAAAGTTGTGTCGACACAAAGATAGGTGACTTTACTAATGTTGAGAAATGGGAGTTTGCTGCAACACATGGATGGGATCAAGCTTGACACAATTAATGATTGGGTAAAAAAAAGAAGAAGAAGCATATGACTATATATTTTCTAGGAAGAAAGAAATTGAGTTTGCACACAGCTTTTTTCCTTAAAAAAAGACATGGCAATGGATTTATATTTGGACAAAGTTTGCCCACAAACTCTTACCAAAAAAATTAATATGATTAGATATTTTGAAAATATAATCTTTAAATGGCATGTTCTTATATTCTAAACATGCGTGTCAAATTTCATTCAAAGTGTTGTTTACTATTTGACTTATATACTTATTTTTTATAGATAATCTAAAACTATGTTTCTCTTTATTTTGAGGTAATACATGCAACATAAGCAATTACTTTTATTTTTTATTTTGAAAGAAACTTTTCAAATTCCTTCTATATAGATTTTGAAAATTTTATCGTTAGATTTTATGTTTTAGGAGAGGGAGACATGACAAGGAGAATGGCATGGTAAAGTGAAAAAGAATCTGTGGGTAAGGAAAATCTTTTCTCAATGAGTTCTCTTTCTTCGTCTTCTTGACCTCTCTCTGCTCTGAAAATGTCCCCCCCCCCCCCCTTCTCTCTCTCTCTCTCTCCTAGATGGAAGAAGAAAACTCTCTATAGATACTAACAAAAAGGCTAAGTCCATAGTTTTGCCACGCCTACAGATGGATATGGTAGTTAAAGCTGTACTATGAGTTATTCTAAAAACAAGAAAACTAAAAATATAAAAAAGAAATAAAATGAAAACCTAAAAATGTATTTATATTAAACGTTCACAATGAAATTTGTTATTAACTGGAAAAGAGTTTAAATCCTTTCATTTGCCAATTTCTGTAAATGACAATTCCTTCGTCCAAACACATGGTTTAATCTAGCTAGACCAACAACTTTTAACTTCTCTACATATCTAGAGAATAAGAAAGTAAATGGCAGGACATTGGGCTTTTCTTCTCACTTCCCTTGAAACTCTCTCTTTTCCTTCCAACTTCTCCCAATCACAGCATTGAGAAAATAAATAGTAGTTCTCTTCTTTAAAACCTTGCTCTTGAATTGAATGTAACAGGTAGACATTCCATATTGGGTATGCTACCTCCCATAAACATTATCAGATTATCAAGACATGGAAGTATAACAGGCAGCAACGTAGAAAATACATTTAAAATGCCTCAGTACATAATGGAGAAATATATAAAATAGCAACAAAATTTGGCTGATATAGCTTCATTTGGTGTGACCTGATCTCATACGAACCTGCTATTCAACAACCTTCACTCTCATTTACTTTTGTAAGTTCAAAACTGTGTGAAACCTGTAAACCTAGGACCTCACTTCCACATAGTGACTAGAGTTGATTTCAGAATTGACAAGAACAATTGTTTGTCCTTTGCCAGGAAGTTAAAGCAGCATCAATCTTTTGTCAATGTCAACTTCTAGTTCAAGAAATGGAATGCCACATCTCAAAGGTCATCAAAGTTAATAATAGAGTCACTATACCAGTAAACTTCCAACGGATTTGTTTCAGAATCACCTTGCCAGAGGCAATCAGGTTCTTCCAAAGCTTTATCCAAGGACCTTGCCAAATCTGCCTCCAATATACCTAACCTACAAACTTTCTTGTAAGTTCCATAACGTGCTGCTCTTAGGCCTTCCGAGACCATCTCACCTAAAGATCCACAGATCTCTTTGCTACTTATTAAATCCATAAAAGTTTCTGACAAACCAGGTTTCCAGAAAACAACAATGGCACAGCTCTTATCTACTAACCGAACATCAAATTCTTTAGAGAAAACATCATGTGACCCTTGGAGCAAGCTTTTCAGCATTCCAGCAGTCATTCCACGCTTAAATCCCCACAAGAAAACCAAATGCTCACAATTCACTTTTCTTGTATTGTTTGTCCAAACCCTGATGTCCTCATCAGTTGATTCTTGAGGGCTCAAGGAGCAAGGAGTTAAAATGTTTGCATATTTTTCAAGAGCCGGAACCAAATTTTTGTTATCCGATTGGATGGGAGCAATTTTCAATATGGAACAAAGCTTCGCAAACAAATGAGAAATGCTTAGAACATTATGTCCATGAATCTTCCCTTCATTCACAGTATCTGATAAACATAAAAAAGGTAAACAAAAGTTAGGTATGCTCTGATGACCATGGTGGGTTACTGCCAATCTCACGAGCATGAGATTAAGGTCAAGTGACTTATGACTAGTAATTTGCCAAAAAGATAATTTCAATTGGGCATGTAAATTTATGTTTATTTTTTAGGGGAATTACACTTTACCTTAGGGAGATTAGGTCAAGTGACTCAAGTGGATTATATTTCTTCCTTCACTATGCCAACCTTTTTTTATTCTTGTTAAGTATGTCAAGTGTTTTATAACCAGTAATGTAATGTGATAAGTGTGTTAGTGTGGAACTTTTCTTAAATATTTACGAGGCATGAATTTGGGTCATTGACACTCGGTCTCAATTAAAATTATCTATGAGAGCACTCACAATGTAAGCATACTTTTAGTTTTGTTCATGTGTATGGGTGTGTGCATGTGTATGCATATTATGTCTATTAATAAGAAAGAGTGACTGACCTTCATGCAGAATTTCCATATCGATGGGTGCAAAGAAATGATCTTTTAAGTAGGAAATAGCTGTAGGTATATTGGTAACTTTTCTCAAAGGGCCAATTTCCTTCATCAGTTGCTGGATATCAAGTACATGTGGGAAAACCAAGCGCAAGGTACACATAAACTCATCAAAATTAGGAGGTAAAGGGGCGAGGAACTTTGAATGAATAAATGTAAAATCTGCATAGAGCAACAAAATAGCGTTAGATGAAAAATTAAAGAGAGCTAGTTGTGGGTACTAGAGTCTAAAGTTATCAGAAAATATTTATACAGAGATACACCATTAAGGGAATTGTGGGAGACAACAGGTTTCTGTGAAGCAGAAATCAAGTCGATCACCTCTCGAAATCCACGAACTTTTTTGTTTTGTTCCTCTTCAATATTTTGAAGCTCCTTCTGTAAATTTAAGCCACCATTACATCTTATAAGGACCTTGATCATGCATGTAATAACAAAAAAATTGATAGTTATTTGCTACCTGAAATAACACCTTGTCCTCTTTTGAACTTGTCAAAATGACACGAACTTCTTGGGCTGCTCCACCCTTTCCAGGGATTATTAAAGGAACAAGTTCATCAGAGAACTCTTCCAACATCTGTGGCCAACCCAGAGAAATTGAATACATTTTATACACAGCACACAATGAAAATAAAAATCCACTCTAATTATTTCAGCACCAAGGGAGAGGAACCTCTGCATCACCTCAACAAAAGGATATAAACTTTATTAGATCAATCTACCTCTAGCACAAGCTGCACTTGACGTTCGCTGCACACATCTATATTAATGCATGGTCTTGATCCATGCTCTTCACTCCCTAAGACAATTTTTCTTAGGGATCTTACTAGAGCCTCTGCAAATTAAACACCCCAAAGAACAAATTTGATCAAGAGTTACTACATACAGATATAATAAAAGTAGCGGCATTATCCTTACCATCGGTCTTTGAGCTTGTGTCTTTGCATGCATTTCTCCAATACTTAACACGAGACTTAATCCTCTCAATGAATACTGCATCAGCAACACTAGGTTTAGAAGAAGATTTCACAACATGAGGGATGGCTGTTGGATTCCCTATCCGAACTCTAGCTGCAGACTCCTGTGCCCTAGATAAGTATGATATGCCTGTCACAATAAAAAAGAACTCTCATTAATCTTAAAACATAGATAGCATCCAATTTGTCTAGGATTACAATATCCTCAGTATGGGAAACAATGTTTTGATGGAATTTCATTATCCGATCACAACCAGACAGGAAGAGGATGAATCTTGAGACAGGCCATCATGATGGTTCCTCAATGGTTTAAGAGTAATAAGGTGGTAGGTCGAGATTTTCAGGAATCAATATATTCTACAGATCTCACTGGAAAGCTTTAAGCATATGCTAACAAAACAAAGACCATCACAAAATAAAATTCAGCATCTCCCACTTGCTCCACTATTGCTTACTATACAATTCCACAGTTGAAGATAAAATTATTAGAAGAAATTATTGATAAACTATCACTTGTTTCAAAAGATTAAACTACTAAGAAATGATGATATTCATACTTTAACCATTATTCTAACACTCCCCCTAACATGTAGATCTATAACCCCATAATAAGTGTAGCCCAATATGTGAGATTTTAAACTTTGTAAATGTCAGGTAGAGTGAAGACACTGTTCAAACCTGGGGCCACTTGCTTTAATTCTACGATAAACTATCACTCATCCCAAAAGCTTAAGCTATTAAATAAATGATGCATTTAACCATTATACTAATGTTGAAATAATGACCTTAACTTCATGAAAAGTGATCCCAATTAATAATACCAACCCTTTGGTAGCTCTCCCATATCCTTAGGTTTCAACTTTTAGTCCTAAAATTTCACAAAAGAGATGGCTATTTTACACACAAGCCAAATCAGTGATGAGGAAATGGATGATTAATTATAAGGCATACTTACCATCATATATGCAGGCATTAAAATCAAAACCTTCTTTAGCCATGGTTGTCAAATATGACGTTTGACATGAAAAACTATAAGATGGCATCCCTATTTTCAGTTCATCCCTAGGGAACAAATGAAAGTTATATCTGCACCAAAACCAAGAAAAATACTGTCATTACTCAAGTCACGCGTATAAGAAGGCAGTTCAGAAGGGTATGAGAGGACAACTCTAAATCTGAAATTGCATTTTCTGAGAATTCTGTTTGATAGGTTGTTGTCTTTCTTTCTCCAACTAGTTAGAGTTTATTGATCAGTGTAATTTTAGCGCTAAATTGCGATGTACATATTGTATAAATCTTGTGTACTTGGTGATTCCTTATTCCTAATAAAACTTATTACTTATTAAAAAAAAGGCAGTTTAGTACTTACTATTTAGCATTTTTGTTTTCCATAAAAATACAATAAAATTTGAACATATAGCCACCTCTCCATGATGATTACTCTTTATTATCAGATCAAGACACCAAATGGTTATAGTGTTGGCAAGATTCAAACCTGACAATTTCAGGTCCTACTTCTTATTTTGAAAAAGAAAACTAAGAAGTTTTTGTCTAATTTTACTCACATAGCTTAATTGGATATGAATTTGAGCATTTTGGCTTGATGGGCATGTTTGATATCGTTAAAAGCTTTAGTTTTTAAGATTTTCACTTTGTGGGTCTTAAACATTTTGATAGGCTACTTTCATATTACAACCACAGGAGTGGAGCTAACTCGAACTACAATTTAGTATTTAGAATGTAATCTAAATAACGTTTAACTTGTAACAGGATAAGGTAAATAGTGTTGAACATTGAGCAAAAGCAAAAGCAAAACAAGAGAGAGAGAGAGAGAAGTGGTAATAGTACTGACGGGTGAGCTCGGAGTTTAGAGGCGGAGGTAATGGAGAAGGGGCAGACGGCGAACTGGAGGAGCTGGAAGCGGTCGGCGGCGTGTCTGGACTTGGAGTAAGCGGTGTCGGGCGTGTCGAAGGGGAGGACACGGTGCCATGGGGCGGACACGGCGCCAGTTCTTTGCAGGGACACGGCAATGAAGTCGGACTCGGCGATGTGGATCTTGAGATCAGAGAGAGTGTCGGCAAAGTTGGATTTGGTCACTTGTTTCACGGTCTTCCATTTGTTGGTGGTGTGGGTTTTTTGGCAGAGGAAGCGCCTCTGTAGCAGATGGGGCAGAGGCGCCATGGCTTGAATGAATATCACAACTCTATTTGCCTTTTAAAGCTTAGTTTTCTTTTTTGTTTATTTATTTATTTTTAAATCAACACAATTATATTTCATAAAATACCACAACTTTTGCTGTTTATGTGTCAAATTTTTAATGGCGACAAAAATGGTGGTTCATATAAAAATAATAAATAACTAATCACAATTTGTCACGTAAGATAATTTGAATAAAAATTGTAACTTTTTATTTGATATTAAAATTACACATTTATTTAAATGTTATTCTAAATTCCACTTATAGCACAGCTTCATTAGTCATGATCATCTTATTTCAACATGTGGAAGAAATGGGTTCTTGGATCATTAATCATGAATCATGATAGACAACCTTATTTTCAATTTATTGAAGAGATGAGTTCTCGAACTCAAGTATGTGACCTATAGCTTTTGATAGAGGGTACTTGTGTCATCACATCAATGCTCAACCTCTCATTTTAAATAATTAATATTAAAAATATATTATTTTGCAAAATTTTGCCTGATAGGAAGAGAACACAATGTATTATATTTATTTTTTGTTATAAGGTTAAAAAAAAGAAAATTATGGACTCACTAAAACACAAACTTGGGATGAGGTGAGAAATTATTCGTTATTTTGGCAGCAGAGCAAAGCAGTACTCTTTTCTCTATCATATGATTATGGGTCTCACTATTTACATTTATGTTAAAGATCCACTATATATGTGGGTGGAAAATGAATTACCTCACCATACTCCTAAAGTTAAATACAAAGAGGCAAATAAGAGATGATAATCGACCCTTATACATTATTCAACAAAAAAAAATTGACCCTCATACACGGTTAGTAGTTATAAATACATATATACAGTATTTGTAAATCCTTGTTATGCATGAGAACTTTCCTTTCTATTTGTGGTAGACCTTAATAAATTAACAAAAATCTCAATGTGATTGGAAATTATTACAATCTTAACATCAATTAATATGTATATAAAAGCAGAGACCTCATACGGGAGTGTATGAGGTCTTGCCAAGTGGAGCACTAACTTTACATTTAGCCTTTTTTTAACCTCTTTCTTTAAGTTTTTCTATATTAATATGTACTATGATGGTCCCAAGCATTTTCACTTTTCAGTTTTCTATTAAAAAGTGAGAATGCACAATTTGATCGATTCACCAATGTTTCATACTTTTTTTTTGTCTTTTTTGATGAAGTTTCATACTTTTCTCACAATCCATAATTTTGAGAAAATTTTGTGTTCTAGAAATTTTCTTAGCACAATTCTTCAGATGATCCCATTATTTTTTCAAAGAAGACCTTTATTTCGAAGAAATTGTATAATGCAATCCTTCTATGTACAACTCTCTCTTTTTCCCTTTCCCTTCCCTTACTTTTTTCTCCCTTATTACCTTTTCATCTTTCTTACAACCAAATAGGATATTAGTTTCCAAATTCAGCTAATAAAAAAAAGTATTTTGAGGATATTAATAAAAAGAGTTTGAATTTGGTAAGAATGGGATGTAAAATTTATGTTTTACACCATCCAATAAGAGATGTCACATCAACTTTTTACTTAAAACTCAGTACATCATATCGCAATTAATAATATCTTAATAAACTCCCAACTTGCTTGAATTTTCAGATGAGTATTATAATTGATTGAGTATGGTTGTTGTTATTCTTTAATACGTGATAAGATGATGTGGCATGTTGAGATTGGAGGGTGTAAAACTTGAGTTTTAAATGACATCCTTATAGAATTTAATCTTTAATAAAAATATGTAAAAAATATGTTTAATTACCGTTTTAGTCTTTAACACTTGTACAATGTATCAAAATGGTTTTTAACATCTTAAATGTGTCAATTTTGTTTCTAAAATTTTGGTATTATGTCAAAATAATCATTATTATTAAGCGGTACATTTTGATAATTTTTGGTAACTTTTATGTTAAATGTGCGACAAAAAGCTAAATTTAAAATAAATAAAAAAAACCTTAATTTGGACAAGAGGCGCAAAGAAATGTGATCACATTTCTTAATTTTTCTCAAAAAAGAAATGTGATCTAACTAATAATATCTAATTGGATTTTCTCTCAGTTTTGACTTTAATTTTATATATATATATATATATATATATATAGACTGGTTATTGGCCTGTGCATTGCACGATTTTTTTTGGTATGATCTTTTATGGTAAATATTATGATTAGAGAACATTTTTTTAGAAAAAAAAGCTTCTTTCATTTTTATGTAGTGATTTTAAAAAATACAGTGAAGGGTTTAATGATAAATTATGTTAATTTTATGAAATACATTTATATAAATTGAAACTCATGAAATGCTAAGATATACGTAAAGGTATAATTCATAACTACGCATGAAAGTTATTGAATTCTTTTTTCTTTTTTTTTTTAAATTTCTATTAGCTAGATCACATTTCTTAAATAAACTGAACAACCATTTCATCACCTCGTTATGCACGTAATGATTGGAATGTTGTTAGTTAGTACATGATTGCTTGATAAACAATATTGAGTAAAAATTATTTTAATTCTATTTAAGAATTTTTTGTGAAATTTTCATTTTCATTTCCATTTTTTTAATCTTAGAGATTTAATTTGTTACGTTAGTTTAATTAAATAATGTGGGGGCAGAAGGGTCAAAGTATGTTCTTGGGCCTTGGGCTTGATCCGAGAGTGTTGGTTTGTTCAAGGAAGGTTCAGTGGTAATAGTTATACCGAATTTAAAAGCCCACAAGCAAACTATTGCAAAGGGGGTTGGGGGAAAATAGTTTGAGGAGGGAGATCCACTCGGCTATGTGAAGTGAAGGTTATACTTTACACCCTGATGTTGATGGGGAAATTCTGGAAGGTCTGGTGAATGAGGATGTGTCACACATAAAGACAGAAAGAGTGAACAAGAAATATCTTGGAGAAAGCTGCTACCGCCGCATTAAAGATTCTGCACCTACCTCTCTGGCCGCATCAATGGGGGGAAATGACATCTGAACAGTGGTGATCGGCCTTACAGTTATTGTTTAAAAGCTTCCAGAGGGCAGTGGATGTGACAAGTATCTGGATCATTGATCTAACTTATACGTGGAAGATGGAGAGAAGAAGAAGAATGATATAAAAGGAAAGGAAAGGAAAGGCATTCTAAAGAGGAGGATCGGAAAAGAAAGAGAAATATATTGTACACATCACCTACAATTATATTTGGTTTTTAGAATGAGAAAAGACAATACAAATCATCCTCGATTTACGTCCGAGGAGAGTTTCTTTGACATAAACAGTTTGTTGCATGTGAATCGCGGGTATAGCCCATCATCTTTGTCATCCAATATCCATAAAACTTAGGTTTCAAGCCTATGCTCTACAAATTTCATTGTATTGGGTTTTTTGGGCTTGTTCCTTTCACACAGTGGGGTTCGGGTGCGAATTGTGGCCTTACAAATAGTACTGTGTTTATACTTTTTTTCTTAACTAGAATTGATAATTCACAAAATGAGTAAACAATTTATTGAGTATTTATTGCAAAAGATACAAATATGAACATTAACATGAGCATGAACGTGAAGGGAGATTTCAATTCATTTTCTTGAAGAAAAAATGTACTTACAGAAAATTCCAAAATTTATTAGGTAAAGAAGAATCAAAGTTATAGATAGCAAAATCAATAAACCAAAAATTTTAGGAGCCATTACTCATTTAAAACAATCCAAAATACTCAAGGACTAAAAAAAAAAAAAAACATCCACTCCACACTTCCATCACAACTGCTTTAGCTCAAGGAAAACAATTACAATAATTACAATATGTTGGTAACCCACAACTTGAACATTTTTTCCTTGACTCCCACAATTTGAACATTTCCTCTATCCCCTAAACCTAGACAACTTGTGTATGAGGAGGTGTCAATTCAGTTACATAACCCTCGATATATATATATATATATATATATATATATATATATATATATATATATATATATATATATATATATATCATTTAATAAATATAGAACTTCCTTTAAAAAATTAATATGTTTATCATAATTAAGGAAAATCATAATAGGTACTTCACTTGAGCATATGTGAAAAGGGCATATATATATTACAAATGGTAAAAGAGAAAGAAAAAGTTGCCAATCCCTTTTAATATGTTTAATTGCTTTGGCTCAATCAGTCACCCAAACAACATACTGCTTATTCATACCACAACCATAAATAACAATGCAACATTAGCCATTTGTAATTGTTAATCTGAAAGTACAGATTTCTTTAATAGCTCTACCTTTGTTTCTTTTGACTCTTTACTGAATCAAAATCAAACCACAAAAATCATATAAAAATCAACAAATTAGAGTTTAAAATTATAATTAAATTTTCAAAAGAAATCTAGGCACAATTGCACAAAAATTCCATGTAATTAATCCATTTGTTTCGAAGTAAAATATTTTCAGGAAAATATTTTACATATCTTATTATGTTTGTTTTGATGTAAAATTTGGTCAACCGTAAAATATTTTCCAGTCAAACTGTAAAATTAAGGCATAAAGAAGTAAAATATTTTACGCTTGAAATTTTGATAAAACATTTTACAATTTACAATCTCTCACATGTGGAGATTACATTGAAAGACCAGCCACTCCTAACTCTCTCCCAAGCCTGACAGGGATAGCACCCACCAGCAACACAATCTTCAATGCCAGAGATGGCTTCTCTCCACTGCAAGTCAAGCATCAAAATTGCAATTTGTGTTTGCTGAATTGTTTTTTTTTTTTTCTTAAGCCCTGTAGATCTGGGTATGTTTTGTACAAATCTCTACCACTAGGCCTTGTCATACAAAAATTCTATAGATCTCCACCTGTGCCATGCAATTTTTTTTTTTTTTTTTTTTTCTGGTATGCAAAACTATGTTTTTTGGCTTTTTGCAGATCTGATTTTTTTTTTTTTTGGGGTTGCAAATTTGTTTTTTTTTTTTATTTTATTTATAGCTAATATGAGTTTGGGTGGTTTGATTCATGGCTGTGTTTCTTATTAAAATTTTATAATTTCAACTTAGGATGATGAGAATTTTGAGTTTGGTTGTTTCTAATTGAAGATTTTCTTTTTTTTCATTTTACACTTGCAAATGAATTTTCAAGTACAAACCTAAACACTGTAAAAGGAAAATATTTTTTGTAAAATATTTTTCAATGTAAAATATTTTACATTTGAAAATATTTTACATCGAAACAAATGAAATCACACTTAGGAATATTGGACCTTTTTTTCTTTGTATAAATAGGGGGGTCTCACTAGAACGAGGAGGCTAACATTTTTCTCTCCAAAACATTTATTGTAAGAACATAAAAGTTTTCCATTATTGACTTTTCACGAATAAAGAACACGATTTGCCACCTAATCAAACTAGAGTTTTTAGTATCTACAACAATTTCACAAAATCAATAACAAAACCCAGTGAATACAGTGTCAAATTCTATAGTTTCTAGTTTTAATAAGAACACAATACAATATAAATGTGTGTTTCTACTGTGTCCAAATGCTTTGGAAAGTGAACATATAAAAACTCTATCACATATATCATGTTAAATTAATTAGTATTATTGATTTGAGGCAGCCATGCAGGTTAATCTTGTTTCTTTGGGAATGATGGATCAATCACAATTGTATGAACTGGTCCTATCTGATCTGAGTTTGTATTACAATTTGACGAATAAGCAATTGCTTAGGCATTAGGAGATATTTGCAGCTCAAGTGAATCGTCAAAAAAGAATCATATTGGTCCCTATATAACAATTGCCATAAGATCTCTAGGGTTTTTGCAACACTACTGTTACATAAGAAGGGATTGGAACACCAACAATATTAAGATACAAAAACTTCATAATCTGTTAAGATGATAAATTATGATTGGTGCTACATCAATTTTACAATGAATTACACTAATATTATTTTTATTTTACACTAATCACAACCTACCACCTCAACAATTGTGAAAAAAAGTTGTGAAAATTGTTGTCATTAGACTTATTGATTGGAGCACGTGCGTGCAAATGTTGAAATAGGGTTTGGCTTTCCTCTAGTGCACAAAACACTGAAGCAATGTGGGCTAGACACATGTCCTAAAATGACCATATGTCAACCTAGTGTCCCATCCATTACTCCTATACATTGTACGGATGCCTCACCCATTGGAATAGAGGATTTTGATACCTCTATTGCTATTCCAGCATCCCCTTTTATTGTCAAGTTGATGTGTGAAGTGTATAAATGGCCACATAAAACGCCATGTTAAGAATGCAAGGAGCAAGTATTAGATACCTAAAATGTAAGGTGAATACAAGGTATTTTTTCAAAATTTTGAACTTTTTGCACTATAAATATATCATCTCCTCCTTTATATATTAATAATCAAGTTTCTTCCATAGTCTGCCACATACACTCAAGAGGGGAAGAGGAATCAGAAAGACACCTCTCTCTGTCTCTCGTGTTGCATGCACTCAATTACAGTTATAACTAACATATTTGATATTTCCTTCATATTGGTACTCCAGATAAAAACCGGCTATACAAATCTAATGCCTCTCTTGGTTTATATTCTGGGACTGTATGTCCAGCTCCCTGCATGAACACAATCAATACAAAATATGATATTCAACAAAGCCACAGATAATTGAATACTTCAAATTTAAAAGCAATTCAAATGTAACTCATAGTGCATAACCAGGAAAAAAGAAATCATAATAGAACCAGAAGATCTTGCACACAGACCTTTATGGTTAGAAAGGTGAGGTTCTTCTCATACCCTTGTGTAAACCTGCACCAACAGCCCAAAAACAAAAAGAAAGAAAGAAAAAAGAAATAGAGTCAAGTGGGTCTTTTCAGCAATGCAATTAGTAATTACTAATTAATAAGTCATTGAAAACCTTTGCTTAAATGTGTGGAAGCAGAAAGAAAATCATCCATTCATAGCAAATGTAGTAAAAGACATTCTTATAAATATCAAACAAAACTCTTTTGTGTTAAATTCTGAAAATCTTGATCAGGAAAAGAAAAAAGAAAACAGAAAAAGGTAATGAAAGTACCCAGCAATTTGTCCGTTGGAAGTCCAAGCCCTCCATTCATCCACAATTTTATATCCCATTGATCTTGTCCATGCTTCACTTCCAGTGAATGGAACACACATATCATGGTCACCACTGCCGAAAAGTTAATAAGAATGCATTAGTTATCAGAAAGCAAGCACACACTCACACAAATATTATCAGTAAGTTACACATACGCCCAATTGGTTTTCTACCCAGGCCCTCACACTCCATCCCATGCTTATGAGAGAAGAAAACGCCATTTAAAAAGGATAATTGAAAAGCATGCAAATTATCCATCATGAAAAATAACAGTGAGAAGTGCTTCTAATCACTTGACAGTCTAAAAGCAATCCTGTCTACTTGTAAAACCTCTAGATTGATATACTAGTCTACTAGATACCTGAGGGATGGTAATGGGGGATTTCCTATATTGTGGAAAGCTACCTTGCATAGGGTATCCCAATGCCAACCCCAACTAGGAAACAGATGGACAAATAAACACAAGCAATCTCTGAGTATGTTCAAAGGACAGAAAATGCACTCCATATTAAAGTAAATGTCTCATGGATCCACCATTAACCTCTCTAAATTAGACTCTTTGATTTTTGCAGTCCACTAGTGCAGTCAAAAGATACCACCTCTAAAATAAGCAAAACAATTTGCGAGAGCTTCCTTGCATTCTGTCAAGAAACATATGGCAAGCATATATCTATTGGACTAAACATGAGATGTTTGTAGTCCAACCCCCCCAAAAAAAAGGAACGTCATGGTACCAACCAACTGATATCAATCCACTAATTAAGTTAAAATATTGGCTTCAAGCCTTTTCAGAACACAACACCATTCTGATCATGATGCATATGTATATGTGCAATCATTTATTTGTATGTGATAGGCTGATAGCTGTATGTCAAAAATGATTCTAGGAGCATAACAAAAAACATAGCATACAGATAAATGAATTAGGATAAAGCCTTTACTATATATTTTGGTCCAGCCCAACACTCAAAATAGACATGGTCCAGCCTGAATTTCTTTAATTATTTACTAGGAAATATTTTGTATACTCTGTGCTAATGCAGAGTAGAATTATAATTCCAAGATTCACTCTTTCCCTATGGTTTCTTAAGAGTCAGATGAGCTTGAAAAGTTTCCGCTTGAAAAGAGTTTTGAAATCTTATGTCAATAAAAAAGTAACTGCAACATTCTTTATAAAAACTTTAGAGTTTAGGCTGGTAAATCAAATCGAAAGAAACAGGGCATGATATCATAAGCATTAAGTGAATTAATATTTCAATTAGTCACATTTCCACCATAAACTATTGCATTTTTCCCCTTTCATCTGAGAAAGGTAATAATATTGTTTCTATTAGTTTAGTTACCGCAAGACCAAAGAAAAGAAAGAGATTTTAGAATCTTAAAATAATTGTTAGACTGAAACAAGCATAGATCCAAACTATATTTATGTTCTTCCATTTTCTTTGCAATCAATGGAAACACTGAATGCAAATAACGGAAAGCATCAGAAAGTTTCGTTGCAGGAATTTAAGTCATCAAGAAATATAAAAGCTGGAAATCACCTGTATATAAGTGCCCGATACCCCCTGGAAGTAAGGTTCCTGTGGTACTTGATCATGCTCCCAGCATCATGATAATATTCAATTTTGTCTGAACATAACTCCCAGCTACCCAGTACGTTATCCTAAAACAACACAGATCATTAATACTACAGAGTTCAAAAACTGGAATGAAATAATAATATTTGAAGTACCATACCTCTTCAGTGTGAATAGCTTTTCTAACTGATGCATCATTCAGCCATGAAGTTGCAACCTCATCATCCTGCAGACAAATTTTCAAATGAGAGAAACTTATTTGTAGATAACCCCAGTAAGTTTATAGGAGTCCAGAAAAAATTTAAGCCAGCAATCACTGTATCAACAAAAAGTCAGTAAAAAAAAAAACCATGTCATCAATTGGGAGAACAAATTGATAATGAGAAACCAAAAAAAGACCAGAAAGAGTTTTTGTAAATTAATTTATAAATTAATGAAGACCAGTTCGCTTCATGTTAACCTTCTCAATGTCTTTCCAAACATCTATTTTAACATTTTCATCTTAGCCACAAAAAAATATCTGTCAACACAACTTTAATCTTACACTATTAGCTTAAAGTTTATTGATTGGTAAGTTACACATGTACTCAATGGGTCTTGAATCCATGACCTCCCCCTCCCCCTAGAAATTAGAAGGGGAGGAAGTGTCAATTGGGCTGGAGCTCATTCGCACTATTAGCTTAATGCATACTGTTACCTTTTCACAATAGTCCAACCTATGATGGGGTCCTAGGGAGCATCACTGGCAGCCCACTTTGAAGAGATATAAGGGAGGAGAAGTTGGTTCTAATGCTCAAGAGTTAGTTTGGAATGTTTCAAGGAATAGAGAATTCTCTTGGGAAATCACTTGGCTAGTCTAAGGAATAGAGATGTATTTTGTTGTTAGTCTAGATTAGGTTGTTGCTATTTCAATTTTAATTATGTTCAATTATAGTGTGAGTAATCAAGTAATAGCTATGTATGCCAGGATTAAATGTACTAGAGACCCATAAGTTTTTATTTTATTTTTTTATAGTAGTTTCCTACTTGGTTTAGAAGCTCTTTCAATTAGTACTTTCCTTTGTTAATTAGGAATCTTAGCATTTCATAAAAAAGGACTGGCAATAGCCTATACAAAAATCCAGAAGCCTTCTTAATACTTTGAGGGTGTGATTGCATAGAATTTATCCTTTCTTTTTCTCCTTCAATTCTCTGTTCTACCAACAAACAGCTATCAAATTCCTTCAGAATTCATTGAGATTCTTTTTAATTTATTTTATAATCTAACAATCCCAAAGTCCTTAAGCATTAACCCCATCCTAGAATCCTTCAAGAAGTTGAAACCTAAAATAGTGCTTGATTTCTTAAAGATCCTGCGTCAAATTGGTACCAGAACCAGTTCTCAAACACCATTTGATTGCTAAGTTGGTCCTCAACAAAACAAGTTTTTCCATAACCAAGCTCACCCTCCTTTGCCACACTTAATTGAAGCATCTAATAATTTTATATATATATATATATATATATATATATATATATATATATATATTATATTGACTGGTAAGTTACACAAGCACCCAATGGGACTTAAACCCACAACCTAAACTTCCACCTAAGACTTATAAGGGGAGGAGGTGCTAGTTGAGTTGGAGAAAAAACAAATTAGAGATATAGCAATTTTCACAACTTACCGTGCATGGAACATTGTTGCCATTGAGGATCTGTGGCCAAGTTGGAACAATTCCATCTCTCACAGGAGCTCTGAAGGGCCAGGCACGACCAAACATCCTTTTCCGCACAGCTAGAGGCCTCTCAGTCTCGCCTAGTTGGCGGAAGCTAGATGGTAACCTAATGTTAGCAGCTGTAATGTCCCTTGCATCGGTGCTATGAAAACATGGTTCTAGAATGTCGTATATGTTTAAACCTCCTATGTCCTGGGATTGATAAGAATGTTGGAGTAATGAATGGGCCCATTCATGTAATTCAAATTTCGAGTTCTTCCAAAAACTGTCAGGGAAGAAAAATGTTATATCACCTCGTCAACTTTGTTAAGTATGCTCAGACAAGTTTCATTAACTGGCTCATAGTAGTTTCCTTTGCACTCTTTGTTTGCCTCCTGCAATATATAGCATTGTTGATCAGTAAAGGGGAACTATAGCAGGTCTATAAACTTAGCCTTACTATCCAAATTAAGTGTACCTAAATCTGATAGGAAATTTGCAAATTCAAAAATAAAAAAATAAATTTAGATATTTTTCTTTTGTTATTAAATTTGTATCCCAGAAATGTACATTAGCCAACACTGATTTTAATGGTCCAACTAAATTGAATTTAATTGCCTCCCTTAGAAGCTGATTGAATGAGCTGGAAGTAACTTCCACCCAATTAAATAATAAGTTCTATCAATTAGATTAATAGAGAATATGACAGACTGAACAATGGAGATTCATGACAAATAAAGAAGGTCCCACATGAAATTACCGTCATGCATATAGGAAGTTCAACTTGTTTTAAGAGTTAAAAAAATGAAAATTAGTTATGCAGACAGCAATAATGTTGAGGACAAAATAGGTTAAAATCCCAACATAAAAAAAAAATTCAAATATAGCTTGAAAAGTGGAAAAAAAAAGGAGAGAAATATGCCAATATTTCATCAGAATTTAAAACCCTGGTCAATGCAATTTATATTGATCCTAGTTTATTTCAAGGTAAGTTAGATAGATGAAATTGGATCACAATCTGTATCAAATTTAAGAGGCTCCACCAACCTCAAATAGGTCATCAGAGATCAGACCCATCCCATGTGCAAATGGGACAAGAGCGTTTCCATCAATCACTTCATCTGTAACTCCATTTCCCACCATATAACCCTGCATGCTATGGCTTCAGATCAGACAGCTTTCCATAAATTTGAAAATTAACAAAAAGACTAGTTAAAGATACACACCTTGAAGTTCAGAACGGGAGTTACAGCAGCATCAATTCCTGTGAAGATTTTAAAAAAAGGCACCTTAGTTTAAATTTCACACATGCAAGTTCAAATATCAGAAACAAAATACCTTTTACTACTTCATAAGCTAGAGTTGGCACATATATTCCAGCATATGATTCTCCAGCAATAAAAAATGGGTTGGCGAGGAACTCTGGGTACAACTCAAACCACTTTTTGCACAAGTAACATGTAGAAACATTAGTATTCTGAAAATTTTAAAAACAACTAAACACTTAATTAGTATGTCAGGCTTTCAAATTATTTCCCTTATTACCTTAAGGAGAAATGTATGTGTATCAGAGGCAGTCTTTAGGTCACCAGTTCTATAATCTGTTGTATTATTTGAGTATGAAAATCCGACACCAGCAGGAGAATCCAGATATATAATGTTGGAAACCTAAAATGTAAACTCAGAACTATAAATGATTTGATTAAAAATCAAATGGGACATGGAAATGCAATTAATCAAAATTATTACACATTTATTTCATGACATTATGGTAAAAAATGCTGTTCTTTTTAGCTTAGGATTGGTTCAAGAAATCCTACCTTTGACCAGCTATAGGGATTGAGTTGTAATTGGGGAAGGCCTCCCTTCGTCTTTGCTGCTTCAAAATTAAATGGGCCTGCAAATTTTGGTGGAAATGATACTTTAAAATCAATGAAATTCAAGGAAATAAATATTTTTATAAGAATTAAGCAGTACATAGAACTCAAAAGGCATATAAAAATAACTTTAGAAGGGAACTCTCTGTTTCAGATTCATGGCTACCCAAGAGCAGATATAGTAGGGAGCCCAGATATGAGTAAATTTGATAGTGTCATGGAATTTGTGATTCTACTATGTTCTAAGGGAGTAATTGGTATAATTCAATAATAACCATAAGAGTAATGAACCAAAACAGGATCATCCAAAAAAATAGGAGTTTAGTTAATCTTGCGTGATTCAACAAACTATAATCAAACATGTAGTAATAAGCAAACTCGCCTTTCAAATGTCATATGAACAATCTCAATGTCATGGGGTTTCACATGATTCTTAAAGAATAACTAATTTAAGATGAAACGCCACTTTTTCCAGGTCTTATCATTGATAATACCCAAAACATTACCAAACCAGTTCAGCATGTACTCCGCAAGAACTGTTGGATTGATCAGTTCCAGCATATATATCCTGATGCCAATCAATTTTGTTTGTTCCACCTTTTCTGTGCGACCCTTTTGTGGGATGCCATGAACAAATTGGCCCTTACCATTTTTTTTCTCTTCATTGGTAAGTTACACACACGCCTAGTATGACCTTAGCTTCCACCAATTCTTATGGGAAAAGAAAGTGTCATTTGAGTCAGAGCTCATTGGCAACTACCTTCCCTTTTACATAAATGGTTCCAATTACATGCACATAAACTTATCCCTTCTGATCTTTAAAAATCATATAGAATATAATCTAATCCTCTTAAATTACCGCAGAAATAATGGTTTTCCATATAAAAATTATTTGGAACATACTAGGTTTTTCTCCGTTTCATGGTTTAGATTAACTATTGCAAAACCAAAGATGTATCCAGTGCCACTTTATGTAAAAAAACATGACACTTGGTACATGGTCAGATCATGGAAATAAGATTTAACCGTGATACAAAGGGATCCTGTTCTATTAGATATACATATCCATTTTGAATACAATTAAAATGGACATTTGATGTATGATTCTTCATAGAATAACACAAAAATAGAAACTGAAATTTGTATGATGAATATTGAAACGATACCATGCTCATACACGAAACCGTCAAAGCTGGAGCAACCAGGTCCTCCATTAAGCCAAAGAACGAGCGGATCCTTTGATGGGTTACTTTCAGATACCACAAAATAGTAAAACAGATTCTTGCCATGACTTTCATCAATTGTCACATACCTTCAAAATTCAACAAAACAAAACAAACCCACCAAGAATCCAAAGCTTTAATATCAAAAACCAAACCACAGACTGAAAATAAGCAACATATAATGAATCCCCAGAATATGGGAAACGAAAAAAAATAGCATATAAGATAAAGTTTTAATAGATACCCAGAATAGTGTTTAGAAGGAAAAGTGGCAGTGAAGCCAGGAAGTTGTGTTATGAGAGCTGAATCTGGTGCTGATTCTGTGAGCTGAAGAGTCAAGATGATATAGAATAATGATAGTAATGTAAGTCCTAGAGTGTTGTAGTATTGAAACTGAAACATAAGACTAGTAGCTTTTGCCATGTGACTGTGTTTGTATGGGACTGTCTTAGATTCTAAAAAACTGAATGGATGTGGGATTTGTTTGAGTGGTATTTATTGACAAGCGTGCATAGGACAAACTGCAAAGTGTAAACGTGCAACCTGTTGAGATGGGGTTTGCTTACAAGGCAAGGTGAGAGACCACTGATAAAGAGATTTATGAACAGAAAAGTGCCAATATTAGTAATTGGCTACAACACGGTTGTGGCCCTTGTGGGAAGTCTTTTGCAGGTTTAACAAGTAACATGCCGTTTCAAGCCCAATCACTGTGTGACACTTTTTTCAAGGACAGTGGTGGAATCAGGGAAGGTAATTCAATAATGTTATTGTAGGGCTATTTGGCATGGCAAATAAAACAAAAAAAGAAAAGAGTATCTTTAGGAATACTAATTTTACTTTTAGAGTAATTCAATTATCGGATAAAACCCTTTCTTATATTATTTTTTACAATTATTTTATGTAGTAAATTGTGAGTTGTCAGTTGCTTTTATATGGATCCGTAACTTTCTCTCCACCTCTCACATTCTACTACATTAAAGTTATGGTACAAAAAGGTGTGATTCTAATTTTTTTTTTATTCTTTATTGTATAATTGATGTGTTTTTGACAAAAAAAAAGTAATTTTTATTTATTATTTTTTGAAATTTGCTTATTATATTTATGGTGACATTCACTTGTAAAGATATAGTAAAATAATTGTAGTATTTTTTTTTTTTGTATTTTTCAAAAGAAAATGCTATCTGGGGGGGGGGGGGGGGGAATTAAATTGGACAAGGCCCAAAGGCTCGAGCCAGAAGGAGGGGGTACCCTCAAAGGGCGAGCCCAACCCAAATTGCCATTATGGAGAGAGAAGTTCTCCTAACAAGAAGTCTACCATACCATACTTATAACCGTGGAGATCCGAGGTGACTGCCTTTCCAAAGGCTCATGATTGAGGCAATGGGCAGGACCTCCACCTCGAGGTAGCAGGGAACCCTGGGAAAGCACCTTTTGTCCTCAGCTTCATTCAATCTATCACCTTCTAAATTCGCCCTGAGGGTCATGGTATGGAAAACACAAAACCCAATGAAGCAATCACCTTTGCAATAATGAAGTCCTTCACTTAATGTTAGCCACATTAAATGTTGAATGACGGGCCTGAATAGTGGAGGCACAATGGAAGCACCCCTAAAAGTCCTCCCTCGTGATCAAAAATTGACAGTACAGAGAATGGATAAGACAAGTATCTCTAAAATCTAGCTAGGGGTAGGATAGCTAGAATGTGAGGAGAAGATGGAAGGTGGCTATAAAAGAAGGGGGAGGGGCAATAGAAAGGGGGTTTAGAAAAATAGAGAGAGAAAGGGGGGAAGCAAGAACAAGAGAGAGAAAGAACGAGTAATGAGATTTTTTCTTCTTAATCTTTGTCCTTGAATTATTCCTATACACCTCGGGAACTTTGTTCCTTCATATATAAAAGCTCGATTCATCATTTTTCTATCTTAGTCTTGTTGCTTGGTCTTCCCATTGTGGATTTTTTTTCTTGTTTCTAGAAATTAATTGTGCAGATCAATTACCCCATCATTGTTCTCTTTATGGGTGTTTTTGACCCCCCACACTATCATATTATTATCTATCCATTTAAAAGCTCTCTTTAATTTAACCTACCTTTCCATTGTTACGATTATTCTAAATTTTATTATAAACAATTTACTAATTGATGTCTTAATATATATGACTGGTGTCACTTTATCAACATCATACTTTATATATAATAATTAAATAAATAACAACCTTCGTTATATAAATAAATAAATAAACATAGTTGGGCTTGGTTTTGTTTACGGTCCTTTTGGATGGGGTTGTAATTGCATTGTTACCCTTAAAGACATTTGTGGGCTAAATAATTGTAAGGTTATTTGGGGGTTTTTTTTTTAAAAAAAAAAAGAAGAGATTTTTTCTTTTTAGTGTTCTCATACTTTTTAAACTTATTTCATTGAATTTTTTTTTAATAAGAAAAGTGGATTTATTTATTAACTAAGGAGCATTATTACAAGTATTGTCCATTGGGAACTAGCGAAGAATGCTTAGCTACAAAATATCACATACATATTTTTCATAAACAAGATTTGGACATTCATTATATTCTCTGAAATTGCATTGGTGCTCATTTCTCCTCTTTGCTAGTTCATGTGTCACGCCATTTTCTTCACGAAAAATGTGTCGTGAAAGAATGATCCATTATTGGCCGAGTAGAATCCTGCAATCCAAAATCAAAATAGAAAGTTCCAATGTCAGAACACTATATGTCGTTAGCCAATTGAGGACAAATTGAGAGTTAGTTTCTAGATTTATATGTTTATATCCTAAATCCTGAGCTATTTTTAAACCATAACTAACAACCCATATTTTTGCTATATTATTCATGGCAATGACTATGTGAATTGAGAAACCTTTTATCCATTTTCTTTGACTATTCCTTAATACATCTCCACCTCCTCTTTTATCAGGCTTATTTTTAAAACTACCACCTATATTTAAAGTAACAAAGTGGGGTTGTGGATGAGGTCAAGATATTATTATAGTGACTTTTTTTCCTTTTGTTTTTCTATTGTATACTAATACTCTAAAGTCTAATAATAGACACAGGAGAAAGAGAATTAGGGTCCGTTTGTTTTCCTATCTCAAATTCACATTTTTACATTCTAAACAACATTACATACTTTTTCACACACACGTATTTCAAAAAACTATAAAAATTTCATCTCAAACTATTCTACCAAACACCCCATTAGTTTTTTATTGCTTCGACAATATATATATAAAGAGAGAGGGTAGGAAGAACTGAAGAAGAAGAATAAAGATGAAACTAAGAACGGAAAAAACGATGAATGCACTATTGGCTCATACACATACGTAGGAAATAAGCAAGTAAATAAGGTGTCACTGTTGGAATGGATTATTGCCATTGGGAGGACAAAATAGGGTGGTAGCTTATGCGTGTATACAAACATGAATTCTTAATTATACATGTTGTGTATAAGTAAATAAGGACCTATTGGATGGGTATAGCTGTTTTGATTCATGAATTGTGTGGTTGAAGGACTACAATTCCCATCCATGTCAATGCCCATCCATGTCACATTCTCTGTGAAGCTAATAAGTAATAACTATGCAAATGAACTTACAAAAAGGGGACGAGAGCAAGCAAGCAAGAGTAGAGGAATATGATAGTTGCCCATCTTTTGTTTACATATATTATATGTACGGGACAAAATGTATTTGGGGTACTCCGAGGGTGTTAATTTTGTATAAACTCTCTTATATATAAATATTAAAAATACCCCATTTTAGATTAAGAAAACAAAAATGAAATGGAAGGTGGTATATAGTATGTATGCAATATCACTTGCCTTAGTCCTGGTAAGTAATAAAGACTTGAGAATCAAGTTCTCATTACCACTAGTAGAAAGAATTATGGGAAGGATTATAAGAAGGAGGTGGTAGCTTCTATATTGTGTTTGCGTATATCCAATATAATTCATATGCATGTGGGGGTACACGTACAATTGAAATATTTTGTCTCTAGGCTATAATAATAAAATTGATTATTCTTTTCTTACTTTTCTTCTCAACCAAATAGAACAAATTAAAAATCAATTCACTTTTTCATCCCTTTTACGAAATACCAATAAATTTTTTGATATTTGACAAAATTTAAATACAGTTCATTAGATGTTATACACTTATACTTTATATTATTTAATTCAATTGAATTATGTAAGTGCATTGACCTATGGGCCACATAGCTATATTAATTGTTCTTGTATAAAAAATTGTAATTAAATTTTACTCTTTATTCTTTTTTTTTCTTTTTTTTTAATTTTAAAAATCACTCTACTCCAAAAAGAGTTGGACGCATTTGAAGATTCGTGAGACCATAGTGTAGGAATTTTCCAACAATGTTGTAGATTACAAGCGTCATATGATATTGGCAAACAGGCAGATCAAAGTATCAATAATTTAGCTCTCTTTTCTATGTTTCTTCTTTTTTGACAGAAACATCTTAATTACTTCGACCATGCGTTTAATGATTTGTTTTTGGCCGTGGTGGTGGCCAAGGTTGAAAGATTTGAGTTTACTCCTCATAAGTGTTTGAGTTGTGTTTTTATCTGACAAAATGGATTTATAAAAAAGGGTTAAAATCTACGTAATGTATACAACATATTCTCTCACAAATTCACAAATAGTATTTAAGCCACAGAGCTACAAAGAGGTCCGGTATGTGTACAAAATATTTACATACAAAGTGTTTTTTTGTTCTATATATATTTGAAAGTTGAGACTAGCTAGTAGGTACTGCATAAATATCATCAATTACACTTAAACACATTATTTGACATCCACAAGAATTATGGGTAAACAGGAGTTATGGAATGTCACAAGCAATTTCAATTTGCCTAATTTTTTTTTTTTTGGAGAATCAATATGACTATATTTTCACATGAATGAGCTCAAGAAAATGGTTGTGAATGTTTATGACTATTTGTATTTGGGGAAGATCAATCCAAGATATAGTCTAGATATGCATTTAGTATTAGAAGCAAGAGACAAAAGTGACAATTTTGAACAACATTGCTAACCCAATCATTGGATAGTTGGATATATTAAAAGAGGCAAGGGACAAAGGTGTTTTGTTTTTTTTAGTAACAATAATTCCGATTAAGACAAGAAAGCCATCCGATAAAAATTTTGGGAGTCTCTAAGGGATGCTCATAAAATCAACCATTTATATATATTTTTTCTCAACCTAATATTCCATAAAATAAAAAAAATGCTATTCGTTACTTTTTTTGAGGAACAATGCTATTTGTTACTTCTTTAATTAACGCGATTTTTTTAAAATTTCTATTAATAGTATTGCCATCTTCATCTACCATTTTTTGTTTCTCAAGTTAAATTAACTCAATCTTTTTTATTGGTGTATTAATTACTCTCCTCTAAAAATGAATAAACCATCTCAAATGACTCTCTCCCATCTTTTATTAATGTGGATCATCACCGTTATCTTTAAACAAATAACTTGATTTTTTTTTTTGAGGGGTAAATAACTTGTTTTCAAATCCTGTATTTCAGTGTATTTTCATTCATCTATCTTAACATGTTCATTTTAGTTACACTCATTTTACAAATATGTTACTTCTAACAACTCAATCTTTTTATTTTTGAGAAGATAAACAAGTCAAAATTAGTACAATAAAGCATATCTAGTTTTATAGTAATCTTATAAAATTTTCATTTAATATTCTACAATTGCATGATATTTTTTTCCAACCTAATAAAAAAAAATTTCCGCCCAAAATAGTGGTATAGTGTTATTTTACAACTAAATTTGCTAACAATAAGAGCACTAGTATTAGGTGTGCACCAAAAGCAAAAATTCATCTTCATGAGATGTGTCAAATGCCAAATAAATTTCACATTTGCTATAGTAGCGTTCTAATAATAGAATTGTATGGACAAATGTGCTATTAATATTTTGGGTATATTTTATTCATACTCTCTCTCTCTCTCTCTCTCTCTCTCTCTCTCTCTCTCTCTCTCTCTCTCTCTCTCTCTCTCTCTCTCTCTCTCTCTCTCTCTCTCTCTCTCGTAGTCTTTAATGACTGTTGGGTCTTGGAAAACCAAAAAGAAATAATAATAATAATAAAAAGAATTAAAAAAATGGTAATAAAAAAAAAAGATGTGATGTAGAGTGTATTATAAAGTGATGTGTTAAAATAAATAAAATAATTTTTTAAATTGTCAAAATAGCATTTTTTTAGAACTCTTAATGCTAGTGCAGCTGCTCTAATATATTTGCCTTACACACACATTATACACGTTGGAAACATGAGTTGAACTCATGATATTAGCTTTTGAAAGTGTGAGCTTAACTCATGTATTTAAATAGTGGCATATTTTTTATAATTTAATTTCAAAATACAGTATTTTCACAAATGGTTTAAGTAAGACAAATTTTTGCCAATTGTCTCGGGCCTTTTGAATTCATTGTGCAGTTAATACCTTGTTTCCTTCATTTTATCTTAGATGGGGATGAGTAAATTCTACATATCTACCCTCTAAATTTTGTCTAGTGCCATAAAGGTTGTGTTTTAGTAATTGATTTATTGTTCTTTTAGTGAAAGGATATTAGTTTCCAAGAAAAATTAATTAAAAAAAAAATTTCTAGGATTTTTGGCTAGTTGTTGATTTTTAATGCTATATTGTTGTAGACCCTACTGGTTAGAGGGTCTCCAATAAGCTCTCTAAAGCCTAATTTGGAGAGCAAACACAAAAAAAAAACCCCCTCCTACAGCCTTTTCATCTCCATTTTTTATTTTAATTTTATTAAGATTTGCTACAGTAGCTCTCTTAACATGAGAGCACTGTAGCAACTCCAAAAATTTTCCTCAATTAAAATAATCACCGGTTGAATAAAAGATTATTATTTTTCCTCTTTCCTCCCTGTCTCTTTCATCTTCAATCTCTCTTCTCATCAGAAAACAAAGGGGAAGCAACTCTCTCTCACAAAATCAACACAACTTTCTCTCACAAAAACGTTCCATCAAATCCTTCAACCCCAAACAAAAATTAGAACAATATATATATATATATATATATAGAGAGAGAGAGAGAGAGAGAGAGAGAGAGAGAGAGAGAGAGAGAGAGAGAAGCCGATCTAACCCAATCTGGTCGCATGCATAGAGTCCTCGAACCAAATGCACGCACCCATATCTTTGAATACATTCTTGATCTGCCGTTAGAACTCGGAAAACTCAACGAAACCAGAGCTCCAAAATTACCGATGGATTTGAAATACTTTGGGCAAATAGTCCTTGATGCTCTAAAATGATTTTCGCAAATAGAAAAGTTTTTACCATCAAAACAAGATTACACACTCGTGGTTGAAGAAGAAGATGGTTGACGACGACGGGAGAAGAAAAGCCAAAGATAGATATTTTCTCTCTCTGACGAGAATGTGAAAAATGAATGGTGGAGAAAGTAATACTGTAATAGTGCATAGTGGTTTGTTTATGTTTAATATCAAATAAAAAAAAAAAAGATTAAAAAAATAATAAAGGAGAATAAAATAATGAATAAATAATAAAGGAAGAAATAATATTTAAATCAAATAGAGTAAAGATAAAGAGTCGGTTGAAAAATGTACTTGTAAAAGTGAGCAAGTAAAAGTTAAAAGTAACTGTTTATTTTCCAAACAGAGAGACTACTGGAGATGCTTTTATGGGGTTTATAGCAACTGAAATTATCTTGTGAGATGGTCTCACAAGACCACTGGGGGGTTGGTCTCATGAAGCCGTATCCTAAGATACCACCTCAACAATGACAGCCTCCCAGGCTTGGTATGGTGATGGTGGAGAGACTTCTGACACAGGATATAGCCCACCCATAATGCCAGTGCTTGGTATGGTGGAGAGGCCATACTGTAGGAGGAAAGTCATTCCATGCTTGTGCTCATTAATGAAGATGCGCCTATGCCAGGGAAAGCCCTTCCATGCTGGTGCACAATAATGAAGATGCCTTTGCCAAATCGTGCCAGGTTCGGATAATGGTAAACTCATCCTTTGCCGAGCCGATGCAATATATAGAATCTAAACAACCCTCCCTTTCTCAGTTGATGGGGAGTCGCATCCCTTCCCATTGTAAGTAAACAAAACCTCCCTCTTTTCAATTCCACTAGTGATATTAACTGCAAGCATTGTTTAAAGTAACCTATATTATAGATGAGTTCTAAACCTGAAGATCCTCATGAAGTTACCTAAACATGATGCTACAGAAAAATGGAATATATATGACTGTTGAACTTTGGATTACAAATTGTGTTGTTGTTACTTAATAAGGCTGCAAAATAGCAATGGCTAGATGCATTACCACTAAAGACAAAATGAACTCCTGAACTAGAAACTCAAATTGATATACAACAAGAGGAAAAAAAGAAAAAAGAATTGTTACTTCCAATTGATATAATCATCAATCCTTATTGGAAAAAAAATGTACCCAAAAAATATCTAGGTTGTCTTTGCGACTTGAGGCAGAGATTTGAGAAGGGACATCGATGGTCTCCGCACAGTGTGATTGAGTAGGATCATGAGTGTCAAAAGAGTTAAGGCCCCAGCCTGATGTGCAGTGCCAAGTGAAACAGGTACATACGACAGAAGTGTTGAAATCCCTAATGTAACCTGTAATTATTACAGAGCAACATGTTTAATACTCTGATTCTGAAAGAGCCTGTTACTATTATAACATTAATCCCCCACATGGTCCTACTCATGAAATAATGGATTTAGAAAACTAGGACTCTTTTATCCTTTTTTGATAGAAAAAAGTAAACCTTGACTAGATAAAAGAGAGCAAAAAAGTAAGAAAGGAAAATAGGCAAACAATTACCTGGAGAGCAGCCATGCCCATGGTGCTTCCAATCAAAGATTTAACTGCAGGGTGTATATCCAACTTCCTTGTTGACCACCATAAAGTACCAATTGAAATTAGGGTTGCAGTTGCAAGGATTCGGTGGTCAAGCTGTCAATAAAAAAGTACACCATATTAAAAATTTTCCTTTGAATTATTAGATATTAATGAATGAAAATATAATTTCAAGTGTGCAGCTTTGAATTATAACACCAAGACATTTCATTAAGGCTTGAAGGAGTTTATTCAATATAAGATTCAGAAATGCTACAATTTCAAAACACATAATTTTTTATACTTGTGTTTAATCATTAACTCCGCAAACAACAGCACTATTATTAAGCTTATCAACTCCATATACAAGGCCATAATTTTGTGGCTTCAATACAGTCCATAAGAAAATCACTTCAGATATCAATGCAAAGTTATAAATACTGCCTTGTGGCCATTTTGGTTTGTTAGTGCTAGAACAAAATATTTTGGTTTCCGTGAATTTCAGAGTACCGTATATATAATACATGTATTTTCATAAACACAAAACCAGCATTTTGATAACTAAAAAATGTTCTAATTCACTCACAAAAGGATTATCATTTTTAATTTCAAATTCGATTTTAATATCAACACATAAAATGATTCACATATATGCAGGTTAAGGACTGCTATACTGTGATTGAACCCTACACTCAAAATACAGATATTGAATCATGTTGTCAACAAACACAGATGGCCAACTTGATTGTACTATAATGTTGGCCAGTATTCACATATGTGCTGGTAAAGGAATGCTATAATGTGATTGAACCCTATACAGATATTGGATTACTTTGTCAACAAACACAGATAGCCAAGTTGATTGTACTACTGGGCTGGCCAGCATTTTGAGAAAGACAGAATTGGTAGCCAGTACAGAAAATTTTGTCCACCTGGCTGATACAAAATGATATTCATAACTTTGGATCAATGTATTTTCTCCAAGAATTTATTCTCTCTCGTGAAATTTCCTCAAACCTAAAATGTCTCCTCAAAGGATGATATTCAGGAAAAAAACTAAAGAAGAGGAGCAAAGGATTTAATAATATTCTCATTCAGCAACATTTGCTCTACAAATAAAAACCTCACATAACATTTTCTTCTCAATTCTTAATTTTTCTTTATTTCAATCTTTCCCAATTTGAAAAGGCAACATGGCATTAGCACATAGCAGTTGAAGCAACCATCCAGAAAACAACAAAATTGAAAGAAGTTAAAATATAGTCTCAGCTGAGAAATAATACCTGCACAGTTGAGGTATTCTCAAAGAAATTTCGAATTAGTGGCTTCATGTCAAGGACATCTTCTGGTATCCATGTATCACCCATCTTTGGAAAAGTATTATATGCATGACCCTGACAAATTTTGTACAAAAGCTTGATCATAATTTGCAAACAAAGCAAATCCTCTAGTAGTTCATCATGTAAGAAGAGAAGCAAGACAAGAATAAAACACAGTTACGTACAGCATCATTTCCAGCAACAAATGCTCCAGAGACAGCAGTAATGGCAACAAGTATGCCAACAGGAAGGGCAAGTCTCTTTACTTTGGCCGCTCCACGAACCCAAGCTACTGATTCAGCAGGTGGCTCAGGCATAACAACAGAAAGAGCAGTCCAGAAAAGGCCACAGTAAATTGCAAATGCTGAGGTAAGATGAGCTGCAAGACGGTAAGGGCTTACTCTTGGCTGAGCATATTCAGATGCTGGCTCCTATTGAGAAAGGATATCTTTAGGAACTTTTACGATTTTAAGAATTTTGTAAGCAAGCTGACAGAAAAATTATGATATTCTAACCTCCAAACCACTTTTAACCATCCACCAGCCAATTAAACCCTGCCCAGCACCAAGGGCAAAAAGAGCAGAGAGTCTAAGTCCAAGTCCTAAGGTAATGTATCCCTTACGAAGGAAATATGAAAAAGGCAAAGCAAACATCGCACCTAGTGCCCTTCCCCACATACGATGTGCGTATTCCATCCAATATATAAATTTGAAGTCTTCAATACTCATCCCTTTGTTTATACTGCACGAGGTCCAAAACCAAGTAAATATCACTAAATCCAAAAGACTTACCAACCAAATTCTTAAAAAAAGAAAAAGGGCCCAAAAGATTGTAACATTACTATATACACAGAAATTATCCAAGATAAAGATAGAACTACAGAGTGATATGATTATTAGAACCTTAATCAACAATAAATAATCATCCTTTAGATCACAGTATCTTCTTATTTCTTTTTCCCCATAAAATAGTAGTTAACAATGTACTGCAAATCTATAACCAAGCATTCAAAAGAGTCTTGGAAGTCTTTGACTACAAATTCTATATATAAAATTTTTGGGCCAAGGGGAGGGGGGAAGGGGAGATTTTGAACTATTAACCAACATTTCATATAAGATGGTCTCAGCCAATTGTGCTACAATTGGGTTGAGCATATAAATACATAAATTCTAAGTGGAGCTAAAACAGTATAATGCTTACAAAGACATATATATAGATAATGTTGGTTGTGCTTGTAGTTACCGCTTATACTCAGGGGATTGCTTATATTTGTCAAACTCGCGCAACCATTCCTCCTCGGATAGGGGAGGGAGGGAACCGGTAAATTTCCAATCAGTCATGGAAAGGCCAGAGCGTGTGAGTCTGGTAACACCACCAAGTAGCACCATACTGAACACCCACGCAGCAGACCCAAAAAGCCAAATCCCCACCATTTTGCGGGCACGGGAACCTCCATTTACTAGCACCAGCTTTAACCCCTCCTCATTCTTTGCCATGCCAATCCCCGCGGTGGTCGACATTTTTCTAAAGGACCCCACATAATCACCCTGCTAAAATTATATTTGCAAACATGTTTATTAGTTTTGGATATGGGATTTGATAGATCCAATCAAAAACTAATTTTCCCAAAAGAAACACAGCAACAACAACAAAAGTTAAGGACCTTTGGCCAAGGTTTGAAGCATGATGTCCTCCTTGCAACTTGGGAAGCAAAGAATCTGAATCCAATGGGTTGCTCGTGCAAGACAGCAGACAACGTTGTTGTGGTTGTTGTTGTTTTCCTAAGATTGTATGTCCCCCCATTTGGAGCTTTGATCCTCTTCAGAAATGCCAACCTACTAAACATGTTTGGAAATATGTATGTTCGTGACTCTTGAGGGTTTAACAAGGTTTTTCTGCTACCCACAAAAAAGAAAAAAAGAAAGAAAGATATATTTAGAGCACAAACCAAAATATACTATCAACCCATGAACCATTTTTAGACCCTGATGTGTAAACTGAATTTTATTTTATTTTTTCTTTTCTGATGAGTAATACTGAGTTTTATTGATCAACAAAAGATAAAAATGAAGCCCAATGAATGAACTGAAATGAAATTTCTACTTACCTCACTAAAGCTCGATGGTCACGTGAATTTTAAAATGGGTTGAGAGAGAGAGAGAGAGAGAGAGAGAGAGAGTATAGTTGGTGACCGAGAAGTAAGAGGAGAGAGTCTGAGATGGTGGCTGAGCAGTGAGCAGCAAGGAGAGAGAGAGAGAGAGAGAGAGAGAAAGTTTTTAGAAATTTGGGTCCAAATGGTTTAGAAGTGAGTTATTGGGCCTTTTGGCCCTATTGGTTGGGCTGGTGGGTTAAGGTAAGGAGAAGCGGGTTGCCTTCCTTTTTTTTTTTTTTTTGGGTGAACCAAGTGGGTTGCCTTCCTCTACATTATAAATGAAAGAAAAATATTTCACTTCGACTTAATAATTGGCGTGCATTAGAAAATATATATATATATATATATATATATAATTACTAGACTCGTTACATCCATTTTGCACATGCAATAATGCTATTTTTTAAATTTATTTGTTTTTTTGGTTTAGTGTTATAATTGTTAAAAGTGATTACATAAATAATATATAAATAATTGCCTATATTTTTTTAAAAGAAAGAAGGTAAGACATTGTGGAATAATGTTTAAAAATTAGATAGAGATATTGTCCTAAGTTTTAGGCTGAATGGAGAATATAAAGGAAAAAGTCTAAAACTTAAGAACAATAAATTACTCTTTTAACCGATTTGTGTTTTTTAAATTAAAATTATTTAGCTAAAAGATAAGGGTATTTTAAAGGGTTTAAGAATTTGTGTGAGAGTAATTTAATACACAAAATGTTGAAAACCAAACTAGGAATCATGTTATTAATAATATAGATTTTGTAATGTTCTATAATATATAATTTAATTTCTGAAATTTGTTCACTCCAAAAAGCAACCAACTTTTCTAAGTATTTCTTTTAATTTTTTTTTTATATTTCTATATCTACAAATATATCATTTTATTATTTTAGGAGTGTTTGATTGATATTAATTTTTTTAAGTGATTCATATTCTTCTAACTTTTATTATAATGTATTATATTTGCCTAATGTACAACTATACTTTATAAGTTTCAAATTTATTATTCAAAATTTTCACTCTCTTAAGGAGATTATCAAGATAATTAAAACTCATTACAAAATTACACTTTTTCTTAACCAAAATTAAAATGAAACCTTGTAGATTGTGTTTTGATATAAACTCAAATTTCTATTTCCAAAATAATTGAGAATCTTATAAACCACTTTTTGTTAATATCCATGGTAATTAAACTACATTGATTTTTGGATCAAACAATAAATAATAATTAAATCGATGGAAATAACTCTATATATGAGGAATTGCTGGAGTAAAGCAATATATAGATCTTTTACTATGGTGCAATTGATGAAATAATGTCATCTACTACTATGAACCAAAGAAATTCAAATTAATAATACTTTGGATTTGAAATTTTTTCTTTTTGCTTCCTATGTTCCTTTATTGGCTATGTTTTTTATGTTTAAAAACATCAAAATGTGCTAACCAATTGAACTAAAGGCTTTTAACTCTTATCAAAACATGTTAGTTATTTGTTATTATGATGATGATCACACAACCATAAGCTTGAAGAAAAGCTGAAAACACCCTCTTTCTCATATATATATATATTCTTTTTTAATGAATAAAAAATGGGTGGGGGACAACTAACGTGACAATCCTATCTGAACGTGACCTTAGTGTTGGTGCAAACATAATGATAATAGAAATAACACGAAGAGAAACTGAATAATACTTCTGAATTTTTATTAGTTTAAAGAAAGAAATTACACAACACTATTTGGATTAAAGCGCGGCACTCGCTCTCTTTAAGGAGATTCAAGCCCTTGGTTGGCTAAACTTTGTAATTGGTGCAGACCGTCTCTGACTTGTCTACCCTAGGATACAACAACTCAACAAGTGTCGTATGGCTAGAACAACCTCTGCACAAAGTGTTCAAGCCCAAAGCTCCACCAGAAAGAACACCATTCCTTGCCAAGAATCTCTCTATTTTTTTTTTAGTGTATATTGTAGTAATTTTGATTGTGTCTGAATGGGTCTATTTATAAGCTCAATGGGCCTCACGAAATAACTACCCAAATTAATCTGATTAATTAGGTCCATTATTCTGATATAGTGGGTGTTACAAGATTAATTGTTGGATATTATTCTGATGGGCTAGAGTTACACAATTAATGGTGAGATAAGGAGTTTTCTGAATAATGAAAAGGCCCAAACGGATAGTCCATTAAGTGGATTAATGGCTCATTATTTTCCATAATAAAAATGAAATATTAATTCGGGCCATTTACTCACCAACGGGCATAGTAATTACTCTGAATGGGCTGTCAAGTAGGAGGATCCAAGGTGCTAATTCATTTCCAAATTTGACACATCCACCCTTCACCTCCCCCTTTCGCACGTATCTAGCCCAATATTTGAGACAATTCATGTTAGCCCATTAATTACTACAATTAAAAAGAACAAAATAGTATCTCTCATTTTCAATGTGGGATTAAACATTTTCACTAACTCCTCATCTTCCACATTCACTCACACATCTTTACATTTATGTTATAAAATTTATTCATTTTAATTATTTAATATTAAAATGCTCCAACAATCCCCCACTCATTTTAATATTAAATTTTTAGTTAAAGAAAGATTACCAGGCAAAGATGGGTCACTATGCATCATGAAGGTGTGCTTTGCATTGAACCTTCACTTAGTAAAACAGCGATCTCAACTCCAGAGTTGTAGTGGTCTCCGACTTGAACTAGGACTGCTTTAGGGAAATTAAGTGTCACTACTTACACATAACAACCCAAGTGTTGACATGAGCTTTTATAGCTAGCACTTTACGGTCATGTGCTGATCTCGGTTTCATGAGTGTATTTGATATTAAGTCCAAATCTCATAGGGAGCGGCCCCACCCCCACACTCACATTGGTGAAATTTTGTCAAGGGTGCTCCTGTAATTTTGACACCCCACTCATGCGAGTTACAAATTTCATTAAGAGTTTCTTACTCAACCTCTCCATATTACAGGATAAATGCACTTACATCATAGGGATGAACAATTAAAAAATTATTTACAAAATAAATAATTAACAAAATTGTGCACTTCTTACGATCATCATATGATTCATTTTCCCATTGAACCCAATTCTCAGGATCTCTGGTCTTTGGGTTGGGTATCCTCATACATGGCTCATGATTCTATGAACTTTAGTCCCATCCCCTTCGATGTATTCCAGACTCTATCTTTTGCCAAGGTCTTGGTAAATAGATCTGCAAGATTATCATTAGATTTAATATAATCCACAGTTATGATGCCACTACTCAAATAAGATCGCACGGTACTGTACTTTCTTCTTATAGGTCTGGATTTACCATTGTAATAACGGTTTTTAACTCTACCAATTGCAGCAGTGCTATCACAATGAATTAATATAGGTGGAATTGGTTTTTCCCAAAGTGGAATTTCATATAACAAATCTCTAAGCGAATTTGCCTTTTCACTAACTGAAACTAATGCTATTAATTCAGCTTTTATTGTTGAATTAGCAATTATTGTTTACTTTTTAGATTTCCAACAAATGGCACCACTACCTAAGGTAAAAATATAACCAGTGGTAGATAGAGAATTACTTGACAAAATATTTCAATCAGTATCACTAAAACCTTCAATCACAGCAGGGTATTTTTTATAAAACAAGCCATGACTTTTGGTACCAATTAAATATCTCATGACTTGCTCAATAGCTAGCCAATGATCTTTACTAGGTTTGCTAGTAAATCTGCTTAGCACTCCTAATACATATGCAATGTCAGGTCTAGTACAATCAGTAACATAACGCAAACTACCAATGATGCTAGCATAATCCTTTTGATTAAAAATCTCATCATCATTATTCACAGGAAATAAATGAACACTAGAATAAAAAAGGAGTAGCTACACTTTTGTAATCATGAAAATTATATTTTATCAACATAATGTGATTAATCAAGATATATTCTATCACATGTTTTTGTAATTTTCATTCCCAAAATAAAATTAACCTCACCATGATCTTTCATATCAAAATGTCTTTTAAGCATATTTTTTGTCCCATTTATAACATACATATTTGAGTTAAAAATCAACATATCATCCACATTGAGGCTGATAATAACATGTAAATTATTCCATGATTTAGAATAAATACATTTATCACATTCATTTGATTTATAACCATTCTCAATTATGCAGGAATCAAATTTTTCATGCCACTATTTAGGTGCTTGTTTTAAGCCATATAGGGATTTAGTTAGCTTACATACCTTACTTTCTTGTCCAGGCTCTACAAAGCCTTCGGGTTGATTCATATAAATTTCTTCCTCAAGGTCCCCATTTAGAAAGGCAGTTTTTACATCTATTTGATGAATTTTCAAATCAAAAATTGTAGCAATAGCAATTAACAATCTAATAGATGTAATTATTGTTACTAGAGAAAATGTGTCAAAGAAATCAAGATCAGTTTTTTGTTTAAAGCCCTTTGTAACAAGTCTAGCTTTAAACATATCTATTGATTCATCCGGTTTCAACTTTTTTTAAGGACCCATTTACAACCTATGGTCTTACAACCCGGTGGAAGATCTACTAATTTCCAAGTTTTATTAGAAATTAGAGATTCCATATCATCATTTACAGCTTTTTTCCAAAAAATAGCATCAGGTGATGTTAAAGCCTCTTTTAAATTTTAGGGATTTTCCTCAATGTTAAAAACATAATAATCAGGACCAAAATCCTTTTCAACTCTAACTCTTTTACTCCTTCTAGATTCCATTTCAAAATTTTGTTGATTTTGTAAATGTGAAGTAGAAAAACTAGGTTGTGACAAAATAATTTCTTTACCCCCACTATTTTTCAATTTAAAAGAAAATTTTTCTTCATGAAAAATTGCATCACCAAATTCAAAAATTATTTTGTTTTTCAAATCAAAAAATCTATAGGCTGTACTATTAAATGCATAACCAAGAAAAGCACAGGTAGTAGCTCTTATACCTAATTTAGGCATTTTAGGGTCAGTAAGCCTTACATAAGCTAGACAACCTCATACTCTCAAATATCCCAAATTTGGCTTATGTCCTTTCCACATCTCAAAAGGTGTGGTGTGTGACTTTTTATGTGGCACCCTATGTAAAACATGACATAAAGTTAAAATAGCTTCACCCCAAAAATGTAAAGGTGCACCAGATTCAATTAACATGGCATTTGTCAACTCAATTAAAGTTCTATTTTTTCTTTCAGCCACTCTATTAGAAACAGGTGAATATGGTGCAGTAGTTTCATGGATAATTCCCAAAGACTGAACAAATGAGTTGAATGCACTTGATTCATACTCACAGCCTCTATCACTTCTTATTGTTTTTATTTTTCTACCGAATTGATTTTCAAATTCTTTTAAAAAATCTTGAAATTTTGCAAAAACATCACTTTTATTTTTCAACAAATAAATAGTTGTATATTTTGAGAAATTATCAATAAAAGTGATAATATATCTATTTTCTCCACAAGTCAAAATTCCCTCAAATTCACATAAATCGGAATGAATTAACTCAAGCAATTTGATATTTCTTACAACACTTTTATGAGGCCTTTTTGTAATCTTAGCTTGACTACAAGTTTCACATTTTTCAAAATCTTTTGACAGTCTTGGAATTAATCATAAACTACTCATGATTCCCATATATCTACTATTTATATGGCACAAACGAGCATGCCAAAAATTAACAGAAGAAAACATATAAACTGAACTAGTAGATGCTTTATTATTCTCAACATTCAATTTAAACATTCTATCGCAAGCATAACCTTTGCTCACAAATAACCCATTTTTAGTGATTACATAATTATCAGATTCCATAATTTGCTTGAAGCCAGTCTTGTTAAGCAAAAAACTTGACATCAAATTCTTTCTCATGGACGGAGTGTAAAGTACATCTTTCAATGTTAGCACACGTCCAGAAGTGAATTTCAATTCAACCTCACCACTCCCAAGAACCTTAATTTTGCTAGAGTCATCAAGTATAACAGTTTTTTTTTTTCTTCAAAAAGAGTGTACAACTTGAACAAATTTTTGTCATAGCAGACGTGCTTATTAGCACCAGAATCTGCTCACCACCCTTCAACATATTGCACCATATTGATGTCTATAATCATAGCCATTAAAGACTCTTTGGTTACGTTAGTCTGCAGGACAGATTCACGTTTCCAAAATTTGTAAAATCGAGCAATATGCCCACTCTTGCTACAGACAATATTAAATTGATCTTATGAAAGGGGTCCTTGGTTCTTATTATAATTTTTATTTGGGTTTCCCCTTCCTTGAGGTGATCTATTATTGTTTTTAAAGGCTTTCTTTTTTGGCTTCAATTGATCATTTCTAGGAAAATGATTTTTGGGCATATTATTATTAGATGATTTTTGGGCATATTATTCCTTGAGGTGATTTATTAAGGTTTACATTTGTGGTGGAATTACCATTGCTTTCTTGTGTCATGAATGCATCTTGTCCTCTAGCCTCCTCCTCCACACGGATGCGTGTGATCAAAGTCTCCAAGGATGTCTCCTTTTGTTTGTGCCGCAAAGTCTTTTGGAACTCCCTTGAAGATTATGGTAGTTTGTCAATTATGCCGGCTACCACCAAATTGTCTCCGATCTTTATGCCTTCGGATCTCAATTCTGCTACAATCATTTGGAAGTCTTGTGCTTGATCCACCACCGATTTTCCATCCATTATTTGGTAATGGAAAAATCTACTAGCAGCATACTTGTTTGCACTTGCCTCCTCGGTATCATACTTGCTTTGTAAAGCTTTTCAAAATTTTTTAGCAGACTTGTAAGTTGTATCATAATAATCATAGAAATGGTCGGCAAGACAATTTAATAGATAAGAGCGGCAATTATATTCATCTTTTGTATACTTATCTATTTTTTCTTGATGGAGAATATATTCTTCGTCACTCATCTCATCGGTAGGAATCTTTGGCGAATTCTTCTCAGTGAGGATGTAGGCAACTTTGAGAAGGCTCAAGTAGAAGAGGACTTTTCCTTTCCACCTCTTGAAGTGGGCTCCCTTAAAGCGAAAGGGCTTGTTGAGATCTCCAACAGGCTCATTTGGTTTCTCTTGTGTAGGCTCCATGTGAATGAGTCTCCTTAAAATTGTTGGTGCAAACACAATGATAATGAAAATAATACGAAGAGAAACTGAATAATATTTCTGAATTTTTATTAGTTTAAAGAAAGAGATTACACAACACTATTTGGACTGAGGCGCGGCACTCGCTCTCTTTAAGGAGATTCCAGCTCTTGGTTGACTAAACTTTGTAACCTCTTGAAGTGGGCTCCCTTAAAGCGAAAGGGTTTGTTGAGATCTCCAACAGGCTCATTTGGTTTCTCTTGTGTAGGCTCCATGTGAATGAATCTCCTTAAAATTGTTGGTGCAAACACAATGATAATGGAAATAAAACGAAGAGAAACTGAATAATACTTCTGAATTTTTATTAGTTTAAAGAAAAAGATTATACAACACTATTTGGATTGAGGCACGACACTCGCTCTCTTTAAGGAGATTCAAGCCCTTGGTTGGCTAAACTTTGTAACCTCTTGAAGTGGGCTCCCTTAAAGCGAAAGGACTTGTTGAGATCGTTGGCTAAGCTTTGTAACTGGTGCAGACCATCTCTGACTTGTCTCCCCCAGGATACAACAGCCCAACAAGTGTAAAGAACACCCTTCCTTGCCAAGAATCTCTCTATTTTTTTTTAGTACATCCACCCTTCACCTCCCCCTTGTGCACGTATCTAGCCCAATATTTGAGACAATTTATGTTAGCCCATTAATCACCACAATTAAAAAGAACAAAATAGTCTCTCCTTTTCAACGTGGGATTAAACATTTTCACTAACTCCTCATCTTCTACATTCACTCCCACATCTTTACATTTATGTTATAAAATTTATTCATTTTAATTATCTAATATTAAAATGCTCCAACACTTATTAGTATCCTTATTACGCAATTTTATTTTTTGTTATTATAAAAATGTGGCCTAGTTGCAACATTGTGAAATAGAATATATTCAGAATTAGCTCAACTGATAAAATCTCTGATAGTTGAATAAGAGATTTAGGATTCAATCACCGCCTACACAAAAAACCGACTGGTGTCTTAGCCTGATGATAAAAAGCATTATCAGGAGCGGACGTCATAAGTTAAAACTCTCAAAAAAAAAAAAAAAACTCAAATGTTCTGTTTGATTAGCTTTATGATTTGAAACAATATTTTATTCTTCTTATTAGCTTTTGAAACTATCTAATGCCCCAACCATATTTCAAAAAAGTTACAAAATTATAAAGAAAAAAAAAAAGGAATTCCTGCATTATTCTGCTAACAAAAAAAAAAAAAAAATCTCTTCGTTTTAATGTACCCTTAAACCTGAATTGCTTATGCAAATTGGTAATATCAATACAATTACCATATCCTTGGTCCTTTTGTACACAAGCAATGCTCATTCATCAATAACACCACAAAACTTACTTAACAAAACATTCAGTGTTATAATTACAATGATACACATTATAATTACAATGTTACATAGTTTGATCCAACAATATTCTACACCCCTTTTACTTGATTTCATTCTATAATTTGAATTAACTATTTCCTCAAACTACAAATAAATATCATTAATTGAAACATAATGCTTGCTTATTATTCAATTCAATTTGATTACTTGAAGAAAGTTCCTAAGAATGCTATCAGTATTATAACCAAAATTCTTCTATGTCCATCAGATAAAGAAGATGCACCAGAGAAGTTGACTCTCTGAGCCTGATCACTGCCAAAGAGAGAAACAAATGAAATTATTAGTAAAGGTGTTTGGAATAGAAGGGATATAAAAAATTCATTGACACATAACTTTTTGTGAATAGTATGTGTCTGAAACATTATCTAGAAGAGTTATACAAGACAACATTTTTCACAATCTTTTTAACATGCCAAGATGGAAAATTGTGATTGCTGCAACGACACTTTCAAACGAACCCACCATTGACACTACTATTATGCAACAATCATAAGTCATATCAATAGTTATGACAAATGTTGTATCCCTAGACAAAAAATAATAATAACCACTTTTCAGCATAAATTATTACGAAAGCAAGGATAAACCTGATAATTTTTATGTATTTTGATTTACACTTCCTAGATATAGTAAATTTACCAAATTGACAAAGTTTAGCTGTGTTTCTGATGTCTTACGTTTGTAAGGATGAAAGTAAGCCACAATATATTGCATTGCCAGGCAAAGGAGCCTCATCGGTGTCATTCTCTGTGTTTAAAACATTCAAATAAACTTCTTGCCCCAGATACCAAGAGTCGAGATTCTCCGAACGAAGGTTCCAGTTACCAGCATTGTCAAGAGAAACTAAAATGGCAGTCCAAGCTCCAGGAAAGACCTGTAAGTGAGAAATAAGTGGTTATCAATACAACCTCTCTCTCTCTCCCTTTGGGATCTTTTTGTTTTTTTAGCTACTTATCAACAAAGAATCCAACCTAAATATATAGTAGAATAATTTTATTTTTCAATCTATGTGCATGTACATCTGTGTGCAAGTACTTTAATAACAACCTATAAGAAAGTGATTAAAAAGCTTGAGCAATTAGGCCTCGGAACACCTAAAGCCCCCAATTAAAGGATGGATGGTGCAATGGAGAGAGAGAGAGAGATAATGCAAGCTCTGCTGGTCAAACCAGATCATTTAAATAAGATGAATGAAGATGGCTATTTTGAGGGCCTCAAAGCTGATTTTTGCGAGCCATATCTTTTTTTTTTTTCCCTCTCTTTAAGGTGCGTTTTTATTTTTTCCTATCTTCTGGCCATCCCTGGTACACAAATAGACTACTTACGTTCTTAGTTTACTTCTTAAATGTGGAACAGAATTTCTTCAAGATATTAAATTGGCTACAACCAATTATGACTCTGATATGAATTGTTGCCTCCAAATTTTGATTTTTTTTTTTTCAAGTTGCAGCATATTGTATCTACTTGTTTTCCATTTCTAATTATGTCTACACATCCATGACATGTCATAAATGAAAAGGTTGAAGAGAGTTTAGAAGCCACCAAATAGATATAAAGGGGTGTTGAACATCTTTTGGTAATTAATCCAGCCACTGATCTTTACTTGAACATGGGAAATAAACTAATAATTTTTCTCTGCTCGCTACGTGACATCTGTCTTCATGTGTCAAATCAATTATTTTGATTTAAAAATTGTTTCATTAGAATATTACCATCATATATGCTGTTCTTTCCATCATCTATGATGTATGTTTTCCAAAAACAGGATGTTTATGGACTTATGAACGGATTTCTTCTGGCCATTAGATTCTAGTATTCAACCTTATTGATATCTTACTACTGTTTACATGGAATATGCTTAAACATCACTGCTGAAATGTAAATGCAACTAGCACCTACTTCACGGTAGAAGGTAAGGGGTTCATTTTATAGATTTTAAGGAAAGCTCTTCCCAGTCCCAGATATTAAATCCCCATGCAATGCATTTCATTTTGACAACATGGCTAGTAAAGGTTCCCAATTCAGTGAGAGGCTGAACGCATCACAAAATCCGCAATCCCTTGGAGATTCTAATACCCCTTGGCTTTTAAGATTACCTTTAGTTTTCTTTTTCATAAAACTGATCTTGATATGACTTTCTTGTTATTGCATATCCCATTTCTACTAGCTTTCCAACGCAAAAATTGCTATACCAAATGATTCATACAAAAGCATTTTGGGCGAAGATTTTAGACAGGAGTACCTGTGTAGTGCAGCGAGCAACACCATCCCATTTGTTATAAGTTACTCTGCTATTCTCTGTCCACACTCCGAAATCCATACTACAGTGCAAATGGGAAATTATCCAAATTAATTTTTGAATTTGATAAATTAGAAATAGAATGATGACAATATCAAAGCTAATGGCTCACCCCACAACAAAGAATGCAAAGCCATCCAGGTGGTAGCTCTGGACAGTTGTATCATTGTTTTGAAAGATAATTTCCATAAAACCTCTGTAAGTACCATTAATTAGAGATGTATCAATTTTGGGAGGTCTGTTCATCAATTTATTTGGGAAATCTAGCTTGTACACCCCTGGAATGTTGAACTGCTGGGCAAGCGTCAGGGGTGTTGAAGGTGGTAAGTACGAAATACCATTGAGGGTAGTCCGCCACTTCCCATCTATAAGCTCTGGCGGTCTATTGAGGATCACATATACATCTGTGACAGTAATTTGACCATATTTGAAAGATCCCTGTGGGTTTGGGCGAGCAGCACCGGCAGAGACATTCCATCTGAAAAATGCACCACCATGACCGAGAATGTAAGATAGTCAGCCCTGCACCCATGAGTATATTAAAAGAACAACAATGATGCAAATATGATTACAAGGAGAACAAACGAGATACAAAAGGACAAAAGAATGTCCATCGATTTCTGATGTAGTTTTGTTGCTTCTCTCCAAATGAAATTGCTTATTTTAAGAAGTTTAAAAGATAAATTTATCCCATATCATAAAATTAATCAATATTCGGGCGAGGGATGAACCCATCTTTTCAACCACTCACATTTGTGCATTGGAAATGTTACTGATTAATTTTAGACTAAGAATCTACAAGGAGCTCTATAATATGTCCGTTTAGGATATTTCTTTTATTAACCCAAAAAGAGATATACTTAGCAACAACCTTATGGATCTTGCTTGATTCATTGAGAAATAAGGGTCGTTCTCATTAGGAAGATCAGGAAGAGGACCTGAAGCAGGTCCTTGAGAATTGGAGTAGTGCAAGATGGCAACTCCAGTAACACTGCCCCAAGCAGATGAATTGACAAACCGAGGACTCGCAACAATGTAGTAATCACTGCTAGCATTTTGATCCATTGTGACCAAGAATGAGTATGACTGGCCCACATGAACATCCATGTTCGTGTAGTTCTGCTGAACCGTGTAAGATCCTTCAGTCTCCACAAGAAGTAAGTTATGATTTTGTATCCTAAAATTCAAGCTGGTTGAAATACCAACATTGTGCACCCGAAGACGATATGTTTTTCCTGCAGCAAATAAAATTACCAACATTTGGCTATCATTAACTAAAACAAAAAGAAACTGCATGTCTTTCATAGTCGTGCATGTACAAGTCACCATATGTGGGTTGATTAAGTACAACATATCACAGTCACAATATTCCTGGGAAGAAAACCTACAAGAGTTTGTTTAGAACGAATATGAAAGAAGCCCCTGCAGGTCTGAACAAAATTTGAACCAAAAAAGTATACACTGAAATGAAAGGGATATAAACCATATTTAGCATAGAGCACCTCACCAACTTCTTTTGGGCATACATGAACCCTTCATAAAAATGGGACCTTTTCACATTCTGTTTTCATTATATTTGAAGGCACAAAAAATCCCCTAGGGAGGGTAGCACTGCCTTCTAGAAAGAATTTAGAAATGAAACCCATCTCCTAGAATGAGGCCAAATATATAATGGTGGGTGATGCACCTAAGATAACATCCTGCAATTACATTGTATAGCAGGGACAATATGGGGCCCAGATGATCCAAAATACGAAGATATTAATTTTTTTTATACCATTTTTGTTTTATATATCAAGGGGTTTATCAGATGGTTAAAGGATTATTCGAAAGTCCAGAATCAATTGTATAATAAAAATACAAACAAGGGGTATATAAATATGTTGTGTTTTGAGTGACAAAACTGGAGCTTGAATAAACTTTTCCTGACTTCTTCAAAAGCTTTGGTTGCCAAACTCATCCATGCAAACCGTCCTTTCTTCATACAAGCTGTAACCAGTGCCATAATAGTGCAAAATCACAAATCAATCTCCAATAGAGCAAGGCCTGCTAATGAAAACTGCCATTTTCTGGATCTGCTTCATCGCCATGAGAGGAAACGACAAATCAAGAGAAAATACACTTTCTCCAAATTGATGCAGGACTTCTCTTCACACAAAAATCTCATCAATTATTGAAAGTGAAAAATATGTTCTTCCTTAGCCTGACTATATATAAGAACATCATTCAAGTAAATGACAAGAAATTGAACAGTAAATGTGCTATGTACATTAGTAAGACCAAAGGGCATGATCAGCCTTTCACAAAGCTCATCCATTATTTTAAAGTAATTTTCCACTCATCCCTAACTCTGAATCTGATTTGATGATATCCACTAAGGATCAATCTTCCAGAAGGCATTAACTTTGGTCAACATATTCTCAAGTCATGTAATAGGGAATTGATATTTGATGGTGATTGGTTGATTGCTTGGCTAGCTTTGCACATTCTCCAGCTACCATTCTTTTTTTTTTTTTGATAAGTAACGATAAAAATATATTAAAGAAGAACACAGCCCCATACATAAGAAATGTACTAAAGAGGCAAAAACATCAAGAAACCAAATTACAATGATCAAGCAAAACAAGAAGGGGAAGACAAGAAAAAGATGGTAAAACTAAACACCATTCTAGAAGAGTAAAAAAGAAAAAAGACTTAATCTCAAGAATGGACCAATCACGACCCTCAAAACTTCTAGAATTCCGTTCCCGCCAGATACACCACATCAAACAGTGCGGCACCATCCTCCAAATCACTATATTGTGATGACGCCTGAAATTGCAAGCCCAATAATCCAATAGATCCACTACCCTTTGCGGCATCACCCAACAAATACCAAATAAGCAAAAGACCATACTCCACATCTCAAAAGCTATAGGACAGTGAAGGAGGAGATGATCAATAGATTCTCCACACCTTTTACACATATAACACCACTCAAGGACAACAAAGTGCCTTTTCCGAAGATTATCAATAGTAAGAATCTTGCCTAGAGCAACAGTCCAAGAAAAAAAAGCAACCCGGGGGGGAACCTTCGATTGCCATATCATTTTCCAAGGGAAGGGAGTGGCAGTGGGGGGAGGGGAAAGGGAGTGATAATACCCACTCACCACAAAACCACGGCTGCTAGCTAGCTTCCAACAAAGCTTGTCAGAACCTACACCCCGCACCTTTGTGGAATAGATTAAAGCCATACACGAATCCAAAAAGTGTGACTCTTGATCATTCACAAAACGGTGAAATTGTAGGTTCCAAAAAATACTCCCATTTGCATAGCACATAATCTCAGAGACCGAAGCATCCCTTGTCCTACTAATATTGTATAAATCTGGAAATGCCTCCTTAAGAGGACTATCCCCACACCACACATCAACCCAAAACTTCACACGAGTACCATCACCCACATCATACCGAAGGAACTTGGAAAAATTCAGCCAACCCCTTCTAATGGACTTCTGCAAACAAACACCATAAGCCCCAGACACAGATTTTGTACACCAACCACCCCAGTCATTCCCGATGACCCCTTCTCCAAAGGGCATCATTCTCCTCACCATAACGCCACAACCATTTGGCTAGAAGGGCGGGAATTAAACCTTCTCAAGCACCAAATGCCTAGCCCTCCATTCTTCAACGCCTGAGACCTTAGACCAATTCACTAAATGAAGTTTACGATCGTCACCAATACCATTCCAAAGAAAATTTCTTTGTAATTCCTCCATCCGCTTAGCCACCTTAACTGGGATAGGAAGGAGAGAAAGAAAATAAGTAGGCAAGCTAGAGAGAGTACTCTTAATAAGGGTAACCTTGCCCCCCTTAGATAAATACAATCTCTTCCATCTAGCTAGCCTTCGCTCCATCTTCTCTAAAATAGGATTCCAAACCGTCTTATCTCTAAAGGTAGCACCCAACGAAAAACCTAAATATTTTAGCGGAAGAGCAGACTCTCTACAACCCAAAATCTCCACTAGCTCATGCAGATTAGGCACATCTCCAACTGGAACCAACTCAGACTTACCTAGATTAATTTTTAGCCCTGACACCTCCTCAAATCTAGAAAGAATCCCGCGCAAAGCTGTTATGTGATTGCTATCAGCATCACAGAAAACAAGAGTATCATCCGCAAACAACAAATGAGACACCGTCAACAAGGAACCATTTGCATTCCCCACTGCCGCCGTAGCAGCACCCAACATATGGCCCAACGCCTCCATGACAAGATCAAAGAGAAAAGGGGAAAGCGGATCACCTTGCCTCAGACCTCTAGAACTCCCAAAAAAGTCAGAAGGGCTACCATTGATCAAAATGGAGAATTTAATAGTTGATATACAACACCTGATCCACCTTCTCCACTTGTCTGAAAAACCACATTGCTGCAACAAAAACAAGAGAAACTCCCAATTCACATGGTCGTAAGCTTTCTCGATATCCAGCTTGCACAATAACCCCGGAACCCCTGCCTTCAATCTACTGTCTAAACACTCAGAAGCAATAAGGACAGAATCCAAAATCTGACGACCGTTCAAGAAGGCGTTTTGAGATTCTGAAATAATATTGTGAACCACCCTTCGTATACGATTGGCTAACACCTTAGCAATGATCTTGTACAACCCTCCCACCAAACTAATAGGCCTAAAGTCTTTAACATCCACAGCATCAATTTCCTTGGGAATGAGAGCAAGGAAAGTAGCATTGATACTCTTTTCAAACACCGCATGGGCATGAAATTTATGAAACACATCCATAATATCTGTTTTCATCAAACCCCAACAAGACTGAAAAAATGCCATTGTAAAACCATCCGGACCGGGCGCTTTATCACCATTGAAATCTTGGACCACTCTAAAAACTTCATCCTCGATAAAGGGTCTGTCTAGCCGGTTGGCCTCTTCCCTAGAAATCTTTGGAAAAGACAACCTCATCCAAGAGAGGTTCTGTGGACCTCATTCTCCAGGAGTATAATTGCCATAGAAAAGAGAAATGCTCCTCAATGATCCCGATCTGTGGATAACTCTCCATCCACCATAAGCCTATCGATGGTATTGTGTCTTCTATGAGAATTAGCAATACGATGAAAAATTTGGTGTTCACTGTCACCCTCCTTAAGAAAAAGAGCCCTAGATTTACGCACTCAACAGATTTCTTCCAACAAGGATGATTTTTCTAGCTCTACACGAATTCGATCCTTTTCCATACTTTCTCTGTGAAAGAACACGATCATCCTCAATAACTTCCAACACCTTGAGATCCTTCCACAAATTACGCACCCTAAGGCCTATATTACCGAACTCCTCCACATTCCATCTCTTCAAATCTAATTTCAACATCTTCAGTTTGTTTGCCAACGAATAGCTAGGAGAGCCTTGGAAATGATAGGACTCCACCAAGACCGCACCACTTTCCAAAAAGCCCTCATCCTTTAACCACATGTTCTCAAACCTAAAGGGTTTTTGCCTCCTGAAAATTCCCTCCCTCCGGTAGGATTGGAAAATGATCGAGAGAGCAACCTAGATAGACGACGTTGACAAACGGATGGAAATTTCTCCTCCCGGTACGGTGACGAAGGAATTTGTCCAATCTAGATCTTGAAGCAACCTCTCTAGAACTAGACCAAGTGAAATTCACTGACCAACGAGCGGATCAATAAGGCTTTGCTCAGAGATGAAGGCTGAAAACCGATGCATAGCAGTAGTGAAATTTACCGACCCTGAACGTTCAGAAGGAAACCGTACCACATTAAAATCACCTCCCACACACCAAGGCACATCCCACCAACTACAAACGCCAAATAACTCCTCCCATAAGAAACATCTATCTCTATCACAGTTGGGTCCATAAACATCAGTGAAAGCCCAAACAAAATGATCCACCACATTTTTGAATTTACGGGGGCGAAGCGGCCCGCTTCCTCCAACTTCTCCACAACCCCGTTGTCCCACATCAATAACACCCACTGAAGCACCCCAGGCCTAAGTAGAGCCCAATCCACATGTTGACCTCCCCACATACTACAAATGACGCCTCTATTAATCAGCTCCATCTTAGTTTCTTGCAAACAAACAATATCCGCTTTCCACATACGGATCAAATTTCTAACCCGAAGACGCTTATCCCGCTCATTCAACCCTCTCACATTCCATGAAACAATTCTTAGATTCATTTAAGCACTACCACAGCCCGCTCCCTAGCAGCACTCTTGCTCCTTTCTGACTCATTCTCCTCACCCCAAGAACACAATAAATTCTTTAATTCACGATGTCCTTTATGCCCAGCCTTAACCATCTTCCTCTGTGAGACTACATCAACCATCCTCTTTTTTCTTCGAGCTTCTAAAGCTAAGAGCAAACCTGTTACTTGTTCTTCAAAACCCTCCAGCGAGGTCCCAACAGTTACCCATTCTTTTTAAGAGTTAACAGAGCAGGGACTGAAGGAGTTGGGCTTTCCCCTTATAAACCTTTGTTTAATAATTCATCTACATGGCTCCTAAGTTCAGCATAGTTAACATGATTCATATACTGGTAAATACGGTAGAGAAGACCATGGAACCAGATCTATAGTATGTTGCACATCTCATAAAGGTGGCAATTCATTGGAATTGGAAAAAAGTGGACAGCAACTCCTGCAATTCTGTTGGTACCTCTGTTGGCTGTTGTTGATCTAGTTGTTGCAATTTTCACATCAAAACATAAATAACCTTTCTTTCCTTGATGGCTGCTTCAAATTAATTTCACCAAGGAAGTGAGAGGCTTTTTTGTTTTAGTTGCTATTATGCTTCCATTCTCCCTATTATTGTCTCTTCAACTGGGAGAATGGAAGTATAACACAATTACAAGAATGGCTTAAGCTAATACAAGAATAACAAGCCGATTATAATATAAACACGAATGCTAACAGTAGTCAATGCAATTACCTTTCCCTTGGCTTTAGCCCATTGTTAAAAATGAGAACTACTTAACTAAGTTAATTGGAAGTAAATCTATTTTTGGTAATCAAAGGTTGGTGGCTATATACATGTAAACAATAGTCCATATCTATAATGAGAAAAAAGTTTGTCTTTCATTCTCAGTCACTATACAAGACACTAAACAGAAAGCTCATATCACACTTCTTAATATATTGCGCAACTGTCAAACTCCCTTGCCAAAGTGTCATAAGGTCATCATAAAGACGATCTTGATAATCTGGTGGCAAATATCTCTTTCAACTTTAACCTCATCTCCTCCCAATTAATAATTGGAGGCTGCCTCACTCATTGAAGTTGTTTTTCTGTATTTCCCCACCATACTTTAGAATACCCTTTCATCTTCGCAAACTTTCATAATCTTTGGTTATCTCATACCAATCAATCCGTCATGGCAGCAATCTAATTGATAGAAACTAGATGGTAAGTCTTCCACTCAAATCCAGGTGCCTCTACCTGTGCTTTCTTAGTAACATCTCCCATCAAATCCTGACACTCAAATTTATCTGGACCTGTCAGACCACATGCCATGCCCTGTAGTAAAACTGGTAGGAATAATCTATCATTTGTAGGCTAAAGATTTAGCCTAATTGGTGAATGTTGGTTTTGATCTATTCAGTGCTCACCGTTGGTATTGTTGGTAGCATCTTCATTTGTTATTATTCCTAGTCGCACTATCCCTTCGAATCTCAACGCCACGGTTGACAGTTTTTTGCACATATTGAGTCTCCCAACTAGTCATTTGGTATCTGACTTGGGAGAATTCTCACAAGCAAATCATCCTGCTGATTCTCAGCAACTCTTTCCATAGACACTTCCATTATGCATAGGTATGGTGAAAATCTAGGCTCTGATACTGATTTAAGTAGGATGTTGAAAACCTATGTGTTTATACCAATTCATTTAGGATGTCAAGGGAAGATTCTAAGTTTAGGAAATTAAGGTTAGGGTTTGTTAAAGATTCAGAAATTGGTGAATTAGTACGGGAATTGAAGGTCACAGATTTGGTTACATTTGTTAGCAAATCATAAACATAGGAGGAACATCAGGAACTAACTATAACTACTAGCATCACACATACAGCTTCATAGGAATCAATTTGTAATGAATCTGCCCGGTTTAAGGGAAATGAATGAGAATGAATGGAATTTAACTTAATTCGAAGTAGTCACCCTTCAAGAAAAAAAGAAAAAGGAGAGAATTTGAGACAGAAAAGTGAGAAAGTAGTGTCTTTATTCTTCAATGATGAAATGCTATGGATTATAAGTATTTATACATGCTACTTGCAAAGCTTATTGGCCAAATTAACCAACTAACAACTTGTAACTGATTTGGCTCCACTTCTTGGCCTTTGTTGTAACAATCTGGACTAACTTGGTTCCACTTGCAATCTGTCAACTAATTAACTAATTTGACGCTTCTTGATTCTTTACAAGGATTACTATGTGATAACATGAATTACACCAGTATACCAACAGTACAACATTATCATATATTTCCCCATTCATTCTAATTCATCCTTCGGAAACCACACTTCTAGGGAGAGAGGGAGAGAGAGAAAGCATCATAACTTCAAGGGTTTGAAAGAAATCAAAACTTGCTGTAAAAATTCTGACTATACATTAATGATAATAAGTCCCATTACAAGTCTCTCAAATAGCCTAATAACTCTCAATTTTGACCCTTGAAACAAGCAATTCTGTTTTTTGTGCCACAAATAACTGCTAAAAAAAGTAGAAGAAAAGACCCTATAGGCATTGCTACTTAGACCCAAATGATTAAAAATCTAGGCCATGTTTGGTAACTGTTTTAAAAACCAGTATTTTTTGTTGTTTTTTTTTTTTTTTGAGAAGAAAAAAAATTTTTCTTTTAGTTTTATACACTAGACCATTTTCCAATAAAAAATGGCAACCTGTTCCTAAAGAATTTGTTTTCAAGAAAAAATACCTGACAATGGCCAGTCTCAAAAAATATAAAAAAGATGTTCTCCATTTTCTGGTTTTGGAGAAAGTCAAAACACAGAAAAACCATTAATAAGTGTATGGTAACCATCTACAAAAGAGGTGTCTTTTTTTTTTTTTCTTTTCTCAATGAGTTTCATTTTCATTTCTCTCCATCCCTCACTCCTTCCTAGTTCCCCAAGCCGCAATGCCCAATTCCTCCCCTCTCTAATACACTCTACTCTAAATCTCATCCCCTCTTCATCGAGCCTTTAAGCTTCACTCCACTGTCACCATCACCTCACTATACTCTCCTCACCTGAACCTCACCCAAATTTTGAAATCAAAATCCCTAACCCTTGGTATAGTGGTGAGTTTGGCATTGGAGCTGTGTTGGGCAAAGGGGTGGACTAGATGGAATTTGCAGGCAGATGGATGCTGTTACTGGTTTTGTGAGTCTTGTTGTGAGTTTTTTTACTAGGCAGTTTTCAGTGTGGGTTTTGATGTGGTGGTGGGTTTGGGTGGTCTAGTTGGTGTTCTTGCAAAGACGGTTGCTGCTGTTGGTCTTGTGGGTTTCCGACTTCCGTGTACTTTTGTTAGTGTGGGTTTTGCTATGGTGGTGGTGGGTTTAAGTGTGGTTCTATGTTGGACAAATGGGTAGCATAGGCAGTACTCTTGTGGGATTTCAGTGTGTGTTTCAAGGCTCTTAAGTTGTGCTTTTCCTGAAGATTTCAAGACATATTCAGTAGAGCAATAGACACAACCGTCTTCATTTGGCACTGGCTTTTTTAGCTGCAGTTACTGAAAAACTTCTCAAGATGGCTGGAAGGGCCTATGAAACCCCTTTACTCAATTAACCTTAGCTAAAGTTATTGGTATTAGCTCCTTATTAACCAAAAAAAATAAAATAAAATAAAATAATACTAGCTTAAAATTAACTAGGAGAAGATTCATAATTTTCATGGGTTTAGTAATTCAAGATTTACAGAAATTGTATTTTATACACTAATACAAATGCACAAATTCCAAGTATCGAATATTTAACTTGGGAGGTGATTTAGGTAAGGTGGTTTGGGTTTTATGAAGGTCGGTCAAGTAGGAGATGTGGTGGCTAAGATTAGGAAGGTGGTGGGGGATGCAGAAATTGCGGACCACTGAAATTTGGGTCTTCAATGCAGCTTAACAAATTGTTTGTGTTTAATAAAGAATTACTTTTTTACTTTTTAGTTACAACTTTCAAAACACATTTTCAATGGAAAACAACAGAACATTTGTTATAAAAATTAGGTCATTTGAGCAAGTTAATGGTATTTAAAGAGAAGGGACAGCAAACTAAGTATAACATATACATTGCAGAAATTCACCTGGTTCAACATTTATTTTCAGGTAAGTAATACCATCTGGAACAACTGCCCCATCAATGCGATAGGGACCCAATCCGTTAATGAGGATACCATCAGGAACTCCAAGGTTGATTCCTTTTTCAACATCCTGCCTTAGTTCCTGTTTCCCAATAAGCATTGGTCAATAGCTAGGAAACCTAAAAAAGTAACTAGTATTCACCAGTCACCAGAGTCAGTGAGCAAAACAAAATTTACACTGACCTTATGACTCTTAGAATACCAGTCACTAATGAAGATTGCAATATCTCCATCTGGCATCCCGAAGGGTACTGGAATTACTTCTCTGTTGTTTATGATGATTCCCCCATATCCACCTGCAGCTCTCTGGAAGCTCAGGGACGGGAAGTAAAAGAAACTCCCTATCTGATCTTTGACCTGAAACTGATATGTCCAATTCCAACCAGCAGGAATGGGACAATTTGTACCTAAAACACCATCTTGCCAAGAGTTCTTCCTATGTTGTATGCCATTCCTGCATTAAACTAGACAACATTAACACTAATAAAATCACTACTTACTATTTTTCTTAATTCTTGCTGTAAAAAATAAATATACCATGTGAGAAGAAATGGCTCATCAAGGCCATTTTTGACATTGACAACAACATTCCAATTTGTAGTAACATTGAGAATTGGTCCTGGAAATTGCCCATTGATCCCAATTACCTGAAATTATTACCACAACTTAATTTGCATGAGATTTTGTGGGTCCACCCACCTATGAGGGTTGGGGGAGGGAAGCAGCTAAGACATTTGAGCACTTTGTGGTATATAAATCACCAACGTATAGATAGTTAAATACTGAAATAAATAAATGTACAATATCAAAGAAGAAAAGACAAGCAAAGACTCCAATCCAAAATCTAGGATCAATATGGGAAATAAACAGGGAGTTAAAAAAACAAAAGGTTGACCATGCCTAAGTGCTTGGCAGGTAAACCTCATCTTGTATATAGCTCAACCATTCATGACTCATGCATCATGCGAAACAGTGTTAGAGTCTCTTAGAAGATCCCATATATGGTGTCCCTATTCTAGAAGATCCCATTGATGAGTTGTCACTACCAGCTGTTGCTATCAGAATATTCCTCGTGATATTTGTATATGCTTCTCCTATATATACGGAATGGATGAATTGAGGGAAAAAATACGGAAACCAGCTCCTCGTCCTTAAATCCCTATTCTTATTTCTATTGACAAAGAGGAAGGATATATGGACAAAGACTAACTGTCATATCAACAGTTAGAGTCTCTTAGAAGATTTCATATATGGTGTCCCTATTCTAGAAGATCCCATTGATGAGTTGTCTCTACCAGCTGTTGCTATCAGAATATTCCTCGTGATATTTGTATATGCTTCTCCTATATACGGAATGGATGAATTGAGGGCAAAAATACGGAAACCAGCTCCTCGTCCTTGAATCTCTTATCTTATTTCTATTGACAAATAGGAAGGATATATGGACAAAGACTAGCTGTCATATCAACAGGTATGAAGAAGCAGAAGTCACATTAACACAAATTAATAGGAATCAAACATTGATGGGTAGGCAAAGAATAAATCTCTATGAGTGACATATAAATACAGTGCAAATCATATGGCAGGAAGACTACAACCAAACAAAGGTGTCCCTCAATCTCCAGATGGAGAACAGCATTTTGGAGATTTGTACATTGTGGAAAAGGAAGTGATCTATCATCACAAGTATAATTGTCTGATTTTATTATTCAATGACCTACTATGGGACTTTCCACATCTAATAGCACAAACTGTAGAATGGAATGAGAAATATGAGCTTGACATGGGAAAAGCGAAAATGTAAAATCTTTAATACAAGAAGGTTCAAGGATTCAGAAGAATTAAAAAAGTCAAACAGCTAAATGCTTCATCATTTGATTACTCAGAGATAGGGACTCCATTACTGCAGTCAATATTTTGCATCTAAGCCTACTAAGTGACCCACGCAGCGCATAACTGTTTCAAGATGAAATTAGTTCAAAACTTATTCTGTCAGTATGAAGTTTGTCTCATCTATATTGTACCATAACTCACGAAACATGTCATTCACAGATTTCTAAAGAAAAATATTACTTGCTTCAATTTAAGAGTCTGTGCAGCCGTGATAAACAGAATCAGTAAACAATAATCAATCATATAGGATTAATTGTACAGTAACTCACAAAACATGTGGATGACAGATTGTTAATGTAAAATTGTTATTTGCTTCAGGAGCCAGCAATGAAGAGCAACAATCAACAATGAAATTACAAATAACGAATAATACAAGAGAAAGTTTGAACACATTATTTTTCTGATTTGAAGTTACATACATCCCTTGTGGGTCTTGAACCCACGACCTCACCCTCCATGTTACTCTTACAAGGTAAGTTTGAATGCATTGTTAAATGCATCACATACCACACAACACAATTAAGCCTGAATGCACATTGGGCACTAATGAGACATCTTTTCCCCCTAACTAAAGTGAGGTCACAGCAGTTCAAAGTAAGAGTGTGGTATGGAACAATGGTAATTATTGCTGTCGCAATGAGAAGCCATTGAAAATTTTAAGGTGGAATGGTAGAAACAAATCTTACATGGCTGCAGGGCACCCCATGGCCGCCTCTCCACTATAACATCATTTTGTCTTAATCACAAACAAACTGGCATTATTGAAAAATATGAGGTGGCCGATGATAAAACCTATATGCTTCCAATCGGATTATGAAGTTATATTTTTAACAAGATAGATAAATATGATAATCAGTAGTATGAACAAAAACACATACATGTGAAAGAAAAGTAATTTCTGAAGTAACACAGACTACATAACAGCAGCCAACAGCATCCTTTTGGTATCAAAGGATTTATTAACTCATTGGATTATACAGGCACAAATGAAGTACCATCTAATGTGCTGAGTGATTAAAATATGCCAATCAAATTGCAAGGGAAAATTCTACAAAAAGAAATAAAAAATAATAATGCTTGAAGGCACAATATATTTGGTAGTCAAACAGTGACACGGTTCAAAAATTTATGTTGATACAGTTAGATCATTGACAAGAAACAATAGAAATACAAGACTAAAAAACAAAAAGGAAGTCCATGCATTCTAGAGAAAATATAAGTTACAGAACAAGAGAAAGGAAAGTTTGTTAAGACAATTTGGGCACATGTATCAATAATTAACAATTGCAATATTGAGAAGCAGTCATGTTTCATATTAGATATGCTATAAGGACTTATTGCACTTTGGTAGTGAAAAGGAATTATTGTTTGTGAGATATCACCAAGCTGTTTGACAAAAAAGGATTTGTTAAGATGAACTTTAATAACAAGGACAACAGCTTGTTTATGAAATACATTATGAGCAAAATTTTGGGATTAGATCAACACAATATAAGACTAGACATGCTTCAAGATTTAGTTTTGCATTGACATATTTACCATGGATGAAATGAGAATCCTAAAAAATGGCAAGACATGAACAAACAAAATTAACCACAAAAATTACACCTAAGAAGATAAGAGGCCAACCCAACTAGACACAAGTCGAGAAAACTATGTCAGCTCAGTTTAGCCATGTGAAATGAAAGTCACAGGACTGTGCTTGTATGATATGGGCATATAATGTGTACACGCACGCACAAAGGTACATCAAGTTGCTGAGAGTGGACACGTTGCCTAGCCTTAGAATTTAATCCAAACAAAGAAATTGTCACATATAGAGCTATTTGTCAATCAAGATTGTATATAAACTATACAGATTTAAAGACTTGGGCATAGTTAAGTTATTAATATTATAAATATATATATATATATATATATATATATATGTATATATTAAAAGTAAACTGGGCCATGTAAATATATTTTCTAACTTTCGGCATAACTTTTTTGATAATTCAATTGTGTTACAACAAGTGGGGGAGGAAATTTGAAACCTTGTTCTCCTCATCAAGGAGACCAGTCAATGCCACTGAGTTACAAGCATTTTGGCAACTTCCAGCATAACTGAATTAATAATGAGAGAAATTCTAAAACTGAATAGTTGCTAAAAACAATAGAATTATGAAATTCACTTCTTCCTAGAACAGGAAACTTCTCTTTATATTAAAATATGTCACACTATTAGTAAATCAACCTGGTATATTAATTAAGTAATTTCCATCAACTTACGAGATTCACATATGGGGGGGACCTGTTTAAGTTAACAATAGCTAAAATCATATATTTACTATACAGTAAGCAACTAATATCCAATAAACAAATCACATGAGCAATACCCAAAAGTTTAAAACTTGAAATATCACTAAAAATAAGCAGTGCCCATTTTTCATCCAAAAGATAAGGGTGACAAAAGTTGGAGAATTGCAGAGAATTGAGGTGAAAAGTAAGAACCTTTTGTTTAACACCGAGTGGGGATGCAGTGAGGTAAGAAACAGTCCAATCATAGAACACAAAAGGGTCACCTGCCAAAGCAGCAGTTGAGAAGCAGAAGAGAAGGATAAAAAGAAACGAGTATGAAGAAGTTGGCATTGGATTTAGCTTCAACTCTGCGTGTTTCTTTCTGGGTATCTTAGTTTTTCTCTACTTTACACAGAGAGAGAGAGAGGGAGAGAGAGTTGGGTTTGTGAGGTTTAATCTGGTAGTGACTAACGGATAGCAAATTTAGCAAGCAAACATGGCAGTGGCAGTGAGAAAAACACACACACACACAGACAGTCACGTGGGTGTGAGAGAGGAAACAGCTTGAGCAATCAGAGGAGCCTGATGATGTTCTGCTTTTGGGTCCCATTTGTTGACGTCTTGAAAATAATTTTGAGCTAAAGCCACAGCTATTTTGCACGACTTTCCATATCACAAATCACAGTGTGGGCCATTAAAGTGTAATGCGTGACGGCAAAGTGTGGAGAATTTATTGGTAGCAACTAGCAAAAGCCTTTTTGACCAATGGCTAGGTCGGCACCGTTTCCTTTATTTATTTTTTAAAAGTAAAATTTGAATTTATGGCGTTACGGGCCATAGGCTGTGTAATTTAGTTAGTTAGTTATTATTATTATTATTATTTTAAAATAAATAGATCTTGTCTAGTAAAAGAATGAGGCAAGGGCAGAAGTAACTTTTCTCTCTCTCTCTCTCTCTCACACACACACATATATATATATATATATATATATATATATAAAAATTAGGTTAGATTATAATTTTTATTTTAAAAAAAAACTAGTACTTTTATATTTTTAATAAAGAAATATAAGATTCAATCATGTATATATATAAAAAATAAAGTTGTAATGTTTATTATATTATTCTTGGTATGCTTTCTTTTTAATATTAAAGCCAAAGTGGTGGAATAAGGAGAGAGATAAAGTTTCTCTAGTTTTAAAAGAAACTCTTCACATTGGTGATGTGTCATTCTAACTCTAAACCCCACACTGCCTATCATTAAATTGGGTTAGTTGGGTTTTTATTAAAAATAAATAAAATTCAAATTATGGGTAGTGGACTGGCCCAAACGTTTCGAAGGTTTAAGACAAAATTTTCAAATAGGTAGCATTTTATATAATAATTTTTTTTAAATCCATTTTTTTTAATATTTAATATGATTTTTTTTATAGAAAATGTTAAAGTTATAACAAATTTTACAATAAACTGGTGTTGTAATGAATGTGATCAATGACATGAGACTTATAAAAATACTAGAAATATGATAAAATTTAGAACATGAGAATTACGAAGATATATCACCAATCATATTCATTCAAAAATGCATTCAATAGTTTGTTGAAATCTATCTATCATATTCATTGTCATATCAAATTATAAAAGTTATGAAGACCACCACGCACCTTTGGTGCAGTGATCAACAAGTATAAGTTCTTATAGGGTGTGGGGGAGCAATGACCGAGATTTAAATCTCTAGAAGAGAGTTTCGCACACATATACACTTAGATTAGACTATAGTAAATTTTTTATCTTGTATAAAAATAATTAAATAAATAAAAGTTATGTAGTAAAATTTATAGTATTTTTAATATTTTCCTATTTGAATTACTTGTAGTTAGTAACGCATCTATTTATAAGACTTATTTATTTAAATTTGTCTTGTCTTTATCTCTAGCATTACTTAATTTTTTAAGCCTTTTTAATAGTGAAAAAAATGTAAACTAAAATATTTTAATATCTCTCAAAAATATTTATATATAAAAAAAAATAAAAAAAATTTGTGCCCCCAAATTTGGGGCCTCTCTAGTAAAGAGCCCTAAGGCAATAGCCTAATTGGCCTCAGCCTAGGGCGACCCTGATGGGTAGTGTAGAGTTTAGGTGGATCAAGTGGGAAGGATATATGTCACCACTTGAAAGTGGTTTGAAGAATTATTATTCCAAACTAGTTGGAGGTAAACTTTATCTTTAAGGGTGGAGAAGTGAAATTTTAATTAAGGCAGTAGTAAATTCAATCAATCATCAATCCCAACTTTTACTATGAAATTGCTTCAAGCTTTCGGAATCAATGCATGATGAATTGCAAGGACTTCTGAGAGATTCTGGTGGGGCAAAAGGGCAACAAGCATAAGATTTGTTGGTCCGTTGGCTGGCTTGGGAAAAAAAGTAAGTGTATATCAAGGTTCCATGGTGACATGGGTTTTAGAGATTTTAAGACAATATGGCTCTCTTAGCAAAGCAAGGTTGGAGGCCTATTAATGATGAAAATTCATTGCTTTTCAAGGTATACAAGTATTTTCCAAATTCTTAGAGCATTCTCATTAGTTCTCTTATAAAAAATGCTATTTTGACACACTAAAAGCCTACTTTATTATTTTCTCACATCATTTTACAATTTCTCATTTATCACATATTCTATTCTTCAATTCTATACATTAAAATAATATTTATACCACATTAAAATAATAAATCAATTCCTCATCATCATCATCTTCATCAACAACAACAACAACAACAACGGCACAACCACCACTGCCGCAATAATGACCACCAACACCACTGCCGCAACAACACCGATAGTCACCACCGGCACAAACCCACATCCATCAACACCACCTTATAAATAAATAAATGACTACAACCAGAAAAAAAAATCCACAACAACCCAACGGCACAAACACCACCACCACAACCACCAAATTGCCGCCACAACCACAGTACCACTACCACAACTAACCCACAAGCCACCACATTCACAAACCTCAAAACCCATCCCAAATCAAACAAACCCACAACTCAGGAGACGAGATCAACTTCAGGTGGGAGACGTCAGCGGCGAGATCGGCTTCAGGCAACTTCAGGCGAGATCAGTTTTAGTGACTTGAGATGGCTTTAGGCGAGAGAGAAGACGACTATGGCTTGAGGTGGCTTTAGGCTAGAGGGAGTTCTGGAGGACGATTATGGCGAGATCAGCGGGCAGTGGCTACAGGCGAGCGTGTATTGATTCTTCTGCGGAGTAGAGTGAGGATGAGAGAGAAAGAGAGTAAGAGAAAAAAAAAAAGAAAGTGAGAAAGAAATAGGGAGCAACGGGAGAGATGGAGACCAGAAAGGAAAGAGAAAGCTGGTGCAGATGGAGAGAGAGATGTGTTGGGAGAAGAGAGAAGCAAATAAAACAAGCAAATTTTTTTTGGCACACCAGTCCGTACTGTCTCATATTTGAGACGGTATTGTAGCGATGTGCTAAAATTTTTGGGATTTGAGATACCTGATGAGAATTGATTTTTGGTGTTTGGTGTGCCAGATATGTCATATTATAGCATTTAACACATTTACAACACCTGCTATGAATGCTCTTAGTTCTTGTGAAACCAATCGCATCTTAGAGCATCTACATCAGTGGATGCAAAATTCTCGTCTATTTTACACAGAAAAACCAACTTTTTCTATTCTACACATTCATTTTTACAAAACACCCACATCAGTTTATCTATTTTACACATTTATTCAATAAAATATTCATTCCTTTACAATTTTTTATTATCCCCTCCCTCACCGCCCCTCTCTCTCACAGACCCACCGTCACAACCAACGATCACTCCAGCCACCATCATCACCACCACCTAGCCACCATCACCACCATCATCACCACCCAGAAAAGCCAAGCCGATCAAGATCAAAACCCATCGACCCACACGCACAATCAACCAACAAACCAGAAAAAAAACCCCAACAACCAACGGATCGAAGCGAGATCGAGGCCTCCGGCCTGAGCAAGATCGATGCTTCGCAGCACCGCCACCTCCTCGCGATGGCCACCGGCCTCAAGCTCGACCAAAAATGGATCAAAACCCACTGACTCACACCCACAATCAACCAACAAACCAGAAAAAAAAACCCAACAACCAACGGATCGGAGTGAGATTGAGGCCTCTGGCCTAAGCAAGATTGACGTCTTGTAGCACCGCCACCTCCTCGCGATGGCCGCCGACCTCAAACTCAACCAAAAATGGATCAAAACCCACGAGATTCTAGGCGACAGACCCGTTGGAGAACTCCGTTCGTGTTGTAGGCGATGGACTCATCCGGCGACTTGGCTTGCTCAACCTTGTTTTCATCGGTGGCGATGGCGATCGGCGGAAGCTAGAGGAAGAAAAATTGATGAGATGAGAGAAGAGAGAGCTGTGTTGTGCGCCTGAGAGAGAGAGGGAGGTGAGAGTCAGTGGAGAGGAGAGAAAAAAAACTATTAAGATATTAGATAGACATGCTACAGTACTCGTGTAAATTTACACGGTACTGTAGCAATTTGTATTTTATAGATGAGTTTACACCCACTGATGTGGGTGCTTTTTTACTCAAAATATGTAAAATTAGTGATTTTTTTTTTTATTTTGCACATTTATACACATTTATTCATCCACTGATGTGGATGCTTATGCTTGGAGAGTAATATTACAGTTTAGAAGTGCTAGAGAAATATTGGTGAAGGGAAAGAAGTGGGGAATGGACAAAAATTGCTCTTTGGAAAGATAGATGGATTCCTACACAGACAAGTATCAGATAAAGATTCAAAGGTAGAGGTATTAATTGTCCAAAAGAACAGAGGGAGGTGGAAAGTTGACGGGATTCCAATTTGTGACTTTTTAAATCAATTTGTAACTTGATTGCAACTTTTCAAGTTTTATATTTTTTAGATATCAAATAATTTTTTTTTCCAGATTTGTCATTTCATCCATTACTAGTTGTTTAAAACAACGTATCCATACGTGAATAATGTCACTTTTATAAATATCAATGGACAAAAAAACTAACTTGATGGAAAAGTTAAAAGTTCATGGATTAGAATGACAAAAATCAAAATTTTTGACGATGAAAATGACAATTTACACAAGTATGTGCATCTTCACTTTTTATTTATTTATTTATTTATTTTTAAGATTCACTAAATTCCCTTTGAGAATATCAATTGTACTATAAGCTATAAAAGATCATGGTCCACGGTAAAATATTTGATGCAAGTTTAGATCATGCGTCTTTAAAAGCTCCTTTAACATGATCCAAAATTGTTGCCTAGGAGAGGGAGAGGGAGAGGGAGAGAGCCATTTTCAAAATCTCAGTAACATTCGAAGAAAGCAACAAAGCATTACATTCTATAAAGGGAAGCAAAAGCAATGAAAGTACTATTTGTAATGTGTAATATTGAATGGGGTCTATTGAAAGCAATGAAAGGTTGATAATCTAAGGCCGGCGTGGCAAAACTTTCTTTAATTTCTTAGTTATAAATTTTTTTTTCCTAAGTAATTTTCTAATTATACTTGACCTTGCCTCTTGGATAGATGAATATTCCATCATTAGCTTTAGGGTTGCAGAAATCATACCTATCCACAGATGATGGTCATTGAGCTCGTTCAAACGAACACTTCGAATCCCACCTTTGAAAGGTTTAACTTGAAGCGTTTGTTTGTTCTTTTCATGGATTTTCATAATTTATCACGTCTTTATTAGCATTAGCTTTAAACATTTGGTCCCTCCTCTATGGATTTCCGTGCTTATCACACCTATAAAAGTATAAGTTTCAAACATTTGATTCTTTCAAGTCCCATAACAGAGTGCACAACTTTTACCATAATTTAAACCTTATGAATATGTATAGATACACTTAAATATATACAATAAGATGTATAATATAAATCCTATATATATAATTTAAATACTATTGATAGTCATTTTTATATTTTGTTAACTCTTTAAAAAAAATTGTAAGGATATTATTAGATATAAAATGTAAATTGTCTATTTAAAATTATTGTGAAACATTTTTTTTTTTTACGATTCATTTATTCTAGACTCTTTGGTTTTTGTACTTAATAACTTATTTGGATAAATATTTATGATGTGGTCTCACATTTGATTCTAAAATTAAGAAATAAAACTCTTTAAGAATAAATAATTTAAGACACATGACACAAAATTGGAACTCTAATTTGGAATTCTAATATGAGTTTCTCTCCGTTTCACCTATTATTATTATTATTATTATTATTATAGATGACCTATAAATCTGAATTTTTTAGTTATATAATTATATTTTTTATGATTTATTATATTGGATTTCTTGTTTTCTACACTAAATTAACAAATTTGACACAAAAATTTAAAAATTTAGATTAGATGAGACATGTAGCGCAAAATTAAACTCTAATTGAAATTCAATTTTTACACTAAATTAACTCACTTGGCACAAAATTCTAAAATTTTGATTAGATGAGACACATGATGCATAATTAGACTCTAATTGAATTCCAATTTGAAATTTAGTTGGATTTTTTCTCTGCTTTACCTATTGTTATATATATAGACTATTCGTGTGACTAATTATGATTGGTGGAGAAAAAAATAATAGGTTCATGTGAAAGTAATAAGTATCCAATCATAATTTGGCACGTAAAAGAGTTGTGACAAAAGTTGTGAATTTGTTGTAATAATAGAACTCTAGATAATCGCATGGGTGTAAGAGGAAACAGCTCGAGCCATCAAAGGAGCCCGATGATGTTATGTTTTTGGGACCCATTTGTTGACATCTTGAAAAAATGTTAGCTAAAGCCACGGTATTTTAGACGATTTTCCATATCGAAATCACAGTGTGGGCCAATAAATTGCAACAAAATTCTATGATCACATAAAAAATCACTACTTTTGTTGCAAATATCCATATGGTAGACTGTGAGTAGTGGAGAAAAAATGGGAGGTTCTTTTTAAAATCACAGGCAACTAATCACAATTTGTCGCATAAGAAAATTATGAAAAAAATTGAGACTTTTTATGTAATATTAGAATTACTCAAAGTGTAATTCATAATTGGGAAAGTTTTGGGAATTTTGTGGTAGCAACTAGAAAGCCTTTTGGATCAATTGGTTTGTCAGCACTATTTGCTTTTGGTTTTTTGTTAAAGAATATATCAGTTTTTTCAGTGATGGACCTACACTTGGGCAGAGGGGGGCCATGCCTTCCCCCCTCCCCCCACCAAAAAAAAAAAAACTAATATATGCATATGAGCTAAAAAACAAATAGTATACAAAAAATTAAGATTTGCCCTTAAATATATATATATATATATATTTGTCTCTCCTACTCTAAAATGTTTAGATATTGACCTACAAAAAAAGAAATAAATAAATAAAGTTCATGCCCCTTTAACTACAAAAACAAAATAAAAAAATAAATATGGACTAAACAAAAATCGCGCACAAAATAAGAAACACTTATTTTGTATGTTATACTTTGTTGATGTGTTTTATAGTATGAAATGTTTAAGAAACACTTATTTTGTATGTAGTATTTTGTTGAATGTGAAATAGATGTTAGTTTTTATTTTCATATATTTTTTTAAGTTTTAATCTTTGGCCCCCTCCGAGCATGAATCCTAGTTCCGTCCTTGAGTTTTTTGTTGAAAGTTATGAAAGATAAAAACTAAATAAAATAAGCTGCTTAATGTTTTGTTGAAATATTGAAGTAACATTAAAAAAAAAAAAAAAGCAAAAAACTAACTTATAATCTAATCCCAATTACACACAAGTAGAAGAAAGTAGTACATCTTGAGCCAAAACTTTCAATCGTATAGGGAACTTTTTCTAACCAAACTATATAATCACATAAGCCAAGAGTGCGTTTAGCTAATAAATGAGTGTTGAGGTACATTTTTTTACACATGCCACGTACTTCAATCCTATTCAATCATATTTATTCATTCACCTATGCTATGTATCAAAGAGTTAGGCCCTCTTGGATATACACCACTGTTAGTTTTTTTAAAACCTTATCCCCTCTCCCCTTGTGTGTGTGTGTGTGTTAAAATACTTAATATTTTCAAAAGAAAAAATAGTGGGTTAATCCCATATTGAAAAATGAGTGCAAGTTATAGAGGTTTAAAATCTATGTTGTGTATCCAAGAGTTATGCACTTTTGGATATACACCACTGTTAGTTTTTTTAAAACCTTCTATCCTCTCCCCTTGTGTGTGTGTGTTAAAATATTTAGTATTCTCAAAAGAAAAAACAAGGTTAATCCCATATTGGAAAACGAGTGTGAGTTATAGAGGTTTGAAGTTTGTGCTATGTATCCAGGAGTTAGGCCTTTTTGGATATACACCACTGTTAGTTTCTTTAAAACCTTCTCATCTCTCCCCTTATGTGTGTGTGTGTTAAAATACTTAGTATTCTAAAAAAAAAAAATTTATTCATTCACCAAAGAATACCCAAATATTACCCATAAATTATTTTGGGCTCCATAAATATTTCTCATCTCATTACTATATTGGCTCACAAATATTTCCTATTCCATTATTTAAATTGGGCCACAATATAAACTATCATGAAAAGCCCAAGATTACGTATGCTTGACAATATTTCAAAAGCTCATGATTCCAGTCCGTGGCAAAACTATTTTATCAGTGGAATAAAAATCTCATAAGCAAAGCCCATGGTTCAAATTCATGACAAATTATTTATTAAAACTCAATTCTTATTGGCAACATCAAAGTTTATTAATACATGGAATCATCAAAAGCCCAAGTTAACCACTTGACACTATTTTATCCAAAGCCCAAGATTATTAATACTTGACAAATACTATATCATAAGCCCAATGATGAATAATGCTTTAAGTTCTTAAACTCATTACTATAATATTGTTAGTCCATGGAATCTACGATAATTATCTATTTTCAAATCCCATGGCAATAAACTTATAAAAGCCCATTGTGAAGACTGCACTCCCGTGACTGGATGAATTTGTGTTATTGTCTCTAAAAATGGAGGTTCAACTAATTACATTTTTCCCTTTAGATTAAAGGTTTTACAATGGAATCTCTATTTATTTAATTATTAGAATAAATAAGAAAACCATAATTGAAAAATTCATCATTTTATTGATTTGAGAATGAATGTACATTGATCATAAGAAATTACATGGCTTTGGTCCTAGATACAACCTAAGATAAAATACATGGCTTTATTTCCTAGTTACAATCTAGAGATTGAAAATTATATGGATAAACATTTGATCTACTAACCCTTGATTTAAGCTTGGAAGTTATGTTATAAGATGTAAATATATTAGGCACCCACCTTGTCCTATGAAATCGGTCTTTTAGACTATAGTGGCCAACATTCATGTCATATTATCTAGCATATTATTAATTAATTGCATGTTCATTGCTTTGCTTGAATTTAATGTGTATGCATGTGATAAACCATAATTTCATAAATTCAAGTATTTGGAAAAATTATGAAACTAACATGTTTTTCATATTTTGGACATGAATTTAAGATCAAAGCTAGTGTCATGCATGAAAATGTGATTAACAGCCAAGAACACGTAAAGAACGATATGAACAACATTCAAGCATATCAAGAACATTCAAGCACATTCAAGTAATTTAAATAATTAACTAGCATGTTTTAATCTTAAATTAACATTATAGCAAAATGAAAAACAAGTTAAAGAAATATTTTATACATGCATGCAAGATCCACATGTTAGAGGAGAAGCTTTTGGGTGGAGGTTTCAAGGGTGGAGTAGAGAAGAAGAACTAGGAGAGAGAGAGTGACTCTCTCTCAATAGCTTAAGTTTCAGGAAGACCAAAATATGACAAGATCAACTCTACTTCACCAGAAGTTAAGAGGGGAGAAAAGAGGATGTTTCCATCTCTTTTGGAATGGAGGAGATGGGAGTTTGTATGGTAGTGGTGGAGAAAATATGAATTGAATGATTTTTAATGAGGGTTGACAAAGGATCAAAGAGAATCATGAACCTATACCCCATTTCAAAGTTTAGGAAAGGCTGGTGCATTAAATTCAGAGGTTGGTGGGAGTGAGGAGCAAGCAATTACTTCCATTTAAGAATTAATCAGTCCCAAGTTTACTCCAATTAAAAAGATAATTACACAAATTACTCATTGAATAATTAATGTTTGATTGTGTAATTAATCAAGTGTACGCAACCTTACCATAAGTTGTAACCCTAGCCAATCAAATTATGACACGTCATTAATTTCAAATTGATTATAATTATAACTAATTGGAATTGATTGTTCATAATCACATATTGTCGGACATAATTTGTAATAGTGCATCTCGACCATTAAAACTTGATTTGATGATTTCTTTCAATCTGATGGTTTGATTAATGCTTATGATTAGTCAATTTGATCGTTACAACATCAATATCACTTTGATGAAATTAAATTCAGGATCTATTGGCCACAATTAAAATGTCTATTTTCAAGGTGAAATTACTTTTTTACCCTCCATGTGAGGTTAAATGCAGGTTGCAAAATGAGGTGTTAAAACCCATGTAAAGTCATGACACTTCATACCTTATTGAAAATCCATGGACTTTATCTTAAAAAAACCCCAAGGTCACGATTTATCTTATATCTCGAATACTTATTTCTCTAATAATTATATTTATTTTCAAAACTCATGTTGATTATTCATCCTACAAGACCATTATGATTATTTATAGAAAAATCCATGAGAATATCACATTATTCCTGTAAGAACTAGATTTGATTCCCAAGCCTGCAGGGAAATAGGATCTTGGCCCAAAGAGCCCAATACGATAAATTTATAGAGAATGGGCTAAAAAACTAGGCTATAATGAATTAGATAGCAATGGTGAGCCCAGATGAAAAGAAAAACAAGAATGACATTGCTTTACATGAAGCAAATCGTCCTCGGCACGTTTCGAGGAGACTAAATCTTATATATCTCTCCTCCCCATCCCTGGAGGTTTTCTTACATTATATAGCCCTTCCTAAACGATTTTGGCCCTCCATTTGTTGACCATCCAGGCCATTACTTGAGTGCCTATCCCATCAGCCACCTTCCCAATCCCCTTGTGAGTCATGGCAGCCAAGGTGGCATTGTTTAGGGGCCTTCCCCACATAAATGTAGCTAGGAGGTTTAGTGGGATGCATTAAATGTGGTGACAATTACCAGCTCTTCAATCACGTCAGTGCTATCCCCTTCTCCAAAGCTCTTTTTATACAGTAAGGCCTCCTTTGATGACGTACTAATGACGTGATCCTAGAATCCGAGGGCGTGGCCTCCTTGGCACGATAATTGTCCTTCTCGGCCATGGTATGACACGTGGTGTAGCTACCTTACTTGGAATTCTTTTACCCCACAATTCCATTATAGTGGTTATTACCATATTTTATTTGAAACCAATGAATATTGCCTTTATTAAAACAATAAAACCCTAGGTAAATATTATTCATAGGAAACATTGGAGGTTATTAAAGCCCCAAAGAAAATAATATTTATAAATAATCCATGGCAAGGATTATTTATCAAAGTACTATAAAAATAATTAAACTTATATCAAATGGTATGAGAAACTATACAAATTGTTATTTGAACTCCATGGGAATTAATTCCCAAAACCTATTATAAGTATTTATTGAAGCCCAAAAACATCAATTTTTACTAACATCTAAAGCCCATTTGGAATAAAAATTTATGGTAATATATGGTAGTTTTGTCCATTTCGTAGGGCTCACAATGAGAAAACAAAAGGGTAGGCTCAAGTGGAAAGAACCACCAAGTCATAGGCCTACATAAATACTCATCCCCCATGGCAAAGCCTAGCTTGAAATCTTAGCCAAAACAGCCCACATATGCAAACTAACCTAGCTAGAGAACCTCTCTTTTAGTTTTGTCTTTCGTTGGATAACACCTCAAGAAACAACCAAGCTCCCAAACCAAATTAAGAGCTGGCCACATGCCCTATCAGCCTTTCTACCATTGACATTTCTAACATGGACAGTACCCAAGGGCTGGTCTGGCACCTAAAACCTAATGGGCAATAAATACCATTCTTCTCCAAGTTTTGGTTACAACTCAAGGAAGCCATAAGCAAGACTTCCAAGCTCTTGAAATTCAACTAAACGGTTTATTTTCTCACTAAAAATGTATGTAATTGATTTATGAATCAAGCCCAAGAATCCCAAAAGGGGAAACTTAGGGAAAATTGGTTTGGAGGGCATAAGGGGCTATCCAAAAAAAGTTCCTAGCAAAGGAAATAATGGTTGACTCCTGGCTTGGAGTGATAACCAACCCTTTTGAGCTTTGATCCTAGTTGCAACAAGTAAGATCTCTAATCCTAATACATTCCCTAATCCTATTGGACAAAATTAATCTCCAAATCTCAACATTTACAGTCGTTGTGGCAAAAAAGTTGAATGATAATTTGTGGTATTAAGTGTTCATTTGGCAAAGATTACTTTTACTAACTTATTTTACTATTCAGTTTATTTTACCTTTATCTACAATATTTTTAGTAAAAAAATTTCAATTTCAGTAAAATAAGTGGATCATAAACAGACCCTTAATGCCTAGATTAGGAGCATCTTAGCCTCTAGTTGACATTACCAAAATGAACAAAACACTCTAAAAGAAAATCTCACCATTTTGGGCCAAATCTCGGAAGAGATATTTTGGGATTTTGTTGCTGCTAGACCTGATCCTCTCCAAATTTTCTAATCACTCCCTAAGCTTCACTATAAAAGGAACTACCATTAATTCATCAAAGGGGACAAGATCTTCTCATAAAATTCTTCACCTATCATGTAATTTTCAACTCATAAGTCAGTCCTTTAGTTGATAAACTAGCTTTTAATCCATAAATACCCATGTACACTTACCCATAAATATCTCATTTTCATCTCCTCGAAAAATCCTAGCACCTTAAAAAAGCCATAGACAACACTATTTTACACCATAGCCGAAAATGGCTAACACCACTCCATCTCTCTTCCATACTTCCATGTTTCACTCATACTTTCCATGAAGTCATTCTCATCACTTACTACACATATATTCATCATTATGGGCATGATATGGCAAACAGACATCATGTTTAAGCACTTGTTACACTAGATGGACACTCTTTCTCTTTCATCATTCCATCCTAAATTTTCCTCTTTTACTTGTAACTATGACTAATTTATTCCTTGTTTATTGCTATTATAATGAAGGTTATAATGTCTTGGATGCTATGGAAGTTTTGCTCATGTTGACCTAATAATAATGAAGAAAATACATGATTTAAAAAAAAATGAAAACACATTTGCTAATTTTTTAGACGACTACTGCTAAACATCTTAATTTATCAGACATCTACCGTTGGACATTTGTCATATTCACTGCTAGAAGTCACACTTTTTCTTATTTTACTGCTAGACTATTTTCCTCTTGTATACTTGTTATAATGGGTATACTTTTATATTAACCATTTATTAAAGAAACCATTTTGGGTTTTCTTATTATTTTTACTAGGATTCAACCTATATATCCAGCTAAGGATGAAATCATGCGATTGCATGACATTGAAAGCCTTTGGGCCATGTCTTGAAGCCCAAAATTGAGTCTTGGTTTTGGCCTCCCAAAATATTTTATTAAGGGGATAATAATAATGGAGGAAATGCATGATTTCTACTATGTAGATACATTTATTAATGTTTCAAACATTTACCGCTGGACTATTATGTAAGCACTTATTGTGGTGTGTCATCCTTTGTGCTAGCTTATTTTTACAAAAGGTATTTTTGAGATCTTATTATAATCTTTATTCGGTGCAATTCGGACCATGAGCGAAAATGGACATTTCTCACTTCACTGATAGCCTTTGGCCTATATTTTAAGACCAAAGTGGAGTCTTGATCTTGGCTTCCCAAATCTCATATTTGTGGGCGTAAGCACCTGCAACTATTGCTTTTGCATTCATTTGGGAAGTACATTTTGGCACAGTGAACCAAGCAGAGGACAAAAATGGAGTTTCCACTTGGATCTAGTCTAAAAACCATATACTTAGCACCCTTATGTGAAAGACTGATCTTGTTAGAGCACATGCCCGAAGTTTAGGTATGAAGATGGGAAGGTGTTAGGCATCCCAACCCCACTTGACTGTGGGTTAGCCTCTACTCATTGTGTTCCAAATCTTAATCCCATTAAACAGTCCTTTAATAAGTTATTCTACACACACACATACACACACGAAGTCTACGCTAAAGATGCATCTAACACTCAACATGGCATTACATCATGCTTATGACAAGGCAATAGCATAAGGTGATATTACATAGACACAAGTAAATTAATATACATTTGAATATGGCATCCTACCATTTATTTAATCATGCATATCAAATTCATATCAACACATTCATGGCATGTTTCTACCATTCATCTAGCAATTCATGCTTTATAACCAACGGCAGCAAACACATCATATGGCAATAGCATCAATAAGGCAGCAAGTTGCAGTCATGGTATTAATCAAAGATGTTCAATCATTAAAGCATTTGTATCATAACATTCATCATTCAAAGAGACCACTCATTACATCAAAAGATTCATGTTCGCATTCATATGCATGGATTTACTTTACTTACCTGATCATTGTGCCTCCGCACCCATTCATCAATGCATGTTTAATTGTTTATGTTCTTATGCATGTTCATTTCAATCATCCAAACTACAAACTCTAATAATTAAACAAAACATGTAAATGAGTTATTCTACTGACCTAGGACCTATTCATGCATAAATTGACTTAAACAAAAGCTAAGACATGTTTTTAAACTAATAAATCAGGATAGAAACCAAGAGCAAAAAAATTTGGGTTTTTGGGTTAACCATGCATGAGCATGCGTACACAAAGTCCTGGAGTTGTGTACACATGCACAAGCATGCATATGCATCCCTGAACATGGTAGGCAACACACAATCAAAACTATATCTAACTAACCTAGCATGCTTTCTAACTATCAAGGCTACTCTACAAACTGCCAATGCAGTTGTCATCAAAGCAATGATGTGCTATTCCAACTAAGATTAGCCAAAGTCCCAATAACATTCTTGAAAAAAGAAAATGATAAAGAAGTGAGAGAGAGTGTGGATGAGGAAATTGTTTTTAAAAAGGTTTCTTAAACTATTTGAGGATTTTGATTTCAAAAATAGTTATTGCTTTCTTTATTAAATTATTTTTTTTTCTTATATAACTATGTCTGCATTATATTTATTAGGAATAAAAGAAAGCTATTCATAAGCAATCCGTAGCATATACTTTTAAAGTAATTTAAATAATCCACTTCCAAAATTAGAATTGCTGCAAATGAAAAAGCTGAATCTAAAATATTTTTCAGGTCAAACATACTAACGAAGATGCAAATTTTTGGAACATATCAAATCAATACATTGTAATAAGTAAATAGACATTTTTATTTTTTGATAAACAAGTAAATAGACATATGCGTGAGCACATTCTTAATGTAAATAGAAACATAAAAATAAAAATGAACATGTATAATTATATACACACAATAAATTCAACAATTGACATTTATATATAAGCCATTAAGATACCTGAACTTTTTGTGGTTGAACTCAAAACTTTATTCTTTTGCCGTTTTTTGGGGTGGTTTTGTTGCTAGATTCGTGTAGTACAATTTTTTTAGTTTTTGTTTTACTTTAATATATCTCTATGTTTTTGTTTGTATATTTCTTTCAAGGAGTCAGAAGAATTAGGTTTTGTTAGGGCAACTTTTAGTAATTAAAATAAAATTTGTTTGCTTTAGCTTAGTATCTTACCATAGTAAACAAAAAAACTACTACAATTATTTTTATATCTATATGTGTCCTTGTGTGTGTAGGTATAGATAAGGGTATGAAAACAATACGATTGTGAAAAATATAAATATAAATGTATACATAAACATAACATTGACAATAAATAAATAAAAATAAATAATAAAAAGAAAAATAACCACTAACTATTATGAGTGAATAGATAATTAGTATTTTAAAGTTTTTCGTTGAAATACACATTCAAATTTACCTGAGGTGCTTAGTGGATCTTTATATAACCTATTATTATTTAAAATGGTTGATATTGATGAAATACGAGAAAAAAAAAACCAAAAACACAATTTAATTAATTAAAAGATAGATTATCTTATACAAGCCCTGATTGATCATACATAAAAATATTTTCCCAAAAATCATGTAAACACCATTAAAATTGACAAGGTAGTTAATTCTCATTAATATGAATTCTGCTACACATTAAAGACTTGCAACAAAATGCTAATTTCAATTTTTACTAGGAACCAAACTAAAAATGTGACAAATAAATATCTACACATCATGCAAAGTTTAGCGATTCATTATACTAGATATATGAAACATAAGCTCAAGCCTACTCTAAAAATTGCAGAAGCTAAATGATTAAGGTATTTGTATGCTATTTTAACTAAAATTAGCTGAACTCCCAATAACATTCTTAAAAAAAAGAATGATATAGTAGTGAGAGAGAGTGTGGATGAGGAAATTAAAAAAAGTTTCTTAAACTCTTTGAGAATTTTGATTTCAAAAATAGTTATTGCTTTCTTTATTAAATTGTGTATTTTGTTTTCCTTATAGAACTGAGTACACATTATATTTATTAGGAATAAAAGAAAACTATGTGTAAGCAATCCATAGCATATATTTTTAAAAGAATTTAAATAATCCACTTCTAGAATGAGGATTGCTGCAAATGAGAAGGTTGAACCTAAAATATTTTTCAGGACAAACATGCTAACAAAGATGCAAATTTTTTGTACATGTCAAACCAATACATTGTAAAAACTAAATATACATATGCATGTGCACAATCCTAATGTAAATAGAAAAAAAAAAAAAATTATATATACACACAATAAATTTAACAATTGACATTTGGATATAAGTCATTAAGATCCCTAAACTTTTTGTGGTTGAACTCAGATCTTTTTTTTTTTTTGTGGCCGTTTTTTGGGGTGGTTTTGTCACTAGATTCTTGTAGTATAATTTTAGTTGTTTTTGTTTTACTTTTGTAGTTCTCTATATTTTTGTTTGTGTATTGTTTTCAAGGAGTCGGGAGAATTTGACTTTATTAGAGCAACTTTTAGCAATTACAATAAAATTTGTTTGCATTAGCTTAGTATCTTACCATAGTAAACAAAGAAACCACTACCATTATGTTTATATCTATACGTGTCCTGGGTGTGTATGTAGAGATAAGGGTATGAAAACAATACAATTGTGAAAAATATAAATATAAAAGTAAACATAAACATAAATGAAAATAAAAATAACCATCAAGTATTATGAGTGAATAGATAATTAGTATTTTTAAGTTTTTTTGTTGAAATACACATTCAAATTTACGTGAGGTGTTTAGTGGATTTCTATATAACCTATTATTATTTAAAATGGTTGATATTGATGAATACGAAAAAAAAAAACCAAAAACCAAATTTAATTATAAGATAGATTACCTTAAATAAGCCTTGATTGATCATACACAAAAATATTTTCACAAAAATCATGTAAACACCATTTAAATTGACAAGACAGTTATTTCCCACTAATATGAATTCTGTTACACATGGTAAAATTGCAACAACACGCTAATTTCAATTTTTATTAGAAACCAAACTAAAAATTTAACAAATAGATATATACACAACATGTGAAGTTATAGTGCTTTTTCATACCATATTTGCCAAACAGGAGCTCAGGGCTACTCTACAAGCTGCCGATGCAGTCGTCATCATAGTAATGGTGTGCTATTCCAACTAAGATTAGCCAAACTCCCGATAACATTTTTGAAAAAATAAAATGATAAAGAAGTGAAAGAGAGTGTGGATGAGGAAATTAAAAAAGAAGAAGGTTTTTTTAAACTATTTGAGAATTTTGATTTCAAAATAGTTCTTGCTTTATTTAGGGTGCGTTTGTTTCGACAGTAAAGCAATTCCGGAAAATGTTTTCAGGAAAGGAAAATATTTTCGGGAAAGGAAAATATTTTTAGATGTTTGGTGGCATTTTAAAAAATACTTTGGAAAATATTTTCAGGTGTTTGGTTGTGATCTTGAAAATATTATAGAAAATACATTTTTTACTTGATGCTCACATTTTCTCAGCTTCCAAACAAATATATAACATCATTTCTCAGTAGAATCACAAAAGAAACAAAACCCAAAATAAAAAAATCATAAAATCCGAGAGAGAAGCGGCGCGATCGCGAAGGAGGAGGCGCGATCAAGATCGCGAAGGCAGCGCGATCGCGAAGGCTGGGGTGCGTCGGCGCGATCGCGATGCTGGGGTGCGCTATTGCGATCGGTGCTGGGGTGCGACTGCGCAAGATCGCAGTGCCAGGGTGCAACGGCGCGATCTGGGTTATGACGCGATCTCGCGGTGGGTCATGGCGCGATCTCGCGCCGTTGGTGGGTTGGTCTTTGGTGCGACGATCGGGGGCGACCGGTGCTGGGGGTGAAGCTCGGACGGTGGGTGAAGCTCGGACTGTGGGTGAAGCTCGGACTGGCTTGAGGCAGGGAGTGGAGCTTGACTGGAGTGACTAACAATGCGAGAAGCCGAGAGGGAAAATGAGGACTGAAACCAATTGAAGGTAAAATACAAATGGAAAATATTTTCCGGGTGGGAGGCAGTATTTTACAGTAAAATGTTACTAATTTTTCGTTTGACCAAAATTTCAGGTGTTACCAAACACCCGCAAACGCGTAAAACAATTTCCTGAAAACGTTTACCGTCGAAACAAACGCAACCTTAATAAATTATGTATTTTTTTTCTTATAGAACTATGTCTGCATTGTATTTATTAGGAATAAAAGAAAACTATTCGTAAGCAATCCATAACATATACTTTAGAATAATTTGAATAATCCACTTCGAGAATGAGGATTGTTGTAAATGAAAAAGTTGAACCTAAAATATTTTTCAGGTTAAACATGCTAATGAAGATGCAAATTTTTGGTACTTGTCAATCCAATACATTGTAATAATTGAATATATATATATATATATATATATATATATATATATATATATATATATGCGTGTGGACACTCCTAATGTAATAGTAACATAAAGTAAAAATAAACATGTATAGTTTTATATACACACAATAAATTCAATAATTGACATTTGGATATAAGTCATTAAGATCCCTAAGCTTTTTAAGGTTGAATTTTTTTATTGCCGTTTTTTGGGGTGGCTTTGCCACTAGATTCTCGTAGTATACTTTTATTAGTTTTCGTTTTACTTTTGTATGTCTCTATGCTTTTGTTTGTATATTGTTTTTGTAAGGTTGAATTTATTCAACCATGTGTTGGCTTTATTCGGTGCCAAATTTGCTTGTATTTCAGCAACTAGATATTAATCTATATTTAGGTGGGAATCATGTAAGGGTTGTGTGTGAGAGAGTGTGAAGATTTAAAGTGTGTGAGCATTCAAAGAGGTTCTCGCGAGTGACTCGCCAAAATGCCACACGTGTGAAGTATGCAGGAAACTGAAGGGTCACGATAGCTGAAGCACTACATGACAAAAAAGGATAATCTAGCCTGACAGTTATTTCACAACTCAAACTCACAACTCATCCTAGTCGTGAGTGAGTCGCCAGAACCCCCTGTTTTATAGAAAAGTGACTTTTCACATTTCTCACGTACCCTACTATAAATACCCTTATACCTACAAAATGTAGAAAGCTTCCAGAGGGAATCTTGAGAGAAAAACCCTAGAGAAAAATAAGATTGACTTGTCTACAATCTTTAGACATTTGATTTTCCAAAATTCCTCTACTCTTACCCTCTCCATTGACATACCCTTGAGAGGTTCATTAGTCAAATCCTTATCTCACCATACCCATAAAGTGAGGAGGTAATTTGGTGCTTGGGAAGCAGTTCAGAGATGATCAATTTATTTGATTGATGCAATTAGCTTATTGCGGGATCTAAAAAGTTAAAGAAGACACGGTTATGCATAACCTTGTTGGAGCAAAAAGCTTGAAGGGCTTAAGTGCATTAGGTAGATTAGGCTTGGATGGTCTATTGCTATTCGTGTATCCCAACTTTATTCTTTAGTGGATCATTTCACCGCTTGAAGGCCGGCAAAGAAGTTTTTCACGAGTTTTTCGGTTTTCTCTTCAATAACACTTGACAGTGTTATCTTTGTGTTTGCATCTCTTTAACCCTTACTCTTGCCTTTTTATTGCTGCTGTGCTGTGATTAATTATGGTTTAAAGTTGTTTATTTTTTTGGGTATTGCTTGTACTTATCATTCCGCACATCTATTGTTTGAAAATAAGCTTGTGTTGGTTAATTTGAAATTGAGGGTCTAAACATTTACTAGTGTATTACACACTAAGTGAGCTTTCAGTTTTCAATGAGTTGGAAGAATTAGGTTTTATTAAAGCAAATTTTAGTAATTACAATAAATTTTGTTTGCTTTAGCTTAGTATCTTGCCACTTTATCTTCTAGCTGGCTTGGATTATTTGTTAGAATTGACTTCTATCAATTGGATTTTTAGTTTCCTAAAAAAAGTTGGATGTGACTCAAATAATATTCCTGAGGGCCCATTATTATGTTGCGGTCAAATTACATATTGAGCCTTGGTACACCTTATTTTATTAGGATGATATAGTTTGATGTGACGTAGAGTGTATGGTTTTAAGCTTAATCCATGATAGATGAATATTCACTATATTTTTAATTCTATTATGTCCCCTCTCCACCCCTAATGTTAGACAAAACAACTGATGACATTCTTTCTAGATATTATGATGGCTTGCCCCATTGAGAATAATCTTGAAAGTAGGAGCACGAAGAGGAAGATCTACGTATGCTGTGTATTGAGTTGCACAGCGTAATTTATTCAGATTTGCTCATGGTATTTAGAAGGTATATGCCTATACCCTTATAGATTTATTGATTATCAATGTTTTAGTACATAGCATGTATATGCCTTTAAAATTTACTTGCTATCAAATCTAGTTCATGCTAGGACTAGAGCCAAATTATTTTTGTAAACTATCTTTTTTGGGTTTATAAAATATAAAATTTTCGTGGCTGGAAATTTTTTTCTATGAATGGCAGAATATTGAAGTATGCAGCTTTTCTTCCCATTTGGTCAAAGCTATGAGACACCAAAACCATGCTCTAAGTCACTCATGTATGCTAAAAATATTTCTAGGACCTATACACAGATATCTCAATCTTTGGTAGTGTAAACATTTAAAAGAGGTGTTATATTCACACAATTTTTACAACAAATCTTAAGTGGTAAATTATTAGTTCAAATTTGCACCTACCAATTACAACCAAAAACAACTTATCACTTAAGATTTGTTATTAAAATATTGTGAAAATGTTATGAACATAACATTTCTTAATGTTTAATATATTGGTTGATTTTGCACATCCTTCATGGTCAACATTTCTCAACCTTTGTAATGCTTAACCTACTAAATGGGGTTTATTGGAAGGTTGATAATCTAAGGCTAGCGTAGCAAAACTTTCTTAATTTCTTTCTTATACAATTTTTTTCCTAGGTCATTTTTCTAGTTATGCTGGACTTTGCCTGGTTGGATAGATGAATACCCATCACGAGCTTCAAGCTTGCAGAAATCATCCCTACGGTCATTGAACTCGTTAAAATGAACACTTCAAATTCCACCTTTAAAAGGTTTTACTTCAGGCGTTTGCTTGCTCATTGCATGGATTTTCCGAGCTTATCACGTCTTTAGAAGCATCTGCTTTTAATATTTGATTACTCCATGAATTTCCGGGCTTACCACGCCTATAAAAGCATTAGTTTCAAATATTTTATCCTCCCCATCTATGGATTTTCGAGCTTATCATGCCTAGCAACATTTGAATGATGTGCATCGTACATTATGTTCTTGAGGAAAGTACTAGGCCTATAAATGCTGAATGCAAAAGAAAAATTGCCATGTAAAGTAGAATTAAAATCCATGTGTGTGATATTGAAGGAAAAAAACAATATACTTTCTCCAACACGTTGTTTACAAATTTTTTATCCTCTTGAAAAGAGAGAAGATTTAGGTAAAAGATCAAAGTACAATTTTTAAAAAAAAATAGAGTTTTAACCTATGATGTCTGTTTTTAATGGTAGCTCTTTATCGTCAGATTAAGACACCAATAAGTTTTTAGTATATGCGAAAATTAAATTTTAGATTTTTTATACAACTATCAGAGATATTATCAGTTGGGCTAATTGGAACTTATTTCAAAGTACAATCTTTAAGTTTGGGAGAATGGTTATTTTCAACCTTAAATATAATTTTTATCATTTTCGTTTCAAAATTTTACATTTGTTGTCAATATTGATCCTTCTGTCTATAAATTGTTGTTAACCATTAAAAGTATATTCTAATATTAAAAAAAAACTAAAATTTAATTTTAAATAAAAATTATGACAAAATTTAGTTATAAAATTGATTGTAGCATTAGGTTACAACCTTACTTAATATTTTTATTGGATGTGAATTTTGACAAATTCACCATTGGATTACATCTTCTTTTTATATTCTCAATACTTGTAAAATTTCTAGAAAATTAAAGATCAAAAGTCATGTTATCAATAAATAGTTTAAATTACAAGTTTTTGTAATTTAAAATTATACATAAAATATAAGTTTATAGATTATATAGTAAATAATATATTGTAGGGTTAATGAGCCTAGGAATATGTGTTGGGTTGGCCTAAGAATGTTTGTTAGGCTAGCTAAAGGCCTAATCCGAGGACACTGAATGGTCCGAGGACGTAGGATTATCAACCCATGGGACACTACGGATGGATAAAGAAGTGGTATCTGATCAAGGTCATCCAAGGAGGTGGTTCCAGGAAGAGTATGTCATCGGCTATGTAAAGCCGAGGTAGGAGAAAGGCTGGTTGATGTCCACATGCGATGTTCTAGAAGATCCTATAGGTAAGGGTAAGCATGGTAGATGTAAGGGTGGTGAAATATCTAAGATAAAGCTGTTACCACCGCATTGAATGCTCTACAACTGTTTCTCTGGCCGCATTAATGAGGAAGTGATGCCTGAATATCAGGGTTCAGCCTTACAGCTGCTTTCAAAGACTTCAGGGGAGGTGGATAGGATAAGTATCTAAATCAGTAATTTGATCTATACGTGGAAGATGGGGAGAAGAAGGTGGATGATATAAAAGGAAGAGGAAGACGCTTAGAAAGGGAAATCGAGAAAACAGGAGAGAAAGCACTGTATACACTTTGGTATCCATAATGGTATCCTATCTTTGGAAGGGTGAGAGATAATATAAATCATCCTCAGCCTGGGTCTGAGGAGAAATTCTGTTACTTAAACAGTTCGTTGTACGTGATGTGGTAATCCAGCCCATCATTTTTGTTATTTAACATCGCTAGATACTAGATTTCACGCCCACTCCCTACAAATTTCATTGTATTGAGCTTTTTGGGCCTATTCCCCTATTCCTATTGGGCTTGGGTACAAATTGTGACCTTACATATATGATCGACAGAAAATTTGACATGTGTGTTAAGAGAATAAAAAACATACAATTCAATGGTTAAATTTTCAAAATATGTAGTAATGTTTTTTTTATTTAGTATTGTAGCCTTATGTTACAACTACTTTTGTAACTAAACTTTGTCCTAAAAATTAAATGTGATATTAAAAGAGGGGAGGGGGGGGGGTGTGGGAAGGGGAGAGAGAGAACTACATTCTCCATCAATGAAAGGATTGAAGTGAACAAGGAAAAAATAATAAAATTTTGTAGCGATTCAAATGGATTAAGTTAAAATAAATAAATACAGAATTCAAACTTGCAACATCCTTTTCAAGATTATCTTCAAAAAATTTCGTAATGTTGACAATAAGGAGACTACACAAAGTGTGTTTTGAAGCTTCTTAAGGATAGGTATGACTTATCTCTAGTACTTTTTTAAAAATGAATTTCCTTTTGTTTTAATGAGAAATTGCCACATTACCCACTAACTAAATAAAATGTAGATATTAAAATTCATTACTACTTGTTATTGTATATTTAAAACAAAAAAAAAACATGTTCAATTAAAAAAGGACTGGAGGCAAGCCAAACCCCTTAAGGATGAAGCATCAACTCAAAGTCTCATACACCAATTTTGTTTCTAAACAAAGCCTCAAAAAGCTGCAGAATAATGACATTCTCAAGATTGAAACACCCTCAATTGTTGCACCAGATTTACTCAAGAGAAGATTTCAATGAGAGCTAATTTGATCAAAATTCTAACTTATTCCACCTTCTACCAAACAATAAAAGAAGTCCACACCCCATCTTATAGCCTCAACAGAATCTAAAAATCTAACCAAGAACTTAAGGAATTAAAAGTAAAAAAATATTCAAATATTAATTTAAGCCAAAACACATTTGAAATTTCAAATAACAAATCACACCAATACCCAAAACTCACAAAACAATCACAATAATCTAAATCTAAATCATCCTAAAATTTTTCAAATTCCTCACTCATGAGTTACCACCACGATGGAATTGGTGGCCACATTAAAGCTGTCCTCGTTCAACCTCAACTTCAAGGCAAACCGAGCACAACTGCACAACATGGGGCCGACATCATTATTGCATTGGTGAACTTGTAGCTTTTTTGCAACTTCAACGACCAATTAGACATGTTGATGACGAAAAAATTGTCATGCTAGATCAAGTTGTTTTGGTATGTCAATATGAGGTTTTCCAAGCATATTAGTCAAAAATGGACATGGTGGGGGAGCTATTGGAGTCTCTCTTTTTTGGTTGCTAGAAGAGGAGCTATTGGAGTCATGAATCATTAGGTAAGTAAATTTTATTGCATAAAACTAGGATAGAAATCAAAGCTATGTTGTTTTGAAGAAGATTTAAGGAGAATTTTATAACTGAATGGACAAAAAGATCAACTCAACAACAAATGTCAACTTTGAGGATGAAAATAAAATGACAAAATAAAACTTTATGGAAGAAAATAGGCATTCATTTTAACTTAAAAGGTGTAGTTTGTATTTTTTTTGCATAAAACGTACCACACACTATTTCAAATTGATTCTATAATTATTTATTTCCTTTTATATTTTCTTCTTAAAAAATTTGTACAATGCCTAACACATGAAGGAATGTCCAAACTTGACAAAAACCCAAAGAAAAAAAAAACGAACAATGAATAAGATCGAAACTTCAAAAAATGATGCTTGCTAAGTTGCTATTGTACAATTAGAGTGCCTAGACCATATTGAAAGTTGCAGGTTTGCAACTAAAGAAATTCAGATATAAATGCCCTATTTTACTTAGAGAGACAATTAAACTGATAAACAAAATCATAATCATAAGAAACTCTTCCATACCATGTTAAAAGTTTGAGGAAACTAAGCTGATTAAGCAAAATTCCAATCATGGTTTTGTTTTTATTGTTTAACACAAAAAGAACAAGTAGTACAAAATAGCAGGTTCAAAGAATATCATTTATTCATAATCAAATTGACAAATCCAACTCCTTTTCCACTTCTAAAATGGGTTAAATTTGTGAACTGTTTTGGCAGGAGTATCATATTTTTGTAATATATGAATATATAAATAATTACATATAAAAGTAAACCACAGTGAACATGCTTTTTTTTTTTAAAAGTAAAAATAAAAATTGATACATACCACTCCAGGCAACCTTGACCATCAAAATACTATGTGCTCCTAGCCAGTTGCCTGCTTATCTTCGCCCAATTACTGCAAAGATGATAGTACACCAAGGTTTGTGTAAATAATTTGTAATGTTTATCTCATGAAGGTGTTTATAGTGAAAACATATAAGAGAGAGAGAGAGAGAGAGAGAGAGAGAGAGAGAGAGTTCCAACATCATGCTTGGCAAAGTCAATATTCTAACTCAGTTTCAAAAAATAATAAAACAATGCTTTATTCCTTCCTTATTTTCTCATGTTGACATGGTGCACCATGATTAAGGGTGTTTAAAAAAAAAAAAAAAAACCATCCACGACAACAAAGAAACTTCCAAGTCCAGACTCAAAAACCAGATGACCATACAGAATTTGAGTCAGTCAATAAACTATGGAGGAAAACAAATAACAACATTTATGAACTTATTCTTTTTAGGGTAAGATTACCCCAATACCATTACTGAAAAACTAGTTTATTCATAAAAGTTCACATTTGATTTTTTAATTCGTAAAAAAAAAGAACTTACAATTCAATTGTATAATTAATCGTATATGTAAAAAAAAATTATTCTGGTAAATCATTGATCAACCTCTTTTAAGACTATACTCATATTTGGTTTTTGAAGGGGAAGATGAAGAGGAAATGTGTGCAATTAGAGATGTAGACATGGCAGTACGTAGTAATGAGATACTGAGATGGGAAAGCTAAATAAAAATGTGACATGCCTACTAATGTTAATTTTGGAAACACATCTAATTAAGAGCATTCAGTACAAAACAAAAATGCTAAGTATGAAATTACAGAAATTCTATGATTCAACGTATTAATTGTTTCGTTTCCCGTATTATACTTGTAAAAAAAAAATACTTCAACTTAATTGAACTCCAATACTTTTATTGATAGTATAATTGTTTATTTTGTTAAGGCATTTCATTATATATAACAACTAGTTGCTAGCTCATGCGATGCACGGGATAATTTAAAGAAAGTTGTTGACAATTATTTTTGTTGAAAGTAAGTAATTAACTTACCGAAAGAAATAAGTTTTTGTTGACATTTTTCATTCAGAATAATTTTCATAAACTTAGAAGAGTTGGTGTTACATTCCATCAATGATCAATAGAATCTTTTTAAAAAAAAATCATACCCAACAGCTATATAAAGATGGCCGAATCCCAATTACACTACCAAAAATAACCTATAATTATATATATATATATATATATATATATATATATATATATATATATATATATATTTATATATAAATTACATTCCCACTTTTTTTGACTGACCACACAGAAATCGTTATTAAAAAAATAATAACAATAAAATAATAACGCAATGATACAAAAAGAGAGAGAGGGGGGTATGAAAGATAAATTTGACATAGACACTAGAAATTAATATTGAAAACTAAGAGCATACTTAGAAACTTCAAACTTCAAAGAGTCTCTCAAGTATATAGAGCCCCTAAAACAATTGGGGTAAAAAACCATTTTGAGAGCGGAATATATTCTTAGATCCCTTCATAAATTAAAATAATAAACAAAATAAGCCTTTCATAGTCATCGTTATTATATTTCTGCAGAAACTAAACATGATAATCAAAATAACAAACTACAAAATTTGTACTAAAATTATAAACTTTGACACTTTCAATGACAATAACTATCAAACTGGTAGCAAGAAAAATAAAATTTGAAATCATAATGGTGATTAAGTTATAAGCTTACTATTTCAATCAAATTTAATAGAAGATTGGAATAATCCAAAAAAAAAAACCAAAAAGTACCTCTCAAAATATGATTTTGAATAACATTTAGCACCAACTTAACAATAAATTAAGGATAATTAACATATTTTAAATAGGAAAGTCATTTTGGAAACATCATATATCCAAGTTTCAACCAATATAATCAAATCCAACTACACCAACACATATTAGAAAATTCATATAAGGTTAGCACAAAATGTTGCTTAGATAAGCATATCAAAGCACTCTACAAAATAGAAGTTTTAGCAAAGATGTGAAAAAGAATGGCTTACTAAATGGGCAGATAATGTCACCTACTTAGGATTATTAGGTTGCAGCCAATTTGATCAACAGAACATTGTAGGATATAAAACATTGCAGAATAAAGTTGAAAGAAGAAATCTTTTTAAGCATAATTTTTTAATGTTACGATGTGCTCATGCTCATTATCTTGAGCATATATTAATCGTTTCCATTGAAAAAAATACCACAACTTATCAAACAAAAAGGTAATAATTTTTATGTAATTCTTTAGACTATCTTGTGTGTTTATTATAAAAAAAAAAGATTGATTGAAATGGTGAAAATCTCAACTGGGTTTCACACTACAAACAATGGTGCATGTTTAAAAGCATACAAACAAACACAATATACACACTCATATTAGATGTATTGTGCATATTTTGAAAGAGGAATTTTTTCAAATAGTTGAACTGCATTCAACTGAGAAGCAAACCTTTTAAAGTCATATAAGATTTAAATAGTCAAGTCATTCTAAAAACATCATATAGCCAAGTTTCAACCAATATAATCAAATCGAATAACACCAATACATATTAGACATTTTATATAATTCATACACCAAGTTCCAAACTGTGTTTTTTCAAAATAATTGAAATCTAGAAGGCAGAGAAGCAATTGGGAGGGGAATACTAGAGGTAGGGAAACGTGACCAATACCCAAATAGTGGAGAAGATACATGACTGGAGTGGAGACAAATAAGGCTAGCGTTTTAGGGTTTGAGAGAGGAGCAGAGTGAAGCGTGACTAAAAGATAGAAGAAAGAAGCAGATGACAAAGGGGCTGCATGAGAGACCGAGAGTTGGTCTATTAAAATAAAAAGAAAAAGAAAATAGTGGTGACGTGAAAAATTGTGGGAGTTTCAGATGTTTTGGTTATATATATATATATATATATATATATATATATATAAAAGAATACATTACTCTTTATTAAATTAATCTAAATTGTAAAAATTAAAATTATTAATAATAATAATTTTTTTTTGGTTTTTCATGGGGTGTTGGGGTCAGCTTACATGCACCTCAACTAGTCCCCATTTGCGGTGGGATCTTACCGCTAGCCACAAGCTACTGAGCCACACTTGGTGGTTAAAATAAATTTAATGAAATCGCCTTAAAAAAATTATTACGCTCAACGCGTAAGTTCGCGGCTAGTAAGGAATATCTCATAAAAATAATATGCAAAATCTAAATTATACCCTTTTAGTAAGTTTGGGTAAATTGTCATTCCATTGATTGCTCCATTGCTCTTTATAAAACGGATACTATTCACATATGTGATACATTGTTTTCTTGGATTTAATGGCATTTTATAGACAACAATTGATAGAAAGACCAATTTGACAAAACTACTAAAACGTTTGACGACTAAAATGACAAAAATCAAATTTTAAGGACGAGAATAACAATTTGCCAAAATTTCAAGGGTATAATTTAGATTTTAACCTAAACAAATAGTCTTAGAAAAAAGTTTAGCTCAAAACCAATTGGGAGCTAAGTTTGGGTAAATTGTCATTCCATTGATCCCTCCGCTGCTCTTTATAAAACAGATACTATTCACATATGTGATACGTTGTTTTCTTGGATTTAATGGCATTTTATAGACAACAATTGATAGAAAGACCAATTTGACAAAACTACTAAAACGTTTGACGACTAAAATGACAAAAATCAAATTTTAAGGACGAGAATAACAATTTGCCAAAATTTCAAGAGTGTAATTTAGATTTTAACCTAAACAAATAGTTTTAGAAAAAAGTTTAGCTCAAAACCAATTGGGAGCTACCTTCCTCCAACCTATTATGTGGTAATTAAAGAGGTCATCCGTGCATAGAATTAGTCACATGACCTTTTTAAATAATTCACAGCTTATCTTATAAATCACCACCGTAATAAGTTGGAAAAGATAACTCTAAATTGATTTGGAACCAAACTTCCAAGCCAAACTTTTGCTTCTACATTCCCTATTCTTTGGATTGCCAGTGAATCTTCTAGACCTTTGCTTGGAGAAACAAAAGAAAGGGTCTAAAGAAAATAACATCTTATACTTTGGAAGCACCTTTGAGGGAGTTGTATTTAGGCAGTAAACTTCTATCTCATGTATTAGCGGATTTCTCCGACAAAAGGGAATTTTTATATTTTTTAATAGAAAAACTAAGCGAAAGATTTTATTGAAAACTAAACAAATTACATCAGAACAGTCTAACCTCCTCAGAAAAAATCTCCTCAAAACAGGGAGGGCCAACTGAAGTTATAACAAAAGATTGGTTAATGAGCCATCCTGCCAGAGCCTGAGAGGATTGGCTTCTCTTGGAACTCAGTTGAAAGAGATATTTTTATCTGTTGCATTCAGAGGAGCTGAATATCTTTAACCAGAGATTTGCTGTTCTCCAAGGAGTCAAGGAGCACTGGCCTAATATTCTGGTTGTCTTCTTCTATGATGACATTACTCATATTTAGTTCAATTAAGGATAGGACAGCCCAGCCTCAGCTTTTGCTTGAACAGGGGTACTGGGGCTCACCCTTTTAAATAAAATTTGAATTTATGGTGTTACGGGCAGACGCTTTCTGATTCAATTTGGTCGTTTAGCCTAGCGTGATAGTCACTTTATAATTATAAATAATTTTTGTTTAATAAATAAAGGAGGCAGGGCCAGAATTTAAGTTTTTAAGAAAAAACTTATCACATATATACATTTAAATTATATTAGAGTATAATTTTTATTTCAAAAAAAAAACTCAATACTTTTATATTTTCAATGGAGAAATACAAGAATCAATTATGTATATAAAAAAAATTAATGAAGTTGTGATGTTTATTATATTATTCTTGGTGTGCCTTCTTTTTAGTGCGTAGATCTATAAGAATTACTTTATGGAATATTAAAGCTAATGCAATGGAATAAGGAGAGAGATAAAGTTTTTCAGCAAACTAATTTTGAAAGAAACTCATTAAATTATTTTAAATTGGTGATGTGTCCTTCTAACTCTAAATCCCACACCAGCTATGGTTAATTTTGGTTAGTTGCGTTTTATCGAAAAAATAAATAAAATTCAAATTATGGGTAGTGTAGGGTTTAGATGAGTCAAGTTGGAAGGATACATGCCACCATTTTAAATTAGTTTGAAAAATTTTACTCCAAATTAATTTGAAGATAAACTTTATTCTAAAGAAAGGGAAAGTGAAGTTTTAATGAAGGCAGTAGCAAATTCAATACCAGCTTTTACTATGAAATTGCTTCAGGCTTTCGGATTCAATGCATGATGAATTGCAAGGACTTATGAGAGATTCTGGTGGGGCCAAAAGGACAACGAGCATAAGATTTGTATCGGTTGGTTGGCTGGCTTGGGGAGAAAACGTGTATATCAAAGGTATTTTCCAAGGTATACAAGTTGAAGTATATTCCAATTTCTTAGTTCTTGTGAAACAAAACGCATCTTATGCTTGGAGAGTACATTACAATTCCAATTTGTGACTTTTAAAATCATTTTGTAACTTGATTGCAACTTTTCAAGTTTTGAGAACTAGATTGAAACTTTAATATTTTCTAGATATCAAATATATATATATATATATATATATATATATATATTTTTTTTTTTTTTTCAGATTAGTCATTTCATCATTACTAGTTGTTTAAAAAAGTGTATTCCATACGTGAATGATGTCAATTTTATAAATATCAATGGATGAAATGACTAACGTTATGAAAAAATTAAAAGTTCAAGGATTAAAATGACAAAAATTAAAAAATTTAACGGTGAAAATGACAATTCACACAACTATGTGCATCTTCACATTTTTTATTTTATTTTATTTAAGATTCACTAAATTCCCTTTGAGAATATCAATTCTACAATGAGCTATAAAAGATCATGGTCTACAGTAAAGTATTTGATGCAAGTTAGATCATGCGTCTTTAAAAGCTACTTTAACATGACCCAAAATTCAAAATTGTTGCCTAGGAGAGAGAGATAATTAGATAGTCATTTTCAAAATCTCAATAACATTCAAAGAAAGTAACAAAGCATTACATTCCATAAGGGGAAGCAAACGCAATGAAAGTACAATTTGTAAAGGGTAACATTGAATGGGGCCTATTGAAAGGTTGATAATCTAAGGCTGGCGTGGCAAAACTTTCTTAATTTCTTAGTTATAAAACTTTTTTCCTAAGTAATTTTCTAAAGAAAATGCTAACAAATACCCTTAGGACAATGGTTAACAATCCATTTAAAGAAAATTTTTATGAAAAAAAAAAGCAATTAATGTTTTGACAGTTTTTTTTTATATTTCCCATAAAAGTAGTGGTGTCAAAACTTTCTTAAAATGGATTGCTTACTTTTGCCTTCAACTTCTAGTACAGTAAAACTAGTCACTAAAGCAACACAAAACTTTACATTTAAATACTACAAGTGTGGAGAAGCCGGGCACAAGGCCACAGATTGCAAGAAAGGGGGAGTTAATGCTCAAGGCAAGGGTAAAGCTTTGATGATTAAAGGTTGTGAAGACTAGGAAGATGAAGAATTTCCAATATATGAAGAAAAAGAAGAAGAAGAAATGTTTGATAGTGTATTGATAATTGAAGACAATAGAGGAGGGGAATGCATTCAAGAACCTGTATATGATCAATACGTGGAAGAAGAAGAAGATGCCCATATAAAGTAAGAAGAGGATTTATCATTAGTAACAAACGTTTTGCAAGTTTCGAAGAAAGAAATGAAGAATGACGAGTGGCTTAGAAGAAGTAGTTACGAGAATATGGTGTCACAAGAAGTTATTAACAATCTTGAATTGAAGAATCAAGACCAGCCCCAACCACAAAAGTTATCTTACTTCAAGAAAGGAGGTGAAGTTAGAGATTCTAGAAAGTGCTTAGTGCTTAATTAATGACTTTCAAGATTATGTTCTTTGTGAAGTGACACCCATGGATGTTTACCATCTCTTACTCTGGTGTGAAAGATGATGTCCATATCAAACCATTTCGAGTGAAAGGAGTAACACATCTAGCTTATACAAGAAAAGAGATCATTACACATTGCAGCCAAAGAAGCGGAAAGCTAGTCCCAAACCAATGGTCAAATTAAAGAAGGTTGGATGCAAGAGCATCTGCATGGCTGCTTACACTTGTAGCCTTGACACAAAGCAACAATAGACCTTAATCTCTAGCATGATGTAGTAGCTTAATACAACAACTAATGAAAATGCAAATCAATAGAACTACTAGATCATATGCATATTCTCCAACAGTTCCAATGTGCATCACTTGCTACCCTGTCATGCACCAAATCATCTTACAACTAGCCACACTTGAGGACAAGCGTGTTTCAAAATGAGATAGTCTTGATGCAGTTCATTTTTAAAGCTAGTCGTTTACTAGTGTTTATGTAGTATGATAAGTAGATCATTTTTAAAGCTAGTTGTTTACTAGTGCTTAGTTGACAGATTGTTAGTGATAAGGGGCAATAGCCAATTAGTTAGTTAAAGATGTTTGTTAGGCTTTGGCCAATCACATGGCAGCCACATGGTAGGTTCTTGTAACTAACTTTCTATCCAATCAGCAGCTTGCCTATGTATCTATAAATAAGCAAAGCTACCTTTATTGTAACTAGTTGAATTTGAATCCAAGAAATTTGCCTATAAGGTATTATTCCAAGAGTATGTCTCTTCAAGAGCTAGTTTATTATTTCTTTTCTCTAAGCAACTTAGCTTTCTAAAACATCTTTCATTTTCACCATTTTTTCTCCGTCACACAGAGTCATGGATTTGCATACGCATGGTCAAGCATGCATACACATCCCTGCCCAGAAACACAGCAAGCAACACATAGTCAAAACTACCTCTAACTAACCTAGCATGCTTTCTAACTATCAAAGCAATAAACCTAAACTACATAGAAGATAATCAAAGCAATAAAACAGCAATAGAAATGAAAAAAAAAGGAAGGAAAAGGTAAGAATTAGTACCTCACACAAAAAGCTACAACATTCAAAGTTATAGTGTTTCTTCATACCATATCTTCCATACAGGAGCTTAGGGCTACTCTACAAACAACCTATGTAGTTGTCATCAAGGCAATGGTGCGCTATTCCAACTAAAATTAGCCGAATTTCCAATAACATTCTTGAAAAAAAGAAAATGATAAAGAAGTGAGAGAGAGTGTGGATAAGGAAATTAAAAAAAAAAAAAGTTTCTTAAACTATTTGAGAAATTTCTTGCTTTCTTTATTAAATTATATATTTTTTTCTTATAGAACCATGTCTGCATTATATTTATTAAGAATAAAAGAAAACAATTCATAAGCAATCCATAGCATATACTTTTAAAGTAATTTAAATAGTCCACTTCTAGAATGAGGATTGCTGCAAATGAAAAAGCTAAACCTAAAATATTTTTCTGGTCAGACATACTAATGAAGATGAAAATTTTTGGTACATGTCAAACCAATACATTGTAATAAGTAAATATACATAAGCATGTGCACACTCCTAATATAAATAGAAACATAAAAATAAAAATAAACACGTATAATTATATATATACACACACACACACACAATAAATTCAATAATTGACATTTAGATATAAGTCATTAAGATCCTTAAACTTTTTGTGGTTGAACTCAGACCTTTTTTTTTTTGCCGTTTTATGGGGTGGCTTCGCCACTAGATTCTTGTAATAAACTTTTATTAGTTTTTGTTTTACTTCTATATGTCTCTATGTTTTTGTTTGTATATTGTTTTCAAGGAGTCAGAAAAATTAGGTTTTATTAGAGCAAATTTTAGTAATCACAATAAAATTTGTTTCCTTTAGCTTAGTATCTTACTATAGTAAATAAAGAAACCACTACAATTGTGTATTTATGTATAGATAAGGGTATGAAAACAATACAGTTGTGAAAATTATAAATATAAAAGTAAACATAAACATAAAAATGACAATAAATAAATATAAATAAATAATGAAAAGAAAAATAACCACTAAGTATTATGAGTGAATAGATAATTAATATTTTTAAGTTTTTCATTGAAATACACATTCAAATTTCCTTGAGGTGCTTAGTGAATCTCTATATAATCTATTAATATTTAAAATGGTTGATATTGATGAAATATGAGGAAAAAAAACCAAAAACACAATTAAATTATAAGATAGATTATCTTAAACAAGCCTTGATTGATCATACACAAAAATATTTTCCCAAAAATCATATAAAGACCATTAAAATTGTCAAGGCAGTTAATTCTCACTAATATGAATTCTGCTACACATAGAAGACTTGCAACAATATGCTAATTTCAATTTTTATTAGGAACCAGACTAAAAATGTTACAAATAGATACATATACAAATTGCATAATTACATACCTAACAGGAGCTTAAAACCACTCTTTAAATCGCAGATGCAGTTGTCATTAAGACAGTGATGTGCTATTACAACTTAGATTACCCGAACTCCTGATAACATTCTTGTAAATAGAATATGATAAAGAAGAGGTAGAGAGTATGGATGAGGAAAAAAAAGTTGTTTAAACTATTTGAAAATTTTGATTTCAAAAATAGTTCTTGCTTTTTTTATTAAATTATGTTTTTTTTTTCTTATAAAACTGTCTGCATTATATTTATTAGGAATAAAAGAAAATTATTCGTAAGCAATCCATAGCATATACTTTTAAAGTAATTTAAATAATCCACTTCTAAAATGAGGATTGTTGCAAATGAAAAAGCTGAACCTAAAATATTTTTCAAGTAAAAAATGCTAGCGAAGATGCAAATTTTTGGCACATGTCAAACCAATACATTGTAATAACTAAATATCATATGCATGTGCACACTCCTAATGTAAATAGAAACATAAAAATAAAAATAAACATGTATAGTAATATAAACACACAATAAATTCAACAATTGACATTTGGATATAAGTCATTAAGATCCCTAAACTTTTTGTGGTTGAATTTTTTTTGCCCACTTTTGGGGTGGCTTCGCCACTGGATTCTTGAAGTATACTTTTATTAGTTTTTGTTTTATTTTTTGTATGTCTCTATGTTTTTATTTGTATATTTTTTTTCAAAGAATTGGACGAATTAGGTTTTATTAGAGCAATTTTTAGTAATTACAATAAAATTTGTTTGCTTTACCTTATTATCTCACCACTTTATCTTCTACTTGGCTTGGATTATTTGTTAGAATCAACTTCCATCAATTGGATTTTTTGTTTCCTAAAACAAGTTGGATGTGACTCAAATAATATACTTGAAGGTCCATTAACATATTGTGGCCAAATCACATTTTGAGCCTTGGTAAACCTTATTTTATCGGGATGGTACAGTTTGATGTGACGTAGTGTATGGATTTAAGCTTAATCCATGATAAATGAATATTTACTATATTTTTAATGATATTATTCACAGTAGGTAGGAGGGAACACTTACTCTTCTCTTCTTTTTCCTCTCTCTCCTGCAGCAATCTTCTCCCTTCCCACACCACCAAATCAAACCCACAACGAAAACAAAACCCACTAAACAAATCAGCCACCACACAGAATTTTGTTGCCATTTACCATTCAATATCTAACATTTTCGTTAGTTGTCACTGTGTAAAAGAATGTAGGAAACTAGCATCTCGAGTTTTATAAACTCGAGATCCAAGAAAAGCTCGAGCTTTTAAAACTCGATTTGTAGTGTTCGTCAATACCATTACGTGGACAAATTTTCCACGTGTAGCCACGTAGAAATTGAGTTTATACGACTCGAAATCTACACACGCCCATATTCAAACCTCTCGCTGAAACAATCACACTCTCTCAACCTCACTCAAACACTCACACTCTCTCAATCTCTCATACGCTCTCTCTGAAACACTCTCACTTAAAATTCAAACACTCTCACTCAAACACCCAAACCAGTCACCCTCAACCCCTCGGCGTTCAACGGAAATCACCCTCACCCTCAAACGGTCTCCTCTTTCCTCACAACCGGCTTCAGGCGATCCTTTAAAATCCCTTTTGTCCCTACCAACGGAAGTTTGCAGGTATGTTTTTGAGCTTTTTAAATAATTATTCCATTTGGGTTTTGCCAAGTGTTTGTGTTTGATAATGTCTGTTGTTAGTGCTTTAGTTTTTCTTGTTAGTGTAAGATTTAAGTTAGACGAATTTGGTTTGTTACTTGTTGTATGATTTGGGTTGCTGGCATATTCTGTTTTTGTCTCTGTTTTTGTTGGTTTCTGGGTAATAATGCTTGATATGTGTTTAGCTGTTGGGATTAATGTTAGTAAAATCTTTGTTATGGGGTGGTTGCAAATGTTGCAGAACTCTTCCAAAGTGTAATACTTATAAAATGTGTAAGAATGATGCAAATTTCTTCATTGCGCTCAAAATTAGAGAAATTTGTGCTTTTATTTTTGTTCTTGGGTTATAATTACGAATTTTTTATAAAAAAATTGGGGCTTTTGAGTTTTGATACCTTATTTTTTTCTATGGAAAATTTAAAGAAAAAAAATTGTGAATTATTTTGTGCTTTTGAGTTTTGATACCTTATAAGGACATCGCTTTGTTTTGCATCAATATCAGAGTGACTACCCTGCAAGCAAATAAGAGATGCTATAAGCCATATAGAACATGTTTTAAGAAGCACCAATTTATATGAAACTTATGGGGAAAAAATCATAGAAAATGCACATATGGCAGCTTGATTTTCAAGTCTAGCACTTTGCTCTGAAAACATTTCATTTCAAAAATGTGACTGTAATGATCTTGAGCTAATTTCATCTTGGGCATCTAGAAACAAATGGTAAGACGACCATTCTTGGTCAACTTATTTCCAAGATATGATAGTGATACTATAAGCATTGTCTATAATTTTATAACACATTTAGCATCTTCAACTTGCCCAAATTGACATTAAAAATATTAAAATGACATTAAAACTCAACTTCCCCCTATCCACAAAATCAAATTGGTGTATTTGTATCAATTATATGAAAATTTCTTAGTATACTAGGCAAGATAATTCTAACTACTCTTTAACTTTAACAAACAACATCTGTTAGACTGTCACACTGCTGTCTTCAGAAAATTAAACAAATCTCTTTGGATTTAAACTTTACCTTAACAATTTGACAATCACCTTAATCTATTCAGTTCATCATGTTGAGCTTGGTTTTCCGGTATACAGATGGGTGCATTGGTGTCATAAAACAGAGTTTGAGTTTCAAGGGCATCATAACATCAAAACACATTTCAATTATAAGTATCCAAAAACTCTTGTTTTAGCATTCCCATTTAAATCATTCCTCCCTTTGTCCCAACTAGTTTTTTCTGTATTCCATTTTGAGATGTTGCAATATATAGTCTTATTTTGAATGGGGATCTATCTCATGTTTAGTCACATTTCCTTGCATGTAGAATAACATTCCTTTGCCCCCACACTATTAATGATGTCACAGTTGAGTATCTGAATGTTTGCAGTATGGAGCCTCGGATTGATGACGAGCCACAGATCTTGCACCTTGGTCCACTTGACGAGTCATTGTTGATGCGACAACGATATCATCGATCAGAGGACATTTGGAATGGCGAGGTGAAATATCTAGTTCTAACAACCGCTTTAATTTTTACGTTGTCTTTGACTTTTAGTTAGCAAGTTCTTTCAAAACACAATTTGTAGTTGTAACAATCGCTATAATTTTTATGGATTTTGCAGGACCTGGGCCCACTTATGTGTCGTGGTCGCACTAAGGAGATGGCAAGCATTTAGATGGGAGATAATTGGTTGATTGACATTATCAAGTTGCTAAGGTTGGAAGGATTGTTTGGGGTCCCTTCCAGAGAGATAGATCATTGCCTAATTTCGGCCCTAGTTGAGCAATGGCGGCCGGAGACGCATACGTTCCATCTTCCACATGGTGAGATGTCAATCACCCTACAAGATGTGGAGGTCATTTTCGGACTTCCTATAGACGGTGAGGTCTTGGTTGGGCCAACTGCTGTGGTGGATGGGGATTGGCGAGATCTGTGTATGGAGTTGCTTGGTTTTACTCCGGCGAATGACAACAAAACTTTGGTGGGGCAAAGAATTCTCATCAGCCGCCTTGTTCACGCCATTGCAGTGCCACTGCCTCATGACGCAACGGAGATGCAGATACACCAGTATGCTCGGTGCTATATTTTAGCGCTGCTAGGGGATAAGCTTTTCATGGACAAGTCGGGAGATAGGGTGCATTTGATGTTCTTGGTGTTCCTGCGTGACCTTCGTGATCCACCACAGTATAGTTGGGGTAGTGGTTGCTTGGCCTGGTTGTACAGAGAGTTGTGTCGGGCAAGCGAGAAAGGGGCATCGAAGATTGGTGGGGCGTGCACATTGGTCCAGTATTGGGCATGGACAAAGTTGCCATTCTTGTGCCCGAGGATAGAGCCCCCACCTGGATGTGATTATGGCCCATGGCCATATGCTCCACTTGCATTTAAGTAAGTATTTTTCTAATATTGTGTGTGCAATGTACTCTTCTTAGTAACTATAACATGGGTATTATCTTATCTTATGTTATTCGCTTATAACTGTAGGTGGGTGCGGGTGCCAAGCTCGAAGAGTAGGCCATCCGGCATGGCCTTGATCCACTATCGCGAGCAATTAGTTAGAATTCAGCCGGACCAAGTATGGCAAACAAAAATTCTGTTTGGTTATGTTAATTTTCCTTAAGAATATGATTGTTTCATCCTTTAACACATCTTCTGTTTTAATTTTTGTTTTTCCCTTTATCTATGTATTCTCCCTTGTTTTAATAAACTTGATGTTATGATAATTGTTTTTTGTTTCTATTGTAGATTGTGTGGCAGCCATACGAGGCAGACTTCGGCCACCTTCCTGACTTTTGCGTTGCAGGGAGGGATACGTGGACGGCAAGGGTGCCACTTGTGTGTTTTTGCATAGTAGAGATACACCACCCAGATTGTGTCCTTCGTCAGTTTGGGTTGGCACAAGAGCGGCCCGACCATGTTGTGTACGATGAAAGACTGCATTGAATAGACTTGCGTGGGAAGGTGGAGAAGAATTGGAGGGAGGAGCATGGACCGTATATCCTTACATGGGATATGGGACAACAACGACTTTGCCATGCACCTCCTCAGACTGGTGAGATGCCTCGCGATCATGACTATTACCGCTGGTACCGTCCAGTCACTCGAAAGTATGTCGACCGCAACAGCGCAAAATTAGATATATCGGTAATGTGTTCTAATTAGATATATCTTAGTTGAGTATTTGGGTAGATTAATAAGTACTATATTATCCATTCTACAATTGATACGTAAATGTCTCAAATCTAATTGTACTGGTTCTTTCTCTGTTGGAGATGCTTCCTGTGGGCAGCCGAGCCCACAACCATGTCCGACGCATCCTAAATGATCTGGCTGGGCTTGGTGGTGGTCCTGCACCAAATGGAGATGCAAACAATGGGCATGAGACTGAATCAGCAGCTATTGCAACCCCAAGCACAAGCGCAGCACCTGTGCGTACACCAACCCGTGCTACTGCAGCTAGGGGCTGTGGTGGGCCTGCTACAGCAAGCCCAAGCACAAGCGCAACTAGGGGCCATGGTCGGTCTGCTACAGCAAGCCGAAGGACAAGTGCAGCTAGGGGCCGTGGTCGGTGTGCAACAACCGCTCGGGTTGTAAGTAGTGTTGAGATACTTGCACCTATCCCGCACGCATCTCTCCAGCCCGAGGTCCCTCCACCCATGGTAGATGCATCTCCTCAGCCCGAGGTCCCTTCACCCACCCCACCTTTGCAGCCCAGTTTCGATCTCGGTATTCATTCTCAGTTGACCCCTCCTATGCACCCTGAGACACCCTCAAACCCATCCACCAGCTCCAGTGCACCCAGTTTGCCCATAGACCCACCCCGTACTGAACCCATGACAATGATCCCCACTCCTGGCCTGTACACAGAGCATCATTACCCACCTACCTCATCCTCATCTGACCCTCTAGGACCTCCAGTTGGGATTGACACTCTACAACCAGATACTGATGTACCGGACGAGCATCCCCCTCATCAGCCTTCACCCCCACGAGGTAGACCGCAACGTGCTAGAAGAGCTCCCACTTGTGGGACAGGTGGACACAAAATAGGACACAAAGACAGCTCTATGGTACGATACCATTAATTACGATGTATAGGTCTATTTTGCAGTTCACACACCTTATCATTTCACCAAATATTGATTGTATGCATCTAATGTCTTTGCAGCACGATGATGAGCCTAAGGATGATGCCCCGTAGCCTCCTCCCCCGCCCAAACATTACACGAGGGTTAAAAAACGCAAAATTGGTGAACCTTGAAAAAGAGGTTTGTTACAGAGGTAATGTCTAAGTCTCGGGATGTAAAGCAGTAAATTGGCAGGAACTCCTGCTGGTCAATCAAAGTCTCGGGATGTAAACCATGAAGTTTTAATGCTTTCTTTTCCTGCAATTGGTGGACAGGCTCTTGAACCCTTAGCACAGCTGATGGAGACTGCCTATATTGGTAGATTAGGTACTATCTGTTACTGATATATGATTCCTTCCTTCTGTTAATTTTTAATTTTAACACCTTCTTGGTAATATTTTGAGCCCCTTTCATTGGTTTAAATTTATTATAAAATAATAATGTCCTCTTTATGGTATAGGAAATCATGATCATGATGTGTGTTTAGTGGTCATTGGCTGGTTTTGTTCTTCTAAAACTAAAGTTATGTGAAGTAGGTGCTTTCCCTTGCTTTAGATAGTGTGGAGTCAATAGAAAACCATTGCTGCGTCTTTGATAATCAATATTTAGCTACTGTCGGGTTGGTTTTATAGTCCTAGAACTAAAGTTGTGAGAATGTTTGTGCTTTCGGCTGACTTAGTTAATGTGGCATTTAAGGCAATAGAAAACCATGGACGCGTCTCATGATTTAGGAAAACTTAAATTTAATCAACCTAAAAGTTATTTTCTTTTGGATTGGTTCTGATTTCTGGGTATAAGAGCTAAAATACACACTGGATTAACAATCATTATTATTATTATTATTATTTCGCTTTGGAGCTTTAACTCACCCCCTTTGTTTTATTATTCATAGGTCCTGTGGAGTTGGGTTCAGCTGGTATTTCCACAAACATCTTTAACTGCATATCAAAGCTATTTAATATTCCTCTCCTTAGTGTTGCCACTTCTTTCGTTGCTGAAGACATTTCGAAGAATTCAGTCAAAGATTCTGCTTCAGGTCAAGTAAAATTAACAGTTGATGCCTTGAGTGTTTTTGTTGATTGTATTTGATTCTGGTTTGATGGTATGACTATGAGTATATAACAGATATAGATATAATTGGTCATAATACTCGAGCATTTTTTTAACCCAATTCCTTTTGTGCCTTGTAATTTACTTTATTGCAATAAACTTTGTCAAAAGGGATGATATTAAAATCCTACAAGACATTGAGCAGTACTACAGTACTCAGATTGTGCAAAATGCCTATGAATGTTGCTGATCTAATATAAGTTTTGCTGGCCGTCTTGTGTGTTGATGCATCACAGTTGTGCGGTTGACGTAATTTTTAGTTTTGCTGGTAGAGGGTGAGATGACATTCTCCTGTGTTCTGTGACAACATTACATATGTTAAAGAGTTGGATTCTCTCCATTAAGATTTATGTGATTGGGAGTTCTCTGCATTGTGCTCACATTGTATGGGGGATGGGTTGTATTTTAACGAAAGTTTAGTTTCTGTAATTTGCTAGGTTTTTTTTTTTTTTTTTTTTTTTTTTTTTTTTTTTTTTTTTGTGATGAGAATTTTGGACTAGCAGTCGCTCTCTGTCGGTTTGTTTCTCTCCTCATGTCTTCTTATTTTTTTGGTGGTTGGCTTCGTAACATGACTTGCATTGAGTTTTTACTTTACTGCTATCTATGCTCGCCATTTGAATGTGTTTTGTACATCTTATTATAACAGCCAAAAACCACCTAAACCAGTTGATGTTTTTGAACAGTGATAGTATCTCTGCATGTGCCCTGTGTTGAGTACCTTTGCAACTTGTTTAAGCCTCTGGGCTGGCTCCTTTAATTTATTCAACATAGAACTATTTTTTTTTCCCATCTGATTTGTGTAATATAAACCAAAACACATCAACTATTACAGGTCCACAGGCATTCAAATTGAGGGATGCAATTAGAACGATTTTTATTAATATTTTTAAGGACATTCGAAGAAAAAAGGAAGTGGATGAGGTACATATAATATAGGATTATATATAGGATCAGGTCTGAATTAATACATATCTTTATTTATATTCCTTTTTATTTATTTATTTATTTTTTTTTTAAATTTATTTTTTATATAAAAAATCTGCACTTATTTAAAAAGGTAGGGAATAGGAGTGCATCTGATTGGTTCTTATGCTCATTCTGTGCTCGCGTTTGCCTTAGGGTAACCTCATCTTGCATCTGGCATGATATACTGATCTGGTTTAAATTTCATTTCGTGCTGCTACTTGCGGGGGGGTGATTTCATCTTGAGCCATATACATTTTCCTCTTGACAGGGAGGATTCTTTGTAAATTCAAATTGGTTTTTTGGAGCAATTTTGAAGAACAGTGTACTAACAATGACTAATGCTACGGACGCTGTACTGGCTTCTTTTGTTGGTTAACTATTAAATGGAAAATTGTAAATGATTTGAGTTCAAAATATTGGTCTGAGATTTATCTGTGGATCTTTAACTTATAGAAAAGCATAATTGAATACTAGAAGAATAGAAATTCTAAGTTGAAGATGAAATCTATGAATATATCATATTGCTATTAGAAGTATAACGGATGGGCTAAACTGCTCGTGAGTGGGAGTGATTTAAACATTTCTTCCCACTTGGCATTCATGAAAGTTTTTTGTTTTTGTTTTTATAATACGATAATCACAACAAATAGGAAAAGGGAATTGTGGTTCTCTTTATTGAATTACAAATTACAAGCCTCTTTTATGCATTTGTACTATAAAAAGTTTACAGAAACTAATCCTTCTATCCCGTTTGACAGTATAGTTTTAACACATTTTAACATATTTTAAATAACATTATCAAAACATTCAAATAACATATGGCATATTACTGTCTAAGTCAAACTCTCAATATTTTTTTTTGATAAGTAAGATGTTTATTAATATCAAAAATGTAACACCCTAGTACACAGGGAGTGTACAAGGGTTAAACAGTCAAGAACAAAAATTACAAGAATCTAAGAAATCAAGAAATGATAAAAATGTTTGGTTCTGGAAAGCAGTCAACCAATCTCTAAGGGTTCTAAAGAAAAATAGCTTCAAGTCTGAAATTGATCTCTCCTTATCTTCAAAGCACCTGCTATTTCTCTCTCTCCAAAGACACCACAATAAGCAATGTGGAACAATCATCCATATATGCCCATTTCGATGACTACCAAACCTGCCTTGCCAACACGCTAATAGCCCCACTACAGATTGTGGCATCACCCAGCTAACTCCAAACAATCCAAACACCATTGCCCACATATCCATTGCAACCGGACAATGGAGAAAAAGATGATCAACTGATTCACCATTGCACTTGCACATGTAACACCAATCCAAAATCCAAATCTTCCTTTTTCGTAAATTGTCAATCGTTAAGCACTTCCCCAAAGCCGCAGTCCAAACAAAGAAAGCAACACGAGAAGGAATTTTCTGTTTCCATATACTCTTCCAAGGAAAGCAACAATCATTGGAGCCCACTAAGAGACAATAATAATTTTTAACCATAAAACCCTTCTTTCTATCAAGTTTCCAGCACATCTTATCCTCACCAAATCCTTTCACCGAAGCACCATAAATAGTATCCATAAAACCAGCCAATGCCTCTGATTCCCGAGCATGCACACCCCTAAAGAAACTTACATCCCAAAAGAGAACTCCATTATCAAGCTTCATAAGCTCAGCCACACTAGCCTCCTTGTCTCTGCAAAATCTATACAATTCCGGATAACTGACTGCAAGGGAAGTCTCACCACACCAATGGTCTTGCCAGAATTTCACTCTTGACCCATCCCCAACATCAAATAGAATATAGCGAGAAAAAGAAGGCCATCCCTGACGAATATTTTTCCATAAACCCACGCCATATGGACCATTAACAGGCCTAGTACACCAGCCACCCCCTTCACAGCCATATTTCACCTCTATCACTTGCCTCCAAAAGGCAGTCCTCTCCATCCCAAATCTCCATAGCCACTTTCCAAGCAAAGCTTCATTAAAAAGTCTTATCTTCCTTATCCCAAGGCCCCCTGAAGCAATGGGACTGCATACATTAGCCCATTTAACTAAATGGAATTTTGGTTCATCTCCAATGCCACCCCATAAGAAATTTCTCTGTAGTTTCTCAATTCGGTTAGCCACAGCAACAGGAATAGGGAATAGAGATAGGAAATAAGTAGGTAAGTTAGATAGAGTGCTTTTAATTAAAGTGACTCTACCTCCCTTTGATAAGTACAGACGTTTCCATCCTGCTAATCTCCGTTCCATCTTTTCCAGAATTGGATTCCAGATTGCCTTATCCTTACATTTGGCTCCTAAAGGAAGACCCAAATACTTCATTGGAAGAGTACCTTGTTTACAGCCAAGAACAGTCAACAATAAGTCCAAATTATGCACCATACCAACAGGAACCAATTCTGACTTGCCCAAATTTATCCTTAAGCCAGAAACCACCTCGAACCAAATGAGGATCATACGGAGAAACAGAATTTGGTCCAAATCAGCACCACAAAAAATCAAAGTATCATCTGCAAAGAGAAGGTGAGACACCACCAAAGATCTTCCCTCTACAGAACCCACCCTAAAGCCTGACATGTGACCATCATGGGCAGCCTTTTCCAACATCCTCCCAAGGGCTTCCATAACCAATACAAATAACAAAGGGGATAATGGATCTCCTTGTCGTAACCCCCTGGAACTCTCAAAAAACCCACAGGGAGAGCCATTTATCAGAATAGAGAAACGAACTGTAGATATACAAAAGAAAATCCACTGACGCCATTTAGCAGAGAAACCACCCTTTTCTAACAACTGCATAAGAAATCTCCAGTTTACATGATCAAAGGCCTTCTCAACATCTAATTTGCAAAGTAATCCTGGCAAATCAGATTTCAATCTACTGTCAAGGCTCTCATTAGCAATAAGTACAGGGTCAAGAATCTGCCTGTTTCTCACAAAAGCATTTTGAGATGCTGAGATTATATCTTCCATGACTGTGCGAAGCCTATTGGCTAAGACCTTAGCAATGATTTTATAAACGCCCCCAACAAGACTAATGGGACGAAAATCTTTAACTTCAATTGCTGCATTTTTTTTAGGGATGAGGGTAATGAATGTTGCATTCAAACTCTTCTCAAACTGACCTTTAACATAAAAGTGATTAAAAACAGCCATAAGATCAGGTTTAAGAATTTCCCAACAAGCTTGGAAGAAAGCCATAGGAAACCCATCTGGACCAGGCGATTTGTCACCATTAAAATTCTTTATTACCTCAAAAATTTCTGCCTCATCAAAGGGTCTATCCAACCAATCTGCATTATCACCAGATATCCTTGGAAATATCAATACTTCTGGAAATGGTCTATCAACTTGCTCCTCAGAGTATAGTTTCTGATAGAATTGAGTAATACAATTAGCAATCATGCCTTGATCGGAAGACAAATTTCCATCTACCATAAGACTCTCAATGCCATTATTTCTTCTATGGGAATTAGCCATTCTATGGAAAAACTTGGTATTTGCATCCCCCTCCCTCAAATGCAACATCCTAGACTTCTGCCTCCAACTAATTTCTTCTAAGAGAGTGAGCTTTTCAATATCTGTACGGAGATTATTTTGTTCTATCTTTTCCTCAGCTGTTAAAGGCTGAATCTCTTCTCTAACATCCAAATCATTTAATTTGTTCCATAGATGCTGTTTCTTAATAGTGACATTACCAAACTCCTCTTCGTTCCACTTTTTTAGATCCAATTTCAAAGCTGCCAACTTCTTAGCTAGAATAAAACTAGGATTGCCTTGGAACAAGTAAGATGCCCACCAAACCTTCACTTTATCAACAAAATTCTCCAGCTTCAACCACATAATCTCAAAACGAAAAGGGGTTTTACCTCTCCGATGACTTCCCCCCTCCAACAAAATTGGAAAATGATCTGAAAGTACTCTTGAAAGCCTTTTTTGGGAGAACAACGTGAAGTGATCTGCCAAAAGTGGAGAGAAAAGAAATCGGTCTATTCTAGAAGCGGAGGAAGTATTAGACCAAGTATAGAGGCCCCCATCCATGGCTATATCCATCAACCCATGGAGAGAGATAAAATCTGAAAACTCATACATAGCCCGAGTACAGCTTTCAGCCCCTAATCTTTCTGAAGGGAAGCGGATTATATTGAAGTCGCCTCCAAGACACCATGGCACATCCCACCAACTAATTAGCCCTGCCAACTCCTCCCACATTTTCCTCCGCCTCTTATTTAAATTAGGCCCATAGACACCTGTAAACGCCCACTCAAATTGATCCCCAACATTTTTAAATTTACATGAAACAGAAAAATACCCCACTGCTTCCTCTACTTTTTCCACCACCCTTCGATCCCACATCAAAACAATACCCCCAGAAGCACCTTCAGAACCCAGGTAAAGCCAATCAACATATGGACAGCCCCATAAACTTCGAACAATTCCTCTAGTGATCCACTCAAGTTTGGTCTCCTGCAAACATACTATATCAGCCCTCCATGATCGCAATAAATTACGAATCTGAAGCCTCTTCTCAACCCGATTCAGACCTCTGACATTCCAAGTAATGATCTTCAACTTCATTTAGAAACAGATAGTGCTCGCACCCTACTAGTACCAATCCGCCTAGAAGAAGTAGAACCATAATTAACTGAACTGAATAGACCTTTTAGCTCTCTGATACCTCTCACTCCTGAACTCTTAAATTCACGTGCTTTAGTCTCCAAAGTAGCCCTACGTTGCAATTCAGCCTCAACAGCTAGCAAGAAATTTGTTGCTTGATTTTCCAACCCTTTTAATGATATGCCCAGGAAATTATCAAACCCATTGAATTTACTTTGAAACCAGTCAGAGTACGATTCCCTCTTTACTGGACTCTTCAGTCCTACAAATTCCTTTTCTTCCATGCCCAATGGTAAAGAAAAGGCCAGCGGTTCCACCGCTATAGGTGACAAACCCCCTTCATTAGGCAACTCAGCAACCTCCGAATATGTGTCCGAAACCCAGTCCTCCACAATTACTTCATCCCCTTCAAACTGAGCTGATGACATCTCCAAAGGGTCTGAATACTTCAATGGAACCAAAGCTAGCTGTTTCTGCACTTCTAGAGCCTCCGTGACTTCACTCGGTGGCAGAGAAATTTGTATCGGAACCGCCACTCTCCTTCCATCTCTCAATTCAAGCACCCACTGATCTGAATTCCCCCATTTCTTGATAACATTGCCGGAATGCTCCTGAAGTAGCAATCGGATGTCTCGCTGCAAAGTGTCTTCGCCATCAGAGGTGGTTGCTTGCTCATCAGCCTCGTCGGAGCCAAGGGACTCAGTATCGGCCCCGTCAGAGTCAGAAATCCCCGTATCGGCATCAATATCGGCATCATCGGCGAGCTTCAATGACTGGGCTATCGTCGGAAAGCTACAGGGATCAACTTGAGGGTGCATCGGCGAAGCAAGCACTGCGATACTGCTTCGGGATTCTCTCTCATTACTTACCGTAACCGAAGGTACAGAACTCCCAGATTGTTGGGTCTCTCCAGTTGATAAAGAATGAAGATGGGTTTGTATCGGTTTGGGCCGCCAGACTTGTATGGGTTTGGGCTTGGGCTTTGGTTTGAAGGGAGCTATAGACTTCATAGAAGGGTTGGGCTTTATAACCTCCTGAACGTTGGACCACTGAACCTGCCATCTACCATCCGACCCACACTCCAAACCCATGGAGATCTCCAGCGATACAGTTCTGCCATTTATATCGTGGACTTCAAACGGAAGTTTAGCCTCAGAACTCGCAAGATCTTTTTCAGCATTCAATTCACGAGAATCATGGGTATGATTGCGCAATTTTGTTGTGTTTGAATTTTGAAAATTTGGCAGTAATGACTTTCCTTTCTTGCTACCACCATGCCCTCTCCGATCAGTCTCCGCCGTTGCCATCAAGAGAGACTTGGACTTCTCCACTGTCTGCTTCAAGACAGCTTGTGGTTGGGAGCTGATTTTCGACTCAGGAACAAAGACTTTCCGCAAGTGTAGCCCAAACCCTCTCCACCCACTACCCAATTTACCTTCTGGCACCACAATAAAGCCTTTCCGCCGGCCATGGACAAGTTCCGAGATCATAAAAAATCTGCCATGAGGATTGGAACCTAATTGCAAGATAAATACCTTGACACCCTCTCTAAATGTTCGTGCAAAATTTCCAGTAGTTACATTAGAGATGAGATCCTCCACAATAGTTAGCAGACGTTTTGCACCCTCTTTGCCCATGAAAACTGATCGGAGAGAATCTCGGTTTCTCTCAAAAATGCGTAACATAAAATAAGTTCCTCCCTCCTCAACAGAGAACTCAAAGGTCTTGGACTCCACGAAAAAGAAAATGGAACCTCCCATATCAACAGAGTAAAAACCACAATTTTGTGACTAATCCGAGGTAGCCAGGCCTCAAATTTTGTGACTAATCCGAGGTAGCCAGGCCTCTTTGTTCCATTTACCTAATTAATTATATTCCTATCTGAATTATTACTAATGTTTACACAAGTGCTTTCATTTTAGGAGTTACAAATATCATTAACATGATAGTTTATCACAAATCTATTGTCATGGAAGGAAGTTCTGCAATACAGCTCACCCCAGTTATTGATACAGACACCTCAACCCATATGCCAGTGTTCCTTTCCCTGTGGCACCATCAATACGGCTCTCAATTATTTGGAAGCCAAATAGATGGCTCCAAGCATCACATTCTCCATATCCCCTTACATCAACAGCAACATGAACTTTGTACAAGGATTACCCATACCATTCAGCCACCACAAGTCAGGCTTGTCAAAGAAACGCTGCAAATTCATACCATATCACTCGAATACACGCATTTGAGACCTAAATCGCACCCATACACAAAATGCTGTAAGAGAGAGAGAGAGTTCTGAGTGTAATATTAATCAGAGCCATATTCAAAACTACTGCGACTTTGGAGTCGTAAAAATTCTCAGATGTAGCAAGTACTGTGTATTCATGGTGGGCAATACCAACTATGTGATGTTTTTATTGAAGCAATTAAGACTTTGTCTACTGGGAGTGATCCAAGGTTTGAGACTGACAAGAGTTAGAGAGAAATAATTGACTTTATCCATATGTTGATATGCATACCATTTGAGTTTAACTTTTTCATATAAATGTGTACATTATGTGAGTTTAGACCATAATTTTCACCAAGCACTTATAATTCTTGCAAACACTAATACAAGTACACCTTTTCATAACATACCAACAACGAACAGCAGGGAAAAAATGAGCAAGTGATTTCATATAAACTTAGCCAAAAGTAATGAACAATTCATCTTTAGATTTGCAAAAGGTGCACGTACAATAGCATCATTTGCCCTCATGATCAACAACATTTTGTATTGCACAAAACGTATAGACATCAACAACAACGTTGAATGTTCGTAGGTAGAAATTTTTGGAAATCATCATTGCTTGAATCTGAGAAGTCTGAAATGTCACTTTCTTCATCTAACGCAGTAATTTCATTAATAGACTTCATGGCTCGCTCTTGCGCCTTCCCCTTTAGATGCTTCCTAGCTTTTTGGACTGCATGAAAACGGTCTAGCCGCCTTTGCATTTGATTGTCCTCTTGTTCAAGACGAGCAAGTATGCTGGCAGGTTCATCTCTAGGTAACTCGGCTGAGCGTGCCTTAGGAACTCGTAACCCGTGCCATCGACAATACACCTCCAACTCACACCTCTTCTCGTATAGGGTTGACCATGGTGGTTCTGCTACGGTGAACTTCATTGCGGTGGTATCTGTACTTAGTTTTATAGGTTTGCCGACCATAATGTGGCCAACGCTTCCAAGACTCTTGTACGTGTATATTGGCATATTAACGAAATCTCTCTTCTTTCCAACCCATTTCCCTCCATAGTGGTCTGTGTATGTTTGTAGTTGTTGATCTGCTGGAACTTGTGATAATTCATTTGTTGAAGTAGATTGAAACTTGTTTCTATGTGTACGAGATGATGTTGAGGCGTTGCGACTCATAGCTTATTCAACCTACACAGTTAGTGGTGTAGGAACAAGAAAAGAATTGTGGTATATTTAGAACCTCATTCCACTGTGTATTCAATAATAAAATTTAACATATTCAGGCTTGTCATGTCAATACAGGCTGGAAAACCACGATACGAATTTTTTGTTCAAATGTTCCCAATGTCACAGTGAGATTCTCTTGTTCTGGGCAGTTGCAGTGTACTGCCATGACTATTCAGCTGAACAGTATTCATGTGAAGAGTGTGTAGCATGCTTGTGTTTCATCTGACATGAACTTGACAAGACAATACCGAGTTGGGTTAAATGCATCATAAACTTTTCAGGGGTCTTCTGCATCCTTGAAAACAGTGCATTGCAAAAGGATGCAGATCTGTGTATTGATGTGAGTGTGAATGATATGACTAGATAGGGTTCAACAGTGCCGAGCTATTGAGCAACACATGTAGCACTGCGAACATCAGTGTAGCAATGGTGGACAACTGACCCCCAAACTCGAGAATTTGTTTTAATAAATTTAGATTTAGAATAAGGGCTCTCAACCTAAATCTGTTGTCTTTAATTATATATGTAAGTGCACAAAGATGGATCGAAACTGACCAAAATGGACCAAAGTGGTCTGAATGGACCAAATTAGACCAACTAGAACCGAATGACTGAATAAGACCAAAGTCAACCAAATAGGACCAAAGAAGATTTCAAGGATCGAAGTAGGACCAAATTCAACTGAATGGACCAAATTGACCACAGTGGACCGAATTAGACGTATTGGACCAGAGGAAACATGTTGTAAAAAACTCGAGTTTTTGATACTCGATTTTCTAAGTAAAACTCGATAATCTAAAACTCGAGTTCTGTGGTAATTTTTCTTAAACAAACTTGAGTCTCTAAAACTCGATTTTCACTGGGCAAATTTTTTTTTCCCAGCAGAAGCATGCTCTATTTCAGGCAGAGAGCAATGCTCTGTTTCAGTGAATATTGCCCAGTGGAACTCGAGTCTCTAAAACTCGATTTTCACTGGGAAAATTTTTTTTTTCCTAGCACAAGCATGCTTTGTTTCAGGCAAAGAGCAATACTCTGTTTCAGTGAATATTGCCCAGTGGAACTCGAGTCTCTAAAACTCGATTTTCACTAGGCAAATTTTATTTTTCCCAACACAAGCATGCTCTGTTTCAGGCATAGTTTTACAATGTAAATGCACTCAAATCACAACAAAAGTCATTCTCAATATATCACCATTCTAAACATGTCCAACCACGCTTAATTTGCAATTCTAATCATACTACTCAAATCACAATCTTCATAGAGGTACATTGGATAGAGAATTACAAGTACATTCAACAACAATCAAAAAGTTCACATAGAGCCAATACAACGTAGTCACTTTTCCTAAGATCAGCGGTCTGCATGACAAAAACGTCGTCCATGGAAGGATGCCTGAAAAACGTAGAGTATTTACGTTAGGAGACAAGATAGTAAACATTAAGTAAACATCAAATGAACAACAATTATTTAACCAATGCATAACTTTTTGCCAACCTACCTAGTGTGGAACATGGCCGCTTGTGGAAGCGCCACGGGACTGCGGACATTTTTTGCGGTTATGCCTGGAAGCATGACACAGTCCACATGTCTGCTTGGGTTGACTCTCTATCAAATCTGCGTCCTCCCTCCGCCATCCCGGTTCTTGATCCTTATTCCTCACTCCATCCATCTCATTCCTTATTCGTGACTTCACCGGTCGACCTTTGGCCCGCAACAATGCCGGATTAGGCAACCACTTTTGCCCTATGGGATCCCTCCATAATGACTGTGACTTAGGAACCACAAATGCATGCTCATAAGTGTTAAAGGCATGGTTCAAACCATAACATGGGTGAATATACGTGGTCGAATCAATATGTAAATAGTCACATACTCTAATTGCATGTGAACACGGGATCCCTATATTTTGCCATTTCCCAAAACTGCATGTTTTTTCCCGTAACCGAACTTCGTAACTGTGGTTTCCCCCTCCTGCGCTACACGTGTTGAGTTGGGTAACTACTTGAAATATCAGCTCTTCATTGCTAAATGGCTTGATATAGTGTTTCTCAGATTTACGTTTATTTCCATCCCACGTGGATAAGGCATATTCACTCCATTTCTTACCCTCTGACAACTCATAATGGTATTCTTTGTGCCGGTGGTGGAAATATTGAACAAGTTTGTTCCAAGTGAATTCAACCAACGCGGCAATAGGAAGGCCCCGTGCACCTTTCAGTACACCATTGAAACACTCTGATATATTGGTTGTCATTGCTCCAAAACGTCTCCCACCATCGTATGACTGGGTCCACATATCCACATCCTCGCTCATTAGGTATGTGTATGGAAGATAATCTTGATTCTTTTCCTTACCATCCCTCCCCGTCACCTTCTTCTTCTTCCTAATGGCCTCAATTTCCACCTGCTTAATGGAGTCCACTATGGTAGCAAATTTAACAACCTGACTAGCATATCCCGCTTTCAACGCCGCTGACTTTAGAGTCGAGTTCTGAAAATGGGTGTTAAAGTTGCTAGCAACATGTCGAAGGCAATATCTATGAAATACCCCTGCTTTTCCATCATCCCTTCTAGGCCAGTTTGCAATGGCGTTTTTGATACCGAGATGTCGGTCAGAAATTATGCAAATGTCGTCGTTAGGTATCAGGTGGCCAATCATTTCTCTGAGGCATCGTAAAAACTACCTCCAACTGGACCCTGACTCACAATCCACAACAGCAAAGGCGAGAGGGAATACCTTGTTGTTAGCATCGGTTGCCATTGCGACCAACAACTTTCCCTGATATTTACCATACAGATGGGTCCCATCAATACTGATAACCGGCTTGCAGTATTTGAATCCTGATATGCATAGACCGAAAGACCAAAACACATAATGCAACAATACGGTGTGATTTTCATCGGTGGGTGTAACACGATAGCAAAACTGGGTAGTCGGGTCCTGATCAATATACGCCATTAGCAACTTTTGCAGCCTTTGGTAAGATTCTTCCCAATCTCCAAACATAAGCACAATCGCCTTTTGTTTCGCATCCCATATCTTGTAGTAAGAAGGCTTATGGCCATTATATTTCCTCTCTATCAGAGATCTGAGATGCTTAATTTGAGTAGTGTGATCCTCATGTAACTTGTTATGGATTTTTGCTGCAATAAAATTACAACTCATCATTCTACCATCATTTCGCACCCTAGTCGGTATACACGTGTGAGGACCCACATACACGGTGACCATCCATAGATTTTGGAGCTCGGGCTTCATAACTGCGTAGACATACCACTTGCATGACTCATGCACGCATTTCGCACAAAAATTTTTCCTCGTCGACCTAGTGATCTTAAAGTGTTTGTTTTCCTTGAGGGCACAAATTGTTAATACGCGCTTCACCTCCACTTTACTGGCAAAAGTCAACCATTTGCACAAATTCATCCCCTCTCTCCAAGTAGACACAAATGGCACCTCAATATGCGAAGGATCAACCATATTTTATCAAGTATTTGCAGAGAATGACAACGCAAGAGGTGCGTAGGCAGGGATTGTGTTCGTAATGTTTTGGACACTAATAACATTGTCTGCATTAGGTTCAGTACCGTCCAATGTCTCATCGTCATCAATGTCCCTCTCAAAGTCCTCAAAGTCCCGAAAATCCCCTCTGTCAATCATGTCTTCATACTCATCTTTATTGGCAAAATCTTCACCGTTAATGGCAAGATTCTCATCAACATAGTCGTCATCATCATCGTCATCATCATTGTTAACGGCAGTAGTCTCATCAATGTAGTCGTCGTCGTCGTCGTCGTCGTCGTCGTCGTCGTCGTCGTCATCACCATCGGCATGAACATTATTATCCTCTACATGTGTAGAATACTCATATTGAGCATCCGGAATCGTAACTTGTAAGCTTGTGGTTGTTTGTTGGATATCCTCTTGCCATCCTGCACGCGGCTCCAACTGTATGTACAACTCAATGTTACTTACTTTAGCTATACTCTCCAACTTGTCAAACATGATCTTTACATGTTTGTTTGTTTCTATCACCATATACTTGTAATTAATACGGTGCTTGAAGATTTCATTTGGCATATGATAAGTAATTTGTATGTTGTGCACATCAGGATTCTTACACAACTCTTCTATGACAAACATCTTCAATTCATCAAGGGTTTTCAACCTACGATCAACTTGGGCATAATAGGTCTTCATACCCGGCCCCTCAAATGGCAATCCCTTGTTCGCATTGGGATTCTTAAACAGACTACCGTGGTATATGATTATAACAATATCAGGCATTGTGAACCTGTTCAAGTCAAGTCCTATGTTAGTTAAATCACATAGTCGTAAAGTGAGGGAAAAAAGTAATGCAATCTTACCAATGAACATATTCAAGCCAGGTTATAGAGTGCCCATTAATATCTAAAGGCCAAGACGTAAACCTTCTAATCCTAGTGGATGGAGAGACGGAATTATCTATTACTCCATTGTGTGGTGACCTATAATGCCTAAAAGAGTTCTGAAAGAACTAGGTGGGTAGAGGAGCATGATTACATACTCATTCATTACATTCATTCACTACCCATTTCATACCCAAACCAATGATAAATAAAGTAAAAAAAACTTGAAAGATCATGATAAAAATAAAAGCCTACAAATGATGAATAAAATTTTGATAATTACATACCCATTCCCATTCATTACATTCATTCACTACCCATTTCATACCCAAACCAATGATAAATAAAGTCAAAGAAATTTGTAAGATCATGATAAAAATAAAAACCTAGAAATGATGAATAAAATTTTGATAACAAAAACTATACAAATAAATACTCAAAAAATTAACACTAACAAAACAAAGTTCTATAATTCACAATATTGATAAATTAACTAAGTTATGTTAACTATCTACAAAATAAATGGTAAAACTCTTTAACCCACACCCATAGACAACATACCCAACTACAATGACAATCAAATTATGAAAACCCTTACCTGAGATATGAATTTGCTGAGAGGGAAGAGCAGTGAGAGTGGTCAATGTGGTTTTGTGAGAGTGAGTGGTGTGAGAGAGTTATGGGTGAGTGAGAGTTAGTGAGGGTGAGTGAGTGAGAGTTAGTGGGCTGAGAGGAGCTCTGTTTTTAGGCTTTCTTTGTGAGTGTGTTAATGTGAGAGTCTCTGTGAGTGTTAATACCACGGGCTGTGTTTTAAATATACTATTCAGAGGAAATCGAGTCTATAAGACTCGAGTTATCTGCATAAAACTCGAGTCTTAGAGACTCGAGTTTTATGCGTATGATAACATAATTTAAAAATAGGATATAGTAAAACTCGAGTTTTATTTAGAGTAAAACAAGTTTTAGAAACTCGAGATCTAGGTGGCATTTTGTCCACCTCAGCAAGCGCAAAGCGCGTATAAAGCGAGTTTCTGAGACTCGAGTTTTTATGTAAATCTCGAGTTTCAAAAACTCGAGTTGTTATTTTGCTTTATAGTTTCAAACCATGCCTAACTTACTATATTGATGCCATCCACACCGCTAATCTGCACATTCCCCCCACCACACGAATCAAAGTGGTGCTAGTCATGGCCACCACCATCTTTTAGCCAGTTTGCGAAACAAAGCTTTAGCTTTAAGGAATGAGCTGGTCTTTGAAACTCTTAACGCATTCTCTCTGAGGAACTCAGTCCGAGTAGCCGAGTCAATACCAACACTAAACCACCCATAAAGCGGTGCTAACCATGACCACCACCATCTTTTAGCCAGTTTGCGAAACAAAGCTTTAACTTTGGTGAATGAGCTGGTCTATGAAACTCCTAAGAGGTTGTACCCATTCTCTCCGAGGAACTCAGTCTGAGTAGCCGAGTTAATACTAACACCAAATCACCCATGGTCATGTTTTCCTTTCTCAAGACCATTGCTGTGTTTAAGCGTGAGAGAGAACGAAATGTTGAAAAATAAATAATAAATAATGATTTGCAATCCCAAAAAATAAAAGATGGGGACTAATGCTTTTTTGTTGCCTCCCACAGGTGAAGGTGTTGACGAGATGTAGGGGATAGTTTCTTCCACATCAGCAACTATTTTTAAATTAATGTTTTTATTTCCATGTACACAATTCGTTATTAAACCCATTAGATTTTAAAAGAAAATGGTAGTAAAAAATATTTTATATGTCACAGACCTAACGTGTAAGGGCTTAATTGTTCAAATGGAAAGGCCAAGAACCATACTGACACTCATGTCAATGTCCTACGGTAATAAATCCCCAAAAAGATATAAACTATCAAACGTTATACTTTATTCCATTCCAGAACTTCTACAAAGTTTCTTGTTATTGCAAGTTGAATGAACTTAAGGCACTTAGTGACCAAGTTCACGTTGCATTCAACTTCTTTATCGAAGATTTAAACCAAAACCCACTAGAAACACATTACACAAAACATAAAAGCCCCTATACTTTCTTGAATTCAAATTGATCAACTTCCAAATCAGAAACTCAAACCCACAACCTCAATCAAATCAGCATAAGAGCTTATTATGGAATCCCACTGCAATATATGAAAAAACATTTGTGTGTATGCAGACTCATCAGCTAGAATTACGTTCAATATAGTAAATTTTTGCTTGATCTCCTCAGGCTCAATGTAAATAGGATTTCTTCAAGAAGAATCATCTTTTTTGTGACTTTTTATCATCTGGCACCAACAAATAGTAGCAATAACATACCAACTTATCAACACTCCCATTTAGTGATGCCCCTCAACTCAACACATGGAAACACAATATCTCATGAAGAACATGAAAAACAATGCATAGATTTTAAATATGCACAAACAAGAGAATATTGAAATCCATTGGTTAAGTATTTAGGGAAAGAATAAGATCACTTAAATCTTAAATTATTGAGTTAAGCCAAAAGACCATTGAATGTATTTGTGTTTTACACCAACTTATCAGCAATTTTCTTTCTTATCATCAAAATTTGTTGCTGTACAGTTTGATACATGCAATCCCCAAATTAACAGGCTCACATCTTTTGCTGAGACCCACTTGAAATAAATAAATCACCCTCTATAGATCATGAAGGATAAAAAGTGAAACAAGTTCAAGAACTAATAACCAAACAAGCTCACCTAGCTAAGACTACCAACTGCAAAGCCAAGTGTAAATATAGTTGCAGAATGCAGCACATCTATGTGCTCCATATGGCAAAGATGATTTACTAGTAGCAAGTCACTAGACTAAAAACCAAGTGAAACAGCAGCTGTTATATTGCTGGACAAAGCATGTTATGTATTAAGCCAACCCCGTACAAGGACACAAAGAACAACCAGCAGTTAGTGCTTGAAATTCTTCTTAACTTAACTATTAGCTAAGTATTAAAAGTTTTCTAGATTTCCGTAAATTAGCAGTCAGTTACTCAGAATAAAAGTAGTTCGCAACTTAACAGAGCAGAAGGGTGTCTGCCTCTAGCTGTCAGCTGCAATACTTTAACCATCCCAGTAACTTGTGAGTTTTCTTAGTTGTTTTTCATTGGACTATGTGGATACTTCCTCGGCAAGTAATCTTGGCTATAAAAGGATATAATTTGTATTCTATTGGAGGTGATGACATGAATTGAAGTTGACTTTGTTTGAGTTTTACTTGGTTTCCCCCTCTATCTCTTCCTTTCTAGTCTTTTCTATATTTTTGTTTGATAAATAAGAGTAATTGTAATGATAAAAAATAGCCGTATGGTATTTTTCTCTATTTTCACTTATTTTCTTGATTTTTCAGAAGCTTTTTCTCCCTTTGTTTCTGATAGTCTCACTAGTTATTTCTGTTCCCCACCCCCCCCCCCCCCATTTTTCAGAAGCTTTTTCTCCCTTTGTTTCTGATAGTCTCACTAGTTATTTCTGTTCCCCCCCCCCCTCTCACTAGTTATTTCTGTTCCCCACCCCCCCCCCCCCCATTTTTCAGAAGCTTTTTCTCCCTTTGTTTCTGATAGTCTCACTAGTTATTTCTGTTCCCCCCCCCCCCCCCCCCCCCCCCCGCGGCTGAAATTCTCAATCTCCCCATCTCATAAACTCTCATAATTTGATTTCCAACCAAATCTGGCTATTCCCCACCTCTACGTAGCCACCCCAAGCTTCAATTCCTCTTTTCTATATTTGCCCAACTTAATTCTCACCACCTTCCTAGCATTGCCGCCCATTAGTTACAAGAACTACCCAGCTGTCCTGCATGAACAAGGACAAATTCAAATTACAAGATTTTTTTTTTTCTTAAAATAAGAAAAAAAGAATAAATATCAAGACTACTCAAGAGCATTTTTCATTGAGAAGCAACAGAATCAAATCAACTTTAGTAAATGCACTTCAAATGCGTTGCCCATATAATTAGGTAAACTCTAATAATGCAGCTAATAAAACTCAAAATCCAACCTCCAATTACAAAAATAGAGATTCAAAAATGATTATGAAGAAAGAAAATATACAGACATATATATGGAAGAGAAACTCAACAATCCCAAAGGGTTAATCAAGTAGTTGAAGGAGAATTAAGATCAAACGTAAATAAAATCTAAAACATGGTGGTTTTCGTCAGGGACATTGTGCTTTTAAATATGAGAATATGTGGTTGAAAGCCGAGGGTTTTGTTGAGAGATTTGAGCAGTGGTGGAATGGGTACTGTTTAGTGGGGTCTCCAAGGTTCATTTTAGCCCAAAAAACTAAAGGCGCTTAAAGGTGATCTTAAGAAGTGGAATAGGGAGGAGTTTGGTGACTTGGCTTTTAGAAAAGAAAGTTTCTTGTCTAAATTGCTGGGGCTGGATGCTATTTCAGAGGTGTTGGATCTTTCGAATGAGGAACAGTCTCGCCGTATACAAATTAGAGGGGATATTGAATATTTAGCTTCCTTGGAGAAGATTTTTTGGAGACAAAAATCTCATGTCTTGTCTGTGTAGGAGGGGGACAACAATATTCGCTTCTTTCACAGATTAGTAAATCCCCATAGAAGAGCTAATCAGATTAACAATATTGAAGTGGATGGGGTTGTATATGGGGATGAGATAGAGGTGTGTTCTCAGGTGGTTCATTTCTACCAGGTTTTGTACCAAGAGACTGAGATGCAACACCCATCTATGGATGGGTTGGATTTTTCTTGTATAGAGGAAGAAGAGAGGTTGTCATTAGAGAGGGCGTTCTCTAAGGAGGAAGTCATCCAGGTTTTGAAAGAAATGGAGGGGGATAAAGCACCCAGTCCGGATGGTTTCACTATGGCTTTTTTCTATAAATGTTGGAGTGTTGTGGAAAAGAATGTCATGGCTTTTTTTGAACATTTTCATTGTTATTCTGTGTTTGAAAGGTCAATGAATGCCTCTTTTCTTTCTTTAATTCCTAAGAAGAGTAATGTTCTTAATATTAAAGATTTTAGGCCCATTAATTTGGTGAGTAGTATGTATAAACTTTTATCTAAGGTTTTGGCTAATAGATTGAGGGCAGTATTGGATAATGTCATCTCTGAGTCTCAAAATTCCTTCAAGGTGGGTGGCAAATTTTGGATACAGTGCTCATTTCCAATGAATGCCTAGATAGTAGGTTGAAGAGTCATGTACCGGGTGTGGTTTGCAAGCTTGACATTGAAAAAGCCTACCATCATGTTAATTAGGATGCTTTTTTCTATCTTTTGGATTGGATGGGTTTTGGGGTGAAATGGAGTGGATGGATAAAGGCTTGTGTGACTTAAGTCTGGTTTTTAGTTCTAGTGAATGGTTCCCCTGAAGGTTTCTTTGGAAGCTCTCGAGGTTTGAGACAAGGTGATCATTTATTCCCTCTCCTCTTCCTTTTGATTATGGAGGTCTTAAGAAAGATTCTGAGAAAAATTGAGGAATGTGGTCTGATTCATGCTTTTCATGTGGGACTAATGAACTCTGTTGGTGTGCACATTCCTCATTTATTTTTTGTGGACAAAACGATTTTATTTTGTGATGCCTCTAGGGATCAGTTGTTGTCTATAAGGTTGGCCTTACCGTGTTTTCAAACTTTTACAGGTTTGAAAGTTCATATAGGGAAAAGTGAGATTGTCCCTATTGGGGAGGTGAATAATCTGGATGCTTTGGCTAATATCCTTAGTTGCAGGGTGGACAGCTTATGATATACTTGGGGATGTCACTTGGTACATCGTTCAAGACAGCTTCTATTTGGAATCCCATTTTAGAGAAGATGGAGAAGAAATTATCAAGATGAAAATGTCTTTATTTATCCAAGGGTGGTAGGCCCACTTTATTGAAGAGCACTCTTTCTAGTCTTCCTACTTATTTTTTATCGTTATTTACTATTCCTATAGCTATGGCTGCTAGGCTGGAAAGAATCCAAAGAAACTTTTTATGGGGATCGTCTGAAGGGAGCTTCAAATACCCTTTAGTGGTGTGGGATAAGGTTAGCTCACCTATTGAAATGGGAGGTTTGTGATGCAGGGCATTTCAAGCAATTATATGCCTATATCCTAATTCACTCGTAACTAATTAGTTAGTTAGTTAATTAGAAGATTTCTTAAGCATTAGCCCATAGTATTTAAACACTTGTCAACCATCTAGAGGCTGCCAATGCCAAACAACTAGTATAAGTAGGAGAATGTAAGCTCTTTGTAAATTAGTTTTGGTAATTGAATAAATTGTTAGCCTTTGTGTGTTATTTGGAACTAAGTGTTCATGCATAGGTACTTATCCACCTATCAATTTGTTTAAAGTAACTCAACCCTTTCTTTGTTTGTAAGCCATACACAAACAACCCATCACATTCCCTGCATTAAATAACTATTCTTGCAGAGGTACTGATCCACCTATCAATTTGTTCTAAGTAACTCACCCCTTTCGTTATTTCTAAACCGTACACAAACAACCCATCACATCCCCTACATTAAATTGGTATCAGAGGTTGAGATCCTTAGGATTCAAGTTCATTTGCAATTTGTTTCTTCATTTTTTGTCCAAGAACCTATCAAGATTTATTCTTGATTGCTTTTCCTAGCCTAAAATACCTCTCTTACCAAAACCAGAGCCTTCATATGTGCTATCAATTAGTTTGTAGTAGCAAGAAGCCATGGTGTTTGAGAAAACAAGGAAGGATAAGGGCAAGAAGCAAGCTGTTCTTGTAGTAGAGGAAGATGATATTGCAGCCAATGGACCAAGGTATAGAAGGGTTCAAAATGGCTTAGAGGCTGAAGTGGAATTGTTGAGGAGGCAATAACAAGTCTTGACTAAACAATTGAGAAGAGATAGGAAACAACAACAACAACAACAACAAAATCAGCATGATGTTGCTAGAAGTGCAACTTCAAATGGGGGTGGGGGGGGGGATTATGAGCATATCTTTGTTCATGTTCCTAAGAAAAAACTATAGTGGCATAACCGCAATCCTGTGATGGTTCAACCAAAGATGCCAAACCAAAATTGGGAATCAAGATTTGAGATTGGATTCCCTAAAGTTGATGGCAGCTTGAATCATGAGGAGTTTGTGGATTGGTTTAGCCAAGTTGAAGAGATCTTTGCTTGTTATGATATTCCAGAATCAAGGAGTTTGTGGTTGGTTTAGCCAAGTTGAAGAGATCTTTGCTTGTTATGATATTCCAAAATCCAAGAAAGTTAAATTGGCAGCAACTAATTTGAGAGGCAAAGCAAGATCTTGGTGGGAGCAGTTGAAGATCCAAAGATTAAGGAAAGGAAAAACCAAGATTCATACTTGGGAGAAGATGAAACAGAAGCTTAGAGAGCAATTCCTGGCTTACAACTATAGCCACACCCTTTACAGCAAAGTGCAAATCCAAGATGTCCATTTCCTCCAAAAAGGCTTGACTGTTTCAGAAGCTTTCAATAAGACAGTGCTGATTAAGAATCATCAAGTCAAGGGAGCACAATCAGTTCCTTTCAATTCTAAAATCAGTGCTCAAAGTGGTGGTGCAACATCCTTCTTCACCAAGAAAGTTGAAAATGGATCAAATGTTGCTAAATCAAGTAAGGCTTCCAAGGTACCAGCCAAGAACCAACCTGTTTTGTCAAAGGGTGAAACCTTGGTTGTTGAAGAGATAGAAGATCAAGACTTTCTGGCTAAAGAGTTAGAAGACCAAGACATTGGACATCTTGTTTCTAATAGCTACATTGATGAACAGATTGGTGAGGGAGGACAAGAATTGACTGAATGCATAATAAATATGGTAAAATCTGTTCACGGTCAGTATGTGGAAGAACGAGCAAATGCTGTTGTTAAGGAAGCAAATGACTCTCCATTAGCAATAAGGGTTATGCAAGTTCTAAAACAAGAAGTGAAGGATGATAGACAACATAAAGGTTATGTTCTTTGTGAGGAGTTAGCCATGAATGGGTTCCATCTTTTACATAGATGTGAAAAATCATATGAAGCTATTGTGGGCAGAAGGCGCAACACACACCGCATGTACAAGTTTGTGAATCCACACTCCTTGCAATCAAAGAAAGGGAAGGCAAGCCCCAAGCCAATGGTTAAGATGAAGAAGGTTGAGTCCCCAGTGAAGAATAAAGCCTAGTAGTGTCAAAATATGCATGATTGATCACTAGCAAGGCAAAACACTGAATGTTCAATTTGGTGTACATGTTTTACAATTGAAAAGTCAACCAAACTTGAGAACAAGTTTGCTTTCAAGAAAGGGAGTCCTCTTAATGCAGATGCATCTACATTGGTGTTTCATTTGTGTGGAACTTGGCTGTGCAAAAGCAACAGCCTTTGGTGTGTTGCAACAGCAGCAAACTCATCATACAAGGCAACTGTATCATCCTATAACTTAATACAAATCTTGTGGCAACCAAGAGCACTTGAGGTCAAATGCTTCTTAAGAGAGAAGTCCTTATGCAGGGCATTTCAAGCAACTATATGCCTATACCCTAATCCACTTGTAACTAATTAGTTAGTTAGTTAGATAGAAGATTTTTTAAGCATTAGCCTATAGGATTGAGACACTTGTCAACCCTCTAGAGGCTGTCAATGCAAACAACTAGTATAAGTAGGAGAATCTAAGCTCTTTGTAAATCAGTTTTGGTAATTGAATGAATTATTAGCCTTTGTGTGCTATTTGGAACAAAGTGTTCTTGCAGAAGTACTTATACACCTATCAATTTGTTCTAAGTAACTAATGCAGTTCAATTTTAAACCTATCTTTTACTAGCTTTTGTTGTATAATAAGTAATTTCTTGTTTTACTTTTAATAGCCTTTATCACTTGTAACAGAAAGTTAGTTAGTTGATAGGTTGTTAGTGATAAGTGCAATAACCTAGTAGTTAGTTAGAGAAGCTAGTTAGGCTTTGGTCAAATCACTTGGTAGCCACATGGTGGGTTCTTGTAACTAACTCAACAGCTTTCTTATGTAACTATAAATAAGTAAGGCTACCTTCATTCTAACTAGTTGAATTTGAATCCAAAAAATCTATCTATGAGGTATTATTCCAAGAGTGTGTCTCTTGAAGAGCTAGTTCATTCTTTCTTCTCTCTAAACAACTTAGCTTTCTAAACATCTTTCCTTTTCACCCTTTTTTTTTCCTCCATCAGTAACTCAACCCTTTTATTCTTTCTAAACCATACACAAACAACCCATCACATCCCTTGCATTAGTTTGGGTATAAGAAATGTGGTGTCCTTTAATCAAGCTTTATTAGGGATGTGGTTGTAGAGATATAGGCATGAAGTTACTCATCTTTGGCGAAGGGTTATATCCACTAAATATGGGGAGGGTTAAGGGGGTTGGAGTACTAAAATTTGTAGGAGAACTCATGGGTGTGGTTTGTGGCGAAGTATTAATGAAGGGTGGAAAAAACTTCTCTAAGCATTTTTCCTTTGTTGTGGGTGATGGTACCCAGATTCGTTTCTGGCATGATAGATGGGTTGGGGTTGATCCCCTTAAAATCCTCTACCCTGAGTTATATGTGATTTCAGCAGATAAAGAAGCTTCTATTTCTAATGTTGTGAGTCATCAAGAGAGGGATGATGTTAGATTTTGAAACTTGAGATTTTATAGGTATTTCTGAGACTGGGAGCTTGCTGCTTCTTTTTCTCTTCTTGATTTTTATTCAAGCTCATCTTCCACGTGGAGTAGGCAGCAATTCTTTGTGTTAGGGTCTTAATGGAAATGGTAAGTTTGATACCCGTTCCTTTTACAATAAGTTAAGGACGACTTCCAACTCTATCTTTCCTTGGAGGGGCATTTGGAAAGCAAAGGTTCCCAAAAAGGTGGCTTTTTTCTATAGACAGCAGCTCAAGATCGCATTCTTACATTGGATAATCTCATGCTTAAAGGTCGCCCTTTGGCAAATCGGGGTCGTATGTGCTGGTGCAATAGAGAATCTGTGGATCATCTCCTTATTCACTGTCATGTGGCGAATTCTTTATGGGTTTTTATACTTCAGGCATTTGGTATTCAGTGGGTCTTGCCTAGCTCTATGGCAGAATTATTATTTTGTTGGAATCTTTGGCTTGGGAAACATGATTCAAATATTTGGAATTTAATTCCAGGATGTTTGATTTGGACTGTATGGATGGAGCATAATTGTCGGTCCTTTGAAGATTCTGAGAACTCTTTGGTTAAGTTAATAGGCCTGCACCAGAGAAGTCTTTTGGATTGGACTCGGTGTTGGGGTTTTACCGAATGTTCTTCTATTGTTTAGTTTTTTTCTTCTCTTAGTTTAGTCTCTTGATTCAGTTTTGTGTTTTGCTGTGTTCATTCTCATGAACACATTGTATGTTTCTTTTTCCATTTACATCAATAATAATTCTGATATTACCTATCAAAAAAACAAAAAAAAAAAAAAAACTAAAACACAACAGCTAAAAAGTTATGATAACTATCTACATTCGATATAAATTTTCAAGTCATAGTAACGAGAAAATTTCCAATATTAGATTGTTGAGAACACCAAAAGATATCTTGATCTCAACCCAATATCACTTCAACAAATGGTTTTTGTTACTCATAAATATCTTAATCTAATAATTAAACCATTGAATTTTAGGAAAAGCATATTAAAATGAAGAGATAAAGGGATATTATTTCCTTCAGTCCCCATGAAACATTGTAGCCTACGCAAATATACCAGCATTAATTTTTTAAACATAGGGGTAACAATGTCATAAAACCACATATAAGTAACAACCTTGATATATTTTATATTGAACACATAAGGAAGCTCGTGTTTTAAAGCATGCAACCATTCGACTTATACAATTGCCCAATAACAAACAGTGTTGAGCACTGCACAAGTTTATTAAAGCTTGACATATGCAGCTTGAAGTACAAACAATGCAAGCACCTGTTTTCATTTACCAAGTGAATATTTAAACCCTTCAACACATAATGAACAGACAGAGAAAAGTAAGGGAAAGGAAAGTTAACATACTTGTGCTCCAAAAAAAGAGAACCAAATTGATCTGGAAAAGCCAACTTTGCCACAAAATACATACCTTAAAAAATGGCCGAGCACCAAAAATACATAAAATGAATTGAACAAGGGATAATATCATGTTTAAGGGAACAGTAAATTAAAATATTTAAAAGCAAACCTGAGAAGCCAAGCCAAGTTTGCCGCAACAAAGCCTTAAAAAGTAGCCAGCTAAATGCTAGGAGTGCAATAGTAATTAAAATCACACACATGCAACCTAAAATACACAATGGAAGCAACAACTTTCATTTAGAAAGTGAATTTAAAATTTTAAACTCATAATTAGCTATCTGACAAAATGGAATAGGCAAGTTTGAATACTTGTGCAACTATAGAATGGAAACAAACTGATTTAGGGAATCCAACTGTGCTGCAAGAAAGGCCTTAACTAACAGCCTACAGAAAAAAATATAAAAAAAAAACTCAACAATGAATAGAATCATGTTAGAGTGAACACTGTTGAATTTGAAAGACTCATTAGCAAAAAGTGAAATCAACGAGAGAATCAAATCAATCCAGAAAGCACCTTCAACAAGAATCTATAAAATAAATCAAACAAGGATTTGTATGGTATCACATTCGAAGGCACAGTATATTGAAAGAAACTTAACAGAAACAGTGAAGTAAAAAAGAACAACAGATGAGTGAATTCAAGAGTTCACCACAAACTATGTTTCTCGAGTACAAGAAAGTCCAAATTAGAATTCCCCCTCATGTAGACACATCCAGTTCAAAATTATCAAACATTGTCCCCACAAAATCAAAAAACAAACAAACAAGCTAATAAAGAAGTCATGCTTGGACAAGGATGGCATCTGTCCAATCACTTCCATATAACGATGACTTGCAAAAAACCAAGCATATTCCAACTCACTCCAATCATTACAGAATAAAGCAAAAACCTGTTTTATTCTTCTCTTGGAAACCATCTTAAAATCACAATCCCTGTTAATCTAACTGCACTACACCAATGGGAAGCATTACCACATTCAAATTAGACATGAGCTTGCCAAAACAGAATGACTAAAACAAGACAACAGAACAAAGGAAAAAGAACAGGAATGAAAGTTGATTTTCAGCAAGCATTTTTGGAAAGTAACAATTCTATGTAATCCTCTTGGAAACGAAACCTAAGAAAAGAAAACACAGTGCAAGTATTAAAAATAATTAATACAAGCAAAAACTGTCCCTATAAAGGTTGGATTGAAAGAAAGAATAACAAAAGCAGAAAAGAGAGAGAGAGAGCTTATCGCCAAATCAAACTCCGACACTTGCCCTGCCAAGCATCCAAAAGAAAATTCCAGCAGCTGTTTTAACATGCACCCAGAGTTGCAAAATTGAACAGAAGAAATCTTCTATAAAAAGGTAAATCAAACACTTCCCTAGCATTTAGAACAAAATGCTTAAGGCATAAAATTCATCTCTTATATGGCAGCCAAATGACAAAATTGAAGATTTTATATTCTGAAAAGTTGTGAAAGTAAGTAAATGGCAGAAGAAAACGCAACCTAGAAAAACAATCCAGCTAGTGCTGGAATTCTTTAAAACCAAACATACGGAGCCAGAAAAAAACACAATCCAAGCACCAATTAGTGTTTACAAAGCAAATTTTAAAATTTTAAACACATAATTACACCCATCTAGAAATAGGAGATTGTGCTATTATAGGAGACAACCAAATCATTGTAAAAAAGCCTTCTTTGCTGCAACAGATGCCATATAAGAGCCGCCAGGGACAAAAACCTGTAAAATAAATTGAAGGAATAGTATGGCCAAAATGTCACAATAGCACTATTTACTAAAATATATTTTAATTTACCACTATTTCAAAAATATGTAGGGATCTACCGCATTTTGGATACTCGAGTTTTCCACGGTACTTGAGTTCCATGAACTCAAGTTCCATGGAAAAATTTTGAAATTTTTTTATGGTACTCGAGTTCCATAAAAAATTTTCCGGCAACTTTGAATGCAATTTTTTCAAAGAACTCGAGTTTATGAAACTCAAGTTACACGGCAAACTCAAGTTTCACAAACTCGAGTTTCAAAAAGATGGTAGATCCCTAAATATTTCCAAAACAATGGTAGATTGATATATATTTCGGTAATCAGTGGTATTTGGCCATTTTTGCCAGAATAGTATAGTATCACATATGAGGAAACATGTGATTAGAAGACTAGTAGGTGATAAATTTTTTGTTTTTGATAGGTAATTAGAGAAGTATTACTAATGAAAAAAATAGGAAATAGTACAAGTTGTTCATGATAATGAACAACAAGAAAAAGATAAAACAAACAGCAAAAAAGATGGAAATTAAGAAACTAATCTAAGAGACAACATAAACACAGAGAGAGAAGAATAATCAGTAAATCCCCAACACTGAGACCACTCAAAAAGACTACGTTAGCATAAAACCTTTAACTCATCTAACGTCTTCTTAGTGTCCTCAAAGGAATGACGATTTTGTTCCAACCAAATAGTCCACATTAAACAGCCTAGAATCAAATTCCAAATGCTCGAATTATGCTTCCCAAACCACTGATAAAGTAGAATCAAGACAATATGAAAAGAGTTTTCTTATTGATGCAATCAACACTGCCCAAGTTTGAGCACCACAAACCCAAAAAAGGAACATCGCCAACTTATATAAAAGCAAACGGTATTGGGTGCTCAATATAAGAGTCCATAAAAGCAAAATCTTCATACTAATATAGACCTGATTGGACATTGACATTATCAGCCCACCCACTTTATATGACAAGGACAAAAATTGCAATTGAAATTTCAAAACCTCACCAAGTGAATCAAGAATTTATGGTACACCAGGAAACCATAGCCTAAGAAAACCAGTTATAGGCTCAGCACACCCAAAAAAAAAAAAAGATCAGTTCCCTAGACAAATTAGGATTGAGATATTTAACTTGAACTAAAAATTGCAAGAGTTACAAACAAGTAGAACTACTATACGTCAGTAGCATCCAACATGTTTAAGGTGCATCAATTTAGCATCAATAGACTGAGGTGGTCAATAGGAGCTGGGGCAACCTCCGAAGGTGTTTTGTAAGGGACAAACTTAAGGAATCGAAGAATGTTTTACCTATAGCAGAGTTTGCCTACCAATAGAACAACTCAACACTCTCCCTTTGAGATTGTTTATGGATGCAACCAGCTAGTGTTCTCGACTCGTCAAGCTTACCCTTACCCAAGAAGGAGCATCCAAAAGCCACTGAATTAGTTGACTTGGTAAAAAAGCTACATGCAGATATTTAGAAGAAAATAGAGGCTAACAATGCTAAGTACAAGGCACAAGCTAACCAAAAGAGAAGGCAAGTGATTTTCAAGGAAGGTGATGTAGTATGGGTGATCCTAACCAAGGAGAGGAACCCTGCTAGACCTTATACAAAGTCAAGCTACCTGATCATCTATGCATTTCTAACAGTTTCAATGTACATCACTAGCCACCCTATCATGCCCCAGATCAATTTACAACATGCCATACTTGAGGACAAATGTGTTCCAAAGAACGACAATCTTGATGCAATTCATTTTTAAAGTTAGCTGTTAATAGCTTATGTTTTATAATAAGTAGATTCCTTTAACTTTTAATAGTCATTATCAATAGTAACAGAAAGTTAGTTAGCTGATAGGTTGTTAGTGATAAGTGCAATAGCCTATTAGTTAGCTGGAGAAGTTTGTTAGGCTTTGGCCAATCATATGGAGGGTTCTTGTAATTAACTCAATAGCTTGCTTATGTAACTATAAATAAGCAAGGCTACCCTCGTTATAGCTAGTTGATTTTTTTTTTTTTTGATAAGTAATAAAGATTTATTGATATAAAAAAAGAGACACCCATATACACAAGGAGTATACATGAGTGTACATTTCAAATACAAAAATTACATAAATCAAGTAAATCCAAAATTAAAGAAAACTAAGAACTAGTCCAATAAGGTTCCTAAAAATAAAAGCTTGAGATCAGGCATAGAACACTCATTGTCTTCAAAACACCTACTATTTCTTTCCTTTGAAATACACCACTTCAAACAATGAGAAACAACAATCCATATATATTCATCATGATGGCGACCAAATCGACCTTGTCAGCAAGCAAGAAGCTCAACAACAGACATTGGCATAACCTAACAAACTCCAAATAAATCAAAAACCATATCCCACAACTCCAAAGCAACCGGACAATGAAGGAATAGATGGTCAACCGTTTCACTATTACACTTGCACATATAAAACCAATCCAAAATGCACACCTTTCTTTTTCTTAAATTGTCAATTATCAGACATTTCTCCAAGGCAACAGTCCACACAAAGAAAGCCACTCTAGGAGGAATCTTTTGCTTCCAAATGCTCTTCCAAGAAAAAAACTGCCCACAATGGCTAGCTAGAAGATGGGAATACACACTAACCATAAACCCCTTACTCTTATCAGGTAACCAACATCCCTTATCCTCCCCAATCCCCCTTACAACAGAGCCATAAATGGCATCCATGAAGCTCTAGAAAGCTTCCCATTCCCAATTATGCACATCCCTTCAAAAATGTATATCCCAATGAAGGACTCCATTGGTGTACCTCATTTGATCAGCTACACTTGCCTCTTTGTTTCAACAAATCCTATATAATTCAAGATAGTAGTCTACAAGAGAAGATGTTACACAACATCAATCTAGCCGAACTACACTTTTGATCCATCTTCAATTTCATCGAAGATAAACCGAGATAAAGAGGGCCACCCCCGTCTAATATTTTTCCACAAACTAACTCCATATGGACCAGAGAATGAGCTTAAACACCAACCACCCCATTCACAACCATACTTCACCTCTATCACTTGTCTCCAAAGAGAATCCCTTTCTTGCCCAAATCTCCATAACCACTTCCCTAATAAAGCTACATTAAAAATTCTCAAGTTTCTAATCCCCAAACCACTTGAAGAAAGTGGAGCACAAATAGTAGCCCAATTAACAAGATGAAATTTGGGTTCATCCCTCAAGCCACCCCATAGCTAGTTGAATTTGAATCCAAGAAATCTCTACCTATGATCTATTATTCCAAGAGTGTCTCCTGAAGAGCTAGTTCATTCTTTCTTTTCTCTAAGCAACTTAGTTTCGTAAAACAACTTTCCTTTTCACCATTTTTTCCTCCATCACATGTTTAGATCATAATCCATGTCAATATAACAAAACAACAAGACAAAGGGAAAATAATTGGAATGGAAATTTCAAACACTCGCTATGAAAAACTAGAATTCATAATTCTCAAGGAAATAAAGCCTTTGAAAAGCAAACACAATGCAAGTAAAGGAAAGAAATATAATAAGGAGGAATTGTCCTTATATAGTTAGGATTGTAGTAGAAAATAACAAAAACATGGAAGAGAGAGAGAGAAAGAGAGATGAGTATAGAGACAAAGGGAGAGAGCTTATCGGCAAATAAAAGTCCTCTACTTCCACAGCCAAGCTCCCAAAAGAAAATTCCAGCTCCTGTCAACATGCCCTTAATGAGACTCTTCACATCCACTCAAAGTTGCAAAACAACTAGAAGTACTCATTACTACAAGAGGAATCCATACTTCCCTGGAAATAGCAACCATGTTTAAAACATGCAACTCTTATCTTATGCAGCTGTCCAAAGAAGATAAATCACAACACTGACAAAGCTCCCAAAAAAAAAGTTAGATTAACTTGTAAAAGTTGTTATAAGTGCAATAGATGGCAATAGAGAATGCAAGCAGGATAAAAAGGCGGACTAGTGCTGGAATATGTTATAACCATACAAATACAGCCTGAAATATAGACATAGCAAGCACTAATTTTTGTTTAAAATTGAATTTTGAATTCTTACACCCATGATTAACGACCAGCCACCAGCCAACATAAAGTGATTGTGCTTCAATAGAAGAGATCCAGCAGAACCCCCCTTCAACCAAAATCAATGAAATAAATCAAACAAAGAATTGTGAAGGATCATTTATGAAGGAATAGCATATTGAAAGAAACTGATAAAAAAAATTAAATCAAAAGAATAAGCCCTTGAATTGAACAAGGAGTATCATGTAAGATTGAACAGCTTATTGAAAGACTCATAAGCAAAACCAGCCAGCAACCTGAGCAATGCATGGGAAAGTTTGACATTTTTTCTTTCTAAATAAGATATTTGATAATTATGATAACTAATGAGCATTTATTATAATTGTATTTGTATATGAAATTATATATTCTAGTATTAAGCATTTATTACGATTGTATGTCTACAGAACTATATATTCTACCATTTAAAGAAACTATAGAGTATTGCAATGGAATGTTTGAATATAGAACATGATTTAAATACTAAAATAATGACGTGTAAAAATGTGAGACGTGAAAAGCTTATTGTCGAAAAACTCATAATCAAAAACAGAAATCAAGAGAAGGGAAGAATTTTCTTATTGTTGAAGTCAACACAGCACAAACTCACAAAACAAACATTGGCAAATACTTCAAATTAACAGTATCTACTCACTTTCGATGACTAGGAAATCAATCAGCAACAACCTAACACTGTGATTTATGATGCAAATCCAAAGACATATAATTCACAGAAATCCCACCTCATGCCAATCAAAACAGTAAAATATTCCCTCAGCAAACATATTCCGGTCATGATCTTTGTTAATCAATGTTTAAGATTGCCTAACTCATTCCAGTATGATCTATTACCTTACTCAAATTAAATTATCTCCAAATCAAACTCTGCTGCAATGCACAATAAGAAACTTCCTAGCTCCTCTAAACATATTGGGATTATGATATTCAACATGCGCTCAAAATTGAAGTACTAGGATATTTCAGTAGGATATTTCTCTACAAGATGAAAGAAGAATAAAGTATAAAATCTCTACCATCACTCTTTGCAATTCCTCATAAAAACAATCACCGACATTGTGAAACAGGCACTAACAAATCAAAGCAATGACCAATGTATTGAACCCAGCTTTACAACAAAGAAAAATTTGCATTCCAGTAGAAATATCTTCTTTTTTTATAGGTGCATTCCAGTAGAAATATCAATATCAAAGATTTTAACATCAGTTCAGATATTTGGGTGTTGCAAACTCTCACCAAGTTATGCATTAACAATAAAGTAACAAATCTTTTTCACCAAGCCTTAGTTATCCTGTCATTAAAATGATCAAACCCTAATATTCATTCAGAGAAAGAAAGAAACCTACCAGAAAGCAATCACTAATGTGTTAAGAGCAACCCTAAATAGTAACAAACAAGGTCTTTCCAGAAAGCAATCAAGAGATGCATATATAGAGAGCCGAAAAGTGAAATCAGCAGAAAGATTATTCTGATTATTCCAGTCAAAACAAAAAGTTTAAGACAGTTTGAAGACTTCTACGCAAACACAGTTTCTAAAGTACAGGAAAGTCCAAATGACAAATTCCCCTACAAGACTAAAACTATCAAACATGGTCTATACAAAACCATAAAACGAACATCAAATAAAAGAACTCTTCTCCACGACAGGAATCCCACATTTCACTGGAATTCAAATTCCTGCAGAAATATCAGTATGAAGTTTTTAACATCTGTTCAGAATTTCAGGTGTTGCAAAACCATCCATGGAAAAACTGGTACGTTTTAGAATCCAAAAAAGCACAAGACAAATTCATGCAACTCTCAAAGCTAGAACTCTTCACTGAGTACAAGATACATGAACGATAAAGTAAGAAATATTTCTCACCAAACCGTAGTTATCCTATCAACAAAATGATCAAACCCTCATATTCATTTGTAGAAAACAAAGAAACCTTCCTAAAAGAAATCACCAAATTATTAACAAAAGCCCTAATCAGTAACAAAGGTCATCCCAAGAGCCATTTATAGACAGCCCCCAAAAGTTATATCAAGAGAAGGATTTTTCTGATTGTAGCAGTCAAAACAACCAATGTTCAAGACAGTTCAAGACTTTTATGCAAGCTCAGTTTCTAAAGTAGAAGAAAGTCCAAATGACACATTCCCCTAGACATACAAAGATTAAAGGATTTTTTATGCTCTTTAGCTCCTTTTTGCTCTCATGTTCGATATGTAGTCCCAAAAGCAAACATATTTAGTTAAGTAGCATCTTGAGTCTAAGAGACTCATTTTCAACTTGAGTCTCTGAACTTGAGTCACAGAAGGAACCAAGAGGAACTTGTGTTTATGTGAATATTTGAGGACCTGTAGGTGTATTTTTGGTGAATTTGGGCAGAGTCAAAGTTTCTCTTGGTTTTCTTTAAGGAAATTGAGTCTTAGAGACTTGATTTTCACGTGGATTTTTTGTCCACATCAGTTTTGCCACCTGAACTCGAGTCTTAGAGTCTCAAGCTCCTTTAGTGAACTCAAGTCTCTAAGATTCGAGATGCTACTTATAAGTTTGCTTTTGGGGCTACATAACAAAAATGTTGGCAAAAAGAGGCCCAAGGGCAAAAACAAACACCAGCATCGTATAAAGTAGCATATACATTACTCAATGCTCAAATTTGAATAAAAAAATCATACTAACAGAGTTAGTTGGACATTGACAATATCAGCCCACTTTCTATGACTACGAAATCAAATCCAAGATTAAGAATTAAAAAGGCAAATTTACACACACTCGAAAAAAAAAAAATGATTTCCAAAAAACCCACCTCATGCCAATCACAATAGAATTTAAGCAAAAGCCTAATTTATTTTCCCACTGCAACCATGACGCAAATTCAATGACCAAAAACTTAACAGAACAGCAGGAAAAAGGGGCATGAATTCCAATGGAATTTTCAAAATACTTGAACATAGAACCCTAACTTAAACTTAAGACTAAGAATGGCAGTCACAGTCCCAATATTGAGTATTAGAAAGAATTAAAACAAGTCAAAATTATAATCATAACTCTTTTGATTGTAAGATAGAACAATGAAAACAAGAGGAAAGAAAGAAGAGATTCTCACCAAATCAAACTCTACCACTTAAGCTGCCAAGCTCCAAAAACTTATCTGCTTCCTGTGGATATGTCAGGACTGAGATTCTTAACATGCACTGAAAAGTTACAAAACAACGAATAAAAGAACTCTTCTCTACAAAAGAAATACACCACTTTACTGGCAATTGAGCAACCATGTTTAAAGCATGCCACTCTTAACTTATGCAACTGTCCAAAGATGATAAATCTCAACATTAACAAAGCTCCAAAAAAGCATAATAGGATAAATTCCTAAAAGTTGTGATAAGTGCTATAGCTATCTATAGAGAGGGGAACGACAAACATGCTTACTAGTGCTGGAATTGGTTAAAACCACACACATGGAGCCTGAAATATAGACATTGCAAGAGCCACTTCTCATTTACAAAATTATTTTAAAATTTTAAACAATAATTACCAGCCAGCCAAGTTCAAGCGAATACTCTCCAATAGAAGAGAACCACATTCATCTAGAAAACGCTGTCAACCAAAAATTTTAAATTAAAGAAAACTAGGAATTTTGTAAGACATGTTTGAAGGAACAGTATATTGAGAATTTAAAAAAATAAATAAATAACAATAATAAAAACAAAAGTTAAATCACAAAAAGAGAGGAGTCTTCTAATTGTTGCAAATTCAACACTTATCTAGAAACTTCGTATTTCCAGTACAAGAAAGTCCAAGCCACAATTCTCCCTTCACAAAACATATTAAGATAAAAATTACCAAACATTATCCTCACAAGTTTATAAAGATGTCATGCCTAAACAAGGAATGACTCGCAAATAACAAAAAATATTCCAAGATTACAATTATGAAGAAAATCTAAAGAAAGAAGTTGAAGCAATTTAATTCCCAGAAAACCCAACACATGCCAAATGCCAATTATGACAATATAAAGCAAAAACGAGTCTTATTCTTCTCTGGGAAACCATGTTTAGGGCCAAAATGGCCAAATATCACTATTTGGTTAAAAATATAGCGATCTACCACTATTTGTGAACTATATAGAGATATACCACTATTTTCGAACTTGAGTTCCTCAAACTCGAGTTTGCCGTGTAACTCGAGTTCCATTAAAATCTACCATTGTGGCTCCCGCTGAGCTAGATTTTTTAATTGAAAAATTCCATGTGAAACTCGAGTTTAGAAAACTTGATTTCCTTGAAAAATAAAACACGAGTTCTGCTTAAGTGATGAACTCATCTTGTTCTCAGTCTCAGTCTCCCTCTTCTTTATCAATCTCCCAAAACCCCAAATCCGCTACTTCACCACCATGGTCACCATGCCAAACTCAAGCGAAGCTGACTCAACCACAAATCCCACTCTTACCGGAAAGAGTCCAGGCTGCACCAAGTCTCCCATCTCTCACCAGAAAACCCACTCTCCCTATCCCTCATCATCTGCATTTGAGAAATACCCATAGGATTTAATTTTTGGGTTCAAGTCTTTCCCCCTCCTTTCGCAAATACCCATCTGCATCTGCAGTTGCTCCTTTTGGCTAAGTTGCACCGACATGGACACAGGTACGGATATAAGGGTAGGGCAATTTTTGAAAAAAAATGGTACGACACAGCGTGGATATGACAATTAAATAATTAATTAAAATTTATATTTAGGCATATTTTTAAATATTTTTAGACATAAAATACGTTTATGTCTAGAATTTAAATTATGTAAGAACTACAAATAAATAAACTAACACCCAAAGTAGTACAATAATGCACATAAAATGTTTAGAGTACAAACCGAAAGTTTAAATAGCCTACATTCAACATCAAACTAAAAACATAAAAGGAAAACATTATAATTTATAAGGCAAAAGGCAAAAGGCAAAGTAAAGAAAAAAAAAATTAAAAAAAAAAATATATATATATATATATATATACACACAGTATAACACAGTGAGAGTGGGATTAAAAAAAAAAAACGTGAAAAAGAAAGTTATGAGTAACAGCTGTGACCTGTTACTCACCCAAAGCAAATAAAAGAAAGAAAAAAAAAAAAAAGGAAGAGAAATCACAAAACAGAGAGAGAGAGAGGAGAAAGTCGGACCTGTCCACACCAAGAGAGAGAGAGATCGAAAGGGATAGAGGGCACAACGACTGTCTATGGAGTTCACCGACTCACCGATCTAGCATCGGTGAGGGACAGAGGGCAGCAGGAGGGTTGGCTGTGGGTTTCAACTTTCACGGTAATGATTTCTCAGATTGAAGCTACTTTGTTTTAGGGTATATCACAAAATCAACGATAATGATTTGTCCGTCTATCAAAATTTGTGAATTTTTTTTTTCATTGCTGGCGTGTCCACCATGGCGGCGCCGAGTTGGAGAAGCAAAAAAAAAAAAAAAAAAAAAAAAAAAGAAGACACCGCTCGGACACCGGAGTCCGGCAAGTCTTACCAGTATCAGTGGTATTTTGCCAAAAATGGCGTGTCAGTGCGACCTAGCCTTTTGGGTTCATGTCTTTTTGATTCAATTTTTAATTTCCCAATTACCCATCTGCGTTTGATCCCACTAGAAATGTCTAACTTCAATTTCTTGCTCAACAACGTCAGCTTCCCATTCCTTCCTTTATTTATTTTCTTGCTACTCTAGTGCTCATAGTACTGGGTCTTTGTTTTTCATGTTACTTTCCTTGTTTTTAATGTTTAGGTCATAATTCCGTGGTTAGGTGGATATGATGTTTCCACTTCGTTTGACATTGTTTTTGAGTTCCAATGTGTTATTTTGTTCCCAAGATGCATTTCTATGTTTTGATGCATCTCTGTGTTTGAATTTATTTTTACAGTACTTGAGCTTGAAGAGCTCGAGTTGTATCAACAAGAAACTCGAGCTCCTTGAGCTCAAATTCCTTGTCCAATTCAGCCTGCCACGGTGGCAATTTTTAATGGAACTCAAGTTACATAGCAATTTTTAATGGAACTCGAGCTCCTTGGGAAACTCGAGTTCCAAAATAGTGGTATATCCCTATATAGTTCACAAATAGTGGTAGATCCCTATTTTTTTTTGCAAAATAGTGGAATTTGGCCATTTTGGCCCCATGTTTAGATCATAATCCATGTCAATCTAACAAAACAACAAGACAAAGGGAAAATAATTGGAATGAAAGTTTCAAACACTCATGATGGAAAACTGTAATTCATAATTCTCAAGGAAATGAAGCCTATAAAGAGCAAACACAGCACAAATAAAGGAAAGAAATAAAACAAGGAGAAATTGTCTTTATAAAGTTTAAGTTAGGATTGTAGTAGGAAATAACAAAAACAGGGAGGAGAGAGAGAGAGTAGAGATAGAGAGACAAACAGAGAGAGAGGAACCCATATATTGAAAAGCTATCTTCCTTCTTGAACGGGTCAGTCATTGAAGAGCATCTTGAAAAGCTATCTTCAATATGTTGATCGAAAAGTTTCCTTGCCACTGGTCACCCAAAGCTGGTCCCACCATCCTTCCAACTGTTTTATTGGTTGACATATTCTCACCTAGTGACTGTATATATTGAGCTAAACCAACCAACATATTGACTCAACTATCTGATAGAAAATCTAGGAATCAATTTTCTTTAAAAGGGTTTTAAAGATACCAGTCTCCTATCTATCGAAAACAAACTGCATTCATCTTAAAATCAATAACTCACCTCATCCATCACAAAATTAATGATTCTGCTACACATTCTTGCCAAAACAGAACCAAGAGGGAGAAAATAAATACAATGTAAATGTACATATCTTGTAAAGGGGTTTGATCTTCTCAATAACAGCAATAAAATGATTCAAAAGAGGTGCATCATTCACTTCAATGTCAGGAGCATGTCCCTAAACAGCAAGCACATCTACCAATAACCATGACAGATTGAACCAAAATAGTTCAGCAGAATCAAACCACCAAAATATATTCACTTTACATAAATCATAGCACAGAAATAAGAAATCATCAGAACCTCGGGCTCTCATAAATCTAATACTCAATTAGGTTCTAAGTTATAGCCTACCAACTAGAAAAATACCAGCAGAAATATCAATCAACATATATGATCATAGCACCCATAGAGGCTCGTAAGTGCCACTATTACTATTATTATTATTATTCTCTAACATCAACTAAACCTATTCTCCCACACTTAAACACACACCGGCTCCATTAGACCTCTAATGCACTAATCGTTACAAAATTAATATATCAAATGGTAGTAAAGTCTGGCAGACCTTTAACAGTCAAAGCAGCCCACTACCTTGCTAAGTTTACCCTTGATTACAGGTATTTTCTCTAATACTTAAGGCTGAAAAATAGTCAACTTTTTCTGTAAACATGTAATGGCTACCTTAAATTTTTGGGATAAACTCCAATCACAATTCATCTAGGTTAAATTTCAAAATGAACGCAGTGGTTTTCAAGATGTCTATTGTAGACGATCACCCATCAAATTTTTAAAACAATTACCAATATTTTTCCTCTATATAATGCCCTTATCATGGGGACACTGTAGACCAAAATTTGAATTTTGGGAGATTAGTTACAACTTACATCAGAAAATTCCATGTAAGAGAAATTGTTTAAAAATTCTAACAAAGCAATTAAATCAGCAAGCAGGCACAAAACAAACAGTGAACATACTAAACTTAAAGATAAAGAAACAACCACAAAGAGCTGACTATACACGGGAGTTGCACAAGCTTATTGAAAATGAATAAGTAGATTTTTAGAACAATTTTTTTTTCCAATGTGGTTCACCTATTCCAATGAAATTCAAGGGCTGTAAATGGATTTTCAAGAAAATAACACAAAATCAATTAACCCAACTACCTGCAAAACCAATTCTACAAATATGCAAAATAGAACCAGTGCCAACTGCAATTCCTTAATGAAAACAAAATCTAACACAAATACCTAAATCAAAAAGAATGAAAAGAAAATACACCAATGGTTAGGATTGCAGTAGAAAATGACCCAAAAAAATGGGAGAGTGAAAGAAGTGATAGAGAGACAAAGGGAGAGAACTTATCGCAAATTAAAAGTTCACTACTTGCACATCCAAGCTCCAAAGAGAAAATTCCTGCACCTGTCAACATGTCATTAGTGAGACTCTTAACATGCACTCAAAGTTACAGGAAAAAGAAAAAGAACTCTTCACTACAAGAGGAACCCATACTTACCTGGAAATAAAGCAACCATGTCTAAAACATGCAACTCTTATCTTATGAAACCGTCCAGAGAACATAAATCACAAAACAGATAAAGCTCCAAAAAATAATAATAGATTAGCTTTTAAAAGTTGTTAAAAGTGCAACAGATGGCAGAAGAGAGAGTCAGCAGTATAAACCATGTTCAGGATGCAACCTTTAATAATCTGTCTACCCCACACCAATTACTGGCAGTCCAGACTCATCTTGAATGACCAAAAACTTAATAGAACAGCAGGGAAATGGGACATTAACCACAATGGAATTTCCAAAATACTTCCAACTTATAACCCTAATGTAAACTGAAGCCTAAGAAAGGCACCTGGTCCAAGAATTAGAAAGAATTAAAATACGTCAAAATTTATAATTATAATTATTTTGATAGTAAGATAGAGAACAACAAAAACATGAGGAAAGAAAAGAAAGCTTACCCTGAAACCAAACTCTGCCACTTAAGCTGAAAGCACTGAAAAAGGTTCTGCTTCCTGTAGACAAAAAATCTATAAAATAAATCAAACAAGGAATTGTATAGGATCAAGATCAATATTATCAAACATTGTCCTAACAAGTTTAAAAAGATGTCATTCTTGGACAATTCGCTAGCAAAAAATGAATTGCGAATAACCAAGCATGTTCCAAGTTTACAAATAATCATACAAATCCAAAAAAATAAGTTGAAGTAATTTAATGCCCAGAAAGCCCAAAAACTCAAGCCAAATGCCAATTAAAACAGGAAAAGGCAAAAATGATTTGACTAAAAGTTTGTCACAATCCCTGTTAATCTAACTGCCCCACACCAATAAGGGGATTACCACATTCAAATTAGATAAAACTTGATAAAAAAGAATTCACTAAAAGTTTGAAATTAAAAATAATAATAAAAAAATAAAGGGACAAAGGAAAAGAATTGAAACGAAAGTGTCAAACCCTCACTATGAGAAACTGGAAAAAGAGAAAATAACAAAAACAGGGAGAAAAAGAAGAGACAGGCAGAGCTTATCGCCAAATCAAACTATGCCGCTTACGCAGCCAAGCACCCAAAACAAAATCCAGCACCAGTCAAAATAACGTGCACCCAAAGTTGCAAAAGTTGAGAAACAATGAACAGAATAACTCTTCACTAATTAATCCAATACATTCCTAGCAGTTAGAACAACAATGTTTAAAGCATACAAGTAGTTTAGGAAGAATTAAAGAAATAAAAATTAGGAAATGAACAGCCAAATAGCACAAGATTAGAGAAATCAGTAGTCTACCATACATGATTGGTGGAGAAGGACCGACACAACTTGACAATATTCTCCAAGTGAGGCTGACCTCTTTAAAAAAAAAACACAGAATTATCACCATCACACATGGACTCAGAGGATGCAAAAACCGCCAAAATTTTCTTTGAAGTCAGATGGAATTCTAGCTTAGACTGGCACTCAATTGGCATGGAGAAATGTCAGATGCAAGACACTAGTAAGAAACTTACAGCATAAATGACTTCCAAAAACTCAGACTCAGTCAAACTCCAATCTGTTGGCTCATTGGTCATAAAGAAAGCTTACCCCGAAATCAAACTCTGCCGCTTAAGCTGAAAGCACCGAAAAAAGTTCTGCTTCCTGTAGACAAGTCGGGATAGAGATTCATAGCATGCACTTGAAAGTTACAAAACAATGAATAAAAGAACTCTTCTCCACAAGAGAAGTCAGAATAGAGATTCATAACATGCACTCAAAACGAAACAACAAATAAAAGAACTATTCTCTACATGAGAAATCCTACACGTTACAGGCATTTGAGCAACCATGTTTAAAGCATGCAACTCTTAACTTAAGAAACTGTCCAAAGATGATAAATCACAACACTGAAATTGATGCAGGGCAATTTCAAGTAGCTATATCCTAATCCTCTTATAACGAATTAGTTAGTTAGTTAGATGATTTCTTAAGCATTATCCCATAGGATTTAGACACTTGTCAACCATCTAGAGGCTGCCAATGCCAAACAACTAGTATAAGTAGTAGAATGTAAGCTCTTTGTAAATCAGTTTTTTGGTAATTGAATAAAACTATGTATTCTTGCAGAGGTACTTATCCACCTATCAATGTGTCCTAAGAAACTCACCCTTTCATTGTTTCTAAAGTATACACAGACAGCCCATCACATTTCCCTGCATCAAAAATATACACATAGCAAGCACCAATTTCTGCCAAACAAATGGAGCCCGAAATATAGACATAGCAAACGCCAATTTTTTTTAAAAGTGACTCTTAAATTCTTAAACCCATAATTACCAGCAAGCCAACAAAAAGAGATTGCACTCTAATAGAAACAACCAAATAGATCCAGAAGACGCCTTCAACCGAAATCTAGAAAATAAATCAAACAAGGAATTGTATAGGATCAAGTTTGGAGGAACATCATATTGAAAGAAACTTCAAAGAAAAATTAAATCAAAAGAATAAGACAGGAATTTTCCTATTGTTTCACATTCAAGAGTTCTCCACAAATTCGGTTTATCAAGCACAAGAAAGTCCAAATTAAAATTTCCTTCCGGAATACATATCAAGATCAATATTATCAAACATTGTCCTAACAAGCTTATAAAGATCTCATTCTTGGACAATTCACTCACTTGCAAAAAATGAATTGCAAATAACCAAGCATGTTTCAAGATTACGAATAATCATGCAAATCCAAAAAAATAAGTTAAAGCAATTTAATGCCCAGAAAGCCTAAAAACTCGGGCCAAACGCCAATTAAAACAGGAAAAGCAAAAAAGACTAGATTAAAAGTTTGTCACAATCCCTGTTAATCTAACTGCCCCACACCAATAAGAGGACTACCACATTCAAATTAGATATAACCTTGATAAAAAAGAATTCACTAAAAGTTTGAAATTAAAAATAATAATAAAATAAATAAAGGGACAAAGGAAAAGAATTGGAACGAAAGTGTCAAACCCTCACTATGAGAAACTGGAAAAAGAGAAAATAACAAAAACAGGGAGGAAAAAGGAAGAGACAGACAAAGCTTATCGCCAAATCAAACTACGCCGCTTACGCAGCCAAGCACCCAAAACAAAATCCAGCACCAGTCAAAATAACATGCACCCAAAGTTGCAAAAGTTGAGAAACAATGAACAGAATAACTCTTCACTAATTAATCCAATACATTCCTAGCAGTTAGAACAACAATGTTTAAAGCATACAAGTAGTTAAGGAAGAATTAAAGAAATAAAAATTAGGAAATGAACAGCCAAATAGCACAAGATTAGAGAAATCAGCAGTCTACCATACATGATTGGTGGAGGCGGACCGACACAACTTAAGGATATTCTCCACGAAGTGAGGCTGACCTCTTTAAAAAAAAAAAAACACAGAATTATCACCATCACACATGGACTCAGAGGATGCAAAAACCGCCAAAATTTCTTTGAAGTCAGATGGAATTATAGCTTAGACTGGCACTCAATTGGCATGGAGAAATGTCAGATGCAAGACACTGTCAAACTCAGACTCTATCAAACTCCAGTCTGTTGGCTCATTGGTCATAAAGAATACAGTTATCACCATCAAGAGAGCACTGAAAGAGTACAAATATGCTGTCCCTGATAGGCTGGCAGGGTACTTTGCTAGAAGTGGAACCTGAAAGTTTTCACAGCATTAGATTTAACATACACAGATGTAAACTAAGCCAAAAAAAAACAGATAAGACTAGAATATTAGAGCATCTGTATCAGTGGATGCAAAATTTTTGTAAATTTACACATCTAAAACCTACTTTTTCTATTTTACACTCCCATTTTTACAAGATACTCACATCAGTTTGTCTATTATACGCATTTATTCAAATAAAATATTCATCTTCACCCACCATCAACGATCAATCCACACCCACCATCAACCCACCCAGCCACCATCATCAACCACCATCACCCCAAAACCCACTAATCAAACAGAAAATCCAAAACTGATCAAACAAAAAAATTAAAAACACCTCATCCCTTTTCCTTACTCATTTTTTGGAGCTTCTAGACTCATCGTCTCGATCCTTCTTCTTTTTTTCACTATCCCTAAACCCCACAGAAAATCGAGACCAAAAAAATGTCAGACCTCGGCAGCGCAAGCATGGTCCACCAAAACCCACGGCGGGTCACAATGCCGAAGGAGGTGCTGGAGTTCGAGACCTCAAAGGAGGTCCAGGTAGTAATGAGCTTCATAGACATGAGAATCAAAGACGACTTGCTCCGCGGCATCTACCAGTACGGCTTCGAGAAGCCGTCTGCGATTCAGCAGCGCGCCGTGGTTCTGATTCTCCAGGGCAGAGATGTCATCGCTCAGGCCTCGTCCGGTACCAGAAAAACCTCCATGATTGGCTGGACTGAGGGACCAGAGATAAAAGAGAGAGAGGTGACCTTTTATCATCTGGCACCAACAAATAGTAGCAAAAATACATAAAAATGAATTGAACAAGGGATAATATCATGTTTAAGGGAACAGTAAATTAAAATGTTTAAAAGCAAATCTTGAGAAGCCAAGCCAAGTTTGCTGCAACAAACCCTTAAAAAGTAGCCAGCTAAATGCTAGGAGTGCAATAGTAATTAAAATCACACACATGCAGCCTAAAATACACAATGAAAGCATCAACTTTCACTTAGAACGTGAACTTAAAATTTTAAACTCATAATTAGCTAACACTGTTGAATTTGAAAGACTCATAAAAGTGAAATTAACAAGAGAATCAAATCAATCCAGAAAGCACCTTCAACCAGAATCTATAAAATAAATCAAACAAGGAATTGTATGGTATCATGTTCAAAGGCACAATATATTGAATGAAACTTACAAGAAAACGTGCAGTAAAAAAGAACAGGAGATTAGTGAATTCAAGAGTTCACCACAAACTCTGTTTCTCGAGTACAAGAAAGTCCAAATTATAATTCCCCCTCATGTAGACACATCCAGTTCAAAATTATCAAACATTGTCCTCACAAAATCAAAAAACAAACATCACAAGCTAATAAAGAAGTCATGCTTGGACAAGAATGCATCTGTCCAATCACTTCCATATAAGGACGACTTGCAAAAAACCAAGCATATTCCAACTCATACCAATCATTACAAAATCAAGCAAAAACCTATTTTATTCTTCTCTTGGCATCCATCTTAAAATCACAATCCCTGTTAATCTAACTACACCACACCAATGGGAAGCATTACCACATTCAAATTAGACATAAGCTTGCCAAAACAGAATGACTAAAACAAGACAACAGAACAAAGGAAAAAGAACAGGAATGAAAGTTGATTTTCAGCAAGCAATTTTGGAAAGTAACAATTCTATTTAATCCTCTTGGAAACAAAATGTAAGAAAAGAAAACACAGTGCCAGTATTAAAAAGAATTAATACAAGCAAGAACTGTCCTTATAAAGGTTGGATTGAAAGAAAGAATAACAACACAGAAGAGAGAGAGAAAGAGAGAGAGCTTATCGCCAAATCAAACTCCAACACTTGCCCTGCCAAGGACCCAAAAGAAAATTCCAGCAGCTGTTTTAACAAGCACCCAGAGTTGCAAAATTGAACAGAAGAAATCTTCTATAAAAGGCAAAACAAACACTTCCCTAGCATTTAGAACAAAATGCTTAAAGCATAAAATTCATCTCTTATATGGCAGCCAAATGACAAAATTGACGATTTATATTCTGAAAAGTTGTGAAAGTAAGTAAATGGCAGTAGAAAAACCAACCTAGAAAAACAATCCAGGCAGTGCTGGAATTATTAAAAACCAAACATATGGAGCCAGAAACACACACAATCCAAGCACCAATTAGTGTTTACAAAGCAAATTTTAAAATTTTAAACTCATAATTACCAACCAGCGAGAAATATGAGATTGTGCTATTATAGGAGAGAACCAAACCATTGTAAAAAAGCCTTCCTCGCCACAACAGATGCCATATAATAGCCGCCAAAGACAATAACCTGTAAAATAAACTGAAGGAATAGTATAGTATCACATATGAGGAAACAGCCGATTAGAAGACTAGTAAGTGATAAAGTGGAATCAAGACAGCATGAAAAGAGTTTTCTTATTGATGCAATCAACACTGCCCGAGTTTGAGAATCACAAACCCAAAAAACAAACATTGCCAACTTATATAAAAGCATACGTTATTGGGTGCTCAATATACAAGTCCATAAAAGTAAAATCTTCATACTAATATAGACCTGATTGGACATTGACATTATCAGCCCACCAACTTTCTACGACAAGGACAAATAAGTGCAAGTGAAATTTCAAAACCTCACCAAGTGAATCAAGAATTTATGATACACTTGGAAACCATAGCCTAAAAAAACTAGTTGTATGCTAAGCACACCAAAAATAAGAGATCAATTCCCCTAGACAAATCAAGGTTGAAATATTTAACTTGGACTGAAAATTGCAAGAGTTACAAACAAGTAGAACTACTATACATCACTAGCATCCAATATGTTTAAGGAGCATCCATTTAGCTTCAATAGACTGAGGTGGTCAATAGGAGCTTGGGCAACCTCCTAAGGTGTTTTCTAAGGGACAAACCTAAGGAATGGGAGAATGTTTTACCTATAGTAGAGTTTTCCTACAACTCATCTACCAATAGAACAACTCAACACTCCCTTTGAGATTGTTTATGAAATGCAACTGGCCAATGTTCTTGACTTGTCAAGCTTACCATCACCCAAGAAGGAGCATCCAAAAGCCACTGAATTAGCTGACTTCATACAACAGCTACATACAGATAATAAGAAATGAATAGAGGCTAGCAATGCTAAGTACAAGGCACAAGCAAACAAGAAAAAAGGCAAGTGATTTACAAGGAAGGTGACCTAGTATCTATGAAGCACGGATGCGGGTGCGGGTACGGGTACGGGTGCGGGACTCGGCAATTTTTGAAAAAAGTGGGTGCGGGTGCGGCGGGACTCGGCAATTAAAAAATTATTAAAAATATTTTTATTTATATTTTATATATTTTTACTATTAAAATATTCTTAAAAAACATATTACTAATTTACTATGCCTTGATTTACAAAACAAAGAAAGAAAAAAACAAGAAACACAAAACACAACACAAAACCAAAAAGAAAACACAAAAGAAGCAACAAATATTCAAAATAAAATTAAGGAATGATAGATTTAGGGTTTTTGGGTCTCATTTAGAGCCGATTTCGGCTGTTGCAGCATGATTCGAGGCCTGTTTCGGCCTGTTTCGGGCCTGTTTCGGCCGTTTCGGTCGCCGGCCGATACGGCCGAAACAGCCCGATTCTGGCCGAATCGGCCCGAATCTGCTCGAATCGGCGCCGCGTCGGCGGGAAAAATAAGATGCCACGTAGCCGACGCGGCCGGACGCCGCACCGACGCGCGAGCAGCGGCGTCCCTCGCGCGTCGGCGAGTCCCGCCGCGTCGGACGCGGGTGCGGCACCTCCGGTGCCGCGTCCGTGCATCCCAGCCTAGTATGGGTGATCCTGGCCAAGGAGAGGAACCTACTGGACCTTGTACTAAGTTGCAACAAAAGAAGATTGGTCCTTGTCCTACACTACATAAGATCAATGACAATGCCTACCAAGTCATGCTACCTGATCATCTACGCATTTTTAACAATTTCAATGTACATCACTTACTCCCATATCATGCACCAGATCAGCTTACAAGCCATACTTGAGGACAAGTGTGTTCCAAAGAGGGATAGTCTTGATGCAGTTCATTTTTAAATTTAGCTATTACTATCTTATATTTTATAATAAGTAGATTCCTTTTACACGTATAAGCCTTTATCACTAGTAACAGAAAGTTAGTTAGCTGATAGGTTGTTAGTGATAAGTGCAATAGTCCATTAGTTAGGTAGAGAAGGTTGTTAGGCTTTGGCCAATCACATGGCAGCCACATGGTGGGTTCTTCTAACTAAATCAATAGCTTGCTTATGTAACTATAAATAAGCAAGGCAGCCCTCATTGCAGCTAGTTGAATTTGAATCCAAGAAATCTCTACCTATGAGGTACTATTCTAAGAGAGTCCCTTGAAGAGCTAGTTCATTCTTTCTTTTCTTTAAGCAACTTAGCTTTCTAAAACATCTTTCCGTTTCACCAATTTTTCTTCAATCACATGTTTAGATCATAATCCATATCAATCTAACAAAACAACAGGACAAAAGGAAAAGAATTGGAATGGAAGTTTCAAACACTCACTATGAAAAAATGGAATTCATAATTCTCAAGGAAATGAAGCCTTTGAAGACCAAACACAGTGCAAGAAAAGAAAAGAAATATAATAAGGAGAAATTGTCCTTATAAAGTTAGTATTGTAGTAGAAAATAACAAAAACAGGGAAAAGAGAGAGAGAGAGAGTAGAGTAAAGAGACAAAGGGAGAGAGCTTATCACCAAATAAAAGTCCTCTACTTCCGCAGCCAAGCTCCCAAAAGAAAATTCCAGTTCCTATCAACATGCCATTAGTGAGACTCTTCATATCCACTGAAAGTTACAAAACAACAAATAGAAGTACTCTTTACTACAAGAGGAATCCATACCTCCCTGGAATTAAAGCAACCACATTTGAAACATGCAACTCTTATCTTATGCAGCTGTCCAAAGAAGATAAATCACAACATTGACAAAGCTCCCAAAAAAAAGTTAGATTAACTTGCAAAAGTTGTTAAGTGAATTAGATGGCAATAGAGAACGCAAGCAGGATAAAAAAGCGGACTAGTGTTGGAACATGTTAAAGCCATACAAATACAGCCTGAAATATAGACATAGAAGGCACTAATTTTTGTTTAAAACTGAATTTTGAATTATTAAACCCATGATTAACGACCAGCCAACACAAAGTGATTGTGCTCCAATAGAAGAGATCCAGCAGACGCCTTCAACCAAAATCTATGAAATAAATCAAACAAAGAATTGTGAAGGATCATTTCTGAAGGAACAGCATATTGAAAGAAACTGATAAAAAAAATTAAAATCAAAAGACTAAGCCCTTGAATTGAACAGGAAGTATATCATGTAAGATTGAACAGCTTATTGAAAGACTCATAAGCAAAACCAGCCAGCACCCCAAGCAATGTATGGGAAAGTTTGACATTTTTTCTTTATAAATAAGAAATTTGATAATTATGATAACTAATGAACATTTATTATAATTGTATATGTATATGAAATTACATATTCTAGTATTAGGCATTTATTATGATTGTATTTGTCTACAAAACTATATATTCTACCATTTAGAGAAACTATTGAGTATTCCAAAGGAACGTTTGAATATAGAACATGATTTAAATACTAAAATAATGACATGTAAAAATGTGAGACGTGAAAAACTTATGTGACACTATATTACGAGATCAACCAAAAATGAAAATTTGCAACATTAGAAATTCCAATACATTCTAGTAAATTAGTTAAAAACAAAAGTTGTACATCATCCACAAACATCAAATTTTGGATGCAAGTTATTTGTAGGATACTTGAAGGACCACGTAAGTAAAATGAACTCTAACAAAACCAACTGAAATTTCCAACAATTTTTAATAAAATTTCAGATGATAAAATTCTTTAATTATGTCAGACACATCATTGAATTCAACCAAGAGATACGCCCAGTAAAATTTATCAATTTAATAGCTTTGAATTCATGTTTGGAGATAGAGCAATTTAATCTTCATTTAAAATTACATTGACAACTAAGTTCCACAATTGCCCAGATAATAAAGCATTAAAATTTGGCTAAATATTACACAGGCAATATTAATTTTGATTCTATCACTTTTGTTTGAATCGCATAGGTGGCATTACCTTGAAAAATATTTGAGTTTTGTACATTTACCAGATTGTTCTGTCAATGTAAAGATTAAAAAACTTGCCAAACCTTCAAATATTGGAGCTCATTTCACATCATTTACTAGCTGCATTCAAGTCTTCCTTCTCGAACGGGTCAGTCATTGAAGCGCATGTTGAAAAGCTATTTCAATATGTTGATAGAAAAGTTTCCTTGCTACTGGTCACCCAAAGCTGCTCCCACCAACCTCCCAACTGTTTCATTGGTTGACATATTCGCACCTAGTGACAGCATATATGGAGTCAAACATATTGACTCAACTATCTGATACAAAATCCAGGATTCAATTTTCTTAATGGGGTTAAAGATATTTGCCTCCTATCAATCGACAACAAACTGCATTCATCTTAGAATCGATAACTCATCTCATATATCACAAAATCAATGGTTCTGCTACACATTCTTGTGAAAACAAAACCAAGGGGGGAAAATAAATACAATGTACATATACATACCTTGTAAAGGGGTTTGATCTTCTCATTAACGGCAGTAAAATAATTCAAAAGAGGTGCATTATTCTCTTCATTTGAGCAGCTTGTCTCTAAACAGCAAGCACAATAAAACCACCAATATATATATATATATGGCAAATTATAACTTACTCACCTGTGGTTTGACTAAAATTTAAGTTGCCTACCTATGAATCAAAATTTGGCACTTTACCCACCTGAGGTATGCTCTGTTGGAGTTTCGTAATCCACCTCCTCACTTCTCCATTATAAACATTTAAAACATAACAAAATCAAAGAAAAGGAGATCAAAAAGTAGCATTTGCAAAGATTTCTAAATATTTGGTTCAAGAACTTCAAAAGAACTCAGATAAACAATTATGAGCTGTATACAATTTAGAGGTAAAAAAATGACCATTTGTGTACACAACCACCCAGTAGCTAGATCAAGAAAAATTAAAAAGAAGAAAAAAAATCAAGTCGTCGTGCTTGTCAAAGTTTTAATTTGAGTGTGATAATCAGCAGTGGGCAAGGCCTCATACGAACCTAATCTCTTAATACCAATAGATGCGTAAGTGACCATTACAATGAGCACCACAAAGTCACAAACATTACTTGAACCAAAAACACTAAATCCAGAATTGACACAGCTCTCAACCTCTATTCCTTAAGCTTGCTGCAAAACAACAAAACAGTCCCAGTTTTTGAAAAATCCCAGTTTCCAAAGGAAAACAACAAATCCATCAAAAAAATATCAGTACTGTGAGCATTAACCCCAAACAAACCCTCTGCCTTGTAGACAACCACCTTGCTGCCGCCATGAGGCAACCTTGACCTCTGCAACTGACAAACACTTCACTCAACAAAATAAACCATGATCAACCTTAATCCAACACCTTCCACTAACCAAATTCTTAATTCAGAAAACCCATCATCAATCAATTACGCACTATCAAACATTCAACACATCCAAATCTACATTTTGGAAAAGAAAAGTGAAATTTTCAACGAATTGAATATGGGTTTTGTTCAAGACCCATACCTTAATCCACGATTTAACCTCCAAGTCAGCCATTAGAAAAGAATATGTGAATACTTCAAAGCCCTGGGTTTGAATCATGGTAGGCCAGATCAAAAAGTGAGATAGAGGGAAAAATTCAGCCAAGGGTTTTGGTGGTGCAATGGCGGCTCAAGTTGGTGATTATATCTTGATAATCGATGTTGGTTGGAGATCAGTAGTGGGTATGGACTCTGGATCATGGAAGATGGGAGGGAGAGAGAGAGAGACTTTGAGGGAATTGGAAAGAGAGAGACTAGTGACTTCTTTTTTCCTTTTTGCTGTTGCCCAAGTGGCTGATTTTATGGTAAAGTTTATGATCAGTGACTTTTGTGTTCTATTGAAGCTCTTGAGCCAACGTTTTAAATTTTTACAAATGCCTTATTTTAATCTTGTTTTCTTTAATTTTTTATGCAAATGCTTCATTTTGATCTTGTTTTCTTTAAATTTTTTATGTGTTTCATGTTTATAACAGAGAAGGGAAGAGGTGGATTATGAAATCCTAACAGAGCATACCACATGTGGGTAAAGTGCCAAATTTTAAACCATAAATAGGCAACTTAAATTGTAGTTAAACCATAAGTCAGTAAGTTGTAATTTGCTCATATATATATATATAGAAATTAGTAATTGTTAAAAGCTCTGGCTCTCATAAATCAAATACTCATTAAGAGGTTCTAAGTTAGAGTGTACCTAATGGAAAAATACCAGTAGAAATATCAATCAACATAAATAGATCATAACACCCATGAAGGCCAAGAGTCTAGTAAGTGCCACTATTATTATTTTTCTCTAACATCAACTAAACCTATTCTCCCTCACTTAAACACACTCGCTCCATTAGACCTCTAATGCACTAAATGTTATAAAATCAATATATCAAATGGTTGTAAAGTCTGGCTGACTTTGTAACAGTTAAAGCAGCCCACTACCTTGCTATTTTTAACCCTGATTACAGGTATTTTCTCCAATAGCTTAAGGTTGATGAATAGTCAGTTTTTGCTGTAAACGTGTAATGGCTACCTTAACAAGTTGCAGAAACTACAACTCTGTAATCATACACTTAAGCATACAAAGACTTATTGATGTCACTGATCCAATGCTTGGTCACTGATATTAACAAATCAGGTTTATTTTAGAATTGAGAAAGTTTTAGAGAACTTGAAAAACCAAAGAAAAAATACACCATGTTCCATTCATTCTTTTAAGAGCTCCTAAATATATAGTTAAGTCTAAACTTGGAAGATTATAGGTTCATTGAAGTCCAAGCTTGGAAGTTACTTTCTTAAAGAAATCACTTAGCCAACAATGTAAACAGAAATTATGAGTTTATATATAATTAGTTAATTACATCAACTCACTCAATTTTCAGTTCATTACTGGCTCCCCATTTTAACAAACATTTTTTGGGATAAACTCCTATTACAATTCATCTAATTTATTTTCAATACAAACCCAGTGGTTTTCAAGATGACTATTGTAGACAATCACCCATCTAATTTGTAAAACAATTACCCATATTTTCCCTGTATGCCATTATTATGGGCACACTGTAGACCTATATTTCAATTTTGGCTGATTTTTTGAGAAACAAACACACACATACACACAAGGGAGAGGGAAAAAAAATTTGGCTGATTAGTTACAACTTACATCAAACAATGGCATGTAAGAGAAATTGTTCAAAAATTCTAACCAAGCAATTAAATCAGCATGCAGTCACGAAACAAACACTAAACATACTAAACTTAAAGATAAAGAAACAACCACAAAGAGCAGACTATACACGGTAGTAGCACAAGCTTATTGAATTGGGTAAGTAGATTTTTTTTTTTCTAATTTCCCATGTGATTCAAGGATTCCAATAAAATATAAGGGCTGTAAATGGATTTTTTTTTTTCTTTTTCTTTTATAGGTAAGGGATGTAAATGGATTTTCAAAAAAAAAAAAAACCCAAATACGCAAAATAGAACCAACTCCAACCGCAATACCCTAATGGAAACAAAATCTAACACAAATACCAAAATCAAAACAAATGAAATGTAAATACACCAATGGTTAGGATTGTAGTAGAAAGTTAGGATTGCAGTAGCAAATAACAAAAAAAGGGAGAGAGAAAGAAGTGATAGAGAGACAAAGGCAGAGAGCTTATCACAAAATAGAAGTGCACTACTTGCGCATCCAAGCTCCATCAAGAAAATTCCCTCCCCTGTCAACATGTCATTAGGGAGACTCTTAACATGCACTCAAAGTTACAAAACAAATAATAGAAGAACTCTTCACTACAAGAAGAACCCATACTTACCTGGAATTAAAGCAACCATGTTTAAAAGATGCAACTCTTATCTTATGCAACTGTCCAAAGAACATAAATCACAACACTGACAAAGCTACAAAAAAAAAAAAATAGATTAACTTTTAAAAGCGGTTATAAGTGTAATACATGGCAGTAGAGAGAGTAAGCAGTATAAACCAGCTGACTAGTGCTGGAATATGTTAAAACCATACGAATGGAGCATAAAATACAGACATAACAACCACGAATTTTATTTTAAAAGTGATTTTTGAATTCTTAAACCCATAATTACCAGCCACCCAACATAAAGTGATTGTGCTCCAATAGAAGAGATCTCGCACATGCCTTCAACCAAAATCTATAAAATAAATCAATAAAGGAATTGAATAAGATCATATTTAAACTAACATCATATTGTAAGAAACTTATAAGAAAAATCATATCTAAAGAATGAGGGGAGTTTTCTTATTCTTCTCTTGGCAACCCCACACAAATTTCAAACAGTACAGACTCATATCAAATGACCAAAAACTTAACAGATTAGCAGGATAAAGGGGCATAAATTGCAGTGGAATTTTCATGAGCCTTATATATTTTTGAAATACTAAGAGAAACTGGAATTCATAATTCTCAAGGAAATGAACCCTTTGAAGAGCAAACACAGCACAAGTAAAGGAAAGAAATAAAATAACGAGAAATTGTCCTTATAAAGTTAAGATTGTATTAAAAAATAACAAAAACAGGGAGGAGAGGGAGAGAGAATAGAAGAGATAAAGATACAAAGGAAGAGAGCATATCACCAAATAAAAGTCCGCTACATGCGTAGCCAAGCACCCAAAAAAAAATTTCAGCTCCTGTCAACATGTTATTAGTGAGACACTAAATATGCACTCAAAGTTGCAAAAAACAAGAGGAACACATACTTCCCGGGAGTTAACGCAACATTTTTAAAACATGGTACTCTTATCTTATGCAGCTGTCCAGAGAAGAGACATCAGAACACTGACAAAGCACCAACAAAATTAATAGATAAAGTGCAATAGATGGCAGTAAAGAGAGCAAGGAGGATAAACAATCTGCCAAGTTCAGGAATAAGTTAAAACCATACATATACAGCCTGAAATATAGACAGAGCAAGAACGAATTTTAGTTTAAAAGTGAATTTTGATTTCTTCGACCCATAATTACCAGCCAGCCAAGATGAAGTGATTTTGCTCAAATAGAAGAGATCCAGCACACACCTTCAACCAAAATCCATAAAGTACATCAAGCAAGGAACTATATAGGATCATGTTTGAAATAACAGCATAATGAAAGATACTACCAAGAAAAACTAAATCAAAAGAATAAGAGCGGAGTTTACTAGAACAGGCATGTTTAGCATATTCATGTCACACTTTTAGCATTTAATAGGACAGCATGTTTAAAGCATATAGATAATATCCTATATGACTAACAATGACAACAAATCATCATACTGACTAGAGCACCAAATATCAAAGAGGTTGAAGAGCAAATTACATAATTCACCAATGAAAAACATAAGTACTAAAAGTTCATATAAGTGCAAGTAGATGGCAGTAGAAAAAAAAAAAAAGAACCAGGAAAGATTTTGAGAGTGCTGGAATTAGTTGAAACCACACAAATCCAGCCTGAAATACACACAATGAAAGGACCAATTTTTGAACTCATAAATACCATCATCTAACAAAAAAGGACAGGAAGTTTGCATATTTGTGCTCATATAGAACAGAATCAAACCTATTAGAGAAGCCAATTTTGCTTCAACGAAGACCTTAAAAGGCAGCCAAGCAACAAAATCTGTAAAAGGAATTGAACAAGGAATAGTATCACATTAGACTATTGACTAACAGTCATCAAACAAAAAAGGAAAGAAAAGTTTACATATTTGTGCTCGTATAGAACAGAATCAAACCCATTCGAGAAGCCAATTTTGCTGCAACAAAGACCTTAAAAGGCAGCAAAGCAACAAAATAAATTGAACAAGGAATAGTATCACGTTAGATTATTGTTGTAAGAATCATAATCAAAAATAGAAATCAAGAGAAGGGAGGAGTTTTCTTATTGTTGCAGTCAACATGGCACAAACTCACAAATCAAACAATGGCAAATACTTCAAACTCACAATGGACTTGGTTGGACATTGACAGTATCTACTCACTTTCGATGACTAGGAAATCAATCTGCAACAATCTAAGACTTCGATTTATGATGCAAAACCAAAGATATGTAATTCACAGAAATCCCACCTCTTGCCAATCAAAACAGTATTATATTCCCTCGGCAAACATATTCAGGACGTGATCTTTGTTAATCAATATTTAAGATTGCATAACTTATTCCAATAAGATCTATTACCCTAATCAAATTAAATTATCTCCAAATCAAACTTTGACGCTATGAACAATAAGAAACTTCCTAGCTCCTCTAAACATATCAGGATAAGATAATCAAACATGCGCTAATAATTGAAATAGTTGCAAAACAATGTATCGAAGAACTAGGATATTTCTCTACAAGATGAAAGAAGAATAAAATATAAAATCTCCATTGTCACTCTTTGCAATTCCTCATAAAAACAATCAACAATATCGTGGAAGAGGCACTAGAAAATCAAAGCAATGACCAATGTATTGAACCCTACTTTACAACAAAGAAAAATTTGCATTCCAGTAGAAACATCAATATCGAAGTTTTTAACATTTGATCAGAATTTTAGGTGTTGCAAACTCTCCCCCAAGCAAGTTACGCATGAACAATAAAGTAAGAAATCTTTTTCACCTAGCCTTAGTTATCCTATCAATAAAACAATGAATTAAAGAACTCCTCTACAAGAAAAGTCAGGATAGAGATTCATAACATGCACTCAAAACTTACAAAACAACAAATAAAAGAACTCTTCCCTACAAGAGAAATCATATACGTTACTGGAATTTGAGTAACCATGTTTAAAGCATGCAATTCTTAACTAATGCGACTCCCCAAAGATGATAAATCACAACACTGACAGCTCCAAGAAGCATAAAATTTTAAGTTCTAAAAAGTTGTGACAAGTGCAATAGATAGCAGTAGAGAGAGGGAGCAGAATGCTTACTAGTGTTGGAATTAGTTAAAACGACAAAAACATGCTTACTGGTGCTGGAATTAGTTAATACCGCACAGATGGAGCTTCGAGTAAAGATACAATATGATTTTAAAATTTTCAAACCATAATTCCCAGCCAACAAAGAACAAGTGATTGCTCTCCAATAGAATAGAACCAAATTCATCTAGAAAACGACATCAACCAAAAATTACAAAATAAATCAAACAAAGAATTGTATAAGACATGTTTGAGGAAACAGTATATTGAGAGAAACCAATTAAAAAAAGATAAATCAACATATAATAAGAGTCTTCTTATTGTTGCAGATTCAAGTGTTATCCACAAAATATATTTCTCCAGTACAAGAAGGTCCAAAACAACAATTTCTCCTCTAGACATATCAAGATCAAAATTACCATACAGTGTCCTCACAAATTTATAAACATGTCATGATTCGACAAGGATGGCATCTGTTCACTCACTTGCGAATTACCAGGCATATTCCATGATTACAAATTATGTTGCAAATCCAAAGATATAAGTTGAAGTAATTTAATTCCCAAAAAGTCCAACTCATGCCAAATGCCACTCATGACAGGACAAAGCAAAACCAGTCTTGTACTTCTCTTGGAACCCATGTTTAGATCATAATCCATGTTAATTTAACTGCCCCACGTCAGGAAGAGGCATTACATTCCAATTAGAATTGATATAGCTAACACAGAATGACTAAAACTAAGACAAAAAAACAGGACAAAAGGGAAAAGAATTGGAATGAAAGTTTCAAACCCTCACTAAGAGAAACTGAAATTCATAATCCGCTAGGAAATGAAGCAATCCTTACTATAAAGATAGGATTGCAATAGAATATAACAAAAACAGGGAGGAGAGAGAGAGAGAGCTTATCGTCAAATAGAACTCCCCTACTTGCACAGCCAAGCCCCCAAAAGAAAATTTCAGCTCCTGTCAACATGTCATCAGTGAGATTCCTAACATGCACTTGAAAGTTACAAAACAACAAAATCACTAGCCACTTGACAAAAAAGAAAAAGGAAAGTTTAAAATCTTATTCTCCCATAGAAAATAATCAAACCGATTTAGAGAAGCCAACTTTGCTGCAACAAAGGCCTTAAATAGCGGCCTAGCACAAAAATCTACACAGAAAAAAAGATTTGAACAAGGAATAGTCATGTTAGATCAAACAGTGTGTTGAAAGACTAATAAGTAAAAAGTGAAATCAAGAGAAGGAGAAGAGTTTTCTTATTATTGCAGTCAACACAGCCGAACTCTGTTGCAATGTCCAAATCACAAATTCCCCTCCTGTAGGCATATCAACACTAAAACAATCAAAAATTGTCCTCAAAAAACCAAAGTCGGCACTCAGCAGCGTATAAAGAAGCATATCTTTAGTGAATTTGAGTCCAAAATAGCAACAAACTTCATACTACCCACGATATCTGCTGACTCTCAATGACTAAGAAATCAATCAGCAACAATATAATAGCATTTGCATCAACTCGTGCAAGTATTCTTGTCTATTTTAGCATAAGAACCTACTTTTTCTATTTTACATAGTTTTCAAAACACCCCACATTAGATTATCTATTTTACACTATATTTCATTAAAATATCAATTCTATATTTTTATTATTTATCTTTATTCACACATGACAACCACTATCCACTCTCTTCCTTCATCCTCAGGATATATAAAGAACACAAAATAAAAAACTAAATGCAAATTGAATAGTGCCAATGTAAATTTACACGGTTAGCAAATTCAAATTGAATTACCATCCATCAAATCAAAATCCATACTAAACCACAAAAAGAAACTTCTCGGCACCAGCCAACATATCAGGATTGATATTTTGGTAGAATCTTGTCTAACCCATAAAGTGGTGCTGATTCATCATTGCCATGCCACTAGTGGGTTGGAGGCATTTTTTCCCCCAAAAACTTTTTCCTTTATTTAACATGCGCATAGAATTGCAATAGTTGCAGGACAACAAATTGAAGAACAAGGATACTTCAGTAAAATCCAACAAATGTAAGATAAAATCCTTATTCTGTTACTCTATTATTCCTCATAAAACCTTACTAATAATCAAAACTAATAAACAAAGCATCCCAACTTCTTGCAAGAAACCCTAAATTAAAGTAGGAATTTCAGTAGAATCCAAAAAAAATAAAGACGACATGCTTATAGCTCCTCATCAAACTCCATCACCCAAGTAGACATTCCGGAATAACATATGTATAAAGCATCAATTTGGGGCAACAGAATTATAAAAAAATCCCAATATCCCACACGATCCAACAATGCAAAAGAAAATTATTTAACTTTGAGACCTCTAGCAACTCACCTATAGAGAGCACATAAGGAAGCACAAACCTAAACATATAGCATTTACAGAACAAAGCCTAGTGAAAAGAATGCAGATTTTATGTGACTACCACTGACAAAAAATCACCATACTAACTAAAGCTCCGCAAATCCTACAAGGATGTAGAGCAAAAGCAAATTCATGATTGACAAATGTAAAAATATTTCCTTAATGGCACATCTTTAATGAAATTGGACGGAATGCCTGAATTGAATTATTTTGAAACCTAGAGAACTGAATTGAAAGAAAGTAAAGTTAGAGCCAAAGGACTTAAAGAATTTCAGTCAAACCTAGAGGGTGTAATTTACATTTTAGCCTTCAAATTTCTACAACAAAAATACAAGTCCCAAATCCCTAATATCACCGCCAAATATAAATAGCCATATATCCTATAAAAAACAAAGAATGAAAAGAAAACAATTAAACTGACCAACTAACAGTTTGAAATCAATCAAAAGACCAAAAAATAAACAAAATTTAAAACTTTTGAACAAAACGAAAAATATGACTTCCAACCAAAGAAACCGTACCTGTACTCTTGACATTCTAAGAAAAGTAAACAACTCTCAGACTGCAATTGTAAAGAGGGATCTCTGTGTTCCATAAAAACCGACTGCCATAGCAGGGCTGCAGAAGAAGAAAGAAGAACAAAAAGGAATATACAAATCTGAAAGAAGAAATTAAGTTTTATGATTAGAAATGGGGTTGACAATATCACCTTAATTGGAATGTAGTTCAAGCTCGCCAAAAGTTTATGATAGAAGAAGGCACATTTTCTATTCAATTTTCAAGGTATAAACTATAATATGAGCCTTCTAAGTCAGACTTAAAAGCAAGACCATTAGAGTTCATAACTTTAGTTGTACATTAGGATATGTGAACCGGGAGATAAGTAAATCTTACTGAATTGTCAATCTTGTCAAAATCACCATCAAAGCTTTCCTCACCATCATCTGAAAGACTACATAAGATAATCAACCAACTAAACAGGAGTCATAAGACTCATAACTCAATATTCACCACATTTTTATTTCATCAGAGATGTTTTACTCAACATGCACCAAACTATTCATAAGTTATATGACACTACATTGCAAATCATGTACACAAATTGTCCATAACTTCACTGAGAAAATATAACTATTGATCAAAAGAAACAGCCATACTTTTAGACAAACACCTTAGTACTTTTTTTCCCACATTGATTTGATAAATAACACAGAGGTAAGACATTGGTGCGATGGCAAGTGCCCTTCGTCCAAGCAATGTGTCATAGGTTTGTGTCCACAAATTAGCCTCCTAGACCCCACAAAAGCAAGAGCCCTGTGCACTAGTACACCCTTTCTTCTATTGATCAATTACACATACACCCAATGGGTCTTGAAGCATGACGCCACCCTCCACCCAATTCTAATAGGGGGAAAAAGTGCGATTTGAATCAGAGCTCATTGGCAAGCCAAACACCTTAAAATTGTAAGCGATATGTAATATGTAAGTGCCTAGAGTCCATATAAATAGAATAATTGAATAAGCTTATAATTTTTTAATAAATTTTACATGTGTCCAATATTATTAAGCGTTTGAAAATTTAAGGGTTTTTGTCCTGTTATTATGCTGCCACATTGTTTCTCTAAATGACAAACGCAAAACAAAGGACAGAAAGACATTCATATTCCAGAGTTCTAATTCTGTTTTGGACAATCAACACCACTTTCAGTTGATCACTTCCATAAAAAAAGAAGGGCAATTGATTAAATGGGAGACCATAAATCTTTTGATGTTAGTAAACTCTATGGGAATGCAGTGTGCTAAGCTGTGGACAATCGGGAGAAATGCAAAACCTGCTAGTGTGCACATCTAGATTCCATGCAAAATTATGCTATAGTTTACTCTATGACTAGAATGTAATTAATGCAACACTAAAACAGGTCACAAACAGATGAAGGCAAATTCTAAATAGCAATTGAGGCTGTTGAACATGACCACATGTCAACAAGGAAGTATACCTGCACCCCCATCACTGTCTTCAAGATCGCCCAAAAGAAATTTATCCAAGTCCTGCTCAGCTGAAGCGTTGGAAGTTTTACCCTTCAAGTTCTCATCCATCCCTTCTGCTTTCTCATTCTCTCCAGAAGCTTGTTTTACTTTATCATCTTTTATGTCCTATGCTGCTTTGAGCTTGAGCTCCTCCATATATTGCTACTCAAACCTAAGAGTAAGTTTATAACCATTGCAAGAACAGATGTTAGTTCTAAACAGGCCAAGTTAAATCAAAATACAAAGAGAGAATAATCCATGCTTCCTTTGGTTCACCACTCAGGAAAATGGAGACTTTGAGAAACAATAAATTAGTGTCTACATCCAATAATGCATCAAAAATAAATTTAAAATCTTGTGGGAATCCATCGATAAAGCAAAAACTCCTCTCAAATAAACTGCTACTTACAGAGCCACATGGCTGTTCACAAGGGTGAAATATATTTTCCAGAATCATCTTTCTTTCACAACACGCGGGCATAATTCATATCTAAATCTTGAAATTTCACATAAAAAAAAATTTAATGAATCTTCTGCTTCTATAGTAAATAGCATCTCCTTATCAACACATAATCCAGTAAATTCCGGGTAAATACAAATTTATTTTTTAAAACCCACTCAAAATAACACAAAATTTGTTTCAATATCATTTTGCACTTACTTGGAGAAGTAAAAACTTAAAGTGCAATGAAAAAAAAATACAGAAGTAATGAAGTATCAACAAATCAACAATTTTAACTTTAATGTTTAAGCAGATTTTAACTTCAACTTTGACCAACATTTTAAGTTTTTCCCTACCAACTTTATCCGCTCACCATCACCACTGATATAATATCAAACTTCCAGTCACAAAATCAGAATTTTCTCAGCTAATTAGCCTGATCAAAACAAGCAACAGGTACCTATCAGGTGTCAAGCCCAACTATTCTCTATTCCTAAAGATACAAGGACACAAAGACAAGTTTGTGGATTTCTCTCCACCGAAACATAGGCATAAAGTTTTAACACAGAACTACATTCATGATACCAACACCACTAACCATGAAATCACATAATCCATAAACATTAAAAGATACATATTTTAGCTGAAATACAACATTGGTCCCTGAACTTTAGCTCATAAGCGATTTTAGTATGTGGCCAAACTAAAAACCAATCTGTTATCACTTGGTTAAACACATTAAGACAAAAGGCAATCATTTAAAGTTTGTTAGAAGAAACTAGAAGCAATCAATTGAAGTTGTTAAGGACTAAAAAAGTGACTACTTTAAACATCAGGAACTGAAATCGGCCATGGGCAAAAGCTTAGAGACAAAGAATTAAAACTAACATATATATGAATTATTAAATTTTATGCAAAATAGATATTAAGCATAGGAAAAGAAGAATAGAAGAGAAATTAAATTAACTAACTTTAACATTAGTGAGAACAACTGCAGCAAATGAGACATGAACTTGCTAAAAAAGAATAACTAAACTTTAAAAAAGAAACAACAGGACAAAGGGAAAAGAATTTGAATAAAAGTTTCAAACCCACACTAAGAGAAACTCAAATTTATAATCCTCATCTAAAGGAAGTGTAAGATGAGCAAACACAGCCTAGGACTTGGAAAGAATTAAAATAAGGAGAAAACTATTAGCTAGACAATGCATCCTAAAATACACACAATGCAAGCACCAATTTTCACTTACAAAGTGAAAATTTAAATTCTTCAACACTTGCGAGAAACAAATTGATTTAGAACAGTCAACTTTGCAACAACATAGATAATTTAAAAAAACATTGTCAAGCACCAAAATCCATAAAATCAATTGAACGAATGATACTATCATGGTTAAGGGAACAATATATAAAACACTTAACAGAAAATCGTGAGAAGCCAAGTTGCTGCAACCTACTCCATAAAAATTAGTAGATACAAACATGATAATACTGCTGGAAGTAGTTAAAACCAAACAAATGCAGGAGAAGCAAACAAGAAATAAAAGAACTACAATATGACAGTCAAATCCAACAAATATTAGATAAATCCATTTTTCTAAAATAGGCTAGCTCTCCTATGCTGCCAAATCTAGGAAATCAATCAGCAAGAATCCAAGTTTACAATTTTTTTTTTTTACAAATAATTCATTATAAGAAGAAGAAAGGAAGCTAATCAGGTACACGGGCGGTATACATATAGTAAAGCAAAAAAACAGAAAAACAAAATAGCTAACTTAACAAATTATTAAGCAAATCTAGAGAAATAAGTTAAATCGAAAAGCTAAACACATGCAAGGAGAAGGCAAAGCAAAACTGGTGCAGTTTTGCCTCTACAAACATATTCACGTCACACTTTAGCATTTAATAGAGCAGGCATGTTTAAAGCATGCACATCACATCCTATATGACTACCAAGTACCAATGACAACAAATCACCATACTGACTAGAGCTCCAAAAATCAGAGAGGTTGTAGAGCAAATTACAAAATTCACCACTGACAAAAATAAGTACAAAAAGTTTTTATAAGTGCAAGTAGATGGTAGTAGGAAAAAAAAAAAAAAAAAAAGAACCAGGGAAGATTTTGAGAGTGCTGGAATTAGTTGAAACCACACATATCCAGCCTGCAATTCACACAATGAAAGCACCAATTTGTAAACTCATAATTACCATTCATTTAACAAAAAAGGAAAGTAAATTTTACATATTTGTGCTCATATAGAACAGAATCAAACCGATTAGAGAAGCCAATTTTGCTGCAACAAAGACCTTAAAAGGCAGCCAAGCAACAAAATCTATAAAAATAAATTGAACAATGAATAGTATCACGTTAGATTATTGATTACCAGTCATCTAACAAAAAAGTAAAGGAAAGTTTACATATTTGTGCTCGTATAGAACAAAATCAAACCCAATAGAGAAGCCAATTTTGCTGCAACAAGACTTTAAAAGGCAGCCAAGCAACAAAATCTATAGAATTAATCGAACAAGGAATAGTATCACATTAGATTATTGTCGAAATTCTCATAATCAAAAACAGTAATCAAGAGAAGAGAAGAGAGAGAGAGAGAGAGAGTAGAGATAGAGAGACAAACAGAGAGAGAGGAACCCATATGTTGAAAAGCTATATTCCTTCTTGAAAGGGTCAGTCATTGAAGAGCATCTTGAAAAGTTATCTTCAATATGTTGATAGAAAAGTTTCCTTGCTACTGGTCACCCAAAGCTGGTCCCACCATCCTTCCAACGATTTTATTGGTTGACATATTCTCACCTAGTGACTGCATATATGGAGCTAAACCAACCAACATATTGACTCAACTATCTGATAGAAAATCCAGGAATCAATTCTCTTTAATAGGGTTTTAAAGATACCAGTCTCCTATCTATCGACAACAAACTGCATTCATCTTAGAATCAATAACTCACCTCATATATCACAAAATCAATGATTCTTCTACACATTCTTGCCAAAACAGAACCAGAAGGGGGAAAATAAATACAATGTACATATACATATCTTGTAAGGGGGTTTGATCTTCTCAATGACAGCAGAAAATGATTCAAAAGAGGTGCATCATTCTCTTCAATTTCAGCAGCTTGTCCCTAAACAGCAAGCACATCTACCAATAAACATGTCAGATTAACCCAAAATAGTTCAACAGAATCAAACCACTAATATATATACACTTTACATGCATCATAGCACAGAAATTAGAAATCATCAAAAGCTGGGACTTTCATATGTCTAATACACATTTAGGTTCTAAGTTATAGTCTACCTACTTGAAAAATAACAGCAGAAATATCAATCAACATATATAGATCATGACACCCATAGAGGCTAGTAAGTGTCACTATCATTATTATTATTATTATTATTATTATTATTATTATTATTATTATTTTTCTCTAACATCAACTAAACCTATTCTCCCACACTTAAACACACTCACGATCCATCAGACCTCTAATGCACTAAACTTTATAGAATCAATATATCAAATGGCAGTAAAGTCTGGCTGACCTTGTAACAGTCAGAGCAGCCCACTACCTAGCTATGTTTACCCCTGATTACAGGTATTCATTCTAATACTTAAGGTTGATGAATAGTCAGCTTTTTTCTGTAAACATGTAATGGCATCCTAAATAAGTTGCAGAAACTACAACTCTGTAATCATACACTTACGCATTCAAAGACTTATCGATGTCACTGATCCAATGCTTGGTCACCGATAATAACAAAGCAGGTTTATTTTAGGATTGAGAAAACTTTAGAGAACATGAAAAACCAAAGAAAAAATACACCATGTTCCATTTCATTCTTTTAAAAGAAGCCTAAATATATTGTTAAGTCCAAGCTTGAAAGATTATAGATTTATTGAAGTCCAAGCATGGAAGTTCAAAGGAATCATAACTTTCTCAAAGAAATCACTTTGCTAACACTGTAAACAGAAATTGTGAGTATATATATAATTAGTTAATTACATCAACTCACTCAATTTTCGTTTCATTACTGGCCCCCCATTTTAACAAACATTTTTGGGATAAACTCCTATCACAATTCATCTAGGTTAAATTTCAATATGAACCCTGTGGTTTTCAAGATGTCTATTGTAGGCAACACCCATCTAATTTGTAAAACAATTACCAATATTTTTCCTGTATATAATGCCCTTATCATGGGCACACTGTAGACCTAAATTTGAATTTTGGGTGATTAGTTACAACTTATATCAGATAATGCCATGTAAGAGAAATTTTTTAAAAATTCTAACAAAGTAATTAAATCAACAAGCAGGCACAAAACAAACAGTAAACATACTAAACTTAAAGATAAAGAAACAACCACAAAGAGCTGACTATATACGGGAGTTGCACAAGCTTATTGAAATGAATAAGTAGATTTTTAAAATTTAAAAAAAAAAAATCCAATGTGGTTCAACAATTCCAATGAAATATAAGGGTTGAAAATGGATTTTCAAGAACATAACTCAAAATCAATTAACCCAACTACCCAAGCAAAACCAAATCTACAAATATGCAAAATAGAACCAACTCCAACCACAATACCTTAATGAAAACAAAATCTAACACAAATACCTAAATCAAAATGAATGAAAAGAAAATACACCAATGGTTAGGATTGCAGTAGAAAATAACAAAAAAAAAAATGGCAGAGAGAAAGAAGTGATAGAGAGACAAAGGGAGAGAGCTTATCACAAATTAAAAGTTCACTACTTGCACATCCAAGCTCCAAAAAGAAAATTCCCGCACCTGTCAACATGTCATTAGTGGGACTCTTAACATGCACTCAAAGTTACAAAACAAAAAATAAAACTCTTCACTACAAGAGGAACCCATACTTTCTTGGAATTAAAGCAACCATGTTTAAAACATGCAACTCTTATCTTATGCAACTGTCCAAAGAACACAAATCACAACACTGATAAAGCTCCAAAAAATAATAATAGATTAACTTTGAAAAGTTGTTATAAGTGCAACAGATGGCAGTAGAGAGAGTAAGCAGTATAAACCAGCTGACTAGTGCTGGAATATGTTAAACCCATACAAATAGAGCCTAAAATATAGACATAGCAACCACTAATTTTATTTTTAAAGTGAATTTTGAATTCTTAAACCCATAATTACCAGCCAGGCCACATAAAGTGATTGTGCTCCAATAGAAGAGACCTAGCATACGCCTTCAACCAAAATCTATAAAATAAATCAATAAAGGAATTGAATAAGATCATGTTTGACGTAACAGCATATTGCAAGAAACTTTCAAGAAAAATTAAATCAAAAGAATGAGAATGGAGTTTTATTATTCTTCTCTTGCAAAGATATTATGAAATTTTCAGTGAAAATATTCAAAATTTCCATGAAGAATTTTAATTTCCAGGTACATGATGAAAGAAAAGAGAGCTTACCCCCAAATCAAACTCTGCCGCTTAAGCTGCAAGCACCAAAAAAGGATCTTCTTCCTGTAGACAAGTCAGGATAGAGATTCATAGCATGCACTTGAAAGTTACAAAACAATGAATAAAAGAACTCTTCTAAATAAGAGAAGTCAGAATAGAGATCCATAACATGCACTCAAAACAAAACAACAAATAAAAGAACTCTTCCCAACACAAGAAATCCTCCACATTACTGGCATTTGAGCAACCATGTTTAAAGCATGCAACTCTTAACTTATGAAACTGTCCAAAGATGATAAATCACAACACTGATATATAGACAAAGCAAGCACCAATTTCTGCCAAACAAATGGAGCCCGAAATATAGACATAGCAAGCCACAATTTTTGTTTAAAAGTGAGTCTTAAATTCTTAAAGCCATAATTATCAGCCAGCCAACAAAAAGTGATTGCACTATAATAGAAACAACCAAATTGATCCAGAAGACGCCTTCAACCAAAATCTATAAAGTAAATCAAACAAGGAATTGTATAGGATCATGTTTGGAGGAACATCATCTTGAAAGAAACTTCAAAGAAAAATTAAATCAAAAGAATAAGACAAGAGTTTTATTATTGTTTCAGATTCAACAGTTCTCCAAAAACTCTGTTTATCAAGTACAAGAAAGTCCAAATTAAACCTTCCTTCCTGAAGACATATCAAGATCAATATTATCAAACATTGTCCTAACAAGTTTATAAAGATGTCATTCTTGGACAATTCACTCGCAAAAAATGAATTGCGAATAACCAAGCAAGTTCCAAGATTACGAATAATCATGCAAATCCAAAAAAATAAGTTAAAGCAATTTAATGCCCAGAAAGCCCAAAAACTCAAGCCTAACGCCAATTAAAACAGGAAAAGGCAAAAAAGAATTGACTAAAAAGTTTGTCACAATCCCTGTTAATCTAACTGCCCCACACCAATAAGAGGATTACCACATTCAAATTAGATATAACCTTGATAAAAAAGAATTCACTAAAAGTTTGAAATTAAAAATAATAATAAAATAAATAAAGGGACAGAGGAAAAGAATTGTAACGAAAGTGTCAAACCCTCACTATGAGAAACTGGAAAAAGAGAAAATAACAAAAACATGGAGGAAAAAGGAAGAGACAGAGAGCTTATCGCCAAATCAAACTCCGCTTCTTACGCAGCCAAGCACCCAAAACAAAATCCAGCACCTGTAAAATAACATGCACCCAAAGTTGCAAAAGTTGAGAAACAATGAACAGAATAACTCTTCACTAATTAATCCAATACATTCCTAGCATTTAGAACAACAATGTTTGAAGCATACAAGTAGTTAAGGGAGAATTAAGATCGAAGGTAACTAAAATCTAAGACACAACCGCAAAAAGGTTATGATAAATATCTCTATTCAATATAATATATAATTTTTAAGGCATAATAAATAGAAAAATACCAATATTAGATTGTTGAGAAAAACAAAGAAAATATCTCAACCCAATGTCACTACAACAAATTATTTTTCTAACACATAAATATCTTAATCCAATAACTAAACCTTTAAATTTTTTGAAGAAATAAAAATAAAAATGCCATCAAACTTCGTTGGCCAAGTAGATATACCACAGCATTTAAATTTTGTAAACATGGGAATTGGGGCAACGAAGTCATCAAAACACCCCTCTGTGTGGTCCAACAACACAAGACAAGCACAAGTATGTAAACTTTATACACTTGTGCTCCTAAAAATAGCCAAAATAATCTATAAAAAGACAACTTTGCCGCCACATACAAACCTTGAAAACTGCAGAGCACCAAAAATCCATAAAATAAATTAATCAAGGGATAGTATCATGCTTAAGGGAATGGTAAATTTAACAAGTAAATTTAGAACAACAATGTTTGAAGCATACAAGTAGTTAAGGGAGAATTAAGATAGAAGGTAACTAAAATCTAAGACACAACCGCGAAAAGGTTATGATAAATATCTCTATTCAATATAAAATATAATTTTTAAGGCATAATAAATAGAAAAATACCAATATTAGATCGTTGAGAAAAACAAAGAAAATATCTCAACCCAATGTCACTACAACAAATTATTTTTCTAACACATAGATATCTTAATCCAATAACTAAACCTTTAAATTTTTTGAAAAAATAAAAATAAAAATGCCATCAAACTTCGTTGGCCAAGTAGATATACCACAGCATTTAAATTTTGTAAACATGGGAATTGGGGCAACGAAGTCATCAAAACACCCCTCTGGGTGGTCCAACAACACAAGACAAGCACAAGTATGTAAACTTTATACACTTGTGCTCCTAAAAAATAGCCAAAATAATCTATAAAAAGACAACTTTGCCGCCACATACAAACCTTGAAAACTGCAGAGCACCAAAAATCCATAAAATAAATTAATCAAGGGATAGTATCATGCTTAAGGGAATAGTAAATTTAACATTAACAAGCAAATCCTGAGAAGCCAAGTTTGCTAAAACAAACTCCTTAAAAAAAGTAGCCAGCTAAAAACATTTTGAGAGTGATGAAATTAATAAATTCAAGAAATGCAGCCAAAGCTCATAATTACCAGCTATCTCACAAAAAGGGACAGGAAAGTTTACATACTTGTGCTCCTATAGAACTAATCAAATCTATTAAGGGAAGCAAACTTTTCTGCAACAAAGGCCTTCAATAGGGGACTAGCACCAAAATCTATAAAAATAAAATGAATGTGGAATAGTATCACATAAAATTGAACAGAGTGTTGAAAGACACTTAAGGAAAAACTGAAATCAAGAAAAGAGAATAGTTTTCTTATTGTTGAAGCCAGCAGTGCAAAATCTTTTGCAAAGTCCAAATCACAAATTCTCCTCCTGTAAACATATCAACACTTAAACAGGCAAACATTGTCCCCAAAAAACAAACAAAAGAAGCTAATGAAAAAGCATAATGGTAAATTTGAGTCCAAAATAGCAAACAACTACAGAGTAACAACAAACTACATTGGAATTTGACAACATCTACTCACTTTCAATGATTAGAAAATCAATCAGCAACCATCAGAATCTAGCGATTCTAGCCTAAGTAATCAAAGCGATTACAACAAACAACAGTGTTTTCATGATTTTAGGATTCTTACTGTCACTATCCGGTTTACACTACATACAATGAGGATTTAGAGAATTAGATTGAACAATAAAAATCAGAACGAAATATTTATCTATGAACAATGAACTGAAACTCTTGGCAAAGTTAGAGGCAATCATTACAATGAAACTAAATTGTTGACAGTAAAAGTATATTCCTAGAGAACTTGCAATACTTTAGAAGGAAGTCTAAACCGATTTCCTATAATTTATATTAAAGCCTTGCAGTGATTTTTAAAAATCAAGATTTTAAGGCAGTAGCGTTTTCAGTGTTGTTGAGCCTAAATTAAGAAAATGGCTTAAACATCATCACTATCATCTCCCCACAAAACTAATGGTATAATCTGTGCATATTAACCAATTTACTCTACAATAACGTAATGGAGTATTAGACTATCAGTCCATGCCTCTTTTTTAACTACCCAAATACTTCTACATTGGAAGCTTTCATAAAACATTTTGCATGCAACACAAATACCCTCAAGAATTGATTTCCAGAATCAAGGTGGAGTCTCAATTTTTTAATTCCACAATCCAAACATGGCAAAACTCATAACAAAATCATATAAATACAATACCCATAGTCAATTGAGCCTATATTTGCAAACAACAAAAAACTTGGAAAAACCATTCATGCAAAAACTTTATATTAAAAAAAAAAAAAAAAAAAAACTCCTGATTGCACATCTATACATATGTAGATATAAATATGTTGGTATGCAACTCTACTCCCATCATTTCCGCCAATCTTTCTCACCAACTCCTCTGCCCCAACCATCATTTCAACCGTCAGATGAAATTGGAGAGTTACGGGTAAAGAAAATAGATCAATCCTGCATACCCTTTAACATGGAAAATGATGAACAGTTGTATCACATTCCAAAAGGACGTTTAGAATAATGAAACCTCATAATATCAATGTTATATGTAATTAAACTTCATTAAAAAAATGAAAGGGTATAATCCTAGTCCTAGAACATACAAGAGATAAAGTTTTTTTTTTTTTTTTTGTAATCAGTAGCGCTAATTTCTTTATTTATTTATTTGCTTATCTATAAATCCAAAAATTTTATTTAATAAAAAAAAATTGGTATAAAAATTGTTCCATTGTCCAAAGTTTGAACTAACCCTGAACTTCTAAGGGCCTGTTTGGTTTGAAGAAAAAAGTGGTGTTTTCTGTATTCAAATTCAGTTTTTTGTAAGACCCACCACAAAATTTTCGTTTGGTTTGCAAATCTGTACCCAGTTTTCATTTTCAAATATCCAAAAAAAAAGTGAGTTTGAATACAGAAAATGAAAACAGAGAGACTCCTGAGGATTTGCCCATTTGGGCATTTTAAGAGAGGGCAAAATCAGAAAAAGTGAGAGACATACATACATACATACATACATACAGACACGCGCCGCCCCATAAGCTTTCCCATCTCATCTCTCTCCCTTTATTTTTCTTAAACCCTAAAGATTGTGCTGAAAGCGAAGCGCTTTCCTCTCCGATTGCATTACACGCGCCGCCGCATAAGCTTTCTTCAACCCATCCATTTTCTGCAACCTAACAAAAACACACACAAATTTTTTTATTTTTCAATTTCAAATCTTTACTTATATTTTATAGACGAAAAGATAAAATCGAAGTTCAAAAAAATTAAGGAAAACAACAACGTTATATAATCAGCGGTGGTGGTAGCTACCGTAACCAGGGCTTGGTCTTCCATGAGTGTTGAATCTTGAATGGAATGTGCGTTGCTTTGGGGTTCTCTCTCTGTTTCTCTCTGAATCTCAGAGTTTTTTATTGTGAAACTGAAATGTGAGAGAGAGAGAAGAAAAAAGGGAGATTTATTTATAAGTTTATTTTGCCCATTCACTCGTAGCAGTGTGCCTTTGTGTATTACGTATTTGCCCCCTTTTTTTGAATTTCAAATTTCATATTCTTCCCAAAGAATTCCTAAATTGTTAGCCACAACTTTTTCTCTCTTTTTTTTTTTTTTTTCTTTTTTTTTCCTTTTAGTAAACTGGAAAAATAATGTAAGCAATGGATGCGTGTATAAAATAAAAACACAATTTCTGTTCATTTTGCAAAAAAAAAAAAAACATAATTTTTTTAATTTTATGTATTTTTTTACAAAACATCTACATCAGTTTGTCTATTTTATCATCTATTTTATTTAAAAAATATTTTCCTCACTTATTATTATTATTTATCAATTCTCCCTTCTTAACCCATGTGAAACTCTCTCTCTCTCTCCTTTCACAGCGTTGCCTCTATGATGAAACTCGCTTCTCCCTCTCCCTCTCCCTCTCCCCCTCTTGGTTGAAATCGCCTCTCCCTCTCTCCCTCACAATCGCAAGCAACAATCCACAACCACCACAATCACTGATCCACAATCACCGATCAACAATCCACAAGGAACAATGATCTCCCTGTCTTTGTTGGTGTGTCCTTGTGTGAGTTTGTTTAATGTTGGTGTGTGTCCGTGTTATGGTGGTGGTAGACAATGCTGGGTTGCGCTGGTGATGGTTGGCAGTGCTAGGTTGCGATGGTGGGTCTATTTTTGGTGGTGGGTTTGTGTGTGGTTGGCAGTGCTGAGTTGCAGTGGTCGGTCTATGTGTGGTTAGCAGTGTTGGATTATCGGTTGCAGAGATTATGGATTGAAGAGAGAATCAGGGGAAGAGAGACAATGTGAGGGGAGAGAAAAAAAATTAAAATAATATATAGAAAATTACAGTAACCATGCATATATGCACAATTATTATAGCACTTTTGGATATATACACATTTTTGCAAGCACTGATGCAGGTGTTCTTTTGGTTAAAATGTGCAAAATTAACCATTTTTTCTATTTTGCAAATTCTAATGTGGTTGCTTTGAAAGCATTCACAGTAAAGGAGGTATAGTTGCTATAATGCTATTTTAGCAACTAAAACACCAAAACGCAAGCTACATCAAAGTTGCTATATTTAAAAAAAAAAATAGCAACAAAGCTACAGTGGGCTATCAAAAATAATAGCTTAATCTAGCTCAAAACTTAATATATATATATATATATATACATATATATATATATATTATTTTAGGATTTACGTGTGGTTAGGATTTAGGAAATCTATCGATAGAATACCCTAGGAAATCTAGAGAATCTGAATCCATTATTTTATATCTTTCTCTCTCCTCTCATCTTAAAATTTTTTTTCTCTCTCTTTTTTTCTCTTCTCTCTCTTTCTTCTCTGACCAACCCGTTACTCTCTCTTTTTTCTCTTTTTCTTCTCCAAGCTTCTCATTTCTTCTTCTCCGGATCTCTGCTTACCTCCTCTTCATCTCTTTTTTCTTTTCTTTTTTAATTTCTTAAGCTACGGCCGAAAATATGTCTCTCTCTTTCTTTTATTTTTTTTTTCTTTCAATTTTTGTTCTCTCTTTTGTGGTGGTGATGAGTTTTGTGCCGATTGTGGGTGGGGTGGTAATGGGTTTTGTGGCCGGTCATGGGTGTTTTTGTGATGGGTTTTGTTGGCTTTAGTTGTGGTGGGTTGTGGTCAGTTGTGGGTGTGGTTGTGATGAGTTTTGTGGTTTTTTTTTCGATGGTGGTGATGGTAGTGGCTGGCAATGAGTTGTAGATTTTGGTGGTTTTTTTTTTTCTTTCTTTCTTTGTGGTGGTGATGGGTTTTGTTACGGTTGTGGGTGTGGTGGTAATGGGTTTTATGGCCAGTTGTGAGTGTTGTTGTGATCGATTTGGTGGGTCTTTTTTTTTTTTTTCTTATTCGGTGATAGTGGTGGAGGTGGCTGTTGTTGTTGGTTTGGATTTTGTGGTGGCTGTTTGTCATTACTTTAATGAGTTATCTATATTATTTTAAATGAGTTGCTAAAAATATAGATGCTTTGATGTTGGGTGTTTTGTAAAATGAGTTGTTAAAATAAATAAAATTGCTTTTTAATTTGCTAAAAGCTATAATTTTTAACTTCTTTGATGTGAATGCTATAATGCTACCACATCCACATGGCAGCAAATAACCCGAACTGCAAAATTTTCAAAATAGTTAAATTAGAGACCATAACATTGAAATGCGTATATAGTTAAATAAAGTTACGGTATACATTAAAAATAATAAAATTAATTCCCATAATCGATTAAATTAAAGAAACATTATCCAAGGAAATTAAGGACCATACATTGATACATTGGGTTGTTTGTATAATAGGCAGAATACTTAAATGCTCAACAAAGAATCCACCAATTTTTAAATGTAAAGTATATTTAATTGGCTTTCAAATGTGAGTTGGACTTAAAAGAAAATGAGCTTGTGAAGATTTTCATATAAATATAAATATATATATATATATATTTCTTAAAAATTATTTAAAAGTCAAACGGAAATTAAAGAGTACACGAGCTAGGAATTTTTTTTTTTTGGGGGGAAAAATAGGAATTTTATTAATGTAAACCGACTATATCTGATTGGAAAACAGAGTGAAAATGTGATGGAACATCCTTCATCCACATTAATCACTGCCCACAAGTCTCCCTTAAGGACATGTGTAATACCAATATCCAAGGCAAAAGAGAGAGTCATTGCTGCTGTCATAGCTTCAAATCACTACCACTGTATGCATGACGAAATTTCTTTGAGCAAGAAGTGATCACCAAGCCTTTATTATTCCTAGTGAGCAATCTGATCCCAGACTTATTTTCCTTGGGTAAAATTGTGCCACCAAAGTTAATTTTTACTAACTCAGGTGATGAGGACTACCAACGACAAATGTTTCGACAATTTGGTGGTCCTGGGTATCAGAAACAACTTGACTCGCATGGAATTCTACCAAACAATCTCTGGATAGGTGAGCTACCTGGTGAAGAGCAGCAACGGCTTGATGAAGTAGAACTTGGTTGCGTTGGGTCCAAATCTACCAAGCCGTGATTGCAAAGAGTTCCAGATTTTTTTTCCTTGCAAAATTATCCACAATAATAATTCCTTGTAGTCTAGGAACTGAACTGCACTTCGAAAGCTCCACAACTCCAGGTTAGACCACACCATATCAAGCTCAGTACACGGCCATGGTATGAAGTGGATTTTCTGATGCAACACGGTAGTAGTCACACAGAGGATCTTCAATGATTGTACGTTGGACTAGGGACTCTTTCGTTGGCATGGCATTTCGACAAGCCCGCCACAGCAGATTCTTCACCTTAATTTTGTGGCACCCGCAGGGACCAAATTCCATTCTAGACATGCTTGTCCCGGATTGAAGAGACATGTGCAGCACCCAATTGAGCTTCCTCTTTAAGAAACTTGTATCCTGTCTTGCAATTGTACTTTCCATTGCTCGAATAAGGCCAAAACAAAACATCCTTAGATGCAGCACTGCCTAGGGGGATTTTCTTAATGATTTCAGCTTCCTCCGGTGCAAAAAGGCCATCTACCAACTCGGCAATCCACTGTCTTGTGTTTGGATCAATTAAAATGTCCACAGTTGAGTCTTCAAAAGCATCAATGGGACAATCAGACAGTTGTGGAGGGTGTTCCTCGGTAGCCAAATGATGCTGCTATATTTTGATTTTCTCCCTATTTCCAACCCATCATCTAGCACCTTGTTGTATGACATCCCTTCCTTTAAGAATGCTCCTCCATGCATACGAACTTAGCCTAGAATTAGTAGCCTCCATTATAGTGGTGTTTGGAAAAAAACCAGGCGTTGAAAACCTTATAAAAAAGAGATGTTTTATTATGCAAAAGTCGTCAGGCTTGCTTTGCTAGTAAAGAGTCAATGAATAAGGCAAGATCTCTAAAACCTATTCCACCAACTATTTTTGACTTAGTCATCTCATCCCATTTTATCCAATGAATCTTCCTTTTGTCGCCCCTTTGTTCCTACCAAAATTTCTTGATTAAAGCCTCAATCTTATGGCACAATCTTAAGGGGATTTTGAAGCATCCCAAAGTATAAGTGGGGATAGCCTGAATAACTAATTTAATCAAAACTTCTCTACCCACTTAAGAGAGTAATTTCCCTTCCCATCCTTGGAGTTTTCGCCACACCATTTCCTTAACATAATTGAAGCTTGCCTTTTTGCCCTTTCCAACAAGAGAAGGTAGACTCAAATATTATTCATACTACATGATGTCTGGAACACCCAATGTCATCTTGATGTTGTGTTTGATATTGGCAGAAGTGAATTTGCTAAAAAATAGTGTCATTTTGCTCCTGTTAACTTTTTGTCCTAAGGCCCCTTCATACATATCCAAGATCTCCAGCACTTCCCACACTCCTCCATAGTTGTCTAGCAAAAAAGAAGACTATTGTCTGCAAAAAGTAAATGTGTTAGTTTTGGGCCCCTCCTGCATAGAGAGAAACCATGATTATCACAATTTCTCTCAGCATGTTTTATCAGCTCATTCGACCCCTCAGTTCAAAGTAAGAACAAGAAGGGGGATACTTTGTCACCTTGCCTAATCCCTCTAGTGGGATGGATCATGCCACAACGCTCTCCATTCACCAAAACAGAATAGGTATTTGTCTTCACGAGCTAGGAACTTGTTACTGATATTTTTGGTACATGTCAAACCAATACATTGTAATAAGTAAATATGCATATGCCTCTTAAACTCACACTCATTTTCTAATGTGGGTTTAAAGTCTGTGCTGTATATCTAAGAGTTAGGCCTTTTGGATATACATGACTGTCAGTTTCATTAAAACCTTCTCCCCGTGTGTATGTATGTGTGTTAAAATACTTAATATTCTCAAAAGAAAAAACAGTGGGTTAATCCTACATTGAAAAATGAGTGTGAATTAAAGAAATTTAAAGTCTGTGCTGTGTATCTAAGAGTTAGGCATTTTTTAGGTATACACCATTGTCAGTTTTTTTAAGACATTCTCCCTATGTGTGTGTATTAAAATACTCAATATTCTCAACAAAAAAAGAAGTAAATATACATATGCTTGTGCACTCTCCTAATGTAAATGGAAACATAAATATAAAAATAAACATGTATAATTATATATACTAGGGTTGTCCAGAGACCCGCAAGAACCGACCCACTCGATGCCACCGACCGAACCCGACTCGCCGCGGACCGAACTGACTGCTCCGGCGGTCGGTAACGGATTTGATTCTCCAAAATCCGAGATCAACGGGTCGGAGATCGGATCTCCTCCTCTCAAATCTGTGAAACCCGATATGATTGACCCATCATTTTCTTGGCGAGTTTTGAGATTTTTTGGGAAGATTTAAGCTAGACCCGGCGAGATTTCGCTAGATCTAGCCAAGATCTTGCCAAAAATGGCCAAGATCTCGCTGGATCTAGCGAGATCTGGCCAGATTTCTAACGTTTTTCAAAAAATTTCTCACCGAATTCTGCGTTTTTCAGAATTTTTCTCGCCGGATTCTGCGTTTTTCATATTTTCTTGGCCGGATTCTCGTCGTTTGCAAATAATCAACCCCTACTAAGACCCGACCACTTTCTGGCAAGAGCTGTCCGATCTGATCCGATTTTCTGACTGGTCGGCGGCGGACCTGAAAATCTGGAACCTGACTTGGTCGGGTCGGTCGCAGGTTGGGCACAAACCCGACCCGTGGACACCCCTAATATATACACACAATAAATTTAACAATTGACATTTGGATATAAGCCATTAAGATCCCTAAATTTTTTTGTGGTTGAACTCAGAACTTGTTTTTTGCCATCTTTTGGGGTGGCTTTGCCATTAGTTTCTTGTAGTATACTTTTATTAATTTTTATTTTACTTTTGTATGTCTCTATGCATTTATTTGTATATTGTTTTCAAAGGAGTTGGAAGAATTAGGTTTTATTATAGCAACTTTTCGTAATTACAATAAAATTTGTTTGCTTCAGGTTGGTATCTTACCACATTAAACAAGAAAACCACTACAATTATGTGTTAGGGTACATTTTTTTTTACACGTAATTTTATTTAAGTACCACCTATTTATTTTCAAATACCACTAATAAGAGTTAGGTCTTTTTTGGATATACACAACTGTCAGTTTTATTAAGACCTTCTCCCCGTGTGTGTATGTGTGTGTTAAAATACTTAATATTCTCAAAAGAAAAAACAGTGGATTAATCCTACATTAAAAAATGAGTGTGAGTTAAAGAGGTTTAAAGTATATGCTGTGTATCTAGGAGTTAGCCTTTTTTAAGGTATACACCATTGTTAGTTTTTTTAAGACTTTCTCCCATTCTCCCTATGTGTGTGTATTAAAATACTTAATATTCTATAAAAAAAAAAGAGAGTAAATATACATATGCTTGTGCACTCTCCTAATGTAAATGGAAACATAAATATAAAAATAAACATGTATAATTATATATACACACAATAAATTCAACAATTGACATTTGGATATAAGCCATTAAGATCCCTAAATTTTTTTGTGGTTGAACTAAGAACTTTTTTTTTTGCCGTTTTTTGGGGTGGCTTCGCCACTAGATTCTTGTAGTATACTTTTATTAATTTTTTTTTTACTTTTGTATGTCTCTATGCATTTATTTGTATACTGTTTTCAAGGAGTTAGAAGAATTAGGTTTTATTAGAGCAACTTTTAGTAATTACAATAAAATTTGTTTGCTTCAGCTTAGTATCTTACCACATTAAACAAGAAAACCACTACAATTATGTGTTAGGGTACATTTTTTTTACACGTAATTTTATTTAAGTACCACCTATTTATTTTCAAACACCACTAATAAGTTATTGGACTTTCCCAAATATTTTTTGCCCTATTATTATATTAACCACAAATACTATATATCTTATTATCTAAAATGGGCCGTGATATAAATTATCAAAAAAACCCAAAAAACTCATATCTTATCAAATTTTATTGTCATTATTTAACTAAGTCCAAAACCGGCCCTATGAGACCAATGCACACATCTCATTCTATTTAAAGCTCAGGAATTTTTATGCTTGGTAATATTTAAAATGCCCATGATTCAAGTCCATGGCAAAATAATTTTATCAATGGAATTCAAATCTATAATCAAAGCCCATGGTTTAAACTCATGTAAATTTTATCAATGGAATTTAAATCCTATAAGCAAAGCCCATGATATTGTCAAAAAGCCTAGTTTTCGTTGGTAATATTTAAAACCCAATTTTCATTGGCAATGTGGGGGGTAAAAAGATCCTGATGGGAACATGGGCCTTTTGGGCCGTGTTAAGGAGGGCTAACCTGACCCTGGGTTTGGAAATTGTTAATACTATGGGTCGGCCCATGCGCCGAGGGTCCGAGGACCCAGCCGAGGGTGAACTTACCCTCGGACTGACACCAGAGAACCCGGGACTTCATGGTACAGGTTAGGGAATGACACGGTCAAGACCAATGGTTAAAAGGGGTGAACCCTTGAATGCCCCAGAAGCACCAGTGTTGAAGAAATGTCAAAGACAAAGGCTGCTACCTCCACATTAAAGACCCTGCACCTACCACCCTGGCCGCATTAATGGGGAGGTGACACTTAAACAGTGGAAGCGAAACTTCTAGTTACTGTTCAAAGGTACTAAGAAAAGAAATATCTACACTAAGGGAGGAGTTGGGGGCAACACGTGTATAAAGTATTAAGAAGAAGAGTATTTAAGAAAAGACCTAGAACAGAAATGAGGACGGAACTTTTTGTAACCTAAAAAGAAAAAAGACAAAGAGAGAGATAATATAAGAACAGCTCTCGGCTTACGTCCGAGGAGACCTATTTACATTACTCTTTGCTGTTTCCTAATACTGGCAATCTTTAGTTTGTCATTTAATCTTCACTCACTTCTAACCTGGGTTTCAAGCCCACTCTCTACAAATTTTCATTGTTTAAGGCTCATTGGGCCTGAGCCCATAACTGTTCTTGGGTCCAGGTGCAATTGTGCACTTACAATTGGCGCCGTCTGTGGGAAATCTAGTCTGGAAGTAGTAGAGATATTATGGCAGGCTTAGGCTCTCACCATGCAGAGTCACAAGGATCACAACCGGAAGATCATTTCGAACGTCTTGAACGTCATAGGGATCGTGAGGGAAGCGTCCATACAGAATACCCAGGGGATAGCCATACTCAAGGAGGGGGTAGCACTACCCACGATGAGGGCTCTAAATCCATGCAGAAGGAAATTAATCGTTTGAAGAGGAAGTTACGCCGTGCTAAACGTAAGGTTTCTCCGTCCTCATCTAGTTCTTCCTCAGAGAAGGATAGGGGAGTTGGCTACGGTTCAAGGTCATATTCCCCCACTAGCGCAACATCCTCCGGCGAGGAGGACGACCAATCAACTCGCAGACGTAAGAAGCTTCGTTCTAGGGGCTTAGGCAACGATACCATGAGTAGGGCGTTGCACCAACTCTCTAAATCTCCGTTTTCACGTAGGATTGAGAGGGGGAGGCTTCCCAGGAGGTTCACCCAGCCCACGTTTACCATCTATAATGGCCGGACTGATCCGGTGGAGCACGTGAGTCACTTCAGCCAAAGGATGGCAGTGCACTCACACAACGAGACTTTGATGTGTAAAGTCTTCCCCTCCAGCCTTGGGACCCGTGGCTATGAGATGGTTCAACGGTCTCAAATCGGGGTCCGTAGGCTCGTTTGGGGAACTAACTAGAGCATTTGCTTCGCGGTTCATCACGTGTAGCAGAGTCCCTCGGCCATTGGACTCGTTGCTATCCATGGTTATGAAGGAAGGGGAGACACTGAAAGCATACTCCGACAGATACTGGGAGATGTTTAATGAAATAGACGGCGACTTTGATGAGGTGGCGCTTAATACCTTTAAGGTGGGCCTCCCTACTGATCACGACCTACGAAAATCTTTGACGAAAAAGCCCGTCCGCAGCGTACGCCGTCTTATGGATCGTATTGATGAATATAAAAGGGTAGAGGAAGACCAAAGAAATAGGAAAAGGGAAGGAGAAGGTTATCCCGCAGAGAGAAGGGATTTCGTGTCGGACAGATATCAAAAAAACACGCCGTGGTGGGATTACATTGGACAAACCGGCTTGGCAGCACCCCAGGCTGTAAATACTGTGTTCCGAGAACCAGTGCATCAGTTATTAGAAAAAGTTCGCAAGGAGCCCTTCTTCAGATGGCCCGGCAAGATGGCAGGGGACCCTGCGAGAAGAAATCAAAACCTTTTCTGTCAGTACCATCAAGATGTGGGCCACACTACTGAGAACTGTCGGACCCTGTGGAACCATCTAGAGCAGCTCGTCGGTGAGGGAAAGTTGAAGCAGCATTTGTGTCAGCCCACTGGGCAGGTCAGTCAAGTTGGTTCAAACAACCAGAGGAACAGTTCATCTCGGCCAGCATTGGGAACCATTAACGTTATCTTCGCCGCACTGGGCAGACCGGCTCAGGTCCCACTCGGGTCATGGCGGTTTCCCGTCCGCAGGCCGAGGATGTGGGTGGTAGGCCGAAGAGATTAAAGAGCACCTTACCTGTCTTGGGTTTCTCCGAGGAGGATAAAATAGGGACTATCCAGCCCCATGACGATGCTCTTGTGGTTACCCTCAGAATAGGGAATTATGACGTGAAGAGGGTGATGATAGATCAGGGCAGCGGTGCAGATATCATGTACCCTGATCTATTTAAGGGGTTAAGGTTGGAGTTGGAAGATTTAACTCCTTATGACTCACCTCTTATCAGCTTTGAAGGGAGAGCCGTTGTGCCAAAAGGACAGATCCGTTTACCCGTTCAATCTGGCACAGAAACGGTTGAAGTAGATTTCATTGTGGTTGACGCGTACTCTCCATATACAGCCATCCTCGCCAGGCCATGGCTGCACGCTCTGGGAGCCGTCTCCTCTACCTTGCACGTTAAGGTTAAATTCCCCTCGGGGGAACACGTTGAGGAGATCCTCGGCAGCCGGGTAGTGGCCGTGCAATGCATATCGGCTGCAGTACTTCGTCAGTCAGAAGTCGAGTTATCAACCTTGCCCATCCAGGAGTCATAGCAATTAACAGCTCCGGAGGCACCTGGAGCGATGACAGAAGATGAGGCTGTTTGCGAGGAGTTAGAGAAGTTTGTAATAGCAGATGATCCAGAGAGATTCTTCCAAGTTGGCATACTTCTGCCATACCAAGAGAAGATGGAGTTGTTGGAATTCCTAAAGGACAATATAGATGTCTTTGCGTGGGACCCTTATGAGGCTCCAGGCGTGGATCCGAGCTTTATTTGTCATCGTTTAAACGTCAATCCGGCCATTGTTCCGAGGAGGCAGCCACCTCGGCGATCTTCCCGAGAACATTCGAGGCCGTGAAGGAAGAGGTTCTTAAACTCAAAAGGGCGGGGGCGATCAAAGAAGTTTTCTACCCCGAATGGTTGGCTCATACCGTTGTCGTTAAGAAGAAGAACGGCAGGTGGAGAGTGTGTGTAGATTTTACCGATCCGAACAAGGCCTGTCCTAAAGATTCGTTCCTAATGCCACGGATTGATCAACCGGTAGATGCTATCGTTGGACATCCTAGGATGAGTTTCTTGGACGCCTTCCAGGGTTACCACCAAATCCCCTTGGCGTTAGAGGATCAGGAGAAAACTGCTTTCATTACTCCAACCGGGAACTATCATTATAAGGTCATGCCATTTGGGTTAAAAAATGCTGGGGCTACTTACCAAAGAATGATGACCCGAATGTTTGAACAGCAACTGGGGAAAAACATAGAAGTATACGTGGATGATATGGTGGTGAAGAGTAAGACAGTACCTTCGCACATGACAGATTTGGCCGACACCTTCAAAATGCTGAGGAAGTATAAGCTGCGCCTTAACGCCTCCAAGTGTTCTTTTGGCGTGGGATCCGGAAAGTTCCTAGGGTATATGATCACTCATAGGGGGATAGAGGTGAACCCAGTGCAGGTTAAGGCTATTCAAAATTTGCAGCCGCCTCGGAACCCAAAAGATATTCAAAAATTGACCGGAATGATTGCCGCGCCGAATAGATTTATTTCTCGGTCAGCTGACCGGTGCCGTCCTTTCTTTCAGTTGTTGAACAAGTGGAAAGGGTTTCAATGGACCGAGGATTGCGAGGTAGCTTTCCAACAGCTTAAGCAATATCTTTCTCGGCCACCCATTTTATCTCGCCCTGAGGTGGACGAGGTTTTATTCGCTTATCTGGCCGTAGCCACTCACGCGGTGAGCCTAGTCCTCATAAGGAATGAAAATGGATTACAGAGACCGATCTACTACGTTAGTAAGTCTTTGAATGAGGCCGAGATGCGCTATCTGCCTTTGGAAAAAGCACTTCCGTCGTAGTCCACGCCACTCGCAAACTCCCTCAATAATTTCAATCTCATACTGTGGTTGTTTTGACCCAGCTGCCTCTCAAGGCTGTGTTGCGTAGTGCTGATTATTCTGGCAAGGTGGCAAAATGGGGAACCATTTTGGGAGCCTTTGATGTTAAATACAGGCCTCGCACATCGGTGAAGGGACAGATCCTCGCAGATTTGGTGGCAGAGTTTACTGAACCATTGACAGAAGAAACTTCAAAAGAAGCACACTTGGATGGAAAATCAGTTTGTGTGATCACGTATGTATCACCCTCGATTTGGAGAGTTCACGTGGATGGGGCTGCTAATCAAAGAGGGTCCGGTGTTGGGCTTGTTCTAGTGTCCCCCGAAGGGATTGTCTTTGAAAAATCTTTGAGATTGGCCTTCTCGGCTACTAATAATGAGGCCGAGTATGAAGCAGTCTTGGTAGGCATGCAAATGGTACATAAAATGGGTGGCAAAGAAATCCATGTGTTCTCGGACTCTCAATTAGTGGTCGGCCAAGTCATGGGGACCATGGAGGCTAGAGACCCCGAATGCAAGAATAATTGGCCCATGTTAAACGTCGCCGAGCCGAATTCGACTCATTTGCCTTAGCTCATGTCTCTAGGAGTGGAAACACTCATGCATTCTTTGGCTACATTGGCCACATCCTCGGCTCAAGGTCTACCTAGGGTGATTCTCGTTGAGGATTTGATAGAACCTTCTCTTATAGCTGCTAACGCACCTCGCATCCATTTAATAAGGCCTGGTCCTAGTTGGATGGATTCAATCATATCTTTTCTCAAAAATGACATCCTTCCCGAAGACAAAGTTGAAGCAGAAAAGGTACGTCGAAAGGCGCCGCGTTTCTGGTTGTCCGAGGACCAGAAGCTATACAAACGATCCTTTTCGGGACCGTATTTGTTGTGTGTACACCCTGAATCAACAGAATCATTACTGGAAGAATTGCATGAAGGGATTTGTGGGAGTCATACTGGGGGAAGGTCCTTAGCCCATAGAGCCCTGACTCAGGGTTATTGGTGGCCTAATATGCAGAGGGAGGCTCAGGATTATGCCAGAAAGTGTGATTAGTGTCAGAGGTTCGCCCCTAATATCCACCAACCTGGAGGGGTTCTTAATCCTCTGTCTAGCCCTTGGCCTTTCGCACAATGGGGCTTGGACATTGTAGGGCCATTCCCGAGAGCTGCTGGAAACAAAAGATGGCTGCTCGTAGGGACAGACTACTTCACTAAATGGGTCGAAGCTGAGCCCTTAGCCAATATCCGAGATGTTGATTCCAAGAGGTTTATTTGGAAGAATATTGTTACTAGATTTGGTATACCACATACTCTTATCTCGGACAATGGCGTTCAATTTGACAAAGAACGCCTTTAGGCAAGATCGTAGTGACATGGGCATCACAAACGGATACTCTACCCCAGCTTATCCTCGAGGAAATGGACAAGGCCGAGGCCGTTAACAAGGTCATAGTCAACGGGCACAAGAACAGGTTGTAGGATGCGAAAGGCAGATGGGTGGACGTGCTTCCTCATGTCATGTGGACGTATCGGACCACTCCGCGCAGTCCACTGGAGAAACGCCATTCTCTATGGCTTATGGAGCCGAGGCGGTGATACCATTGGAGTCTGGATTTCCTACTCTAAAGACAAGTTCTTTTAGTCCAGAGAATAACAAGGAACTTCTAGAGAGAGATCTTGATTTACTTGAAGAACGGCGTGAGGCAGCTATGGTCCAAATGGCTTATTATCAGCAGAAGCTAAAACAAGGACATGATGCCCACGTGAAACTAAGGCCACTTGCGCCTGGTGATCTTGTATTAAGGAAAGTTGTAGGCACTTCTAAGAACCCAGCATGGGGTAAGCTAGGACCTAACTGGGAAGGCCCCTACCGCATTGTTTCAATAGCAGGCGTAGGGTCGTATAGGTTAGTTGACCTGGATGAACGAGTTGTACCACGTCCATGGAATGTAAATAATCTTAGAAGGTATTATTATTAATCAAATAAGCTTTTGGCAATTAATGTTTCAAAGTTATAGCTGGCTCTCATATTTGAAGTTACTGTTCTAAAGAATCAAACAGAAACTTGGTTAAGTGCAGTCCTCGGACCACAAACCTTGTGATAATTGATGTCTTCTCATTTGTTAAACAGAACCTTAGTTATGCCGGTCTTCGGACCCCCTGCTTTGGGAAATTTAACATTTGAAGTTACCGTTCTAAAGAATCAAACGAAACTTGGTTAAGTGTAGTCCTCGGACCACAAACCTTGTGGAAATTGATGTCTTATCATTTGTTAAACAGCACCTTAGTTATGCCGGGTCTTCGGACCTCCTACTTTGGGAAAATTAACATTTGAAGTAACTGTTCAAATGAATCAAACAGAAACTTGGTTAAGTGTAGTCCTCGGACCACAAACCTTGTGGAAATTGATGTCTGATCATTTGTTAAACAACCTTAGTTATGCCGGGTCTTCGGACCTCCTACTTTGGGAAAAATAACGTTAGAAGTTACCGTTCTAAAGAATCAAACAAACTTGGTTAAGTGTAGTCCTCGGACCACAAACCTTGTGGAAATTGATGTCTTATCATTTGTTAAACAGCACCTTAGTTATGCCGGGTTTTCGGACCTCCTACTTTGGGAAAATTAACATTTGAAGTTACTGTTCTAAAGAATCAAACAGAAACTTGGTTAAGTGTAGTCCTCGGACCACAAACCTTGTGGAAATTGTTTTTTGTTTTATTTTTTTTGAGATCCTTAGTTATGCCGGGTCTTCGGACCTCCTACTTTGGGAAAATTAACATTTGAAGTTACTGTTCTAAAGAATCAAACAGAAACTTGGTTAAGTGTAGTCCTCGGACCACAAACCTTGTGGAAATTGATGTCTTATCATTTGTTAAACAGCACCTTAGTTATGCCGGGTCTTCGGACCTCCTACTTTAGGAAAATTAACATTTGAAGTTACTGTTCTAAAGAATCAAACAGAAACTTGGTTAAGTGTAGTCCTCGGACCACAAACCCTGTGGAAATTGATGTCTTATCATTTGTTAAACAGAACCTTAGTTATGCCGGGTCTTCGGACCTCCTACTTTGGGAAAATTAACATTTGAAGTTATTGTTTTAAAGAATCAAACAGAACCTTAGTTATGCCGGGTCTTCGGACCTCCTACTTTGGGAAAATTAACATTTGAAGTTATTGTTTTAAAGAATCAAACAGAACCTTAGTTATGCCGGGTCCTCGGACCTCCTACTTTGGGGAAAACTAGCATTTGCAGTTAAACGAAAGGTTGCTTAAGATTCGTCTTCGGACTATGACTTTGCTTAAAGTTAACTTCTGATTGTGTCTGGATGTTAATACCTTACTGTTTATTAACTCGGATCTTAAGTTTTATATCTTTAAGTATTGGGTGAATTTGTGTAAGGAATGGTCCTCGGATCTTACATCCTACTAGAAACAGTGTTATGCATTATAAGGGCTTAATCGTTATATGAAGTCCTCTTTCCTTTTTTATCAAGGCATTGTTCAAACGTGTTAACTATGTCACCTCGTATTAAATCTTTAGTAATATACGCATGATTATGTGGAAGTTACAATTGTGCAATCCTTGGAGTTAGATTTTTATACTCTGAGAAACTCTTGATGTGACTTAATGGGAAAACTTTTGTAATAAGTACACAAAGAATAAAGAAAAAGCAGACACAATCCAAGTGAAAAGCAAACGAAATTGTCTTTCATTAATCAAGTTGAATATACATTACAATATATAATTCAAAAACAAAAAGAATGGAAAAAGAGAAGCCCTAAGCTAAGTCCTAAGCTGTTGGAGGAGGATCTTGCTGAGAGGTACTAGTGCCCTCGGTCTTTCTCAACTCCAAGCTCAAAAGGAGTCATAACCCGCTTTCCTTTATCCGCCGTCTTTGTTGGAAGGACGTTGGGTTCCACTATCCGGTTCAAGTCCTTCTCTCGCATCTACTCCTCCTTCCTTTTCTTTATTGGAACCAAAAGGTTCTGTAGGATCAGGAATCTGCTGTGGGACCATCGGAGGTAGAACAGGAAGAGTTGTCTCAGGGGTAGGAGTAGCAGCAAGGGCTTCTTTAATCTCCTGTATTTCTAGGGGAAGCCAAACGTTCTCGGACTTCCTCAAATCCGAAGACTGGGGAACTCCTGCTACGTTTAAAGCTTCCCCCCATACTTTTTGACAGTATTCGCGGCATAAAGCCGCGAATTCCTCTATCAGCTGTTCCTCGGTGGTCGCTACCCCTTCGTCAAAACTTGCCTGCTTGGCAGCCTGAAGAGAGAGTTGGAAGGAGCTGGCTTCTTCCTTCATCAGAGCCAGTTGTTTCTTCAGATCCGAGCACTCCCTTTGAGCTTGGGAGAGCTCTTCATTTCTTTCCTTAAGGAGTTTGCGCTGTCCTTCTATCTGGGTCTCCATGGTCTTCAAGTTTGACTCGACCCCATTCTTCTCTCTCCTCAGCTCTGCTACCTCCAAGGTCAGCTTCTCGTTCTCGGCAAGGGCTGTACCTAAGGTCTTCTCAGTCTCCACCCTAACTTCGAGCTCAGCCCTGGCTACTTTCCGAGCGTCTTCAATAAACTTTTCAGCTACAAAGACCTCCTGAATAGCCTGTAAAAAAGCATGATGGAGTTAGGAATAACAAAAACCAATTTAATTATAAATATTGTTAAAAGGAGAAACACTTACCAGCGCTAAGTCTCTTTTTAGAGAGAGGAATAGTTGTGGTTGGCCCATCTTTTCCAAGGTCTCCATGTCCTTGGGCAGCAGAAGAGGACGTTCTAGGGCCTCGGCCAGGTGGTGGGCGTGGCCTTGTTGAACTGCCCTTATACTGGACTGGCAGGAGATAGGAGCGCCGTCCAGCCTTAGATCGGGGGACCAGGTGGCCGGTGCTCGGTGCACTACAGCCTCATCCCTGATTTCCCCGAGTTCAACTGAACGGGATCTACCCTTGCCCTTATCCAGCTTCTGCTGATGGGCCGGGGGGAGTTGTTGGCGTGGCTTCTTGGGCTCTTTATTAGTCGTCCCCTCATCATCCCCCTTCCTCTTCTTCTTGGGATCCTCGGCTAGCAGTTTGGGCTCAGCTGGAGGAGGAGGAGGAGGTAAAACTGGGAGAACTTGGGACGTCCCCTTTTTCTTCTTCTCTGCAACTTTGGCAGCCCTATTAGTGAGAAGACCCTCCATTCGTCCCATGTCTTCTACAGATTCGTCCTCGGGAAGGGCAACTACAAACCCTGCAATTCCAGAGGCCTCGGTGGCTTCTTCTTCCTCGTCGGAAAGCACTACAAACTGGTTCCCGCGAGGTCTCTCGGTGTCTTCGAGATGGAATTGATCTATCTCGTCGTCAAGGGTGTGTGAAGAAGACACCTGCTCTTCCTGGAATGACAACTGTTTGTGCGTGCACGGTAAGGGGGACCGTCGCTATCGCCCGGTTGTACGTAACGGTGTTAGGAGCGTCCCGGAGGTCACGGTCGTCCAAAAAATGGCGCCGAGCTACGTTGATCCTCTTCCGTCTTCGGTCGCCTGCAATAATGGCGTCCTCTATCTCTTGGAAGTCTTTGGAAAGGGGAGTGTATCCGAGAATGAGGTGAGCCGCCCGGAGTTGTAAGTCTTCGCTAACGAACACCTCGGAGCGAAGTACCCGGTTTAAATCGGCAACGTTACAGTGACTCAAGCGAGGACGCACGTGCTGCTTATCTGCAAAAAAGACGTCAAAACAAACAAACCTGGTTAGATTCACACAAATATTTAACAAGTCTAAGTAAATACAAATACGCATTTTTGTGTGTGTGTTAGGAGAAGTTGTGTTGTGGGGAGATTAATCCTACGGCGTCGCACCTGGATCCCCCCACTGAACTGGGCAGTGAAAGCCATCGTGCCAGTTCCCGGACACGATCAAGTAGTCGTCCTTCATGCCTTTGTTTGATTTGGGCAGACAGGAGATTAGCCTAACGGTGCTAGACCGAGATTTCATATAATAACCTACTTTAGAAAGTTTGTGGGACTCATATAGGAACACGACATCGTGCCATGTGAGGTTTAAACCCCTCTGCTCGTTTAGAGCATCTACACTACCTAGAACTCTAAAAACGTTTGGAAGGCATTGGTCGGGACACAACCTGTGGTTGCGAAGGTACTCCCTCATTACGGGTTTCATTGGAAGGGTCATCCCACCCTCTATGAAGGCTATCATAGGGATGATAACCTCTCCCTCTTTCCTAGAACCGGCCACGGCTGTTGCCGGGCAGTATTCTAACCCTACGTCGCTGGGAATATGGTATTTGGCTCTAAAGCCTTCCATCCCAGCGGCGGTATCAACTAGACACTTGAATTTTCCCATTACAGAGAGACGATAGACTAAACTTTAAAAGGGAGAGTGTTTGTATTGGTAGCCGAGGACAAATATTGAGGAGAAAAGGTTTAGAATAGGAGCAAGAACTTACAAGGTTCAAGATGTGCAAATTTCCACGGTTTTCTGCAGAGTAAGGTATGATGGCTGATGTCTTGATGGGATTACCCCCTGAGGAATTAAATGAAGGTGCGGGTTCCCGAAGCGTCACGACGTGCGAAAAGGCGGCCTCGAAATTATGTCTGTCCCGCCTAAAATTTCGTGGAGTAATGAGAACCGTTGGATGCCCATCTCACCGTTGAACGTGGGAGATAAAGAGTAACTTACAGTAATAAATGCGCGCGTTTTCGAAAATAAAACCGCCAAGTGTCATCTTCTGGGACGCAAAACGACTTCCACACGTGCCATCACTTATAAAGTGTGTAGAACAGGTTCTCGTCGGATCAAAACCCTATTTTTCTCCTCGGACGTGGAAAATTAGAGTTTTGAGGGGCTATTGTGGGGGGTAAAAAGATCCTGATGGGAACATGGGCCTTTTGGGCCGTGTTAAGGAGGGCCGACCTGACCCTGGGTTTGGAAATTGTTAATACTATGGGTCGGCCCATGCGCCGAGGGTCCGAGGACCCAGCCGAGGGTGAACTTACCCTCGGATCGACACCGCAGAACCAGGTACTTCATGGTACAGGTTAGGGAATGACACGGTCAAGACCAATGGTTAAAAGGGGTGAACCCTTGAATGCCCCAGAAGCACCAGTGTTGAAGAAATGTCAAAGACAAAGGCTGCTACCTCCACATTAAAGACCCTGCACCTACCACCCTGGCCGCATTAATGGGGAGGTGACACTTAAACAGTGGAAGCGAAACTTCTAGTTACTGTTCAAAGGTACTAAGAAAAGAAATATCTACACTAAGGGAGGAGTTGGGGGCAACACGTGTATAAAGTATTAAGAAGAAGAGTATTTAAGAAAGGACCTAGAACAGAAATGAGGACGGAACTTTTTGTAACCTAAAAAGAAAAAAGACAAAGAGAGAGATAATATAAGAACAGCTCTCGGCTTACGTCCGAGGAGACCTATTTACATTACTCTTTGCTGTTTCCTAATACTGGCAATCTTTAGTTTGTCATTTAATCTTCACTCACTTCTAACCTGGGTTTCAAGCCCACTCTCTACAAATTTTCATTGTTTAAGGCTCATTGGGCCTGAGCCCATAACTGTTCTTGGGTCCAGGTGCAATTGTGCACTTACAGGCAACATCAAAAACCCAATTCTTATTGGCAACATCAAAAGCTCAATTCTCATTGACAATATTTAAAGCCTAATTCTCATTGGCAACATTAAAAGCCCAATTCTCGCTAGAAAAATTTAAAGTCCAATTCTCATTGGCAACATCAAAAACCTAATTCTCATTGGCAAATATAAAGCCCAATTCTCATTGGCAATATTAAAAACCTAGTTCTCTCATGCAATATTTAAAGTCCAATTCTCATTGGCAATATCAAAAACTCAATTTATCTTGGCACTATTAAAAGCCCAAGCTAACTACTTGGCACAAGGTTATTAATATTTAACAAAATACTATATCATAAGTATTTCACTTAAAAGTCCAATAATGAACAATACTTTAAGTTCTTAAACCTATTACTATAATATTACAAGCCCATAAAATCTATGGCAATTATCTATTTTCAAAACCCAAGGCAATCATCTTATAAAAGCCCATGGGAAGTTATGATATCATATTATAAACCCATGGAATTTATATAAGAGCCCATGGTCACTATTTATTTTATACATTCTTAAAATCTATTTCTAAAACTCGTGATACTTATTTATCCTACAATCCCATTATGATTATCTATAGAAAAACTCATGAGAATATCACATTATTCCATTCTAGTGGTTGTTACCATATTTTATTTGAAACCGATGGATATTGCCTATAATAAGACCCATAGTAAATATTATTCACAAGAAATATTTGGGGTTATTATTTAAAAGTCTCAAAGAAAATATCACTTACAAAATATTCCATGGCAAAAACTATATTATGAGAAATTATTTAAGTTGTTATTTAAAGTCTATGGAAATTAATACCCAAAACCTATCATAAATATTTATTAAAATCCATGAATACATTTTATTTTTATTAACAACTAAAACCCATGTGGAATAAAAATCCATGGCAATATATGGTAACTTTGTCCATTTTTAAGGGCTCACAAAGAGAAAGCAAAAGGATAGGCCCAAGTGGAGAGAACCACCAAATTAGAGGCCCACCAAAATACCCAGCCCTCATGGCCAAACCCAACATGAAATCTTAGCCAAAACAGTCTATGTGTGCAAACTGACCCAACTGGAGAACTCCATTCAGTTCTGTCTTCTGCTAGAGATCACTAAAGAAGCAACTAAGCTCCCAAATCAAATTAGGAGCTGACTACCTATCCTAGCAGCCTCTATGCCACTGCCAATCCTAATCTAAACAACACTAGAGGTTGGGTTGACACCTAAAAGCTAATGGGCAATAAATACCATTCTTCTCCAAATTTTGACCAAGACCTCCAAGCTTATGAAATCCTTAACTAAATAGTTTGTTTTATTACAAAAAATTTATGTAATTGATGTTGGAAAAACATGGTTTGTATCTCATACAAAACATATGTAACGGAAAATAAACGGATCTACTTAATTCACAATTGATAACATGCACCATATAAATTTCAGAATTTAAGAATAAGAGAGCGTACCTTGGAGCGGTGAATTTCAAAAACAAAGATTATAAGAATTTGGGAATACTTTTAATCTTCACTCCAATTTTACTAACGCCCAAGAAGTGTGGTCTCTCAATCAGTTTTCAAGAGAGTATTAGAGAGTGGCTTTCTCTCACACATACACACCATTTCACAATAGTGTCTCTTACTTAAAATTCTGTATGTTTCTCTTTTTATATCTAACTGATTATCTATTTGGGCTGGCCTTTTGGGCCTTTCCAATTGGGTTTAAGTGTGTGGCTTGAAGTGGGACCAAAATGGACCAATAAGACACTAGCTCTAATGGGCCTTGGACTTTTCAGTTAATTCTTGATAAGTCCAAAGTTACCATTAACTATATTTAATACCATTATATAAATATAGTTGCACTCTAGACCTTATTTATAAATTATATCCTAAGACTTTATTATACATGTCACTTCTTCATAAAATATTCATAGTAATACAAAGTAATGAATGTAGACTGCCACTTTGTAAATTACTACATCTTAATTTCTTAAGTACTCGGTTTAATCCTTTTAATGTTATTTATCATATATTTATGAAATCCAATTTCATAAATATATACCTTAGTAACTCCTTACTAAAGTAGTTAAATCTAACACTCTGAATAACCAAACTCATTAAACTTGTCTCAATGGAATATTTTATATCTTCGTTAAGAGATTATGAATTCTATTTTGAAAATATATGTTCCATCAACACTAAATGTGGCTGCCCAACATACTAAGATTTTGATCGTAACTTTAGATCTCATTCCTGATATATCAAAGCAACCTACATTTCAGGATCAAGTCCATTATTCTCTCAGGATTAAGAGTTCATGTAAATATAAGTCGTGAGATTTATTATTCATTTGACAGTCGTTAACAGAATAATAAATCTCACAGCGGTCTAGTTCAATATGTTTTAACTTTTAAAACATATCAACATAACAATTACAAATCTCTATTTCCAAAATCAAGACAAATCATTTTAATTGATATATTATAGTCTTCGAAGATAAAATGCCCAATTTCATCACCAACTACGAACTAAAATTCTGAATTTACAAAGAACTTGTGATTTATATCTTCTGTAACTTTTCACATAAATCACATACTATGCATCTTATAGACTATATGATAATGTTTCAATATTCCTGTTACCATTATTTTTAGATAATAATAAAATAACTTTATTAATCACAACATTAATGCCATATATAGCATCATACAATAGGATTTAAGAATACACATCCTAACAATTGATTCATGAACTAAGCTCATGAATCATAAAGGGGAAAATTTGGGAACATGTAATTTGGAGGGCATAAAGAGATCTCTAGCAAAACTTTCTAAAGTGAGCTTAAACTTTGACACTCGGCTTGGGGTGTTAAATCCTACTTCTTAGGGTCCAAATCTCAGTTGCTGCACTAGGATTCCTCCTTAAGACCTGATTTAATCCCATTAATTGAACACAATTTTAGAAATCTTAGCATTTAATGTAAGATTACCCCAAATACTCACCATGTGTCATATTACCCAAAGTAGCAAAGTAGCCCCAAAAGCAAATCTCCCATTTATAGCCAAATCCTAGGATATTAAGTCCACTATTTTGCCCCTGATCAATCCTACGTTTTTGGACTTTTGTTAATTAATACCTCCCTAATTACCACTATAAAAGGGCAAGCACACTAGCCCATAAAACACACACAAACCCCTTGAAATTTCTGATTTTTTTATCACTTTGCTTGTGGTTCAACTCTCCCTAAGCTCATAAATCATTCCCCTTAGCCCACACTCACTTAGCCTCAAACATTCCCTTTCCTTTTCTGCATATTCCAAGCCCATAAAATGCTTCCTAATCAGTCATAAACAACCCTTTACCCATTAAAGACTTAGCTTCAGTATTAACTCCATCATATCACCACAAGCTTAAATACCGACTCACTCAAAATAGCCTACACTACCTCATTCATGCGTCAAATATATATTTCCCAAGAATTTTAGTTCAACATTTGTTGTACTAAGCTAGAATCTCTCTCCCTTCACACCATGCCAATTAACCCATTCTTCTCACCATGAAACGTCTAATTTTACTTTTTTGTTTTACAATTGAATGATATAATATATTTGTAACCATGAAATTCTTCCCTCATATTGGTGTAATGATAGCTAAAAGTATAATAGATTCCCCTAACCAGGATACATAAATACTTTCTTAAATCTATTTAATAATTGACTGACTGGACTTTAAGTATAATTTCACCCTACCGCTGGAGAATATATATTTCTTGTATTATCAAAACAGAACCACTAATGTACTAATTAACTATTGTGAAGTATTTTTATTGGGCTTTTGTTACTGTTTTGTCAAGGTGTAGCCTTTATTTTCTTGCTTGGATAGGCTTATCATCACACCAAAAGCCTTTGGGCATCATCTCAAGAGCCCATTATCGAGTTTCAACTTGGCTTCCCCATATTTTATTCAGAGGCATCAATTTTCCCCTCAAAATTATGTTTATATCTATATGTGTCATTGTGTGTGTGTATATGTATAGATAATGGTATGAAAAAAATACGAGTGTTGAAAATATAAATATAAAAGTAAACATAAACATAATAATGACAATAAATAAATATAAATAAATTCTAAAAAGAAAAATAACCACTTAGTAATATGAGTGAATAGATAATTTTTTAAGTTTTCCGTTGAAATACACATTCAAATTTACCTGAGATGCTTAGTGGATCTCTATATAACCTATTATTATTTAAATGGTTGATATTGATGAAGTTGTTAAGATGTTGTGTGTGTGTGTGTACTTAGGGAGTGTTGTGCTCAGTAGTTGTGCATGTAATTGTACTTTGCTTAGTCACATGCTATGCAGGTGCAAGGCATAAGTGAGTAATTGAGAATTAGTTAATAAGGTGGTTAGAGTTAGTTAAGTGAGTAGTTACGGATTAGAGGATTTGGGAATTGGTTGTAATTGTATATAACTCCAATTGTTGATAGAGAATGGGTAAGCATAGAATGAATTCAGTTTCTTCCCTCAAAGTCTTTTCTAATCTTGCTCTGTTTGGAGGAGGTTACCCTCGAAGCTAACCAACACTTCTTCTTTCTCCCTTTCCATTTCTTGCAATCTTTTTGATTTACCAAGCTCTTAACAATTGGTATCAGAGCCCTCTTTCCTACGACCATGGCTGAAACTCGATCTACTGCGTATATCAATGAATCCATTGCATCCTTACGTACCACCACAGACCCCCATGCCCACTCTCTTCAAGAAATCACCAATCAACTGAATGCCAATACCCAACAGTTGAACGCCATTAATGTTGCCTTACAAAAGGTAACTGATGCTAAAGAGAACAGACAACAACCCTCATCGCCTAAGACACCATCGTCCCAAGCTGTGACGTTGCCATTATAGAGCTTGGCTAAAAGTGTGCGACTTGAATTTCCAAGATTTAGAGGAGAGGATCCAGCGACGTGGGTATACAAAGCTAATCAATACTTCAATTTCTATCATACCCCTTTGAGTGAGAGGCTTTTGATGGCTTCTTTTCATATGGATGGTGATGCTTTAGTCTGGTTTCAAGATTGTGAAACATCTGGGTTGTTTGTGGCTTGGGAGAGCTTTGTGGAGGCCCTGTTAACCAGATTTGGTTCATTTGCCTATGAGGATCCTATGGAGGCATTGACAAGGTTGCGACAAACAAGTAATGTGATTCATTACAAAGGGAAATTCGAAGCTCTCTCCAACAGAATCAGGGATTTGTCTGAGAATCATAAATTAAGTTGTTTTCTCAGTGGCCTTAGAGATGAAATTAGGCTACCTGTAAAAATGCTTAATCCAAAAACTCTTAATGAGGCTTTTGGTTTGGCTAAAATTCAAGAGGAATATGTGATGAGTAGTAGGAAATTTCTAAAATCATCCTCATTGGAATTGTCTAAACCTTCAATTCTCGGACCAAGACCTAATACTAAGTTGGACTCCAAGTTCAAGATGCCTTTACAGAAATTGTCACCAGCACAAATGGAAGAGAGGAGGAAGAAAGGGCTCTACTTTAATTGTGATGAGAAATTTCAACCTGGACACCATTGTAAGTCTGCTAAGCTCTTTTTGTTGGAAGGCCTTTGCCCCTTTCAAGGTTCTAGTTCTAATGTACAATTGGTGGAACTTAATGATAATGATAGTTCATTAAATCCTGTTTCTGATATGCCTCATCTTGTATCTGTTGAGTTTGGACCTAATATGGGTGAACCAGAGATTACATTGTATGCTCTTTTAGGGAGCCCTTCACCTAGTACAATGAGAATTAGGGGCACAATTAATGGTCATTGGGTTACCATCTTGATTGACACTGGTAGCACTCATGACTTCCTTGATGCTGCCATCCTTCCCAAACTACAATTGCATTTGGATACTATTATTTCATTGGAGGTTAAGGTAGCTAATGGAGAAACAATTAAGACCAAGGGTGTTTGTTTAGATGTTAAAGTGGCTATGCAAGGTCATGTCTTTTTTGTGGACCTGAATGTCTTACCCTTAGGAGATTGTGAGTTGGTCTTAGGCACTCAACGGCTTAGGTCCTTGGGTATGATTCAATGGGATTTTTTGGCATTATCAATGCAATTCATGCATCTTGGCAGATCTGTTACCTTGTTTGGTTTGCATCCTTCTAATTCTACTCTTCAAGAAGGTGAACATTTCTTTAGGAAGCCTATTAGGAAGAGAATTTTTCTGCAGATAGTTTCATTGGGTTCAGGAACTTCTCCATCTCAGCCAGCTTGTGATCCTCTGATTGAGAAGCTGTTGCTGGAGTTTGCCTCAGTTTTTGATACACCCATAGGTTTACCACCTTCTAAAGGGCATGAACATCAAATTCTTTTAAAGGATGGCACTGCTCCAATTTGCCAAAGGCCTTATAGGTACCCACATTTCTAAAAAACTGAAATTGAGAGGATTATTGTTGATTTGTTGGAAGCTGTATCTATCAGCCCTAGCCAAAGCCCTTTTTCTTCTCCAGTATTGTTTGTGAGGAAGGCAGATGGTTTTTGGAGAATGTGCACTGACTATAGGGCTTTGAATCAAGCTACAATCAAAGATAAGTTTCCTATTCCTGTAGTTGATGAGTTATTGGATGAGCTTGCTGGTTCCACCATTTTCTTTAAGCTTGATTTAAGATCAAGTTACCATCAGATTCGTATGAAGGAGGAGGATATCCCAAAGACTGCCTTTAGGACACATGATGGACACTATGAGTTCTTAATTATGCCATTTGGTTTAACTAATACCCCCTCTACTTTTTAGGCCCTTATGAATGATGCTTTTAGGCCTTATTTGAGAAGGTTTGTACTAGTATTTTTTGATAACATCTTAGTTTTTAGCCCAACCTTAGAGCTTCATCTTCAACATCTTAGATCAGTGTTGGGGCTGCTGCAACATCACCAATTGTATGCCAAGAGAAGCAAATGTGCCTTTGGCTGCCCAGAGGTAGAATATTTGGGTCATATTATTTCTGGTAATGGTGTTAGCATTGATCCGAGGAAGACTATTGCTATGGAGGCCTGGCCAACTCCTAATTCTGTCAAAGCTTTGAAGGGATTTTTGGGTTTGACTGGTTACTACAGGAAGTTTATTTAGAATTATGGTCAAATTACTGCTCCCTTGATTGCTTTGCTTAAAAAAAAAATGTCTTTGTGTGGTCTGATGCAGCGGATAAGGCTTTCCTACGACTCAAGTTAGCTGTTAGTAAGCCTCCAGTTCTTGCTCTGCCTGATTTTAGCCAACCCTTCATAATTGAATGTGATGCATCAGGGGGTGGTTTAGGAGCTGTTTTGATGCAGCACCGAAGACCAATTGCATTTCACAGTCAAGTTCTCAAGGGCAAAGCTTTGCAATTGTCTACTTCTGAAAAAGAGTTGTTAGCATTGGTCACAGCAGTGCATAAATGGAGACCATATCTCTTAGGCAGGCCATTTATTATTAAAACTGATCAACAAAGCTTGAAGTATATCCTAGAGCAGAGAATTGCTACCCCTTCTCAACAGAAATGGCTAACTAAGTTGTTAGGGTATTTGTTTGTGGTGGAATATAAAAAAGGATGTGAGAACAAAGTTGTTGATGCCTTATCTAGGAGGATTGAATCAGATCTTGTTCCTGAGGATGCTTCTGTATTCTGCACTTCAGTGCACTCTCCCTGCTTGTGTTTGATTTCCTTTCCAAGTCCTTGGATTGAGGAATTGAAGGCTAGCTATCAATCTTACCCTGAAATGCAGCAACTGCTGCACCAACTGCAATTTGGTTCAACTAGTTCTAGATTCTTTTCCCTGCAAAATGGTTTGATTTTGTACAAAGGGAGAGTTTACTTGGACTCGCACAGTGGGTTGAAGTCTAAAGTGCTTCATTTGGTTCATGACAGCCCTTTGGGAGGCCATTCTGGTTTCCTCAAATCTTTCCATAGATTGAAACAGGACTTCTTTTGGGTAGGCATGAAATCAGACTTGAAGTTGCATATCAGGGAATGTGGTATCTGCTAGCAAATGAAGCATGAGACTTGCAAACCAGCTGGGTTGTTACAGCCCCTACCCATTCCCACTAGGCCTTGGACTGCTGTTAGTATGGACTTTGTTGGTGGATTACCTACTTCCCAAAGGTTAGATACAATCATGGTGGTAGTGGATAGGCTCACTAAGTATGTCCACTTCATTGGGTTGTCTCATCCCTACTCTGCTGCTAAGGTGGCTGCATTATTTTCTCAAAATGTTTTGAAGCTACATGGTATGCCAACTTCCATTGTTTCTGATAGGGATCCTGTGTTTACTGCCAAGTTTTGGGCTGAATTGTTCAAACTATAGGGAGCTCAACTTGCCATGTCTTCAGCTTATCATCCCCAAATTGATGGGTAGACAAAAGTGGTGAATAGATGTTTAGAACAATACTTGGGGTCTTTTTCTGCAGATAGGCCTACTAAATGGTCAAATTGGTTGTATTTAGCTGAATTTTGGTTCAACACTAATTATCATTCAGCTACAAAATTAACTCCATATAAGGTTGTGTATGGTTTTCCCCCTCCACGTTTGTTGGACTACATACTAGGTACAACACTAGTGGTAGTTATGGACTCTCTTTTACAATCTAGACAGCATATCATGTCTTTGCTCAAACAGAATTTGGTGGATGCACAAGCTCATATGAAGCAACAATATGACCTTCATAGAAGTGAGAGAGCATTTAATGTGGGTGATTGGGTTTACTTAAGATTACAGCCTTACAAGCAGCAGTCAGTGGCTTATAGAGCTACTCATAAACTGTCTCCCAGGTTTTTTGGTCCCTTCCAGGTTCTTGAGAAAATTGGAGAGGTTGCTTATAGATTGGATTTACCTACTAGTTCTGCAATTCATCCTGTGTTTCATGTCTCTTGCTTGAAAGCTAAGTTGGGACAACACCATGTAGCCATTCCCTTGTTACCATCAGTGAACTCTCAGAGCATCCTTACACCTAAGCCAGCAGCTGTTCTCCAAACCAAGTCTCATAGACTTCGAAATAGGCTTATCACTCAACACCTTATTCAATGCCAAGGAGGAATTGCAGATGATGCTACTTGGGAAGATTTGCTCTTTCTTCAGCAGCAATTTCCTCATCTTGTGGGCAAGTTGTTCTAAGGGGGAAGGAGTTGTTAAGATGCTGTGTGTGTGTGTGTGTACTTAGGGAGTGTTATGCTCAGTAGTTGTGCATGTAATTGTACTTTGCTTAGTCACGTGCTATGCAAGTGTAAGGCATAACTGAGTAATTGAGAATTAGTTAATAAGGTGGTTAGAGTTGGTTAGAGTTAGTTAAGTGAGTAGTCACGGATTAGAGGATTTGGGAATTGGTTGTAATTGTATATAACTCCAATTGTTGACAGAGAATGGGTAAGCATAGAATGAATTCAGTTTCTTCCCTCAAAGTTTTTTCTAATCTTGCTCTGTTTGGAGGAGGTTACCCTCGAAGCTAACCAACACTTCTTCTTTCTCCCTTTCCATTTCTTGCAATCTTTCTGATTTACCAAGCTCTTAACAGAAATATGAAGAAAAAAAAAAACCAAAAACACAATTTAATTATAAGATAGATTATCTTAAACAAGCCTTAATTGATCATACACAAAAATATTTTCACAAAAATCATGTAAATAACATTAAAATTGACAAGGCAATTAATTCTCACTAATATGAATTCTGCTACACATAGAAGACTTGCAATAACATGCTAATTTCAATTTTTACTAGGAACTAGACTAAAAATATAACAAATAGATATGTACACTGTAAGCGCACAATTGCACCTAAACCCAAAGACAACTGTGGGCTCAGGCCCAATGAGCCTTAAATAATGAAATTTGTAGAGTGTGGATTTGAAATCTAGTTTAGGGATGCTGGAAACTTAATAAACGGGCTAAGGTGTTACAATACTTGCGAATAGTAAATGATTATTGCAAAGGAACTTCCTCGGACATAAGCCGAGGACAATTTCAGTATTATTTCTCTTTCTTCTTTGAAGGTTACAATTCTTAGTTCCAATTTTTCATAACTGATTGATCCCCCCCTTTTCTTTAGCCTCTACTCTTCTTAAATACTTCTTCTCTTTCTGCTTTATCCACGTGTTACACAAATCTTCCCCTCCCCCCTGACACCCCTTCTTCAAGTGTTTAATTAGTAACCAGAAGGTTCAGTTCTACTGTTCAGGGGTCACTTCCCCATTAATGCGGCCAGGGAAGTAGGTGCAGGATCTTTAATGTGGAGGTGGCAGCATTTTCCTAAGATATTTCTCTAGCACCAGTGAATCTAGAGGGTACAGGGATCCCCCTCTTAACCAACAGTCTTTCCAGAACTCTGCCTTGATCTTTCCAGCAAATCTCCAAGTCATCCCGGGTCTATCCGAGGAGAGATTTACCCTCGGATGCATCCTCGGACCTTTAGCGTATGGGCCGACTTGCAGTCCTAATGGCCTTTTAGTCAAGAACGAACTGGCCCTTCTTGTCAAAGCCCAGAGGCCCAAATACCTACTCGGGTCCTTTTACTCCCCACATACACAACATGCAAAATTATAGTCCTCTGTTATATAGCATCTCTCAGTCAGAAATCAAGGCCATTTTACATGCTGTTGTTGCAATTGATGTCAAGGAAATGATAAACTATTCCAACAAAAATTAGCCAAACTCCTAATAAAATTCTTGAAAAAAGAAAATTATAATGTAGTAAGAGAGAGTGTGGATGAGGAAATTAAAAAAAAAAAAAGTTTCTTAAACTATTTGAGAATCTTGATTTCAAAAATCGTTATTGCTTTCTTTATTAAATTATGTATTCTGTTTTCCATATTGAACTGTGTCTGCATTATATTTATTAGGAATAAAAGAAAACTATTCGTAAGCAATCCATAGCGTATACTTTTAAAGTAATTTAAATAACCCACTTCTAGAATGAGGATTGTTGCAAATGAAAAAACTAAACCAAACATTTTTTTCAAGTCAAACATGCTAATGAAAATACAAATTTCTGGTACCATTGTAATAACTAAATGTACATATGTGTGTGCACACTCCTAATGTAAATAGAAACATAAAAATAAAAATAAACATGTATAATTGTATATACAATAAATTCAACAATTGACATTTGAATATAAGTCATTATGATCCCTAAACTTTTTGTGGTTGAACTCGGACCTTTTTTTTTTTTGCTGTTTATGGGTGACTTTGCCGCTAGATTCTTGTAGTATACTTTTATTAGTTTTTGTTTTACCTCTGTATGTCTCTATGTTTTTGTTTATTTACTTTTTTCAAGGAATAGGAAGAATTAGGTTTTATTAGAGCAACTTTTAGTAATTACAATAAAATTTGTTGCTTCAGCTTAGTATCTTAATTACCACATTAAACAAGAAAACCACTACAATTATGTTTATATCTTTATGTATTCTTGTTTGTGTATATATAGATAAGGGTATGAAAACAATATGATTGTGAAAATTATAAATATAAAAGGTAACATAAACATAACAATGACAATAAATGAATAAATAAAAAAAAACCATAAAGTATTATGAGTGAATAGGTAATTAGTATTTTTAAGTTTGTTCGTTGAAATACACATTCAAATTTACTTGAGGTGCTTATTGGATCTCTATATAATCTATTTTTATTTAAAATGGTTGATATTGAAATACGAGGAAAAAAAATACCAAAAACAAAATTTAATTATAAGATAACATAGATTACCTTAAAGAACCCTTGATTGATCACACACAAAATTTTTTTCTCAAAAATCATGTAAACAACATTAAAATTGACAAGACAATTAATATGAATTCTATTACACATAGAAGACTTGCAACAACATGCTAATTTCAATTTTTAATAGGAACTAGACTAAAAATGTAACAAATAGATATGTACACAATATGCATAGTTATAGTGCTTTTTCACGTGATATTTGTTAAATTGGAGCTCAGGCCTATTATGTAAAATGTTGATATAGTTGCAATGAAGTTAACGGGGTGCTACTCTAACTAAGATTAGCCAAATTTCCGATAACATTTTTGAAAAAAGAAAATGATAAAGAAGTGAGAGAGAGTGTGGATGAGAAAAAAAAAAAGTTTCTTAAACTATTTGAGAATTTTGATTTCAAAAATAGTTCTTGCTTTCTTTATTTAATTATGATTTTTTTTTCTTATAGAATTATGTCTGCATTATATTTATTAGGAATAAAAGAAAACTATTCGTAAGCAATCCATAACATATACTTTTAAAGTAATTTAAATAATTCATTTCTAGACCGAGGATTGTTGCAAATGAAAAAGCTGAACCTAAAATATTTTTCAGGTCAAAAATGCTAACCAAGATGCAAATTTTTGGTACATGTCAAACCAATACATTGTAATAACTAAATATACATATGCGCGTGCACACTCCTAATGTAAATAGAAACATAACAATAAAAATAAACATGTATAATTATGTATACACACAATAAATTCAACAATTGAAATTTGGATATAAGTCATTAAGATCCCTAAACTTTTTGTGGTTGAACTTACACCTTTTTTTTTGGCCGTTTTTTGGGGTGGCTTCACTACTAGATTCTTGTAGTATACTTTTATTAGTTATTGTTTTACTTCTGTATGTTTCAATGTTTTTGTTTGTATATTGTTTTCAAGTGGGGTTGGAAGAATTAGGTTTTAATAAAACAAGTTGGATTTGACTCAAATAATATACTTGAGGGTCCATTAATATGTTTTGGTCAAATCACAGATTGAGCCTTGGTACACCTTATTTTATCAGTATGGTACAGTTTGATGTGAGGTATAGTGTATGGTTTTAAGCTTAATCCATGATAGATGAATATTCACTATATTTGTAATACTATATTTTTAATGCCATTATTCACTATGGGTAGTTCTTCTCTTTGTTTCCTCTCTCTCTTGCGGCCCAGTCCTTTCTCATAGTAGTGTGCTTGTGTGTATTACGTATTTGCCCCCTTGATCAAAAACTACAATTACATATTTGCCCCCTATTTTTGAATTTCAAATTTTATATTCCCTCCCAAAGAATTCCTAAATGGTTAGCCACAATTTTTTTTTCTTTTAGGGTCTATTTAATTGGAGAGACTGAAAAGTGGGAAGATAAAGAATTGGAGAGGATAAAAAATATTTTAGTTTCCCTCATTTGTATTTGGTTGAAAGGATAGAAAACTCATTTTTTTGGTTTAGAAAAAAAAGTGAGGGGATAGAAATATAATTTGTAGGGAAAATTACAACTTACCCACTTGTGGTTTGACTAAAATTTAAGTTGTCCACTTGTGATTTGAAATTTGACATTTTACCCACTTGAAGTTAGCTTAGTTAGAGTTCCGTAAGACTGTAACTCACATTTGTTAAAAATAAGGGTAAATGTGTATTTTTGCCATCATTTTATGTAACTCCTCCCAAAACGAAAAAACAATAGAAAACAAGAGAAAATAAGATCAAAAGATGTCATTTATAAAAAATTAGAAATTTGACCCAAGAACTTCAATAAATTTGGTTTTGGGTTTTGAGGAGGAGCACGCTTGCTTTGCAATTCGGATTTTGGTTGTGGTCGATCTGATCTCTCTTTCCTCTTTATGATTTTTCTCTTTCCTGTTTTCAGTTGCTATGATATCGCATGTATCTTGAGATGTTCTAAAGTGAATTCTTCAGTATCACCTGCTATTGAATTTTTGGTGTCCAAAACCAATTTGAATAATTTGTTGGGGTATTTATTTCCCTACCGTGGTGATAGTGATGACACCTACATTTCTATTGTTTAGATGTTGTGTTAGCATATAGTTTGGGTTAGTATTATGGATTTACTCACAAAATTGTCATTTGGGACATTCTGTTGGTATGACTAGTAATTCTCCCTCTGCTTGCTTTGATGTGGTGCCACTAATGTATTGCCCTCTCACTAGGATTTTATGAATGGCGTTATCCCTTACCTTCCCCCACCCCCACCCCCTTTCTAAATTCCTTATTACATGAATACAATAAGGAATTTTGTTGCATTCATTTTGTTTTTGTGGATGTTGATTTGGGTTTGATTTTTCTAGGTGTTTGTTCTTCATGTTTAAGGTCTGTGTGAATGGAGAGACACCAATACCAGTTTTTTATCATGTTTCTCTTGTATTTTTTTTTTTTTGTATCTTGTATTTTTGGAGGAGAAAGACATAAATGTAGAGAAAAATTACATATTTACCCCCATTTTTAACAGATGTAAGTAACAGAACCCTAACTAAGCTAACCTCAAATGGGTAAAGTGTTAAATTTCAAACCACAGATAGGCAACTTAAATTTCTGACAAACCACAAGTGGGTAAGTTCTAATTTTCCCTAATTTGTATAAAATTACTCTCATGCCTCCATTGCATAATAATATGAGAAATAATTTTATTACCATCATTAAAAAAACTTATTATCAGTTACAATTAAAAATATATATATCTTACAAAATCTAACGAATCATTAATATTATAGTTTTTTTGATATGTATATAACAATTAACAGTGCCTTCTTAAAAAAAAGAAGTGAAAGCCACCAAGGACTCACCATTGATACAAAAAAAAAGAGCAAAAGCTATAGTTTGATAAAAACATTGAAAAAAATAATAAAAGCAACGTAAATGTGAACTCGAAGAGCCTGAAAAAAGGGGAAAATGTAACTCAATGCTGGGCAAATTTGGTCTTTGCTAGCACCCATGTTTTCTTTTCAGCTTTTTCTCGGAAAAAAAAAATTTGGTGGGCCTGAGAAGAAAACACTCCAGCTCCCTAGTTTTCTTTCTACAAACACCCTAAAAGCACTAGCATTGGGGATGTAAACAATCCTCAGTTGCTATTTTACAACCAAAACCACTATAAATATGCTCCATCTGGGTTGGTATATGTAAAAAATTATACCATTTGTGAACAATAAGTTTTTAAAAATACAACCCACTGTTCATAGTTGTAAACTTAAAAATCTAATATTTTATTTTTTCTCTCTCTCTCTCTCTGACTCTCCCTATTTTCTATCTATCTCTCTCTTTCTCTGTCTCTCCCTCTTCTCTCTATATTTGATTTTTTTTTTCTCTCTAATCTGTCTCTTTCTTAGCTGTTTTTGGTTGGGTTGAATCGATGGTTATTGGAGCGGTGGAGATTGGATTTGGGTTTCAGTTTTGGTCTTTTGTTCTTGTTTTGTTATTGGGTACAGGTCACGACGGGGATTAGGTTTGAGCCGTGGGTTTTGTTCCTCGGTATGGATCATGTTTTATTCTGATTATTTTTTCTGTGTTCCAATGGTAGGTTTGAGGGTTTGGTTTGGGGTTTCAAAGGTGATGGTGGTGGTGGTGTTTGGTTGGATTGGTGTGTTCTGGCTGTCTGGTTTGATGGTGCCAGTATTTTAGTGAGTTTGGTTGTTGAGGAGAGAGATAGAGATGAAGAGATGAGAGAGAAATCAATAGTTTTTTGTTATAGTATTTGTTTTGTAGTTTATATTATTTAATGGATTGTATGTAAAAATAAGAATTAGGATGTTGAGTGAGTTGTGAAATGGGTTGATAAAATAGATAAAGTGGTGTTTGAGGATGTAAAATATAGACTGGTATGCATCCTTGGATGCTAGTGCTCGTAATTTTCTTTCCCTCCCCATTTTCTCTCCTTTTTTTCCATCCAATAAAATGGACCATTAGCTCAGTTAGAATCACCTACTACTATTCAAACCTCTTCCTTCCTCCTTTAACCCTTACTGTCTATTTGGAAATGTTGGAGGAAAAAGGAAGAGAAAAGAAACGAGAAGAAAGATAGTGATTCTTCTGTTTGGTTACCAAGGAAGAAAATAAAAGGGTACAAACTATTTCGGGGCCCATAGTTTTGCATATTCACCCAATTTGGGTGGATTTGAAGGGCAATAATAGTTTAAAAAAAGAGTCTGAATTTGGTAAGGATGAGATGTAAAATTCATGTGTTTACACCGTCTAATAAAAAATTGTCACATCAACTTTTTATTTAAAACTCAATACACCCTATCACATATAATAACAACTAAATAAACTCATAGTTAAGTCGGATTTTCAAATGGATATTATAATTGATTTGTCTGTGATTGTGCATGTTCTTTAATATGTAATACGATGATGTGGCATGTTGGGATCAGAGGGGTAAAACTTGAGTTTTATACCACATCCTTATAGAATTTTTCTTTTAAAAAAAATAGAGACCACATAAATAATATATTATGACTTGAAATTACATATTTGCCTGTAACTTTTTTGCATCTTTCACATGTATATGAGCAAAAGAGTATGAAAAAAAAAAACATTTTTCTTTTCGTTTCCTTTCTTATTGCAAACCAAACAGATGAAATAGAAATGCATTCTTTTCTTTACCTTCCCCCTTCTCTCCCTATTTTCAAACATAAATGAAAGATTAGTTTTCTTTTCTTTTCTTCCTCATTCTATTATTCCTTTCTTTTCTCTTCTCTTCCCTCATTTGTGACCAAACAAATCCTTAGGTACTAAACTACATTTTTTTTTTCAAAAAATCAAGTACTAAACTATTAATAGAAAAACTCCTGAAAAAAAAAAAAAAACTTGAAAGAAATTTTCATTGAAACTCAAAACTTTCTTAGTAAATAGACAAGAAAAAATATATGTTTGAATGGAACCAACAATCAAAACACATCTTACAAGTCAAATTAAAATGAATAAAAAAATAGAAAAGCTTCTATGGAGTAAAACAAATACTACAATTGTTCAATAGTTAATAATAGAGTTAAAAGAAGGTGAGAATGTAGATGAAAATTTTCTTATGGTTTAAGATCCTGAGACATAATGCTTAATTTTTTTTTTTTGGGAATATCCATTAACAAAACTTGTTATGGGAATAAAGAATTTCCTAAAATAAATCATGAAAATGACATTTTTACAATATGTAATCAACTAATTACGTTAAGTCCATAAAAATAAAGGACAAAATTTAGCTACAAAATTGGTTGTAACTTTAGACTACAACCTTGCTTAATAAAATAAATATTACTTCATATTTTGAAAATTTAGCCGTTTAATTACATGTTCTTTACACTTTTAATACATATGTCAAATTTTGCGTCAATCTAATATTATTTACTATATGATCTATAAGCTTATATTTTATGCAAAATTTTAAACTACAAAAACATATAATTTAAACAATTTATTGGTGACATAGCTATTGATCTTTAATTTTCTAGAGATTTTGCAAGCATAGAGGATATAAGAAAAAGATGTAATTCAATAGAGGATTTGTCAAAATTTACCTCCAATAAAAAAATATTGAGTAAGGTTGTAGCCTTAGAATAAAACTAATTTTGTAACTAGACTTTGTCAAAAAAAAAAAAAGATTTATGTTAAGTTGTGCCAATAAAGATTTGGCACAACCTTCAGTTTTTTCCCCAAAAAGTTTGCAATTTTTTTTTTCAAATTCTAATCTCTATATATGGCTTGGGTGGACAGAGATTTGAATTTGAAATCTAGTCACTATCAATGAAATTTACAAAATTATTGATCAAAAGCTTGGGATATAAGCAATGTCCTATGATCGACCATTTCAAAAAAAAGATTAAGTGATTGTGATATTACAAATTGAAAAATAAATATTGGAGGAACTTAGAATACATACACCGCACACACATATAATAAATATGAAATAAACATAATTAGTAGTAATCTTGCAACTCAAAAGGCAATAATTTTTTTTAAATGAAACAATATCAAAACATAAAATATTATTCAATTAAAATTTAAAATAAGAGAAAACTCCATTAACAATTGTTAGGGTAAATATTTAGGGTTGGACAATTTTGTAATATTTTGGACCTAGTTGAAATTAACCCAAACCTTAAGGTTAGTGAGTGGAATAGTTTTATTTCTATTAGTTAAAGGGTAGGAAGGAATTGATAAAAGTATCAATTTTGAAAAATATAATTTTTTTTCCAGACATGACAATGTGGATACCCATTTGTTTTGAAAGGAATCCACATTCCTATAAAAATTGAGTGAGAATCCAGATTCCCTAAACAATTGATTTTCTTATATAATTTACAATCAAACACGAGAATGTTTCAAAATTCAACACTCCCGAAAATCCTAAAAGATTAGGATACCAAATGCCACCTTAGAGCAACCGCACCAATCCTTGTAAAATACAAAAAAGTTGTCAATTTTACATATTCTTTTTTTCAAAAACATCCCACATCAGTCCATCTAAAACACTGTAGATTTACATTTTGCTACAATAACCGTGTAAATATTATATGGGTCTAGTTAATGTGTGCCCTAACTGCACACATTAAGCCATTCATTTATGGTAAAATTTTCTCGAAAATTGAAAAAGTTGTCAATACTTTTTCAATTTCTGAGAAATTTTTGTCCAAAAATAGATACTTATTGTGTGCCCTAAGAGCACCAACACACCAACTGAAAAATCTAAATCAAACCCAACGGTAGCTCAAACCCATTAACCCAAACCCAAAATAAAGAAGAAGAATAAGAAGTGGAGTGAGAGAGATCTGAGAGGAGAAGCTTTGAAAGAGAGATTTGAGAGGAGAAGCTTTGAGAGAGAGAGGTTTGACGTGGGTAGGAGAAGAAGAAGAAACGGTGGTGAATGAGAGAGAGCTAAGAGGAATGCTTTTTATTTGAGAAGAGAGAGAAAGTGTTTTGCTTAGGGTAGGAGATATAATAAAAAAAGAAATAAAAATTTAGTATTTAAAGAAAATATGAAGTATAATAGATGATCTGATGTTAATATTTTTTGCAAAGTAATTGTATAAAATAAAAAAAGTAGGTTCTTATATTAAAATAGATGAAAATTTTTAAACAAATTGATGTTAATGCTCTTCTAAGGTTGTAAATTATGCCTAACATCTCTTATGCTGTTCATTACAAGGAGACAGGGGATGTGTAGGTTATCCCTAACATTTCTCATGTTATTTATTACAAGGGGACGGGGGATGAGCTGTCAATGTCAACTCATCAATCTTCTTCTTCTTCTTCTTTTTAATTTTTTTTAATTATTATAGGAATTCATTAACCCATTGTTGTTTGCATGAGAAGTTGTAGAAACGTAGGGAGGGCAGTGTAAAAGCCTAATACCGCTTTAAGACAACCTACATAGAAGTGAGTGAGATAGAGTCTTTGTGAATTTTGTTGCCATTTACCATTCAATATCTAACATTTTCATTAGTTGTCACTGTGCAAAAGAATGTTGGAAACTAGCATCTCGAGTTTTAGAAACTCGAGATCCAGGAAAAACTCGAGCTTTTAAAACTCGATTTTCAGTGTTTGTCAATACCATTTCGTGGACAAATTTTCCACGTACAGCCACGTAGAAATCGAGTTTATAAGACTCGAAATCTACACACGCGCACTTTCAAACCCCTCACTGAAACAATCACACTCTCTCAACCTCACTCAAACACTCACACTCTCTCAATCTCTCAAATGCTCTCTCTGAAACACTCTCACTCAAAATTCAAACACTCTCACTCAAACACCCAAACTAGTCACCCTCAACCCCTCGGCGTTCAACGAAAATCACCCTCACCCTCAAACGGTCTCCTCTTTCCTCACAACCGGCTTTAGGCGATCCTTCAAAATCCCTTTTGTCCCTACCAATGGAAGTTTGAAGGTATGTTTTTGAGCTTTTTAAATAATTATTCCATCTGGGTTTTGCCAAGTGTTTGTGTTTGATAATTTTTGTTGTTAGTGCTTTAGTTTTTCTTGTTAGTGTAAGATTTAAGTTAGACGAATTTGGTTTGTTACTTGTTGTATGATTTGGGTTGCTGGCATATTCTGTTTTTGTTGGTTTCTTGGTAATAATGCTTGATATGTGTTTAGTTGTTGGGATTAATGTTAGTAAAATCTTTGTTATGGGGTGGTTGCAAATGTTGCAAAACTCTTCCAAAGTGTAATACTTATAAAATGCGTAAGAATGATGCAAATTTCTTCATTGGGCTCAAAATTAGAGAAATTTGTGCTTTTATTTTTGTTCTTGGGTTATAATTACAAATTTTTTTTAAAAAAAATTGGGGCTTTTGAGTTTTGATACCTTATTTTGTTCTATGGAAAATTTAAAGAAAAAGAATTGTGAATTATTTTGTGCTTTTGAGTTTTGATACCTTATAAGGACATCGCTTTGTTTTGCATCAATATCAGAGTGACTACCCTGCAAGCAAATAAGAGATGCTATAAGCCATATAGAACATGTTTTAGGAAGCACCAATTTATATGAAACTTATGAGGAAAAAATCATAGAAAATGCACATATGGCAGCTTGATTTTCAAGTCTAGCACTTTGTTCTGAAAACATTTCATTTCAGAAATGTGACTGTAATGATCTTAGGCTAATTACATCTTGGGCATCTAGAAACAAATGGTAAGACGACCATTCTTGGTCAACTTATTTCCAAGATATGATAGTGATACTATAAGCATTGTCTATAATTTTATAACACATTTAGCATCTTCAACCTGCCCAAATTGACATTAAAAATATTAAAATGACATTAAGAGGGCGTTTGGATAAACTTATTCCTGCGTCTGCGTTTTAAGTTTTTTTTTTTTCCTCCAGCCGCAAGTGTTGACTAAATCTTCTGTGAACAGTGCATTCGTGCACTGTTCACAGACCCACAAATTTCACTTTTCAGCAACTTTTTCATTAAAAATGGGTCCCGCGGTACTATTCACACATTTTAAAATTATTTTGCTACAGTGTTTTCAGTTTTCAGTTTTCAGCAATAAGTTCTATCCAAACGGACCCTAAAACTCAACTTCCCCCTATGCACAAAATCAAATTGGTGTATTTGTATCAATTATATGAAAATTTCTTTGTATACTAGGCAAGATAATTCTAACTACTCTTTAAGTTTAACAGACAACATCTGTTAGACTGTCACACTGCTGTCTTTAGAAGATTAAACAAATCTCTTTGGATTTAAACTTTACCTTAACAATTTGACAATCACCTTAATCTATTCAGTTCATCATGTTGAGCTTGGTTTTCCGGTATACAGATGGGTGCATTGGTGTCATAAAACAGAGTTTGAGTTTCAAGGGCATCATAACATCAAAACACATTTCAATTATAAGTATCCAAAAACTCTTGTTTTAGCATTCCCATTTAAACTTACTGCCAAGAATAGTTTCTCACTATGCCAATGCTTATAGATTGCCCATTATTAAATCATTCCTCCCTTTGTCCCAACTAGTTTTTTCTGTATTCCATTTTGAGATGTTGCAATATATAGTCTTATTTTGAATGGGGATCTATCTCATGTTTAGTCACATTTCCTTGCATGTAGAATAGCATTCCTTTGCCCCCACACTATTAATGATCTCACAGTTGAGTATCTGAATGTTTGCAGTATGGAGCCGCAGATTGATGACGAGCCACAGATCTTGCACCCTGGTCCGCTTGATGAGTCACTGTTGATGCGACAACGATATCATCGATCAGAGGACATTTGGAATGGCGAGGTGAAATATCTAGTTCTAACAACTGCTTTAATTTTTACGTTGTCTTTGACTTTTAGTTGGCAAGTTCTTTCAAAGTTGTATTTGTAGTTGTAACAACCGTTATAATTTTTATAGATTTTGCAGGACCCGGGCCCACTTATGTGTCGTGGTCGCACTAAGGAGATGGCAAGCATTCAGATGGAAGATAATCGGGTGATTGACATTATGAAGTTGCTAAGGCTGGAAGGATTGTTTAGGGCCTCTTCCAGAGAGATAGATCATTGCCTAATATCGGCCCTAGTTGAGCAATGGCGGCCGGAGACGCATACGTTCCATCTTCCACATGGTGAGATGTCAATCACCCTACAAGATGTGGAGGTCATTTTTGGACTTCCTCTAGACGGTGAGGTCTTGGTTGGGCCGACTGCTGTGGTGGATGGGGATTGGCGAGATCTGTGCATGGAGTTGCTTGGTTTTACTTCGGCGAATGACAACAAAACTTTGGCGGGGCAAAGAATTCTCATCAGCCGCCTTGTTGACACCATTGCAGCACCACTGCCTCATGACGCAAAGGAGATGCAGATACACCAGTATGCCCGGTGCTATATTTTAGCGCTGCTAGGGGATAAGTTTTTCATGGACAAGTCGGGAGATAGGGTGCATTTGATGTTCTTGGCGTTCCTGCGTGACCTTCGTGATCCGCCATAGTATAGTTGGGGTAGTGGTTGCTTGGCCTGGTTGTACAGAGAGTTGTGTCGGGCAAGCGAGAAAGGGGCATCGCAGATTGGTGGGGCATGCACATTGGTCCAGTATTGGGCATGGGCAAGGTTGCCATTATTGTGCCCGAGGATAGAGCGCCCACCTGGATGTGATTATGGCCCATGGCCATATGCTCCACTTGCATTTAAGTAAGTATTTTTCTGATATTATGTGTGTTCTGCAATGTACTCTTCTTAGTAACTATAACATGGGTATTATCTTATCTTATTTTATTCGCTCATAACTGTAGGTGGGTGCGGGTGCCAAGCTCGAAGAGTAGGCCATCCGGTATGGCCTTGATCCACTATCGCGAGCAATTAGTTAGAATGCAGCCAGACCAAGTATGGAAAACAAAAATTCTGTTTGGTTATGTTAATTTTCCTTAAGAATATGATTGCTTCATCCTTTAACATATCTTCTGTTTTAATTTTTGTTTTCCCTTTATCGATGTATTCTCCCTTGTTTCACATTCCTTGATGTTATGATAATTGTTTTTTGTTTCTATTGTAGATTGTGTGGTAGCCATACGAGACAGACTTCGGCCACCTTCCTAACTTTTGCGTTGCAGGGAGGGATACGTGGACGGCAAGGGTGCCACTTGTGTGTTTTTGCATAGTAGAGATGCACCACCTAGATCGTGTCCTTCGTCAGTTTGGGTTGGCGCAAGAGCGGCCCGGCCATGTTGTGTACGATAAAAGACTGCATAGAATAGACTTGCGTGGAAATGTGGAAAAGAATTGGAGGGAGGAGCATGGACCGTATATCCTTATATGGGATATAAGACAACAAAAACTTTGCCATGCACCTCCTCAGACTGGTGAGATGCCTCGCAATCATGACTATTACCACTGGTACCGTCCGATCACTCGAAAGTATGTCGACCGCAACAGCGCAAAATTAGATATATCGGTAATGTGTTCTAATTAGATATATCTTAGTTGAGTATTTGGGTAGATTAATAAGTACTATATTATCCATTCTACAATTGATACGTAAATGTCTCAAATCTAATTGTACTGGTTCTTTCTCGGTTTCAGATTGAAAGCCATTTAGCGCTGTTGGAGATGCTTCCTGTAGGCAGCCGAGCACACAACCATGTCCGACGCGTCCTAAATGATCTGGCCGGGCTTGGTGGTGGTCCTGCAGCAAATGGGGAGGCAAACAATGGGCATGAGACTGAATCAGCAGCTACTGCAACCCCAAGCACAAGCACAGCACCCGTAAGTACACAGACTCGTGCTACTGCACCTAGGGGCCATGGTGGGCCTGCTACAGCAAGCCGAAGCACAAGTGCAGCTAGGGGCCGTGGTCGGCCTGCTACAGCAAGCCGAAGCACAAGTGCAGCTAGGGGCCGTGGTCGGTGTGCAACAACTACTCAGGTTGTAAGTAGTCCTGAGATACCTGCACCCATCCCGCACGCATCTCTCCAGCCCGAGGTCCCTCCACCCATGGTAGATGCAGCTTCTCAGCCTGAGGTCCCTTCACCCACCCCACCTTCGCAGCCCAGTTTCGATCTCGGTATTCATTCTCAGTTGACCCCTCATATGCACCCCGAGACACCCTCAAACCCATCCACCAGCTCCAGTGCACCCACTTTGCCCGTAGACCCACCCCGTACTGAACCCATGACAATGATCCCCACTCCTGGCCTGTACATAGAGCATCATTACCCACCTACCTCATCCTCATTTGACCCTCTAGGACCTCCAGTTGGGATTGACACTCTACAGCCAGATACTGATGTATCGGACGAGCATCCCCCTCATCAGCCCTCACCCCCACGAGGTAGACCGCAACGTGCTAGAAGAGCTCCCACTTGTGGGATAGGTGGACACAAAATAGGACACAAAGGCAGCTCTATGGTACGATACCATTAATTACGATGTATAGGCCTGTTTTGCAGTTCATTTTATCTTATCATTACACCAAATATTGATTCTATGCATCTAATGTCTTTGCAGCACGATGATGAGCCTAAGGATGATGCCCCGCAATCTCCTCCCCTGCCGAAACATTACACGAGAGTTAAAAAACGCAAAATTGGTGAGCCTTGAAAAAGAGGTTTGTTACAGAGGTAATGTCTAATGTGATCTTTTTTCCTGTTGGGGCTCTTATTTGTTGTGTGTGTGTGTGTGTTTGTTAAATTACCTGGTATCTATATGTTGGCTTTCTTCCTGCCCTATATTTATGGATTGGTTTGCTGTACTAGAGCTCCTCCACGAGTGGCATTTTTTGTTTTGACAGCTGCAAAGTACAAGATTCTAACAACAATACTTAATTTCAAGAAATAGGGAATCATAATTGCTGATTGGTGTTGCATGCGTAGGGCTTGTAGTGAGTTGGTGGACCATATGTTCTTACATTTTGAGTTTGCTAGAGAATTATGGTGTTTAGTCCTGAGTTTATGTGGACAAAAAATTTATGTTGCATGCATGTCTCATTTGGTCCTTTTTTTGATTGAATTGTATGTGGGTGTTCCTGCTTTGACTTGATTAATATGTCTTGTTTGTGTTTATGTTTTATCCGTTGACAATCTTCCAAAATATTTGTGATGATATTTTTTTTAAATTTTGACTTTATGAATAGACAGTGCAATATAGAGATTTAAGTTTAATGGATGATGGATCCTCTTTTTGTGTTTTTCCTATTTTCAGGGATGAGAAGGGATTGTTTTATGCGTTGGACCTTGGAGGAACAAACTTCCGTGTGTTGAGGGTACAATTGGGAGGGGGAGCTGTTGTTAATCAAGAAGTTTCCGAGGTGTCCATTCCTTTGGATTTGATGGTTGGAACTTCAGAGGTAAAGTTGTTTTGGTGCTTAATTGTTGTCACCGCTAATTCAAGCTTTATATGCAAAAATAAATGTTAAAAGTCACAGACTTTTGATGTAATTTCAGGCACTATTTGATTTTATAGCGGCTGAACTTGCAAAATTTGTCGACCAAGAAGGACCAGATTTTCAACTTCCTCCTGGTAGACAGAGGGAACTAGGCTTTACCTTCTCGTTCCCTGTGATGCAAACATCAATTGCCTCTGGGAATCTTATTAAGTGGACAAAAGGCTTCTCTATAGATGATACGGTTAATCCTAATTGCTTTGTGTCTTTTTTGCTTATCTTCATTCATGTTTACCTATTGATTTCCTGGCATTTTTCCAATATATTGAAGTATGTCTTTGATTATTGATCTGTTCTTTATCTAAATTGAACTTGTAAAATAAACTAATGTTAATAAGAAAATTCTGGTGATATCATAAAAGTATTAATAATCAATATATTAAATTAGAATATAATGAAGTACTAACTACTAAAAACAGAATGATGAGATTTTTTTACTTTTATATATATATATATATATATATATATATATATATATATATATATATATATATATATAAAAGAATGATGAGTTATCCTGATGGATACCTTTAAGGGTGTGTTGCACATGAGCCTACATATCCAGACACTTGCAACAACAACAAAGCCTTAATCCCAAAATTTGGAGTTAGCTATGGATCCTCGATAGATTAGATTGGGTTGGCCACACGAACTCTTTTCCTAAAAATTATATTCCTTAACATTTTAGGAAGAAAGTGTTAATTGCAAATATAATTTCATCTTTATAAATATTCTCTATCAATTTTAGAGCAGTTCAAAGGAGCATTTTTAATCATTTCCTTTAAGATTTTGTGAAAATCAAGACCAACCACTCCTTTCTTGTTCATAATCTTGTTCTTGTTAGGTAGCAAGTGTTGAATCATCAACTTCATGGAATATGGCATATGGCATATTTTCTCCTGGGTTGTCATCCCTTTACGTAAAACAAATCTAAAGCTTTCCTTTTCTCTCCAGAAAATGGTAGCTACCACCACCAATCTGGCATATTTCCTGTTAAACAAGCTGTAATTTCAGCAACACTTTGAGGATAGTCATAAGAAATTGAACATGGTTTATCTGACTTTTGGAAGCATGAACATATTATACTTTTGACTGAAACAATCCAGTTCAATAGTAAGTACAGTTTGTGGGCACATCAAAACTAATTTACTAATGTGACAGTATGGTATTTTCTCTTTAGCCCAAGTCCCCTTGTGTGACTTTTTTAATTGCTGGGTGCATAGGTTGGCCAAGATGTTGTGGCAGAATTAACACGAGCAATGGAGAGAAAAGGCCTTGATATGCGTGTGTCAGCTCTGGTAAGTCAAAGTCAATGGCTTCTTTATAAAAACACTAATGTGATCCCTTTGGTTATTCTTGATGAAAATCATATATGGTCTTGTGCAGTGGATTGGTATTCCTTTTTTCATTATGTCAATCTGGTGTTGAATACTTCATGAAATTATTTTTGTTTTCAATATGGTTTTAATGTACATAATTGGAACTAGGTGAATGATACAGTTGGGACATTAGCTGGAGGTAGATATTCCAACAAGGATGTTGTTGCTGCTGTTATCTTAGGTACTGGAACAAATGCAGCATATGTAGAACGTGCAAATGCAATACCAAAATTGCATGGTCTTCTGCCTAAATCTGGAGACATGGTTAGCAGATTCTCAGTGACTGTTAAATTGTCTAGTTCTTTTAATAATATTTGACTTCTTTTCCTGTTCTTGTCTCAAGTCAGTATGGTTGAAAAAAGTTATGCATATGATTGAAAATTGTAAAAGAACTATTGAGAAAGAATTCTGAAGACACGGCCAATGTTCTACTGCAGGTCATCAACATGGAGTGGGGTAGCTTTTGGTCAACAGACCTTCCATTCACAGAGTATGATTATGTACTTGATGCTGAGAGTTTGAACCCAGGTGAACAGGTGATTGTATAAATATTTAACGGTCCACTAGGCTTTGCTTTGCCAAATGATCTTCTGTTGTGTTTTTCCTTAAAAATTTGTTTGATACTCTCAGATGTTTGAGAAGATAATTTCTGGTATGTATTTGGGAGAAATTGTTCGCATAGTTCTATGCAAAGTGGCTGAAGAAGCTTCCTTTTTTGGTGACATTATTCCACTAAAACTGAAAAGTCCATTTGCATTAAGGTAGTGTTCAAAACTTACAGGTTAATGATTTAACCATTGATCATTATGTTCTGCTGTTTTCCTTTTCATTTTGCCTTTCCACTTGTTCATGTTCTAAGAGGATTATTTTTGTTTGACAGCTTTTTAATTTTTGTCAACTTTACTCTAGAGTGGAAACTCTTGTGCATTGTTTGATCCCGTACTACTATAGTCACAACTTAAATCCAAAAGTGTCATAGTAACCCAGAGCATGTGCCTTGCAGCTCACATTTATTTTTTTTAAATTATATATTCTTTGTTTCTGTTCTAGGCTTTTTGTGCCGTAATAAATCATAAATTGAAATGGAACATTGGACTTTTTTCCGACCATAAGAAATAATTGGAGAGCACGTTATATTCACTAACTTGGGCTGTAAACCTTGTGTTAAGCTTTGCCTTCAGCCCTAAATATCATAGAATGTTTCTTTTTAAGTACTAATTTAAACTATTTATTAGTATGAAATAATGTAAAACATTTTTTTACAGATGTCAAGTTGCCTATTTTTGCCTATAATTTACTTCTTGGTGGCCTAGGTGTTTGCCAAGGTAACTGTCTGGGTGACCACTTCATCAGCATGGCATTCATTCTTCCGAATAATCTATATTTGATATATTATTCTTGCTTAATTGATATGGTTGCCAAGTTGTGGTCCGTAATTGGTGTCACATTTATCACCTTATTGGCATAATGCATCCATAAGACCTAGTATCCTTATTATAACTTCAAAAGCATTTTGGTCATAGTAAGAAATTAATCAATTTCACCGGGTCAACCCTTGGCAAGTGTAATTAATGACCATGATTTAGTGGCAGTCCTCAGGCTTTGATGTTAGCTCTCTCTTTCTAGCTTTTGGACTTTAGCCTTAGGTCCATGGTGTTGCATTCTTGAGGTCACATTTTTATGCTCCTCTTTGAAATTTGTCTTTTGTTAACTTCAATTTTGTTTTTGTAATCTTCATTCAATTTGCTTTTTTTTTTTTTAGGAAGATTAGGATGAACAATTACATGGGATTAATGAGATATGAAATATGCAGGACACCTGACTTGTCAGCAATGCATCATGACACATCCAGTGATCTTAAAGTGGTGGATACTAAATTGAAGAATATTTTAGAGGTATATATAACTCTTCATTGTTGTATGGAGTTTCAGTTAGTTGTCAAACCTTGTGCTTGTAGTTCATAGCACTTCCATTTGCACTGTATTATATGCATAATTGAGTTACCTTTAATTTTTTGGAATTGGGTTCCTTGCTTAGTTGTCTTGCATCATAACTGAAGGCCTCCATTCCTATTCCTTATCATCCATACATATGGGATAATGGGTTAGACTCTAGAGAGGGCATTATCATTTGCTATGACTATGGTTGCACAGAATAGAAACAAGAGATGGTGGCTTACTGGCTTGTACCTTTCTGACAAGGAAGAAGTTTAATATATCATCCATATCATATGGGACTATAGAAAAGTTTTTTATTTTATTTATTTTTTATTTATAAATTGCTATGACAATGGATGTACCAAATAGAAACAAGAGATGGTGGCTCGTAGCTATCTGATGAGGAAGAAGTTTAATATCTCATCCGAAAATATGGGATGAGAGATGTAACAAAGGCCATTTCATTTGCAGTGATAGATGTCTTTGTGGTTAGTGCCATGCCAAATTTAACTTGTCCAAAGAGAGAGAGAGAGAGAGAGAGACATGGTTTCAGAGGCACATTCAGATTTGTTTTGTAACTGATGATGAGAGGGTGGAAGGATGTGATAACATATATGCCCTTTGGGATTGTGCAACAGTAAACCAGCGCAGAGTCATGGTATGATATCTACAACCGGACTTATTTGTGTATTTTTGAGTATAGAGAGCACTCAAAATTGTGTATAATTCTTTAGATTTTTTTTTTATTTAAAATCTTTAATTTATTATTGCCAACTTGTTTTCAGGAAGATATTTCCGCCATCTTCAGTAAAGCAGACAAGAATAAATCTGGTACATTAAATACAAAGGACTTTCATGATGTTATGGATGACATCCTGGAGAGGTACCCTTAAGTGAAGCTTTATTTGAAGAATAAAAAGATGTAAAATTTTGCTGCGTTGCTGAAGAATACTCAAGAGAATAACCAAAACAAGCCCATTGAAATTGATAATGTCAACAAAGCTCTGACTGATGTGGACTTTCAGATGAAAAATCTCCCTCCAACAGCTCAGGTACTTGATTTAAGATTTAATTTCCTTTGCATAACCTGTTTGACCTCATGCTAATAGAGTCCTCACTTCTTGTGTCCTTGGAATATTCTAGGTTGCTTATCAACAAGGCAACTACCTTGCAGAATGTTTCAATCGAATGGAACAGTGTGAGAAGAATCCTGAAGGTCCTCTCAGGTTTAGGGAATCTGGACGCCATCGGTTTCATCCCTTTAGGTACAAGTTGAACTTTGCACTGCTTTTTATTTTTATATTTCCTGCAATAAGGAATATATGTATGACACTATGCCAGAATTAATATAGTCAATAACAACTAGAACTACTGTTCACAGGTGATTGAACATAAGATGGAGCATAGTAAATTAAGGTTTTGATAGCAAAAAACATACAGTACATTTTAAAGTTGAATTCTGTCTATAGTAAATTAAGGTTTTGATAGCAAAAGATTCTCGTTTTATGTGAATCTTTTTCTTGCTATTTCTGGGCTTTTCTGCATGCAAAATACAATAACCTTGTAAACTAAAATCTTTTAGGTTCATATAAGATAAGTTCATGGCTTAAACTGCCTTTAAATGACATAAGTTCATGGCGTAGACTTCTACAATGCATGTGCATATATGTTATATATATAGGAGTTATAATAATTTGCTGATTATTGAAATGGGTTGACACATCTATTGTGTAGTTGGAAAATCTTATTTGTGCTTGTGGGCTGTTTTACTTCAATGCTGCAGTGTTGGATGAATCCTGTAGTCCAGAACAGATGACTTTGTAAACATGGATTTTGACTTGACTAATTTGCAGTGTTTCTGTATTTAATAATAGGGAAGAAAATTGTAGGCCTTTGGTAGGTCTCGAGAATGGAGTAACCCCCCCCCTCCCCCCTCTTCTTCTTTTTTTTTTTCAATTGGTAATTTAGCATTTGCGTTACATGATAATTGATGTTTGCTATAATGTTGAGCTCGACATGTAGGTTAGCAGGTACAGCAGTTTCTAGGAAAGCCGGTGCTTCTACGTTGTCTCAACTGATGGTCGTAAAGAAGACTTTTCCTACCACAAATGCTTGGATAGCTTCATCAAGGGAAAGTATCCAGATGTTGCTGAAACATTCATCGGTAAATATTTCAGAAAACCCCGTTCTGGTCCTCCTGGAGGCAACCGGGAGAGACACACCAATCTAGAAGAAACTGGTTCTTGTGGAGGGAATCAGGAGAAGAACAATACTCCAAAGGAAACTGAGAATGAAAATAGGCAGTAAGTCCAAGGAGGGGGGGTTGATGTGACTCCTAGTAAGAAGTTGAAAAGTGGGTCGGGTAGGGGAATTGCACAGAAACCTGTAGACATTGAAGAAGACAATGAGGATGATGATAACGATATTGAAACTCCTCATAAGTGTGGTGGAAGGGGACATGGTGGAAGAGGTTCATCAGCAGCATCAGCTGGTGGAAGAGGCAGAGGTGGTGGACGGGGTGGATTTATGAACTTTGGAGAAAGGATAGATCCCCCACATAAAGGAGAAAAGGTGAAAAATATTGAAAATTTATGGATTGATGAATTAAAATGCTCTACCATTCTCAATGTTAATTTTGAATATTGTTTTGTGTCTTAGGAAGTCCCTGAGGGTGCTCCCAATTGTTTAGCTGGTTCAGCTTTTGTAATTAGTGGAACACTTGACAGGTACTTTTGTTCATCTTTGTATTGATGTTATCATGTTTATCTTTTATGTAATTAAATGTTAAAATTACTATATTTATGTGTTTTCATATGTGGTCTAGACCACATTTTGCTCAAAGATATAAAATAAATAAATTTTGATTGAGAATGTCATAAGTCTTTGGTGATTATTGTCTCAGCTGTGATGTTGGCCTAATTGTGGGATTTCTATGGTTATATACCTTGCATATTTTATGGGCTTGAGAGTGTCTATTGACTGATCTTACAGCCTAGAGCGTGAAGAAGCTGAAGATTTGATTAAACGTCATGGTGGTCGTGTCACTGGATCCATCAGCAAGAAAATGGTTTTCTCATACTTTTTTCTCGTATATGCTTGGATTGACATGACTGTCAGCATGGGATTAACATCTTCTGTTTGCAGAATTATCTTTTATGTGATGAAGATATTGGGGGTCGAAAATCCTCAAAAGCTAAAGAGCTAGGGTTTGTAATCTCAGACCCATACATGTGATTTGTTTTGAGTTCCTTACTTCGTTATATTCTAACACCGCTAGCTTTTCATATCTTTATATAGTACTGCCTTTCTCACTGAGGATGGATTGTTTGATATGATTTGTGCATCAAAACCTGAAAAAGCTGGTGACGGTGGTGATAATAAGATTGGTAACGGTGACGATCGCGGAACCGATTTTGCTGCGTTGAACCTCGCGTATCAGCCATCGGCTCCGGCACACCGGAAAAACAAGGAGAGTCCGCTTAGCTCCGACGCTATCTTCAAACAGGTACAACCAGCTTAATTAGTCGGCTTCTTCTTCGCATATAAATTTCTGATTAGAGATTAGAATTCTATAAATTTTGAAAATTGCTCGGGTTTTTTGAATTCCAGAGTTGAATTTGGTGAGAATTGTAGTGGTTGAATGATGAATTTGCAAATCAAGTTGCTGTTTTTGTGATTGGTTGATGTTCTTCCTGGAGTTATAGTCACTAGCTACATTTTAGATTGATTTAAATTTACATTATTAGGATTTAATTACATTCTGTTATATATAATTTTATTCAATATGATCCTAAAATTTTTTGGTTTAAATTTTATGCAGAGTTATGCAGGTCTCTTCAATCTCTGCATAGTGGTGCTTGTTGCTGTAAATAGCAGACTTATCATTGAGAATCTTATGAAGGTTTGGGACCCATTTTTTTAATAAAAAAAAAAAATTGAAAAAGCTAAGACTTGTCATTTTGAAAATGGGGTTAGATTTTTTATTTTTAAATTATAATTTCACTAATTTTTTATTTTTATTTTTTTACTATTGTTGCAGTATTGTTGGTTAATTAAGACAGGTTTTTGGTTTAGTTCAAGATCATTGAGTGACTGGCCCCTTTTAATGTGTTGGTAATGGTTCCGTATCTTTGTACTTGATCCTTAATGCTTTATTTACTCTTAGAATGTATTATTCACTGCAGAATTTGCCTCTTGTTTTATTTACTCCAATTAGCATCTGTCCCAGAATTTATTGTATATTGTTTATATTTCTTTTATTGCAGTCTTACACTGCCAATATTCCCAGCCGCCTCTTTTATTGTGGAAAAGTTAGTACAGCAGAAGTATATCTCTAAACCTGTAAGTTATTCGAGTTTAATTATTGCAGATCAACAGTTTTTCTTTACAATGAAAATTAATTGTAGCCACAGAATTTTTCATGTCATTTGGGTACTTGGGTTTTCTTTGCATATTGAGTTTGAGATTTGAGACGCTGGACTCCTCAAAAGTTAACTTCTACTTTAATATTACAGGTTGTTGTTTTGCTTCATATAATCATCACCACAGCTTCAGTTTTGTATCTAGTTTTTGTTATTCTAAGGTGATTTCTTTTTCTTTCCCATTTAACTCTTCGTCTCGTCTTGCACATCATCCAAATTTCTGGTGTTGTTGTGACTATTAATTCATTTGGGAAGTATGATCATTTTGTCTGTGAACAATGCCAAAGAATTACATTGGTAATTTAATAAGTGGATCCTGGACTTTTTCCCTATGTGTCCTTGGTCATGCCAATATTCCATTGACAAGGATACTGTGGAAGTTTCTCAATTCAGTTGTGACTTTAAACTGTGCAGGTACGATTCTGCTGTTTTATCTGGTGTCACGTTGATGCTCTCTGCCAGCATTGTATGGTTAAAATTAGTGTCTTATGCACATACAAGCTATGATATGAGAGCACTCACCAAATCAATTGAAAAGGTACAGGAAATTTTCTTGAAAAGTTTGTATACAATTATTACTCAAAAAAAGTCTCTTGCATAAACAATATGTTAAGGAAGGCAAAAAGTGTGTTAATGTTTATGCCTACACAAAGTTCTGTTGGTTCTCTTGTAAAAGTTTATTTTTATGTAAAGGCAATGCTAATTATATCTAGGTGTTAAGGTGGTAATTGAGAATAATAGGGCGGAAGCTGTGCAAGTATCTCATAGTAAACCTTGGTTCCCTTATCAATTCACCATCATGAATCTATCAAAGCACATTATATGCGCTCTTCATTAGTATATAAAAAAAGTCAAATGGAAAAGGTTGCTGACATCAAAAACAATAAATTCATCCTATTTTTCTTGTTTTGTTTGTCAGGTTTTTGGTTGTTATGTGCATGTTTTGAGAAGGGAAGAAGATATAAATGTTTTTTTTTAAAATGGCAATGAGAGTGACAGTTTTAATTACTCTAATATATATGGAGGGAAAGGAGACAAAATTAAGAGAAACTGCATTGGCAATGTAACAATCCTGTACTGTGAAAAGGGTAGAACAATGTTCCACTAACCTTCTGAAAGATAGTAGCCAAACTTTTTTGAGTTAAAACATTCCTTTTGATGCTCAGCCATCGGAATCACTGCTGTAAAGTCATTTGTATGTGATTTTACCTGTAGTTTTAACCCATCTGCATGTTCAGACTTATATATATATATATATATATATATATATATATATATATATATATATATATATATATATATATATTTATTTATTTATTTAAAGATGGTAACTTAATTTTTTGATCTTGAACTTTCCCCATGGTAAACTGCCATTGTAATCACCACTGTGAGAAGTCACTTGAAGTGATTTACCCATAGGTTTAACCCATCTACATGCTTGCGCCCTTTGTATTCATGGTCAGATAAACTCGTCAATAAGTAACTTATTTGCAGTTCATAGTTTTTGCAATGGAATTCCAGATATGCTTATTTAGTTATACATATCAACCCAAATCTGTGTTGATTTCCTTGTTTAGTAGTTGTAGTGCTTCAAGCATGTCGATTTACTTATGATGGAATTTTATTTTGTTTGATCTGTCTGCAGCTATGTATTGCTGCTCCATGTCACATATTCAAGTTTTGGGCATTTTTCGGAATTATGTTTCAGGTAATAATATTATGACTTTTAATGTTTCACTTTTCTATCTCCATTATTAGGATCATTGACCTTTATGTTAGAAGTTATATCCACATAGAGACAACTATAAACAAAAACAGAAAGAAGAATACTGACAGTGTTCATAGAATTAGGCATGTTCTATTACTGCACAACCTGCTGCTTGACATGAGGTTAATCAAAATTATTCCTGTGTTCTTTGCTTTCTTGAATAGGTTCCCTTGGTTCTGATAACTAGCTACCTGCAGAATAAGTTCAGAAACTCAATGGTAAGCCAGTTTAGAAGAATTTTGTTCAACCTTATCTTAGCCCATTTAATTTCTCAGCACCCAACTTCCTATGCCATTCATCTGATTTATTTATTTCCTTTTTTGGTCTTTTTCCTTTTATGGCAGGTGGGAAATATGATCTTCTGGTTCATTTTCTGTATTCTTGATCAACCTATGTGTGTGCTTCTTTACTACCATGACTTGATGAACAGAAAAGGGAAGCATGAATAAACTATTGACCCCCACGTTGTCCTTTTGTGGATGAGATTACTCTGGAAGTAAACTGGCTGTAGATATGGTGCTTAACATTGTTCACTGTAGGGTAACCTCATCTTGCATCTGGCATGATATACTGATCTGGTTTAAATTTCATTTCGTGCCGCTACTTGCGGGGGGGTGATTTCATCTTGAACAATATACATTTTCCTCTTGAGAGGGAGGGTTCTTTGTAAATTCAAATTGGTTTTTTGGAGCAATTTTGAAGAACAGTGTACTAACAATGACTAATGCTACGGACGCTGTATTGGCTTATTTTGTTGGTTAACTATTAAATGGAAAATTGTAAATGATTTGAGTTCAAAATATTGGTCTGAGATTTCTCTGTGGATCTTTAATTTATAGAAAAGCATAATTGAATACTAGAAGAATAGAAATTCTAAGTTGAAGATGAAATCTATGAATATATCATATTGCTATTAGACGTATAACGGATGGGCTGAACTGCTCGTGAGTGGGAGTGATTTAAACATTTCTTCCCACTTGACATTCATGAAAGTTGTTTTTTATTTATTTATTTATTTTTAATAATATGATAATCACAAGAAATAGGAAAAGGGAATTTTGGTTCTCTTTATTGAATTACAAATTACAAGCCTCTTTTATGCATTTGTACTATAAAAAGTTTGCAGAAACTAATTCTACTATCCCGTTTGGCAGTATAGTTTTAACACATTTTAACATATTTTAAATAACATTACATACATTTTCACTCACACATATATCAAAACATTCAAATAACATATGGCATATTACTGTCTAAGTCAAACTCTCAATATTAAACAGAGCCATATTCAAAACTACTGCAACTTTGGAGTCGAAAAAATTCTCAGATGTAGCAAGTACTGTGTATTCATGGTGGGCAATACCAACTATGTGATGTTTTTATTGAAGCAATTAAGACTTTGTCTGCTGGGAGTGATCCAAGGTTTGAGACTGACAGGAGTTAGAGAGAAATAATTGACTTTATCCATATGCTGATATGCATACCATTTGAGTTTAACTTGTTGAAATAGATGTGTACATTATGTGAGTTTAGACCATAATTTTCACCAAGCACTTATAATTCTTGCAAACACTAATACAAGTACTAATACAAGTACACCTTTTCATAACATACCAACAACGAACAGTGGGGAAAAAAATGAGCAAGTGATTTCATATACACTTAGCCAAAAGTAATGAACAATTCATCTTTAGATTTGCAAAAGGTGCACGTACAATAGGATCATTTGCCCTCATGATCAACAACATTTTGTATTGCACAAAATGTGTAGACATCAACAACAACGTTGAATGTTCGTAGGTAGAAATTTTTGGAAATCATCATTGCTTGAATCTGAGAAGTCTGAAATGTCACTTTCATTATCTAACGCAGTAATTTCATTAATAGACTTCAGGGCTCGCTCTTGCACCTTCCCCTTTAGATGCTTCCTAGCTTTTTGAACTGCATGAAAACGGTCTAGCCGCTTTTGCATTTGATTGTTCTCTTGTTCAAGGCGAGCAAGTATGTTGGCAGGTTCATCTCTAGGTAACTTGGCTGAGCGTGCCTTAGGAACTCGTAACCCGTGCCATGAACAATACACCTCCAACTCACACCTCTTCTCGTATAGGGTTGACCATGGTGGTTCTGCTACGGTGAACTCCATTGCGGTGATATCTGTACTAAGTTTTGTAGGTTTGCCGACCATGATGTGGCCAACGCTTCCAAGACTCTCGTACGTGTATATTGACATATTAACGAAATCTCTCTTCTTTCCAACCCATTTCCCTCCATTGTGGTCTGTGTATGTTTGTAGTTGTTGATCTGCTGGAACTTGTGATAATTCAACAGTTGAAGTAGATTGAAACTTGTTTCTAAGTGTACGAGATGATGTTGAGGCGTTGCAACTCATAGCTTAGTCAACCTACAAAGTTAGTGGTGTAGGAATAAGAAAAGAATTGTGGTGCATTTATAACCTCATTCCACTGTGTATTCAATAATATAATTTGACATATTCGGGCTTGTCATGTCAATACAGGCTGGAAAACCATGATACGAATTTTTTGTTCAAATGTTCTCAATGTCACAGTGAGATTCTCTTGTTCTGGGCAGTAGTTTCAGTGTACTGCCATGACTATTCAGCTGAACAGTATTCATGTGAAGAGTATTTAGCATGCTTGTGTTTCATCTGACATGAACTTGACAAGACAATACCGAGTTGTGTTAAATGCATCATAAACTTTTTAGGGGTCTTCTGCATCCTTGAAAACAGTGCATTGCAAAAGGATGCATATCTGTGTATTGACGTGAGTGTGAATGATATGACTAGATAGGGTTCAACAGTGCTGAGCTATTGAGCAGCACATATAGCACTGCGAACATCAGTGTAGCAATGGTGGACAGCTGACCCCCAAACTCGAGAATTTATTTTAATAAATTTAGATTTAGAATAAGGGCTCTCAACCTAAACCTGTTGTCTCCAATTCTATATGTAAATGCACAAAGATGGATCGAAACTGACCAAAATGGACCAAAGTGGTCTGAATGGGCCAAATTAGACCAACTAGAACCGAATGACTAAATAAGACCAAAGTCGACCAAATAGGACCAAAGAAGATTTCAAGGACCGAATTGGGACCAAATTAAACTGAATGGACCAAATTGACCACAGTGGACCGAATTAGACGTATTGGACCAGAGGAAACATGCTGTAAAAAACTCGAGTTTTTGATACTCGAGGTTTTCTGGGAAATCTATTTTCCAGTACAACTCAATTTTCTAAAACTTGAGTTTTGTGGGAATTTTTCTTAACAAAACTTGAGTATTAAAGAATCGGGTTTTACATGGAACTCGAGTCTCTAAAACTCGATTTTAACTGGGCAAATTTTTTTTCCCCAACAGAAGCATGCTTTGTTTCAGGCAGAGAGGCATGCCCTGTTTCAGTGAATATTGCCCAGTGGAACTCGAGTCTCTAAAACTCGATTTTAACTGGGCAAATTTTTTTTCCCCAACAGAAGCATGCTCTGTTTCAGGCAGAGAGGCATGCCCTGTTTCAGTGAATATTGCCCAGTGGAACTCGAGTCTCTAAAACTCGATTTTCACTGGGCAAATTTTTTTCCCCAACAGAAGCATGCTCTGTTTCAGGTAGAGAGGCATGCCTTGTTTCAGTGAATATTGCCCAGTGAAACTCGAGTCTCTAAAACTCGATTGTCATTGGGCAAATTTTTTTTTCCCCAACATAAGCATGCTCTGTTTCAGGCAAAGAGGCATGCCCCGTTTCAGTGTATATTGCCCAGTGGAACTCGAGTTTCTAAAACTTGAGTTTTACTGGGAATTTTTCCCCCGAACAGAAACATGCTCTGTTTCAGGCAGAGAGCAATGCTCTATTCCCCCCCCCCCCCCAAAACATGCAGCAAACCAAAAATTGAAATGTGTGCATACACCTGCTGGGAAACATAGATAGAGAAGCTAAGAATGTAATCCACAAATAGTCATTGAGAGGTAGACAAGTTGAGAATGTAAATGCACTTAAATTACATCAAAAGGCGTTCTCATTAGGCAACAAACTATAGAAATTGTTACGCTCTTTGCATAACCATAGTTTTACAATGTAAATGCACTTAAATCACAACAAAAGTCATTCTCAATATATCACCATTCTAAACATGTCCAACCACGCTTAATTTGCAATTCTAACCATACTACTCAAATCACAATCTTCATAGAGGTACATTGGATAGAAAATTACAAGTATAATCAACAACAATCAAAAAGTTCACATAGAGCCAATACAACGTAGTCACTTTTCCTAAGATCAGCGGTCCGCATGACAAAAACGTCGTCCATGGAAGCATGCCTGAAAAACGTAGAGTATTTACGTTAGGAGACAAGATAGTAAACATTAGGTAAACATCGAATGAACAACAATTATTTAACCGATGCATAACTTTTTGCCATCTACCTACCTAGTGTGGAACATGGCCGCTTGTGGAAGCGCCACGGGACTGCGGACATTTTCTGCGATTATGCCTGAAAGCATGACACAGTCCACATGTTTGCGTGGGTTGACTCTCTATCAAATCTGCGTCCTCCCTCCGCCATCCTGGTTCTTGATCCTTATTCCTCACTCCATCCATCTCATTCCTTATTCGTGACTTCACCGGTCGACCTTTGGCCCGCAACAATGCCGGATTAGGCAACCACTTTGGCCCCATGGGATCCCTCCATAATGACTGTGACTTAGGAACCACAAATGCATGCTCATAAGTGTTAAGGGCATGGTTCAAACCATAACATGGGTGAATATACGTGGTCGAATCAATATGTAAATAGTCACATACTCTAATTGCATGTGAACACTGGATTCCTATATTTTGCCATTTCCCACAACTGCATGTTTTTTCCTGTAACCGAACTTCGTAACTGTGGTTTCCCCCTCCTGCGCTACACGTGTTGAGTTGGGTAACTACTTGAAATATCAGCTCTTCATTGCTAAATGGCTTGAGATAGTGTTTGTCAGATTTACGCTTATTTCCATCCCACGTGGATAAGGCATATTCACTCCATTTCTTACCCTCTGACAACTCATAATGGTATTCTTTGAGCCGGTCGTGAAAATATTGAACAAGTTTGTTCCAAGTGAACTCAACCAATGCGGCAATAGGAAGGCCCCGTGCACCTTTCAGTACACCATTAAAACACTCTGATATATTGGTTGTCATTGCCCCTTAACGTCTCCCACCATCGTATGACTGGGTCCACATATCCACAAACTCGCTCATTAGGTATATGTATGGAAGATAATCTTGATTCTTTTCCTTACCATCCCTCCCCGTCACCTTCTTCTTCTTCCTAATGGCCTCAATTTCCACCTGCTTATTGGACTCCATTATGGTAGCAAATTTAATTACCTGACTAGCATATCTCGCTTTCAACGCCGCTGACTTTAGAGTCGAGTTCTGAAAATGGGTGTTGAAGTTGCTAGCAACATGTCGAAGGCAATATCTATGAAATAACCCTGCTTTTCCATCATCCCTTCTAGGTCAGTTTGCAATGGCGTTTTTGATACCGAGATGTCGGTCAGAAATTATGCAAATGCCTTCGTCAGGTATCAGGTGGCCAATCATTTCTCTAAGGCATCGTAAAAACCACCTCCAACTGGACCCTGACTCACAATCCACAACAGCAAAGGCGAGAGGGAATACCTTGTTGTTAGCATCGGTTGCCATTGCGACCAACAACTTTCCCTGATATTTACCATACAGATGGGTCCCATCAATACTGATAACCGGCTTGCAGTATTTGAATCCTAATATGCATGGACCGAAAGACCAAAACACATAATGCAACAATACGGTGTGATCTTCATCGGTGGGTGTGACACGATAGCAAAATTGGGTAGTCGGGTCCTGATCAATATATGCCATTAGCAACTTTTGCAGCCTTTGGTAAGATTCTTCCCAATCTCCAAACATAAACGCAATCGCATTTTGTTTCGCATCCCATACCTTGTAGTAAGAAGGCTTATGGCCATTATATTTCGTCTCTATCAGAGATCTGAAATGCTTAATTTGAGTAGTGTGATCCTCACATAACTTGTTATGTATTTCTGCTGCAATAAAATTACAACTCATCATTCTACCATCATTTCGCACCCCAATCGGTATACACGTGTAAGGACCCACATACACGGTGACCATTCATAGATTTTGGAGCTCGGGCTTCATAACTGCGTAGACATACCACTTGCATGACTCATGTACGCATTTCGCACAAAAATTTTTCCTCGTCGACCTAGTGATCTTAAAATGTTTGTTTTCCTTGAGGGCACAAATTGTTAATACGCGCTTCACCTCCACTTTACTGGCAAAAGTCAACCCTTTGCACAAATTCATCCCCTCTCTCCAAGTAGACACAAATGACATCTCAATATGTGAAGGATCAACCATATTTTTCCAAGTATTTGCAGAGAATGACAACACAGGAGGTGCGTAGGCAAGGATTGTGTTCGTAATGTTTTGGACACTAATAACATTGTTTGCATCAGGTTCACTACCGTCCAATTTCTCATCGTCATCAATGTCCCTCTCAAAGTCCTCAAAGTCCCGAAAGTCCCCTCTGTCAATCATGTCTTCATACTCATCTTTATCGGCAAAATCTTCACCGTTAATGGCAAGATTCTCATCAACATAGTCGTCATCATCATTGTTAACAACAGTAGTCTCATCAACATAGTCGTCGTTGTCATCATCATCATCATCATCATCATCACCATCGGCATGAACATTATTATCCTCTACATGTGTAGAATACTCATATTGAGCATCCGGAATCGTAACCTGTAAGCTTGTGGTTGTTTGTTGGATATCCTCTTGCCATACTGCACGTGGCTCCAACTGTATGTACAACTCAATGTTACTTACTTCAGCTATACTCTCCAACTTGTCAAACATGATCTTTACATGTTTGTTTGTTTCTATCACCACATACTTGTAATTAATATGGTGCTTGAAGATTTCATTTGGCATACGATAAGTAATTTGTATGTTGTGCACATTAGGATTCTTACACAACTCTTCCATGACAAACATCTTCAATTCGTCAAGGGTTTTCAACCTACGATCAATTTGGGCATAATAGGTCTTCATACCCGGCCCCTCAAATGGCAATCCCTTGTTCGCATTGGGATTCTTAAGTGGACCACCGTGGTATATGATTATAACAATATCAGGCATTGTGAACCTGTTCAAGTCAAGTCCTATGTTAGTTAAATCACATAGTCGTAAAGTGAGGGAAAAAAGTAATGCAATCTTACCAATGAACATATTCAAGCCAGGTTATAGAGTGCCCCATTGCCCATTAATATCTAAAGGCCAAGACGTAAACCTTCTAATCCTAGTGGATGGAGAGACGGAATTATCTATTACTCCATTGTGTGGTGACCTATAATGCACAATATTGATAAATTAACTAAGTTATGTTAACTATCTACAAAATAAATGGTAAAACTCTTTAACCCACACCCATAGACAACATACCCAACTACAATGACAATCAAATTATGCAAACTCTTACCTGAGATATGAATTTGCTGAGAGGGAAGAGCAGTGAGAGTGGACAATGTGGTTTTGTGAGAGTGAGTGGTGTGAGAGAGTTATGGGTGAGTGAGAGTTAGTGAGGCTGAGAGGATCTCTGTTTTTAAGTTTTCTCGGTGAGTGTTAATGTGAGAGTCTCTGTGAGTGTTAATGCCACGGGCTGTGTTTTTAATATATTGTCCAGTGGAAATCGAGTCTATAAGACTCGAGTTATATTAGTTTGTCCAGTGGAACTCGAGTCTATAAGACTCGAGTTCCATTTATAAGATATAGTGGAACTCGAGTTTTATAGACTCGAGTTTCATCTAGCGTAAAACGAGTTTTTAAGACTCGAGATCCAGGTGGCATTTTGTCCACCTTAGCTAGCGCAAAGCGAGCATAAAGCGAGTTTCTGAGACTCGAGTTTTAATGTAAATCTCGAGTTCCAAAAACTCGAGTTGTTAGTTTCCTTTATACTTTCAAACAATGCCTAACTTACTATATTGATGCCATCCACACCGCTAATCTGCACATTCCCCCGAGTCTTTATTGGTGTAGGTAAAAGGGACTTGGATTGATGTACTGAACTCATTGGATAATGACACGTTTTATTATTTTTATGGGTCCAACGCAAGTAGACCAAGTTTTAATAAACTGGAAAATGCTCAACAAAGAATTCACCAGTTTTTAAATATATAGTATATTTGATTAGTTTTCAATTGAGAGTTGGACTTAAAAAAAAAAAAAAGGCCCTGTGAAAATTTTCAAATATATATGGGTTAAGTTTAAGTTATACCTGGTGTAACTTTAAGCAGTGTTACATTACCTAATAATTTGTTATTAAATTCATATTTTAAAAATTTAACCGTTGAATTACATGTTCTATATGTTCTTAATATGCATACCAATTTTCATGCTAATCGGATGTAATTTACCAATTGATCTATAAACTCATCTTTTATGTATTATTTTAAACTACAAAACCTTGAATTTAAATAATTGATTAATGATATGACTATTGATCTTTGATCATCTTTAAATTTTGTAAGCATGGAGAATATGCGAAGATAATGTAATTCAACGGTAGATTTATTAAAATTCAGATGTGATTAAAAAATATTGAATAGTGTAACTTGAACCCAACCTTATATATATATATAGTTCTTAAAAATTATTTTAAAGTCAAACAAAATTATGAAAGTGAGAAATTAAAGATTACATGAGCTAGGAACTTGATAATGATATTTCTTTGTTCCTGGTGGCTCATGTGGAATATGGAAGAAATTTGATCCAAAAATGACTTGATCAAAGACCGAAGTATTGCCTTAATCCCAGGCCATTCTGTAACTTATCAAATGACCCATCTTTCTTCATCCGAAGACCCAGGATTTATTTTTTTTTGGGATACAAAGAGGGTAGGATTGGTATTGGCCGCGCGCGGGCTGTCCCACTACAAGGAGAATTTGTGAGATTGAAGATAAAGAGACCTCCCTTATAATTTTCATATCTTTAAGGGTTGATTGCAATGTGTTGATGAGACATTATAGCCATTTATAGAAGTTCAAAATTTATTAAAAAAAATGCTATGTTTACAATATTTTCACAACAAATCCTAAGTAGTAGGTTGTTATTGGTTGTTACGGAGGGTTAAAAAATTAATTTAAGTTTTGAATTTAAATTATAACCAATAACAATTTTTTATCTATAATTTTTTTGTGAAAATATTATAAATATAGCACATTTTTTTTATTAATATCATCAAAGAAAATTATGAAATATTCTTGCAATGTGTTACTAATCCTATGAATGAAGATCTAGATCCCTAAATAGCCCACTCTAGGGTTCTACTAAAGTTTTATAAATAAGGTATATCTCAACTTCATTGGTCATTAGAACTATTTTGTGATGCAGTAGTTATGTATAAAATCCTAAAAAAAAAGGAGATAAACTTTAACACTTGAAGGCAACACACTTGGGTTGCTAAGAGAGGTAAACATCTTTTTACTATCAAAATGATAAAATTGGGCAACAAATTAGGTTGTAATCTAAGTTTACAATCTCACTCAACATTTTTTATTAGATGTGAACTTTAACAAATTTACAATTGGATTACATTTTTTCTTGTATTCTCCATTTTCTTGCAAAATTTCTAGAAGATCAAAAGTCAATAGTTATATCATCAATCAAATATTTAAGTTTCAAGTTTTTGTAAATTTAAAATTATGTATATTATATAATAAGTTTTTAAATCGAATTGTAAATAACACCTGATTAGCACAAAACTTGATGTGGGGTGTAAAAGGACCCAAGTGGGCATTTGGGCCCTTGGGCTTTAGCAAGGAGGGCCATCTGTTCTTGGGCTAAGAACTTGTTAGTACTGCGGATCGGCCCATATGCCGAGGGTCCGAGGACACATCCGAGGGTGAGTTTTTCCTCGGACAGACCCAAGAAAATTCGTAAATTCAGTACGAAGGCTAAGACAGAATTCTGGAAAGACTGTTGGTTAAAAGGGGGAAACCCTGAACCTTTTAGATACACCGGTGTTTGAGAAACACCAAGAGCAAAGGCTGCCACCTCCACATTAAAAATTCTGCACCTACCTCCCTGGCCGCATTAATGGGGAAGTGAAGCCTGAACAGTAAAGCTGAAACTTTTGGTCACTATTCAAAGGCACTAAAAAAAGAAATATCTAGAGGAGAGAGGATTTGAGCAACGCGTGGATAAAGCATCAGAAAATGAAGTATTTAAGGGGGGTGAAGGTTAAAGAAAAAGGGGGGGTCTGCAACTAAGAAAAAAGATTAAAAATTGTAATCTTTAAGAAAGGAAGAGAAATAATATAACATTAGTCCTCGGCTCACGTCCGAAGAGGTCCATCGGCAATTATCATTCAATATTTACCGGTGTTTGTACTTCTTAGCCTGTTGTCAAGTTCTCAGTACTTCTAATCTAGATTTCAAGCCCACACTCTACAAATTTTATTGTTTAAGGCTCATTGGGCCTGAGCCCATAAATTTCTTTGGGTCCAGGTGCAATTGTGCACTTACACTTGATATATGTGTTAAAAATGTAAATAACATTCAATTCAACAGTAAAAATTTCAAAAAATGTGATCATATTAATGTTTTTTGTAGAAATTGTAGCCTTAAATTACAAACAAGGTTTATATCCAAAATTTGTCATTGTCGTTATCAAAATCTGTATGTGGTGTAACGATACTAGAATTGATTAGCAATTTATTTATTTATTTGTTACTAATTCAGTAATCAAACAAAATATTTAGAGGGTTTGTAAATAATAAAGACTTTTTTGTGCTTATCTGACACGTTATCATTCCTTATACAGCTGGGGCAAGAGAGTTCCTTGTTAGTGGCTGTATTTTCTTTACTATATATAATGCTTAAACGTTGGAGTTGAAAAATATATCCTTTCTTTTCATTTTTTTTTAATAATTTTTTTTGGGTTAGTTTACTAATGTCATTTGTAGGGTGTATTTAGATACCGCTTATTTTGCTGAAACTGAAAAATTATTGCTGAAAGTACTTTAAATAAAGATAAAAATTAGTTGAAATAGTATAGTGGAGTCATGAATTATACCAAAAAGTGTTGTGGGTTCTATAAATAGTAACAAAAATAAGCTGAATAGTAAAATAATTTTAATTTTTGAATAGAACTTATTGTTGAAAACTGAAAACACCGTAGCAAAACAATTTTTTAAATGTGTGAATAGTCCTACGGGACCCATTTTTAATAAAAAAATTGCTAAAAAAGTACATGAACAGTGCGCGTGCAGTGTGCGCACAGTACGCGCACAGCGCGTTTGTCCCCCGTAGAGACCCTTAGCAGAAACGAAGAAAAAAAAAAGAAAAAAGAAGCAAAACGTAGAACTAATAAGCTGGATTCAAACCCTCTCGTAGTATTAAAAATTTAAAAAAGGGAGATAACTATGTTTGAATGCTTATATAATTAAGAGAACAAAAATCAAATTATGTTTTGAAAATCATAAACATGATTTTGAGTGGATTTGATGCAATTGAATTGAAAATGCTATTTCATGTCAAATTGTTTAGTATTTACATTTTCTCAAAGTTTTTTATTTTTATTTTTAAATTTGATTTAAGAATTAGGTGTTATTGTGTTAGATAGGATATAAGAACAACAAAATTTTATTTATATATAAGAATTTAGGGTACAAAATAAACAATAGATGAATTTCAAACATTGAAAAAAATGTTGAGCCTCATCTTGATGATTGATATATTGAAATGTATTACGAAAATAAATAATGTCTTTTATTTGAATTATATTTTATTAATAATTTAATACTAAATGCACACTAGTTCTATTTTCTACACATTGATTTAAAATTTTTAAATCTTTGAATAGTTCTTATTTCTGAATGGTAATTTTTTTTTCATGATTTGACCCATTAAAAGTGAAATATTCCTGGTTCCTCTATGTAGATAAACAATACAAAAACATGGTTGGACAACTAAATAATACACTCTTTGGATTTTTCTGTCAAGATCTATTATTAGATATATATAATTGAAACAATACGAAAACATGGTTGGACAACTTGATAAAACATTATTTGAATTTTTCTGTCATGATCTATTATATATGTTCATAAAGAATTTTCTTGACAGAGTTATTTACAAAATAATTGTGTGTTATTAATGTGAGGACAAAATCATAATCATTGTCACGCTCCAATCTCATTCTCACTCAACCTTGTCTACTTTCAGAACGTGGATTATTAGAAAATGTTTTTCCTCTAAAATTGGATTTCCAAATCCCAACTCTGGCTCGTCAGGATTCAGCACCAATACCCGATATACACGCAGTTCCTTTCCTTTTCTTTCCTTTCTGGCATTCCCAACAACCCTCATGCTCCTCATGTTCCCAAAACATCTTTCATCTAAACTGATTCGCAGGAATCCGAATTTTGTTTTATCACTACATCATGTGAAAATCCGATATGATGTTAGGAGTATAAATTCATAACATTTTTACTATAAATAGTAGTAAATTGTTACTAGCTATTATAAATTAGTAAAAAAATAATTTAAGTAATATATTTAAATTAAAATTAATAACAATTTATTATCTATAATTTATTATAGAAGTATTGTGAAAATATTGTAGACAAAGAATTTCTCGTATTACATATCATTATTAAAAATAATACCACCTCTAGGTCCAAGATGAATTCCTTCACCTGCCAACAATACTTTTTTGTGCTTTGTAATCAAGCTACCAATTTGCTCACACAAGCCAAGCATATTATTAAAAAAAATTTATTGTAAAAATTCATCTTAAATTATGGGGCCTTTTCACCTTGATCTCTAAATTTTAAAAACTTACCATCATCACTATAATTACTCAATTATTTATTGTGAAAAACTAAAAATTTTGACCTGATTTAAATTCCAGATCACAAATTTCTATCCTCAACTTGTTAAACATGAATTTGGGTTTGAATTGGATGGGCAAACCCAATAAAATGGATCAAGTCTATTTATGCTTATGTGCGCGTGTATGTATGTTTTTTTTAAAATGAAAACATTGTCATGTCATTTAAAAAATATTATGTCCTTCCTTCGTTGTATATTTAAGCAAAGAAACTAACTGAAGTTGATGGAGAGATTAATGTTCATTTGAAAACTCTAATGACTATAAGAGCACCTAGTCAATAAACTTGGCAGACCAACAATGTATTTTGGCAGCAAAAAAAGAGAGTATTTTATTTATCTTGTTGTATTTTCTATATATGCTCCTTCAATAATTAATTATAGCAGCTCAAAGGCATGAGATGTACCTTATTTTGTGGGAGGGGCTCTCTATACATGGTCCTTTACAGGGTAATCTTTTAGGGCATGGGCCATTAGATGGTCAGTGCAATGCTAGAAATTGGGATACATGAAATTCACACTTTGCTCACTAATAATTATGACAATAAACCATGACCTCTATTATCCTCTTGTTTTTTTATGGATAGAAATTCTAGATACGAAAAATTATTAAGTAGTCCTCGAGGAAATGAAGTTGTAATTTATTTTCGCTTTTAGTTGAGAATTGGATGGATGTACAACCACATGCTAACATGCACTGAGTTTGAACATTATTGATCATACGATCTTTGAAATTGAGCCCACTGGGTTTAGATCATTATACGTTGAACTCAACCTAATTTTGATAAAATTGTCAAATAAACGATAATTAGGAGTAGGACTCTAAACATATTAAGGATTGATCATTTAGTTTTATATCTAATACTAGTTGAGTTTGAATTCATCATCAAATTAAATTACGTATTCAAACTTGGTTCAATTTATTATCAAATAAACCCGAGTTCAATAAAAAATTATGTAATTAACTTATTCTTTTCATATATAATAAATATTACGAGGAATTTTTTTTTATCATTTTACAAATATTATTTGTGAGATCACATCATTTTACTCTTACACTAGTAAATTATTTGAATCCTCATAAATGGGGAAAAAGTTATTGAATGTCTCAATAATTGATGCCATACATAAAAAAAATTGAATAAGTTAAAACATTGCTATTTTAGGCTTTATGCCACACTGTAGAAATATACCTATTAAGGTTAAACACTAAACCAAGGTAAGTCCTGATATTAAATTCTTTGTCTTAGATCTCTCTATTTATTGCAAATATTATTCATATTTTGATAATACCAAAATATGAACAATATTTTAGGTCCCGTGCACCCGTTAAGGTGGAATTTTTGAATGCAAACAATTGGCTTGAATGGAAGTTAAGCCACTTTCAAGTTAAAATTCATATCTCATAACCATTTTATTTTCTAATGCAGGTGAGATCTTTTTCCTGTCTTCTTAACAGGAGCACAAAGGCATCGTTAACAAAAACTAAATATTAATATAAAATATCTAAGTATATAAAGGGGGATGCCAATTTTTTTTTTTTTTTTAAGTGTTGATATGGTACTCCACTCCAATAACTACACATTAACCAAAAATTATTATTGATTTTTTTCACATTAATTTATGATTTCATGCCATATTTATATATTAAATGAATAGTATTTATTGCTATAGAGTATACTTAAATAATGTTCTATTGTGGGAAAGTTATTTAATACACTATATAAGGAATGTTTCTTCATCTCACGTTAATGATAGGATTTACTATATACTTAATCAATGAAACACACTATTTTGTGACACTATAAAACATTACTCATCCCATGTATTGGAAAATTACTGAAACATCAGGACATCACCTGTCACAATCTCACCCATTTTGCAAAAGGTCCCACACTCACTGGTCACCCACCAATAATTGATTACTCCCGTAATCTTCTCTGGACTCAAGCTGGCCTGGCTGCCACCACTCACTGTCTCCTTCTATCTGACTCTCTCACTTCAAACTCCAAAGTTTGCTAAAACCCAGTACTCTAAAACTTCCTTTCTCTGCAACTAACAACAAAAACAAACACCAGTTTTCATTACATAGTTTGTACTATTTTTCATTCTTACAAAACATAGTACCTATCAATACCTATGCACTAGCTTTATTAACAGAAAAACACACCTACAGAGAGCTTTTACAATGGTCCCAATCCGATTTCTGTTCCTATCATTTCTCTCATTACTATCAAACGCTCTCATCCCACTCTCCAATGCTAAAGCTCAATCCTTTTCACCATCAATATATGAAATTCTTAAGGCTCATGGGCTCCCAATGGGACTATTACCAAAGGGTATCACAGACTTTGATATAGACACAAATGGGTACTTTCAGGTGTACTTGGATCAAGCTTGCAATGCTAAGTTTGAAAGTCAATTGCATTATGACAGAAACGTTTCTGGGACTCTAAGTTTTGGTCAGATTGCTGGGTTGTCTGGTGTTTCGGCTCAGGAGTTGTTTCTTTGGTTTCCAGTTAAAGGGATTCGTGTGGATATACCAAGCTCTGGTTTGATTTACTTTGATGTTGGAGTTGTGTTCAAGCAATTCTCATTGTCGCTTTTCGAAACGCCGCCGGATTGTATGGAGTTGACAACTACTAATCTGCTGCTAAACCCCACCCAACAAGAAGTTGGACATGTTTTTAAGGTTTGATGAATGGATTCTTTGTTGTTTCATTCATCTTAAGTTTGGTTGATGAGAGAATTTATCTAGGGGAGCTTTTAAGATTTTGGATCATGTGCTGATGTTATTGGAGAATTATAAGATTTTGTTTTTGCTTTACTTCAATCGTTATCCATTAGTCTTTACATTTAATTTTTGTTAATCTAGTTCTTTACTTTATCAAAATGAGTCAATATGATCTTTATGTGCAAATGTGATAGCAAATGAAGCTGTTTAAACACATTCTTGGTATATTTTTTAAATAACAGTAGTAATCAAACAACCATATCTATTAATTGGCGCATCTCATTAATGTTTTCGGTTAGAATTCTATTAAAACAAATGTTTAAGCGGTGTCGTTAGCTAATCGATTAGGATAAAAGGATTAGATTTATTCATTTTGACAAAATGAGAGACTAAATTGACAAAGATTGAACATTAAGGAGTAATTTGACAATTGAAGTGAAAGTCAATGGACTAAATTAAATTTTGGCCTTTATTTTTTTTAAATAAAGAATTTAAGGGTCATTGAATCATTTCATTTGGTTTGATCACATGCAAGTGTTTTTTAATAGATGTGATTGGATTTGAATACCGCTTCATAAAGTCACTCGTTGTCAAATTCCTTATTGGACAACAAAAAATTTACTAATTGAGCTAACTTAACTGGAAACTATCCTCACAAGCAATTTGACATCATTGGATTTCTGGAATCATATTGCAGCCTTCCAGGGAACTTAGGAAAGTTTAAGATTTTGGTTTGTATGATTTATAATGCTCTTATAATGGATGCTATCTTGATAATTGTCAAATTGAAGCTTGTGATATTCTCACCTGCCCCCCTCCTTGCCCTCTGGTTTTTAACCACTGGAACCATATACCTAGAATACTATCTTAGAATGGAATGAGTATTGGTAAATGGTTAAGTAACTTTGTGATTGCAATTTTTGTTATGCTTATAGGCTCTACGTGTATGTGACTAAACAACTGTCATTTCAAGTTTGCTGGACTTGTATGTTCTGAAGCAATAAGAAAGTTATGTGGTTTTCTATGGCAGAGTCAATCTGGGAAGCTACGGTATGAGCTTAGTCAGGAAGATTTTGCGAGGGATGTTGTGTAGCTTGTGAGGGGAGAGGGTGGTATAAGTTTTGCGGCTCATGAATTCTTCCATTCCCATTGTAAATGTCATTGGAGAGTCTGGATTAGGGGTTCTATGCTTCGATCCAGTGTGCTTGTTTCCATTTTTCTTCCATATAGATAGTGCAGAGTTCACAAACTAGCCAGCTCCTGTCTATGAGAGGATGGTTGGTGAATTTGATCGAGAGGGAAAATAAGCAAGGCAGTGGATGTCATAATCACCAGATGTTTCCAACAGAAAGAGAAAATGAGACAAGGCCATCAAGTTGAGGCAAATTCAGGTGATAAATCAGCAATAAGTTTTATGTTTAAGTTTATTGTACTGTGAATGCCAACATGGGCGTTGTATTAATTCTTTCTTTTTGTACTATAAATTTTAAATTATTAGAAACTCATGATGATAATGATATAAGATAATTATGAATAAAAAGCTTCCTGCATTAGTTTTTGCTCCAGTTCTTTCTACTATCGATTGCTTTGCTTCTATTTGATATCCATGATATTATTCATTTTTGTTTTTTCACATTTTGGCTTAAAAACTATTGTATGAGATTAATTTTGAGTAAGGGTTTAGGGGTGGGCAGAATCGAAGGTTCAAAGGAGTAAGATAATCAAAACTTCTTTGGTTCTCTCTCTTTTTCTTTTTTAATTGGTGTGCACCACTTTTGTGGAGGGACTTATACTTGGATTGTTATGCTCAGGTGTAAAACTTGAAGACTCTGTTTCCATATTCACAGAGTTTGAAGAAGGTTTGATTAGTGATGGTTATGAGTGTAGACGCCTACAATGGTTTTTTTTAGGACTCTGTTTCCTTTCTCACAATATTGACTTTTCCTTTTTGGTTCTTAATGTGCTTTTGGAAGCAGCTCTTTGCTGATTGCTTATTTGTTGAAAGTTGGTTAAAATATACTTGTACCTGGATTAATTGAGGAGTTAGAAGTTGTACATAAGCAAATAAGCTAAAAGAAAAGACTTGTGGAAAATAGTTGCACTTTTTCATGAATATTGAAATTTACTGATTTCGTGCTCTTAGATTCTGAACTTTATTCTTTGGCTATAAATGGATAAAATGATATGTTTCAACTTTACATTATGCATCATAGAGCCTTGTCAATTTCATTTTTCCTCCCTTTGGGCTTAAGGCAGGATATTTTACATTATGTCATTGTTCATAAACTGTTTTTCCCCCTTTGTCTTTGGATTCAAAAAGGTTCACATGATTACTAGCTTATGTTGCCTTGAAAGTTTGTGTTTCTTCTTTCATTAGTAGAGAAGAGATTGATGTCAAAATTTTGTGGTATAATATACCCAGTCATGGTATATTGGTATTTATACCCAGTCTATGTATTAAGTTGTAGATAACCTAAGCACTAGGAAGATGGCCTTCAATCCCAGCTGAATTGAATCCAGATGCAGATCAGCATGCACTAGATGAACTTTGCTAGAAGATGCTAGGTGGAAACCATGCTTTGCCCATATAGGCTCGTACCCAACTTTCAACTTTGCCCGGTGCAAAGTGGAGGGATTGTCACATCAGGCATTATAGTCACAATAAATCAAGCCCAAAGTCCCAAGAAATTCCTTCTGTTTAATTGTTGCTGTTGTATAATTGAACTTAGATTTATTCTTTAGCAGTTTAGCTGTCCCACTTCCATAATAAACACTCCCAAATTCATAGATTGGGTTGTACGTCATTATCTTCCCTTCAAGAATTTATCTGAATAGCATATTCCGATATAGGTACCATTCCTTGCCATGATTGACATAGTTCCAATCCCTAAAGGTCCCAGTTCTTATTCTTTTTCTAGCTATAAGATGGTCCATATAAGTAGTATGATATCGGTAAATCAAACAAATATATCTGTTCTTGTTCAACTGCTTTAAGCCTTTAACCAGTGGTTTGGCTGTGTTGCCTGTGATTTCAGAACTCTGTTTATTGCATCTATAAACAATTTTCTCTCCATTTTTAGTATGTGCTTTGTTCAAGCATGAGATTGCCAATTTAAATACATAGACACACGACATGTTTAAATGATTGAATGAATTATGTGATTAAATACATACGGATGGTCTTATGAACTATCACATAATGAGTTAGAGGAGATCTCTCAACCCGGTTTCATGGAAAACTTTGTCCCTGATAGAATTCAAGGCTGTAATTAAAGTGGCTTGAACTGACTTGACTTGTCTCTTGCTGGTTTGTGACTGGTATGGTTTTGTACACGTCTCTAAGCTGATGTGTTAAATCTAGCTTGTTGGGATGAAATTATTCAATTATGTTGTCATTGTAAGCAATGAAGAAAATGTGAGATTAGGTATATCTGTAATGATAGTTGGCAGGGTTTGTTTGATCCTAAAACATCCCACATGTAATGATCCCGGGAATGTTCTTTTCATCAGCAAGCATGTTGTACTTAGTTTTTTTTTAATAGACATGTGTGGTTCTAGTGGACCCCTTCCTCCTAAAAAGATTAAAAACACATTCATTTTTATTTTACTGGTCAATATCAAGAGTAATTTGTACTCTAATACTCTCAATCTTTGTTATTGTATTTGGTCATTGCATGGACCCTTCTTGAATCCGCTTTACAGACAAGGTTATGTTCAGTAAAAGAGAAATTGTTGATTTTGTATATTAAAGGAGAAACTGTTGCAAATTTTAGTATAAAATCAATTATACAAAATTTTCATTATTTGAAATAACTTTGAGTTATTTTATGTTTAATTTAAATACAAAATGGATGTTAGCTTTTTTTTTTTTTTCATGTTTAATTTAATTTTAAGTTTTAGTATATTTTGTTATTTTTGAATGGTAAAAATATTTAGGTTCATGTTTTGGTCCCCCAATGATAAAATTGTGGTTCCATGACTCCATCTTTGCATAAAATAATGAAATTACGATCCTCATGATTGTGGTGGATAGACTTATCAGATTGAGAAATTTTTTATTTATTTATAGCTGAATAAAAATATTTCATTGAAATTTGAAAACAGAGGAAAAACAAACAAAATAGAAAGGCCAACTTAGTGGAATCCCAATTCCCAAACCATCACCCTTAACACTAATCAAATCCAATAGAGGATGAAAAACAAGTAATTTTTGTTGGGCCTTTATCCTCTCCTTTTTTTTTAATGTTCATTAGGGTTTTTATTAGTTGAAATTTCCAATGATCTTGGTAGCAATTTGATATCTTTATTTTTGTCTGTGCAATTTTTTTTTCCTCACAGGGGATCTTGAATATTTTTGGAACCGGGAAACAAGTGTGTCTGTGTGTATTCTTCTGCCAAACTAAACTCATCCAAAATTTGATACCTTACTTTGTTGTTAGATTACAAAGAAAATTAGAAAGAAATAAAGAAAACTAAATATTGTTTCAGGGGCTGAGTGTGAATTATGAAAGGAAATTTCATACCTATATATCCAAAAAAAAATGGTTCATACCTTAAGTTTCTCTAAATCTTACTTTCAGAGAAGTTCATCTAATTTAACTACGAAAAATTGTAAAATCATAGTGTGAGTTATACTATAGTTTAAGAGAATTTCTACAATTTTATTAAAATGAAATTAGAAGAAGTAAAAGAGCTGCGTAGTGCTGGTATTATGAAGAAATCTAATCATGAATTTAGATAATGAAGTTCTTTACAAAACACATAAAAACAAATTTAATGGAATGATTAACAATAATGAAGTTCTTTATATATAAAATAAAAAAATAAAAAAAATAAAAACAAGACCAATAACCCAGCAAAGGAAAAACAGGCATACCAGATAAAAATTTGACCTTATTCCTAAACTTGGCAGTGAACTTAAATTATCAATCAAACGAGTCTCTGCAATTATGAAAGTGCAAAATGAGGATCAACAAACTGTCCCTCTTTTCTGATGATTGAACCTAAAAAGTTAGTAACATGTGATGTCCACATGTATAATCATGTCAAGTTATCCCAAAGAGAAAAAAAACCTTGAAATTTTCCTACCACAACACAAAAAAAGCAACAAAGTTTGTATATACTATACTTTACCCATTTGAAATTTAGATGGAGTTTATAGGACTGTAGAACTGAATGAAGTTGTTTATTAACAAATCAAACTTAGCTTAATATATAATGAACTTATTTTTGTTTGTTTGTTTGTTTATAAATAAGGTAAGCATGACTATAATTTTGAGGTTTGTCTAGTAAACGAGTTGAATTAAGCAAATTATTTTGTTTATGAACAAGGTTGAGAATAATCAAGTTGAGCCCAGACTAGGTTTAAAGTTTGTTATGGACTTGGCATGGAAAAAAAAAAAAAAAAACCCTACCTAATTTGTAGGCATACAACTCAGTTTGGCTCATTTACAGCCTTATATTTATGTGAAATTATTAATTTTCAATTGTATGCTCTTAAGATGCAATATATTCTTCTTCTTTTAAATTTTACATGAACAAAAAAGCTCGTGTTTGACTAATGAAATAAGACGACCTTACTTGAATTTTTAACTAGTCTAAGCTTGAACATTATAAGTAAGCTTGAGATACGTGAGCTTGGAAAAATCTTAGGGGCTATTCAAGTCACGGATTACACTAACTAACAGCTACCTTGTTGAACTAAATCAACCAACAAATAATAGTATCTGATGAGTCAACGACAATAATTAATAAAAAATTTGTCAAAATTGATTGACGATTTAAATAAAGTGATTAGTAAGAGATTACAAAAAATACAAAATTTTACTCTAAACCAATTTGATGAAATCTCCTCTGAGCCATTACATTAAGAATTATAATTCACGTGTATTATTTAAACAAATCATAGGATTCATTAAAATGTTTAAATGACTAAAAGTACATATCGACACTTGATAGTCCTTTCAACTATCATGTAGTGGGTTGTAGAAGTGGGTTTTACTAGACATCAACTTGCCACATACTTTGCCATTGTCAATTTGTCATTGCCATTTCCAAATTTTTTTAACATTGTCTAAAATTTCAGAATTTGAATTTACACCCTAACATTATTTGCATTTTTGATTAGTAGCCCTTTTGTTAATTTTTTGCTAATGTGTTTGTTAAGTGACATGTAAACTTATGGTGTGTATTGATTGATCAAATTATATCGTGACACATGGGTTTCACTATTCCACGTCATATAAATAGCAAAACAAAACTTTAATTATTAAAATAAAAAATATTTATTTTCATCAAATTAAAAATTAAAAACAAAAAACTAATATGTACACGGTGGTGAAGAGCGGTGACAAGCAGGGGCACCTAACACAACTTGAAATCTAAAAACTCCGAAACATGAGTTGTGAAATTTGAGGTCTAGATCCAACAAATATGTTTGATATTAGGGTTCTTTATTCTTAACTTGGCTAAAGGTGACTCATAAATGAAGGATTGTGTTTCAAGGTCCAGATCAATCCAATAGGTTTCTTTCCTTTATTTTAGGTACAAATATAAGGGATACTAAAAATAAGGGTACAAATCAAAGAAGAAGAAAAAAAAGGGTACTGTTTTAGTTTTTATTTTATTTTATTTAGTTTATGCAATTTTGAATTTTAAAGAATTTATTTTAATAATTAAAGTTTGTTTTTATTGTGGCTATTCATATGACATGGAATAGTGAAATCCATGTGTCATGATTTGATTGAATCAATAAATACATATCATAAGCTTACATGTCACTTAATGAACACACTAGTAAAAACTTAACGGAGGGGTTGCTAATCAAAATAACATATAATATTATGGGTAAAATCTAAATTCTAAAACTTTAAGGTGTAAAATCCAAACATTTCTAAAGATATGTTTTGCACTTTAAGATGTAAAATACAAACCTCAATTGTATGATGTGAAATTGTGTTGTACATGATTACGTGTATGGTATGGTAGCACCTTTTAAAAGCCCATTTTTGGTATCTAAGCCCATTCTCAGTGAAGGGCTTGGAAAGCAAGCTACATTTTTGAGTTCTTCAAAAAAAAAAAAAAAAAAGTATTTGGCATTCTTTTTGATTACCCGACATAGTGTAATTCACATTGATAAGATAAAAAAAAAAAATTGGCAGCACTGAATCCCTTCTTGTTTGAAGACAAAGTAAAATCATTAAGTAAGGTCGGGAGAATAATATCATTTAAAAATAATACCATTTAAAACAATGTCTTAAACAAGACATTGTATAATATTTAGTTCTACCTTTTAACTAAATGAAGATTTGAATAGGATGTTTAGCACATCTAGAACATCCAGATTTTTATGCATGCTGCAAAGAAATATATATATATATATAAAAGTAGAGATCTCATATGGGAGTGTATGAAGTCTTGCCAAGTGGTGCTCTAACTTTGCATTTAGCCTTTTTTTACCTCTTTCATTAAGTTTTTCTATATTAATATGTGCTGTGATGGTTCCAAGCGTTTTCACTTTTTAGTTTCCTATTAAAAAGTGAGAATACACAATTTATTCGATTCGCCAATATTTCATACTTTTCTAACAACCAATAATTATGATAAAAGTTTGTAGCCTAGAAATTTTCTTAGAACAATCCTTCAGACGGTCCAATTATTTTTTTCAAAGAAGACCTTTCCTTTGAAGAAATTGTTTGATGCAATCCTTCTATGTACAACTCTCTCTTCTTCCCTTTCCCTTCCCTTACTTTTTCGTCCCTTCTTTCCTTTTCATTTCCCTTACAACCAAACAAGATATTAGTTTCCAAATTCAGCTAATAAAAAAAGTGTTTTGAGGATATTAATAAAAAGAGTTTGAATTGAGTTTGAATTTGGTAAGAATAGGGTGTAAAATTTATATTTTACAATATCCAATAAGGGACGTCACATCAGCTTTTTATTTAAAACTCAGTACATCATACCACAATTAATAATATCTTAATAAAATACCAATTTGGTTGAATTTTCAGATGAGTATTATAATTGATTGAGTGTGTTTGTTCTTATTCTTTAATTCGTGATAAGATGGTGTGACATGTTGAGCTTGGAGGGTGTGAAACTTGGGTTTTAAACCATATTCTTATAGAATTTAATCTTTAATAAAAATATGTAAAAAACATGTTTAATTACCGTTTTAGTCTTTAACACTTGTACAGTTGTACTATGTATCAAAATAGTTTTTAACATCTTAAACGTGTCAATTTTGTTTCTAAACTTTTGGTATTGTGTCAAAATAATCCTTATTATTAAGCGTTACATGAAAAGAATTGATGTATCTAACATTAATATCAAAATAATATTTTTGTGCCATCTAAGCTATCCTTTGAATTATCACGTGTCCTTAATTAGAAAATAAAATAAAATATTTGAAAATATATTAATTGCATCTCCATCAGGGTGGTCGATACCGTACCGGTACCGGCTGGTACATATCGTACCGGTCAGTGCACCGGTACCGGTACACTTCTATATTGTACCGGAAAAAATACCGGCCGTACCGGCTGCGTACCGGCCAATTTCGGGCAATACCGGCCAGTACCAGGCGTACCGGCCGGTACAGAAAAAAGCTTTTTTTTTTTTTAGTTTTGTAATTTTTGAATTTTTGTAAGGGCATAATGGTAACTTATTTACATTAACTTATTAGTATTATTTGTTTTCTTAGTATGCAATGAATAACTAAGCTTTCTATTTTTTATATTGTGTTTTTTTTTCTTTTAATTGATACTAAAGTCTAAAACTATGAATAATTTGTTTTGAATTGAGGTAATGTTTTATGATAAACTTTTATATTTACTATAATATAAGTGAAATATTATATGTTTATAAACATGGTTCTAGAGATTTTGGTGTGTGTGTGTGTGTGTGTATATATATATATATAAAATAGCGGTAAACCCGAAACGGTACACTGGTATTGACCAGTATCCGAAATATATCGTACCGGTGGCCAAACCGGTACAGCCTCCGGTACGGTATTGACTTCCTTGATCTCCATAAGTAAATGAGATGTCTTTATTAGCAGAGATTGAAAATTTCTTTTCTTTTCTTTTCCTTTGCTTTCTTGGCAACCAAATGGGGTTAAGTCTTGACTTTTTAGTTAAAGTGCTCATGAACATCATCTAAAAAACATACTATTTACCTAATTTTAAAATGAAATTAAAAAAAAAAAAGCCAAATGTCAATTTTTACATTATCATTGTTTTAAGAAGTTAAAGTTATTACCAATCATATTATAAAACTCTTGTACACTAACATGGTAATGAATATAATTAGTGTCATGTCAACAAGGTAATAAATCAATTTCCTAATTATTTTTCTATTTTGTGTTTAAAAATTGATACATTCATTTAATAAAAGTAGTGTGTAAACCCGAGCAAATGCACATGTACATTTAAAAACAATCACAATTATGTGTGTGTGTGTGTGTGTGTGTGTGATTTAGAATCTAATTGGATCTAGACTCTTTGGTTTTTGTATCAAATAATTCACCTGCTACAAAAATTAAAATATTAGATGGGATACATGGCACAAAATTGAACTCCAATTAAAATTCAATTTAGAATCTAATTGATTTTAGACTCTTTGATTTTTGCACTTAATAATTCACATGATACACAAATTTAAAAATTAGATGAGACATGTGGCGCAAAATTAGACTCCAATTTAAAATTTAATTAAATCTTCTCTTAGTTTTGACTATATATATATATATATATATATATATATATATATATATATATGTATGTATGTATGTATGTCTAGCTACCTACCATCACTCTATTTAAAATTACATGTTGTTCATGAAATCACAGTCTCATATATGGCCCTTTTTTAGGAGCCACTATCTCATCACAAAAACTATCTCATAAAAAAAAAAGTTAGTATATTGCAATGTATTTGGAATGGTGAGTCCATCGCTATTTGGAAATCAATGTTTTTTAAAATAAAAAAAAACCTTAAATTGGACACGTGGCACAAAATTAGACAACAATTGGAATCAAATTTAGAATCAAATTAGATTTTCTCTCAGCTTTGGCTTTAATTATATATATATATATATATATATATATATATATATATATATATATATACTAGTTACTGGCCTGTGCGTTGCACGATTATTTTTGGTATGATCTTTTTTGGTAAATATTATGACTGGAGAACATTTTTTTTGGGAAAAAAACTTCTTTCATTTTTACATAGTGATTTTAAAAAATACTATGAAGGGGTTTATGATAAATTTTGTTAATTTTATGAAATACAATTATATAAAATAAAACTCATAAAATGCATAAGATATATGTAAAGGTATAATTCATGACTATGCATGAAAGTTATTGTATTTTTTTTTTTAATTTCTATTAGCTAGATCACATTTCTTAAATAAATTGAACAACCATTTCATCACCTTGTTATGCATGTAATGTTTGGAATGTTGTTAGTTAGTACATGATTGCTTGATAAACAATATTTAGTAAAAATTATTTTAATGCTATTTAAGAAATTTTTTGTGCAATTTTTATTTTCATGTCCATTTTTTTAATCTAATAGATTTAATTTTTTACGTTAGTTTAATTGAATAGTATTGTGTTTATACTTTTTTTCTTAACTACAATTGATAATTCACAAAATGAGTAAACAACTTATTGAGTATTGCAAAAGATACAAATATGAACTTTAACATAAGCATGAACATGAAGGGAGATTTCTATTCATTTTCTTAAAGAAAAAAAATGTACTTACAGATAATTCCAAACTTTATTAGGTAAAGAAGAATCAAAGTTATAGATAGCAAAATCAATAAACCAAAAATTTTAAAAGCCTAAGAGGAGCCATTACTCATTTGAAATAATCCAAAATACTCAAGGACTAAAAAAAAAAAAAAAAAAAATCCACTCCACACTTCCATCACAACTACATTAGCTCAAGGAAAATAATATATATCTCTATATCTTTTTATTATTATTTAGAAATAATTATAATATGCTGCTAATTCCGCAATTTGAACCTTTTTTCATGACTCTTGCAATTTGAACATTTTCTCCCTTAAACCCCAGATACTTTGTGTATGGGGAGGTGCCAATTCAGTTACATGGCCCTTCACACACACACACACACACACACACACACATATATATATATATATATATATCATCTACCTCTTTTATTAAGCTTTTTTTTATTGTTACCCAAAATTTCATATTATCTTATTTTACTGTTATCTCATTAATATCTCATTAATTGCCTAAACTTACACCACAATTTTCACTATACTTCATGTCTTTCAACATATCCACTATTTTAGTATTTTTTTTAAAAAAAAAAAGTTAAGGACTAATATTAATAACTAACAAGATAAGACTCTAGAGAGAGATAGAGCGACACAAAAATATTATGAATTGTTAAATAAAAGACACTATTTCACTATATGTTACCAAAATAAAAGACTTGAGACTAACAAAATATTTGAAAGAGAGAGAGGAAGGAATCTGAGGGGTCACCAACTTCGTCATATTGGCCTCCCACCACTATTAAGACACCAAAACCCCAACGTGTAATCTTTTTTTCTTTTTAAATTAAGGGATTAAATATGATTTAGGTTTAGGTAATTTGGTTAATTAGTTTTTGTTTTGGGTATATAAGTAGAGATAATATTTGGTGCGCAATGTAAAGTCATATTTTACTATGATTTAATTTTAAATCATTTATAAGACACATATATATACACTTGCCCACACCACGTCTTAATGTCACACTATCGATGAGTAGAAGACAGTCAGAGAGTTGAGTATACTTATATTTCATAGTATGAAATATGTGAACACAACAAAAATTAGTTGATTTTCATGGTCCCGTTACACTTTTACATTTGTTTTTGGTTTCATGATTTAAAAAAATAATAATCTTAACTTAAGAAGGCTACAAATATGTAGTGAAACTACTAAGCCAATTTTTAATATCTCAAAATATATATGTTTCTTTATTCTAATTTAGTTTACTTTTTCTTTATAATTTATGTACAACATTATTCAAAATTGTTTTACATAAAATATCACAAAATTATTCGTGCATCGTACATGCAGCTTATTAGTTATATATAGTTTCGTTAAACCATCCCAAAAAATATTAAAATTCTCTCAATGGATCTTCTCTTTTTCTTAAAATTTTTACAAATCTATCCTCGTTTCACCAATAAAATAAAATAAAATTGCAAACCTATAAGCAACAAGTTGACAAATTTAAATTGTTTAAAATTTGTAGATGTCTAACATAATAAGATTTTCTACAATGATATTCATCACTTGTGTCCTGCTATATAACATTAATTTGGCCCATATGATGTTGATGTTGTGAAAACTAGTTTGAGCTTTTTTTTTTTTTTTCTTCAGTTGAACTTCAAGGAGAGAATCACACACTTTCAACTTCACAAATATAAGTGACCACAAAAGTAGAATTGGGCCAAATTTAAGCAAGAATGAGGAAATGATTACAACTTTTTGTCACCCATTTTTTCACACTCCTCCTTGCTGTACAAGAGGATTTGCCATCAAAGTTATAAACTGTTGTTCTAACTTATTTTGTAATATTGTCTTGGTTGAAGTGTTCTTTAAGTTAAAAATATTAGCCATACCCAAGCATATCAGTAGCCTCGGCACAATTCATAAAAAAAATGGTTCCGTTTGAGTAAAACACCCTAAAATCCAAATTAAATCCAGTATTATGCATTCAGCGTTCCTCTTTTAAATCTTCATGGTTAAACTTAGTAAATTTCACATCAAACGAAAAGATCTTTGTAACTTTGGACATCTTGTTCTGAAAACCAATGAAGTTATCTCCACAGAACATATACACGCAGTTAACTTTTTGTATATTAATTTCAGAAGCCACTTGAAAAAAAAAAAGCTAAAGGAGATGGTAGTGATTTCATCACAAGTTCTGGACAACAACAGTTTGTGTAATATTATATATTATCTTCTTTTTTTGTAATAATTTTACAGTGCATACATTATGTTCAATTGTTCATACAAAAAAAAAAAATAGTAATGTAGAGTAGACTTAGAGTAACTCGATCCTATATTGTAACGGAATATTTGTACACTTGCTTCAAATAGTTTGGTCTTTTAACGACCGTCAATTTTAGAAAGTGTTATTTCATTTATAGAATTAGATGCTGCGCTAGTTGATCTGTCTGTACTACTGTAAGTACCCTTCAAAATAAATGCAGGTCGTTTTGGAGAAGGAAGAGGAGTGTCATTACCCAACATGAAAACAACAGTTGACATGGTTGGCCGGTCTGTTGCATGTTCTTGCACGCACAAAAGTCCAATTTGAATGCATCTTGAAACTTCATGAGCAGGGTATGTCTCATCTAGTAACGGGTCGACTATTTTCATGGAATTGTCTTCTCTCCATAGGTCCCAAACCTGAGACAAGATAAATCATATTAGGCTCAACAATATAGGCTTAATATTGTAGTCATTGTTTGCACATGTACTTACAATGTACTTACATGTCCAATCAAATTTGAGGAAGGGCCATCATGATGGTAAGTACTATTCCTTTTCCCAGTAATGATCTCTAGTAGCAATACCCCAAAGCTATATACATCAGACTTTATTGAAAATAGTCCTTGCATTGCATATTCAGGTGACATATAACCACTGTCATAGCACAATGAAAAGGAAGATATTGAACCTCAACATAAGATGATCGAAGATAGCCCTTTGGGCACTAACATACATGTAAAATTTGAAGTAACATAATATGAAAACGAATTATAGAGATATCCTTAATATTTTTTTGTTACGAAGGCTTGTAGTTTGGACTCTCCTTAGACGTAAATATGGTAGTCAAGTAATTGGTTAAAAAAGTATATCTTCATTTTCTAGCATACTTACAATGTTCCAACGATGCAATTTGTATTAGCTTCAATTTGGTCCCCTCCAACAATTCTAGCCATACCAAAATCTGAAATTTTTGGATTCAATGCATTGTCAAGTAGAACATTGCTGGCCTTTAAATCTCTATGGATAATTCTTAATCTTGAGTCTTGATGAAGATATAAGATCCCTCGACTAATTCCACAAATAATCTCAAATCGCTTTCCCCAATCTAAACATGACCTTTTTGTTTCATCTAAATGAAGAAATGAGAACTTGGATTAGATTGCATTGCATTCGTGCCTTTTTACTTAGGTATAAAATCTTGCTACTTGGAACTAATATGTTAGTAATGGGAGGATCATTTTCTAGTGATGATGTGTGAGGTCAATGTGAAAAAGAAGACATACCAAAAATGAAAGAGTCCAAGCTTTTATTTGGCAAGTACTCATAGATCAACATCTTCTCTTTTTTGTGAATACAACAACCTAAAATTCTCACAAGGTTTCTATGTTGGAGTTTAGCAATTAGTGCAACTTCTGTTTTGAATTGTTCTATTCCTTGTCCAGAGTATTTTGATAGTCTTTTTACTGCTATTTCCATTCCATTTTGTAGCAAACCCTGCAATTAAAGTCCAAATATCATTGTCATAGTGCACAATTGTTGAAAGAAACTCAACTTGGTGAATTATTTGGGGAAGCCCAATTGCACACAACAAATTCAAACTCAATGAGTACCCATAAACATTCATGATGGAATTTATGATGCATAAACATACTTGAAATGAGATATGCAAATTCTGGGACTTGTTCAATGAGACTACCTTATAAACTGGGCCAAAACCACCTTGGCCAAGCTTGTTAGCAATAGAGAAGTTTTCTGTAGCTGCAATTATGGTTCTTAGATTAAATAATGGCAAATTTGAATTTGAATTTGAATTTCTTCTAGTTCCATCGAGGTCCCTTCTACTTGGAGAGTCTTCGAAGTATGGTAAAGTGGAGTCAGCACTATCTGAATATGTACTATGCCTCGTCTCTGTCATAAAACAAGTAATTAATAATGCTTGTAACCATTTTTGTCCAATTAGGAATTCTCACACAAAAGCCTAATCTAATAAAACTGAGAAACACACTAAAATAAAAGAATGAAACAAAGGAAAATAAGAGGAAAAATTGAAGTTTACAATTTTCTATTTATCATTGCAGGAAATCCCATTTGGTTAAAATGCACTTTTCTAAATGAAAGTTCCTCAGGCCTGCTGATGGGGTTGGAGAAAATCTTAAAATGTCAGGGAATTGTTTGGGCCATTCATTAAGCATTTAGTTGAAAGGGTGAAAAAATTATCCATGTGGCATGATAATTAACACCCTGAAGGTGTTTGATCCCCAACTTTGTCCAAAAGGTGGTGTATGATACTGCAATTTCTAAGTTTGCAAAAGTATAAAGTATTCTGAAAGAAATGCAGTAACCTTGGAAACCTATCAGATCAAAAGATACTACCTTACAAGCTTATTTTTATCAATTAAAATTAGCTAAGGCAACTCAATGTACTGGATTTCATCTAAATATGGAAAAGTCACATGGATTTCAACCTGGAGTGAAATAAGAAACAAGATGGATATAGCTGAATGGTGGAAAGTGGTATGGTCTAAAGCAGTTGCTTCTAAGCATTCCTTAATACTTTGTCTTTGGCTGGTAGTGAAGAACGAATTTCAATTCAGAGTAGAATTAAATAAGATACATGTATGTCTCAATGAATGGTCTAAAGCAGCTTTTCTCAACAAGTCCTTCATATCTTGGCTGGCAGTGAAGGACAGGTTTCCCTCCTAAGAAAGGCTTGTAAAATGGGGTAACAATGGTACTCATGTATGTTTTCTGTAGAAGTGAAATGGAATTTTTCATCATGTCATCTTCGAGTGTTCTTTCTTTTAATTTGACATTTGTGTATGGTAGATATAAGAATTTGCAAATGGAATGAGCTAATGCATTTATTTGTAGGCTGAAAGGTAAGAAGTATAAGAATAGCATTTGAAAATTTCCTTGGCTGCTTCAGTATTCCATCTTTGGATCCAAAGAAATCATTATGAGTATAATAACAAAATATATCCAGTTCTTTTTCATTTTTTCTTTTATCAACATCTACGCTTGAAAAATATATCAAGTTCCATTCCATTTTATTCAATTTTATTTCATGATTTATGTATTCTACCTATTCTTTTATAAACTCTGAAACATAGTGTTGGAGTAATCTTGGGAGCATTTGTTCACTAGTCTTAGAAGTATAAAAATAGGTCTAAAAAAATTTCTCTAAACTTCCTTACCTTTGTTCTTTTTCATTACAAAACAATACACAACTGAGACTATAAGAAGAAACATTACAGCAACAGAAACTCCCAGAATTGCCAGCATCCTCTTTTTTTGAGTAAGACCATTTTCCTTAGCATATTGAGCTGAGTAAAAAAAAAAAAATTATTCAAATGACATCATAAATTTTAGAAGTTGATTGAACATAAATATTTATTGATGCAGTTTACAGGAAAATGAGAGTAGGGATGAAACAATGGGTTTAAGGAAAATATGTGATTTTATTTTTATTTTTTAAAAAGGAGAAAATGCGTTTCTCATTTTAAGGTCCAACGTATCAAAAGAACAAAACAAAAGGACAAACATGTCCTCAGAACAATGTCATGTCCATATGTGATTCTCTTTTTTGAGGCCGAAAACGCGTTAAAAGAAGAAACAAAAAACAAAAATTGCAAACCTATTTTTGAAACAACAATGTCAAATGCCAAGAGAGTATTTCTTATTAATATAAGTAGAATCATAGTTCAAATTCTCTCTCTCCTATTATTGTAACTATATAAAAATAAAATAAAACAAGTATTACATAGTAGGACCTACTACGAGTGATGAATATAATTGTAGAAATCTTGTGTTGTTAGGGGTATACGAATCTTAAATAATTTCGACTTCTCCACACATTGTTTGAGTTTTGAATTATATGAAATAGATAAAGAAGCATTGTGAAAATTTTGATATTTTTAGATAATTTAACAAAACCATATATAATTTCTTTCCCACATAGAATGCAATACTCATTTAGATTTGTAATATGAAATAGATCTATTTTAAATAGAGAAAATCATTTTTCAATAGTATGACCTAAATCAACTTTAAGGTTAGTACGATAGAAATTTAGTACCATAGGGGAAATTAGATGTTGAACTAGTATTCTGCATAAATTTTAGACTAATATAATACAATAGATATGAACTTTGACTAACACTCTATTTGTTTTGAAGTAAAATAAATAAAATTTTCAGGTATTTAGTATGACAAATAAATATTTTCAAGCAAACAAACAAAATCAGTAGCTGAGTCACTAGAATTGTTGGTGTAGGAGGCCTAGTGACCCAACCTCTAGCAAATAGCTTTAGTGATCGGATTGCTAGCATCGGTTGCCAAAGTGATGGCTATACCAAAATGTTGGCTCTGATCATCGGAGTGGTGGCTCTAACCACTGGACTACTGACGTCATTTGCCTAGCTCACTAAACCGGTGGCCCAGCCACCAAATGTAGTGAGAAAAGTCACTGTGTATTTTCATAAAATGTTTTACCAAATTTTTAAAGAAAAAAGATTTAGGAGTACCTAATACAACCGCATCCACACGTATGTATAAATCTTGTCCTCCATCAGGATATGTTCTTGTGTCCACCAAGTCCCCTTGCCATGTCAAGCAACCAATGCCTCCCTCACTCTCATTTGCACTTGCGTAAGCCATACAAGAACAATTCCTCAAACACTCTTGCTCACACTCTTTCATACTCAAACTCATGTTCGCATGTGCTATTGAAGTATCCGGCGCCTTCATATGTGCCAACTTCACGAACCCTTCTCCGTTGTTGCACATGGACACTCCTTGCTTTTCCCTCATGCAATCACGAGATGACTTAGGTTCAAATCCAGGAAAGCACTTGCACTCAAAAATGACCAAATTGTTTGGGTCGCAATAACTATTTGGACCGCAATTCAAATACTTATCGCACAACTCTTGTGGGGCGGACCAATATTCAACCCATGTAGTCTCCTGCCATAAGGACCGTTGCACAAGTCCTGATTCATCCACCACCATTTTAACAATAACTTTGGGTTTAGCTGCATCTGAAAATGTCCTGTACATAACGGTGGTTTCATCTTGATTATTCACAAAGCTAACATTGAAGTATTTTGATGTCATTCTGGTCGGTATACCACTCCATCTTAGGCCAGTCCAAAATCCAGTACGCCATAATAGAGTCTGACCCATGTATAAGCTCACTTGAGGGTACCCAGTTGGAACCATTCGATATGAACAATTGCCAATTCCCGGGTCATCTTTGGACTTCCAAGATGTTAGGAACCGGTTCAACCCGGTCCGCCGGTCCAGCCCAAGTTTCATAAACGGAAGCAGAGTATTGGTGGGATAATCAAAACTTTGCCATGTAACACGTTGGCTGTCTTGTTGAACCAAAACAAGATTTCCTATATCTAAGAGCTTAGCCATATAATTATTTGTGGATGAGACAGAAAAAGAAACATTGGTGGACCAAATAGGAGTGGTTTGGTTTCGGGTGTGAAGTACAAGGTTTCCCTTACCGTTGATGGAGAGGACTCCAGAGGTATCATTGAGAGGAGTGTCTCTGTTTGCAACCCACACAACGGTTTGTTTGGTGATTTGGTTAAACCAAATTCCAACGTAACGGTGATTGGAACTGCCGGGGTTGAAAAACCCAAGTGCAAAGGTTTTCTGGTGTGAGAGTAGAAGTTGACCATCCTTGAGGGGTTGGTTTGGTGTTATGGTGTCAAGGGAAGTGCAGATTGGGCAAACAAGAAGAAGGGAGAGAAGAAGCAATGATGTATTCCCTTTAGCAGGATTCATCATTTTTTCTAATGAAGAGTACAGTAATAGGACAAAGTTTATTTAAAAGAAGAACATAGATATGAACAGAGCAAAAAATTACAAGAATAATATTTCTAAAATTTTTTTTCTTCTAATTAATAAACTTATATGGTAGTAAAATTTATAATGGTGTGACAAAATTCAGTTGGCATATATATTTTAAATGATAGTACAAATTTAAGATATGTTTTGCAAGGGCTTCCTCGTGATTTCCCACTGCATTGCTAGGATGGTTCCTCAGTGGCAGAGGCAAGCACAGGGATTCCAAATTTCCAAATTACTTATTACAACCATGCGAAAATAATCCCAGATATCATTGATGTCACGACTACGACTACGACTACGACTACGACTTCGCGGAGATCACTATATTAATTATTGATGTATAAATGCCTGTCCCTCTCAAGCATTTTGTCACTTCCACTTCCATATTGGATGATTGGACCATATAATTTTTTCCACCGTGTTTGACACTTCAATGGATATTAAAATTTTTCTGCCCAGTTTTTCACTTTCCTGGTTTTCCACATTGGATGAACTTTTTTTGGAGCATGAAAAATTTCCATCGTGTTTGACACTCAAAGATTTTTCTATTTTTCTGCTTTGTTTGCCATTTTGCTTTTTACCTATTTCCACATTGAATGTACGGGTCATATCCGTAATTCATACGTTGATACCCTATTTCGACCCTATTTTGATCGTCTTGTTTTATGTGTTAAAACAAGCAAGATATCCCTTAAGTCATGGCTGTCAAAATATGATAAATTAAAAAGTGATCTTAGAAAATCAATAAGAAATTAGCCACATCAATAATTTGTAAAAATGTTATAAAATTATTTGTGATTGTAGCATTACTTTTAACAATTTGTCACATAGATTTTATTGTGATTTTTGTGAAACTGTTGTGTCCAACTTTCACTAGTATATATCCTGTACTTACGCACAAAAATGATAAATTGTTGTCGTATTATTGATGTTAATTTGGGTTAATAAATATATAGAACATTAGTTTAACCAAGAAATTTGGAGGTACTTAAATAATTTTCCTTGTAATTTTAATGATATTAGTTACGCCAAATTTCTCATTACACTGTTGTTATATATACTAGTCACTAACCCTTGCGATATACAAGTTTATCTCTTTGAATTGCTTTTGATATGAAACATGTAAGTTCAAGTAGAACATGTTCTTAGCAACAATAAATGCCACCATAAAAAATTTCATACCCAAAGCATTTGTACATATTATGTAGTTTTAGCTGTTATAAAGAGGTTTTAAAAAAAAAAAAAAAAAATTTAGAAACCATTACAAAGTTGGCTGACAACAATTGTGCAAAATATTTATAAATTGAAAGTATGAAATGTCTATAGATTAAAAGACAGAAGTTGATAGTTTATTTTGCCTTTGTGTAGTAACTCATAAAACAAATAATTAAAGCATAAAATCAAATTTCCTAAGTGAATCACACCTTTTGCTAAGGAGACAAATTAAAGCATTCTATCATCTTAATGATATCAGTAATTTCACACTCCAACTTGGATGCTTGGACTGTGATTGATGGACTTCCACTTCCACATTGGATGTTTGGACTATATACTTTTTTCCACTGGGTTTGACACTTCACTGGATATTAAAATTTTTCTGCCCAGTTTTTCACTTTCCTGGTTTTCCACATTGGATGAACTTTTTTTGGAGCATGAAAAATTTCCATCGTATTTGACACTCAAAGATTTTTCTATTTTTCCGCTCTGTTTGTCATTTTGCTTTTTACCTATTTCCACATTGAATGTACGGGTCATACCCGTAATTCATACCTTGATACCCTGTTTAAACCCTATTTTGATCATCTTGTTTTACGTGTTAAAACAAGCAAGATATCCCTTAAGTCATGGTTGTCAAAATATGATAAATTAAAAAGTGATCTTAGAAAATCAACAAGAAATTAGCCACATCAATAATTTGTAAAAATGTTATAAAATAATTTGTGATTGTAGCATTACTTTTAACAACTTATTACATAGATTTTATTGTGATTTTTGTGAAACTGTTGTGATCAACTTTCACTAGTATATATCCTGTACTTACGCACAGAAATGATAAATTGTTGTCTCACTATTGATGTTAATTTGGGTTAATAAATATATAAAACATTAGTTTGACCAAGAAATTTGGAGGTACTTAAATAATTTTCCTTGTAATTTTAATGATATTAGTTACGCCAAATTTCTCATTACACTGTTGTTATATATACTAGTCGCTAACATGTGCAATGCATAGGTTTATCTCTTTGAATTGCTTTTGATATGAAACATGTAAGTTCAAGTAGAACATGTTCTTAGCAACAATAAATGCCACCATAAAAAATTTCATACCCAAAGCATTTGTACGTAGTATGCAGTTTTAGCTGTTATAAAGAGGTTTTTTTTTTTTAAAAAAAAAAAAAATTTAGAAACCATTACAAAGTTGGCTGACAACAATTGTGCAAAATATTTATAAATTGAAAGTATGAAATGTCTATAGATTAAAAGACAGAAGTTGATAGTTCATTTTGCCTTTGTGTAGTAACTCATAAAACAAATAATTAAAGCATAAAATCAAATTTCCTAAGTGAATCACACCTTTTGCTAAGGAGACAAATTAAAGCATTCTATCATCTTAATGATATCAGTAATTTCACACTCCAACTTGGATGCTTGGACTGTGATTGATGGACTTCCACTTCCACATTGGATGTTTGGACTAGATACTTTTTTCCACCGGCTTTGACACTTCACTGGATATTAAAATTTTTCTGCCTAGTTTTCCACTTTCCTGGTTTTCCACATTGGATGAACTTTTTTTGGAGCATGAAAAATTTCCATCGTATTTGACACTCAGATTTTTCTATTTTTCCGCTCTATTTGTCATTTTGCTTTTTACCTATTTCCACATTGAATGTACGGGTCATACCCGTAATTCATACGTTGATATCTTGTTTCGATCCTATTTTGATCATCTTGTTTTACGTGTTAAAACAAGCAAGATATCCCTTAAGTCATGGCTGTCAAAATAGGATAAATTAAAAAGTGATCTTAGAAAATCAATAAGAAATTAACTACATCAATAATTTGTAAAAATGTTATAAAATAATTTGTGATTGTAGCATTACTTTTAACAACTTATCACATAGATTTTATTGTGATTTTTGTGAAACTATTGTGTCCAACTTTCACTAGTATATATCCTGTACTTACGCACAGAAATGATAAATTGTTGTCGTACTATTGATGTTAATTTGGGTTAATAAATATATAAAACATTAGTTTGACCAAGAAATTTGGAGGTACTTAAATAATTTTCCTTGTAATTTTAATGATATTAATTACACCAAATTTCTCATTACACTGTTGTTATATATACTAGTCGTTAACCAGTGTGATGCATGGGTTTATCTCTTTGAATTGCTTTTGATATGAAACATGTAAGTTCAAGTAGAACATGTTCTTAGCAACAATAAATGCCACCATAAAAAATTTCATACCCAAAGCATTTGTACGTATAATGTAGTTTTAGCTGTTATAAAGAGGTTTAAAAAAAAAAAAAAAAAAATTAGAAACCATTACAAAGTTGGCTGACAATAATTGTGCAAAATATTTATAAATTGAAAGTATGAAATGTCTATAGATTAAAAGACAGAAGTTGATAGTTCATTTTGTCTTTGTGTAGTAACTCATAAAACAAAAAATTAAAGCATAAAATCAAATTTCCAAAGTGAATCACACCTTTTGCTAAGGAGACAAATTAAAGCATTCTAACATCTTAATTCACGTGTGGTACATTGCAATACGTTGAGATATTTTTCTTGGTGGATTCTCCTCAGATGTTTTGGTACATCCATTTGGAACATTCACTTTCCACTTCAATTGCTCATCATCTTAATCAAAAACTTCAACTGATACTCTACCCAAGATGAAAATTCCTAAACCTTTTGTTTTCTCAAGCACTAAGATTCATACACATACGTACATAAATACATATATAGACAAACTAAATAATAGATTAACCACAAAAATATTTAAGCTCATTTGCTTTTTTTTGTTGTTGAGGTAGGTAGATAATGAGGAAGGGAAGTGTGGGGTTTAATCTGATATTTGGGTCCACAAAAATGCTATTATCACTTGAACGAACTGAAAATTTTTATTTTGGTTTTAAAGATTAATGAAATTCTATTTCAGTAAAGAATCAGATTTCTTTCCTGAACTTCCAAGAACACCATCAATCTTAGCTTACCGTTAGCCTCGCAGAAATGATAATTGCCAACCTACTTAAATGGGTTTTCAAATATTAAGTAAAAAACTTCTTCATACGGTCTGAGTTCTAAAAGAATGCTAGGCCTAGGAGTTGCACAATGCACTGAACAGCCTTTTTTGTTTCTTCAGATAATGCAGTAGCTGGGTATTCATACTGATATTTTCAATAGTTAGTTCTTCACTCTTTTTTTTTTTTTTGAAAAAGTTTTGTTACCATCATTAGGTATATGTTGTGTAATGAAACTTATTCATCTAATAAGGAAAAATAATATAGATAAGAATGATTTTAGAAACAGTCAAGAGGCAACATCTCAGTTTATACGAAAGGGAAAAAGTTGATTTTTTAAAAGGGAAAAAATTGAACTTAGTACTGTTTATTAGGTGTTTTAAGTATTTTTTTGTGTAATGAAATCTATAAATCTAACAGAGAGAGAGACTCATTAAGCTTGAAGTTCACAATATGTCTCCATAAAACGTGTGTAAGATGCTCAAGAGAAGAGATACAGAACTGCCACTGCCAGTCAATAAGGACTATCATGGTTTGTGAGGGCTGGCCAGTTATGGTTAAAATATCAAACGTGCATGAATTTAATGCTCTATTAGGATTTGAGCACAAGATGGTCATTTAGTAGAACCATCATTTACATATTTATGGTATCTAAACAATGTCAACCCAAACAAGTATCATACACAATAGAAATGAGTTTTGCAAGGGACTGAGATTGACTCGTGTTTTACAACATACCCCTGCCACACACAGCTGCACACGCATGCAGACACACACATGCATCTGATTATACTCTCGTGGCAATAGGGGTGATGCTCACCATAGAGACTCAGTTTTCTGATAACCACACCAGTAGTTCAATTCTGTTTGGTCCAATATATCACATAGCATTCCTAACTTGCAGCCAATGCAGCACTGCTCTCATGATTGGTTCTCTATATTTTGAACTCCCTCTAAACCACAGTTTTCCATTTGGAGAACTTTGGGACTCTTTAAGTTATAGACTAAACAGATTGATATATAGAAGGGACAACAAATCACCCATTCACTCTTGCTTAGGTGGTAAATTGAATGATATCATTAGAAAGTCAGAATTGGTAGTGATTTATTGGAAATTTAGACTTTAATTTTTTTTTTTAAATCACCTGAGAAGGAACCTGAAAAAAAAAATTTCAGATAATTCAAAACATCATAAAGAAGTAAACATTGATAACCTCAACTTTAAAATTTTCAAACTAAATCCATGCAAATTTGTACCAGCCAAAATTCGATTAACAACTTCAATAGGGTAATCAAAATTCTATGATGGAGTGAAGTAGAAGGATCAAATTCAATGAAAAACTTCAATTGTTAAGTCAAAATTCTAAGGAGAGTGAAGCAGAAAAACTCAACTGCAAATGAAAAGAAAAACAGTCTCAACTGAAAAAATAAAATTCCTATATCAAAACCAATAGATATGCAATCAGATTCCAATTTCATATTCTTTATAGAAACATATTAACAATAAATATGCAAGAAACCATACAGAATAAAGAAGAAGATTGGTAAATACCTAGCTATTCTAGTCTCGTAGTTTTTGAATTTTTCAAGTAGTAGGATTTGTGTAACGTATTAAGAGTTTTACGCAGATGCAGAGAATCCACAGTTCCAAAAACCCAGATAATAAAATGCCAAATCCTTGTAAGCAAAACAATAAGAATCCAATTTTCAACCCACATTCAGGAAACATTAATAGAAGAGAACAGATTCAATAAACCTCAATGTAACTGCAACTGGAAAAGAACTACACGTGCAGGTATAAACTTCTTTCTGAGGAACAAAAATGCAAGCCTTACGGGAGCTTTAAAATATTTTTGCAACCCCATTAAACAAATCATTCTAATTATCCTTTCAAAACTAACAAATCCCAGTAAAAATAAAAACCAAGAAAATCACAAAGGCTTAAAAAAAAAAAAAAAAAACTGACCTCTTGACAAAAACCACAAAACTGAAAATACAAACCCACTTTTGAGAAAGCTAAGAACTGTTTGATGAACTGGAACAATTAGGACATATGTCATGAAGAGACTTTCACTTCTCAAACTATTGAATTCATTAAGCAGAAATATAAAATGCAAAGAAGCTAACACTATCATATTGTTATGAGACGGTAAATTTAGTATTTGTGCACATAAACTAAAACGTCGTGGCTTTCAATAAATTAAGATGCAATCTTTTTAAAATCAAATGTGGAAAGGGTCTTCAATGCCCAATCTAAAATATAGATTTGATTTTCTCATGTCATGAAATGAATTGAAAACTCAAAAACCTCTGTATACAGTAAACATACCTTGCGAACCTTATATCAAAACTAAAACCAATACTTGAAATCTACCTCAATTTTGGACCCCTAAAGTCACCAATAAAAAAATAAGAAAAAAAAAATGTTATGCAAGAATGAAAGAAAATGATATAAGAATTTAAATCATTTAGCAAACTTTCAGTATACTTCCAAATACATCTAACCAAATCTAATTCACCTTATTCAACCCAATGAAAATAAAATTTGAGAAGTTTTCCAATTTCTTTTTTGTTGAATGTAAGTTCCAAGTTTTTCTAATTTAGAAAGGTATATGTTTTTAAAAATTTTCTAGAATTCATGGTAAATGACCTACTATTAAAAACGTCATCTTCCTCTTTGCCTTAATCTATTCAAAACTGAAATTTTAATTTGAAACCAAAGCTTGTCAATATAAGAACTACAACTACAAAGAATTAATGTTTTCAAGCAAATTTGTCATTCATACTTTATATGTTCTACCTTTTAAAAATTTTTCCCTTCTAATAATACCATTACCAACTCTCACATGTTATAGAAAGCTAATCAGTTAATTGTTAACATGTACCAACTATTAGTATAACGATTAGTCCAATCATTACACACCCAAATATCTAAAAATGGTATCAAAAGCTTATCGTACAAATAATTAGAAAGACACACTCATTATCAATTCGTCAAGTTCCACAGCCATTTATATATGGTCATGTGATTGATAATGGATCATCAGTATGAAGGAAACTACATTTTAAATTATAATTAGTCATGAATGAATCAGTTCCAGAACAATATTAAAAATAGATTTTGTTTTTGGCAACTTATGAAGTGTAATTCATGAACTTAAGGTTCTGACCTTTACAATGAGTTAGATCAAGACTACCTCATGCATTGTCTTCAAGAAATGGACCAACACCCAAAATTGCATTATGCAGAAAAAACAGTAGGCTAGACACGTAGTTTACACGGACTAAATCAAGAACAAGAATAACCTGTCTCTTCTTCTTGGGGGCTGCTAAAAACTACTGTAATCCTATTTTCCAACTTACAAACCCCAAAATGTATGCCAATATTCATGGTTTTCATATCAGTCACATATTGCCTTGTTTGTTTATGTTGGAATCTAAGAATTTCCCAAAAGTAGAAAAAATGCTGCAAAACAACTAAGCCAAGAAATCAATTACAACTAAAACCTAACACACAAAAGTTAAACACTTGTGGTCAATTGGATTTTGTGAATCCAACAAAAGGCCAAAATTCATATCAAGATAGGGAAAAGAAAAGATTGAATCAAAGGATTATGTACCACCTGACAAAGAGAAATTTCCTCAAACACATGACATGCAACATTTTTCAGAGTCTTCCAATCATACCATTCTTTTTCTCATCTTTCTAACTCCCTCAAACCAATTCCAAATTTTAAGCCTTAATCAAAACCAAATCTAGGCTAGATGCCTAAATCAAAACTAAGCAATCCATATCAAATAGAGAGGAAAAGGGTTATGAATCCAAATTTCTAAATTGACAGTAAAAAAAAACAAAATAAAAGCAAATATCTACAAAAATTTTGATAGAAAACCCTAAATCCCAAAACAAAAACGAATCAAATCTAAACCTACCCAACAAAAAAAAAAAAATCAATTAAAAGTAACCCAAATCTGAAAAAAGGGAAAAAGAAAAAATTTACCGGTGCGGTTCCGTCGATTTGGATGGTTGACAGTTTCTTTCTGTGCTTGCTTTGGCCAGGGAATGGACAATGGCCGGCCTTGAATCTTTCTCTCTCTCTTGGGATCCGACGAACAACTTTGTTCTCTCTCTTTCTCTCTGTATACGGGCAAGCCTTTTGAATGTAATTTATACTCAGAGATCATCAAACGGTTTTAACGCTGTGATAGGAAGCCTCTCCAAACGATGTACCATACGATTTTTTAAAGATATATATTTTTTGAATGTACTAGTATGGGTACGATTTTTTAAAGATTAAACTGTATAATTTCCTGAATTTTAGATAGGCACTTGTTTTTATATGGCAGCACTCTCTTATTATATATAATATGATATGATAATTTTGAAAATCACTATTAGACACTACATATACTATATCAATTTGCTATCTTTGTCCGTGAAATTTTACTAAATATAACACAAAATAAAAAAATAAATTGGTTCAATAGTGTTTCTTAAATTGAATGTAGATAAATGCATGGAATTGTTTAGCTCAATCATAGTTTGTTACGTTCAAGATCTTCATATACAAAATATCTAAACAGAAACTGTATAAAAAATATATACTCATTAGTTCAAAAAAAAAAAATAACAACAATAATTTAAACAATTTAATTTGTATGAAAAACTAACAAAGGCGGAATATTTGATTCTAATCAAATTTTCTCTAAACTTTGGTTCTATATATATATATATATACACGCACACTATCCAATAAATTGTTATTGAATTCATATTTTAAAAATTTTACCAATGGATTGCATGTTCAATATATTTTTAACATGCATATCAATATTTTGATATTCATGCTAATCAATTGTTATTTACCATTCAATCCATAAATTTATTTTTTATGCATTATTTTAAACTACAAAAACTTGAATTTAAATAATTAATTGATGACATGACTATTGATATTTAATTATCTCAGTACCGGCTCTAGGAATTTCGTTTAGGAGGGTCATTAAACAATTTTAATAAAAAAAGAACTTGAATATATCGAGTTATTGACAAAAAAAATTAATACATGAAGTTTTACAATTTTCTTCTACAAATTCTCAAATTTTTAATTGTTATATGATAGTTCATTATGAGTATCTATTGCTAATGCGGATAGCTATGAGCATATGACTATTTTATTTTGTTAAGTTTATCTAACATTTTTATTTTTATGCAATTGTTATTCTTTAAAAAAAATATATTTTAAACTAAATGACTAAACTAAACTCATTAGCTTTGTATTAATTACTGACGCATACAACCACACTCATTCTTACATAAAATTATACGTTACGTGTTTACTTAACCAATTAAATGTTTGGACAAACACTAACTTTACAATTTTTTTTCTTAAATTTTACTAACTTTATAACAAAAAGTTATTATAACATGATAACAATATACACATACATGTAACAAACCATTTCTATTTCCTAATTATTAAATTATATAAATTTATATTATATTTATATTGTATACACAAACGTTCACACACATCATAATTCACACAAATAGCATTATAATAAAAAGTAATGCATATAATCAATATTAGACACACTCACACTCATAATATAAGTTAAAGTATTAAACTAACAAAAAAAAAAATTTATATATATAATTTTTTTTTTGAAGTCAGGGGGTTCATTTGAACCCCTTGAATATAGATTAGCGCCGCCTCTGAATTATCTTAAAATTTTGCAAGCATAGAGAATGCATGAAGATAATATAATCTAATGGTTGATTTGTTAAAATTTGCATTCAATTACAAAATATTGAGTAGTGTAATATTACTAAAGGTACACCAGGTGTAACTTGAACCCAATATCTCTCTCTCTCTCTCTCTCTCTCTATATATATATATATTATCTTGGTTTATTTATATAGTACTCTTTGTTTTTTACACTGAATTAACTCACATTGCACAAAATTTTTAAAAATTTAGATTAGATGGGACACATGACGCGAAATTAAATTCTAATTGAAATCCATTTTTTATACTAAATAAACTCACTTGGCACAAAAATTTAAAAGCTTAGATTAGATGAGACGTATGACGCAAAATTAGACTCTAATTGAATTCTAATTTAACAGTTAATTGGATTTTCTCTCAGTTTTGGCTATTAATATATATTGGTTTGTAACTCTATACACATGCATGGATACACTTAAAGATATACAATAAGATGCATAATATAATTCTTATATATATATATATATAATTTAAATACTATTGATAATCATTTTTATATTTTATTAACTCTTTAAAAAATTTTGTAAGGATATTATTAAGTATAAAATGTAAATTGTCCATTTATTTTTAATTATTGTGAAGCACTTTTTTTTTTTTTTTACGATTTATTTATTCTAAACTTTTTGGTTTTTGTATTTAATAACTCACTTGGATGAATATTTATGATGTGGTCTCACATCTATATATATAATAGGTGAAGCAGAAAGAAACTCAAATTGCAATTCTAAATTAGAATCCTAATTTTGTGCCATGTGTCAAGATTCATGTGGCTCCGTTTGTCTAAATTTAAGTGGGATCAGTTGTAATTCTAGTTTGCTCTTTTTTTCTTTTTTTTTTTTTACACGTGTATTTCTAGGTTCACCTCCCCTTCTACAATAATCAAAACCCAAAATCCTTCATCTTCTACTCACCTAACAGTGCATGTACCTAGTTACCACACTGATTCAGGCACCAATACATCTCTCTTCTTCTTCTTCTTCTTCTTCTTCAATGAATGCTATGGAATTTGAAAACAATCTCTTGGTATCAATGATGCATGTATTTGGGTATTTCTGTATCTTATATAAGAAGAAGTTTTCCATATATTCTGATTGTACTCACAATGTTAATGATCTTGGTTTATGCTTCCTAAGGTTTGCTTACTTCTTTCTTTCATCTACCTGTACTTTCATTCGTTTTTGTGAATAATTTTTATTATTTAATTATAATTTTTTTTCCTATCATTGATGTTGCATGTTTATTTTTTGTTTCATAACAAATTGCAAGGAAATATAGAATTTTAATGATTTTGGTTTATAGTTTGCAAAATGGATTCCAGCCATTCATAAGGTTTGATTACTCATTTCTTTCATCTGCTTATTGTTTCCGTCATTTTTGTGAATAATTTTTATTCTTTAATTATAAAAGTTTTTCGTTTGCCTATGATTGATGTCACATGTTTATTTCCTGTTTCATAACAAGTTGTAAGGAAACTAGGGAATTGTTTGAATTGCAAATGAGAGTTCTGATAATGCATTAATATTTCGTTAATATGTCAACAAACCCCTTTATATTGCACACACAGGGCTATCTCCCCATGCTTTAGAAATCGAATTTCGAAACACGTTTGGTTCTACTTCTTCTTCTTCCCCTAATTAAGTAATAGTATATGCTGTTTTACCATAAAAATGTGTTGGTAACTTATATCATAAAGGGTCTGTAAATAGCTTATTGTCTTGACAAAGGTTGTTTATGTTTTCACAGTTTATGTCCTTATTTGCTGTGTTTTTTTCCCCCACAGGAGATTGTTATACAATTGGGAAACTTTGTTACCAACGAACTAAGGCTTTTGAACTACTTATTTTCTTACCAAAGGTTAGCTCTTTTTTATTGTTTATGTTGTTATTGTTATTGGTGAATTATTTGATAGGCTGTTGATATGCTATTTATTAGAGCTTTTAATGTTCCTATTTGAACGGTGGTCAAAATTGTACCAACACTTCCTATTATTATCCCTTGAATCTATGAAGAATTTGTAGTTACGTGCAAAAGATACTCAATCGACCTTGAAATGTTTAAGTTGGTGAATAGGCTTCTTTAAGTCTCTTTTATTATATTTCTTTACCCTCATTGTAGCATCACTTAAATAATAAGATGTAATATTTTGTTCATTTGTTAATTGTTTGTTAAGCTTTGCAAAATTTTTACAATTATGATTTCCTTAATGATTTGCCAAATTGAATGATTATCGATTGTGGAAAATTCAAAGTATAATCAACCTTATTCTTGTGATTATTAAAAATTTGTAGTTACATCTCATTGAATATAAAAACCTGACTCTTCACTTTTTCTTTTTCTTTTTTCATTTCAATCCCAATCACTCTAAAATCCTTTCTTAATTTTTGTGCCTAAGGAATTATATATATATATATATATATATATATATATATAAAATCAAAACTATGAGAAAATATAATTTAAATTCTAAATTGGATAGTTAATTTTGCATCATGTATCTTATCTAAATTTTTTAATTTTTGTGCATGCATTAACAAGAGACAAGAAATTTTTTAATTATTGACCAATAGTATATCCATGCAATTGTAAAAAAATTACATAATGCTAAGTTTTGTTAATGAAATTTTCTGATTAATAATATGAATTTAGACTTAACTAAACCTTTTAAACATGAATAAATCTATCTAATAATATTCTTACAAGATTTTTTAAAGACTTAACAAAATATAAGAATGACTATTTATAAATATTTAAATTATATATATAAGAATTATATTATGCATCTTAATGTGTATTTTTAAAGTATATTCATGCAATTGTAAAAAAATTACATAATTCTAAATTTTGTTAATGAAATTTTTTGGCTAATAATATGAATTTAGACTTAATTAAGCATTTTAAACATGAATAAATTCATGATTAATAAATAAAAAAAACAAAACTAATAGTATCACTTAAATAATAAAATGCAATATTTTTTTCATTATTTTATTAAATTATATCCATTCCTGTGTAGTAGCACGGATTACATATTAGTTTGATTCTAAAATTAAGAAATAAAACTCTTTAAGAATAAATAATTTAAGACGCATGACGCAAAATTTGAACTCTAATTTGGAATTCTAATTTGAGTTTCTCTCAGCTTCACCTATTTATATATATAATAATAGGTAAATCTGAGAGAAAATCCAATTAGATTTCAAATTGGAATTCAATTAGAGTCTGATTTTGCGCCACGTGTTCCATCTAATCTAAGTTTTTAAATTTTTGTGTCAAGTGAGTTAATTCAATGTAAAAATTAGATTTCAATTGGAGTTTAATTTTGCTACATGTATCCTATCTAATCTAATATTTAAAATTTTTGTGTCAAATGAGTTAATTTAATATAAAAAACTAGGAGTCCAATATAAGTAAACCATAAAAAAAAAAAATTGAATGATTTTGCGCCACATGTCCCATCTAATCAAAATTTTTAAATTTTTGTTCCAAGTTAGTTAATTTAATGTAAAAATTGGATTTCAATTAGAGTTTGATTTTACGGCACGTGTCCCATCTAATCAAAGTTTTTTAATCTTTTTGCCAAATGAATTAATTTTGTGTAGAAAATAAGGAGCCCAATATAAATAAATCATAAAAAACATAATCATGTATCTAACACTCTATATAAAATTAGAGGAAGAGAAAATTTGAATGATTTTATATTTATAAGCCTTTTTTTATAATTAAAAACAATTCAAATTTATAATAATAATAATAATAATAATAATAATAATAATAATAATAATAATAATAATAATAATAATAATTGTGGGGAATAAAAGGACCCAAGCAGGCATTTGGGCCTTTGGACACTAGCAAGGAGGGCCGATCTGTCCTTGAGTTGAGAACTTGTTAGTACTGCAAATCGGCCCAGACGCCGAGGGTCCAAGGACATATCCGAGGGTAAGTTTCTCCTCGGACAGACCCAAGAGAACTCGGAGATCAACTATGAAAGTCAAGGCAAAGTTCTGGAAGGATTTTTAGTTAAAAGGGGGAATCCCTGAACGTCTTGGGTACACCGGTGTAAGCAAAATATCATAGGCAAATGCTGCCACCTCCACATTAAAGACTCTGCACCTACCTCCCTGGCCGCATTAATGGGGAAGTGACCCCTGAACAGTAGAACCGAAACTTCTGGCTGCTATTCAAGGCTTTAAGAGAAGAAATATCTAGGGGGAGGAGACATGAGCAACACGTGGATAAAGCACTAAAGGAAGAAGTATTTAAAGGGGGTGAAGGCTCAAGAAAAAGGGGATCGGTCAGTTAAAAAAGAAAGAAATTAAGAATTGGAACCTTTAAGAGAGAAAGAGAATTAATACAGAAGTGGTCCTCGGCTCACGTCCGAGGAGGTCCATTTGCAATTATTTTCTATTATTCACAAGTATCTTTACACCCGAGCCTATTGCCAACTGTTCAGTACCTCTAAATTAGATTTTAAGCCCACGCTCTACAAATTTTATTGTTTAAGGCTCATTGGGCCTGAGCCCATAATTGTCTTTGGGTCCAGGTACAATTGTGCACTTACAATAATAATAATAATAATAATAGTTAAAACTAAGAGAAAATCCAATTAGATTTCAAATTAAATTTCAATTAGAGTTTGATTTTGCGTCATATGTCTCATCTAATCAAAATTTTTAAATTTTTGTGCCAAGTTAGTTAATTCAGTGTAAAAATTGGGTTTCAATTAGAGTTTGATTTTACGGCATGTGTCCAATCAAATTGAAGTTTTTTAATTTTTGTGTCAAATGAATTAATTTAGTGTAGAAAACGAGGAACCCAATATAAATAAATCATAAAAAACATAATCATGTATGTAAGACTATATATAAAATTAGAGGAAGAGAAAGTTTGGATGATTTTATATTTATGAGTCTTTTTTTGTATAACTAAAAACAATTCAAATTTATAATAATAATAATAATAATAATAATAATAATAATAATAATAATAATAATAATAATAGGTGAAGCTAGGAGGAAGTCAAATTATAATTCTAAATTAGAGTTCCAATTTTGTGTCATGTGTCTAGATTTATATGGGGACCACACCTTAATTATAATTTCAATTGGTCAATTCAAATATGAAATTGGAGTCCAATTTTGCTCCATTTGTCTAAATTTAAGTGGAACCACATTATAATTAACCATCAATGCCCACTCTCATTAAAACAAACGTTGTGCTCTTTTTTTCTTTTTTTGGTTGGATAACACGTTAGGTTAACCTCCCTTGTTTAGAATTCTGCATTTTACGTTTAAAGGCTATGCTGTTTTTTTTTTTGGCCGAATAAAACCTTCTTAATAGTGTCAAATAAGTTTTTTAGTAAAAATACGAGGAGTTGATTGTTTTAATTTTTGTGCAGGAATTTGTATCACTTAGATAACCGAGGGGCCTAATGCGTTAAAACTTAAAGACCAAGAAAGAAGTGGCAAACAGAAAGATCAGTTCTCTGTATATAATTACATGTTGCTTATAATCTACTATGGACGAACAAAATAGAGGGCGGCCAAGACCTAGGGTTTCTGTACAACAGTCTAAACTGAGATCGATTATGGTCTCTCAAGATTTAGCCAAGGCTAAAGACATTTTTGTGGCGAGCAAATATTGATTCACTCCCCACGAAGATAGCATTGTTGTGACGAAGTATTTTATAAGATCATTTTTGTAATAATTGTAATGAAGTCCCACAAGATACTCTTCATGTATAATGGCATTGCCCACATTCAAAGGGGGTTTCGTCCATTCCATATATGTCCTGATGTACTCCAATATTCATACATGATGAAAATTTATATTGGTCATATTTTAGTAATTTTATACGATGCCAGACGTTACACCAAGAATCTTGATGGGTGTAGACGTTTAGTTTTGCTTTGTCCCATGTAAGTCCATGTCTCACTTACTAGCTCAATTAATATGCTCGCCATGTGGACTCTTTTTAGGTGTGGATGCAATAGCTTCAACCACATTGCTTGATTAAGCGTCAACCATATTCCTATGTAATGAAAGTTATTGCTATTTTCACTCCAAAGAAAAAGACCAAAAGAGAGAGAGAAAGAGAGATCTAATGGTTACCACTTATCACCCTTTCGCCTTTGTTAAGTTGTTGAAACAGCTTTTGGTAAATTTTTAATTTTACTTTTTAAATTTGGGCATTATATATGATTTTTGTTTGAGTAATTGGTAGAAGATATTGTTTCTTTTTTTGGGGATAATTTTGTATGACCTATTACTTTTAATGTGTCTACATTTCTTTTTATTTTCTACTTTTACAACAAGAAGTTTTAGTTTGCAATTGTTATGGTTTATGATTTTTGAGTACTCCTATGAACAATGCACAAAATTCTATGATAATTGAATCATTTGGATTTATCATTTTCTACTCCCGTATGTTGATAATATATGTTTAACGTATTGCTATAGCCTTTTCCAAGCAGTTTCCATACTTATTAAGGAGTTGTAACGTGGGAGATTTCAAGAAATGTAATGAAGCATCTAATTCAATACATCTATGATCAATTATTCAAATAATCAAGCCGTTTTTATTGCTATTGGATGCAATTTACAATATCACATCTATGATACTTATTGGGTGCTCATCTATTAGATCCAAATAAGCGTAACTTTTAATTTAGTTTTTGCTTTTGTTTGTATTTGGTTATTTTTGTTTATAATTTTGTATCACCCGTTTTAGTGAAGTAGGTTGTAAAAAAGATATTTGTGATCCTTAGCTGATTTAAGCATTGATTCCAAATTCAGTAAGGATGGGATGTAAAACCCATGTTTTACACCATCCAAAAAGAAATTGCCATATTAGTTTTTTACTTAAAACTTAATAGATCCTACCACACATAATAACATCTCATTAAACTCACAATTAAGTTGGATTTTCAAATAGGTATTAGAATTGATTCAGTGTAGTTGTGTCTATTCTTTAATACATGTAATACGATGAAGTGGCATGTTGGATTGGAGGGGTAAAACTTTGTTTTTACACCATATTCTTATAAAATTTAATCTCTTAAGGCTTCAACTCCAATGCTACTTTGACTTATCGAGGCCCCTTGGCAATTGAAAAATGAGTTTTATTTTTTAAATATTTTTTTAAGAGCAACCTTAATAAATAAATAATTTTTTTTTGTTTTTATGGCTATAAGTGCCAAAAATGAGTTGAAGTAATACAATGAATTTGTAGAGGCGGGAACTTGAGTCAAATAACCTAGCACAATTGAAGAAGAAGAAAAAGACAAGGAATAATGCAGAGTTTTAGTCCTTGCAAAGATCCGAGGATAGATATTTATATTGGTTTGATTTCAAGAACGATTTCTATAGTATTTCTCTCTCTGAGATCATCCATGAACTTCCCCTTTCAGGAGGACCTGTTTCATTATATAGCCTCTTTTAGCTGATCTTGGCTTTCCATTTGTTAATCATGCACGCCACTACTCCAGTACTTGTCCCATCAAATGCCCTCCTAAATCTTCTGTGAGTTGTGGCAACCAAGACAACACTGTTCAGGGGTCTTCTCCACATAAATGTGGCCAGGGAGTTTGATGGGGTGCATTGAATGTGGTGGCAGTTACCATCCCTCCAGTCACGTCAGGACTAACCCCCTCTCTGAAGCTCTTCCTCTACAGTGTGGCCTCCTTTGGTAATGTGCCATTGACGTGGCCATGGCTCGTCCCTCCGGCATTACCGTCTGAGGGTACGGCCTCCTCGGAACTGCATTGGCCTCCTCGGCCTCGGGTATGATACGTGGCCTTACTATCTTATCAAATTTTTGTATCCCACAATTGAATATTTCTTTTATAGTTTTAACAATATGGCTTTAAATATCATTAATGAGGCATTACCATTAGGGGATTCCTCTTAGAGATCAGCATCAGGTGTTGTAAAAATGTCATTTTAACACTTCAAAAACCTACTTTATCTTTTTATGTATTATCGAAAACAAAAAGACACATAATTTGGCTTTTTTTTTTTTTATGATAGTTAGAGTTTATTCTCTAATGAAAATTTGAAATTAATGAGTATATTCGATCAAAATTTTAAATATTTAATTGTGATTATTCATAAATGTAATTGTGCAGTGCAGTAAGAAACTTAATGTAACTAATATCATAAAAATTGCAAGGAAAAATCATTTTAGTACCTTCAAATGTCTTGGTCGAACTAATGTCCCATATGTTTAATAACACAAGCTAACATCAATAATATCATTAAAATTGACAATTCTTGTGCGTAAGCACGGGGTTACATACTAGTTATTATATACATATATAGATTAGCCATACCCAAGCATATCAATAGTAAAACACCCTGAGATCCAAATTAAATACCAGTCAATACCAGTATTATGTATTTAGAATTCCTCTTTTAAATCTCCATGGTTAAACTTAGCAACTTTCTCTCCAAAAGAAAAGCTCTTTGTAACTTTGTACATCTTGTTGGGAAAACCAATGAAGTTATCTCCATAGAACATATATACGTAGTTAACTTGATGTATACTAATTTCAGAAACCACTTGATAGAAAAAGCCAAAGGAGATGGTAGTGATTTCATCACAAGTTTTGGACAATAAAAGTTTGTGTAATAATATATTATCTTTTTTTATAATAATTTTATAGTATACACATTATGTTCACTTGTTCATACAAAAAAATTGTAATGTAGAGTAGAATTAGAGTAACTCAATCCTATGTCGAAATGGAATATTAGTACACTTGCTACAAATAGTTTGGGGTTTTAATGACCGTCAATTCTAGAAAGTGTTATTTCATTTATTGAATTAGATGCTGAACTAGTTGATTTGTCTATACTAGTGTAAGGACTCTTCAAAATAAATGTAGGTTGTTTTGGAGAAGGAAGATGTGTGTCATTACCCAACATGAAGACAACAGTTGACATGATTGGCCGATCTATTGCATGTTCTTGCGCACACGAAAGCCCAATTTGAATGCATCTTGAAACTTCATTAGCAGGGTATGCCTCAACTAGTAATGGGTCGACCATTTTCATAGAATTGTCTTCTCTCCATAGGTCCCAAACCTGAGACAAGATATTAATCATATTAGGCTCAACAATATAGGCTTAATTTTGTAGTCATTGTTTGCACGTGTACTTACATGTCCAATCAAATTTGAGGAAGGACCATCATGATGATAAGTACTGTTCATTATGCCAGTAATGATCTCTAGCAGCAATACTCCAAAGCTATATACATCAGACTTTATTGAAAATAGTCCTTGCATTGCATACTCAGGTAACATATAACCACTGTCATAGCACAGTGAAAAGGAAGATTTTGAACCTCAGCATAAAATGATCAAAGATAGCCCTTTGGGCACTAACATACATGTAAAATTTGAAGTAACATAACATGAAAACGAATTATAGAGGTATCCTTAATATTTTTTTTTCTTACAAAGGCTTGTAGTTTGGACTCTCCTTAGATGTAAAAATGGTAGTCAAGTAGTCGGTTAAAAAAGTGTCTCTTTGTTTTCTAGCATACTTACAATGTTCCAACGATGCAATTTGTATTAGTTTCAATTTGGTCCCTTCCAACAAATTTAGTCGTACCAAAATCGGAAAATTTTGGATTCAATGCATTGTTAAGTAGAAAATTGCTGGCCTTTAAATCTCTATGGATAATTCTTAATCTTGAGTCTTGATGAAGATATAAGATCCCTCAACTAATTCCATAAATAATCTCAAATCGCTTTCCCCAATCTAAACATGACCTTTTTGTTTCATCTAAATGAAGAAATGAGAACTTGGAGTAGATTGCATTGCATTTGTGCCTTTTTACTTAAGTATAAATCTTGCTACTTGGAATTGATATGTTTGTAATGGGAGGATCTTTTTCTAGTGATGATGTGTGAGGTTAATGTGGAAAAGAAGACATATGAAAAATGAAAGAGTCCAAACTTTTATTTGGCAAGTACTCGTAGATCAACATCTTCTCTTCTTTGTGAATGCAAAAATCTAAAATTCTCACAAGGTTCCTATGTTGGAGTTTAGCAATTAGTGTAGATTCCATTTTGAATTTTTCTATTCCTTGTCTAGAGCATTTTGATAGTCTTTTTACTGATATTTCCATTCCATTTTGTAGCAAACCCTGCAATTAAAGTCCAAATATCATTGTCATTGCGCACAATTGTTGAAAGAAACTCAACTTGGTGAATTATTTGGGGAAGCCAAATTTTACACAATAAATTCATACTCAATAAGTACCTGTAAACATTCATGATGGAATTTAGGATGCATAAACCCACAAACACAGAAAACCCAAACCAAACCCAAGAATCCTTAGATCAAAAACCAAAATCACGAATATGAGTGGGTTTTTGTTTCTGGGTATAAATTTATGCATGTATGAAAATGGTGGAGTGGGTCTGCAGAAGAAAGAAAGAAAGAAAAAGAAAGAAGAAGAACAAAAAAAAAAAAAAAAAACGTTGGAGTGGGTCTGAAGAAGAAGGAAAGAAAGAAAAAGAAAGAAGAAGAAGAAAAAAAAGCGTAGGAGTGGGTTTGAAGAAGAAAGAAAAATAAAGAAGAAGATGAGCAAAAAAAAGCCTTGGAGCGGTTCTGGAGAATAAAGAAAGAAAAGGAAAGAAGAAGAAGAAGAAAGAAAGAAGAAAGAGAAAATGCCGTAGGTGATGAGTGGGTCAGACTTGACAACACACAAGTCATGGGCCCCACAAAGTCCTTATATTTACTAGTGTGCCATTAAGAATTAGTTTTCAGTTTTTGAAAACACCCATTTGCTGTTTCCTATTTCCATCACTCTAACTCAAATTTTAGAGTTTTGAGTAATGGAAACAAGCATTGAAAACCAAGCTAAAACAAAATTTTTTGTGGGACCCACTTGTTTTGAAAACTCAGTAGTGGAAACTGAGTGACATGATCCAAAAACCCACTCATCCAAATAGGCTCTAAGTCTTCCTACCTACGGGTGGACGGACGAACAAAGTCATTCATGATGCCTTGGTAAAAAATTGAAGTCCTACCTACGGGTGGAAGGACGAACCAAGCCACTCATGAGTGCCTTGGTCAAAATTCTAAGTCTTCCTACTTGAGGGTGGAAGGACGAACTAAGCTACTCACGAGTGCCTTGGACAAAATTCTAAGTCTTCCTACCTATGGGTGTATGGATGAACCAAGTCACCCACAAGTGTCTTGGTCAAAATTCTAAGTCTTCCAGCCTAAGGGTGAAAGGTGGAAGGATGAACCCTAAGTCTTCCTCCCTACAGGTGGAAGGACGAACCAAGTCACCCACAAGTGCTTTGGTCAAAATTATAAGTCTACATACCTACGAGTGGAAGGACGAACGAGGCCAGTCATGAGTGCCTTGGACAAAATTCTAAGTCTTCCTGCCTACGGGTGGACGAATGAACCAAATCACCCACAAGTACCTTGGTAAAAAATTTCAGTCCTACCTATGGGTGGAAGGATGAACCAAGCCACCCATGGATGCCTTGGTAAAAATATGAGTCTTCTACCCATGGGTGGATGGACGAACCAACTCACTCATAAGTGCCTTGGTAAAAAATTCAAGTCCTAGCTACAGGTGGAAGGACGAACCAAGCCACTCACGAGTGCCTTGGACAAAATTCTAAGTCTTTCTACCTACGGGTGGACGGATGAACCAAGTCACCCACAAGTGCCTTGGTCAAAATTCTAAGTCTTCCTATCTACGGATGGACGGACGAACCAAGTCACCCACAAGTGCCTTGGTAAAAAAATTTAGTCCTACCTATGGGTGGAAGGATGAACCAAGCCTTCCATGGGTGCCTTGGTAAAAATTTAAGTCTCCTACCCACGGGTGGACGGACGAACCAAGTCACCCACAAGTTCCCTAGTCAAAATTCTAAGTCTTCTTACCAACGGGTGGATGGACGAACCAAGTCACCCACAAGTGCCTTGGTCAAAATTCTAAGTCTTCCTATCTACGGGTGGACGAATGAACCAAGTCACTCACAAGTGTCTTGGTAAAAAATTTAAGTCCTACCTAAGGGTGGAAGGATGAACCAAGCCACTCACGAGTGCCTTGGTCAAAATTCTAAGTCTTCCTACTTACGGGTAGACGGACGAACCAAGTCACCCACAAGTGTCTTGGTTAAAATTTTAAGTCTTCCTACCTACGGATAGATAGACGAACCAAGTCACCTACAAGTTCCTTGGTCAAAATTCTAAGTCTTCCTACCTATGGATGGACGGACAAACTAAGTCACCCATGAGTGCCTTAGCAAAAAATTTAAGTCCTACCTATGGGTGGATGGACGAACCAAGCCACTCACGAGTGCCGTGGTCAAAATTCTAAGTCTTCCTACCAATGGGTGGACGGATGAACCAAGTCACCCATAAGTGCCTTGGTCAAAATTCTAAGTCTTCCTACCTACGGTGGACGGATGAACCAAGTCACCCACAAATGCCTTGGTTAAAATTCTAAGTCTTCCTACCAATAGGTGGAAGGACAAACCAGGCCACTCACGAGTGCCTTGGACAAAATTCTAAGTCTTCCTACCTATGGGTGGAAGGACGAATCAAGCCACCCATGGGTGCCTTGGTAAAAATATAAGTTTCCTACCCACGGGTGGACGAAAGAACCAAGTCACTTATAAGTGCCTTGGTAAAAAATTAAGTCCAACCTACAGGTGGAAGGATGAACCAAGCCACTCACGAGTGCCTCAGACAAAATTCTAAGTCTTCCTACCTACGGATGAACAGATGAACCAAGTCACCCACAAGTGCCCTGGTCAAAATTCTAAGTCTTCCTTCCTACGGGTGGACGAACGAACCATGTCACCCACAAGTGCCTTGGTCAAAATTCTAAGTCTTCCTACCTATGGGTGGACAAACGAACCAAGTCACTCATAAGTGCCTTGGTAAAAAATTTAAGTCCTACCAATGGGTGAAAGGACGAACTAAGCCACTCACAAGTGCCTTGGACAAAACTCTAAGTCTTCCTACCTACAGGTGGGCGGACGAACCAAGTCACCCACAAGTACCATGGTCAAAATTCTATGTATTCCTGCCTACGGATGGACGGACGAACCATGTCACCCATAAGTGCCTTGGTAAAAAAATTTAGTCCTACCTATGGGTGGAAGGACAAACCAAGCCACACATAGGTGCCTTGGTAAAAATATAAGTCTCCTACCCGCGGGTGGACGAACGAACCAAGTCACCACAAGTGCCTTGGTAAAAAATTTTAGTCCTACTTATGGGCGGAAGGACGAACCAAGCCACCCATAGGTGCTTTTGGTAAAAATATAAGTCTCCTACCCACGGGTGGATGGACGAACCAAATCACCCACAAGTGCCTTGGTCAAAGTTCTAAAGGCTTGTTTGGATTGGTCATCACTCAATACTCAAAACTAATTGCTCAAACTCAAAACCCATAACTCATAACCCAAATCTCACTTTTTGTCAAAAACTCAAAAACATTTGTATAGTTTAAAAACCTAATTAGATATCTCACCTCTTTAACCCAACTTTTTGCCAAAACTGTAGACTCCACCCACTGACACTACACAGTGGTTCACTAACAGCTACCCGCGTCCTCTTCTTCTATACTAGATAGTTGTTCATTTTATCCCATCTAAAAACCCATTTAACGCATCTCACAATACCCATTCATCCAAGGTTCTTCCCTCACCTCCCACATCATCGCATGCGCAGATCATCCAAGGTTCTTTTCTTCGTTTTAATCTTCTTTCCTTTTCGACTTTCACTTTCTTTTTTCAATTTCACAATACCTATCTGCAGAAAATAGAGAGACCCATCTCCATATCTAGATCACAGACCCATCTTCAACAAAGTTCAAAACTTCTATTCTTCAACAGCCCTTAACACAACCGCAACCTCCACCAAAAAACCCATAAACAAAAACCCACAAACTCTAAAAACCCAAACCCAAACCCAAACCCAAGAATCCTTAGATCAAAAACCAAAATCATGAAAATGAGGTGTGGGTTTTTGTTTTTGGGTATAAATTTATTCATGTATGAAAATGGTGGAGTGGGTCTAAAGAAGAAAGAAAGAAAGAAAAAGAAAAAAAAAGAAGAACAAAAAAAAAATAACGTTGGAGTGGGTTTGAAGAAGAAGGAAAGAGAAAAAGAAAGAAGAAGAAGAAGAAAAAAAAAACATTGGAGTGGGTCTAAAGAAGAAGATAAGGAAAAAAAAAAGCCTTGGAGTGGGCCTGAAGAAGAAAGAAAGATAGAAAGAAAGAAAATGAAAGAAAAAGAAAAAGAAAGAAAGAAGAAGGAGAAAGAAAGATGAAGGAGAAAATGCCGTTGGTGATGAGTGGGTCTGACTTGACAACACACAAGTCATGCTCCCCGAAAAGTCCTTATATTTACCAGCGTGCCACTAAGAATTAGTTCTTAGTTTTTGAAAACACCCACTTGTTGTTTCCTGTTTCCATCACTCGAACTCAAAATTTTAAGTTTTGAGTGATGGAAACAATGGTTGAAAACCAAGCCAAACACAAAATTTTTTGTGGGACCCACGTGTTTTGAGAACTCAGTTATGGAAACTAAGTGATATGATTCAAAAACTCACTCATCCAAACAGGCTCTAAGTCTTTCTACCTACGGGTGGACGGAAGAACCAAGTTACTCATGAGTGCCTTGGTAAAAAATTTAAGTCCTACCTACGGGTGGACGGACGAACCAAGCCACTCATGAGTGCCCTAGTCAAAATTCTAAGTCTTCCTACCTACGGGTGGACGGACAAACCATGTCACCCACAAGTGCCTTGGTCAAAATTCTAAGTCTTCCTACCTATGGGTGGACAGACGAACCAAGTCACTCATAAGTGCCTTGGTAAAAATAGTTAAGTCCTACCTATAGGTGGAAGTACGAACCAAGCCACTCACGAGTGCCTTGGTCAAAATTCTAAGTCTTCCTACTTACGGGTAGACGGACGAACCAAGTCACCCACGAGTGCCTTGGTCAAAAATTTAATAACTACCTATGGGTGAACAGACGAACCAAGCCACCAACGAGTGCCTTGGTAAAAAAGCTAAGTCTTTCTACTTATGGGAGGACGGACGAATCAAGTCACTCATAAGTGCCTTGGTAAAAAATTTAAGTCCTACCAACAGGTGGAATGACGAACTAAGCCACTCATGAGTGCCTTGGACAAAATTCTAAGTCTTCCTACCTACAAGTGGGCGGATGAACCAAGTCACCCACAAGTGCCATGGTCAAAATTCTATGCATTCCTACCTACGGATGGACGGTCAACCAAGTCACCCATAAGTGCCTTGGTAAAAATTTTTAGTCCTACCTATGGGTGGAAGGACGAACCAAGCCACCCATGGGTGCCTTGGTAAAAATATAAGTCTCCTACCCATGAGTGGACGAACGAACCAAGTCACCCACAAGTGCCTTGGTCAAAGTTCTAAGGGCTTGTTTGGATTGGTCATCACTCAATAGTCAAAACTCAATACTCAAAACTAATCACTCAAACTCAAAACCCATAACTCATAACCCAAATCTCACTTTTTGTCAAAAACTCAATAACATCTGTTTGGTATAAAGACCCAATCAAATATCTCACCTTTTTAACCCAACTTTTTGCTAAAACTGTGGACCCCACCCACTGACACTACACAATGGTTCACTAACAGCTACCCGCGTCCCCTTCTTCTATACTAGACAGTTGTTCATTTTATCCCATCTAAAAACCCATTTAACACATCTCACAATACCCATTCATCCAAGGTTCTACCCTCACCTCCCACATCATCGCACGCGCAGATCATCCAAGGTTCTCTTCTTCATTTTAATCTTCTTTCCTTTTTCAATTTCACTTTCCTTTTTCAATTTCAGAATACCTATTTACAGAAAATAGAGACACTCATCTCCTTATCTAGATCGTAGACCCATCTTCAACAAAGTTCGAAATTTCAATTCTTCAATAGCCCTCAACACAACCACAACCTCCACCAAAAAATCCACAAATAAAAACCCACAAACTCTAAAAACCCAAACCCAAGAATCCTTAAATCAAAAACCAAAATCACGAAAATGAGGTGTGGGTTTTCTTTTCAGGGTATAAATTTATTCATGTATGAAAATGGTGGAGTGGGTTTGAAGAAGAAAGAAAGAAAGGAAAAGAAAGAAGAAGAAGAACAAAAAAAAAAAAAAAACGTTGGAGTGGTTCTAAAGAAGAAGGAAAGAAAGAAAAAGAAAGAAAAAGTAGAAGAAGAAAAAAACGTTGAAGTGGGTTTGAAGAAGAAAGAAAAATAAAGAAGAAAATGAGGGAAAAAAAAGAGCCTTGGAGTGGGTCTGAAGAAGAAAGAAAGATAGAAAGAAAGAAAAGGAAAGAAAAAGAAGAAGGAGAAAATACCATTGGTGATGAGTGGGTCTGACTTGACAACACTCAAGTCATGGGCCCCCCAAAGTCCTTATATTTACCAGCGTGCCACTGAGAATTAGTTCTCAATTTTTGAAAATGCCCATTTGCTATTTCCAGTTTCCATTACTCAAACTCAAATTTTTGAGTTTTGAGTGATGGAAACAAGGGTTGAAAACCAAGCCAAACACAAAAGTTTTTGTGGGACCTACATGTTTTGAGAACTCAGTTATGGAAACTGAGTGATATGATCCAAAAACCCACTCATCCAAACAGGCTCTAAGTCTTCCTACCTATGGGTGGACGGACGGACGAACCAAGTCACTCACGAGTGCCTTGGTAAAAAATTTAAGTCCTACCTACGGGTGGAAGGATGAACCAAGCCACTCACGAGTGTCTTGGTGAAAATTCTAAGTCTTCCTACCTACGGGTGGATGGATGAACCAAGTTACTCACAAGTGCATTGGTCAAAATTTTAAGTCTTCTTACTTATGGGTGGAAGGACGAACCAAGCTACTCACAAGTGCCTTGGACAAAATTCTAAGTCTTCCTACCTATGGGTGGACGGACGAACCAAGTCACCCACAAGTGCCTTGGTCAAAATTCTAAGTCTTCTTACCTACGGGTGGATGGATAAACCAAGTCACTCATAAGTGCCTTGGTAAAAAAAGTTAAGTCCCACCTATGGGTGGAAGGACGAACCAAGCCACTCACAAGTGCCTTGGTTAAAATTCTAAGTTTTCCTACCTACATGTGGATGGACGAATGAAGTCACTCATAAGTGCCTTGGTAAAAAATTTAAGTCCTACCTACGGGTGGAAGGACGAACCAAGCTACTCGTGAGTGCCTTAGACAAAATTTTAAGTCTTCCTACTTATGGGAGGACGGACAAACCAAGTCACCCACAAGTGCCTTGGTCAAAATTTAAGTCCTACCTATGGGTAGAAGGACGAACCAAGCCCCTCATGAGTGCCTTGGACAAAATTCCAAGTCTTCCTATCTACGGGAGGGCGAATGAACCAAGTCACCCACAAGTGTCTTGGTCAAAATTTTAAGTCTTCCTACCTACGGGTGGACGGACGAACCAAGTCACCCGCAAGTTCCTTGGTCAAAAATTTTAAGTCCTTCCTATGGGAGAACGGACGATCCAAGCCACCCATTGGTGCCTTGGTAAAAATATAAGTCTCTTACCCACCGGTGGATGGATGAACCAAGCCACCTACGAGTGCCTTGGTAAAAAAGCTAATCCTATCTCCCTAGGGGAGGATGGACGAACCAAGTCACTCACTAGTGCGTTGGTAAAAAATTTAAGTCCTACCTACGGGTTTAGGGGTAGGTGGAATCGAGAATTCAAAGGAGTAAGATAATCAAAACTTCTTTGGTTCTCTCTCTTTTTCTTTTTTTCTTTTTTAATTGGTGTGCACCACTTTTGTTGAGGGACTTATACTTGGATTGTTATACTCAGGTGTAAAACTTGAAGGACTCTGTTTCCATTTTCACAGAGTTTGAAGAAGGTTTGATTAGTGATGGTTATGAGTGTAGACGCCTACAATTGTTTTTTTTTTTTTGGACTCTGTTTCCTTCTCTCACAATATTGACTTTTCCTTTTTGGTTCTTAATGTGCTTTTGGAAGCAGCTCTTTGCTGATTGCTTATTTGTTGAAAGTTGGTTGAAATATACTTGTACCTAGATATGTTGAGGAGTTAAAAAGTTGTACATAAGAAAATAAGCTAAAAGAAAAGACTTGTGGAAAACAGTTGCACTTTGAATGAATATTAAAATTTACTGATTTCGTGTTCTTACATTCTGAACTTTATTCGTTGGCTATAAATGGATAAAATGATATGTTTCAACTTTACATTATGCATCATTGAGCCTTGTCAATTTCTTTTTTCCTCCCTTTGGGCTTAAGGCAGGATATTTTACATTATATCATTGTTCATAAACTGTTTTTCCCCCTTTGTCTTTGGATTCAAAAAGGTTCACATGATTACTAGCTTATGTTGCCTTGAAAGTTTGCGTTTCTTCTTTCATTAGTAGAGAAACTAGTTGGGATTTAAGAGATTGATGTCAAAATTTTGTGGTATAATATACCCAGTCATGGTATATTGGTATTTATACCCAGTCTATGTATTAAGTTGTAGATAACCTAAGCACTAGGAAGATGGCCTTCAATTCCAGCTGAATTGAATCCAGATGCAGATCAGCATGCACTAGATGAACTTTGCTTGAACATGCTAGGTGGAAACCATGCTTTGCCCATATAGGCTCGTACCCAACTTTCAACTTTGCCCAGTGCAAAGTAGAGGGATTGTCACATCAGGCATGTTAGTCACAATAAATCAAGCCCAAAGTCCCCAGAAATTCCTTCTGTATAATGGTTGCTATTGTATATTTTAACTTGGATTTATTCTTTAGCAGTTTAGCTGTCCCACCTCCATAATAAACACTCCCAAATTCATCGATTGGGTTGTATGTCATTACCTTCCCTTCATGAATTTATCTGAATAGCATATTCCAATATAGGTACCATTCCTTTGCCATGATTGACATAATTCCAATCCCTAGAGGTCCCAGTTCTTATTCTTTTTCTAGCTATAAGATGGTCCATATAAGTAGTATGATCTCGGTAAATTAAACAAATATATCTGTTCTTGTTCAACTGCTTTTAGCCTTTAACCAGTGGTTTGGCTGTGTTGCCTGTGATTTCAGAACTCTGTTTAATGCATCTATAAACAATTTTCTCTCCATTTTTAGTAAGTGCTTTGTTCAGGCATGAGATTACCAATCTAAATACATAGTCATGTGACTTGTTTAAATGATTGAATGAATTATGTGATTAAATACACGTGGATGGTCTTATGAACTATCACGTAATGAGTTAGAGGAGATTCCTTCAACTTGGTTTGATGGAAAACTTTGTCCCTGATGGAATTCAATGCTGTAATTAAAGTGGCTTGAACTGACTTAACTTGTCTCTTGCTGGTTCATGACTGGTATGGTTTTGCACACGTCTCTAAGCTGATGTGTTAAATCTAGCTTGTTGGGATGAAATTATTCAATCATGTGGTCATTGTAAGCAATGAAGAAAATGTGAGATTTGGTATGTCCGTAATGATAGTTGGCAGGGTTTGTTTGATCCTAAAACATCCCACATGTAATGATCCCGGGAATGTTCTTTTCACCAGCAAGCATGTTGTACTCTTAGTTTTTTGTGAATAGACGTGTGGTTCTAATGGACCCCTTCCTCCCAAAAAAATTAAAAACACATTCATTTTTATTTTACTGGTCAATATCAAGAGTAATCTCTACTCTAATACTCTCAATCTTTGTTATTGTATTTGGTCATTGCATGGACCCTTCTTGAATCCGCTTTACAGACAAGATTATGTTTTTTTTGAAGACAAAACCATTACTCATGCATTCATATGTAATCGGTCATGATGTAAAGCATCTACAGCAGGTGGTGGCTCATCTTCTATCCAATACATATCTTCCACTATGTCCCTAGCAAATCTAGCTAAAGAATGAGCCACCATGTTTCCTTCTCTTCTTACACGACTAAAACCAACAGATTGCCTCCCCGAAATAAAATGTCTAATATCATCCACAATATGGCCTAAGAAAGAATTATTTGGTGCAGTAGACGATATAGCTCTTATAACATTTGAGCTATCACCCTCAATAACCAGATTTGAGAATCTGGCCTCTATAGCAAATTCCAAGGCTTTTTTGCATGCCAAAGCTTCTGCATCATCACTATTGTGTACAAATTCTCCCTTTGCAGCCATCCCAACCATTACCTCACTAGAAAAGTTTCTAATAATCGCACCTACCCCAAAACAATTCAAGTCCGAGAATACTGCAGCATCAAAATTCAGCTTATAAACATCTTGTGGAGGAGGCTTCTAACAGTTGCTGCCTGGTGCTACACTTGAAATCACCAAATGTGCTTGAGCTTTCTTATGGTCCTCTAGCAATTCTGTTGCACGAGTTGTCAGCTACCTCGGATTCTTCAGTTGTCCTCCATGCACCACCACATTTCTTTGAGTCCATATAAGCCAAGCTTGAACTAGGAAAAGTTCCAACTTAGCTGTCGCTAATCTGTCCACCAAGGCGTCAAAAAGCTGCAAAAAATCAAAATGGTTAGTCTGAAATTTCTACAGCACCGTGAGACTCCTTGCCCACACATCTTGGGCTGCACCACACCCCCATATGACAAGTAGAACATCTTCGGGTACACTTTTACAACAATGGCACATAGCATCCGAAATGATTTTGTGCTTTGCAAGATTCACCTGGGTTGAAAGTATATCATGGCAAGCTCTCTAGCCAAAGATTTTAATTTTTTCAGGTATCTTTAACGTCCATAATGCATTCCACACCTTCTGCCAGCCACTCTAGTCGATGCTTCAGCCCGATTTGCATTCCCTAGCACATGTCTTGATAAATGATACCTAGACCAGACTGTATACTCACCTTTCTTATTATGCAGCCACACCAAACTGTCCTCTATAACCCATCGACTCAGGGGAATTCTGCAGACAGCTTCAGCTTCCTCCCTATTAAACTTGGCCATCAATATATCTCTCCTCCACCCGTGTATATCCCAATCAATAAGATCTGACACTTTCCAGCCCTCCTCCATATCCTCACTGGATGTAAAATTGTATTTGAAGGATAATGTGGGATCCATTTATCTTTTTTGACATCAATGGACTCACCATTACCTACTTTCTAGCAACACCCACTCCTCAAAATTGGCAAGGCAGACATTATGTTTTTCCTAACAAAAGAGATGTTAGGTGAGTCTTTCGCATGTAGAAAATTGCACCGAGGGAAATATCTGGCTTTAAAGCATTTAAATAGTAAAAGCTCTTGATTTTTTAGCAGCCTCCACCCTTGCTTGGCTAGCATGGCCAAATTAAAATACCTCAAGTCTCTAAAACTCATTCCCCCTTCCTTCTTTGGTTGAGTTAAGTTATCCCAACTCTTCCAATGAATTTTCTTGTCATTGCCAACTTGACCCACCAAAATTTAGCACACAAAGAGTTTAGTTCATCACACAACCTTACCGGTAGTTGAAATACTCCCATGGTATAAGTAGGGATGGCTTGGGCAACTGACTTGATAAGTACTTCCTTCCCTGCCTTGGACAAAATTTTCCATTTCCAACCCTGTAGCTTTTTTCAAACTCTATCCTTCAAGAAAGAAAAGGTTTGGTATTTTGCTCGACCCACCAACATGGGAAGACCCAAATAAGACTCGAAACGCTCCACCTCCTTCACTCCCAAAAGTGATACAATCTCATCTCTTTGGCTGCCACGAGTATTACTACTGAAGTATATCAATGATTTCTCCATATTAATACATTGGCCTGAAGCATTAGCATATGTCTGAAGCACATCATTAATCACCTCAACCTCTCTAGTATAAGCTTGACAAAAGAGAATGGAATCATCTACAAACATTAGATTGGAGAGTGTTGGTGCTCCTCTACATATAGAAACACCCTTGATGCGCCTATCCATCTTAGCTTTAGCCAGCAAAGAAGTGAACCCCTCAGCACACAATAAGAACAGGTATGGTGATAATGGATCACCCTGACGGAGTCCCCTAGATGGGCTGCTATTTCCATATGGCTTCCCATTTATGAGAATGGAAAAAGATGGTGTGGTGATATACCCATCACCCAATTAATCCAAGTCACTGGAAAACCCAATTTAGCCATAATACCTTGCAAGAACTACCACTTAACCTGGTCATAGGTCTTACTAATGTCAAGCTTCAAAGTAAGGGCTCCTTTTTTGACTTTTCTCCGAGAATGCATTTTGTGTAAAGTTTCATATGCCACCAAAACATTGTCTGTAATGAGTCTTCCTGGAACAAAGGCACTTTGTGTAGGGGAAATAATATTTGGGAGAACTTGTTTGAACCTGTTTGCCAAAACCTTGGTAATAAAGACAAGACTATGTTCAGTAAAAGAGAAATGGTTGATTTTATATATTAAAAGAGAAATTGTTGGAAATTTTAGATTAAAATCAATTATACATAATTTTCATAATTTGAAATAACTTTGAGTTATTTTATTTTTAATTTAAATACAAAATGGATGTTTAGCTTTATTTTTTTTCCATGTTTAAATTAATTTTAAGTTTTCGTATATTTTGTTATTTTTGAATGGTAAAAATATTTAGGTTCATGTTTTGGTCCCCCAATGATAAAATTGTGGTTCCGTGACTCCATCTTTGCATAAATTATTGAAATTTCGATCCTCATGATTTTGGTGGATAGACTTATCAGATTGGGAAAATTTTATTTATTTATGGCTGAATAAAAATATTTCATTGAAATTTGAAAACAAAGGAAAAACAAACAAAATAGAAAGGCCAACTTAGTGGAATCCCAATTCCCAAACCATCACCCTTAACTCTAATCAAGATCCAATAGAGGATGGAAAACAAGTAATTTTTGTTGGGGCTATCACTCTCTCTCTCTCTTTTAATGTTCATTAGGGTTTTTATTAGTTGAAATTTCCAATGATCTTGGTAGCAATTTGATATCTTTATTTTTGTCTGTGTAAATTTTTTTTTCCTCACAGGGGATCTTGAATATTTTTGGAACTGGGAAACAAGTGTCTGTGTGTATTCTTCTGCCAAACTAAACTCGTCCAAAATTTGATACCTTACTTTGTTGTTAGATTACAAAGAAAATTAGAAAGAAATAAAGAAAACTAAAAATTGTTTCAGGGGCTGAGTGTGAATTATGAAAGGAAATTTCATACCTATATATCCAAAAAAAAGAAGGAAAAAAAAAAAAGGTTCATACCTTACCTACGTTTCTCTAAATCTTACTTTCAGAGAAGTTCATCTAATTTAACTACGAAAAATTTTAAAATCATAGTGTGAGTTTTACAATTTTATTAAAATGAAATTAGAAGAAGAAAAAGAGCTGCTTAGTGCTGGTATTATGAAGAAATATAATCATGAATTTAGATAATGAAGTTCTTTATAAAACACATTGAAACAAATTTAATGGAATGATTAACAATAATGAAGTTCTTTATATATAAACAAAAAAAGGAAAGAAAAAAAAAAGAAAAAGAAAAACCAGACCAATAACCCAGGAAAGGAAAAACAGGCATACCTGCAGATAAAAATTTGACCTTATTCCTAAACTTGGAATTGAACTTAAATGATCAATCAAACGAGTCTCTGCAATCATGAAAGTGCAAAATGAGGATCAACAAACTGTCCCTTCTTTCGGATGATTGAACCTAAAAAGTTAGTAACATGTGATGCCCACATGAATAATCATGTCAAGTTATCCGAAAAAGAAAAAAACCTTGAAATCTTCATACCACAACACAGCAAAAGCAACAAAGTTTGTATATACTATACTTTACCCATTTGAAATTTAGATGGAGTTTATAGGATTGTAAAACTGAATGAAGTTGTTTATTAACAAATCAAACTTAGCTTAATATATATTAAACTTATTTTTGTTTGTTTGTTTGTTTGTTTGTTTATAAATAAGGTAAGCATGACTATAATTTTGAGGTTTGTCTAGTAAATGAGTTGAATTAAGCAAATTATTTTGTTTATGAACAAGGTTGAGAATAATCAAGTTGAGCCTAGACTAGGTTTAAAGTTTGTTATGGACTTGGCATGGAAAAAAAAAAAAAAAACCCTACCTAATGTGTAGGCATACAACTCAATTTGGCTCATTTACAACCTTATATTTATGTTAAATTATTAGTTTTCAATTGTATGGTCATAAGATGCAATATATTCTTTCTCTTTTAAATTTTACATGAACAAAAAAGCTCGTGCTTGACTAATGAAGTAAGATGACCTTACTTGAATTTTTAACTAGTCTAAGCTTGAACATTATAAGTAAGCTTGAGATGAGTGAGCTTTGAAAAATCTTAGGGGCCATTCAAGTCATGGATTACACTAACTAACAGCTACCTTGTTGATCTAAATCAACCAACAAATAATAGTTTCTGATGAGTCAACGAAAATGATTAATGAGAAATTTGTCGAAATTGATTGACGATTTAAATAAAGTGATTAGTAAGAGATTACAAAAAATACAAAATTTTACTCCAAACCAATTTGATGAAATCTCCTCCGAGCCATTACATAAAGAATTATAATTCATGTGTATTATTTAAACAAGTCATAGGATTCATTAAAATGTTCATATGACTAAAAGTACATATCGATACTCGATAGTCCTTTCAACTATCATGTAGTGGGTTGTAGAAGTGGGTTTTACTAGACACCAACTTGCCACATACTTTGCCATTGTCAATTTGTCGTAGACATCACCAAATTTTTTTTACATTACCTAAAGTTTTAGAATTTGAATTTATTTCCTAACATTATATGCAGTTTTGATTAGCAGCTCTTTTGTTAATTTTTTGCTGATGTGTCTGTTAAGTGACATGTAAACTTATGGTGTGTATTGATTGATCAAATTATATCGCGACACATGGGTTTCACAATTCCACGTCATATAAATAGCAAAACAAAAATTTAATTATTAAAATAAAAAATATTTATTTTCATCAAATTAAAAATTAAAAACAAAAAACTAATATGTACACGGTGGTGAAGAGCAGTGACAAGCAGGGGCACCTAGCACAACTCGAAATCTACAAACTCCGGAAGACGGGTTGTGAAATCTAAGGTCTAGATCCAACAAATATGTTTGATATTAGGGTTCTTTATTTTAAATTGGCTAAAGGTGACTCATAAAAGAAGGATTGTGTTTTAAGGTCCAAATCAATCCAATTGGTTTCTTTTCTATATTTTAGGTACAAATCTAAGGGATACTAAAAAAAGAGGGTACAAATCAAAGAAAAAAAATGTATTATTTTGATTTTGATTTGATTTTATTTAGTTTATGCAATTTTGAATTTTAAAGAATTTATTTTAATAATTAAAGTTTTTTTTTTGGCTATTCATATGACATGGAATAGTGAAATCCATGTGTCATGTTTTGATTGAATCAATAGATACATATCATAAGCTTATGTGTCACTTAATGGACACACTAGTAAAAACTTAACGGAGAGGTTGCTAATCAAAATAGCATATAATGTTAGGGGTAAAATCTAAATTCTAAAACTTTAAGGTGTAAAATCCAAACATTCCTAAAGATATGTTTTTGCACTTTAAGATGTAAAATACAAACCTCGACTGCGTGCTGTGAAATTGTGATGTACATGATTACGTGTATGGTATGGTAGCACCTTTTTGAAAGCCCATTTTTGGTATCTAAGCCCATTCTCAATGAAGGGCTTGGAAAGCAGGCTACATTTTTGGGTTCTTCAAAAAAAAAAAAAAGTATAATTGGCATCACTAAATCCCTTCTTGTTTGAAGACAATAAAATCATCAAGTAAGGTCTTAAGAATAATATCATTTAAAATAATGTCTTAAACAAAACATTGTATAATATTTAGTTCTACCTTTTAACTAAATGAAGGTTTCAATAGGATGTTTAGCGCATCTAGAACATCCAGATTTTTATGCATGTTGCAAAGAAATCAATATATATATATATATATATATATATATATATATAAAATCAGAGATCTCATACGGGAGTGTATGATGTCTTGCCAAGTGGTGCTCTAACTTTGCATTTATTCTTTTTTTTTACCTCTTTCATTAAATTTTTCTATATTAATATGTGCTGTTATGGTCCCAAGCATTTCACTTTTCAGTTTCCTATTAAAAAGTGAGAATACACAATTTGACCAATTTGCCAATATTTTATACTTTTTTTTTTTCTTTTTTGATGAAGTTTCATACTTTTCTCACAACCCATAATTTTGATAAAAAGTTTGTGTTCTAAAAATTTTCTTAGCACAATCCTTCAGACGGTCCCATTATTTTTCAAAGAAGACCTTTCTTTTGAAGAAATTATTTAATGCAATCCTTCTATGTACAACTCTCTCTTCTTCCCTTTCCCTTCCTTTACTTTTTCCTCCCTTCTTACCTTTTCATCTCCCTTACAACCAAATAGGATATTAGTTTCCAAATTTAGCTAATAAAAAAGAGTTTGAATTTGGTAAGAATGGGGGTGTAAAATTCATATTTTATATCATCCAATAAGAGATGTCACGTCAGCTTTTTATTTTAAACTTAGTACATCATACCACAATTAATAATATCTTAATAAACTCCCAATTTGGTTGGATTTTCAGATGAGTATTATAATTGATTGAATGTGGTTGTTCTTATTCTTTAATACGTGATAAGATGATGTGACATGTTGTGCTTGGAGGGTGTGAAACTTGGGTTTTAAACGACCTCCTTATAGAATTTTATCTTTAATAAAAATATGTAAAAAACATGTTTAATTACCGTTTCAATCTTTAACACTTGTACAGTTGTACTATGTATCAAAATGGTTTTTAACATCTTAAACGTGTCAATTTGTTTTCTAAACTTTTGGTATTGTGTTAAAATAATTCTTATTATTAAGCGGTACATGAAAAGGATTGATGTATCTAACATTAATATCAAAATAATATTTTTATGTCATCTGAGCTATCCTTTGAATTATCACATGTCCTTAATTAGAAAATAAAATAAAATATTTGAAAATATATTAATTGCATCTCCATAAGTAAATGAGATGTCATTTTATTGGTAGAAATTGAAAATTTCTTTTCTTTTCTTTTCTTTTCCTTTGCTTTCTTGGCAACCAAATGGGGTTTAAGTCTTGAATTTTTAGTTAAAGTGCTCATAAAAATCATCTAAAAAACATACTATTTTCCCACCATCTAAAAAATAAATTTCTCTCTTTCTCATGTCTTTTAGTATACCCACCATTTTAATATTTTAAAAAAAGAAAAAAAATAATAATTAAGGACTAATAGTAATATCTAACTAGATAAGGCCTTGGAAGGAGATAGAGAGAGAAAGAGAAATGCATTATTTCACTACAAAATCAAAACGCATTGTTTCACTATAAAAGACCTGAGGTTGACAAAATATTTGAAAGAGAGAGAAAGAGAAATTTGAGTGGCCATTGCCTCGGTCATATTGGCCTCCTACCACCATCAAGACGCCGAAACTCCTACGGGTATTTTTTTCTTTTTAAATTAGGGGATTAAATATGATTTAGGTTTGGGTAATTTGGTTGGATAATTTTTATTTTGGGTATATCAATAGAGAGAATATGTGGTATGCAATGTAAAGCCATATTCTACCATGGTTTTAAATCATCTATAAAACACGTGCATATACACTTGCCCACACCATGTTTTAATTTCGCACTATCAATGAGTGGATGACAGTGAGAGAGTTAGACATACTTTTATTTCATAGTATATGTGAACACAACACAAATTATTTAATTTTCATGATCCCATTACTCTTTTGCATTTATTTTTGATTTCATAATTGAAAAAAAAAATTACCTTGAGAAGGCTTTATATATGCAGTGAAACAACAATTATAAATTGTACACACGTAACCATTATAATTATTTAGTTCAAGGAATGAGTAATTTTTTTTTTTGAGAAATATTGTAGAATAAAAGTTGTTACAAAATGTCTCTCTTTCAGAGACTTCATGCGAGAGTGCATGAGGTTCTACCAAGTGACACTCTAATTTTGCATTTAGCCTTTTTTTTACCTCTTTCATTAAGCTTTTATTTTTTTATTTTTTTTTATTGTTACCCAAAATTTCACATTATCTTATTTTACTGTTATCTCATTAATATCTCATTAATTTTCTAAGCTTACACCACACTTTTCACTATTCTTTATGTCTTTTAGCATATCCACTATTTTAGTATTTAAACAAAAAAAGAAAAAAAAAGTAATGACTAATAGTAATAACTAACAAGATAAGACTCTAGGGAGAGATAGAGAGAAACAAAAATGTTGTGGATTGTTAAATAAAAGACACTATTTCACTATTTATTACCAAAATAAAAGACTTGAGACTAACAAAACATTTGAAAGAGAGAGAAGGAGGAATCTGAGGGGTTACCACCTCTATTTTACTGGCCTCCCACCACCATCATGACCCCAAAACCCCTACGGGCAATCTTTTTTTCTTTTTAAATTAAGGGCTTAAATATGATTTAGGTTTAGGTAATTTGGTTAGTTAGTTTTTGTTTTGGGTATATAAGTAGAGAGAATATTTGGTGCGCAATGTAAAGTCATATTCTACTATGGTTTAATTTTAAATCATCGATAAGACACATGCATATACACTTGCCCACACCATGTTTTAATGTTGCACTATTAATGAGTGGAAGACAGTCAGAGAGTTGAGTATACTTATATTTCATAGTATGAAATATGTGAACACACTACAAATGAGTTGATTTTCATGGTTCAGTTACTCTTTTGCATTTATTTTTGGTTTCATGATTTTTTAAAAAAAAAATCTTACCTTAAGAAGGCTACAAAAATGTAGTGAAGCTACTAAACCAATTTTTAATATCTCAAAATATATATGTTTCTTTACTCTAATTTAGCTTACTTTTTTATTTATAATTTATGTACAACATTATTCAAAACTGTTTTACATAAAATATCATAAAATTATCCGTGCATCGCATAGACAACTTATTAGTCATATATAGTTTCATTAAACCATCTCAAAAAATATTAAAATTCTCTCAATAGATCTTCTCTTTTTCTTAAATTTTTTACAAACCTATCCCCATTTCACCAATAAAATAAAATTGGCAAACCTATAAGCAGCAGGTTGACAAATTGAAATTGTTTAAAATTTGTAGATGTCTAACATAATAAGATTTTCTACAATTATATTCATCACTTGTGTCCTGCTATATAACATTAATTTGGTCCATATGATGCTGATGTTGTGAAAATTGGTTTTTTTTTTTTAGTTGAACTTCAAGGAGAGAATCACACACTCTTAGTAAGGCACCTTCACAAATATAAGTGACCACAAAAGTAGAATTGGGCCAAATTTAAGCAAAAATGAGGAAATGATTACAACTTTTTGTCACCCATTTTTTCACACTTCTCCTTGCTGTACAAGAGGATTTGCCATCAAACTATTGTTCTAACTTATTTTGTAATATTGTCTTGGTTGAAGTGTTCTTTAAGCTAAAAATATTAGCCATACCCCAGCATATCAATAGGCTTGGCACAATTCATAAATACAATGGTTCCGTTTTGAGTAAAAAACCCTGAAATCCAAATTAAATTCCAGTATTATGCATTCAACGTCCCTCTTTTAAATAATCATGCTTAAACTTAGTAAATTTCACACCAAAAGAAAAGATCTTTGTAACTTTGGACATCTTGTTCTGAAAACCAATGAAGTTATCTCCACAGAACATATATACGCAGTTAACTTTTTGTATATTAATTTCAGAAACCACTTGAAAGAAAGAGCTAAAGGAGATGGTAGTGATTTCATCACAAGTTCTGGACAATAAAAGTTTGTGTAATATTATATATTATCTTCTTTTTGTAATAATTTTGCAGTGCATACATTATGTTCAATTGTTCATACAAAAAAAAAAAATAGTAATGTGGAGTAGACTTAGAGTAACTCGATCCTATGTTGTAATGAAATATTTGTACACTTGCTTCAAATAGTTTGGGGTTTTAACGACCGTCAATTTTAGTAAGTGTTATTTCATTTATAGAATTAGATGCTGCACTAGTTGATCTGTCTGTACTATTGTAAGTACCCTTCAAAATAAATGCAGGTCGTTTTGGAGAAGGAAGAGGAGTGTCATTACCCAACATGAAAACAACAGTTGACATGGTTGGCCGGTCTGTTGCATGTTCTTGCACACACAAAAGTCCAATTTGAATGCATCTTGAAACTTCATTAGCAGGGTATGTCTCATTTAGTAACGGGTCGACTATTTTCATGGAATTGTCTTCTCTCCATAGGTCCCAAACCTGAGACAATATATTAATCATATTAGGCTCAACAATATAGGCATAATTTTGTAGTAATTGTTTGCACATGTACTTACATGTCCAATCAAATTTGAGGAAGGGCCATCATGGTGGTAAGTACCATTCCTTTTCCCTGTAATGATCTCCAGTAGCAATACCCCAAAGCTATATACATCAGACTTTATTGAAAAAAGTCCTTGCATTGCATACTCAGGTGACATATAACCACTGTCATAGCACAATGAAAAGGAAGTTATTGAACCTCAACATAAAATGATCAAAGATAGCCCTTTGGGCACTAAAATACACGTAAAATTTGAAGTGTCACAAAATGAAAGCAAATTACAAAGATATCCTTAGTATTATTTTCTTACATAGGCCTGTACTTTGTACTCCTTAGAAGTAAAGATGGTAGTCAAGTAATCAGTTAAAAAAGTATATCTTTGTTTTCTAGCATACTTACTATGTTCCAACGATGCAATTTGTATTAGCTTCAATTTGGTCCCCTCCAACAATTCTAGCCATACCAAAATCTGAAATTTTTGGAGTCAATGCATTATCAAGTAGAACATTGCTGGCCTTTAAATCTCTATGGATAATTCTTAATCTTGAGTCATGATGAAGATATAAGATCCCTCGACCAATTCCGCAAATAATCTCAAATCGCTTTTCCCAATCTAAACATGACCTTTTTGCTTCATCTAAATGAAGAAATAAGAACTTGGATTAGATTATATTGCATTCGTGCTTTCTTACTTACGTATAAATCCTGCTATTTGGAACTGATATGTTTGTAATGGGAGGATTGTTTTTTAGTGATGATGAGTGAGGTTAATGTGAAAAAGAAGACATACCAAAAATGAAAGAGTCTAAGCTTTTATTTGGCAAGTACTCATAGATCAACATCTTCTCTTCTTTGTGAATGCAACAGCCTAAAATTCTCACAAGGTTTCTATGTTGGAGTTTAGCAATTAGTGCAACTTCTGTTTTGAATTGTTCTATTCCTTGTCCAGAGCATTTTGATAGTCTTTTTATTGCTATTTCCATTCCATTTTGTAGCAAACCCTGCAATTAAAGTCCAAATATCATTGTCATAGTGCACAATTGTTGAAAGAAACTCAACTTGGTGAATTATTTGGGGAAGCCCAATTGCACACAACAAAATTGTACTCAATGAGTACCCATAAACATTCATGATGGAATTTATGACACATAAACACACTTGAAATGAGATTATGCAAATTCTGGGACTCGTTCAATAAGACTACCTTATAAACTGGGCCAAAACCACCTTGGCCAAGCTTGTTAGCAATAGAGAAGTTATCTGTAGCAGCAATTATGGTTCTTAGATTAAATAATGGCAAATTTGAATTTCTTCTAGTTCCATCGAGGCCCCTTCTACTTGGAGAGTCTTCGAAGTATGGTAAAGTGGAGTCAGCACTATCTAAATATGTGCTATGCCTCGTCTCTGTCATTAAACAAGTAATTAATAATGCTAGTAACCATTTTTGTCCAATTAGGAATTCTCACACAAAAGCCTAATTTAATAAAACTAAGAAACACACTAAAATAAAAGAATGAAACAGAGGAAAATAAGAGGAAAAATTGAAGTTTACAATTTTCTATTTATCATTGACAGGAAATCCCATTTGGTTAAAATGCACTTTTCTAAGAGGTAAGTGCTTATGGGTGATGAAAGTTCTTCAGGCTTGCTGGTGGGGCTGGAGGAAATCTTAAAATGTCTGGGAATTGGTTGGGTCATTCATCAAGCTTTTAGTTGAAAGGGTGAAAAAATTATCCATGTGGCATGATAATTGACACCCTGAAGGTGTTTTGATCCCCAATTTTGTCCAAAAGGGGGTGTATGATACTGCAATTTCTGAGTTTGCAAAAGTATCCAGTATTCTAAAAGAAATGCAGTAGCCTTGGAAACCTATCAGATCAAAAGATACTACCCTACAAGCTTATTTTCATCAATTAAAATTAGCTAAGACAACTCAATGTACCGGATTTCATCTAAATATGGCAAAGTCACATGAATTTCAACCTAGAGTGAAATAAGAAACAAGATGGATACAGCTGAATGGAAGAAAGTGGTATGGTCTAAAGCAGTTGCTTCTAAGCATTCCTTAATGCTTTGTCTTTGTCTGGCAGTGAAGGACAAATTGCAATTCAGAGTAGAATTAAATAAGAAACATGTATGTCTCAATGAATGGTAGAAATTGGTATGGTCTAAAGCAGCTTTTCCCAACAAGTCCTTCATATCTTGGCTAGTAGTGAAGGACAGGTTTCCCTCCCAAGAAAGGCTTGTAAAATGGGGTACAATGGTGCTCATGTATGTTTTCTGTAGAAGTCAAAGGGATTTTTGATCATGTCATCTTTGAGATCAAGTATTCTTTCTTTTGGATTTGACATTTGGGCATGGTAGACATAAGAATATGCAAATGGAATGAGCTAATGCATTTATTTGTAGGTTGAAAGGCAAGAAGTTTAAGAATAGCATTCGAAAAATTTTCCTTGGCTACTTCAGTATATCATCTTTGGATCCAAAGAGATGACTAAGAGCATAATACCAAAATATATCCAGTTCTTTTTCATTTTTTCTTTTATCAACTTCTACGCTTGAAAAATATATCAAGTTCCATTCCATTTTATTCAATTTTATTTCATGATTTACGTATTCTGCCTATTCTTTTGTAAACTCTGAAACATAGTGTTGGAGTAATCTTGGGAGCATTTGTTCATTGGCCTTAGAAGTATAAAAATAGGTTTTAAAAAATTGCTCTAAACTTCCTTACCTTTCTTCTTCTTCATTACAAAACAATACACAATTGAGACTAGAAGAAGAAACATTACAGCAATAGAAACTCCCAGAATTGCCAGCATCCTCTTTTTCTGAGTAAGACCATTTTTCTTAGCATATCGAGCTGAGTAAAAAAAAAATTATTCAAATGACATCATAAATTTCAGAAGTTGATTGAACATAAATATTTATTGACATAGTTTTACAGGAAAGTTAGAATAGGGATGAAACAATGGGTTTAAGGAAAATATGTGATTTTATTATTTTTTTTAAAATGGAGAAAATGCGTTTCTCATTTTGAGGTCCAACATATCAACAGAACAAAACAAAAAGACAAACATGTTCTCACAACAATGTCATGTCCATATGTGATTCTCTTTTTTGAGGCCAAAAACGTGTTAAAAGAAGAAACGAAAAACAAATATTGCAAACCTATTTTTGTAACAACAATGTCAAATGCCAAGAGAGTATTTCTTATTAATCTAAGTAGAATCATAGTTCAAATTCTCTCTCTCCTATTATTGTAACTACATAAAAATAAAATAAAACATGTATTACATAGTAGGACCTACTACGAGTGATGAATATAATTGTAGAAATCTTGTGTTGTTAGGGTATACAACTCTTAAATAATTTCAACTTCTCCACACATCATTTGAGTTTTGAATACTATGAAATAGATACGGTAGCATTGTGAAAATTTTGATACTTTTAGATAATTTAACAAAACCATATATAATTTCTTTTCCATACGGAATGTAATACTCATTTAGATTTGTAATATGAAATAGATCTATTTTAAATAGAGAAAATAATTTTTCAATAGTATAACCTAAATCAACTTTAAGGTTAGTACCATAGGGCAAATTAGATGTTGAACTAGTATTCTACATCAATTTCAGACTAATATAATACAATAAACATGACCTTTGACTAACACTGTATTTGTTTTGAAGTAAAATAAATAAAATTTTTAGGTATTTAGTATGACAAATAAATATTTTCAAGCAAACAAACAAAATTAGTAGCTGAGTCATCAGAATTGCTGGTGTAGGAGGTCTAGTGACTAGATTGTCATAATTGTAGCTTGAACAATGTCTTCTACAATCGGACAGAGGGCAACTGTTGCCAGAGCAATGTCTCCGGCCACCAGAATGGTGGCTTCGGTTATCAAACCTCTAGCAAATAGCTTCAGTGACCGGATTGCCAGCATCGGTTGCCAGAGTGATGGCTCTAGCTACTAGAATGTTGGCTTTGATCATCGGAGTGGTGGCTCTAACCACCGGACTACTGACGTCATCTGCCTAGCTCATCGAACCGGTGACCCAGCCACCAAATGTAGTGAGAAAATTCATTGTGTATATTCATAAAATGTTTTACCAAATTTTTAAAGAAAAAAGATTTAAGAGTACCTAATACAACCGCATCCACACGTGTGTATAAATCTTGTCCTCCATCAGGAAATGTTCTTGTGTCCGCCAAGTCCCCATGCCATGTCAAGCAACCAATCCCTCCCTTACTCTCATTTGCACTTGCGTAAGCCATACAAGAACAATTCCTCAAACACTTTTGCTCACACTCTTTCATACTTAAACTCATGTCCGCATGTGCTATTGAAGTATCCGGCACCTTCATATGTGCCAACTTCACGAAACCTTCTCCGTTGTTGCACATGGACACTCCTTGCTTTTCCCTCATGCAATCACGAGATGACTTGGGTTCAAATCCAGGAAAGCACTTGCACTCAAAAATGACCATATTGTGTAGGTCACAATAACTATTTAGACCGCAATTCAAATACTTATCGCACGAATCTCGTGGGCCGGACCAATATTCGACCCATGTAGTCTCCTGCCATAAGGACCGTTGCACAATTCCTGATTCATCCACCACCATTTTAGCAATAACTTTGGTGGGTAAATTTGGTTTTATACTATACATTGCTGTGGCTTCATCTTGATTATTCACAAAGTTAACTTTGAAGTAATTTGATGCGGTTTTGGGTACACCGCTCCATGTTAGGCCAGTCCAAGATCCCAAACGAAATAATAGAGTCTGACCCATGTATAAGTTCAATTGAGGGTACCCAGTTGGAACGAATCGAAATGAGTAGTCGCCAATTCCCGGGTCATCTTTGGACTTCCAAGATGTTAGGATCCGGTACAACCCAGTCCGCCGGTCTAGCCCAAGTTTCATATGCGGAAGTAGAGTATTGGTGGGATAATCAAAACTTTGCCATGTAACACGTTGGCTGTCGTGTTGAACCAAAACAAGATTTCCTATATCTAAGAGCTTAGCCATAGAATTATTTGTGGACGAGACAGAAAAAGAAACATTGGTGGACCAAATAGGAGTGGTTTGGCTTTGGGTGTGGAGTACAAGGTTTCCCTTACCGTTGATGGAGAGGACTCCAGAGGTATCATTGAGAGGAGCGTCTCTATTTGCAACCCACACAACGGTTCTTTCGGCGATTTGGTTAAACCAAATTCCAATGTAGCGGTGGCTGGAACTGCCGGGGTTGAAAAACCCAAGTGCAAAGGTTTCGTGGTTTGAGAGTAGAAGTTGACCATCACCATCCTTGAGGGGTTGGTCTGGTGTTATGGTGTCAAGGGAAGTGCAGATTGGGCAAACAAGAAGAAGGGAGAGAAGAAGCAATGATGTATTCCCTTTAGCAGGATTCATCATTTTTTCTAATGAAGAGTACAGTAATAAGACTTGTGGCTGAGTGGTTAGTATAGACAATAGAGAGATTGATAGCTGTATAAAAAAAATCAGTTGTTATTTTTTTTTTTAAAAATAAAGTCAAATGAGTTATTCAATGTGTGCAAGCTGTTGTCCACTTGTCAACACACTCAATCACGTCTACCTTCTTCTTCTTTTTTTTTTTTTTTTTGGACTGAAGTGATAGAAATCACCTTTACCTTGAAAACCCGTTCACATTAGTGAAAGATGAGTCATGCCATGTGATATAAAAAATGTACAATTTTGTTCTACAACTCGCTGCGTAGTGAGTTGCGAGTAGTAAAAATGTGTCCTTACATATCTCACAATTATATATTCACCAATCATAACTCGTTACGTGGTGAATTATGACACAAAAATTGTGGCTAACTTGACTGGCGAGTATAGAGCTTGATAGCCATTTATATTAAAAGTCTTGGATGTAGCTTTCTATTTATTTCTTTATTTTTAACTTACGCATCCTATGATAATTACTTTTAATCGTTGTACTTAAAATACTGACTGATTTTTAGTTTGGGAAGATTTGAAATCCAAATTTGAAAAAATTAAAAAACCATTGTACCGACATGGATTTTAAGAAAGTCTGACAAGGCAGTTGGGGAGATGAAACTATGAAAGCAATGAGGCCCATGACAAAGACACAACGTGCAACTTAATTAACGTCTGACTCAAATAGCTTAAATCAGTCATTCTTCTTTAAAAAAAAAAATTAAACCAGTTATTCAAGTTATGAAAGAAGGCAAATGCTAGCTATCGTCAACTTGTCAAGGACCTACTACATTGTACTCAATCACACCCGTTCACCTTAGTGAAAGATACTTAACGAAAACTCCGGTCTTTGTAGGCTATTTAAGTCTTACGTAAACAACTTCGATCCTAGAACCTTAGATGTACAGTGACAGAGTGACTGGTCAAGAAATTTTATCGTGTGGTTTTTTTAATAGTGATTGTTTATCGCTAATAGTTGAACAGTCAGCCACTTTTTTTTTTGGAATGAGTCAACCACTTAAGATTCAAGTAATAACTAATGATAATAAATAAATAATATAATATATCCTTTGTAGTGTTTTATGAAAGTACCTTTAAAAAAAATATCCAATTTATCATATCAGACAAAAATACAGTGAACTATAATTAATACGTATATCAAACACAGAGGGATTCAGATCCTCTAGAGTTCCTAGGGTACTCTACTAAGTAGAGTTCATTAAATCCTAACCACTCTTTAATGATTTAATGGTCTAGATTTCGCCATGTCAGCATTTCATTAACAATCATCTTAATTGTTTTGTTTACAACATTATTTTATTATTTCAAGAATATTATTAATGAAATGCTGACATGACAGAATCTAAACCATTAAATCATTAAAGAGTGGTTATGATTTAATGAACTCTACTGGTAGAGTACCCTAAGAACTTTAGAGGATCTGAATCCAACACAGAGTGACTGGTCAAGAAAATTTATTGTGTGGTTTTTTTAATAGTGATTGTTTATCGCTAATAGTTGAACAGTCAGCCACCTCTTTTTTGGAATGAGTCAACCACTTAAGATTCAAGTAATAACCAATGATTCTTCTCAAAAAAAAGAAGTAATAACCAATGATAATAAATAAATAATATAATATATGTTTTATTAAAGTACCTTTAAAAAGAATATCCAATTTATCATATCAGACAAAAATATACGTATCTCAAACAGTTTTCATATTATACTTGTTCACAAATTTTCAACTTATGTGTAAATATTTCAAACTTCATTACTTTTATTGATAATATTGAATCTATTGATAATATTTGTTAAGGTGTATCGTTATGTATGTAACACTTTTTACAAATAAATAAGGAAAATATATAAATTACTTTACTTCTCTAATTTAAGTAAAAATTTTCTTAAATTTTATAATTTTTTGGGCGGTTAAAAAGAGCTTTGCACCCACATGGATTTTAATAAAGCCAGGGAGTTGGAGATGAAACTATTAAAGCCATGACAAAGACACAACGTGCAACTTAATTAACACGTCTGACTCAAATAGCTTAAATCAGTCATTCTTCTTTTAAAAATAAAAATAAAAATAAAAATAAAAATAAATTAAACCAGTTATTCAAGTTATGAAAGAAGGCAAATGCTAGCTATCGTCAACTTGTCAAGGACCTACTACATTGAACTCAATCACACCCGTTCACCTTAGTGAAAGAAACTTAACGAAAACTCCGGTCTTTGTAGGCTATTTAAGTCTTAGGTAAACAACTTCGATCCTAGAACCTTAGATGTACAGTGACAGAGTGACTGGTCAAGAAAATTTATTGTGTGGTTTTTTTAATAGTGATTGTTTATCGCTAATAGTTGAACAGTCAGCCACTTCTTTTTTGGAATGAGTCAACCACTTAAGATTTAAGTAATAACTAGTGATTCTTCTAAAAAAAAAAAAAGTAATAACCAATGATAATAAATAAATAATATAATATATCCTTTGTAGTGGTTTATTAAAGTCCCTTTAAAAAGAATATCCAATTTATCATATCAGACAAAAATATACGTATATCAAACAGTTTTCATATTATACTTGTTCACAAATATTTCAACTTATGTGCAAATATTTCAAACTTCATTACTTTTATTGATAATATTGAATCTATTGATAGTATTTGTTAAGGTAGGTCGTTATGTACGTAACACTTTTTACAAATAAATAAGGAAAATATATAAATTACTTTACTTCTCTAATTTAAGTAAAAATTTTCTTAAATTTTATAATTTTTTGGGCGGTTAAAAAGAGCTTTTAACCCACATGGATTTTAATAAAGCCTGACAAGGGAGTTGGAGATGAAACTATTAAAGCCATGACAAAGACACAACGTGCAACTTAATTAACACGTCTGACTCAAATAGCTTAAATCAGTCATTCTTCTTTTAAAAATAAAAATAAATTAAATCAGTTATTCGACGTATGAAAGAAGGCAAATGCAAGTTATCATCAACTTGTCAATTTTTTCTACCAAAAAAAAAATCAACTTGTCAAGGACCTTCACCTACTCAATCACGTGTGCCTTAAATTGGTGAAAGATACATGTCATTGAGTAGTTAGTTGTAGGTCCTTGACAAGTTGACGAAAACTCCCGTCTTATGGAGAAAATGAATAAATACCATCATTTTGCAAAATTTGCAACAAACTAGCACTATTTTAAAAATATTTAATAATGTACCACTTAGTACTTAGATATAAAGAACTTAAGCTTTACCACATTTGGATATGTAAGTTCTTGACTTGCAGTGTTTCTAAAAGAAATGTGAAATATTTTTTTTATGTATATTTAAATGTTTGGTTGATGATGTGAAAGTCGCTTTGACAACTTTTTTTCTTGGCCAGTTGTAGCACCCCATGTTTAGATATTGTTCACTGTTTTCTCATAAAACACCTCCAGAAATTGTGTTCTCTAAATTTAAAAGTCAAATCTGTATGCTTTTTTATGTTTAAATTTTACAATAATTAAATCTGTTTTTTTTGCATTGATAAAATCTGTTTTTCTACATTAATAAAATTTTCTCTCTGCACATCATGTTTACTATATATTCAAATCTGCTTACTGCATTAATAAAATCTGTTTTCTGCATTAATTAAAACTGTTCATTGTTTTCTCATAAAAATTGTTCACTATTTTCTGCATAAACAATTTCTAGGATTTTGCATAAAATTATTTTATGTTCAGCATAATTTAAAAAATTGTTCACTCTCTTTTCTGCATAAATTATTCTTTGTTCACTATTTAAAAAATTGTTCATTGTTTTATCATAAAACACCTTGTGAAATTGTGTTTTCTAAATTTAAAAGCCAAATCTGAATTCTTTTTCATATTTAAATTTCACAATAATTGAATCTATTTTTCTGCATTGATAAAATCTATTTCTACATTAATAAAATTTGCTCTCTGCACATCATGTTTACTGTATATTCAAAACTGCTTACTGCATTCATAAAATTTGTTTTTTACATTAATTAAAACTATTCACTGTTTTCTCATAAAAATTGTTCACAGTTTTCTACATAAATTGTTTTTAGCATTGGCGTGGTTATTGCACTTAAATGGTTTTGTGTGTTTTTTTTAAAAGATGTAACCATATGAATAATGGACAAACTCCATGAAAGCAAAATGAATGATTCGTATAAATCACCTAATGGTAAATGCCTCGAATAAATCCAAAGAGTAACTAATAATCCTACTATACAGGTAAAAGTAGTTATTATGCATTTTTTGGATGAATCATATAGTCCTAAGGTTGTATGTAAACATGTTTGTTGTATGTAAACATGTAGTGAAAAGTGAATAATTTATACAGAAAAAACACAGTGAAATTTTTTTAAATAATGCTGAACAGAAAATAATTTTATACAAAATGCTAAAAATAGTTAATGTAAAAAAAAGTAAACAATTTTATGAGAAAACAGTGAACAGTTTTAATTAATGCAGGAAATAGATTTTATGAATGCAGTAAACAGATTTGTATATACAATAAACATGATGTGCAAAGAGCAAATTTTATTAATGTAGAAACATATTTTATTGATGCAGAAAAACAGATTCGATTATTGTGAAATTTAAACATGAAAAAGCATACAAATTTGACTTTTAAATTTAGAGAACACAATTTCAGGAGGTGTTTTATGAGAAAACAGTGAACAATATCTAAACATGAGGTGTTACAACTCGCCAAGAAAAAAAGTTACCAAAGCGACTTTCACATTGAAGGGGATAAAAATAGGAGAGGTATCCCCATAAAACTTGAATGGATGGAGATGATGAAGACGGATCGACATCGTAGGTGATACGACTATGACGGTTAGATTTTGTTGAGTATCCGTCATGTATGAATTAATTGCAGATTCCGGGTTGCACGTCGTTTGATATGTTCTAAATGGGTTTTTGCTTTATCTCCACGTAAACGTGCACACTTGGACTTCTTGCGACACACGTCTGAGAAGACTCCTATATGGAAATAAGCTTGAGAAGGAAGTTGTATCCTAAAAGAAAGGTAATTCCACTCAATATAAATACCTCAGAAACCCTAAATATGAAGGTACGCACAATATTCTTAACTCTGGCACTCTAGGGTTAAAGAAACAAGATTCTAACTTGACCTTCGGAGGGTTTTTGGCTGGCACCACACCGGTGCTCTCTCCTAGGTCCTTTATTTTCTTTTTGCAGGTGTTGCTTTTGTTTGAGGAGCTTGCAACTCACTGGTGATATTTTCGGCATCATCACACATCATCAGCCAAACATTTAGATATACATGAAAAAATGTTTCACATTCCTCTTAGAAACACCACAAGTCAAGAACTTACATATCCATATGTGGTAAAACTTAAGTTCTTCTTTATATCCGAGTGGTCTACTCTTTCTGCAATACCTATCAATCATTTGACTATACGGTAATTCGGAACAGGATTGATATAGTAGCAATATATAGCTTAAACTTCTTTCGGTGTGCCCATGGCTAAAAATGGAGTGAAATTTTTCTTACATGTTGTTCCAATTTCTCATTGTAACCCCCAATATTTTAACCAATTTGACCATAACGCTTTCGAGAAGTAAGAAATTGATGAGTGTGTTAAAAATGAATGAACAAGGGGTATGAGTGGCCTAAAAATTCATATTTTGAAATTAAAATCTCTATATTTTACAATACTTCTATTTAAATAAATAAAACATTAAAAAACTACTTATTTTTAGGTTTATGTTTATTTGTCGATTATCCAAAAAAAAAAGTTATAAGGAAATCGAGCTTAGCAAACTCGAGTTCCATATTAAAAGGAACTCGAGCTTAGTCAGCTCGAGTACGGTAGAAAAAAAATAAACAGCATTTTATTTACAAAGAACTCGAGCCTGGTAGGCTCGAGTATTGTGTTGCATGGAACTTAAGTTTACTAAGCTCGAATATCACATTATTTTTTTTAATTGCACAAATTCCAGGTCAGCAGTGCAACGTTGGCGACTCCCTAGGAACTCGAGTTCACTGAACTCGAGTACTATTTAGAACTTGATTTTGTGAAACTCGAGTACTAAAAAAGTAGTATATTGCTAAATATTTCCGAAACAGTGCTAGTTTGCTACAAATTTTGCAAAATGGTAGTATTTGGCCATTTTCACCGGTCTTCTTGGGCAACTTTAAGTCTTTAGTAACAACTTTTGACCCTAGAACTCAGATGTACAATGACAAAGTGGCTGGTGAAGAAAAACTATTAGGTGGTTCTTTTAATAGTGAGCTAATAGTCGAACAGTCAATCACTTAAGATTTAATTAATAATCCAATGATAATAAATAAATAATTATATAACGTTTGCTGTGTTTTATATCACCTCCTCTCCCATTTTCTATCTATCTCAATAATAAATTTTTAAAAAATTGTGGTCTACTTCATTGGTTATTGAAAAAGTTGTGATGGTAAAATAATTGTTATTGGGTTTGTCTAGAAGTGACTGTTTACAGCCAAATAGTCAACAACTAAGGTTAAAGTGATAATCCAATGATGATAAATAAATAATAATATATCTCTTGTAGTGTTTTATTAAAGTACCTTTAAAAAAAATATCCAATTTATCATATCAGACAAAAATACTGTGAACTATAATTAAACGTATATAATGTATATCAAACATTTTTCATATTATACTTGTTCACAAATATTTCAACTTATGTGCAAATATTTCAAACTTCATTACTTTTATTGATAGTATTGAATCTATTGATGGTATTTATTAAGGAGTGTCGTTATGTATGTAACACTTTTTACCAACAGATAAGGAAAAGATATAAATTACTCTAATTTAAGTAAAAATTTAAAAATGTTCCTAAATTTTATAATTTTTTGGGCGGTTTAAATCCATACATGATATGATTTTTATACATTAGAAAAAAATGAAATGACCCGATCAAGGTTTTTTTTTTTTTTTTTCCCTAGTGTATGGTTTCATGAGATAGAGAGAGAGCATGCTGAGAGTTAGATATTCCCACAACAGAGTTTAAGGGTTTAAGAACTTGTAGCTCACTATTTGAAATTTTAAACTGATCACACCCATCCTCCATTAGCAAGTATAAAGCATCAGCAAGTACATTTTGATGCCAATCTACTAACAGCTTGGTTATATGAAAGATTGTCTGTGTTTGTGTTCAGGAAAAGCAAGCAAAGATAGTGTAATTGGAAGATGACTCGGCTGAATCGAGAGGACCAAGGTCCATAGGCGCATAATTGGACACAACACCAATTAATAAAAGCTAAAGATTCTCCCAGATAATATAATTCACCAGAAAACATGATCAAAATATATGTAATAGCAAAAGTTTCAATACCAGTTATGCACACACAAATATTCATAAACTTCCCATTTCACCAGAGCATTGATTGCTAAAGTATAAACAAAACCCCTGGCCCTAGGATAAATCAAGCATCTATACAATCCAAAAAGAAAGAAAAAAAAAATTGTATGTGATTTTATATTTTCGTTCACAAGGCAAGGTAGTGTTGTTAAACAAGCAATAAGGCTATCTGCAAATTGTTTCTCGCGAAAAAGTAGTATCTCATATTCCAATATGTAATGGGTTTAGAGGGCGTTTGGATCCGCCGTTTGTGCGTCTACGTTTTTGCTTTTTTTTTTTTTTTACCCAGCAGCTTATTTTGACTTTTCAGCCATGAACAGTGCACAAATGCACTGTTTATGGGTCCCACAAATTTCACTTTTTAACAACTTTTTCATTAAAAATAGGTCCCACAAAACTATTCATATATTTAAAAATTATTTTGCTACAGTGTTTTCAGTTTTCAGTTTTCAGTTTTAGCAAAATAAATTCTATCCAAACGGATTTACTAAATCCATTTGGATAGAACTTATTTTGCAAAAAACCTATTTACTTTTTATTCCTTTGCAAATTGGTGAATATTGGATGTCTTATGCAAGAAAGGTGGATTGATTCTAATGATCATCAAGTTCCTCTTCCCAATATTCATTAACAATCTTACCACAGCCAGTCACCAAGTCAAAAGCTCCGTATAAAGCCAAAAAAATTATCTATTGGCTCTCAAGACCCAAATGATGGGCCTTCAAATCACTGCTGTGCTAGAATGAGCTTTCCTTTGAGCTTCTCCCAAGTCTCTCAGAAACCTGCTTTTTTTTGGCCAAAGTGATTATTGGATCAAAGGAAATCATGTAAAGCAAGTATAGTTTCCACTTAACTACATTCCATCAAAAAACTAGCCTCAAATTATCACTATATAACAAAACGTATCCTATAAATATGACAAAAGTATAAAATAAATACAATTTATGGATATTTGTATTAGTTGAGATTTAAGTTCACTTCAGTAAAGTGTGACTGAAGTTATAGAAGTCTGGCTTATAACAACCTTCCGTTCCCCAGGCTTGGGTCGAGATTGGATCAAAAATGGAACTTCAAAAAAATTTTGATTTGTAGATTTTAAGAAGCCACAAATCATGGCATGCTTGCAACCTACATGGGATGAATAATGCCAAACCAACATCCACAAGCCCAACATAGTTTCACCAAGTGTCAAATTAACATGATGCAATCCAACCCACAACTACATTCTCAAATTTGCAGCTGATGCAAGAAAGATGAAGGCCATAGAAGTTAGCATTTAGAGCTAGTGAGTGCCAAGCATGAACCACAGCTAGCACAGCAATAGTGTGCTTCTAAAATCACAATGATGATTCAAAAGCATACATACCCCTTAGAATTCAGAACCACCAAGTATAAAACGAATTCCAGAATTGCTGGCATTTTGTAAAGCAACAGAACGTGACTCTTCATATGTCGTCCCTCCAACAATGAATATGACTACTTCCTGTGGCCTGCTCAAACATGAAGTGTTTGTCATTCAAGCTATATTATCCAAAGCCATTTAAAAATCTTTATTTAAAGGCTATAACTTTCACTTCAAAGGCTATGGCTATCTCAAATATAAATTAATATTCAATCCTACAATAGTCTGTCCATGCTTGAAAAGCCTTTACTGTAGGATGTAACTGCAAAATGAAGGGGAAAGATAGGAGACTCGAGTAAAATGGTAGAGAAACTTGAGAGGATAGGTGATCAGGGGCATATATATCTGATTTTGACGTTGACATCTACTTCTAGCTTACCATTACTTTTGTTTCTGGAATTTATAGACATTTTTAATTTTATATCTTAGTCCTTTTACCCCCTTTTTTAGTATTTTCTTACGAGGGGAGGAGATTCCCCTCTTTTGTACATGTTAACTTTAGAGTAAAGATCCCATGTACTACAAAAGAAGAAGAAGAGGAAGGTCGAAGGTGTTCCAGCAGAACACGTTGCCTGTTGAAAGCTTTCTCCATCTCAGACTTTCTCACTCTCTAGACTAGAATGGTAGAGTCACCAAGACAAGAAACGGAAGAGGGCGGTGCTTTTTTTTTTTTTTTTTAGCTCAAAGGGCGGTGCTCTTTTGTAGTGATGTATGGCGGTTGGAGGATCAATCAAGCAAATAAAATTTACTGTATTTGTTAATATCCAAAACTTAGGATAGACTTCAAAAGGTTTTAATATTATTTTTTTTATAATAAAAAAATTGTGCCAACAAAAAAAAAAATTGTAAAAGAAACTAGTCAAGTTTTTTTTCCAATAATTAAAAAAAATCATTTTATAAATTAATATACTTAGGACATCTGTTATTTTGTTCAGAATAATATATATTTGATAAATAAAATTTTGTTTCTACTAAATTAATTTTTTAGGGGTTAAACATTATTATTATTATAAATTTAGTAGTAACCCTTTGATTCTCAAAAAAAAAAAAAAAGTCCCTTTCGATAAAAAAAAATAGTGGTAGTTATTTATCAAAAAAAATCCGTTTGATGATATTTGACATTTCTTTTTCTTTTTTTTAATGGAAAACAAGTAGTATTTAATTGTAGAAAGTGACAAATGAAATAAAAAGAAAAAGAATAAAAAAACATCTTACAATACAAACAGCGTCAACTTTGCTTTACATGCATACGATTTGGATATCCAATCAAAATGCTTATCTAAACCTCCCTTGCAGTCACTTTTCTTGCGCGTGCTTGCTACACTGTCCAATTCGCGATCCTCCGAATAGTATTTATTTGAGACTATTTATTGGCCAAAATGGCCCAATACTACAATTTTCAGAAATTTTTAGCAAAAAAACACTGTTTCGGAACTAAATAGAGAAATACCACTTTTATGATGCGGTTTGAAAGGCTCGAAACTCGAGGACATTTAAGACACTTGAGTTAAGAAGTTTTAGCAGGTAAACATTTGCTGGCGACCGTTGGAAATTTGGCGAATAAAAAAAATAATGTGATATTTTCGGCTTGGTATACTCGAAATTTTACCATGACACAATACTCGAGTATAACATGCTCGAGTACCTTTTATAAATAAAATGTTGTTTATTTTATTTCTACAGTACTCGAGCTCACCAAGCTCAAGTACCTTGTAACTTTTTTTTTTTTTTTTTTTGGGATTATCGACAAATAAACATAAACATAAAATGTTGTTTATTTTATTTCTACAGTACTCGAGCTCACCAAGCTCTTGTAACTTTTTTTTTTTTGGATTATCGACAAATAAACATAAACATAAAATCTTGTTTATTTTATTTCTACAGTACTCGAGCTCACCAAGCTCGAGTACCTTGTAACTTTATTTTATTTTGTTTTGGGATTATCGACAAATAAACATAAACATAAATCTTGTTTATTTTATTTCTAGTATTTTCCAGCTCACTAAGCTCGAGTACCTTGTAACTTTTCTTTTCTTTTTCTTTTTTTGGGGTAATAAATCGACAAATAAACATAAACATAAAAATAAGTAGCTTTTTTATGTATTTATTTATTTAAATAGAAGAATTGTAAAATACAGAGATTTTAATTTCAAAATATGAATTTAATTTCTACATTAAGTAAAACTGTTACATTGTTTTTTCTCATAAAAATTGTTCACTTTTTTTTTTGCGTAAATTATTTTTTGTTCACCGTTTAAAAAATTGTTCGGCTGTTTTTTCATAAAACACCTAGTAAAATCATGTTTTCTAAATTTAAATGCCAAATTGTAATCTTTTTCATGTTTGAATTTCACAATAATTGAATCTATTTTTCTGCATTGATAAAATCTACTTCTACATTAATAAAATTTTCTCTCTGCACATCATGTTTATTGTATATTCGAATCTGCTTACTGCATTCATAAAATTTGATTTTTGCATTAAGTAAAACTGTTCACTATTTTCTCATAAAAATTGTTCACTGTTTTCTGCATAAACTATTTCTAGCATTCTGCGTAAAATTATTTTCTGTTCAGTATTATTTAAAAAATTGTTCACTCACTTTTCTGCGTAAATTATTTTTTGTTCACTATTTGAAAAATTGTTCGTTCTTTTCTCATAAAACACCTAGTGAAATCATGTTTTTTAAATTTAAACGCCAAATCTGAATGTTTTTGTTTGAATTTCACAATAATCAAATCTATTTTTCTGCATTGATAAAATCTACTTCTACATTAATAAAATTTTCTCTCTGCACATCATGTTTACTGTATATTCGAATCTACTTACTGCATTCATAAAATTTGTTTTTTGCATTAAGTAAAACTGTTCACTGTTTTCTCATAAAATTTGTTCACTGTTTTCTGCATAAACTATTTCTAGCATTCTGCATAAAATTATTTTCTGTTCAGCATTATTTAAAAAATTGTTCACTCACTTTTCTGCGTAAATTATTTTTTGTTCACTATTTAAAAAATTGTTCGCTATTTTCTCATAAAACACCTAGTAAAATCGTGTTTTCTAAATTTAAACGCCAAATCTGAATGCTTTTTCATGTTTGAATTTTACAATAATCGAATCTATTTTTCTGCATTGATAAAATCTACTTCTATAGTAATAAAATTTTCTCTCTGCACATCATGTTTACTGTATATTCGAATATGCTTACTGCATTCATAAAATTTGTTTTTTGCATTAAGTAAAACTGTTCACTGTTTTCTCACAAAAATTGTTCACTATTTTCTGCATAAACTATTTCTAGCATTCTGCATAAAATTATTTTCTGTTCACCATTATTTAAAAAATTGCTCACTCACTTTTCTGCGTAAATTATTTTTTGTTCACTATTAAAAAAATTGTTTGCTGTTTTCTCATAAAACACCTAGTGAAATCATGTTTTCTAAATTTCAACGCCAAATCTGAATGCTTTTTCATGTTTGAATTTAACAATAATCGAATCTATTTTTCTCATTGATAAAATCTACTTCTACATTAATAAAATTTTCTCTCTGCACATCATGTTTACTGTATATTCGAATTTGCTTACTGCATTCATAGAATCTTTTTTTTGCATTAAGTAAAACTGTTCACTGTTTTCACATAAAAATTGTTCATTGTTTTCTGCAGAAACTGTTTTAGCATTGGCGCGGTTATTGTACTTAAATGGTTTTTGTGTTTTTTTTTTTTTAAAATATGTAACCATATGAATAATGGACAAACTCCATGAAAGAAAAATGAGTGATTCGTATAAATCACCTAATGGTAAGTGCCTCAAAAAATTCAAATTTGTGAAAAAGTTCGAATTAGTTGAATGTAGAAATTCAGGAAAAATCAATGGAAAATCAATGAACGTACCAAATCGTGAATGTGTACATAAGATGTACAGATAGTCTAGACTTGTTGAGAAATTTGACTTCATTGAAAGTACAAAATAATGAAAATTCAATGGAAAAGTATGTACGTTAGATGTACAAATCGTATGAATTTGTTTAAAAATTTGAATTCGTTGAACGTACAAAACCGTGAAAGCTCAAGGAAAAATAGTGTACATTAGATGTACAGATAATACGAGTTTGTTGAAAAATTCGAATTCGTTGAGTGTGTAAAATCGTGAAAATTCAAATGAAAATTGAAGAACATACCAAATTAAGTAAACTCAATGGAAAATTAATTACATTAGATGTATAGATCATCCAAATTTGTTTCCAAATTTGAAGTTGTCAAATGTACAAAATTGTGAAAATTCAATTTAAAACTGTTTACTAATGTATTGATCATCTTGATTTGATGAAAATTTCAAAATTGTTGAATGAACAAAATCGTGTAAACTCAATGGAAAATCAAAGAACGTACCAAATCATTGAGCAGCACATGTAGCACTGCAAACATCAGTGTAGCAATGGTGGACAGCTCACCCCCAAAATTGATGCAAAAACTTTCCAGGGATGCTCTGCATCCTTGAAAACGGTGCATTACAAAGGGTTGCATATTTGTGTATTCATGTGAGTATGGATGGGTACTTCTGCTCGAGGGCTCAATAGTACCGAAAGCTGAGACGGCACATGTAGAACTTTTACTATCTTTGGTCATTTTCAAGGATGCTACTCGAAACGCTCTTCCCATAATCGCGTGACTGCGGTTAGAAGTAATAGCACATGGGTATTTCTAGTCAGGGCTCAACAAGTAATGTACAATAAATCTAATTTGGGTGATAAGTGTTATGTGTGTAACATTTCAAATTACACAAACAGAATATTGGAAACATCAACATATCTAACTGGAGGCATTTCACTTCCTAAGGTGTTTCCTACATTACAAAGCAGAAGACATTGTCCAACCAAAGCACAAGAATCATATGTAGCAACAAAGAACAGCAGGGAAAAAATGAGCAAGTGATTTCATATAAATTTAGGCAAAACTAATGAACAGTTAATCTTTAGATTTGCAAAAGTTGAATGTTCATAATCATCAGTTGTCAGACATTAACAACAACATTTTGTATTGCACATAACGTGTAGACATTAACAACAACGTTTAATGTTCGTAGGTAGAAATTTTTGGAAATCATCATTACTTGAATCTGAGAAGTCTGAAATATCTCTTTCATCATCTAATGTAGTAACTTCATTAATAGACTTGATGGCTCACTCTTGCGCCTTCCCCTTTAGATGCTTCCTAGCTTTTTGGATTGCATGAAAACGGTCTAATCGCCTTTGCATTTGATTGTTCTCTTGTTCAAGACAAGCAAGTATGTTGGCAGGTTCATCTCTAGGTAACTCAGCTGAGCATGCCTTAGGAACTCGTAACCCATGCCATCGACAATACACCTCCAACTCACACCTCTTCTCGTATAGGATTGACCATGGTGGTTCTGCTACGGTGAACTCTATTGCGGTGGTATCCGTACTTAGTTTTGTAGGTTTGCCGACCATGATGTGCCCGACACTTCCAAGACTCTCGTACGTGTATATTGGCATATTAAGGAAATCTCTCTTCTTTCCAACCCATTTCCCTCCATAGTGGTCTGTGTATGTCTGTAGTTGTTGATTTGCTAGAACTTGTGATAATCCATTTGTTGAAGTAGATCTAAACTTGTTTCGCATTGTACGATTTGATGTTGAGGTGTTGCGACTCACAACTTAGTCAATCTATGAAATTATTGGGGGTAGAAATAAGATCATTATTGTGGTGCATTTATAACTTCATTTCATATTCCAAGCATTATAATTTCAGTTATTAGGGCTTGTCATGTCAATACAGGCTGAAAAAACACTACATGAACAGGATTTTAAATGTTCCCAATGTCACAATGAGATTTGAAAATGTGGGCAATAGTTGCAGTGTTCTTGAACAGAGAATCATATTTAACTGACACAGTGCTATGTCCCTAGCACCAGGGTACGATTATTCATATATTTAAGTATTCTCATGAATGTGGATGATATGGCTGAATAGTGTGTGAAATCATGCCGAGCTGTTGAGCAGCATGTGTGAAACAGTGGCGTCTGTTGGCACATGTGGTTCGTATGACTACAGTTGGTGCTACAGCAGCAGGCTAGTGACGTGTTTTCAAAAAACTACTCATGCCACAGTTGGTGTTGCATCATGTTTTCTGCATAAATTATTCACTGTTCATTAGGTGTTTTATGATCCACATGCTCTAATACCAATGACTACCCAGGAGAGAGCATAACAGTAATATGGAAGCAGAAACAATGATAAAATAGATAATAAACAAGTAAATAGCAAAATAGATATATTCAAAATAAGGTTAAAATGAAGTATGGAATATGAAAACAAAAACTAGTAAAATCTTACTTGAATAAAAACTTCAGTCTTTGATAAACTTGAAAACAAACTAATGTCTTTGATACAAGCTTGAAAATAAAAGCTATGCGAAGAGAAAGGTTACAAGATTACAAGATGGGAGAGAGTTCAAAAGTCTTTCTGAGGGAGAGGGAAGGCTGTTACAAAAGGCTTTCTAAAACTTGGAACTTAAAAGCTTAGAATCTTAGAAACTTAGAAACTTGTCTTCTGTCTTCGTAGTGCGTCTCTTTTATAGGTGAAATGAACCATGGTAAAGTAATCTGAGTAGGTAAATTTAACTCAAGTTAATCCTGCGGTGGTATGGAAATTAGTACTAATGAGTAATAGTCGTTTGCGTCTGCGGGAATCTTTCAAGATCTCGGGAATCTATCAAATCTCTTTTTACCCATGCTAGTAAATAGTAGTAACTTTTGAACATCTGTCTGTATCTGTTTGGACTGTCTTGATTTCTCTAAAAGCTATTCACGCGTGCTGGTGAATAGTGATTAGTCGAGTACTGTAGAAATAAAATAAACAACATTTTGTTTATAAAAGGTACTCGAGCATGTTATACTCAAGTATTGTGTTGCATGGTACTCGAGTATACCAAGCTCGAGTATCACATTATTTTTTTTATTCGCCAAATTTCCACCTCAGCAGTGCCACGGTGGCAAAACTTCTAGGAACTCAAGTGTCTTAAGCTCGAGTTCCAAATGGTACTCGAGTTTGGCAAACTCGAGTACCATAAAAGTGGTATTTCCCTATTTAGTTCCGAAACAGTGTTTTTTTGCTAAAAATTTCTGAAAATTGTGGTATTGGGCCATTTTGGCCCTCTTATTAGATTATTAAGATTTCATATTTTGAAATTAAAATCTCTGTATTTTACAATTCTTCTATTTAAATAAATAAATACATAAAAAAACTACTTATTTTTATGTTTATGTTTATTTGTCGATAATCCCAAAAAAAAGAAAAGAAAAGAAAAGTTACAAGGTACTCGAGCTTAGTGAGCTGGAGTACTGTAGAAATAAAATAAACAGCATTTTATGTTTATGTTTATTTGTCGATAATCCCAAAACAAAATAAAATAAAGTTACAAGGTACTCGAGCTTGGTGAGCTCGAGTACTGTAGAAATAAAATAAACAAGATTTTATGTTTATGTTTATTTGTCGATAATCCAAAAAAAAAAAAAAAAAAGGTACAAGAGCTTGGTGAGATCGAGTACTGTAGAAATAAAATAAACAACATTTTATGTTTATGTTTATTTGTCGATAATCCCAAAAAAAAAAAAAAAAGTTACAAGGTACTCGAGCTTGGTGAGCTCGAGTACTGTAGAAATAAAATAAACAACATTTTATGTTTATGTTTATTTTTCGATAATCCCAAAAAAAAAAAAAAAAAAAGTTACAAGGTACTCGAGCTTGGTGAGCTCGAGTACTGTAGAAATAAAATAAACAACATTTTATTTATAAAAGGTACTCAAGCATGTTATACTCGAGTATTGTGTTGCATGGTACTCGAGTATACCAAGCTCGAGTATCACATTATTTTTTTTATTCGCCAAATTTCCACCTCAGCAGTGCCACGGTGGCAAAACTTCTAGGAACTCAAGTGTCTTAAGCTCGAGTTCCAAATGGTACTCAAGTTTGGCAAACTCGAGTACCATAAAAGTGGTATTTCCCTATTTAGTTCCGAAACAGTGTTTTTTTGCTAAAAATTTCTGAAAATTGTGGTATTGGGCCATTTTGGCCCTATTTATTAGTAAATGGAGAAAGTTTACTCCCAATCCGTTCCGAAAATAGTTAGAAAGAAATATTCACATTTATTTTAGTCATTATTGTGGTCAATTGGTGTGTTATGTTTGGTAACTATTTTTTCTCCTTATTTTTTGCTTCTGAAAATAATTTTTTATTTTTGAGACCAAATAAATTGTTTGACAACTGTTGATGCCCATTTTTGGAAATCTATACCCAAAAGCCTATGAGGAAGAAAGCTCAATAAGTTGCAAGATGAAAAGTAAGGCCCAAAGGCCCACCAAGAAGACCAAAGAGCAAGAGAGGTCGAAAGGAAGAAACGCAAGGGAAAGTGGTCTGCAGCAATACAAATTTGCTGCAAAATACAAATTTGCCGCAGAATACAAATCTGCTGTAGAATGACTTCAGCAGAAGAAGATAAATTGGGCTCAAAACCTTTTTGATCCATTCATCATTATTTGGCCCACAAAGGCCTAAATCCTTTTGTATAAAAGAGATAGGCGTAAAAACTAACATGAAGAAGCACGATGAAAAGAAATAAGGAACGACAGGAAGTGTTAGCAGCAGGAATCACGTGAAGGAAAAAAAAGTCAAATCTAAGGAAATGACAAACGCAGCAGGAAACTCGTGAAGAAATAAGACAAAAAACACGCAGCAGGATGAAACAGAACTAAATTGCTACGACAGAAATGATGTGGGAGACAAAAACAGAAGACGATAGAGCAAGTATAGAAGGGCCAAGGCACCACCAACCTGTACCCATCCAATACAGGGGAGGTGGGCCCATGGTCAAGGAGACTTAGAGGGTGTGGTTTGGTGGTGAGGGGAAAAGGGGGTCTATATTTGGTTTTTTGCCATAAGTTCTTTTGGGAGTATACCTTGCTGGGATGGTATCTTATTCAAAAGAATTAGTAGATGGTTGAGACCATTTGATGCATGCCATAGAGTTAGGTAGTGAGGTAGCCCAATCCTTGCCCATTTGAACCTAGAGATAGAGGTATACAGCAAGAACAAACAAAAATGAATTTTGTCGAGAAATGAGTAATGGTGCATCAAACAAACTGAGCAATGGCAGTGGTTGGGACAACCAATGGGTCAGTGGGTAGTCTTGAATGGATGCCCACAATGAACAAAAAACAATTGGTGAAGCCCTAGGGGTAAAGGGGAGAAATCCCATTGAATTAGCTCACTATAAAATGAGAAGGGGGGAACCCATGAAAAGGAGGCAGTAAGCACGGGAGACCCAATGGGAAGGGGGCCCAAGAGAGGAAGCACCTAAAGAAAAAGACCCAAGTGAGAAAAACAACTTACAGCAAGAGAGTAGTGAGGAAACTAAGAGTAAAAAAAAAAGAACGGAGAGAAAGAAAGAAATTGGTAAAGAGAAGAGAGAAAACGCAGCAGGAATAGGGGCATACATCAATAGACCATCCTTTCCCTTGCTCTTAGCAAACCCACTCTTTGAAGTCTCAAAAAAGTAATAGCTAGTAGCCATTTAGGCCTATTCTCCAAAATGAATAACTTTGATGGCAAAAGCTTATGGCAGGAGTCTATGACAAGGTTATTCAATTTGGAGTTTGGGTTCCTTTTTGAATTACTTATTCTATGGAAAGATTCAATGATTGATTTCTATTGCAAACATATTTGATTTCACTCATTAAAACTTATATCTGCTGTATTTACTTATCCTGTTGTAGCATGTTTTTTATCATGTCTGTCGCATCAGTTGTCCTGCTGCGGTATTTTTAGTTATTGTACTAGTTATTCTGTTGTAGCACCTTTTTATTATATTTACTGTGTTAGCTATTATACTAACTAAACCTTTTCTACCGAAGCTTTCTTCTACATTTGTTGTTACATGTTTTGCTTTTGACTCATCATCCTGCCATAAGTATATTTATACATATGACTTGTTTCTCATGGTCTGCAGAATGCATTTTATAGATGTATATGTGTATACGTATAAGTATATTTATGAATATATGTATGTATATATTTGAGAATATGCTAACCCATGTAAGTTAACACTTGCTTGATTGGTAATTTCTTTGGGTTTTAGATTTATTTATGTGCAGGGAGTAAAAAAGCATTTCTGCAGAAAATAAAGAGTAGTCATTCACAATAGACAGCTTTATTAACACAGCAGAAAACTTAACTGCACGACAAACAGCTTTATTAACACAGCAGGAAGCTTAACTACATAGCAGACAGCTTTATTAGCACAACAAAAAGCTTAAATTTATAGCAGACAGCTTTGTCGCACAACAGAAGGCTTTACAGCAAACGGCTTTAATGCACAGCAGACAGCTTTGTTACATAGCAGAAGGCTTTATAGCAAATAGTTTTACTGCACGGCAGAAAATTTCACTGCATAGCAAAAAAGTAAGACCTGCGGCAGAAACTGGAGAAAGGTTCTTTCTGCGGATGAAACAGAGGATATGCCCACTTTGCAGTGTCTTCCCTGGGACTTGGACTCATCGTTTGCGCACAAGCCGAACCAAGGATGGTTGCTATTGGACCGGTCCCAACTTCTTGATCCAGAAAACTTTGGGCCTAGTGTAGCAGGAGGCGACCCAGTCCAACATTTGAAAAAAAGGCCCACACATTTAAATTGGCGACTCCATTGGGAAGTTGGGATCAAGATGGGGAGAATGAGATATTTATCTTCCGCAAAAATGTTTCCAAGTCCATACCAAAGCAAGATGTGGATGTTCTTAAACCGTCCAAGCGAGGCCCTCAGGAAAGTTTCCAAAACATCACAGCAATACCATAGTGGAATTCTATGGTGGAGTATCACGACAACATTACAACAAAACGGTGTTGTGGAATTCTATGGCAGAATATTGCAGCAACGTTACGGCATGATAGTACTGTAGCAGAATTCTATGGCAGAATATTGCAGCAACGCTACTGCAAGATAGTACTGTAGCAGAATTCTATGACAGAATATTGCAGCAACACTACAACAGGATAGTATTGTAGCAGAATTCTATGGCAAAATATTGCAGCAATGCTATGACAAGATAGCACTGTAGCATAATTCTATGGCAGAATATTGCAGCAACGTTACGGCAGGATATAATAGAAGGCCTTCATAATATTTGGTCCTATCCTTTAAATGCCATTTGTTCTCCTTGTCATGCATGTAAGACATGTGACAAGCCACTTATTCAAACATGCAACTCTCCTAAAAGGCCACTTATCACTTTTTGCTCTCATTTCTTTTAAGGAAACACTAGAAGCTTTCTAAACTCCCTCCATCTCCACCTTCGAGTCCCGCATTTAGAAGAGAAAAATCTCTTCATTCCCTCACAAGGTTTTAATCATTTTTTTTATGCTAGTTATTCTAGCTCTATTTCCCCTCAAGAACCAAAAGCTAAAAACAAAAAAAATGAAGCTATAGAAGCCAAAGGAAAACCTTCATCATTGCTACACTGTGGTGAATACATTTTTTCCCTTGTGAAGTGTCCTTCAGTAGACTTTTCCATAAGTGCAAAATGTCCTGCCGCAGAAATTTCGTAGCAGAAAGTACGGATCCTTCGGCAGACTATTTATAGCAGAATTTGCTGAATTTCAGAAGTGTAGAATGTTTCCTCCAGTAGAATTTTTTCAGAAGTGCAAAATGTCCCTCCGCAGAAATTTCGTAGCAGAAAGTACAGATCCTTCGGCAGACTGTTCACAGCAGAATCTGTTGAATTTCAGAAGTGTAGAATGTTCATCCGCAGAATATTTTGTAGTAGAAAATTTCAAAAGCCAGAATGTTCATTGGAAAAATATTTCGTAGTGGAAAGTTTCAGAAGACAAAGTGCAGATCCTTCGACAGACTGTTTATAGCAGAATCTGCTGAATTTCAAAAATGCAAAATGCCCATCTGTAGAATATTTTATGGCAAGAAGTTTTAGAAGCCAAAGTGCAGATATCTCAATAGAATGTTTTGTAGCAGAATTTTTTTATTGAAGTCTAGCAAGTCTTTTCGCAGAATATCCTACCACAAAATTCAGCATCGAATTCTTGAACTTTCTAAGTGCAATCACAAATCCAACGTGATTTTTCTTCTACAACAAAAGTAACCATTCCCCATAAAGAATTCATGGGAACACCGATAGTGTGAAGACGAGTAAAAGGGTAATGGACGATTCCGCTACAGCAAGAAATTCAAGTCTAGATCTTACTCAACAAATTTGAGACTTGTTCTTAAAGTAAGAGAGGTGCATACAAAGCCTTTCATGTTCACTTTTGCTAAATCAATCTTTTGCTACTACATCAACAAATATATCAGTATCAATGAAGGGAGGAGGGAGAAGTAATCAATTCGGCGATATCGAAACATCCGCTTTCAACCAAAGAATACATTGAAGGCATGTGACAGGGTGCTGAAGTGTCCAAATTAAACCTAGACCTTGGAATGAAGCCAACCACTCAGTTATTGCGTACTCTCCATAAAGAAGCCCAAATCTACAAGCTGCTTGGAAACTGCTCTTTGTCCATTATCGGGTCTAGCAAACTGATTCAACAACCTTGAAGAGTTGAAAAGTTTTTCTTTGAAGCACCTCAGAGAATTTATGTCTAGAGTGGCATTAATGATCATGATCTTTATGATATTTCTAAGAAAGAATGTATCAGATCACTTGTACTACAAACTAAACAACTCCACCATAACTTTTCAAGTCATGAAGCTCATGGATGCCTACGTCTCATCCTAGAAGAACTCTACAACAGTGACAAACTCAAAGCTCATTCCTTCAGCTTGTGTACAAGAGGAAAATAGCATAAACAATTGCTCACACACATTTTGCTGTGAATAAAGTTGCTTATCTTATTACTGCAAAAAATTATTACGTGGTTTTTATTGAAGGCATTCTACCACAAGGGCATTCTGCCACAAGAATAAAGAAGTATGCTGCCCCAAGAAGATGTTGGCACGTCATGGGAAAATTCTACATTAGAAGCCTCTGCTCTTGGCTATTACTAGCCAACCATGGGGCAAGAGACATAGCAAGCTCCATCTAAATATGCCCAAATTCTTTAGCAACGAAGAATTTCTACAATATGGCAACTTATAGGTCTATGGCATCTAACTTTTTTTACCGAAGAATGCATGAACCACATGATGGAGCATCAACACCAAGAGAGGGTGATATCAAGCTCATCCAGTTGTCTCACATACTGGGGGTTAAAGCTCATCCTGCAGCAAATATGAGAAGCCTTTTGCTGAAAGCTAAGGGGTTATTCTTATATGCTGGGAGCTGTCTCATTTTGCAACAAAATTTGGGAAGCCTTCTACAGAAAGCTAAGGACTCATCCAGTTGTCTCACATGTTGGGGGCTAAGGCCCATTTTGCAGCAAATTCGGAAAGGCTTCTACAAAGTGCTTAGAGTATCAATATGTAGCAGCAACATTACCCATTATGAAATAATCATTAATGGTGGCATTTCAACAAATATACATTCATCTGCCACTTGATCTGCAGCAACTTCAAACTTCATGATGTGACATAGTGCAACACTCATGCAATTTGTTGCAACCTACCATGGTCAAGAAACATTCTAGTTTGCGATGAAGCAGTAACATCATTTATCTTTTACAAAAGCTTGGTGTGTTGTGTGGTTCAAAAAAGCTCGGAGGAGGAGAGTAATGAAGTGAAAGAAACAAAGAAGTTATGGCAGAAAATGATGTACAGGTTACGGCAAAAGAAAAAATTGGAGGAAATTAACCTGGGGTCGGACCCATGGGAACGAAGACCTATCTCAATTAACTCAAGACTATTAGAAAAGGAGAAATCAGAATTGATACTGTTGCTGAAAGAATTCAAAGATGTCTTCGCATGGGATTACAGTGAAATGCCAGGATTGGATCCTGGGCTAGTAGTGCATACATTGAATGTGGACCTCAAGGCCAAGCTAGTGGCCTAGCTTGCTAGGGTATTCTACATTGAGATAGAAGGGGTAAAGCTTTGAGTGGAAAGAAATACAGCAGGCAGCCTTCAAAAGGCTGCGGCAAATCACGATGAACCTTACTACTGTACAAGCTCCAATCCGCAAAAAGCCATTATTACTCTACCTAGCCACTAACTCGTATGCCATAGGTGCATTGATTGCCCAAGAAGATGAAAGTGGCATAGAGTAGCCGGTTTACTACATCAGTCGTGCCTTAAAGGATACAGAAACTCGTTACCCAAAGGTAGAAAAGGCATTCCTGGCCATAGTATATGCCTCGCAAAGACTACGCCATTATTTCTTGGCTTACAAAGTGTGGCTGATGACTGGGTCTCATGCAATCAAAGCTTTGTTGCGGCAGCCAATTCTTTTTGGCAAAATATCCCAGTAGTTGTTGCAATTGTCACAATACGACTTGAAAGTGGGAACGCCCAAGGCGGTAAAGAGCCAAGCTATAGCAAACTTGCTAGTGCAATTCTCGGGAGAAGAAGAATTCCCATTGGATGATGAGGTCCCATGAGAAGTAGCTATGACAGAAGAAGCCAGAAAGCAATGGGTGATGAATTTTGATGGGTCTTCTACCACCCAGTCATGAGGAGTGAGAGTAGTTTTGTATCATGAAGAAAACAAGGTCGTGGTGCTTTCATTAGAATTCTCTTATTTAAACAACACGGTAGAATTATATGTAAAGGTGAACCAACAAGCACTACAATAGAAAATAAATGCTTTTCGTGAGACTTTAAGGCTTCAAGAGTGCTTTGCAGAAAAGCTGAGTGACAAGGGAATTCACAGCAGGAACAAAAGGTGGAAATCAATGATGAAGTCCAAGCATCTCTCTAGCAACGCATTTAGCGGCAGACCACTTAAGACACTGCCAAGCTTAGTAACATGAGAAAGAAGAATTGGAAGAAATAAGCGGAAAACTACAACAAAGTTAAGAGATTTAGTTCACAACAACATCTATGCCTTTTCACAAAAAAGGCAATGATATCCTCACCAACAGCGGCTGTGGCAGAATGACAAGAAGAATATGTTAAAGAGAAAAAAAGAAAAAAAGAAAAAAAAGGCAAACATGGAGGAATCAATAGTTGCTATGGCAGAATGACAAAGAAAATGTTTAGAAGGTGAAGATTTCTCATGAAAGCATCCTCGTTTCCCTTGGAAAAATATCTGTAGTGGCACCACTTGTAGGCCCCTTAAAATGAGTGGCAGACTCAGTCACGTCTATAGAAAGATCAATTTTGCAATAGAATCAGAATTTATGGCAGAATCAAAAACAGCCCGCAATGCAAATAGCAAAGGTACAAGAGTATTGATGATCTTGGGGGCTAAAAGGTCCCTATTATTGCAACAATGCATTTGCCCATGTTAGTAGTAGCTCCGAATAAGGAGGCCCTCCATAAATACAGCATCACTGAAAGAAACTTGCCTTTCTACAAGGCCCAACATCCTTCTCCGCAGAAACTCCATCCTGGCAAAGAATACATGTGTTCTTCAACACAACAGAAAGTATTATCAGTAAATGAAAGAGTACTTTACTATGATGAGGGCTGGCAATGTTAGCTTTACGCTTTGTTTTGAGCAAAAGAAATGAAAATACATGAATGCAAAGAGAAGAAGAAGGCACAAGAAAAGGGAGTGAAGCCACCCTTTGATCTACACACTTAGAGGAAGCTTTTCTCTTGTGAAAGAACTCTACTTGAAGAAAGTGATGTGGTAGAGCTGTTTTGATGAAACTCTTTTCAGTTGTTCGCTTATATGCGAAGGTAGTAGAAGACAACACTTTCTCTTTCTTTAGAGAATGAATTAAGCTCGAAGTGAAGCAACCTTTGGTGGCTAAAAGAAATGAAAAATGAAGACCGTAAGGAGGATCCTTGCTTTGCAAAAGTGATGTTCGAGAAGTTGACAAAAAAGAAGAGTCAAAGAGTCCAAAGAGCCAATTTTGAGCATTCCACGACATCTGTCTTCTGACCATTCTTAGAGAGCAACTACACTTATGGAAGAATGAAGAGATGATACTAAGGAATACATGGGGAAAGTAAGTTAGCTGAAGCAGTCAAGCCTATTCTTCTGCCGCAGAATCGACTACAACCTTCACTTCCTAGAATATAGGTGCTACTCTAGCAAAAGCAGAGTAAGGGGTGCATTAACGTAGAAGAAATAAGTGCATGTATTACATATTCTACAGAAGCAAAGAAATGAGTATTTATCCCTACAGAAGCAAAGAAATGAGTACTATTGTAGAAGTTCAAGATCACAAGGAATTTCCAAGAAGTAGACCAAGAAACAAGCAAAAGAATGATGAAGAAGGGAAGGGTGCACACATCATCATCATCGACAATTCCTTAAAATAAGGGTAGTGTTGATGCCCATTTTGGCAAGGAGGCCCAATAGCAGGAAGAAGAAGCCCAACAACGTGGGCAAAAGAGAATTAGATAGAAAAGCCATTAAGCCCAAGCGGCAAAAATAATGGATCATAGGTCCATAAAGCAAACAAATGGACCTTGAGGAAGCAAATGAGCTTAAAAAGGCCCGGAAAGAGAGAATTAGCAAACCTATAGGTAATATGGATGTAGAAAAGTGAGAATGGGCCACAGCTGTCACAGCAGGCTCGAAGTAATATAAGTAAAGAAAATAAGGGGCAATGGAAAGTCCATAAGCCCCAAGAATGAAGTATAAAGTAATTGGGCCAGGGAAGTCTAAGGAGTTAGTAAAAGCCTATGGGAAGTACAAAATTAGAAAGGGCCAAAGAAGCCCCAAGAAAGTAAATGGGACAAAGGAGCCCGAATGGGACGAAGGAGCCCAAAAGCAATGAAACGGGCCGAGGATGCCCAAAAGAATAAAAAGGGACAAAGGAGCTCGAATGGGACAAAGGAGCCCAAAAGCGATGAAACGGGCCAAGGATGCCTAAAAGAATAAAATGGGCCAAAGGAGCCTGAAAGTGGTGAAATGGGTTAGGAAGCCCAAAACAGCATAAGTACAAGCCCAATGATAATACTGGGCTACGAGCGTGTAGCAGAAGGAAAGCATGCAGTAGGCCCAAAAAAGGCCCAACATGCACAAGTCAAATAATAACATGCAGGCAATCAGTAGAAACAATTGAGCTAAAAAGAGGCAAAGTCTTCAGCAAATTTGCTTCAGGTGACAACAACAAAACCACCACCCTCATGAGCAACAACTTTTTTTTGGCTACCCTTGGAGGGTCATAAATTTGTAGAAAGAAAGAGAATGACTTGCCTAAGGAGAGTAAAGATTGAAACAACATGCACGCAAAGAAAAGAAGAGAAGCATTCACATGTGAGTTGTGAGACAACCCGCGAAACAAAACTGCATGAGTTTTCGCATACGAATTTCAGGAGTAATCCATATGGTTAGGGGGCTGAATGTTGATGCCCATTTTTGCAAATCTATACCCAAAAGCCTATAAGGAAGAAAGCCCAATAAGTTGCAAGATGAAAAGCAAGGCCCACCAAGAAGACCAAAGAGCAAGAGAGGTCGAAAGGAAGAAATGTAAGGGAAAGTGATCTGCAGTAATACAAATCTACCACAAAATACAAATCTGCCATAGAATACATATTTGCCGTAGAATATAGTTCTTCAGCAAAATGGCTTCGGCAGATGAAGATAAATTGGGCCCAAGACCTTTTTGATCCATTCATCATTATTTGGCCCACAAAGGCCCAAATCCTTTTGTATAAAAGAGATAGGCGTGAAAGCTAACATGAAGAAGCACAATGAAAAGAAACAAGGAACAACAGGAAGTGTCAGTAGCAGGAATCACGTGAAGGAAAGAAAAGTCAAACATAAGGAAATGACAAACGCTGCTAGAAATGGGTGAAGAAATAAGACAAAAAACACGCAGCAGAACGAAACAGAACTAATTTGCTACAACAGAAACGGCGTGGGAAACAAAAACAGAAGACGACAGAGCAAGTATAGAAAGGCCAGGGCATCACCAACTTGTACCCAGCCAATACAAGGGAGGTGGGCCCACGGTCAAGGAGACTCAGAAGGTGTGGTTTGGTGGTGGGGGGAAAATGGGGTTTATATTTGGTTTCCTACCATAAAGCTGGTTGTGAGGTAGCCATAGAGCTAGGTAGTGAGGTAGCCCAATCCTTACCCATTTGAACCTAGAGATAGAGGTATACAGCAAGAACAAACAAAAATGAATTTTGTCGAGAAATGAGTAATGGTGCAGCAAACAAATTGAGCAATGGCTGTGGTCGGGCCAACCAATGGGTCAATGCGTTATCTTGAATGGATGCCCACAACGAACCAAAAACAATTGGTGAAGCCCTAGGGGTAAAAGGAAAAAATCCCATTGAATTAGCTTACTATAAAAAGAGAAGGGGGGAACCCATGAAGAGGAGGCAGTAAGCACGGGAGACCTAATGGGAAGGGGACCTAAGAGAGGAAGCACCTAAAGGAAAAGACCCACGTGAGAAAAACAACTTACGGCAAGAGAGTAGTAAGGAAACTAAGAGTAAAAAAAAAAAAAAGAACGGAGAGAAAGAAAGAAAGTGGTAAAAGGAAGAGAGAAAATGCGGCAGGAATAGGGGCATGCATCAATAGACCATCTTTGGCATGCATCAATAGACCATCTTTTCCCTCCCTCTTAGCAAACCCACTCTTTGAAGTCTCCAAAAAGTAATAGCTAGTAGCCATTTAGGCCTATTCTCCAAAATGCACAACTTTGATGACAAAAGCTTATGGCAGGAGTCTATGATAAGGTTGTTCAATTTGGGGTTTGGGTTCCTTCTTGGTTTACTTATTCTATGGGAAGATTCAATGATTGATTTCTATTGCAAGTATATTTGATTTCACTCATTGAAACTTATATCTGCTGTATTTAGTTATCTTGCTGTAGCATGTTTTTTATCATGTCTGCTGCATCAGTTGTCCTACTGTAGTATTTTTACTTGCTGTACTAGTTACTTTGTTGTAGCACATTTTTATTATATTTACTATGTTAGTTATTATACTAACTAAACCTTTTCTGCCGAAACTTTCTTCTACATTTGTTGTTACGTGTTTTACTTTTGACTCATCATCCTGCCATAAGTATATTAATACATATAACTTGTTTCTCATGATCTACCAAATGCATTTTATAGATGTATATGTGTATACGTATAAGTATATTTATGAATATATGTATGTATATATTTGAGAATATGCTAACCCATGAAAGCTAACACTTGCTTGATTGGTATTTTCTTTGGTTTTAGATTTGTTTATGTGTAGGAATTAGAAAAGAATTTCTGTAGAAAATAAAGAGTAGTCATTCACAGTAGACATCTTTATTAACACAGCAAAAAGCTTAACTGCACTACAAAAAACTTTATTAACACAGCAGGAAGCTTAACTGCACAGTAGACAGCTTTATTAGCATAGCAGAAAGCTTAACTGCACGGCAGACAACTTTATTAGCACAACAGAAAGCTTAATTTTATAGCAGACAATTTTATAGTAGACAGCTTTATTGCATAGCAGAAGGCTTTACAGCAAACAGTTTTACTGCACGGCAGAAAATTTCACTGCATAGCAGAAAAGTAAGACCTGCGGCAGAAACTGGAGAAAGGTTCTTTCTGCGGATGAAACAGAGGATATGCCCACTTTGCAGCGTCTTCCCTGGGACTTGGACTCATCATTTGCGCACAAGCTAGACCCAGGAGGGTTGCTATTGGATCGATCCCAACTCCCTAATCCAGAAAACTTTGGGCCTAGTGCAGCAAGAGGCGACCCAGCCCAACATTTGCAAAAAAGGCCCACACAACAACCTAAAATGGATTGAAAACAAAAATTGTTCTCAAAACTCAATCTACGAAGGAAATTGAAAACATGTAATAAAAAGTTGTTTTCAATTTCTAATTTTCAAAAGTAAATGAAAGCATGCGACTAATTTAATGAAATTGTCTCATTTAATGAGTTAGCACTAGAGTTCAAATCCTAGTAACAACATATCTTAGTATTTTTTTTTTCAAAAAACTATATTTTTTTTTTAAATTTCAACTAACCAAACATATTTTCGATTTCAAAATTACAAGAAAATTGTTTTTTCTTAATACTCACAGAAACAAGTTTTTGAAAATAGAAACAAAAACTGTTACCAATCATAAAATGTCATAAATTTAAAAAAAAAAAAAAGTTAAACCCAAAATTCAAATATTCAATAAGTAGATGAGTCACAAAAACAAGTTTTAGTATTCGTTTGTGTATCTTGTAGGTTCTAATAACTTATTTGCAGAGTATTTATCAAAATAATATAATTTTTTATGTTAAATGTGTGACAAAAAGTTAAAAGTAGTTACTTTTTAAAAACTAAAAAATGAAGGATAAAGAGTTAGATTATATGTATATAAAAAAATAAAAATAAAAAGAAGCTGACACAAAAAGCCAAAAAAAAAAAAAAAAAACCTTTTTGCCTTTAGCTAAATGGACGCCAAAGGTGCTTGACAACATAAAGATGGATAACACTTGCTTAAATCTACTGTTTTGTACATACAACATGATAATAATTTTAAGAAAGCACTCTATATCATTGCCACATTCGCATCAAACCCTCAATATGTTGCTACTCTTAAGTTGCTGAGAAGGTTTGAGTTTAGTTAGTATGGTGATTGGAGGAGTGAGGATTTGTGAGATTTTTTGATGAGTTTTTAATGCAAGATCTAATAAAAGGTTGGGTAAATTTCACTAACTACCCCTGAGGTTTGGGGTAATGACAAATAGGTCCACAACTTCTCAAAACTAACCAATTTGGTCCAAAGTACAACTTAATCTCTGAACAGATTTAACGGAGGTTATTTTTTAACTCTCCCTTCTCTCTGACCAAAACTTCTCTTCTCTCCTCGAGTCCACTCTCTCTCTCTCTCTCTCTCTCATATTAACAAAAACACACAGAAAACCAAAAGTAGAAGGTTTCTCCATTTTGAGCCTCTCTAAGAGAGAACACACAGAAAAGAGAGGGAAAAAAAAGATATGGATTCAGACGAAGGAAAGCTATTCATTGGAGGCATAGCATGAGACACCAGCGAAGAAATCTTGACTGAGTACTTCACCCGGTACGGTCAAGTCATCCAAGCCATTATCATGCGCGAGAAACCCATTGGTGGCCCTCGTGGTTTTGGCTTTGTTGTCTTCTCTGACCCTTCTGTTCTTGAGCGTGTCCTCCAGGATAGGCACACCATCAATGGCCGCACCGTTAGTCTCTTTCCTCCCTCTATTTGCATTCACTTTCTTGTTTCAATTTTTGGTTTTCAGTTGTTTTTTGTATCTGGGTTTTGGTTTTTGAATTGGTTTGATTTGGGTGGCTGTGACTGTAAATCTGTGGTGGTTGGGCTCCTATTTATGGTTTTGGTTTGTGGTGGTGGGCTTTGTGACGATGGTGGTGAGGCGGTGGTTTTGGCCTCAACGAGTGGTGGTTTGAGATAGAGTGAGAAGAGAGAAGAGAAGTTTGGGTCAGAAATGAGAAGAGAGAGAAGGGAGAGTTAAAAATAACGTCTGTTAAGTTTGTTTATGGATTAAGTTGTACTTTGGACCAAATTGATTAGTTTTGAGAAGTTGTGGACCTGCTTGGCATTTTTCCAAACCTCAGGGATAGTTAGTGAAATTTACCTTAAAAGGTTTTATAGCAAGCTTGGACGTCCCTTGGGTCTAGTTTTTGAATAAGACTAAAGAGTGAAGCTATTGACCCCTATTTGTTAAATAAGTGTAAACTTCATATTGTCTTTTGCTGAGGTAAATAAAGGAGCTATTTTAGTTATGGTTAAGGAAATTTGTTGACTAAACTTGATGGCTACACTTTTAGAGCTAAATCAGATAGTAAAGAAGACGTTTAATGTGACAAATCTTGTAAGAATTCAACCAATGAAACAACCTACTGTTGTGGGCTAAAAAGAGTTTAGTCGCAAGTTTAGCACACTCAGTCTACAACTACAAAGATTAGGCTTTTTTGTAATTATATTCTGGTTATGAAATGTATTATAAACTCAGTTTAAAACACTAATATTACTATTTTCAAGTGTGTTCTAATAAGTATTATTGTTTACTAAAAAAAAATCTTTTTTTTTTCTTATTTTCCAATGAAAAGGTCTAAATAGGACCAATCATACCCTCCAAACCAGACAATATTAAATACCCATTAAGATTGCATGGGAGTGGACCATGCATAAAAGAATAAAGATGTTATAAAATATGTATAGTTAGCCCAAAGAGAGTCAAGCTTTGCTTTTAATTGGACGGTAGGATTTTCGCAAAAATAGGCATCAACAACTGTTTTAATAAGTCGTGTGATTTGTTTTAAGTGATACATATAAATAGTCTTATAAATTTTCACATAGTAGGTTGTAGGAGGTCCCTTCAATCTGATTTGGAGAAGAACCTTGTCCTTAATGAATAAACTAGTCTATAATCGGTGTATAAGATAGTTTTAATAAAATATGATTCTAAAAAAAATGATTTATTTTATTTTTGTCTAAATATAAAATTTGATAATTATAGTTTTTATTATTGGTCTTTTATTTTTTTCCTAAACATGAAATTTAGTAATTATAATAGTCATTAATAGGTAATTATGATTTAAGAAAAAGGTAATTATGGTAATTAATCATTTTTTATTTTAATTATAGCAAGATTATAAAATGGAGGGTTGAATATAAAATATACTTCAAACTCAATTAAAATATAGAGCTTTTATCACAAGTGTACCTCATGGATAGGGATGGCAATGGGGCGGGACGGAGCCGAAGGATGGGGTCTTTGTCCTTGTCCTGTATGGTTTTGTCTTGCCTCATCCCCGCATGACGGGGAAAACTTTCTCACCCAATCCCCGCCTCTTGGAGCCCCGTGAAGCCTCATCCCACCCCGTAAAACTCTACTTTTTGTTAATTTTTCCTACAATTAGTACAATTTTTTTAATGAAACCTATTTCATTAATAAAAATATACTTGAAATTACAACTAAATTTATCTCATCAAATCAAATCAATTTTTTTAAAAAAATTGAATAATAAATCCAAGCATTGAAGGATGGGGTCTTCGTCCCTGCTTTGCATGGTTTTGTCTTGCCCCATCTTTGCCCCAACACCTTTATGGGGTAGGAAAAACCCGTACGGGACGAAGCAAGGAGGGGCAGGTTAAGCTGGGCAGGGCAAAATTGCCATCCTTAGTCACGGAGAGTTTGAATATATTAGAAGGAGCATATCATTTGCAATTTGCTAATACAATCCCTTCAATATAACATACTTGGCCCAATCAATATTAGCCACCTCAATTAAAAATCCAACTAACACCCACCTTAACAAAATTAAAAATACCATATTATCAACTCTTAGTCACTCCCACTCTCTCTGTCATTTGACCAACCCCTCCTCTCTCTCTCTCTCTCTCTCTCTCTCAATCACAACCTTTCATGGTGGTGGATTCATGGTTGTGGGTCGAGGTTTGAGATGGTGATATATGGCAGAAAGTTGCATGAGTGGGTTAGTGATTAAGGAGATAAGATTTGGCCATTGGGTATTAAGGTGATGGTTTTGATGGTTTGATGTGGTGATATGAAATTTTACGCCAGTCTCTCGCTAATTAGTGTCTTGGCTCGCCAAGTCATCTCTCTTCGCTCTCATTCCCTTCATATTTTTTCTCATTGTACTACTTTGTTGTTGAATTGTGGCGTCTAGCAGCCCCCAATGAACGCAACTAATCAGTGTCTTGGCAGACCAAAGTCTCGCAGTTGTTGCCATCCTTCTCACCATCATCCATCACCTCCTTCTCCTAATACAATGCACTTGAATCTAAATGTCATTAAGTTCACTTTCTATTTTTAGATGCCCTTAAGCTTTTGACATGATGCGTGGATGCCTTGAATCTATACTATTTCTAAATTAGAAAGATAAAAATGTATATGTGATCAATTATTATTGTTTGATGGTGAGGATTTTTCAGTGGTGGTAGAACATGTGGCAATCAAAGTTGTGAGGGACAGTGAGGAGAAAAATGAAATAGTTTCGGAGTTAACGAAAAGAGAAGGTAGTTCCACTAGTTTTGCTGAGGTGGGTGTGAGTTAGATTTTAATTGGGAGAAATTACATTTTACCCCATAAATCATAAGAATGCACATTTATTCCCTAAATTATTACTTGCATAATACTTGTCCTATAAACTCTTAAAATGCACACTTACTCTTAAATTATTATCCATGTAACATTTTGCACCTCATCTTAAAGGTAATAAATTAGGGAAGCAAGTGTGCATTTTCATACCGTCTAACATATGTGTTACATATGGGGGACTTGTAAACGCAGTTTGGTTTTTGGCAGGTGATGGCTTGAAATTCATTGTCATTTATTAGCTTGAATAGGGTAATATAAACATTATAAATGGCTAGAAAATAATATCCAAATACATAGTAGAACAGTCAAGCAAAAGTGAATGTGAAGCTTTAAAGGGTACATTAACATGAGCATAATAATCTCAAATTAGGACATTAATATGATTATTGTCCAAAGGACATTGCACATAAGGTGATAATTTAAGATGAAAATGTGTATATTTTTCTTTTTATTTAATGGATTCAGTTAACATGTGTCCTTGAAATATTTGTTGATTGAGTCCGGTTAATGCATGCTCTTAGGAGTTAGGACACATATTAATCATCCATTTTAAGAAACATTATATGAAAAATTGAAAAAACTATCAAAAAAGTGAATCACTTTTTTGCATTCCCATAAAAGAAATTCTTTAAATAGTTTACAAATATATACTCTAAGGGAATACATTAGAAAAACTATTTTAAAGTAAAAAAAATATTTTTGCTTAAATTTTTTTAAAAAATATTTCATTAATGAATGCCCTTGCAAAATCCTTATTTTATTTCCTTTTATTTATCTTAGTGGATGGTTAATTTATTTATTGAGTCTTGCATTACTCATTATATTTTCTCCTGATAGGGCGTCTGTGCACGCGCTTCAACGGGCATGGTTGCTGTTGTTTCCGGGCATAGGAACGCATGCCCAATTGGGAAAAGGCTAACAAAAAATATATTTCTTTTTTAAAACATCGAAAATTTCAAAATGTTGATCAAATTTCCTTTAAAAAAAAAAAAAAAAAAACTGCGTCGGGCTTTTATCCAACTCCTAGACAGAGTTAATATGGTACACCTTGGCACTATTCTATTAAGTTAATATAAGTGTCTGTTTGGCTGCAAATTAAAATGTTAGCTTATTTTATTATTTAGTTTATTTTTGTTATTATTTATGAGCTCTACTTCATTTTTTGGTATTATTTATATGTCCTATTGTATTATTTCGGCTAACTTTTACCTTTATCTATAATATTTTCAACAAAATGTTTTCAGTTTCAGCAAAATAAGTAGATCTTAAATAGACCTAAGGATATGTTTGGTTAGGTGGATTTTAAGGAGGATGAAAAAAAGAGTGTAAAATAGCAGAAAAAATGAGTGGGAGTGACGTTTGTTTGAGAGGGAGAGAAAAGTAGTGAGACCCAGCTGTTTTCTCTTTGGGCCTATCAAAATTCAATCTCTCCAAAATGGAGAGAAATTGGAGAGAGAAAAAAAAGTGTGTTGGACAAAATTGCCCTTCTCCATCCAATAGCCAACTTTTTGTCTTTCCCCTTTTTTTTTTGGGATAAAATTTTGCACCGTTGGTTAATTTTGTTTGTTTTTATCTGTTTTTTTTAATATCCTTTTAGCATTTGCTTATTTTATAAATAAATAAATAAAATTAAAGTGTCCAGACAAATTTTTTTTTAATAATAAATGTGTTACTTTTTGTTTATATATTTAGTAAGGACATAATGGTAAATTTATATCAACTTTATTTTTCATCCTCTCATTTTTTATCTCAACCAAATAAATTTTTTTTTTTCATCCCTCCACTTTTCCACTCCCTTCCAACTAAACAAAAATGAGGAAAAAGTAAATCTTTTCTATCCTCTCACTTTTCTATCTTCCCACCAAACGAACCCTAAGTATTACCTATCTAATATTCATGATTCTTTCTTCTACAAAAAAAAAAATTCATGATTCTTAAAAAAAAACTATTAACATTCATAAAATAAAAATGTATTACATACGGAGTATTAGTTAATATGTAAAAGTTTTACAGTCAATGCATCAGTAACTTTGATGAATCAGCAAAGAGTTCATCAAAAATAATGAAAAAAGAAAAGAAAAAAGAGAGCAGCAGGGCTGAGCTATATCAAGGCTTTAAATATTTTGCTACAAAAATAAAAGTTGGCCTCCCAAATGTTTGAGTTAGTCTAATGATGCTCTTAAATATTACTAGAATTTATTAATTGGTCTATTAGTTATAGAGATAAAATAATTCTTGTTTTCTCAAATTCGTTTTTTTTTGTACATATTTAATATCAAACTAGACAACTTTTATATCTTAATTGGAGTTTAAAAAATGATATGTTCCCCTAAAAAATTTTCTTGCAAATATACATATGTGAAAATTGCTATTTTTATACACAATATATTTATAAATTATGACATATTTTAGTATCAAAATATTATTGTTTATATACATGTATATGCATTTATGCAAGTGTATGATGATTTATCTTGACTCATGACTACTATATTAGAACCAAAATTTACCCCTACCAAACAAAAAATTCTAGAATTATATATATATATATATTGAGAATACTAAATATTTTAACACACACACAAGAGGAGAGGGGGAAGGTTTTAAAGAAATTAACAGTGGTATATATCCAAAATAGCCTAACTCTTGGATACACAATACAGGCTTTAAACTATTTTTCAATGTGGGATTAACCCACTACTTTTTCTTTTGAGAATATTAAGTATTTTAATACATACACAATGGGAGATGGGAGAAGGTTTTAAATAAACTAACAGTGGTGTATATCCATTACCATTTGATTTATAAATCACATGCTAACAGTTCGGATGGATTAAAAATGTCATTTGTCCATCATGATACCTCATATAGGAATAGCCATGTGTTTTTTTGACAGTTAATAAAAATGTAATAGTTTACAAGATAATTCTCAAGAGTTCCAGTTTTGAACTTAAATTTTCAAGATAATTCTCTATTCGAAATTTGGCTCGTGAAAAGCATAAGAATATAATAAAGATAAAGAAAAAAGAAAAAGAAAAAAAAGAGGTAAGCACATTACAAACTATTTCAAGATAATTCTCTATTCCATATTTGGATCGTGAAAAGCATAAGAACATATATTAATCAAGGGAAAAAAGGGTAAGCACTTTACAAACTTTTGCTTTCTCAAAAAAAAAAAAACCAAAACAAAAAAAATTACAAACTTTTGAAACTCTAGTTAGTTCTTATCATAAGAATAAACAGGAAAAAAGAAAAGAAAAGAAAAGGTAAGCACTTTTTTCTTTATTATATATTTCACATATTGGTGTGTGTTTGGCAAAAATTAAAAAGCCAACTTGTTTTACTATTTAGCTTATTTTTACTACTATTTATGGGTTTTACTGTACTTTTTGGTACTATTCATGATTCTCACTGTATTATTTCAACTAACTTTTATCTTTATCTACAGTACTTTCAGGAAAAAAATTTCAATAAAAAAAAGTGAATTCCAAACAGGCCCTAAGTAGAGTTGTAGCTCTAATTTACCAAAGTTTGTTGCCAATCTGTCCAAAATTTATTTATGTTGGGTCTAGAAAGGGGTGGAACTAGAAATTTTTGTTTGGAGGGCCAATTCTTATTTTTTATAGGCCATATCTTAAAAAATGTTTAATAATTATAAGTAACATAAAACATCTTTTTAAAAAAATTTTGGGGGCTCGAGCCCCCCACCCTTGGCTTTAGTTCTACCACTGGGTCTAGAAAAATTTAGGATGGTCACCAATTTTTTTTAAAGATAAAAAAATCATAAATTTTATATAATATATATTTTTCAATTAATTATTTTTTTCAGGTCAAGGTGATCTTGTGACCACCCTAGCATCAATGTAGAGCTGCTCTTGTAGTTATTGGTAGGGCATTGTGGTTTTATTTTTCAAGGTTCAATAGCTTGTTTTCTCTCTCTTTTCTTATCTATTAGATTATGGATTCGGTATTGAATGACTAAAATAGATTCTCCCTCACAAAGTGAGAAGGAGTCAATATCAAACTCATAAGAATAAACTTTGATTAGAGATTTTCTTAGCAGTAAAATTTTTAACAAAAATGTTCCCTCAATTGTGGGCGCAAGCGCTTACGATGAGTGGTTTCCTTGTGTAAAGTACGCCTCGGCCTAGGTGGACCAATTGGAGGGTGTAAATGGAATCGTCACCTAGATTAGATCTAAGAGCTATGTATATAGCACTTATTTGTGAAGGACTGATCTTACCAGAGCACGCATTCGAAGTTTAGGTATGGTGATGGGAAGGTGTTAGGCACCCAACCCCACTCAATTGAAAGTCGGCCTCCACTCATTATGTTCAAAATCCTAGTCCCATCAAAGGATTTTCTAATAGGCTATTCTAAACTCTCTCTCTCTCTCTCTCTCTCTCTCTCTCTCACACACACACACACACACACACACACAAAACACACACACACACAAACATGCATTTAAGCAAACAACTTGGCACATCATTCCTAAACCTAGCATTCATCTAAACATGTTATCAAACATCATACATCCCAAAGCACGTATATCAAGGTAGGAACATCCTTACATAGCATCAAGTGATTTGAAGCATGGAATCATAGCACTAAACAAGCATGTTTATCACATTCATCCATTAACTCACTTTAAACAACCAAATCAAATGCATGTACATGTGATTATGCATGACTTACCTCACTTATCTCACTGCCATAGCACTTATGCAATAATGCATGTTCATTTTGTTCATCAAGCATAAAACCCTAATCATATAATCTAAGCAAAATAGATTGAAACATGTTATACCACTGACCTAAAACCTAAAGCATGTGAGAGATAAATCTAAACAAAAGCTAATCATAAATTTAAAAAGAATAAAATGTGAGGAACATAAATCTGGATTTCTGGGTTTGAGCCTGTGTACGCATGCAAAAGCCAACCTTTACCAAAAACACATCAAGAAAACACCAATCAAAATCTTATCTAAATAACTTAGTATGCTTTCTAATCAGTCAAACATCGCCAAGTAAGCTTTCTAATCAGTCAAACCTAATGTACCAAATGAGGTGTCTACATTAATATTGAAGCTATTAGGAGAACTTTCAAACCATTATGGAGATTAAGGAGGGATTTTAGATTCATGAGGTAGGTAATCATGTTATTCTCTTTGTGTTCGAGTTGGAAACTGATGTAGAGCATGTTTTAATGAATGAACCCTAGAGTTTCGACAAGCATTTAATTCTACTTTAGTGTTATGATGATGTAAGTCAGGTTCAAAGTCTCAATTTAAACAAAATAGTTCTTTGGATGCAAATCAATGACTAACCTATGAATAGGTTGAATATTGAGACAGCTGAAGAACTAGACCAATGGGGATGGTACTCCATATTCAACATAACCTAGACCTAGTTGGTGAGGGTTTCATGAGAGTGAGAGTAGTAATTTATGTTTCTAAATCCCTATATAGAGGTCGTAAGGTGCTACTAGATCAATATTTAGAAGTGTGAGTATCTTTTCAATACAAGAAACTCTCAAATTTTTGTTATTGGTGTGGTATGGTTTATCACAATGATAAAGATTGTGATCTTTGGATAGCAAGCAAAGGTACTCTAAAGGTGGAAACATTGGAATATGGAGCTTAGCTTCGTGCTCCTTATCAATGTTTTGAATACTGTTTCAGAGACCATTCCAGATTTGTTATTAGAATAAAATATTTTAGTTCTGGTCAATACCGGTGTATTATTTCGGATTTGCTATAATATTTAATACAAAAATGGGTAAACTACATTTTTGGTCTCTATCATATACACCATATTTCAATTTGATCCATAACCTTTCAATTGTATTAATTTGGTCCCTAAACTTTTACTATTGTGTCAATTTAGTTTTTGCAGTTATCTTTTGGATGAAAATTGATGACATGTCTAATGACTAAAATAAAAAATTAGCTTATGTTGATGTAAGGATAAACTAAAATTTTATTTTGGCTGTTTGTCATGTCAATAATTTTTATTCAAGATATAACGGTAGGGATTAAATTGATACGACACTGAAATGTTAGGGTCTAAATTGACACAATTGAAAGGTTATGGACAAAATTGAAATATGGTGTAAATGATAGAGATCAAATATATAGTTTACCCATACAAGAATTCACATATTGAATTTGAGTTTTTTTGTAAAGTTAATTAAAGTCCTGTCAAAAATCTATTTATATTTATATTTACTCTTTTTTTAGGGCATATATTTTCATATAGTCTAATATGGTTTTTTCCTTAAAAAAAGGTGTGATAATTTTAAATTAGAAGTTTTTAACCTATTATTATATCATATTCCCATGATTTTTTTTCCTTAACCAAGAAGGCTAATAAGTAAAGGTTACAAATATTAACTTACACTGAAAGTGTTCAAGTTTCAAGAATGCATTGGTAGCACAACATCCACAAAAAATCCTTCAAAGTCAAAAGGCTTTCTATTTGTTTTGGTTAAAATAAGTTCAAGTCTTAGAGCATCCACATCAGTTGGTGGATAGTCATGTATAATGCAAAAATTTCTCAATTTTACACATTGTGAGCAAAAAATCTCCTACATCAATGGTGCTAAAATTGGGTAAAATCATGCAAAACCATCCACGAGCTACAGTAACCGTATAAATATACACAGCTACTGTAGCTCGTTTATACAATATTTTATCATTTTCTCCTTCACTCCTTTTTTTTCTCTCTCTGATCCGTGCCCAACAGACTCTATTCTCTCATTTTTTTTCTCAACACAGAATATACACAGAGATATACTTTGCTTAAAAAAAAAAAACACAGACATACACAAACAAACATAGATCGGTGCTTGACTAGTCGGAGCTCATGGGTCTTGCCGTGGATTGGAGCTCGCGGATCGAGGATCGGAGCTCGCGGATGCAGATCGGAGCTCGCAGATCGCGATCGAAGCTCGCGGATCACGATCAGAGCTCGCGGATCACGATCAGAGCTCGCGGATTGCGATCGGACTCGCGGATCACGGATCGGAGCTCGTAGATCGTGATCGGACTCGCGGATCGTGATCTGAGCTCGTGATCGGAGAAGGAGTTGATCGAGAGGGAGAGGGAGAGGGAGAGTTGGAGAGATGGGTATAGAGAGAGAGAGAGAGAGAGAGAGAGAGAGAGAGAGAGAGAGAGTGAGAGCAAAAATCAGAAATGAGTAGGGAGAGAGAGAGCGCAGTAATTATAACGGGTAGTTGGGAAAATAATAAAAAATTGAAGAAAATTGATTATTTAATTAAAAAATGTGGTAGGATAGATGAACTGATGTGGGTGTTTTGTAAAATTGGATGTGTAAAATAGAAAAAGTGTGTTTTTAGTGTAAAAGTGGATGTGTAAAATGAAAGGATTGATGTGGATGCTCTTAGTGGTCATCACTTTCTCTCTTGGAAAGTTTCAGAAGCAGGGAAGAAAGTTTCAGATGGCATCATCAATGGCTAGAACTTAAGCTTCCTTTGTTGTGCCTATAAATTTTTGTCATTTTCTTTTTCATCTTCTTTTCATTTGCTTGCGAAGTTGATGTGAATTTTGACCCCAAAAAAGAAAATGCTAAGAGAGAGGCAAAATTCATACCAGTTGAAACTATAATTTCGGCTATAATTTACCGAAATAGGTCGAAATTGACTGGAATGACCCAAAATTTAATTCAAGGTGGAACAAGTGGGTTTCTTGTTCCAGTTTTCATACTGAAATGGTATTTTCTGGTCATTTTGGCCAATTAATGTCACTATCAAAACCTATTTCAAAAATTATATTAATTTTATCGTTAATAAGAATTCAAAAGGCGTACGGAGGTTTACTTGTTTTTATGGGGGAACCCAACACAAGGGACATGATTCTTGGGAATTAATTTGTCAACTCAATAATTGTTTGAGTTAATGTAGATTTTAATGAGCTAATGTAGAGTTTTAAGAAGAAAGTGGGTAGCAATCATAGTCACAACCAAATGCAAATTTTTCGTGACGCTATTGATGAATGTGGTTTTTAAGATCTTGGTTACATGGGTTCCCAGTTTACTTGGCAAAAGCATTATGCAGATGGTCACTCGGTATGGGAAAAATTAGATAGAGGTCTAGCTACGTATGAATGGTTTCTCAAGTTTGCAAGGACATGGGTTCATCACTTAAACTGTAGTTCCTCAGATCACTCTCCTTTATGGATTGTTTCTGCTGGATTTGAACTTGTTAAGTTTTCAAAACCCTTCTATTTTGAAGAAATGTGGCTTTGAAATAAGGGTATAATGAAATGGTTAAACCTATGTGGAATTCCCTTAAAGGGGTAGACCTTAAGGTTTGAACTATTTGCAAAGTTTCCAAGTGTGGTAAAAGCTTTGAGAAGATGGAGTCACAAATGTTTTGGAAATGTTCATCAAAAATTGGAAGATAAATGTAAATAGTTAGTTCAAGCAGAGAGAGAATCAATTTATATCAGGTTAGAAAGCTTAGGTTGGAATTCAATGAGCTCCTAGATAAGGAAACTCATATGTAGTTTTAGAGATCTAATAATTTATAGGTGACTCATGGTGGCAAAAATTCCAAATATTTTCACATTTGTGCAACATTCATCACGTAACTAAGATATATAGGGTCCGTTTGGATAGAACTTATTGCTGAAAACTGAAAACACTGTAGCAAAATAATTTTTAAAGGGGTAAAAAACACTGTTCATTCCAAAAGTTATTGTTCATTGGCCTAAAATCACTGTTCATGGCCAATGAACAGTAACAAACACGCGTTGAAAAAAAAAAAACGTGGACGCAGCTAAAACGCTGGATCCAAACGTATTCATAGTATAGAAAGATAATGTTGTTCCCATCCTAAAGATGTAGTCGATTCTCCAATAAATTTTTAACAAGATTTATTCACTTTATCAAATCCAAGTCAACAAGATGATACTTCTATTTTAATTCATAGTGTGATCACCAAGGATATGAACATAAATTTCTTTGCTGAATTTATGGAACGGGAAGTTCAAGTTGCTTTTAAACAAATGGCCCCTCCGAAAGCAACTCATCTTGATAGTATGCCCCTTTCTTTTACCAGAATTATTGGCAAATTGTCGGTCACGATGTACACAATTTGTTCTTACCTATTTAATTGGCTTCCCTTCCCCCTCATCTAAATTACACATTTTTCACACTCATTTCAAAGGTAAAAAATCCCAAACTTGTTTCAAAATGTCGACCCATTAGCCTTTGCAATGTCTTGTACAAATAGTTTTCAAAAGTGTTGGCTAATAGACTTAAACAAATTCTACCACATATCATCATATAAAAAAAATTTTAAATCTTGAAAACTAATTTCATAGTCTAACATCTTGAAAAATAATTTAATAATTATGTTTCATTTTAGATGAATTGTGGTTGGCACTAATTTTCAATTTAGGAATATACATCAAAATTTGATTATTTACTTATTTATATATGGTCTCTTTTATAAATATCATGTTATTATTAAGTAATATACACTCCAAAAAATACATATTTTATTTTTAAAATCATTTTATTTTGGCTATGGATTATTAAAAAGTAGGCCTAAGCATGCATAATTTATGCCAATTTCATTGATATACTTCGGCTTCACTCTTTTCACACTTATGAACACTTCTCATACATGTCTATATTTTCAAATATATGTTTTAAAGTCTATTGCAACTAGATTATTTGGGTATGAACTTTGTCATTTGATTGCTAAAAAATCTTTATTTATTGCGTTATTCAAGAAAGAAGAATACCTCAATTTTTACTAATTGCATGCAATCATCAATTTGTTTGCATGCAACTAGGTAAAAGCCTCAATTATTTTCTTGAGGCTATTGTATTTGAATGAAATTAAATATAAATACATTTTTTTTAATGGTGTCATCCAAAAAATGTTTTAAAAAATTGATGTTTTTTAGGGAAAAAAAATCATGTGCATTATATTTGTTAATGGGGTTGTGTAGTGTAAAGATTATAACAAATAGGTAAACCAACTATGTCGTAATTTTTAATTATTCTTTACCGTAAAAAAAGTTTTGAAAAACATTCAGGTCATAAGTCAACTAGGTTGGGTTATCATGGGTTCACTCGTTTTTTATTCGTGTTCAAGTTGGGTCAGTGAATTCTAGCTCATTTTGCCATGTGTACTTTCCATATTTTTCCAATTTTGATAGTTTTGTGCATGACTAAAATTATATACAGTTATAATAACAAAATCTTCCATGTTAATAACTCATAGCTAGAATACTTATAATTACACATTTACATCTTAGGAGAGAGAGAGAGAGAGAGAGAGAGATTCTTAGCAGCACAAAAAAGTATATATTTTTTTGTTACTTTAGTTTTGTTTTGTGCTAGTTAGACTTCGGGTGCATTTTGTAGACTATAACAGACACTATAATGTAATAGTTATTTCAATGGTTTAATTATTCGATAGTTTAATTATGTTTTTATTATAGAGAATACTCATTCCTTATAAATATTTATTCTTTAAAATGAGGAATGATTATTCTTCTCTAAAAGGTTGTAATGACTATCACTCAGTAGGTGTAATAATTTATGAAATTAACATATTTTCAAATAAACAAATTTTCCATATATGCATAATAATTATGAAAAAAAATTCTAAAAAATAACTAATATCTCTCTCAAATTTAACAAATATTATTTTTTAGGAAATATAATTGTGTGAGTAAGATATTTCCTAAAATATATCTTAAGTTTGATTCTAATGTTACAACTCACAACCAAACTTATGAATATATTTAGTTATTCCATTACGACATATTTTATTCCTAGTAATAAAGATTGTCATTCTTGTCGTAATCCACATTCAATGTATCAAACGTGCCCTTATTGTTAGTAACATGGTCTTAGTATTTAACTCAGTGTTAGACAGTTAGTAGTTAGATGTGTAGTTATGCCTTTGGTATTTTTTTTCCCCTTTTAATTAACTCTTTTTTATTTTTTAAATAAATGGGGAGCATAGCCACTACTACTGGTGGCTACTAAATGTCTAGGCAGTGCTAGTGCAATGATTTGTGTCTTTGTATTTATGTATTTATCATGTTAGCATGTAGTCTATATATTTTTTTTGAAAAACAAAATGTTTAAGAAAAAAGGGCTAAGTCACAGGTTAGTTGGGTTGGGTTAGTTCGAAAAATTGGACGGTCATGGGTTAGCCCTTTTTTATTCAGGTAAAAAAATTCAAAATCTGGTAGTCAAAAAATTTGGGTTCATATGGAATCAACAAATTACAGCCTGTTTTATCATGTCTAGCCTAAACTTCTTCATTATATGGCATACACTTTTAAACCCATAATTTATTCTACATGCATGTGAATTATTAAAGTTCAGTTGTCAGAAATTAGAAGATTTACTGGATACAACCTTCGCCACGTTTAACGGGTTCTAATTTCTAAGAGCATCCACAGCAGTGGAGCTAAAAAATTAACTTTTTAGCTTCACCAAAAGTTACTTTATCTATTTTACCTATATATATCTACACACATGCAGCAGTGGATCTATATTAACTTTAAACACAATAAAATAATATAACTTCAACAATAAAATAATATATCTCACAACTCAAAAAACATTCACAGCACCAACCACAACCACTTTTACCATCAGTCACCGTCACAACCGCCACCACCACCACCACCAGTCCACAGCAGCAAAAAAAAAAACCAACCGAAATCTCCAATCTTTTTCCTCAACCCAGACCAAACAAAATCACCAATTATAAACAAAATAAAAAATCACCAATCATAGAGCTGGGCTTCGGTGAGGAGGACAGTGTCGGCGTGGGTCTGATCGGCGGAAGAGAAGTGGGTCTGAGGCGGAGGCTGATCGGCGGATCTGCGTTAGGTGACCATTGAGATGGTGGACTGGACATCGGTGTGGGTTTGATCGGCGGAAGAGAAGTAAGTTTAAAGCGAAGGCTGATCGGCAGTGAATCGGCGTTGGGTGAGCATTGAGATGGTGGACTGGACATCAGCGTGGATCTGATCAGCGGTGAGCTTGAGAGAGTTGAGAGTTGAGAGGGTTGATCGGCGCGGGCTGAGGGTTGATTGGCGGTGAGCTTGAGAGAGTTGAGAGTTGAGAGCTTTGAGAGGGTTGATCGGCGTGGGTCTCAGCTGACGTTGAAGACGGCGTCGGCGGCGGTGAGCTTCAAAGAGTGACTGTGAAGAGAAAGAGAGAGGAGAGAGTAAGACTTGAGTTCCGGAGTGACTGAAGAGAAAAGAGAGGGGAGCGTGAAATTGGAAAAGACCTGATCTATTATTTTTTAATCCATGCCCGAATAAAATTCTTTTTTTTTTTTTTATAACTCTCAGCTACAGTGCTCATGTATTGATACATGAGCACTGTAGCGCAAAGGTAAAATTTTTTAGCTTTGCCTCCACTGCTGCAGGTGGGTTTTTGGGGTTTGAGTGGAGCTAAAATAGCAATATAGCTATTTAGCTCCACTGCTGTGGATGCTCTAAGGACCTATGAAAAAATAATAATAATAATAATTATTATTATAAGGACCTATTTATTCTTCTCTACGATTTGGTGGCAGCTCTTTTTTGTTTTTTGGAATACTAAGATTGGTGACAAGAAGAGAGGGGAAAAGATCCAAAAGATTGGTGATAGCTTGTGATTTGTCGTCAAATGCCTAATACAAAAAATTGCAAGCCTCATGCTATAAACTTAATGCTATGTTTGGAAGTTTTGAGAGAGAAGAGAGTAGAGGGGAGTAGAGAGAAGGAGTGTAGTAGAGAGGAGAGTAGAGGGAATGATTATTTTCTACCTTGTTTGAATATTTTTAAAATTAAGGGAGAAGAATAATTAGTCTTTTCATTTGTAATTTAGTTAATATGGTAAGGGTAATTTTAATAATTCATTTGGTCAAGTATTGTTATACTCCATTCTCCCTTCAAATTTCTCCCATTTGGAGGAATTAAAAATGAGGGGTTATAAGTAGTTTAAACTCTTTCAAATTCCTCCCCCTCCTTTCTTAAAAAACATCTAAATAAGGTAATTAAATTACTTTCCCTCCCTATACTCTACTCTCCCCCCTTCCCCAAACATCTAAACATAGCATTAATATTTTATCTACAAGAAGTACGGGGATTTTAGCTTTTTACCCCTATTTTTTAAAATATTTGGCAATATGCCCCTGTTTTCAAACTATTTAGGTCCATGCTCCTGTTTTGAAACTCGATTTTTTTAAAATCGAGTTTTAATGAAGAACTCGATTGGTTTAAAATCGAGTTATGCTCAATTAAACTTAAAAAAAAAAATTGCAAGGAACTCGAGTTTATGGAACTTGAGTTCCATTGAAAACGCCACTATAGGTGTTATCGTACGCCGCTATAGGTTTTGGGCTGATCAAACTTAAAAAAAAATTATATGGAACTTGAGTTCGTGAAACTCGAGTTCCATTGAAAACGCCACTATAGGTGTTACTGAACGCTGCTATAGGTTTTGGGCTGATCAAACTTTAAAAAATAAATTGCATGGAACTCGAGTTCCATTGAAAACGCCGCTATAGGTATGGAACTTGAGCTCCATGAACTTGAGTTCCATGCAATTTTTTTTTTTTAAGTTTTATTGTCACATACTCGATTTTCTACCAATCGAGTTTTTTGATTGAAACTTGATTTTAATAAAATTAAGTTTCGAAATAGGGGCATAAACTTGAATAGTTTGAAAACAGGGGCATATTGTCAAATATTTTAAAAAATAGGGGTAAAAGACTAGAATTCTCCAAGAAGTACTGAAAAACTTTACTCTCATGTCGTTTTCCTGTAGAGGATGGTTAGATTTTATTCTTCATTATATGGCGTAGTCTTTTCACACCCACGATTTCTCCTACAGGATTTGAGCTTAAGACCCACATTCTATCGGACTTATGACTTAAAGGCTTTACGAACCCACAATATTTCAGGCTTTATGATCTGTAATTCTTCTAGGGCTTTACAACCTACATTATTTTTATAGCTTTATGACCCACCACTATTTTTAGGCTTTAAAACCCATTAAATTTTCTTGGGTTTTATAACTCAAAATCTTTTTCAAGCTTCATTTCCAACAATCTTTTGGACTTTAGGACGCACAATATTTTTGGGCTTTATGACTCACTACACTTCTACATGTTCGCGCCTTATGAGCCATAATATTTCCTAAGAAATTATATTGACATTTTTTTTTTTCCTTATGTGCTGAGAAACACGCACCAACACGCACGAATAAGGAAAAATCGATGAGATTCTAACAAAAACATACACCCCAAACTCTACTCAAAACCTAAGGTGACATTTAAGGGAGGGATTTGGTACACAAAATGAGCTATTTGGTTGAAATAATGCCTAAGTCCGTTAGATTTACAAGCAAAACAATTGATAGTATTGGTCTATTGACCGTCACCGACCGTCGACAACAAGAACGTGAGAAGCATATATCCATATTATTAATTACTTAGATTTATTATTCAATATTGGGATAATAAGCATCACAGTTTCAGAAATGATGATTTAAAATGGAGGGTACTTTATAGTTTATAATTAACCAAATATTTTTTTACCAGGTTTATATATTTGTTTAAGAAGGTTGACATGAAAGAATAGTATAAAGATTGCAAAGGGTTCAACTTTTTGCACAAACTTTATTGAACAAGGGTTCAACTTTTCTTTCGTAACAAAAGGCTTGTAATGTTCTAATTACCAAATATGATTTAAAAACCATTCAAAGTTTCCTTTATTGTTGTTCACACTTCATAAAGAAAAGTTAAATCCAATGTCTTGTTGTGTATATAAAAAAGAAAAAGAAAAATAAATGCATGTTTAAAGTTCAAGCACACATGCCCCTATGGAACAATGAAGTTACGGATATTGATGCCATATTTTGTTCGCTCTCAATTTTCATTCAAAATTCTAAAAGTTACTACTCGAAAAATGGTGTTTTATTTACCGTGACAATATTGTCATTTTGTCTATTTATGTTTGAAAAATATTTTTAAATCTCTTATTTTATAATATGAAACAACATCATTTTAAGAGGATAACGATATTTTTCAAACAATAATAGATGAAAGGGAAGAAATAGTGATGTCAAAGTTAACAAACTAAAATGATAAATTTTAAACTTTTTTTTTTTTGTTGAGAAACACACACACACACACACACACACACACATATATAGGGGAAGGGGGATGAGATAAATTTTAAACTTAGTGGACTAAAGCATAACAATTTACCAAACTTATAGGAAATAAATTGTACTATGCCCAAAAGTTTTACTTATATATATATATATGTGTGTGTGTGTGTGTGTGTGTGTGTGTGTGTGTGTGTTTTTCATGGTCAATAGAAAATAAGCCAATATTGGCAAAAATGATATCCACTTTTGAGATTAAAAAAAAAAAACATTTAGGGTTTGTTTGGGATCTGCTTATTTTGTTGAAATTAAATTTTTTTTGCTAAAAGTACTATAAATAAAGGTAAAAATTAGTTGAAATAGTACAATGGAACCCATGAATAGTACTAAAAAGTGCAGTGGGACCCATAAATAATAGCAAAAATAAAATAAATAATTAAAGAAAAATGCTAACAAATTCCCTTAGGGTATTAGTTAACAACCCATTTAAAGCAACTATTTATGGGAAAAGAAAAAAAATACAATTAATTTTTTGACAACTTTTTTCATTTCCCATAAAAGTGATGTCAAAACTTTCCTAAAATGGATTATTAACCAACACCCTAAGGCTCTGCTTGAGAATTCATAAGGGAAGGGAATGGAATTGAATTGAATGATTATAAGGGAATGAAAAGGAATGGAATGGAATGGAATGGAATGTATTTAAGTAAGGGAAAGGAATGGAAAAGAATGGAATGGAATGGAATTAAGTAACCTTGATCGGATGTTTTAAAATAAAGGAATGGAAAGAAATGAAAATGGATGGAATGTAAGTGATCTTGTTTGGGAGTAACATGGAGGAAATGGAATGGAATCATTTTATGATAATATCACTATTAGACTCTACAATCCCCGTAGATGAACTTACAACGGAAACCTTATACCGTTTCAGAACCTCTGAACTCTTCAATATATGAACACCACCCTTTTTGCATGGATCCCAGTACGTTACTAACCAATGATGCACGACTCCCAGTACATGACTTGCTCACCAACCTAAAGAAGATGTTGTCTGCAAAGTTCTTCACTTCATCAACAATGAAGATCAAGAAGCATTTGATTACAAAACCCTAAGGCGCAAAGACGCAGTAGCTTCTTTTAAAGAGAATAAGACACTTGGTCACTTTTTGCATGTGTTTTCCTTGTATTCTCTTATGTGACGGCCTTTAAAATAAGTCATATATATGTCTAGAGTTGTGAGAAAAGAAACCCTACATAAATATATAAACATGGACTAAAAATCATATCTGAAAATTTGAATTTCGTAATTCTTGATAGATACATTTGTTAAGCAGTTATCGAGACCTCAATAGATAGAATCTATTGAGAGTTGTCGAGACTCATTAAATCTCGATAGATATTATCTGTCGAAAGTTGTCGGGAATCTGTGTAGCTTTAATGAACAACCCTTTTTCACTTGTTTCTTGGTCCAATCTTCATGGTTTTAATACTTGTCTTGAACAACATGTTTCTTGAAGTATTAAACACATCCTAGATCTACCCAATTACAAGTAAAGTGTATTTTGTCAAAGGATTAGCCAATAACATAGAATATGTCCTTAAAAATCTCCCCTTTTGGCAATCCGTGACAAAACTACAACAAACAAATGAACATATGAGAGAAGTCATAAATCACTCAACTCATAATCAAATGTTGAATATAATAAAATCTATCCTAACACAAACTCTTGAAAAACTTTTCAAGAAGAGAGTTTATGGCAAGAAGACTTTGACATCTTATATATCTGAAACACTTTAAACAAAATCATCACAGCATCTCAGTGTGAAACAGAAATAAAAGATTGCATACTATAAATAAGAAGCATGTACATAAAGAGAAAAAAGAAACAACACATGTAAAGATAGGTGAAGAAGACATACATCATATATATATATATATATATATATATATATATATCTAAGATAAGCACAATGTATGTAAAAATGGTCACACAAGACTGGTGTACATGAAGAAGAAGCTAAAAGAAGCTCCCCCTAACAAGATGAAACACAACTCCTCCTCACAAAGGCATGTATTTCTCCTCCTAACATGTAGAATCTTAAAAAGAAACCAAATTTTCTTCATAATTTCTTCCCTTTTTTGTCATGATTGACAAAGGGTACAAGAAGCTAGAAAGTTTCACCCGAGAAACATAAAGATGATCAATGGGGCACAAGGAATCCATATAAATGCATGAATGTAATGAACAAAGATGCTATGGATGACAAGATAAAATAAAGATGCAAAACATGTGAAAAATAATGCATGCAAGAGGATCTCGATAGATCGAGAAGCTGTCGAGCAGAGGCCAACCTCGATGGATCGAGAATCTGTCAAGGATCTATCGAGCAGACAGAAAGTTTCTCAATGGATGAAGAATCTGTCGAGAAGCTATCGTGACGAAATCCAAAAAGCTTGATGGATCGAAAATGCGATAGCAACTGTTGTGAAAATAAGTTGAAGAGCTCGATAGATAGTCTAGTTGTTGAGAGGTATCGAGAAGCTATCGAGATTACTTAAAAACAGTTTTTCAAAGAAGAGAAAATCACAGATATAAATGCAATCAAACATGCTACTCAACCAAAGATCCAAACAACAGTAAAAGCTCTCTAGAACATCTCTCAACAAAAAAAAGTCAAGCATTTAGATCCAAAACACACACACACACACTAAACAAGTCTAACCAATTTTTTATTTCAAAAACAAGTCAAGACAGTTTAGTGAGTATACATTAACACATGTATTCCTTGTGATGACCAAATCACATTGTACCTGCACATGTATCAATAAAAGCAAAGAATATTGCGTGTTGTGTGTGAAAAACATTGCAAGATTGCATAAGTGTCTACATGTTATAACGATTTGAGATATGAGAAAATCACTTTAACTCACACATAATCATAACTGCTTGATGGGGACTATCACCTTCGACGTACATCCTATAACTCCCACATCTCCTAGAAAACACGCTTGCAATCATATATAAAGCATTTTGATTCTTTTGCTTTTATTTTTCTTTGCATATTTTCTTTTAAGCAAACTATGCATGGGCATATAAGAGAGAGTAAAGAAATACCCAATGATGTTAAGTTTTTGACATTGCACTTTTACTATGCTGAAGCATACAAATGTCATTTCATGATTGGCAGGTAACAGTGGTGAGATGGTTATTTATGCCTTTCTTTTAGGATTTTCTAGTCCTTCCCGTCAAAAAGAGTGATACGAGTGTTAAGTATAAGAGATTACTTAATCTTATTCATCACAAACATGAGCCACGAAGCTCACTTGCTTAGTTATGCATAAAGATGCTCATCTAAGTCAAAAAAAAATACAAAGTTTAGAAAACTTTGTTTCAATGGCCATCCAAGGTAAACAAGTACCAATGTACACAAAACACACACTATATTTTTTTCTCTTTTTATTTTGAAAAACAAATAAAATAAATACTAAACAACCAAACAAAAATAGACAAACAATATGTTAAGCATAAAAGAGAGGTGCGGATGCATAAAAGCATGATTCTAAAAGCAGATAAGAAATCAAGCAAAGAGAGTCCTACTTTAGATAGAAAGAATTAAAGTAGAGAACAAACAAAAAAGACAAATAAGTCTTAGGCTCCTTTCTCACCCACACAGCAAGAGTCTTTGGCCGTGAAGATGAAAGGGTACGTGTCCTAGTATGTCTACTAAAGGATATAGAAGAATTAGAATTCTCCTAAAATTGAGTTAAAAAGCTCTAAGCTTTTAATAACTCTCCAAACAAAGGTGTAGATCCTTGAGAGAAAATCTGTGACTGTTTGGACACTTGCTTTTGAGGATACAACTTAAAGGAATTAGGAAAAATGTGTCTAGAAACACAACAATGATGACAAACATGAGATCTAACAAATGATTTAGAATTAGACAAATTAGTTATGGATTTCATACCTTTATCGTCTTTCTCAGATTGGGGCACAAAAACAGTCCTTGATCCAGAAGCCGTGGAAGAGAAGGGGTCGGAGGAGTCAACATATCTTAAGCCAGCCTTATCAGAACTAGGCTTTTGAGCACTCAATACCTCATCAAGCTTTGCACTAGACATCCTCTCTATTTGAGTTCTAGCTTGACTAAGCTCTTCCTCAAGATTCTTGACCTTCTCTTCTAATGAGGCGTTCTCCACAACAAGAGTCTCAACTAATATCGTAGTCTCATCTAGTTTGACTAACACTTCAACTTTTTCAGTTTTTACCTCATTAAGATATTTTCTACTAAGATAATAAGTATTTTTAGATTTTATAAATTTAATGCATAGCTTATTATAGGCTTCCTGAAAGGTCAACTTCTTGGGTACTTCATCATTAGAAGAATCCTCACTATTACTAGCACTCTCCATAATTACCTTATTGCTTGTAGCAGCAAAAGTCATAAAGTGACCACATTCATCCACATACTCATTAGAAGAGTCATCCTAAGTATCACTCCAGGTAGCAACCAACCCTTTATCTTTTGAATTCTTGATCTTTTTCTTCATAAGGTAGTTTAGGCACTTTATCCTCATATGACCAAAACCTTTGCACTCATGGCATTCGATAAGGGGTTTCTCATTCTTGCCCTTTCTGGAGGATTTTAATTTCCTAGGAGGTTTGTCCTTATCATTTTTTCAAAATTGAAGAAGCTTGATAATCACATTAGCTATGAAGGTTAGATCCTTATTCTCATCCTCATCATCATCTTCATCTTCAGAGTTATCAATCTCTTCCTTTATACCCTTAAGAGCCAAGTTTCTACTTTTTTCACCTTTTTTCATTACGCCTAATCTCATCTCATAAGTTTGAAGGTTCCCTACAAGCTCAGTCAAAGGAATTTTATCAATGTCCTTCACTTCTTCAATGGCAATGATCTTGGCATGGAATCTTTCAGGTAAGGACCTAAAGATTTTCCTAACAATTTTAGATTCTGTTATGAATGCTCCAAGGTTGAAGGCAGAATTCACAATATCCTTAAGTTTAGCATAGAATTCATCAAAGGTATCATCCTCTTCTATCCTTATTTCTACAAAGCTACTAGGGAGTCTTTGAAGCTTTACAGTCTTTACTGCCCTGGTATCTTCATAGGTGGTCTCAAGAATGGTCCATGTTTCCTTGGCAACTTTCATGGATGATATTTTCTTAAATTTCTTATTGGTCACCCCATAAAACAAAGCATTCAAGGTCCTACTGTTGAAACTTGCCACTTTGATTGTTGCTTCATCCCAATCCACTAGCGCTTCCTTTGGCTTAATTCAGCCAACTTCAACAGCTTGCCAGACATTTTCACCTAGAGCTTGCAAAAAAACTTTCATATAAACTTTCTAGTAAATGAGGAATCAAAAGAGAATGTCCATGATCCATGACAATGGGGGTCAAGGATCATACTCAGGAAATTAATCCAATTAGATTGTACCCGTTCTGATACTACTTGTTGGGAAATTTATACCCCAGTTGATAGAATTAATAAATTTTTAACCCAAGTTGTTAATTAGATTTATTATGAATAAACCATGTTAAAACAAACTGACATCAATATCATGTCAATATCATGCACAGCAGAATAGTAAATAAGACAAGATATGATGATCCAAGAAAACCAATAAAATAAACTAGTTTCACAGTAAAAAACTTGGGGGGAAACCTTCCCAAAAAGCAATTCACTATAATAAAAGAGAAATTTCAGATCTAGGTAAAAAAATTGTCCCTAGACTCTACAATTCATGTAGATGAACTTACAATAGAAACCTTCTACCGCTTTAGAACCTCTGAACTCTTTAATATATGAACGCCACCCTTTTTGCACGGATCTCAATACGTGACTAACCAATGATGCATGGCTCCCAATACGTGATTAACTCACCAACTTGAAGAAGATGTTGATTGCAAAGTTTTTCACTTCATCAATAATGAAGATCAAGAAGAACTTGTTTACAAAACCCTAAGGTGCAAAGATGCAGTAGCTTCTTTCAGAGAGAATAAGACATTCGGTTACTTTTTGCATGTGTTCACCTTGTATTTTCTTATGTGACGGCCTTTAAAATAAGCTTTATATATGTCTAGGGTTGTGAGAAAAAAAACCCTACACAAATACATAAGCATGGGCTAAAAATCAGATCTGAAAATTTGAATTTCATAATTCTTGATAGATACAGCTGTCAAGACCTCGATAGATAGAATCTATCAAGAGCTGTCGAGACTCATTAAATCTCGATAGATATTATATGTTGAAAGCTGTCGAGAATCTGTCTAGCTTTGATGAACAACCCTTCTTTACTTGTTTCTTGATCCAATCTTCATGGCTTTAATACTTGACTTGAACAACATGTTTCTTGAAGTATTAAACACATCCTAGATCTACCCAATTACAAATAAAGTGTATTTTTTCAAAAGATTAGCCAATTACATAAAATATGTCCTTAACACAACCCTTCAGTTAATTTTTTGTTGATGTGTTTGTTAAGTGACATGTAAACTTATGGTGTTTATTGCTTGATCAAATCAGATCGCAACACATGCTATTCACTATTTCACATCATATAAATAGCAAAACAAAGCTTTAATTATTAAAATAAAAAATATTTATTTTCATTAAATTAAAAATTAAAAAAAAAACTAATATGTACATGGTGGTGAAGAGTGGTGACAAGCAGGGTTACCGAGCACAACTCAAAATCTTCAAACTCAGGAACACAGGTTGTGAAATCTAAGGTCCAGATCCAACAAATATGTTTGATGTTAAAGGTTCTTTATTTTTAAGTTGGCTAAAGGTGACTCATAAATGAAGGATTGTATTTTTAAGGTCCAGATCAATCCTTGATCTGAGAAACAAGAATTGGTTTCTTTCCTTTATTTTAGGTACAAATCTAATAAAAAAATTGTATTATTTTAGTTATTTATTTATTTATTTTATTTTATTTTTGCAATTTTGAATTTTAAAGGATTTATTTTAATAATTAAAGTTTATTTTTATTTTGGCTATTCATATGACATGGAATAGTGAAATCCATGTGTCATGATTTGATTGAATCAATAGATACACATCATGACCTTACGTGTCACTTATTGAACACATCAGTATAAACTTAACAGAGGGGTTGCTAATCAAAACGGCATATAACATTAGGGGAAAAATCTGAATTCTTAAATTTCAAGGTATAAAATCCAAACATCCCTAAAGATATATTTTGCACTTTAAAATGTAAAATCCAAACATCTAGCTGCGTACTGTGAAATAGTGATGTACATGATTACGTGTATGGCATGGTAGCAACTCTTAAAAGCCCATTTTTGGTATCTAAGCCCATTCTCGGTGAAGGTCTTGGACAGCAGGCTACATTTGTAGTTGGGTTCTTAACAAAAAAAAAGTATTTGGGTTACTTGCATTCTTTTTGATTACCCGACAAAGTGTAATTCACATTGATAAAAAAATAAATAAATTGGCATCAATGAATCACTTCTTGTTTGGAGATAGTAAAATCATCATAAGCAAGGTCTTAAGAAAGGTTTTCAATACACCTGCATTTTCATCTAGATGTTAAAAATAATATCATTTAAAACAAAGTCTTAAACAAAACACCATATAAAATTTAGTTCTACCTTTTAACTAAATGAAGGTTTGAATAGGATGTTTAGCACATCTAGAACATCCAGATTTTATGCATATTGCAAAGAAATTATATATAGTTTCGTTAAACCATCCAAAAAAATATATTAAAATTCTCTCAATGGATATCTTCTCTTTTTCTTAAAATTTTTACAAACCTATCCCCATTTCACCAAAAAAATAAAATATAATTGCAAACCCATAAGCAGCAGGTTGACAAATTGAAATTGTTTAAAAATTTGTTGATGTCTAACATAATAATATTTTCTAAAATTATATTCATCACTTATGTCCGGCTATATAACATTAATTTGTTCCATATGATGCTGATGTTGTGAAAACTAGTTTGAGCTTCTTCTTTTTTCTTTTCAAGTGAACTTCAAGGAGAGAATCACACACTCTCAATAAGGCACCTTCACAAATATAAATGACCACAAAAGTAGAATTGGGCCAAATTTAAGCGAAAATGAGAAAATGATTACAACTTTTTGTCACCCATTTCTTTACACTTGTCCTTGCCATACATAGAAGATCGACCATCAAAGTTATAAAATGTTGTTGTTCTAACTTATTTGGTAATATTGTCTTGGTTGAAGTGTTCTTTTAAGTTAAAAATATTAGCCATACCCAATCATATCAATAGGCTTTGCACAATTCATAAATACAATGGTTCTGTTATGAGTAAAACACCCTGAAATCCAAATTAAATTCCAGTATTATGCATTTAGCGTTCCTCTTTTAAATCTTCATGGTTAAGCTTAGTAAATTTCACACCAAAAGAAAAGATCTTTGTAACTTTCGACATCTTGTTCTGAAAACCCATGAAGTTATCTCCACAGAACATATATACGCAGTTAACTTTTTATATATTAATTTTAGAAACCACTTGAAAGAAAAAGCTAAAGGAGATGGTAGTGATTTCATCACAAGTTCTGGACAATAACAGTTTGTGTAATATTACATATTATCTTCTTTTTTGCAATAATTTTACAATGCATACATTATGTTGAATTGTTCATACAAAAAAAAAAAATTTGTATTGTTGAATAGACTTAGAGTAACTCAATCCTATGTTGTAATGGAATATTAGTACACTTGCTACAAATAGTTTGGGGTTTTAACGACCGTCAATTGTAGAAAGTGTTATTTCATTTACTGAATTAGATGCTGAACTAGCTGATCTATTTGAAATAGTGTAAGTACCCTTCAAAATAAATGCAGGTTGTTTTGGAGAAGGAAGATGTGTGTCATTACCCAACATGAAAACAACAGTTGACATGGTTGGCCGGTCTATTGCATGTTCTTGCACACACAAAAGCCCAATCTGAATGCATCTTGAAACTTCATCAGCAGGATATGCCTCATCTAGTAATGGGTCAACCATTTTCATGGAATTGTCTTCTCTCCATAGGTCCCAAACCTGAGACAAGATATTAATCATATTAGGCTCAACAATATAGGCTTAATTTTGTAGTCATTGTTTGCACATGTACTTACATGTCCAATCAAATTTGAGGAAGGACCATCATGATGATAAGTACTGTTCTTTTTGCCAGTAATGATCTCTAGCAGCAATACCCCAAAGCTATATACGTCAGACTTTATTGAAAATAGTCCTTGCATTGCATACTCAGGTGACATATAACCACTGTCATAGCACAATGAAAAGGAAGATATTGAACCTCAACGTAAAATGATCAAAAATAGCCCTTTGGGCACTAACATACATGTAAAATTTGAAGTAACACAATATGAAAACGAATTATAGAGATAACCTTAATATTTTTTTTCCTTATAAAGGCCTGTAGTTTGGACTCTGCTTAGATGTAAAAATGGTAGTCCAGTAATCGGTTAAAAAAGTATATCTTTATTTTCTACCATACTTACTATGTTCCAACAACGCGATTTGTATTAGCCTCAATTTGGTCCCCTCCAACAATTCTAGCCATACCAAAATCTGAAATTTTTGGATTCAATGCATTGTCAAGTAGAACATTGCTAGCCTTTAAATCTCTATGGATAATTCTTAATCTTGAGTCTTGATGAAGATATAAGATCCCTCGAGCAATCCCACAAATAATCTCAAATCGCTTTCCCCAATCTAAACATGTCCTTTTTGTTTCATCTAAATGAAGAAATGAGAACTTGGATTAGATTGCATTGCATTTGTACTTAGGTATAAAATCTTGCTACTTGGAACTGATATGTTTGTAATGGGAAGATTGTTTTCTAGTGATGATGAGTGAGGTTAATGTGAAAAAGAAGACATACCAAAAATGAATGAGTCCAAGCTTTTATTTGACAAGTACTCATAGATCAACATCTTCTCTTTTTTGTGAATGCAATAACCTAAAATTCTCACAAGATTTCTATGTTGGAGTTTAGCAATTAGTGCAACTTCTGTTTTGAATTGTTCTATTCCTTGTCCAGAGCATTTTGATAGTCTTTTTACTGCTATTACCATTCCATTTCGTAGCAAACCCTGCAATTAAAGTCCAAATATCATTGTCATTTTGCACAATTGTTGAAAGAAACTCAACTTGGTAAATTGTTTAGGGAAGCCCAATTGCACACAACAAAGTCATACTTAATGAGTACCCATAAACATTCATGATAGAATTTATGATGCATAAACACACTTGAAATGAGATTATGCAAATTTTGGGTCTCGTTCAATGAGACTACCTTATAAACTGGACCAAAACCACCTTGGCCAAGCTTGTTAGCAATAGAGAAGTTATCTGTAGCTGCAATAATGGTTCTTAGATCAAATAATGGCAAATTTGAATTTCTTCTAGTTCCATCGAGGTCCCTTCTACTTGTAGAGTCTTCGAAGTATGGTAAAGTGGAGTCAGCACTATCTGAATATGTGCTATGCCTCGTCTCTGTCATAAGACAAGTAATTAATAATGCTTGTAACCATTTTTGTCCAATTAGGAATTCTCACACAAAAGCCTAATTTAATAAAACTGAGTAACACACTAAAATAAAAGAATGAAACAGAGGAAAATAAGAGGAAAAATTGAAGCTTACAATTTTCTATTTATTATTGACAGGAAATCCCAATTGGTTAAAATGCACTTTTCTAAGAGGTAAGTGCTTATGGGTGATGAAAGTTCCTCAAGCCTACTGACGGGGCTGGAGAAAATTTTAAAATGTCAAGGAATTGGTTTGGCCATTCATGAAGCTTTTAGTTGAAAGGGTGAAAAAATTATCCATATGGCATGATAATTGGCACCCTGAAGGTGTTTTGATCCCCAACTTTGTCCAAAAGGTGGTGTATGATATTGCAATTTCTGAGTTTGCAAAAGTATCCAGTATTCTGAAAGAAATGCAACAGCCTTGGAAACCTATTAGATCAAAAGATACTATCCTACAAGCTTATTTTCATCAATTAAAATTAGCTAAGACAACTCAATGGACTGGATTTCATCTAAATATGGAAAAGTCACATGGATTTCAACCTGAAGTGAAATAAGAAACAAGATGGATACAACTAAATGGTGGAAGGTGGTATGGTCTAAAGCATCTGCTTCTAAGCATTCCTTAATACTGTCTTTGGCTGGCAGCGAAGGACGGACTGCAATTCAGAGTAGAATTAAATAAGAAACATGTATGTCTCATTGAATGGTCGAAACTGGTATGGTCCAAAGCAGCTTTTCCTAACAAGTCCTTCATATTTTGGCTAGCAGTGAAGGACAGGTTGCCCCCCCAAGAAAGGCTTGTAAAATGGGGTACAATGGTGCTCATGTATGTTTTCCGTAGAAGTCAAATGGAATTTGTGTAAGAAGCATTTGAAAATTTTCCTTGGCTGCTTCACTATACCATCTTTGGATCCAAAGAAATGATTATGAGTATAATAACAAAATATATTTAGTTCTTTTTCATTTTTTCTTTATCAACTTCTATGCTTGAAAAATATATCAAGTTCCATTGCATTTTATTTAATTTTTTCATGATCTATGAATTTTGCCTATTCTTTTATAAATCCTGAAACATAGTGTTGGAGTAATCTTGGGAGCATTTGTCCACTGGCCTTAGAAATATAGAAATAGGATTTTTAAAAAAATTTCTCTAAACTTCCTTACCTTTCTTCTTCTTCATTACAAAACAAAACACAACTGAGACTACAAGAAGAAACATTACAGCAGCAAAAACTCCCAGAATTGCCAGCATCCTCTTTTTTTGAGTAAGACCATTTTTCTTAGCATATTGAGCTGAGTAAAAAAAAAAAAATCAAATGACATCATAAATTTGAGATGTTCATTGAACATAAATAGTTATTATTGATGCAGCTTTACAAGAAAATGAGAGCAGGGATGAAACAATGGGTTTAAGGAGAACAAGTGATTTTATTTATTATTTATTTTTTAAAAGGAGAAAATGTGATTCTCTTTTTGAGGTCCAACATATCAAAAGAACAAAACAAAAAAAGCAAACATGTTCTCACAAAAATGTCAAGTGCCATATGCAATTCTCTTTTTCTGAGGCCGAAAACGTGTTAAAAGAAGAAACAAAAGACAAAAATTGCAAACCTAATAACAATGTCAAACAACAAGAGTGTTTCTTAGTAATATAAGTAGAATCATAATTCAAATCTTCACTCCCCCATTATTGTAACAATAAAAATTAAAAAAAAAAGTCAAATAAAACAAGTATTACATAGTAGGAGGACCAACTATGAGTGATGAATAAAGTTGTAGAAATCTTGTGTTATTAGGTGTATACAACTCTTAAATAATTTTTACTTTTCCACACATTGTATGAGTTTTGAATTATTATGAAATAGATAAGTTAGACATTGTGAAAATTTTGATATTTTTAGATAATTTAACAAAACCATATATAAATTCTTTCCTATATGGAACATAATACTTGTTTAGATTTGTACTATATAATTTGAAATGGATCCATTTTAAATGGAGAAAACCATTTTTCAATAATTTGACCTAACTGAACTTTAAAGTAAATATCATAGGGAAAATTATATGTTGGATTAGTATTTTGTATAAACTTCAGACTAAAATAATACAATAGACATGAATCTTCACTAACGCTTTATTTGTTTTGAAGTAAAAACAAATATGATTATTATGTGTTTAGTATGGCAAATAATATTTTTCAAGCAAACAACCAAGATTAGGCAACTACCGCTAGAGCAGTGTCTTTGGTCACTGGAATGGTGGCTTTGGTTATTGAACCTTTGACACGTTGTTTTAGTGACTAGATTGATAGCATATGCTACCAGAGTGATGGCTTCGGCCGCCAAAATGTTGGCATTGGTTGTCGGGGCAATGGCTCCAACCACCAAAGTACCGACATCATTTGCCTAGTTCACCGGATCAGTGACCTAGCCACCAAATGGGGTGAGAGAAGTCACTGTGTATTTTTCATAAAATGTTTTTCCAAAATTTTAAAGAGAAAAGATGAAAGAGTACCTAATACAACTGCATCCACACGTATATATAAATCTTGTCCTTGATTAGGATATGTTCTTGTGTCCACCAAGTTCCCTTGCCATGTCAAGCAACCAATCCCTCCCTCACTCTCATTTGCACTTGCATAAGCCATACAAGAACAATTCCTTAAACACTTTTGTTTACACTCGTTCATACTCAAACTCATGTCCGCATGTGCTATTGAAGTATCTGGTAACTTCATTTGTTCCAACTTCACGAAACCTTCTCCGTTGTTGCACATGGACACTCCTTGCTTTTCCCTTATGCAATCATAAGATGAGTTGGGTTCAAATCCAGGAAAGCACTTGCACTCAAAAGTGACCACATTGTATGGGTCACAATAACTATTTGGACCACAATTCAAATACTTATCGCATAACTCTTGTGGGGCGGACCAATATTCGACCCATCTAGTCTCTTGCCATAAGAAACGTTGCATAATTCCTGATTCATCCACCACCATTTTAGAAAAAACTTTGGGGTTAGATAAATTTGAAAATGTACCGTACATAACGGTGGTTTCATCTTGATTATTCACAAAGCTAACATTGAAGTAATTTGCTGTCATTTTGGGTATACCGCTCCATCTTAGGCCAGTCCAAGATCCAGCACGCCATATTATAGTCCGACCCATATATAAGTATGCTTGAGGGTACCCAGTTGTAACCATTTGATAAGAGTAGCTGCCAATTCCCGGGTCATCCTTGGACTTCCAAGATGTAAGGAACCGGTTCAACCCGGTCCGCCGGTCCAGCCCAAGTTTCATAAACGGAAGCATAGTATTGGTGGGATAATCAAAGCTTTGCCATGTAAGTTGGCTGTCTTGTTGAACCAAAACAAGATTTCCTATATCTAAAAGCTTAGCCATAGAATTATTTGTGGATGAGATAGAAAAAGAAACATTGGTGGACCAAATAGGAGTGGTTTGGTTTTGGGTGTGAAGTACAAGGTTTCCCTTACTGCTGATGGAAAGGACTCCGGAGGTATAATTGAGAGGAGCGTCTCTGTTTGCAACCCACACAACGGTTTTTTCGGAGATTTGGTTATACCAAATTCCAACGTAGCGGTGACTGGTACTGCCAGGGCTGAAAAACCCAAGTGCAAAGGTTTTCTGGTTTGAGAGTAGAAGTTGACCATCCTTGAGGGGTTGGTCTGGTGTTATGGTGTCAAGGGAAGTGCAGATTGGGCAAACAAGAAGAAGGGAGAGAAGAAGCAATGATGCATTCCCTTTAGTAGGATTCATCATTTTTTCTAATGAAGAGTACAGTAATAAGACTTGTGGCGGACTGGCTAGTATATACTATAGAGAGCTTGATAGCCATATAAAAAAAAAATCAGTTGTTCTTCTTTTATAAATAAAGTTAAATGAATTGATTGACCAATGCAAGGGGTCATCCACTTGTGAAGGACCTTCTCAATCACGTGTACCTTCTTTTTTCTTTCTTTTTTTGGCTACAATCACATGTACCTTGAGAGATACTTAACGAAAACGCCGGTCTTCTTAGGCAACTTTTAAGTCCTAGGGAACAACTTTTGACCCTAAAACTCATGTACAATGACAGGGTGACTGGTTAAGAAAAATTATTGGGCAGTTCTTTTAATAGCGATTATCGAACAGTCAACCACTTGAAATTCAAGTAATTACCTAATGATAATAAATAAATATGGCAAAAATACAAAATTGACCATCTAATTTTTAATTTTTTTTTTTCAGTCCTCTAACTTTTAATTTTATCATTTCAATCCTTTAACTTTGAATTGTTATTAATTTAGTACTCTGTTAAGCTCCAGCCAGTTATGTCCTTGAGCCACAACACAGTTGTTTTGGCTTTTTTTTTTTTTTTTTTAATAAATTTTGGAATTAAAATAAAATTAAAAAAAAAAATTTGGGGAAACGATTACACTCAGCACTCAAAATTTTCATTTCTCACATTACCAAACAAAACTCTTTCTTCTTCTTCTTTACTGTTTCAAAACACTTAATAATTATCTAATCATGGGTCTGATCGATCTGAACACCACCGAGGGGGACGAAACGCCGTCGTCGGGCTCGTCTTCAACATCTTCATCGTTGTTCTCTGTAGCCAGGTTGAATACCAGTGGTGGGTCGGTTCGAATTTTGTGGTGGGTGCATCAGCATCAGCATCAGCATCAGCTTCAGCTTCGGCCACGAGGCGAAGGTTCGGTACCGGCCTTGGCTCGGAGATGTCGACGGACGCGTATTTGAGGAGCGTGGAGTTGAAGTTGAGGACATGGGTTTTCTTCTGCGGGGACCACGCGCTGAGGCCGAGGTTGACGTCGGCGCGGCGGAGCACGGCGCGGAAGCTGACGGTGGCGGCGAAGACTATGAGGAGGAGAATGCTGAATAGAGGGCGGACGGAGCGTTTTTGTGGGTGTGGCAGTTTCATGGGTTTTGCTAAAGACGGCTACCTGTAGGGTTTGATTTTTGTTGGGTCAGGGTCAGATCCATTGTCTTCTTCAGTGTTAGGAGTGTTCTTGGACATTGGAAGAGATGGGATGTTGAAAGATTGAATCTTGGCATGAAATGGTGGAAAGAAAGCTGAAACTTTTTTTGTGAGAGATTGATGAGTAGCTAGTTTCTTGAAAGTGGTAGTGGGAGTTTTGTTCTTGTTATTGTGTTTTGGATTTTTACAATGCGGAGGATTTGGTTTGAGAAGTGTGTAGGAACAAGCTTTTTCGGTGAGTGATTAGCTAGTTTCCTAAATGTTTTTAATTTTTTTTAATATTAGTTTTTATTTTTTAAATTTTCTTTAAATTCTGAAATTTATTATAAAAAAAAAAAGTCAAAACAACTTTGTTTTTGCTCAATTAACGACATAACATAACTGAAGTTTAACGGAGTATTAAATTGGCAATAATTAAAAGTTAAAGGACTAAAATAATTAAATTAAAAATTAAAGGACTGAAATAAAAAAGACTAAAAAGTTAGAAATCAATTTTGTATTTTTGTCAATATATAATTATATAACGTTTGTCTTTTATATCACCTCCTCTCCCATCATCTATCCATCTCAATAATAATATTACAAAAATTGTGGTCTACTTCGTTGGTTATTGCAAAAGTTGCGGTGGTAAAATAATTGTTATTGGGCTTGTCTAAAAGCGATTGTTTAGCCGAACAGTCAACAATTAAAGTTCAATTGATAGCCCAACAAAGATAAATAAATAATAATATATCCTTTGTAGGTTTTTTATTAAAGTACCTTTAAAAAAACTATATCCAATTTATCATATTAGACAAAAATACAATTAAACGTATATAATGTATATTAAACATTTTTCGTACCATACTTGTTCACAAATATTTCAACTAATGTGCAAATATTTCAACTTCATTACTTTTATTGATGGTATTGAATCTATTGATAGTATTTGTTAAGGTGTGTCATTACGTAACACTCTTTACCAACAGATAAAGAAAATATATAAATTACTTTACTTCTCTAATTTAAGTAAAAATTTAAAAATTTTCTTAAATTTTATAATTTTTTGGGCGGTTTAAATCCATACATGATATGATTTTTATACATTAAAAAAAAAAAATTGAAGTGATCCGATTGAGGGTTTTTTTTTTTTTTCCTTTCCTTGTGTGTATGCTTATATGAGATAGAGAGAGCATGCTGAGAGTTTGATATTCCCACAACAGAGTTTAAGGGTTTAAGAACTTGTAGCTCACTATTTAAAATTTTAAACTAATCACACCCATCCTTCATTAGCAAGTATAAAGCATCAGCAAGTACATTTTGATGCCAATCTACTAACAGCTTGGTTATATGAAAGATTGTCTGTGTTTGTGTTCAGGCAAAGCAAGCAACGATAGTGTAATTTGGAAGATGACTCGACTGAATCGAGAAGACCAAGGTCCACAGGAGCATAATTGGACAACACCAATTAATAAAAGCAAAAGATTCTCCCTGATAATATAATTCACCATAAAACATGATCAAAATATATGCACGCACAAATATTCATAAACTTCCCATGTCACCAGAACATTGATTGCTGAAGTATAAACAAAACCCCTGGCCCTGGCTCAACCATATGCTCAGCTGGAACTTTTCACAATATGGTCCAAGTACAAAACTACCTAGGATAAATCAAGTCTATACAATCCAAAAAATAAAGAAAAAAAATTGAGTGTGATTTTACATTTTCGTTCACAAGGCAAGGTAGTGTTGTTAAACAAGCAATACGGCTATCTGCAAATTGTTTCTCGCGAATAAGTAATAGCTAATATTCCAACGTGTAATGGGTTTAGTCTCCAAAAAACCTATTTACTATTTATTACTTTGCAAATTGGTGAATATTGGATATCTTATGCAAGAAAGGTGGGTTGATTCTGATGATCATCAAGTTCCTCTTCCCAATATTCATTAACAATCTTACCACTGCCAGTCACCAAGTCAAAAGCTCTGTATAAAGCCATAAAAATTATCTATTGGCTCTCAAGACCCATATGATGGGGCCTTCAAATCACTGCCGTGCTAGAACGAGCTATCATTTGAGCTTCTTCCAAGTCTTTCAGAAACCTGCTTTTTTTTGGCCAAAATGATCATTGGATCAGAGGAAATTGTGTAAAGCAAGGATAGTTTCCACTTTAACTACATTCCATCAAATAACTAAACTAGCCTCAAATTATCACTATATAACTAAACTTATCCTATAAATATGACAAAAGTATAAAATAAATACAATTTATGGATATTTGTATTAGTTGAGATTTAAGTTCAGTAAAGTGTGACTGAAGTTATAGAAGTCTGGGTCGAGATTGGGTCAAAAATGGAACTTCAAAAGAATTTTGATTTGTAGATTTTAAGTAGCCACAAATCATTGCATGCTTGCAACCTACATGGGATGAATAATGCCAAACCAAAATCCACAAGCCCAACATAGTTTCACCAAGTGTCAAATTAACATGATGCAATCCAACCCACAACTACATTCTCAAATTTGTGGCTGATGCAAGAAAGATGAAGGCCATAGAAGTTAGCATTTAAAGCTAGTGTGTGCCAAGCATGAACCACAGCTAGCACAGCAATACCGTGCTTCTAAAATCACAATAATGATTCAAAAGCTTACATACCTCTTAGAATTCAGAACCACAGAACCACCAAGAATAAAACGAATTCCAGAATTGCTGGCATTTTGTAATGCAACAGAACGTGACTCTTCATATGTTGTCCCTCCCACAATGAATATGACTACTTCCTGTGGCCTGCTCAAAGATGAAGTGTTTGTCATTCAAGCTATATTATCCAAAGCCTTTTAAAAATCTTTATTTAAAGGCTATAACTTTCACTTCAAAGGCTATGGCTATCTCAAATATAAATTAACGTTCAATCCTACAACAGTCTGTCCATGCTTGAAAAGCCTTTACTATAGGATGTAACAGCAAAATGAAGGGGAAAGATAGGAGACGAGTAAAATGGTAGAAAAACTTGAGAGGATAGGTGATCAGGGGCATATATATCTGATTTTGACGTTAACATCTACTTCTAGCTTACCTTTACTTTTGTTTCTGGAATTTATAGACATTTTTAATTTCATATCTTAGTCCTTTTCCCCCCTCTTTTTAGTATTTTCTTACAAGGGGAGGAGATTCCCTTTAAGCTAGACCTCATTGGTTTTAGTTTTTCTTTAGTACGTGTTAATTTTATTTCTTTTGGGTCTTCTTTTTGTCATCCCATGTACTAGGATTGTGCCCCTTTTTGCACTTTCTTAATGAAAAAAAACTACTACTATATAATTTTTTTTTTTAAAGTGTTTTCCTTGGATATCTCCCATGCACTAGGATTTCTCTTTTTTTTTTTTTCTTTTTTTTTCCTCTTAATACAATTTATTACTTATCAAGATTATATATCTAATTTGGATGCATGGTAATCAAGAAGCTACGCAGAAACAGTAATAGTTTCCATTAAATGAACAATAATCTAAGTTCTGGGGGTAGGCTAGATGGCTTAAAAACTGTCTTCAACAAATTGAGGGGACACAGCCACCTCAGTTAACACATATCAATCCCTATGACTATATATAGCATGGTGTCACAGTGAAGCATCAATGCCCAAAATATGCACAGGGCCAAACTCCCAAAGATAAGAAACTCCTAATTGATACCTTTGGCGTGTGACCTGCCATAAACTATGTTGATATAATGTGGTTTGCTTCAAATGAGCCATAAGAGGACCGGCATAACTTGATTTCTTTGTTTTTTTTTTTTTTTCGAGGAGAGGGGGGGAGGGGAATTTACAGACCAGCATACGTTCTTTAACAAGTGCTGAAAGTTAGACATTAGCATCATATATCTGATGAGAGATAATATGTTATTTAGACTGAGAAATTTGTATGAAGTGGGTTTTTCCTCATAAACTCTTCTCATTATTAAAGAGTAAAATTAGAAACATAACTAGAATTATCTTGGCACTACTTCCTGATAATATGCACACAATAATGGAAATGCTTTCCACATCTCTCAACTGTCCCTTGGAAATGCTTTCCATGGTTTGGAACAAAAGGGGCTGGTGCTGGGTGTAAACATTCTCAACCCCCTACAGCATGTGGGAAAATGATGTATAAGCATCTAACCACAATCGCAAGCAGAAAGTGAAGTGTTTCTAACTAACCTTCACTCCACGAGCCATGTTACGAGCAATATTCAAAAGATCTCGATTTCCAAAAAGATCCCCAGTTCGCTTATCAACCCCTGCTTGCTTCAAGACGAACTGGACAAGCTGTCATACCATGATGGCCAATTTTTCAAAACCAGTGAATCATCTAGCAACTAGCAAGGAACACAACAATGTCAACATATTTGCTGCTCTACTAAAGCATCAAATCATACATAACAGAAATGCTGGTTTGCTTATTTTACCCCTGGTTTGTACTTGGCAGACCGAGAAGCCAGTTTGTTGAAAAGTTGCATCAATTGAACAGGGCTTTCCTTCTTGTAGCGCAAAGCATAAAGCATCACTAAGCGTAAGCGGTCAATATCAGATACACTTTCATTGTTTAAAAGATTTGTCACTGCCTGCATTGAAGTTTGAAAAGGGAAGAATGTCATTGCTCAACATTTGAACAGTATACTAAATATTTCCTGCTCTAATTTCAAGCTGTCAAATTCAGGAATCTCAAATCATATATCAGTAGGGAAGTCTATTGACACCAAAAAAGCACCAACTATCACATCTCTCCCTCCCCAGTGTTTAGTGGTGTGACCATGTAAGTGTACATGCCATGCCATGCCAGGCCGCCCCGGGGGGGGGGGGGGGGTGTTGAAAAAGTCTCTAAACGGTGTTACGTAGCACCACTCAATACCAGCAGATGAACACTTTGTTTCAGACAATAACTTGCAGGGAATGAACATGATGTGTGAATAAAACAATAATTCAAGAGACCAAATAGCATTATAAACATAAGCAATATTTATTGCATAGGCCTTTCATATTTATGAGAAGGCATAAATTTTGAGCTAATCCTATTGGATGATGTCATTAATTGCTAATCACCTATGAAACTTCAAATAACTTACATGACACCTCTAGAGAACCTATTTAGCCCCCTAGCCCCTCCCCAAAATAAAAAACAGATCCATAGCCAACCCCAAAGGACTAAGGCTTTATTATTTATAATAATGAGACTAAACCTAGGCTTTGTTGGTTTTATCAAGGAAAGAAGTTTAAACCCTAAATTCAAACATTGGGCAGATCAAAAACTTGTGGAGAGCTTATAACTAGGATGTGACTTTTCTCCCAAATGACATGGAAACACAGACACAATAACACCCAAAAACACTTAAAATTGAGAGCCTGTTTGGTAATGTTATTTGTAATTTTTGAAAACACAGAATGCCCAGCACTTGCTATTTAAAATCTTCCGCTTAATTTTTGCAAAATGAACCAGAGGTGCAGCTTACCAAACCTTAGTTCCTTGGATTATCCATTGGTCTAAACTCAAAGGGAAACTAAAGGAAATTTCTTTTAATGTGTGTGCAAAGATTCTTTTATGAGAGTCCATTGAGAGGATAAAGAAATGCCAAAGCAAGGGATGTATCACATTCTTGCATGTGATTTGTAAATTTAGGATGTTAATCCTAACAATCAAATTGTTTTAATGATTAGAACAAAAAATGCATTGCTCACCCCAACTTCATGCACCACAAATAATCAATTCTCATCTTCTTTTGACAACAATCTTGACCATCCTAATTAAAAACTTTGCAAACACATACAGGATAAAACCTTTTTGCTTGTTATCCATTTGGCCCAAGAACACCCATTTGGATATATAAGGATACCTTTGCCCCAACGTGTTCAGGATTACTTAAAAATTTTGCCCAATCCTGCCCCACTTAACAAGTCCAAACTCCAATCCAATTGAACCTTCCTATAAATGCGTAAATTACTAATAAATAATGTATGGGTCTGATCCAGCTAAAATTTACTAAAATCCATTACACAAAAATCTTCTTTGCAGCCTAACCACACTTAATGTCATATATTACTAGTAAAGTGAAAATTAATGCCAATGCTTTGATTGGTATCAGAAACCTCAATATTGCACCTGTCACTAATGTATCTACTTCAGCTTTGGTCAAGTGATAAGCCTTTAGATTGGGTTAGGGTTGATCACAGTTCCAAATATATATTTTTTGATAGGTAGGTCACAATTCCAAATATTACCAAGCCTAAAATAAAAATAAACAAATAAGAGGATAGGGGGGACAAACTCTATAATAGCCCATTAGGGGTGAAAGCCCCTAGATTACCTGGCAACTGGTTTTGACAAGCGGGAGAAGTTGCTTGTAGGTTTTAATGGCTAGAGGAGAGTCCAAAGAGATCTTCCTTAGAATGGTTCACTACACTATCCCAAAAAAAAAAAAAACAATCACAACAATTACCCTGCCCTATCTAGTGAGGAGAAATTGCCAGTCATACTTCTCCGCATACCCAAATCCTGCCAATTGGACTTTCAACCCCACATATGTGACACCCTAACTGTTTTTTGTCCTATTGTGTCAATAGTGCTTCTGAACCCCTGCAAAGTTAAGCACTTGGCAATACTGTCAGCCAAGAGGAGATTTGAACTAGTGACCTCTGCTTCATGAAGCGTGGTCACAAGCCAATTGTCTTCTCCTCCTAATTTTTTTTTTTTTTTGATAGGTAAGATAAGATATTGATAAAAATAAAATAAAATAAAATAAACTACGACATGGAAGAAAACATGAAGTAGCCACACAAAAAAAAAAAAGAAAAAAAAAAAGAGATTTATAGATCTATTGAAGAACCTGCTTGCTAGGACTTTGTTTGAGTGGTCTCATATTTGGGGTCTTAGGCATTGTAGTTCCTTGTCTAATTTCCTTATCTCTATTAGACTTTCCTTATGATTTGATTGTAATTGTTTCAAGGGCAGTGAGTTTACAATCGTAAACACATTGTTCTTTTGTATCAATAAAACTCTTATTACTGATCAAAAAATAAATAAAAAAGAGGCATAAAGCTAAGTACAAGAAGAAAGGGAATCTAAAAACATTGGGAGGGACTCACTACATGTGAGTCCCCAAACCCGTGACCAATCAAACAAAGTCCCATAAAAGACTAAAGAAGTTACTCCCTCAAGCATTCCATATCCTCAAAGGTGCACCTATTCCTCCACCCGAGCAAAAGATCCTTCACTCTCTTAGGAATCACCCATGCAACCCCAAAATATTTAAAAACAATATTCCATAACTTGTGAGCCTCCCCACAATGAAGCAAAAGATGGTCCACTTATTCACCATCACATCTGCACATGTAACACCAATCCACTAAATCAAAGCCTCTCCTCAAATCATCAGCTGTGATAATCTTTCCCCATGCCACTGTCCAAGCAAAAAAGGAAACTCTTAAGGGAGCCTTAACCCCCCAAATTGCTTTCCAAGGAAAGATAACAAAGGACGATTCCCTCAACTCACAATAAAAAGACCGAACCTCAATTGAAGAATCATTCATGAAGATATATCTTCCAACTCACATAATATAAAGCTAAACACCAACTGGACAGCCCAATTCATTTCGTCTCATACTCATTAAGCTAAACCAACACTTGAAAAGGTTGAAGCTCAGTTCACTAATATCATGACTGTGCTTTATGTTAATAATAAGTCCAGCACTCAATGTTCATCACCACCATAAATAAGGGGTTTTCAATTGCATGCTGTGATATATCAAATGAAACCTGTTTGAAAAGCTTAGATAACATTTGATCATTCATTGCATAATTCAAGCATTTACATTAACAGTCTTTATCAGCTGGCACTAACATAATGCAAAGAGCATATCCCATGAACTATCTCTTTAAAATTAGTTCTCAAATCATGTTATGACCTCAATTGTTTGACTTCCTAACAGCTTGTCAATTTATATTCTTGCATATAATAATTATTTGATTGATCAATCATCCATTCAACTCCCCAAAAGTTTAGGCTCCATTTGTTTTAGTGTATAATATGTTTAGTGCAACTGAAAATTGCTAGTCAATGGATGAGTGGAAATTGCAGCAAAAAGGTGGGAAATAATTTATGCCATCTACCCACATACCCTCCACCTTTCCCTTCTCTCCAAACAAGGCATGACCCTCAGAATCTCTCTCTCCCTCATTCATGCCAACACCACTATGACGTAGGACATATTGGGGAATTTGTCTACATGCGCTTGTGGTAGGATTAGGGTTAGGAGGATTTTGGATTTAGGGTCAATTAATAACTAGGGAAAGGATGAGAAAAGATTTGATTTAGGTTTGCAAAAGAGATGAGAAGATACTAAGATCAAATCTACCAACAGTTGTGAACAGTGCACCTGAATAGTAACGTGGACAGTAATGCAGATGGTAACAGATGCGCGGTACTTTTGATGGCACTTGAATGGGAGTGGTACTTTTGATGAGCAGTCCTACTACCTGGTTATCTGTGGCATTACTGCTCATTCCTTTCCTATAAATGTCAGCAGGAGCTTGAATGGGAGTGGTACTTTTGATGTGCGGTCCCACTACCAGGTTATTTGTGGCATTACTGCTCATTCCTTTCCTTCGAAGAGTATTTGGAGTGTCAGAGTTCCTACAAGGATGTCAATCTTTTTGTGAGAAGAAAGAGGAAATTGAAAGTGAACAAAAGGTATTTCTCATTTTCAATAAACTTGGTACTTATCAAAAAAAAAAAAAAAAATTAAAGAGAAAAGAAAGAGGGAATTGAAGGTGAGAATAGAACATTAAGGCCAAAGTGCCCTCAATACTCAAAACACTTGATTTTTCTATTAAGCAACTCCATCTTTCTTTAAGTGCAATGATAGTTATATAGACTCTATACCTTAGCTTTGCCCAATAGAACTAGAACTCCTACCTTGACTAACAAACAAACTCCTGAATGAATTGGACCAAAGTCCACACATAAAAGTCCATAAACTAAGTAAGACTTACCTATAAATAAATTAAAACTCAAGGCCAACAACTCTGACTGACAACTAACAATTACGTAGTTAATTTTTTTTTTTTTTTTACATAATCAGAAAAATACCCTTAACGCTAGAAAAAAAAAAAAAAAAAATACCACACCACCTTCCTACCTTCCCTGTCCCACTTCTCCTCACTGCACCACTGCCACCCCCTCCCAACACACCCCCCCCCCCCCCCCCCCAAAATATATATATATCTATATATACAGAAGCTCCTCCCACCACCGCCTACTAACTATTTGTTGGTTTTAACATAGAGATTTTGTGCAACCTTAGATTTTGTGCAACCAAATCGTAGAAAAAAAATTTAGGATCTCAAAAAATAATGATGATGATAATAATAATAATAAAAAGAAAAAAAAAATAAAACAATTTATTTTCCTTGAAAATATTGTGTAAAAAACATTTTCGACAGGAAAATGCTTTACATAGTAAGAAACGGAGCTAGTAATGCAGTTGCTGTCAGTGGAGCCACTCAAGTTTATTATTAGTTCCAATGTGTAAGACTTCTTTCACCAGGCCATCATTTTTTTATATATATTTTCACAATTTTTTTTTTACTGGTATCATTTTTTTTATATATATTTTAACAAATTACAATTTGTAAATTCATTTCCCCACCATATTTGAGCATTGGGTAAATAACATAATCCATCTTAATCTGTCTCATACTGATGAGTGTATCAACATGCATGTGTGCATACAACAAAATCATCCAAGACAACATCCTTTTCTTCAGCCTCCTGTACTAGGATAATCTACTCCTTGTGCTTGATTCATGATCATATAGCTGTCTAAAAATTATATCAAAATCCATACTTATGTATCTTATAATAATTTCTCTTATTAAGTATCTAGAAAAACATATAACTAAGTAGGCTCATGGATATATATGAAGTAACATTAACAATATTTAGAGAAAAACAAGACACCATACAATTGATTACACTACCTCAAATGTTGCCACTTGACCACCATTACAAGCCAACTCCTGCTCTGTTTCTGAAACTAACATGAGTTTTCTCTCTTCAACTATCTTGCTCATTTCTGTGACCAATGTCACATGCTTTGAAACATTTCCATGCATTTTTCTGTACTCAGGGTACTTGTCAACAAATTTGGCCATGTCTTCTGCAGAAATTCAAAATGATGGAATGTTATACCTCAACCCACCATGCTAATTTAGTAACATAATATCTCGTAAGTCTGAATTTATCAAGCCTCATACAAACCTATTGTCTGGATGCTCTGGTTACTCTTTGAAATCTGCTGAAATTCATCTACCAATCACTTGATATTCATCCCAATATCTCCAAAATTCTCATACATGTTAGCTTTGAAAAAGGCATCTTGTTCTGATGACAACACAACCTCCTGTGAGTGTGAATTGAACAAAGATCATTTTCTTAGCAACGCAAAACATAAAAATAAATATGCGCACTATAACAGGAAATGCAATGCAACCTGTTGATCCTTTGGAAGTTTGCCAATGTTTCTCAAATCCACCTGGTTGTCTTGAATACCTATCAATTCATGAACCATTGCCTATGGAACATGATGGGATAAATGAGTTCAATAAATAATAAAACCATCTATGTTACGTCAAAACAAAGAGGCATTTCTCATATAAATGGTAAAATTTGTACTGACAACTCCCAATACCTGATAGGTCCACTGGTTTAGCAAAGGGGTCACAGGATCATCCCTCCAATCAATTACCAGCAACAATGGGGAAACTTCCATTCGTCTGAAATCAAAAAGCCCACTTTCCTGCCGGTACATCAGCTTCTGATACATCCCAAAAAAGTATAAAAGTCAGATTTCTATGAACCTAAAGTAGTAAAATTCGAAGGAGAAACTGCATCCAGTAAAATTAACAATGATATGAAATATCATGAATACACATATCATCAATCAGTTTCTAGGGGAAAAAATATACATGTGTGTGTATGAAATTCTGAAAACAGATCTCCTCATGTGTCTATAACATCCAGGATTCAAATCCCCCCTCCCCTCTTGTAACTATCAAATTATAAAAATAAATAAATAAATTACACATTAAAAAAATTCTGAAAACAGCATGCTTAAATTTAATATGAAACTCAGTGATACATATATCATGAACAAGTAACATCTACATGTGTGTATTAAATTCTGAGAATAGAATGCAAAAAATTCATATGACTCTCAATAATACATATATCATGAACAAGTAATATTTACACTATAGCTTCCAGTGCATCATCACTTACAGCTGTTTCCTTTGATATCTAATAATAGGTCTCCTTTTTAAGGCCAAAAAAATGGATGCAATACCATCAACAACTCGGTCACAGAAGCGCTGCGAATTTGAAGGATCTACAACTGCTGGGAGCATATAAATGTGATTTGACGGCATATTCAAAGTGAAATGGTAAGGATCAATTGCTACAAAGTCCGCATAAAATTCCTACAAGATATAGATAATAATTATATCTAACGTTACAGTTAATATGAGGTGACATAACAACAAGGTCTAATAAGATAACATCTACTCCTGCATCAGAACAAGAATTCAAAGTTTCGGACCATGTTTAAGCAACCCCATAAATGCAAGCCTGTGACAATGACATGCTAAAGATACTATAACCTTACCCTTTTTTCCCAATTTTTCTTCCTGTTTTCAATTATGATAGATTCCCTAAGTTGGGTTGAATATGATTTTTCAGAGCTCGCTGTTAGCCGCAAATGCTGGATATTCTCTGACGTGGGCCGAAGGAAGTAAACTGCTTTAAGATGTGACATTGGTTCTTTTGATTTGTAAATGGAATTGACCAATTCTACCAAGAATACTTCTTTCTGAAGAAGTTCCGACTGTGAATACCCGACGCTAACTATACTAACTTGCAAATTCATTAACCAAATTGATGAGCATCTCTCTTTTCCTTTCTTAACCCACTAGACCCAATCATATAGTTACACATGATATTCACTATTCCACGTCATATAAATAGCAAAACAAAACTTTAATTAATAAAATTAAAAAAAAATTATTTTCTTTAAATTAAAAAAATTAAAAAAAAAAACTAATATGTACACGTTAGTGAAGAGCAATGACAAGCAGGGGTACCTAGTACAACTCAAAATCTACAAACTTAGGAACACGGGTTGTGAAACTTGAGGTCCAGATCAAACAAATATGTTTGATGTTAACGGTTTTTTTTTTTTTTTTTTTTTTTTTTTTTTTTTTTTTTTTTTTTTTTTAATAAGTTGGCTAAAGGTGACTCATAAATGAAGGATTGTATTTTTAAGGTCCAGGTTAAGGATTGATCTGAGAAACAATAATTAGTTTCTTTCCTTTATTTTAGGAACATATCTAAGGAAAAAAAATTGTATTATTTTAGTTTTTTATTTATTTTATTTAGTTTTTGCAATTTTGAATTTTAAAGAATTTATTTTAATAATTAAAGTTTATTTTTATTTTGGCTATTCATATGAAATAAAATAGTGAAATCCATGTGTCATGATTTGATTGAATCAATAGATACACATCATGATCTTATGTGTCACTTAACGAACACATCAGTATAAACTTTATATAAGGGTTGCTAATCAAAATGGCATATAATGTTAGGGGTAAAATCCAAATTCTTAATCCTCAAAGTATAAAATCCAAACATCCCTAAAAATATATTTTGCACTTTAAAATGTAAAATCCTACATGATTACGTGTATAGTACAGTAGCACATTTTAGAAGCCCATTTTTAGTATCTAAGCCCATTCTCTGTGATGGGCTTGGAAAGCAGGCTACATTTGTATTTGGGTTCTTCACACAAAAAAAAAAAAGGTATTGGGGTTACTTGCATTCTTTTTTATTACCTGACATAGTGTAATTCACATTGATAAATAAATTGGCATCACTGAATCACTTTTTGTTTGAACTTTGAAGACAAAAAAATCATCATAGCAAGGTCTTAAGAAAGGTTGTGAATGCACCTGTATTTTCATCGAGATGTTAAAAATAATATCATTTAAAACAATGTCTTAAACAAAACATTATATAACATTTAGTTCTACCTTTTAACTAAATGAAGGTTTGAATAGGATGTTTAGCACATCTAGAACATCCAGATTTTATGCATGTTGCAAAGAAATTATATATAGTTTTGTTAAACCATCCCAAAAAATATTAAAATTCTCTCAATGGATACCTTCTCTTTTCTTAACATTTTTATAAACCTACCCCCATTTCACCAAAATAAAATAAAATAAAATTGCAAACCTATGAGCAGCAGGTTGACAAATTAAAATTGTTTAAAATTTGTAGATGTCTAACATAATAAGATTTTCTGAAATTATATTCATCACTTGTGTCCTGCAATATAACATTAATTTGTTCCATATAATGCTGATGTTGTGAAAACTAGTTTGAGCCTTTTTTTTTTTTCAAGTGAACTCCAAGGAGAGAATCACACACTCACAATAAGGCACCTTCACAAATATAAGTGACCACAAAAGTAGAATTGGGCCAAATTTAAGCAAAAATGAGGAAATGATTACAACTTTTTGTCACCCATTTTTTCACACTTCTCCTTGGGCAAAATTTGGTAAATAGTACAAATTCCGAAAAATTTTTGATGACTGGCATGCGTCTCAAAGTAATTAGTTAGTAGGACTGATTTTGGAACTCGAGTTTGCTAAACTCGAGTTCCACCTCAAAATCAATTTTGCTATACTCGAGGTCTAACCAATAGCAATCTGATGTGGAATTAAATTTTTTTTTTAAAAATGACGTGGAACCCGAGTTTAGCAAACTCGAGTTCCAAAATCAGTCCAACTCCAGTCACCCAAAATTTTCCAGAAATTGTACTGTTTACAAAATTTTTCCCTTCTCCTTGCTATACAAGAGGATCTGCCATCAAAGTCATAAACTGTTGTTCTAACTTATTTTGTCATATTGTCTTGGTTGAAGTGTTCTTTTAAGTTAAAAATAATAGTCATACCCAAGCATCTCATTAGGCTTTGCACAATTCATAAATACAATGGTTCCGTTTTGAGTAAAACACCCTGAAATCCAAATCAAATTCCAGTATTATGCATTTAGCGTTCCTCTATTAAATCTTCATGGTTAAACTTAGTAAATTTCACATCAAAAGAAAAGATCTTTGCAAATTTGGACATCTTGTTCTGAAAACCAATGAAGTTATCTCCACAGAACATATATACGCAGTTAACTTTTTGTATATTGATTTCAGAAACCACTTGAAAGAAAAAGCTAAAGGAGATGGTAGTGCTTACATCACAAGTTCTGGACAATAACAGTTAGTGTAATATTACATATTATCTTCTTTTTTGTAATAATTTTACAGTGCATACATTATGTTCAATTATTCATACAATAAAAATTGTAACGTAGAGTAGACTTAGACTAACTCAATCATATCTTGTAATGGAATATTAGTACACTTGCTACAAATAGTTTGGGGTTTTAACGACCGTCAATTGTAGAAAGTGTTATTTCATTTACTGAATTAGATGCTGAACTAGTTGATCTATTTGTAATAGTGTAAGTACCCTTCAAAATAAATGCAGGTTGTTTTGGAGAAGGAATATGTGTGTCATTACCCAACATGAAAACAACAGTTGACATGGTTGGCCGGTCTATTGCATGTTCTTGCACACACAAAAGCCCAATTTGAATACATCTTGAAACTTCATTAGCAGGATATGCCTCATCTAGTAATGGGTCAACCATTTTCAGGGAATTGTCTTCTCTCCATAGGTCCCAAACCTGAGACAAGATATTAATCATATTAGGCTCAACAATATAGGCTTAATTTTGTAGTCACTGTTTGCACATGTACTCACATGTCCAATCAAATTTGAAGAAGGGCCATCATGATGGTAAGTACTGTTCTTTTTACCGGTAACAATCTCTAGTAGTAATACCCCAAAGCTATATATATCAGACTTTATGGAAAATAGTCCTTGCATTGCATACTCAGGTGACATATAACCACTGTCATAACATAATGAAAATGAAGATATTGAGCCCCAACATAAAATGATAAAAAAAAATAGGCATTTGGGCACTAACATACATGTAAAATTTGAAGTAACACAATATGAAAACAAATTGCAAAGATATCCTTAATATTTTTTTTCTTACAAAGGCATGTAGTTTGTACTCTCCTTAGATGTAAAAAAGATAGTCAAGTAATCAGTTAAAAAAGTATATCCTTGTTTTCTACCATACTTACTATGTTCCAACAACGCAATTTGTATTAGCTTCAATTTGGTCCCCTCCAACAATTCTAGCCATACCAAAATCCGCAATTTTTGGATTCAATGCATTGTCAAGTAGAACATTGCTGGCCTTTAAATCTCTATGAATAATTCTTAACCTTGAATCTTGATGAAGATATAAGATCCCTCGAGCAATTCCGCAAATAATCTCAAATCGCATTCCCCAATCTAAACATGATCTTTTTATTTCATCTAAATGAAGAAATGAGAACTTAGATTAGATTGCATTGCATTCTTGCTTTTTTACTTAGGTATAAAATCTTGCTACTTGTAACTAATATGTTTGTAATGGTAAGATCATTTTCTAGTGATAATGAGTGAGGTTAATGTGAAAAAGAAGACATACCAAAAATGAAAGTGTCCAAGCTTTTATTTGGCAAGTACTCATAAATCAACATCTTCTCTTCTTTGTAAATGCAACAACCTAAAATTCTCACAAGATTTCTATGTTGGAGTTTAGCAATTAGTGCAACTTCTGTTTTGAATTGTTCTATTCCTTGTCCAGAACATTTTGATAGTCTTTTTACTGCTATTTCCATTCCATTTTGTAGCAAACCCTGCAATTAAAGTCCAAATATCATTTTGTCATAGTGCACAATTATTAAAAGAAACTCAACTAGGTGAATTATTTGGGGAAGCCCAATTGCACACCACAAATTCATACTCAACGAGTACTCGTAAACATTCATGATGGAATTTCTGATGCATAAACACATTTGAAATGAGATTATGCAAATTATGGGACTTGTTCAATGAGACTACCTTATAAACTGGGCCAAAACCACCTTGGCCAAGCTTGTTAGCAATAGAGAAGTTATCTGTAGCGGCAATAATGGTTCTTAGATCAAACAATGGCAAATTTAAATTTCTTCTAGTTCCGTCGAGGTCCCTTCTACTTGGAGAGTCTTCGAAGTATGGTAAAGTAGAGTCAGCACTATATGAATATGTGTTATGCCTATTCTCTGTCATAAAAAAGTAATTAATAATGCTAGTAACCATATTTGTCCAATTAGGAATTCTCACACAAAAGCCTAGTTTAATAAAACTGAGAAACACACTAAAATAAAAGAATGAAATAGTGGAAAATAAGAGGAAAAATTGAAGTTTACATTTTCTATTTATCATTGACAAGAAATTCCTTTGGAAAATGCACTTTTCTTAGAGGTAAGTACTTATGGGAAATGAAAGTTCCTTACGCCTGCTGATGGGGCTGGAGAAAATCTTAAAATGTCAGGGAATTGGTTGGGCTATTCATCAAGCTTTTAGTTGAAAGGGTGAAAAAATTATCCATGTGGCATGATAATTGACACCCTGAAGGTGTTTTTTTCCCCCCACTTTGTCCACAAGGTGGTGTATGATACTGCAATTTCTGAGTTTGCATAAGTATCCAGTTTTTTGAAAGAAACGCAGTAGCCTTGGAAACCTATTAGATCAAAAGATACTACCCTACAAGCTTTTTTTTATTAATTAAAGTTAGCTAAGTGTCCATTTGGCAAAGATTATTTTTGCCAACTTATTTTACTATTCAGGTTATTTTTGCTATTATTCATGGGTCTCACTGTACTTTTTGATACTATTTATGAGTCTCACTGTATTATTCCAGCTAATTTTTACCTTTATCTACAATACTTTCAGCAAAAAGTTTTCAATTTCAGTAAAATAAACAGATCCCAAACAGACTTTAAGACGACTCAATGTATTGGATTTCATCTAAATATGGAAAAGTCACATGGATTTCAACCTGAAGTGAAAGAAGAAACAAGATGGATACAGCTGAACAGTGGAAAGTGGTATGGTCTAAAGCAGTTGCTTCTAAGCATTCCTTAATTCTCTGTCTTTAATAGGCAGTAGAGGACAAATTGCAATTCAGAGTATTATGAAATAAGAAACATGTATGTCTCAATGAATGGTAGAAACTGGTATAGTCTAAAACAGCTTTTCCCAACAAGTCCTTCATATTTTAGCTGGTAGTGAAGGACAGGTTGCCTTCCCAACAAAGGCTTGTAAAATGGGGTACAATGGTGCTCATGTATGTTTTTTGTAGAAGTCAAATGGAATTTGTGATCATGTTGTTTTCGAGTGTTCTTTCTTATGAATTTGACATTTGTGTAAGAAGCATTTGAAAATTTTCCTTGGTTGCTTCAATATACCATCTTTGAATCCAAAGAAATGATTATGAGTATAATAACAAAATATATCAAGTTCTTTTTCATTTTTCTTTTATCAAATTCTACGCTTGAAAAATAAATCAAGTTCCATCCCATTTTATTCAATTTTTTCTTGATCTATGAATTCTACCTGTTCTTTTATAAATCCTGAAACATAGTGTAAGAGTAATCTTGGGAGCATTTTTTTCACTGGCCTTAGAAATATAGAAAATTAGAAATAGATTTTTAAAAAAATTGCTCTAAACTTCCTTACCTTTCTTCTTCTTCATTACAAAACAATACACAACTGGGACTACAAGAAGAAACATTACAGCAATAGAAACTCCCAGAATTGCCAGCATCCTCTTTTTCTGAGTAAGACCATTTTTCTTAGCATATTGAGCTGAGGTTAAAAAAAAAAAAAAAAAAAAATTATTCAAATGATATCATAAATTTGAGAAGTTGATTGAACATAAATAGTTATTATTGATGCAATTTTTCAAGAAAATGAGAGTAGGGATGAAACAATGGGCTTAAGGAGGACATGTGATTTTATTTTATTTTTTTTAAAAGGAGAAAATGTGATTCTCTTTTTGAGGTCCAACGTATCAAAAAAAAAAAAAAAAAAAAAAAAAAAGCAAACATGTTCTCACAACAATGTCAAGTGCCATATGTAATTCTCTTTTTTTGTGGCTGAAAATATGTTAAAAGAAGAAACATAAAACAAAAAACAAAAATTGAAAACCTAACAACAATGTCAAACAACAAGAGTGTTTTCTTTTAATATAAGTAGAATCATAATTCAAATCTTCCCTCCCCCATTATTGTAACAATAAAAAAAAAAAGTCAAATAAAACAAGTATTACATAGTAGAAGGACCAACTACGAGTGATGAATATAATTGTAGAAATCTTGTGTTATTAGGTGCACACAACTCTTAAATAATTTTTACTTCTCCACACATTGTATGAGTTTTGAACTATTATGAAATAGATAAGGTATACATTGTGAAAATTTGATATTTTTAGATAATTTAACAAAACCATATATAAATTCTTTCCCATATGGAACGTAATACTCGTTTAGATTTGTACTATATAATTTGAAATGGATCTATTTTAAATGGAGAAAACCATTTTTCAATATTTTGACCTAAACCAACTTTAAAGTAAATACCATAGGGAAAATTATATGTTGGATTAGTATTCTGTATAAACCTCTGACTAAAATAATACAATAAACATGAATCTTCACTAATGCTCTATTTGTTTTGAAGTAAAACAAATATGATTTTTAGGTGTTTAGTATGGCAAATAATTTTTTTTCAAGCAAACAACCAAGATTAGGCAACTACCACTAGAGCAATGTCTTTGGTCACTGGAATGGTGGCTTTAGTTATCGAACCTCTGACATGCTGCTTCAGTGACCAAACTGCTAGCATTTGCTGCCGGAGTGATGGCTTCGGCCACCAAAATGTTGGCACCGGTTGTCGGAGTGGTGGCTCCAACCACCGAAGTACCAACATCGTTTGCCTAGCTCACCGGATTGGTGACCTAGCTACCAAATGGGATGAGAGAAATCACTATGTATTTTCATAAAATGTTTTTCCAAAATTTTAAAAGTAAAAGATGAAGAGTACCTAATACAACTGCATCCACACGTATATATAAATCTTGTCCTAGATCAGGATATGTTCTTGCGTCCACCAAGTCCCCTTGCCATGTCAAGCAACCAATCCCTCCCTCACTCTCATTTGCACTTGCGTAAGCCATACAAGAACAATTCCTCAAACACTTTTGCTCACACTCTTTCATACTCAAACTCATGTCCGCATGTGCTATTGAAGTATCCGGTACCTTCATGTGTGCCAACTTCACGAACCCTTCTCCGTTGTTGCACATGGACACTCCTTGCTTTTCCCTTATGCAATCACGAGATGAGTTGGGTTCAAATCCAGGAAAGCACTTGCACTCAGAAATGACCTCATTGTGTGGGTCACAATAACTATTTGGACCACAAGTCAAATACTTATCGCATACCGCTTGTGGGGCGGACCAATATTCGATCCATCTAGTATCCTGCCATAAGGACCGTTGCACAACTCCTGATTCATCGACAATCGTTTTAGGAAAAACTTTGGGGTCAGCTGAATTTGAAAATATACTGTACATAATGGTCGTTTCATCTTGATTATTCACAAAGCTAACATTGAATAATTCTGATGTCACTTCAGGTACACCGATCGATCTTGGGCCAATCCAAGATCCAACACGATATAATATAGTCTGACCCATGTATAAGTATGCTTGAGGGTACCCAGTTGTAACTATTTTATATGAGTAGTTGCCAATTCCCGGGTCATCTTTGGACTTCCAAGATGTTAGGAACCGGTTCAACCCAGTCCGTCGGTCCAGCCCAAGTTTCATAAACGGAAGCATAGTATTGGTGGGATAATCAAAACTTTGCCATGTAACACGTTGGTTGTCTTGTTGAGCCAAAACAAGATTTCCCATATCCGAGAGCTTAGCCATAGAATTATTTGTGGATGAGACAGAAAAAGAAACATTGGCGGACCAAATAGGAGTAGTTTGGTTTTGGGTGTGGAGTACAAGGTTTCCCTTACCGTTGATGGAGAGGACTCCGGAGGTATCATTGAGAGGAGCGTCTCTATTTGCAACCCACACAACGGTTTGTTCAGTGATTTGGTTATACCAAATTCCAACGTAGCGGTGACTAGAATTGCCGGGTCTGAAAAACCCAAGTGCAAAGGTTTTCTGGTTTGAGAGTAAAAGTTGACCATCCTTAAGGGGTTGGTTTGGTGTTATGGTGTCAAGGGAAGTGGAAATTGGGCAAAGAAGAAGAAGGGAGAGAAGAAGCAATGATGTATTCCCTTTAGCAGGATTCATCATTTTTTCTAATGAAGAGTACAGTAATAAGACTTGTGGCTGATTGGCTAGTATAGACTATAGAGAGCTTGAGAGCCATATAAAAAAAATCAGTTCTTCTTCTTTTGTAAATGAAGTTAAATGATTTATTCAATGTATGCAAGCTGACGTCCACTTGTCAAGGACCCACACACTCAAATAACGTTTACCTTCAAACCCATTCACATTAGTGAAAGATGAGTAATGCTATGGTGATATAAAAAAATGCACAATTTTGTATTATAACTCGCTACGTGGCGAGTTGTGAGCAACGGAAGTGTATCCTCACATGACCCATAATTATTATGCATTTTTATGTGTTAATAGTATTACTCAGCGAAAGATGCTTGACAAAATTTTTGGTCTTCTTTGGCAACTTAAATTTAAGTCTACTTGACAAAATCTTTGGTCTTCTTTGGCAACTTAAATTTAAGTCTACTTGACAAAAATCTTTGGTCTTCTTTGGCAACTTAAATTTAAGGATAGGTAAACAATTTTTGGCCCAAGAACTCAGATGTACATTGACTAATGAAGAAAAATTATTGGGTTTATTTATTTATGGCGAAAATCATATTTTCGTTCTTATATTTTCACCCGATTTCCACTTTGATTCCTAACTTTTATTTTCATCTCTTTTGGCCCCTATCCTAGAAAACGCGTCTCGTTTTTGTCTTTACCGTTACATCAAAGACGAAAAATACATACGTAGCAAATGAAATGCACTATTAGCACACTAAAAACTGACGTGACTATTAAAATAATAATAAAAAATGTTATTTGGCATTAAAAAATGCCAAATAGCATCTAAAATTTAAAAAAAAAAAAAATTTATTAGTTTTAACTAAATTAAAAACCAAAAATCATATAAATTGAAATCTAAACATTCTTGAACAAGAACACAAACCTAGGTACAAGATCAGAAATTTATTAAAAAGAAAAAAAGAAAAAAAAGAAAAAGTAAATCAAAACCCAGCTCCACACAAAATAGACCTTACAGGAGAGTATGTTGGCGAGGTAACCCATTGCTTCGAGAATGTCTTCACCGCCGCCTTCTGTGACGGTACGCTCCGGTACAGCTCCGAGGAAACCCGGCGGGTATTGCAGTGAATCGGGCGAGACTTTCATTCGAAGCGGCGGCGGCGGAGGAGGAGCTGACGTGGTCGCCTGTAACGGATTTTCTCGGGAAGTTACGGCGGTTGAGGAGATCTCAGACCTCGGTTTTGACAGAGTGGCGGCGATTGTCAAACGGTTTTTGTTTTTGGTGTCGGTGGTCGTGGTGTGGGTCCCGGTGACCCCTTGATTTCTGCCGAATCATCTCTCTCTGTCTCACTCTCTCATCAGCTCTCTCTGTCTCACTCTCTCAGATCTTGCTTCATTACACACACTTGTATCATTACTAAAACAACAGAACGGCGTTTTTACAAAACTAACTACAAAACTGAAACTATATCATTAGTAAGCAAACGTTTGAAACATATTTGATTTCTAACAATTCGAGTCTATTGGACTCGATTTTCGGTTTATATTTCTCCTACGCGGCACTGGCTGAGCTGGACAGGGAGGCCACGTTGGCACAAAAATCGAGTTCAAAGAACTCGATTTTTGGTCAAGAAAATCGAGTTCAATGAACTCGATTTCTATTTTACACACTCACGCCGGCGCACGTGATCACGTTAGTAAATCGAGTCCAGTGGACTCGATTTTTGGTCATGTGATCACTTAAGGTAAATCGAGTCTACTGGACTCGATTTTTGGGCACCATAGTTTTCGGGCACGTGGATGTAACTCGAGTCAAGGAGGCTCGATTTATTTGCTTCTGAAAATCGAGTCTCCTGAACTCGATTTCTGTGAATGGTCCCCAACCCATCCACGTGTCATGTGGGTCCCAAATGGGACCTTTTTCCCCCTTACTCGGCTCACTTATGCTCTCATTTCTCTTCTGCTCTCACAGCAGCACCACTCACACAACCCTCATCACTCACACAACCCTCATCACCCACACAACTTACTTCACTCACACAACAATCACACTCATCTTTCATCAACTTTCATCAACTCTCAGGTAATATTTTTTACAATATTGATAATATTTTTTGTTAGTTAAATATAGTAATTATTTGCTAGGTTATTTTTTTTAAGAAACAATTAGAACATATTAGGAAAATTTTTGTTTTTTTGTTTGTTAGTGTAAATATTGTGATTAGTTTGTTTGTTTGTGGGTAGTTTGTTAGTGTAAATATTGTGATTAGTTTGTTTGTTTGTTTGTGGGTAGTTTGTTAGTATATTGTGATTATTTGTTAGTTTTTTTTAATTATTATTATGATTAATTATTGGAAATACTTAGTACTAAATATTTTGATTAATGTTATTACAACATATTTGGAAATTTTTTTTTTGTTAGTGTAAATATTGTGATTAAATTATTTGCTAAGTTTTTTTTAGGAAATTAATATTGTGATTGTAAATTGGGAATTTTTAGTACCAAATATTGTGATTAATTATGTTATTACAACATATTGAGAATATTTGCTTATTTTTTGTTAGTGTAAATATTGTGATTAAATTATTTTGTAGGTTTTTAAAAAAAATTAATATTGTGATTAATTATTGGGAATATTTAGTATTGGGGAAATATTTAGTACCAAATATTGTGATTATGCTAGGTTTTTATTCAAAATTAATATTGGGAATATTTAGTACTAAATATTGTGATCAATTGTTAGGAATATTTAGTACTTTTAGGTTTTTGTCATTGGTATGAAATGGATTATGAGTTTGATACCTAAGACACCCATTACAGTCTTTTTAGTATAAATTATTTCAAGATATAGTTGTTTCAGATTTGTAACAAAGATTTCAATGGGTAACTAGTTGCTATAATATTTTTGTTCATCATATCTTATTTGAATGGGTTTTGAATGTCATGCCTCTAGAATGATTTGGATGTGAGTATATGCAAATTTGGTTGAGGTTAGTATTGTTGGCATGTCATACCCAAAGTTTTGTGATTAATGTTGATTGAGAGTTATAAATTTGTCACTAACACAATTGCACTTGATGATCTATAGGTTGATAATGATCTATATAAATATATACTACAGTGGATCCCTTAGCAATGCCAACCCTTATGACGGATTTCCATTTGAAGGTCTGGGTATCCAGTGCTGTTATATGATGATACGCCATAAGTTAAAGACCTTGAGTGATTTGAAGATAAAAATTATGGAAGAGCTGCAACTGAACCCTGCTTTGCATGACATACATATTACTTTCCGTTCTGCACATGAAGTCCTCAATCAATACATTAATTACAGATATATGGCGATAACAGAAGACAAACATGTGAAGTTCATGTTTCACAAGATGCGTCAATGGGAACAAATAGCAAATTTTGAGTTGTACGTCACTTTGGAGCCTCGTGCAGAAGTCGGCATAGAGGATATTGTACAAACAACTACATCTCTACAGTTTGCAGTCCTAGATGATCAGTGCACCACGTTGGGAGGCTATACACCCCCTTTTCAAGAGACACCAAGAACAGTTGAGAGTGAACTTGGCAATAGATATGAAGATCAATTTTGTACACATCGAGGTGAATCCTCTACAGTTCCAGTAGTTGAAGCTGAAGACGAACACTGTGTTGGGGAAGATCTTGACGATAGAGATGAGTACGAAGAGAGGATTGAGCGAGGTGACTTTGATAGGGGTGTTGATGACCATGAAATTACTCTCAATCCTAATGTTGATGATATGGATGAATGTGATGAAGATGATGCAAACCCTACTGTTAGAGTTCAGCATGTTATAAATGCAACCCCTGTTTATGAACCTCCCGCCTTATCATTTTATGAAAATACTTGGGAAAATATGGTTGATCCTGAAGTTGGTGAGCAAGCATTTGCTTCTTCTTGGAATGCGGACATGAATTTTTGTACGGGGTTGATTTTTGCGAATAAAGAAGCGGTGAAACGTGCATTAACAATTTATGCCGCAAAGCATAACAGAAACTTTCTGACTAGTAGGTCGACCAAAAGTAGACTGTATGTGAAATGCATGGATGAGTCATGCAAGTGGTACGTTGGAGCAGTCATGAAGCCTAAACAGGGAACATGGATGGTCACATCTTATGGGGGTCCTCACAGTTGTATGACCCTTGGCATGGCTCTTGATGGTAGAATGATGGATTGTAATTTTCATACAGCAGAATTTGTTCCAATGTTGCGAGAAAATCACACGGCAACAATTCAACACCTTAGAGATTACATCAAAGGGAAGTATTATGAACATAAGCTTTCTTACTATAAGATATGAGATGCGAAACAAAGGGCTATTGCAAAGATATTCGGCGATTGGGAAGAGTCTTACGAAAGGCTGAAAAAGTTGTTGTTGGCATACTTGGATCAAGAAGCTGGCACCCGGTACTGGTATCTCACTGAACCGAGGGAGGAAGGTGTTACAATATTGCGATATGTATTTTGGGCTTTCGCTCCTTGCATTGAAGGATTCAGACATTGTAAACCAGTAATCAGTATTGATGGGACCCATTTGTATGGTAAATATCGAGGGGTGTTGATGATTGCAATGGCCACCGATGCCAACAACAAGGTTTTGCCTCTCGCCTTTCTTTGTTGTGGACAAAGAGTCGGGGCCTAGTTGGAGGTGGTTTTTAGATTGCGTCGGAGTTTGCAGGGGATGTGATAGCAAATAAGGACATATGCATAATTTCTGACCGACATAAGGGTATTCGAAACGCAATTGCCAACTGGCCTAGAGATGATCCTGGACGAGTACGAGTATACCACAGATATTGCCTTCGACATGTTGCTAGCAACTTCAACACGCATTTTCAGGACGCCACTTTAAAGTCATTGGCCTTGAAAGCGGGGTATGCTACTCAGGACGCTAAATTTGAGTTGTACATGCAACCTATCAAGGAAGCCGAGATCGAGGCCCTTAGGAAGAAATCAGCCACTGAACAACAGGTAAGTGAACCTGACCCATCCATCATGCCATACACATATCTAATGAAAGAGGATATAGAGAAGTGGACCCAGCTACGTGATAGTGGATACCGTTATGGGGCTATGACAACCAATGTCTCAGAGTGCTTCAATGGAGTACTCAAAGGTGCCTGTGGCTTTGCCCATTTCTGCACTGGTTGAATTCACTTGGAGCAAACTTGTTGCGTATTTCCATGATCGACACAAAAAAATTACTCATGATCTCTTGGAGGGCAAGGTGTGGAGTAAATATGCCTTAGAAATCTTTGATGCAAATTTGAAAAAATCTAAAACACACCAAGTAAGGCCGTTTAATAATGTCCATGGTGTATATCAAGTACCGACAGCGTTCAACATCCATAGCTGCGGAGGGGACAACATAGTCATGAAGTAAACATATTGGCCAGAACATGTGGTTGTGGAAAGTGGCAAAATCGAAAGATCCCTTGTTCACATGCGATTACAGTTCTTCAGTACTTGGGGCAAGATGGAACTGCATATATTGACCCATGTTATAGTTTGGACAACGCCATTCGCACCTACTCACACCAATTTGTGGTGCCAAAGTCAGAGTCATTGTGGAGGGATGTGGAAGGTCCAAAGTGGGTGCCTGACCCAGACCTGTTGCGGGGTAAAGGCCGACCTGTGAAGTCTAGGATACGGAATGAGATGGATAGGGTCCGGCGAAAACCGGGAAGCCGAAGGCCAGATTCTGACTTGAGGGAGATTCAACAAAAGCAGAGCTGTGGACTGTGTCATCAACATGGGCATAACCGTAGAAAATGTCCGCTTTCTCGTGGGGCTTCGACAAGCAATACTGACCCAACCTAGGTAAGTGATGCTTTTATATAAAATTTCATGATTGTATCAATTATCCAAGTTACATAGATTAGTACCGTTGTTTTGATTGTTGGTACCTAACGACAATATTTCAATTTTTCTCAGGTATGCAGATACTCAATTTTGGAATGTCATTCTAGATGTAAATTGTGGTTCTCCTTATTGTGTATTTGAACTTACTACTGGGTTGTATCGGCACAATTATTATTTTCTTTTATCACTGAATGCACTTGTAATCGAAGTATTCTGTATCCAATGTACCTGTTTCTATATTGTGATATTATGAATGGTTAATTTTATCTTTCAATTAGTTGTTAATTATTTGTATTAGCTGTTATACTCATCTGTGTTGGTATTTCTTGTTGAGACTACAAGAAAAAAAAGGAAAAAAAAAACGGAAAAAAAAGTAAGCAAAAAAACGGAAAAAAAAAGGTAAGAAAAAAAATGGGAAAAAAAAGGTAAGAAAAATTAGTATGCAAAAGAAAGGAAAAAAAAAAAGTAAGAAAAAAAATGGAAAAATGTAGGAAAAAAAAAAAGGTAAGAAAGAAAATGGGAAAAAAAAATGTAAGAAAAAAAAGTAAGCAAAAGAAAGGAAAAAAAAAAAGTAAGGAAAAAAAAGTAAGAAAAAAAAAAGGATCCGAAAAAAGTAAGGAAAAAAAAATTCAGAAAAAAACTAGTAAAAATCGACTTCATAGGGATCGAGTTTGTCCCAACTTTCTGGCTGAGCTCTCTGCCTGGAAACTCGAATTTGGGGAGTTTGTATGGTGTAAAGTTTTAGATGGAGAGTTTTTCTCCTAAAAAGTTGTAAGTGAAAATAATTTTTATTTTTTGATAAGAGTCTAACTATTTTGTAATAGAGTTATTGTGAGTTTATGACTAGTTAATATTATGAGCATGTTTAAATAAAAAAAAAATGTTATGCCAAAAATTTTGAATATATTTATAGCATTTGGCAATTGGCGTACTATTTAAAAAGTGTTGTAAAAATGTCAAAGTTTTAAATAAAATTGTGTGAATAAAACTAAAATAACTACAATAGTAACTAAATATGCCTCATAAAATAAATATAATAACTAAAAAATAATTTATCATCCCACTCTTTAGTCATTACTCAATACATAATAATGTTTTTTTTATTATAATTTGAATGATAATGTTTATACTACGAAAATATCAGGAATAACAACCGAGTCATTTCAAATACCTTTCCCATAATATTTTCAAAAGAAGAATCAAATTTTTTGAAATGGCCAATTTTAAATAACATGTACATGTTCAGATTTGATTTGGGGAGTAAAAAATAGTAAAAATGCTCAAGCCAAAATAAGCTAAACGCCCAGAACATCCCACCATGGAAAGAGATTTTTTTTTTGGGTACTGGAATATGCATTGGGTGCAAAATGGAATTTAAAACATTTCTACTTAAATTAACCAGTGGCCAATGGTATACCTCATCTCCTTTAAGTTCTATATTATTGGTATATACTATATACTCAATCCTTCCTTCCCAAAAAGATACTAGCATAAACATTGGGTAAAACTCTACAATATCACTGTTACTGAACCAAATAAAGTCTCTTGTTACTAGAACCTCTCAAACCAAATGAGGTCTTCCATTGCCCACAAGAGCAGCAGCTAAAGCAAGATTTTTCTTAGGTATTGCCATGAAAGCGCGCACACACATAGAGTCTAAAAAATCCTAAAACCAAATAGAATTTAATTAAAACTTTTGAACAATCAGCAACAATAGTCTGTCCAACAACACTACACAGCCATGAATCATAGGGCTCTGATAAGTGATATAACCTTAGAGACAAGTCTATCTATAAATTGTTTCAAAGACCAACTGGAAATGCAAAAAAACATGCTTAAAGGATTTTAGGCCCCCATCTCCTACGGAGAAAACATCTATAGCAGAGTCCAAGTTCAGCAAGAGCTTTATGCCCCAGTTACTTCAACCATTTCCTGTTCCACTGTGCTCGGCATAATTGGATAGTAGTGGTAATGAAGCTCTCCAACATCATCACCAGAGAGCTTTTTCCATCCATCAGGTCCCACATAATAAACTGATAAAAAGAACAAGTTCAAATTATAGATTAATCATCATGGATGTGTGGTGTTTAAAGAGAGAGAGAGAGAGAGAGAGAGAGAGAGAGAAAAGAGAGTACCGCTAGCAACTCCACCACTGGCACCATCACGGAATGTTGCATGATAAATAGACCTTCTAGCCAACTCTGCAGCTTCTTCAATTGACATATCATACCACTTGCCTCGATTGACATATCATACCACTTGCCTCAATGTGTCACTGGATGGAAGATAACAGTGAATACAAATCAGTAGGAAAATAGAAATGACATAATAAATCTATGAAATATATTAACACAATCAGCTAGATACATGCAAAACTAAAATGGCAATAAAACAGGATAGATAACATTGATTCTTATGGAAGTTCAGTAAAATAAAATCAATTCTTACCAAAAGCTAGTCTCTTTCGGAAAGTCTCCTTCATGTATGTATATTTCTCAGCCATAGAACGTATGTCTTTAGGAGTATCAAGCTCAGAGGTTTTCAGTCTCTGAAGGGTAGAAGAGAACTTAGAGCCAATGACACCACTGGAAGGCAGTGAATTGCCTGAAAATGCATGTTGGCTGTAACCACCAACTAAGGCTGGTTCTGTACAAACAAGCGCTTCAGGGAGGCAGCAGCAAGGGCTTCAGGTTCTTTTCGTCCCCTTCTACCAAAGTAATTGTAAGGCTCTGCCCAAGGATGTGAAAGAATATTAAGACACAACAACAACAACAACGACAACAACAACAACAGAATTTAAATAACAAATCCAACAGTCATAATAACTAATCACAATCCGTCAGCTAAATGTATAATGAACCATTTAACAGAACTTTATGGGAAAATGCAAAAGTGAATTGACACGAACTCTTGGTGAACCATGTTAGATCTGTGTCCCTTTCTATTTTCTGCTTGTTATATATTTTTTTTTCTAGGTGTGCACGAATAACAAAGATCTACTGAGATAAGCATTATATTGAAATTCCTACAACTTGGGAGCCTTAAATTAATTGGCTATACATCTTTAAAGAAGCTCCAAACATACAAAGGCAAGGAACATCAACTTGTTCCTGTCCTAAAGCCCAGATATTGGTAACCCCAATCACCCCCCTCCCCCCTCCCCACCCCAAAGGAAATGATTTCTTTTCTCTAGTTTCATCTCCCAAAAGATCCAACATCTAGCAATTTCATATTTCTTCAGCATCTTTGCCACAAAGTTTTACACTTTCGAAATTTTTCTAAAATTGTTCAATAGCATTCCATCAATTTTCTAATTAACAGAGCTATAAAGCATAAAGTTGGAATCACATGGTTTCAATAACAGTTACAAACATCAGTCAGTACCAATAATTTGTAGCACTCTATATGAACAGAAATTAAATATCATACACACATAATTACCTGACTCGCTGAACTAGACGATAATAGAGGAGCCAAACCACAGTCTGAGACACATAATTCAAGCTTGTCATCTAGGAGAAGATTGGCAGACTTGAAATTTCGGTGAACAATGGGTGGTTGACAGATCTCATGCAAATATCTATACCACAAATAAGAGGAAAAATCAGTTTCTAATTGACCAAACACGGATGAAAGAAGATTTCCTCACAAAAATGTGAAATCTACAAGTTGTAATCTCATTGGTCAGAAATAAAAGAAATGACAAAAAAACTTGTTTTTGAGCTCCTAGGCCAACATGAGCATTCTATATAAGGAACTAACAAAGTTCATATCTCAAATTAGTTTTCCTTATGTTATTTGTGAATTATTTGTTCAACTTACTCCAGTGCTCTTACAGCTTCGAGCGCCACTTGGATGCGTGTTTTCCAAGAAAGATTCTTTTGAATCTCATCATCATGCAGTGCATCATGAAGTGTCCCATTTCTGCAATACTCATATACAAGTAGCCGCTGGCTATGCTCAGCACAGTAACCCACAAGCTCCACAATATTAGCATGGCAAAGTTTAGAGATACTAGAAACTAGTTCAAAAAAATCCTCATCTCTCTGCTGCCCGGAAACTTTAGTGTCCAGTTTTTTGATTGCCAGTAGCTATAAAAGAATTCAGAAATGGAGGATTAACTATTATATGTTCACAAATAAAGATGTGTCAGTAGATAATAGAGCCAATGAGAGGAAGAGAGAGGGCCAGGGGTTCAGGGATAGGTTATCTAAAGCAAACAAGATATACTACATAACTGAAAACTTGGGGACATAGTGGTAAGTTGTTTGGAAGAAGAGACAGCCTTGTAGGTGTTTGCTTTCACACTTAGAGGTGAAACAGCTAGAGAACTCAAAAAAAAAAAATTTACTTATGAGGATGAAGAAGAATCTACCAAATTACTTGAAACTTAGGTAAATAATGATGGTTGGGAGGATTAATAAAGGGACTACCTCACAGATATTTATTTTCACAATTGGGAGGTAAATGCAATTCAAACTTCAAAACTAATTTTCCTAAAAAGATTACTGAAGATGAAGAGGGGGGGGGGGGGGGAGACAACAAATACAAATATACTTGAGAATCCAACAGCCACGCCATCATCCTGACAAATTAGTTCTTATTAAGTTAAAATAATCTTACATTTCCCTAGATTTCAAAAAAAATTAAAAAATAAAAAAAAAAGAGCAACAAAATCCAAAATAAGAAAAATACTCAAAATTATAAAATGCTCTCTTCAACTGTGTGCATAGTCATTACCTAGTGCTGTTCCCACATATATAACACAATAAAAATGATAGTAAACAATTTATCACAAGATACAAATAAATACACAACACAAACAGTCAAATGCTTGTGTTTAAAAGATCCCAAAAGGTAGAAATCAATAAATCCATGCTAAGAACTCAAGAATGCATTCGGGCGTTCAGCAGATGAGAATGTACACCAAACTAAAAATATGAAAAACTAAGCTGACAAGAAACTCTTGATACCCAGAAAATTGGTAATGGATTGCGTGTACTAGGTCAATCCAAGTTATATAAGCAATTACACGAAGCCTATTATCAGGTAACGGTTGAAACTGAGACCAAAAGTATGCCCAAGGAGATGCAAGTTATCTATAATTGATGTCTTAAAATTTATGTGTGCCTGTTGTGTGAATACACCACAATCATTCTATTTTATGCTCAATTCAATCACTTTAACTCCTTATGATGATCAACGATGGACTTGACAAGTAGCTCACCCACTGAACTACAATGAAATGGTATACCTCATAAGAGATCTTCAATTGTTGATAGAAGTCCTCAATTGTTACACCTGGAGCCATTTCCAAATATATCGTTGATTGCATTCCACGGATCTAGAAGACAGAAAAGGAATTAAATACTTTAGTACTTTGAAAGAGTTAGTGAAGATAGAGAAACATAAAAATTGAAGAGGATATTAATCATTACCATTGGCATTAGGTGTGGAGTAAAACTGACAGTTATTTTTGAATTTGCAGCATCAGAGAGTCCCTGCTCAATTTCTGGAACTGCATTTAACACATAACCAAGTTTAGTGTTTCATGTCATCTAATGAATACAAATATAGTGCTCAAAGTCACAAATTACCTCCTCAAATAAGCACAAAAACTATTGAACAACTAAATAGTTCTAAATTAGACAAAAGAAATAAAAAGGGAAGACCAAGACAGCCAATTCAAAACCATAAAGCACCCAACTGAAGACTGAAATTGATCAGCAAATTCCACCTATTATGTCTGGCCACCTAAACCCAGTCATACATGAGGATTTGTTTTATTCAAGCAACATAAACTTGCTCCAGAAACAAGAAGACATGATACAAAAGTTAACCTCAAATTAAGACTCCCCTGCAATAAGGGAAGATCATGCAGTATTCAACTCTGCAAAAGAGCTGGTATTCATGACCGAAACATAAATCAGTGCAAATTACCAGTGGATAGTTCTTGCACACTGCAAACTGCATAGATCCATGAGGGGCATTTTCCTAGTCATTTAACATACTGCCCCTAATCGTCAGCTCATACTTGAGCATAATGGTCAAAAGGCTGGCCATTTTCTCCATCAGGGATGTCTTTTGTCGTTGCCTAGGTAACATTTCTAGCCAAAATAAATTTTTTTTAGCTACATGTGTTTAACATATTTCACTGCGCTTATTAATAACATTATTATTTACAATCCGTGGCTAGTCCTTCCATGAAGCATCAACACATGTTTCAAGTTTTAAAAGAATAAAATCTTACCATGGCGATGCCTGGTAATTCCATAAGAATATATTCCTTCAACTATTTCAGTATACAAATTTGCCTCTTTGGCACCACGCCCTGCATGGTGAACCAGGAAGCAAAAGCCATGAAACAATGCACCAAGAATATTGAGCAAAGAATATATATATATTTTTTAAAAGGAGGTGAGAACATCCTAACTTGCACCACTCACACCAGATTTTGCGTCGATAATGATATTTCTATATTCAATGAGATTAGCCTGCAAGCCAAACAACAAGTAGACAAACATCATTAAAACTGTAAGGCATAGAAGTGATCAATGGGAGTCCTAAATCTAGAGGCCATGCACATTTCAAATTTACAAAGGGTTTCAAACCATGCACATTTCAAATATTTCAAGCCTGCACATCACCATATCCTGGAAGTCCAGTCTCTCTTTTCTTTTGATAAGTCGAAGGCCAGTCAAACAAGTTAAACTCGGATATAGAGGAATTTTACATTAGAATAAAAAAGTAGTTAGGACAGCTAAGGTTCCAATAAATTCACTTGATCTTTTTGCATTACTTATTGATTTGTTTCTTCCTTTTTTTAGGGGGGAGGGGGGGGGTGTTGCTTGTGTACTTGTATAGGTTTGGATTATAGGGCTTGAGAGAGAAGCCTCTAAGCATACATATTTCCTCTCTGCCTGTTATCCTGTGTATTTATTGAGTTTGTCTCCGAGATTCGTTCTTAAATAGTTAAATCATTAAATTTTCAGTCAACTAATCACAAGCACAACTCTCATACATTGCTTTCATAGATGTATTTAGCAATTTAAAATGACCTCAGCATAAACTTTCGAAGACACTGCCAAGTAATTTACCCAACTGCCTCTTAGCACTTAATGACCTATACGACATGCAATATAGAGTAAACACAGGATAGTGTATGCACACCTTTATCAAAGGAACAAGAGGAAGTTGAATGGACGTTGGATAACAACCAGGATTGGCAACTAGGCGTGCACTTTTAATTTCCTCTCTCAAAACCTCTGTCAAACCATATACAACTTCTTTCTGCATCCAGGTAATAAAATACTCATTTACATAAAGGGAAAAAACCATGTGTACAAATAATTTGTAAATGTGTAATTAAAATCAAGCAAGAAAAAGTGTGCAACCCTAGTACACATGAAATCTGTGAAGTAAGTTAACCATAAAAAATAAAATTTAAAATAAAAAGTTCAAGGATAAGGATGCCAGAGTTTCATGCTTTAGTACCCTTGCCCCACAATAGAATGGACTTAATGACAAAATACTAATTGTACCAGTAGAAATTGGATGCCTTTCTGTCAAGTGGACTGCTGTTGGTGGCATTTATTTTAGCTAGGCACTTCCCAGTCAAGATGTTGCTGATGTTAATAGACCCAGCTGCATCAAAAAAGAAAATAGTAAGAAAACATTATGACTCAACCCTCCAAAAATATTCTCCTCATGAAATGAGAACAAAGCAACAAACAGTGATGAACTGACAACTCTAATGCTATATCCATTTTCTTTGTAAGAGACAAATGTAGAAACGGGATAAAACTGCCCATCATTGTTCTTAATCAAGAAAACAAAAGTGGGACAAAGTAAACAAGCTCAACTAAGAATTAATAAAGGTCTAGAAAACATTCACAACTTGCAATTACTCTTTTTTTATCAGTTAAGAATCTTATTTCTAAAGAGCTACCTCATGTATCAATTTGCTATACTACTATGCCCTTGCTATATGTAACAAAGTCAAAAACCAATGTTCAGCTCTGTCATCCACTTTAATCCTAATAGACCAGCTAAAACACTAGACATAGAATGGATCACAATCTGAAGATAGTGGCATACAAATAATTCATACTCAAATCAGGGTTTAGAACAATGAATTTAGCAGAAAAAAAACAGTTGTCAATGAGATCAAATGGGGTGCCACACCTCAGGATTTTTTATTTTTTATTTATAAGCCATAACATACATGCAGATTGACTTTTTATTGTCCACTGAACAAGAAAAACTTAATGGCTGCCACACGGGTCCCAAAACACTTCACATGGGGATGCAACATGAAAAAATTCTTGCGCACTTAAAGATGGACATAGCTGCTATGAATAGCAAAGAGTTTGTATCAGTGACTGAAAATAATAAAACTAACCCAAAATGCAGAGAAAAGGTAAAGATGCATAAAAGAAATTTGAATTAACCCAGAATATGTGATAGTAACATACGAGCTTGTCTGCAGATATGGGAAAAACTATGAGTAACTTGCAGGATTTTTTTTTTTTTTTTTTTTTTTTGGCCCTAGGAGGAGGGATAAATCTCTCACGTTAATTAATAGGGAATTTTGCAGCTCAACCACTCCATGTTGAGGAAGGAAAAAGGTTCTCATGTTGTGACAAAGATGAACACCCATGACAATGTCTGATACTCTAATTAATAGAAAGGAATTTCTCAATTATTCAGGTTGCAACAACATGACAGAGGTAACATTCATGTTCAATTTTCCTATTCTGTTTACTTCCACTGTCATGGAGTGTCAGGAAGAAAGAGCAGGCTACATAAAGATGTTAAAATAAATAATAACTTTCACCTTATCATCTTTCATGGATTTGTGAAGGAAAATATTTCAACCCCGTCTACCAAGACTGCGAGGAGATGCCGAGCCTGAGGATGTGGAGAGTGGCCTCTTTACAAATGGATGGTCTAAGAGCTGAACAGCAGTGGGACGATGATCTGGACTAACTTTAAGGCACTGCAGGATAAAATCCCGTGCATCTTTTGAGAGAGACTTAGGAACAGGGGGTGCCTCACCCTTTCCAATTTTAAATAATGCTGCAAACTGCCAAGTCACAAAAGTAAATAACACAGTTAATCTCACAAAACCAACAGTCATGCACAAATCAAATTGCATGAATAAAAAAAGGAGTGAGATATATCATGCAGGTTCCACTAAAGGGCATTGCATCAGCAAAGAGAAAATTATATAAATTTTTTTAATAAAAATTGCAAAAATAGAATACACACATGCATGTGTGTGTGTGTGTGTGCATGCAAGAAAAATTGACTTCAAACTGAATGTGTTGAATACCATAGAATTTTCTCAAAATCAACCAAATAAGTATATCTAAACAATTATAAGAGAAGAACATGTTTCACTAATACATAAACCACATCACCATCATCATAACAATAAACATCAAGGAGAAAAAAAAGAAAAGCATGATACTCACACATTCCAATTCTGCATATGGAATCTGGCGGGTTAACATCTCCAATACAGTGCATCCAAGACTCCATATATCAGCTGGAAGTCCATAACCCTGGTTCTTCCTATTAACAACCTGTACATGCACAGCATGATAATCAGAAACAATTGATACTTTTTTTTGTATATATGAATAAAAATCAATTCTTGGAAAAGTGCAAATAGGGGTAATTGATAAAATTTACTGGACATTATATACTCCATATAATCAGCATGCAATCTCCCCAACAACAAATGGCAAAGTTCATAAAATGTGTAATATCTTTTAAGTTCAATTCTTTCAAAGGCAAAGAAATGTCCACTAAATATATATATGCCTCCAAAAAATAGCATTAGGCCATCTAAACAAAAAAATTCTAATTGGAGATAAAGAAAAGGCTGGTATTACACAAATTTTGTGATACTCCACCAAAAAAGCAGCAGTATAAAACCCATCATCAACCTTCAATGTCCATCAACTTATTGAAATGATCTAGCTTAAACATATAGATGATGTAAAATTATGGAAAAGATAAGTTCAGATGCACGATGGCAATCTTATATATATGATCTATTTTTTCAGTAGCCTATGAAAGATACAAAGAAGGCCTATGAAAGACTCAATAGTAACTAAAGTAGACCATGAAATACAAAGAAGGCCCCACATCGAAACAAGACAGCAATTCTTGAATTGTTTAATGTTCAATGTTGTTTTCCTCAAACTCTTTACCGTTTGCATCAAGTTGGTAGTAAAGGTTAGTTAAGTTCTGCTTTCCCTATGTAGTTCATTTGTAGAAAATAATTTCACATTAAATCCAAAATGATCTGAGATGGGACAATCCACAACTCACAAGGAAGGTTACCACACCAGACAGGCTCTTAGGTAAGTAGCCAGGTCAAATGCATAAGGCCCATATGGTTATGGACCAAACTGCAGCATTTTAGATTCAATTAGAATGAGAAACAAGGTTATCAAGTACAAACACAAAATATCAAGATTCTGTTAGAACTGCAAGAACAAAATAACATAATCATAACGGTGCCTCTGGCTGATACACACTATTTCACTGCACACTTTGGATTGCCTGCATTTTCTTTGATTTCTAAGGCTATTTTAGCTTTCAATCTAATTGTCAGTTACTAATATGAACTGGTGAACTCAGCAACAGGATTGAGTCTATGAAATGGATCTATCAAAGTTTGGGAAAAGGTTTTTCTAAAAGTGGCAAACTCAATGCTTCCAACTGCAATTACCAACGATGATGGTTCCTAACTGAAGCGGTCAAGCTATACAAACATAAAGAATGCCAGTCCATGACTTACACACAAGTCCTAACAAATAAAAGAGCCAAATCATAATGCATCAGCAATAACTGTCAACAGAGCTGACATGCACTCAAATAAGATAATATTTAAAACATGTTTTCTCCAACGTTTGAAACTGACCATAAAAGAATTCATTGTTACAGGAACCACTTGTTAGTCTAAAAACATAAAAGAAAAGAGTAAAGCCAAACCTCAGGGGCCATCCAGAATGCAGTCCCCTGGCAAGATTTAACATCATTCAATTTGGTAGCCTGAAAAATGGTACACAGCGATGTTAGACAAAGAAAAGAAAATCGTTTCAGAAGTTGTTTAAGATGATGGAAAGAAACATGATTGAGGAAGCAAAATTAAAAAAAAAAAAAAAAAAAACCTTTGCCAATCCAAAATCTGCAAGCTTCACAGATCCACTTGCATCCACCAAGATATTTGCACATTTAATATCCCTTCAAAACATGAAAGAAAAAGATGAGTGACTGTGAGTTTATCTCTACATAGTGAAACTGCCAATCACCTCTACATTCGAAGTCAAGATTTCCTTACACAAGACATTGATGGGGGGGGGGGGGGGAGGATTTTCAAAAAGGCACACCAAGCAAGCTAGTAATTGACATATTGAAAGGGCAAATGAAAAATTAAGAAAATCCCTGGACAAAAAATATCATACTCTTCTAATTCATCAAAGTCCAAATGGTCAATGTTTATATAGAAGGAAAAAAAAATGAAAGGGGGGAGGATTTTAAGGTTCAAAAAGGCACACTAAGCATTCAACCTTTGCTATAGAAAAGCCATAAAAAATAGTGATTTCCTAAACAATGTTTTTTTTTCTACAAGTAATCAATAATGTTATTAGATAAGAGGAAGCTCACATAATAGAGCTTCCTAACATTCATAATAGTAGATTCCAGCGGTCCATGAACTCCACCAAAGAATTACAAGATACTCCCCCAACAATGGTAAAACATTCAAACAAACAAAAGAAAATAGACTTTTATCTCAATAGTAGTCACTAGATCTCCCTGTGCCTTCCAAGGTTTGTTGTTTTACTCTCTCCAACTTGTCCACATAAGACAATAAGGACTTGCATTCCAAATGACACTATTACTATGCTGGCCATACAACCCTTCCAGCAAAATAAAACATCTGTTAACTTCTTTGGCATCACCCAATGAAAACCCAAACACAGAAAATACAAAGGACCACATCTCATGAGCAAGTGAGAAATGTAACAATCAATTATCCACAAATTCACATTTGCCCTTAAACATGCAATGCCGATTAACCAGAATAGTATTATATTTAATAGATAAGCCACATTAAAATTTTTACCCAATGCAGCTGTGGCCACAAGGAAAGCCACTTTCTTAGGCACTTAGCTGCCCCATACACACCAAATGGCTACTACCAGCACCTCTTAAACATTCATAACGAGAGCATACAACAAATTTACCATAACAGTTTGGAACCCATCACAAGTAAACAGATCCCACAACAAACATAAAATTAGGATACAACAAACCCATTAGGGAAGCCACCCTCTCCAATTTCCAATCATGAAAAGCTTGAATAAATCAATAAAAAGGGTTTTCAAAGAAACTAAATTCAGTACTTCAGAGACCAGGTAAGAAAATAGATAATCTAGAGCTGAAATAAGTGTTCATCAAGAAAAACCAATCACTCAATTCCAGGGACCTCTAATGGAAGTACCAAAGGCTAAGGATAAGCAAGTTTAAATAACAAAGAAATTTCAAAATGAGTTATAAATTCAATATGAGGCCTAATTCAAGGCCTCCATGCTAATAACAAAGAAATTTCAAAATGAGTTATAAATAGCATGATTCGAGGACTGTACAAACAAAATTGACATGATGGGGTAAGGTGAAAACATAAACAGCATGACAGAAAGTAGAAGGCCAGATAAAGCACCCAAACTTGGCAGCTAGTTCGGTTCAGGTGAACCAACAAGAGCAACTCAACACACCCCACACACACACTTTCCTAAACACATACATGTGCTTCAAAAGGAATTTTCAACGCTAATAGAATCTAAGAATTCATAGAGTAAAAAGACAAATTCCCAGGCATGCACACACACACACACACACACTAAATAGCACAGCTGTTTCAAAACTCAGAAATTTATATTTGTTTCTTTTACTACATTTTCTCAAGAAACATACAGAAAGCTATACAAATACAAACCTTCCAAAAGCACCCAGTACCAAAGAAGTTCGAAGTGAAGCTTGCAGTGCTCATTTTCTGTCAAGGGTAAAAAAATGCAAGAGAGTTTTAAAATCAGAGAATAAGCTCTCACACATGCATATATATAATAATTATAAATATGTGGGGTATAAAGAGATTTTTACCTTTATGGGTGTTCTTGGAATTTGATGCTTAATAATTTGAAGGAGGTAGCTTTTGCTCTGGGAAAGAATAAGAAACTATATGCTTTTGGAACAGTGACAATGGAAAGAGGCTTTTCTTTTGGTTTTGGGTGTCTAAGCAGAGGCAGAGAAGAGAATATAAATGGCAAAATCCTTGAAGAGAAAACCTTAAAGTGGTAAAAGGGGTTAAGGTAAACTGTGAGAATGTGGTCAAAATACAAAACACAGAGAGAAGAAAAGAGAGGGCGAGCAATGAGCTGACTAGACCTTCTGAGATTAATATTCCACTAGAAAGCACCTAAATGACAGAAGCACCATAGCTAGTCATGCAAATATTGGAAAGCAGCTGATTACAGGGACAAATAAAAAGTTTGACAGCAAAAAAGCGAGGTTACAGGGACATAACAGCCTCAATAAACGTGGTTTTCCATAAATAAAAAAATCATAAAACTCAATGGCAAAAATCAAGAAATAATGAGAATTATGACCTAACAGAAGTTCCAATTGAACTAACAAGTGGCGGACTACTGGTCAAAGTTAAAGAGGCGACGGACTATTTCATGATTGGTGATTACCTAAATCCTTGGGATAGCACTAACTAAATGAGAACTTTTCCAAGCTTCATAATTTCCTAGTTTTTGTTTTCATTAAGTCCCTTGGTATGTTAGTCCTCAAGAACCTCAATCAAAAATATTCAGGACTAGTGTAGCATAAACATATAAAAAGAAATAACATAAACCCTCAAGCATATTGATAAGCCTTACAAATCTTGCAAAGGGTGCTGAGTTGGGCAAAATATACATGCTGAATTGAACACCATTTGTAGGCAGATGGGGTGCTCACCCTATGGCACTTGACGCTTACGCTGTCTTGTATAATGTCTGGTATGTGGGGGAGGGGGTACCGCATCTCCCTGGTCAGGCTCCTTGCCTTGCTGCAAAGACGAAGTTACAAAGAAACAATGGATCAAATAAATTTTAATACCAACTATAACAGCAGTCACAGAAGTATTCAAAGCTAGTAAATGACTAATGCATACCGTGGGGCCAGCCTTGTGTCCTACTTTGTGACCACCTGTCCCACAAGGAGGTGCTTTTCTTGTGCGTTTAGGCCGACCTTGTGGGGGAGACTGTAGATCATCAACTTGCTCATTCTCGACATGCACAGCTGGTTGATTTGCTTGACTCCCAACAACTGAAGATACTACAACTGCGGGGGAGGATGGTGTAGCGGATGGAATGTGAGTGAGGCTCATAGTCATAGGAGCTGTATGCAGTCCAGGAGTGGGCATGAATGACATGGAGTCACTATGGGGTGGTACATGGTGTATATGACCAATGCTGTACGAGGGAGATTGAGTGTGCATGACCTGAGGGGCATCATTGAAATCAATGCCGAGATCAAAGGATGGTGGAGTAAGGGATAGATGCGCGGGGTCAGAAAATGTACATAGGGTGGGTGAAGGGATCTCGGGGTGAGAAGATGCATGTGCAGTAGGTACAGGGATCTGTAGGTCTGGAAATGCGGGAGTACTACGAGGAGGGATCTCTGGGGAAGGAGATGCATGTGGGGGTGGAGGGAACTCTGGGGCAGGTGATGCATGTGGGGGTAGAGGGAACTGCAGGGCGGGATAAGCTTGTGGGGGTGGTGGGGGTTGATTTTGGCCTTGATGGGGTGCAACACACTGGCCATGGCTATGGCCGGCGGGAGTTGAGCTCGTGCTTGGTCGTGCATTATGTTCTGGCAGTTCTGGATTTGCTGTATCCGCATCTTCCAAGGGAAGATGGGCAGCTAGACGGTGAAGGCGATCCACTTCCTTCAGCATAGCTGTAATCAGCTTGTGCTCAGGACTGTCTACTACATAACGCATCAACATCTGCTTGTGCATGGCGACCTGCAATTTTTGTAATACAATTAGTACACCTAACGCAAAAATGGTAATACGCAACAAAATTTGGAAAGAAAGGTCAAAGCGATTACCGTAATAAGGAGAGAGGCGCTAGTGTGGTCGACAAACCTCCATGTGACTTTACCATACCAGCCGAAGTATGGATGAACACTCGACATAGCACCCTCTAGTCGTGCTCCATGACATAGTTTCTGTGCTCTCGTATTCCATACTTGGATGTGGCTAAAATGTCTGACCCTCCAATCCACTTCAATCTTCCCCCTCAAGTCTATCTTATGAAGGGCATCGTCAGTATCAACATCTTCGGGAATTTCTTGCACCATCCCAAACTGACGAAGAACATGATCCGGTGTATGTTTCTCTACTAGCCAGAAACATACAAGCGGCACCGTCGCCGTCCACATGTCCCGTCCCGCTACACGAACGCGGGCGGGTGGCCTAATTTGGCTTCATATGGTTGCCACACCACCTGTTGTAGTAAAAAAAAAGCGCAGCACATTATGCAATGTTCCATTATTTTGAATTGACATATTTTACAGTTATAACAGTATAGACTAAGATAACATTACAAGAAACACAATTTGGATACCTGGTTGGGATACATAGAATCTAGAAGCTGACGGTACCGAACCAAACAGATTTCGGCGGGGCTATTCTTCGTGCTCACGACCCAAACCAATCTACAATGAAGAAAGAGGAAATCAATATCTACCAAATATGCAATGTAATAAAAAAGAAAAAGGATATGTATGTTGAATAATGCTAAGTTCAATGTGTCATATCGTTTAAAATGATGGATCCAAAAAAATAGAGAGAATCGGTCAAGGAAGAGACTTACTTAATAGACAATGGCGAAGATGGTAATGGTGGGCCATATGCACCATCTGGTGGGAGGTCCATCCTTGGGCACAAGAAAGGGAATCTGGACCATGCCCAATATTGAACGAGTATTAAGGCCCCACCAATCTGACTAGCGTTTTTGTTGGTTGCCCTGCATAACTCTCTGTACAACCATGCAAGGCAAGCGCTCCCCCAACTGTACCGAGGTGGATTGTGAAGGTCCCTCAACATCTGCAACCACATCGTATGCACCCTATCGCCAGACTTGTCAGCGAAAATTGTGTCCCCTAGGAGTGCTAGAATATAACACCGTGCATACTGATGCACAACAACCTCTTCTGCACCATCGGGCAACCCTTGGTCAATTTTTTCAAGTAGCTTCTTGATTTGGATCCTCTGTCCTTTAAGCACCATGGAATTAGTAACAATTCCAAGCATTTCTTGACATTCAACAGCCCATTTCAAGGCACAAGTTCCAACAATTGCCTCACCATCGATTGGAATCCCCAACAGAACCTCCACGTCTTGTAATGTGATCGTCATCTCACCATGTGGAAGGTGGAAGGTGTGGGTTTCAGGCCGCCATCGCTCAACAAAGGCCGTTATCAAATTATGGTCAAGCTCTCTAAATGGAGTCCTATACAGCCCCTCTAATCCAATTCTCTTGACAATGTCGAGGACGCGATCATCCACCATCGGGCTTCGTTTTCGAAACTCCTCATTACGACCACGACATTTCAATACCCCCGGATCCTACACATGATAGAACCATGGTGATGAGATGTAATATGCCATAACCTTTGTATAAATGATTGTAGCTATTGTTGGGAAAATAGACTATAAGTTCTTCAATTGGAATTTCCATGAGTTTATGACAACTTATTTAATGAAGGGTTTGTAGTCTTCTTATTTTTTTATACAAAAACCAAAAATACAAAAGCTATATATCAAGATTAAGGTTATGCTCAAGAAGAATTACATCAACAAAATCAGGAGTATAACCTAAAATGAAAATGATAAGAGGTAGATAATTATTTAGAGACCATTTTGCAAGAGCATTACTATGCATTCAAAGCTAGTGATACCATTGACAAACTTAGGATTTTAGAAATGAAAAAAAAGAAAAATCAACATAATGTCAAAGGATAAGAAAAGAATATAGAAATTTAGCAGGTCGTCGATTTTAATTTTACCTGGCCTTCCCAAACAGCAGATGATCGATGTTCTGTTAGAAACCTTAACACCGAAGGAACCCTGGGACCAGGACCGAACTCATCATCCACCCCAGCAACGGCAGCCATACTACATATTAAATTAGAAGAAAATGCATCAATTGCCTAAAGCTTTATATCTTTGAAGTTAGCATGATTTCTTTAAAGTAAATCCGTCCCCAAGTCTCATTTCCCACAAACAAATACATACAAGGAATTTCTAGCAGATATTACCAGGATATTTTTTTGGCATGACCAAATTTGTTGGTAGTATTCTGCTGTTTCTAAAGATCTGAAACGTGTCCCATTAAATTATGCCTACTCTTCCAAAATGGCATGATTAATTCAGCCCATAGTTTGTTCTTTTATTTTTATTTTTTTGAATAGAAGATAGAACCAACCCAAAGTTTATGATTGCAGTAAAGTTGGCAAGTAAAGCTGGAATTCTTTTCCTCTATAAAATGTTATCGGAATAGATTTTAGTTGATGGATGCTTGTAATTTGTGTACTTCATTGTATTGGTCCCCAGGTGTATACAGGATGTAATTTGTGTAC